>NW_028318200.1:1304622-2609245 GCF_062004578.1 Staurois parvus
CCAGCACAATCATTAAAAAAAAAAGATTAAAATGCTTCCTTTGCAAATGGATTTGTACAAACTGTGGAAGAGCGTTACACAAAGTGTGGAAGGAGTCAGGAATGCAAAACACACAGAGTGCTGGATTCAGGAGTGCGCTACTGACAGAGTGCAAGGTTCAGGAATGCGTTATGCACAGAGTGCAGGGTTTAGGAATGTGCAATGTACAGACTGCAGGATTCAGGAGTGCATTTCATACAGAGTGTAGGATTTAGGAGTGAGCTACTAGCAGAGTGCATAGTTCAGAAATTTGTTACATACAGAGTGCAGGTTCAAGACATTTACTATGTACAGCGTGCAGGATTCAGGAGTTCACTACTGACAGAGTGCAGGGTTCAGGAATGCATTACATACAGAGTGCAGGGTTCAGGAGTGTGCTATGTATAGAGTGCAGGATTCAGGAATGTGTTACATAGAGTTCAGGGTTCAGGAGTGTGCTATGTGCAGAGTGCAGGATTCAGGAGTGCATTTCCTACAGAGTGCAGGATTCAGGAGTGCATTTCCTACAAAGTGAAGGATCCAGAAGGGCATTTCGTACAGAGTGCAGGATTCAGAAGTTAGTTAAACCTCAAAGATACCATTTAATTAAACATAGCACACTTACATTCTAAAATCTTGATTAACAGCATAAAGGAGCTGATGCAAGAATGCAGGCATCAGATGGATAACAAATGAGTGCAGCTGAGCAGGACATTCAGCAATGTGAACAGTGTGAACAGTGTGAACAGCGAGCACAGGCAGGGATTGGCAAGCAAGCCAATGGGGATACGGATGCAATGAGAGAGAGTGCAGCTGTAACCTGTGATGTCAGGATGGACTGGGCTGATATGTATTTCAGGGGCTCCACCCCCTTTGGCAAACAATCTGTTCATAGGGAAACAGCCGTCATTTATACAGTGCTACCTGGTAAAATGCATGTGCATCTACAGTGGTGTATCATTCAGATTTATTATACATCACTGCAGATACACATGCAATAGTTCCAATTGGTCTTGCCCCTTGTCACCTTCCTACCCAGCCAGCAATGTATAAATGCCGGCTGTTAGTCTATGCACTGGTTGGCTGACAAAGGGGGCGAAGCCCCTGAAACATATATTGCCCCGCCCATCCCCGACATCACAGGTTGGAGTTGACAGCTGCTGCTGTTCTCTTTGCAGCTACACGCCCCACTGGCTTGCATGCCAATCCCTGACTGTGCTAGGAGAGGGAGAGAGAGGCGCCCCTCTACGAAGGGTGCCTGTAGGCACATGCCTAAACTGCCTAATGGGAAATTCAGCCTTGACTGTATGAGGAAGGGCTATGCATGCATTTTATTTAGATGATGCTAGGAATGATGGTAGATGTATTCCCAAACAGGATCATATGACTTTGTGTGATGTTTTCAATGCATACTCCACAGCTTGAAGTTTAGGGAAGCAATGCTGAGAAATCTGGATCCAGCAGCTGTAAAACTAGTATCTTTAAGTGCTTCTAGACATGTTAAGAGAAAATACACTATTTGGGGAATGTTTCAGTGATGAATAAAAATATAATAAAATTAAAAAAGGAGGAGAGTTTAGTAGTGCTTTAAGCTAATAGGTACTTCGAAATGTGTGCCAGACAATCACCTGTGTAACCCATTTGGCACATGCACAGGCGCTTTGGTGACTAGCGTGAGTGTCAGACACAATTAACAAAAAGCAATAAAGAAAATAAAATGGCATTGTCAGGAATCAGTAGCAGTGATGGCCAGATCTATGTAGCTACACTCAGGAAACTGGGACCAGAATGTGCATGCTTTAGGTGAAATGTATTTACAGTGAAACAAAATATACTCGAACACCAGCAAACAGCAAACATAAAAATATAAGGGAACCAAAAGCCCAGTGACAGGATACCTGACTAATAACTAACAAACAGAAGTCTAAATAACAAGTAACTATATGCAATATATACAAAATGGGGAACACAGAAAACTTAAAACTGGAGGTGCAGGGCGCAGATCGGAAGGGGGAACGAAAACTGGGATCAGGAACAAGGAGGAGCAGGTAGAGGGCATCAGGATACAGGGTACAGTGTACAGGGCAGGAGCAGGAAAAGGATAATGGCAAACACTATCTGACAGCAAGAAAAACACTGGAACGAGAGGCACCAATAGGAGAGGACCTACAGTAGATACCCTCCCAACAGCCAGCATCAAATGACATCTGATTATTGGGATCTGCTGGGTGCCGGGAGACACTTATTATACAGGATTATACAGGATTTATATAGCGCCAACAGTTTGCGCAGAGCTTTACATTATAAGGGAGACAGTACAATTACAATACATTTCAGTACAGAAGGAATATGAGGGCCCTGCTCATGGAGCTTACAATCTAAACACACTTGCAGGAGGACACTGGAATTACATCCTTCTGCCCAGGGAACCAGCAGGTGATCCAGATGCTCACAGGTGGTTTGATAACTAGCCTAAGTCTGATATGCATGCAGAATGATATTTTGTGCCTAAAATTTTAAAGATAGAAATGACTCAAATGAGCCTGAGAGCATACAGAACAGGGCAGCACAGCAAAAGACTCTCTCCTGCTTTCCATGGCCATAAAAGCAGGTGACTAAGCTATGGTTTTTACCCCCCCCCCCGGCCTCATGCATATACATGTGTTTACAGTGTGGTGGGTTGGCATTTTGGCATTTTGAGGATTAATATAGGTGGTGAGGAGATTATGTATTTGAAGCCCTGTTACTGTCAGGATCTCCAAATCAGAAACTTTGCAACAGATTCACAAAAAAAAACAAATTACATAAGAAAACCGTATACAGTAAAGCATGATACCAAACACTTTAAAAATATAAGGCTGAAATATACGGTAAGACATACGACTCAGAAAAGACTAAAAGTCTTTATGTAAGGAACGCTAAAGGTTAACTGACAGCAATGGGATCTGACTGTGAATGTAGTGCAGAAGATAGTTAGGAGGCAGGCAAACACAGGGATGTACACTGGGAACAGGATAACAGGCAAGGTAGACTGACAATATAACCCAGGAGTAATGCATTAGGAATGTAATGCCACAGGCATACAAGACAGGATAGGAGGAATGAAGGAAAAGTAGAGCCTACAAGCAACTAAAGCACAAAACTAAAACTAACTACAGGAGAGCAAATAGTAACAGATGGAAAGCTGGAGCTGGATCGCATGATTTGCTCAAACAGGAATGAAAGGCCAACTCAACAACAAAGCTGGATAACAAGATTGGCTTTAACAGAAACACAATGTCCAAATATTGAAGGATAATAAACACATGGCTGAAGAATATGTAAAGCAAACATGCAGTGTATCCACATTGCATGGTGCTACGTTATTTTATGAAGTAGTCACAAAAATGGCTCAAATGAAGCACAGGAGAGGGAGCAGCAGGATGGAAACCAAAGCTGGATACACACACTGAGTTTTTTTTCCATTCAACTAGCAGGTTGAATGAAAAAAGATCCCTGCATCCAGAATACAATATTGCAGAGTGGAAGATCACAGCGTCAACATCAATGGTGCGGATGCAGGGATCCCCACTGCACCATTGTATTCTGACAGTGGGGACTGCCCCCCCATCAGAATATACTGATCAGCAAAGAAGCCATTGGCTGCATGCACTGATCAAATGCTGGTTTTCCAGTAGGTCTGTTTAACAGAAGAGGGATACACAGACATCGATATTCAGCCGACTCCTGATGAACCACCTGAAATTCGGGATGTGTACCCAGAAGACCTAGAAATCAATCCAATAAGATCCTGAACAGATACCTAATACTATTTGAATGTAAAAAAAAATTGAATAAAGGTACTACTCCACTTTCCAGTCAGTAATAGCCATTGTTAATACATTGTGCCAAATTCAATAACCATTTGTGCCACTTTTCTTCCAATCTGCGCCAAATTCAGCTAGTTCTTATTTGAGACACTTTTTCATTTTTTTGCATTGATTGTGCCAGATTCAAACTAAAATAATGACAGTTTTTCTCTTGTGAAAAGGGCATTAAGACCAACTCTCTTTAGGCACACAAAGAGATTGAGGACAGAAGGGATCTACAAAGATGTGTACACATGTCAAAATCTGTTGAAAAAAATAAAAATGAATCAAATTAGGATTTGGTCTAGCCTACTGAGTATAAAGCCAGCCATAGAGGTATGTATGGGCAGGCTGGTTGCAGGAAATAACTTTGCTCCATCTATGGCCTGCCTTATTTCCAGACAGTGTCAGTTACTGGCAGTGTTATTGTCAGTGTCATTTATATAGTGTCATTATTTATTTAATCAGTCAGTTCATCTCATTCAAATACTTCAAGACTGGACATTTTCATTCCCTTCTTGCCCAGTCCAATTTTCAGATTTCAGCGCTGCCACAATTTGAATGCCAGTTATGCAATACTGTACCCAAATGAAATTTTTATCATTTTTGAGACAGATAGAGCCTTCTTTTTGTGGTATTTAATCACTACTAGGTTTTTATTTATTTATTTATTTATTGCTATATAAATGAAAAAATATGGAAAATTTTGAAAACAACATTTTTTTTTCTTCTTTTCTGTTATAAAATTTTAAAAATAAATAATCTTTCTTCAAAAATTTAGGCCAAAATGTATTCTGTTACATTTCCTTGGTAAAAATAACTGGTCTCTAAACTATGGGATATATGTTTGAAAATTGATCATTTCTGATGTACTGACTGCCTATCTTGTTTCTTGAGGCCCTAAAATGTTAGGAAAGTATAAATGACCCCTTTTTGGAAAGTAGAAACCACACAGTATTTAATACGAGGCATGGTGAGTTTTTTGAAGTTGTCATTTTTTTTTGTCACAATTTTTTGGAAAATAAAGACATTAAATAAAGCATATTTCTTTAACATACTATCACCAGAGCAGTACAGCGTTATCATATGACTGGTGTTGCGGTGATCAGGGATACTGGGATATGTATGAAAAATTTGATAATTTTTTTCAGTTTTTAAAAAATCTTTTTTTTCTCTTTTTCTTCCAATTTGATCAGTTGACGATGTATTAGAAATTCTTTTATTAGACATACATTGTTGCCTTATGCCTAATAAAAGAATATCATCAACAGGAATTATTTCACTACAGTACTATTGGAGTCAATAACATTCTTTTGAAGAAATTTTTCAAATAAGGATTTTAATGAGTCTGGTACTGTAATTTGGTAAGTCACCATGGAAGATATTACCTTGATTTTCTCCAAAAGAAAGAGCACCAGTTCTCCACAGAGATTCATACACAAGTTAGAGCAGCATAGCTCAAAATCGTAGCGCCAGATCTCCTCAGAGATGAGTCCATTGGTTAGAACAGCATTGTGTCAAATTGCAATAGAAAGATTAGAGCCTTGGAAAGAGACATGCAGCAATCAGACCAGCAGGTTAGAGTAGAAGAGCCATGCAATATATTAAAAGCAGTGTGCCAAATATAATAGAGAGCTTAATGTGCCAGTTCCTCATAGAAGAGAAATGCAACAATTTGCACTGCATTCATGTCAAAGTGTGACAAGAGTGAGAAGAGGTGTGTAACGGAGGAAAGGCAGGACAGAACACACAGAGTGGATGGCAGACGCACAAAGCTTTATTGAGACAAACAGACGGCAGTCCTTCAATACGGGAGGTGGCAGAGAGGGTGGATTTGGTAATGAGGGGGCCCCACCCACTTAGTCCACTAGGAGAGCCAAGGGGGTGCAACCTATACGTGGTGACACTGGACCCGCTCCACGAAAAGGTAAGTTGTAAAGAAAGCCGATGATCCCCACAGGATGGATCGGATCCATCCTGTGGAGATCATCGGCTTGCTTTACAACTTACCTTTTTGTGGAGCGGGTCCGGTGTTACCCCATGCGGGTAGGTGTCACCCGGTGCGGCGTGCACCCCCCGCACCTGCCTTGGGACGCCACTGTAGACAGGTACATGAATTTGCCCTATTCTGCACCACTTTCTCACTGCCTCTGCGACACTTTTGGTAATTCTGTCTGCCCCAGTCTTTATGAATTCCAGGGATTGAATTCAGTCATGTATTTGATTTATACAGTATATAAACAAAATGTAACCTCGCAGCGTTCTATCTCTACTTTAGTAAATAAATAAAAAATAACCGAGCGTATCTCCTTCAAGCAGTTAGCACCAATGCAATTCGCCCCACATAAGCCATACATATAAAATAGCAAACAGTGCAGCACTAGAATCTTTGCATATATATTTTGTGCACATATTGTTTATTCATGTTTTGGGATGAAGGGTTTGATCCGTATATTTTAAAGATCACGTTTGGAGATTCTAGCAATGCACTGTTTGTTATTGTACATGTATTAGATTTTCTGTACATAAGGAACTCTTATCAGAAGTGATTCTGACAGTCATCTAACATAAATGTCTGTAAAATATAAACCTTCCACAATGATACAGCAAAACAGAGGGATAGCTAACTCAGCACCTTTGTCGTTTTCCCCTCTCTCTTTTCCTGCCTTTTATTTTTTACCATCCCTTTTTTTTTTAGTCTTTCTCCCTCCCTTTTTTCCATACACTGTATAAGCCTGGAATAGTCTTCCTGTTTATTTGATGGCATGGATTAAAGCATATCTAAGTCAACAAACCACTTCTCCAGCACTCGAGGAATAGACACCAGTTGGAATTGTGTTATGGAATGGATGTTTCTCAGGAAAATTTGTGGCGGTGCAGCCCTCCTCAGACCGAGAAATCCAACCATAGACTGAAAAAAAGCACACGCGGCGCAAACACCTAGCGCATTACCGAGGATTTATTGAGAGAAATGTGAAAAGCCAATTTCATGCTCACAAATGGCAGCAAAAATAATGCATGTATAACAACCAATGGTCAACCAATGTGGTGGTAGTTCCCAGCTGTTGGTGATGTTGGCACACTGACACGTTTCGGGGATGTGTCCCCTTCCTCATAGTCGAAGCCAACAAGTGCCAATGAAACATGAGCAGCAAAACACTCAAAAAAAGGAGGGGAGGTAATATTGCTGCCAGGCCCCCTTAAGTGGGAAAACTCTAAAGCAATAGTATATATAGTATACTATAATCCAAAGGACATACAAAAAAAAGAACCATAGATAATGCTGAACCAGAAGGCAAATTACTATGTATAAAGACTATATAAAAAATAAGATCTTACCCCTCGTCAACACAATAGCTAATTATGGAGGTTTCTTAGGGGCCATCCAGTTATCCAACAAAGGTAAATATATTTGCTATAAGACATAGCTGGGAAGACAATGCTGGTGATATAACACTGGAAAGCACGCTGTATCGATATACAGAGATTGTCTTATTAGTCTTCAGTTATACTTCATTGTCCCATCACAGATTGGGGAAAGATTGGTAACTCAAATGTATTTCTTATGTGCAGCACAGAAAAATCAGGTAACTGTCCTGGTTGTGCTTTGTGGCTGGACTGTGTAATTCTCAGAACTGGGTGGGTAGCAATATAATTCTTTTGGCAGGTGAAACAGCTCCCATACCTGTTTTTGTATATTTACTTGTTACCTGGAGTTAAAGTGATTAAACAGTCAATTTTTTAAAATAAAATTAATAAACATGTTATATTTACCAGCTCTGTGGAATTTTATTGCACAGAGTGGCCCAGATCCTACTGTTTTGGGGTCCATAATCTCATCTAATGCTCTTCTCCATCTGCCCCCATAGCAAGTGGCTTGCTCTGGGGGTAGATGTGTAAGTTTGATTCCAAGCTAAGCTGTGTCATCTACTGACACACAGTGCAGTTTGACCCCTCCACACAGGATTTGATTGACAGCAGCAGGAGCAAATGGCTTCCCCTGCTGCCTCAGTCCCTCTTGGCAGAGGGAGAGGGGAGAGAAGAGATGCAACTGTGCACAGTGCTGGGTCGATTGAGGTCTCCGGTTAGTATTTAGGGAGGAGGGGAAGGAAAGCAAGCTGTAAAATATTTTTACCTTAATTCTGTGAATGTTTTAGCTTTAGAACCACCTTTAGCTTTAAGTGAGAACATTTCGTAAAAGCTAGCAACTGGGTGTGAGTTTTCTTATCATTTGCTCCTTGTAAACCTAACATATTTTGCTAGGTAGTAGCAAAATGTGCTGCGCCTAAACCACAGGAGAGAAAATATTGATTATCATTATAACAATTATGCCAAGTCATGCTTACATCTATACAACAGTCACTACTGAATACAGATCCATGCAATGCTCATGCAACACTTTTCCAGTAAATCTGTAGGTTAAATACCTTTGCATATATTCATTCAAGACATAGGGGTTGATTTACTTAGGGCAAATAGCCATTCAATTGCTTTTTTGCTATTTAATTTTCACTTGGAAAGGGAATTTTTTCCTTAGCTTAGTTAATGTGGTGAAAATTCATTTTGCAAAGAAGACCCAGTCATGTGCGAGGAAAATAAAGCAACAGTATTTTTGGTTGTACATGATTAGATGATAAAAGCCAACAGAGTTTTACCTCATATTCTAACCTAAGTGAAAATTCCCTTGCAAACTGAACTGCCTATTTGCCTTTGGTAAATCAGCCCCATAATCTAATGCATCCTTAATGGTGACATTAGCAGTATCATTTAGGATACTGCAGTGGGAAATAAAACATTTATATGCAGTAATAATACAATGGCTCAATTGGAAAGCTTCCTGCTTAGGGCTCCTGTTTCCTGCTCTGCTTTCTGCTCAGGATGTTACGGAGTCAAAACAAGCTGTGACCAGGGGTGGACTGGCAGCTCATGGGGCCCCCGGGCAATAGGGAATCATGGGGCCCCTGTGTCCTTACCCACACTCAAAAAAGCCTATGAAAAAGGTACCAGGGGCATCTCATGGGGCCCCCTACTGACCCCGGGCCCTCGGGCAGTGCCCGAGTTTCCAAATGGTCAGTCCGCCCCTGGCTGTGACTTATCCTCGCCTGGCCGAAGGCTAATAACTGAGAGGTTAATGTACACAAAGGAGCAGGGATAAAGTAAAAACAAATGGTGTAGGACCCCCAAAATTCATACCAGGCCCCTTAGGTCTTGTATGGATTTCAAGGAATAACAAAAAAAAGTGGGGTCCTTCCAAAATGTATACCAGACCCTTATCTGAGCATGCAGCCTGGCTGGCTAGGAAATAGGGGGGTGAACATGCACCTCCCGCCTGAACCATACCAGGCCACATGCCCTAAACCAAGGAGGGTACCTTGCTGATGAGGACAAGGGCTTCTTTCCACAACCCCGACCTTGTGGTTGTGGGGGTCTGCTAATAATAAGGGGGCCCCCAGATACCACCCCCATGTGAATGCGTAAGGGGACACAGTACCCCTACTCATTCATGTAAAAAAAAAATGTTTTTGAATAGTAATTTATTAGAAAGTCCCACAATGTAAATCCACCGTCAATCATGTTGTCCAGATGCAGAGTCCTATCTTATTATAGCAATCCTACCAAATTACATCTTTTAGTCCACTCCCATGCAATGTAAACAAAGGAGCTGGGTCTCCCTGATGACATTATTGACATGTTCCAGTGATCTCCAACTAGTGGCTGAATTTCATTAACTCTTCTGTTCCAATATTCTTATGGATATTTTCTCCTAGAATCAAATGATTGTTACTTTGTCCTGGCAAAATGCAACAAATGGAAATTGACATCTCATACATATTACAAATATTATGGGTATTATTTGTGACTTTTGTGCAATTACAAGGACTAGAGATGAGCGAATCGAAGTATCCGAAGTGGAATTCGAGTCGAATATCGGAAAAATTTCGATTCGTGCCGAATCCGAAAAACAGCCTAATTCGGACGCGCGAATCGAAATTTTTCAGAAAATGGCGGCTGACATGTGCGGCGACGGAGCGGGGATGTCGGGGAAGGCGCGCAGACAAGGCGCGCTGCCCCATAATGCATTCCTCAACGACATGTGATCGCATCAGCCAATCAGCAGCCAGCCAGCCAGCACTGTGTAATGGTCGAGGTATATATAGCGGCCATTTTGGAAATCTTCATTTGCCTGCAGTCATTGAACAGAGGCAGACCGCTCTGTACTAGGGACAGGGACAGAGTTAGGGCCACAGAAACGAGAATTGGGGACAGAGAGAAGTTACTTAGGGACAGAGAACCATTACTCAGGGACACAGACTTGTTAATGAGGGCCACAGAATCGTTATTTAGGGACAAAGAAACGCTAGTTAGGGCCACAGAATTCATACTCAGGGACAGACAGAATTGTTACTCAGTGCCAGAGAATTGTTACTTAGGGCCACAGAAACGTTATTAGGGCCACAGAATTTTTACTCAGGGACAGACAGAATTGTTACTGAGTGCCAGAGAATTGTTACTCAGGGACAGACAGAATTGTTACTGAGTGCCAGAGAATTCTTACTCAGGGCCACAGAATTCATTCTCAGGGACAGACAGAATTGTTACTCAGGGACAGACAGAATTGTTACTGAGTGCCAGAGAATTGTTACTCAGGGACAGACAGAATTGTTACTGAGTGCCAGAGAATTGTTACTCAGGGACAGACAGAATTGTTACTGAGTGCCAGAGAATTGTTACTCAGGGACAGACAGAATTGTTACTGAGTGCCAGAGAATTGTTACTCAGGGACAGACAGAATTGTTACTGAGTGCCAGAGAATTGTTACTCAGGGACAGACAGAATTGTTACTGAGTGCCAGAGAATTGTTACTCAGGGACAGACAGAATTGTTACTGAGTGCCAGAGAATTGTTACTCGCACAGACACAAAATTGTTACTTGCACAGACACAGAATTGTTACTCGCACAGACACAGAATTGTTACTCAGGGCCACAGAATTCATACTCAGGGACAGACAGAATTGTTACTGAGTGCCAGAGAATTGTTACTCAGGGACAGACAGAATTGTTACTGAGTGCCAGAGAATTGTTACTCGCACAGACACAAAATTGTTACTTGCACAGACACAGAATTGTTACTCGCACAGACACAGAATTGTTACTCAGGGCCACAGAATTCATACTCAGGGACAGACAGAATTGTTACTGAGTGCCAGAGAATTGTTACTCAGGGACAGACAGAATTGTTACTGAGTGCCAGAGAATTCTTACTCAGGGACAGACAGAATTGTTACTGAGTGCCAGAGAATTGTTACTCTCACAGACACAAAATTGTTACTTGCACAGACACAGAATTGTTACTCGCACAGAGACAGAATTGTTACTCAGGGCCACAGAATTCATACTCAGGGACAGACAGAATTGTTACTGAGTGCCAGAGAATTGTTACTCAGGGACAGACAGAATTGTTACTGAGTGCCAGAGAATTGTTACTCTCACAGACACAAAATTGTTACTTGCACAGACACAGAATTGTTACTTGCACAGACACACAATTGTTACTCAGGGCCACAGAATTCATACTCAGGGACAGACAGAATTGTTACTGAGTGCCAGAGAATTCTTACTCAGGGCCACAGAATTCATACTCAGGGACAGACAGAATTGTTACTCAGGGACAGACAGAATTGTTACTGAGTGCCAGAGAATTGTTACTCAGGGACAGACAGAATTGTTACTGAGTGCCAGAGAATTCTTACTCAGGGACAGACAGAATTGTTACTGAGTGCCAGAGAATTGTTACTCTCACAGACACAAAATTGTTACTTGCACAGACACAGAATTGTTACTCGCACAGAGACAGAATTGTTACTCAGGGCCACAGAATTCATACTCAGGGACAGACAGAATTGTTACTGAGTGCCAGAGAATTGTTACTCAGGGACAGACAGAATTGTTACTGAGTGCCAGAGAATTGTTACTCTCACAGACACAAAATTGTTACTTGCACAGACACAGAATTGTTACTTGCACAGACACACAATTGTTACTCAGGGCCACAGAATTCATACTCAGGGACAGACAGAATTGTTACTGAGTGCCAGAGAATTCTTACTCAGGGCCACAGAATTCATACTCAGGGACAGACAGAATTGTTACTCAGGGACAGACAGAATTGTTACTGAGTGCCAGAGAATTGTTACTCAGGGACAGACAGAATTGTTACTGAGTGCCAGAGAATTCTTACTCAGGGACAGACAGAATTGTTACTGAGTGCCAGAGAATTGTTACTCTCACAGACACAAAATTGTTACTTGCACAGACACAGAATTGTTACTCGCACAGAGACAGAATTGTTACTCAGGGCCACAGAATTCATACTCAGGGACAGACAGAATTGTTACTGAGTGCCAGAGAATTGTTACTCAGGGACAGACAGAATTGTTACTGAGTGCCAGAGAATTGTTACTCTCACAGACACAAAATTGTTACTTGCACAGACACAGAATTGTTACTTGCACAGACACACAATTGTTACTCAGGGCCACAGAATTCATACTCAGGGACAGACAGAATTGTTACTGAGTGCCAGAGAATTGTTACTCAGGGACAGACAGAATTGTTACTGAGTGCCAGAGAATTGTTACTCTCACAGACACAAAATTGTTACTTGCACAGACACAGAATTGTTACTCGCACAGAGACAGAATTGTTACTCAGGGCCACAGAATTCATACTCAGGGACAGACAGAATTGTTACTGAGTGCCAGAGAATTGTTACTCGCACAGACACAAAATTGTTACTTGCACAGACACAGAATTGTTACTCGCGCAGACACAGAATTGTTACTCAGGGCCACAGAATTCATACTCAGGGACAGACAGAATTGTTACTGAGTGCCAGAGAATTGTTACTCAGGGACAGACAGAATTGTTACTGAGTGCCAGAGAATTGTTACTCAGGGACAGACAGAATTGTTACTGAGTGCCAGAGAATTGTTACTCAGGGACAGACAGAATTGTTACTGAGTGCCAGAGAATTGTTACTCAGGGACAGACAGAATTGTTACTGAGTGCCAGAGAATTGTTACTCAGGGACAGACAGAATTGTTACTGAGTGCCAGAGAATTGTTACTCGCACAGACACAAAATTGTTACTTGCACAGACACAGAATTGTTACTCGCACAGACACAGAATTGTTACTCGCACAGACACAGAATTGTTACTCAGGGCCACAGAATTCATACTCAGGGACAGACAGAATTGTTACTGCGTGCCAGAGAATTGTTACTCAGGGACACCTAATCGTTGAATTAAATAGTATGTCAGACAACATGCAGAGGAGTGGCAGAGGAGGCAATGTTTTAGGAGCGAGCAGACGTGGCAGCAGAGGAAGGGGTCGAGGCAGCAGTATTCGCAGCCAGAGGCCAGTGCTCCCGGTGTCATCCAGCGGTCGTGTCTCCACCGACAACCCTGCCGTCATTGATTGGTTGGCTCGGTCGTCTTCCTCTTCCCAGGTCACCTCTGACACCTACAGCCAACGGTCGGTGGGTACGTCAGACACAACCGTTAGTTGGCATGGCCCGGGACCAAGCCCACTGAAATCACGTGTCCTCTACCTGCCCCTGTCCTTTGCTGTTCCCTCACCAAGCGAAGTATCGCATGCTGTGGGCTCAGCCCCACTGTACAGTGAGGAAGAGCTAACAGAGGGCGGTCAGGAACGGGGGGAGACATCGGCCTTTTCAGCAGCCAAGCGAACAAGTACTGGCGAGGAGAGTGGCTCGGTAGCCGGTCTAGAGACAGGTCTGTCTCCTGACCCAGACGCAGCCGAGGGGGCTAGTAGTGAGGCGGAGACCCTACTTGATGATGAGGAGGTTGATCGCACTTGGCAGCCTCGTCGTCATCAGGCAATTTCTTCCGCATCATCAGGAGAAGAGGGTGGCAGCTTGGCAGCGAGCAAAACAGTCGGTGGGTTGCCCAGGAGACAGCAGCAGGGTCGCATCAGTGTCAGTGGAGCCAAACGTCCACGGAGTAGAGCACCAGCTCCACTGCAGCCTACCACCACGGCCAGTAGTGGTGCCGGTGCGCACGGAGGAAGTAGCAGTCAGCCAGTGAAGAGTAGCGGGGGCAAAGTTTCCTACTCGGTGGTGTGGCAATTTTTCCTCAAGCCGCCCGAGGAAGTAAACGTAGCCGTATGTCGACTATGTGGCCAGAAATGCAAGCGTGGCCAGGGGGCCCATGTTGGGACTACAGCGTTGCGTCAGCATATGCAGCGTCACCATTCGGTGGCCTGGGAAAACCGTGATAAACATACGGCGGTTCTGCCTGCCCCAGCCCCCGCTCCATCACCCGCTCCGTTACTTGCTCCGTCACCCGACGTCGTCAATCGCCCTCTATCAGCCAGTCAAGGCTCCAACACCTCTGCTGAGGGGAGTTGTCGCTCATTGGCATCTTCCGCTCGTTCAGATGCTCCTTCTCCTGCTACTCCTCTTCTCGGATTCCGTCAACAGTCTTTCTTGGAATCCGTATCCAAGAGACAACAGTTTGCGAGCACGCACCCGACGGTGCAAAAGCTGAACGTCCTCCTGTCCAAGTTGCTGGTGCTGCAGTCCCTCCCTTTCCAACTGGTGGACTCAGCACCTTTCCGAGAAATGATGGCTTGTGCCGCGCCGCGGTGGAGAGTGCCAAGCCGTCATTTCTTTGCCCAAAAGGCAGTGCCAGCCCTGCATTCACATGTAGAAGAGATGGTGGGCCAGTCTTTGAGCATGTCGGTCTCTGCCAAAGTGCACGGCAGCGCCGACGTGTGGAGCTGTAACTACGGTCAGGGACAGTACATGTCATTTACGGCCCACTGGGTGAACGTGGTGCCGGCACAGCCGCACCAGCAACTTGGACAGGTCACGACGCTTTTGCCTCCACGTTTGCACGTCCTTGGTCCAGCAAGCATGTCCGCCTCTACCACCTCTTTTTCCGCCGTGTCCTCAGCCGCCACCCCCGTGCCAAGTCCCATTACCCGACCGGCATATCACATGTGCAGGGCGCAACGGTGTCACGCTGTGCTGCACCTGGTATGCCTTGGCGAACGTAGTCACACAGGGGAGGAACTGCTGAGTGTAATGAACAGAGAAATCGACAGATGGCTGTCTCCGCGCAAACTAAAAATCGGAACCATGTTGACTGACAACGGAAAGAACATGGTGTCTGCTCTGCGTCAAGGAAGGTTGTGCCATGCGCCATGCATGGCTCACGTGTTCAATCTGGTTGTCAAGCGGTTCCTAAAATCCACCATCCCACTGCAAGACATCCTTAAAATGTCACGTAAACTGTGCATGCATTTCAGCCATTCCTACACCGCAAAGAACACCCTCATTGAGCTGCAGCGGCAGAACGGAATTCCACAGCATCGCCTGATCTGCGACGTTGCAACAAGGTGGAATTCAACCCTACACATGTTAGACCGCCTTTACGAGCAGCGAAAGGCCATCACCGATTTCCTGATGTTACAAGCGGATAAAGGTACTCCCCTGTGTAACTTAGATGTCAGCCATTGGCAGCTCATGCGTGACACCTGCCGCTTGCTCAGGCCCTTTGAGGAGGCCACGCTATTCGTGAGTCGGCAGGACTATGGGATGAACGACGTCATTCCTCTGTTGCACGTCCTGGAACAAATGCTGTTAACAATGGCTGGTCAGGGTGCGGTAGACGTGGCGCACAGATCTCAACGCCACATGACCCCTGTGGGGGCAGGACAGGAAGAAGAGGAGGAGGTAGAGGAGGACATTTGCTCAGGAATTATTGAGTGAAATGGGTGGTTTTTCCACTCAGCGGACAGGAGTGGAGGAGCAGGAGCATCTGGTAGAGGAGGAGGAGGAGGAGACAGAGGACCCAGACGCACCGTGGCAGTATGCTGTGGAGATGGAGGCAGGGAGTCCCTCGCATTCCTTGGCACAAATGGCCCATAGCATGCTCGGTTGCTTGCGTAGCGACAGCCGAATAATAACCATCAGACAGAGGGATGACTTTTGGCTGTCCACCTTGTTGGACCCTCGCTACCGGTCCAAAATGGTGGCCTTTTTCACACCTGCTGAGAGGGAGGCCAAAATTACGTACTATAAAAACCACCTATGTAGTCAGTTGGTCTCTGCCTTTGTGCGCCATCGTCCATCCTCAGACACTGTGGGCCCTGTGCGCTCGCGTTCCGCTGGCATGGCAGCAGGGGAGGGGTGGGGTGGTAGGAGCAGTGGCAGCTCCACCAGCAGCGGCTGCCTCAGTCTGCAGTCGATGATGAGTAGCTTTCTTCACCAGCGCAGTGAGGAAACTACTAACCAGCCGCAGCAGCAGCAGCAGCATCAGGTGGACCTGGAGCAGGAGCTCAAACAACAGGCTTGGGCCTACTTGGACAGCACCCTGCCAACCGAGGTAGACAATCCCCTTGACTACTGGGCAACGAAACTTGACCTTTGGCCCCAACTAGCTGAATTTGCCCTTGAAAGGCTGTCATGCCCGGCCAGTAGCGTGGCATCGGAGCGCGTGTTTAGTGCGGCAGGAGGTATTGTAACTCCGCGGAGGACACGACTGTCCACCCAAAGTGTGGAGAGACTCACGTTTGTGAAAATGAATCAGGCGTGGATTAGTCTGGATTTCAAACCACCAGTTCCTGACACAACTGACTAAATCCGCCATGAATCATGCCTCAAACATGTGCCACTTTCAGGTCTCCTCACACTGCTGGTGTGTTGAATTTTTTGACATAGGGTGCTGGCAGATTACGGGCCTCCTATAGCTGCTGCCAGGCCCCTAATCTGCCATAGGCCCCTATATACCACCTCCTCCTGCTGCTGCCAGGTCCAGAGTCTCTCATGGGTCCCTGTACGGCCTCCCATTGCTGCTGTCTCCATCGCCACACTCTGCTGCCATGTGCCACTTTCAGGTCTCTTCACACTGCTGGTGTGTTAAATTTTTTGACATAGGGTGCAGGCAGATTACGGGCCTCACATAGCTGCTGCCAGGCCCCTAATCTGCCATGGGCCCCTATATACCACCTCCTCCTGCTGCTGCCAGGTCCAGAGTCTCTCATGGGTCCCTGTACGGCCTCCCATTGCTGCTGTCTCCATCGCCACACTCTGCTGCCATGTGCCACTTTCAGGTCTCTTCACACTGCTGGTGTGTTAAATTTTTTGACATAGGGTGCTGCAAGATAACGGGCCTCACATAGCTGCTGCCAGGCCCCTAATCAGCCATGGGCCCCTATACCGCCTCCTCCTGCTGCTGCCAGGTCCAGAGTCTCTCATGCCATGTGCCACTTTCAGGTCTCTTCACACTGCTGGTGTGTTAAATTTTTTGACATAGGGTGCTGGCAGATTACGGGCCTCACATAGCTGCTGCCAGGCCCCTAATCTGCCATGGGCCCCTATATACCGCCTCCTCATGCTGCTGCCAAGTCTAGAGTCTCTCATGGGTCCCTGTACGGCCTCCCATTGCTGCTGTCTCCATCGCCACACTCTGCTGCCATGTGCCACTTTCAGGTCTCTTCACACTGCTGGTGTGTTTAATTTTTTGACATAGGGTGCAGGCAGATTACGGGCCTCACATAGCTGCTGCCAGGCCCCTAATCTGCCATGGGCCCCTATATACCGCCTCCTCATGCTGCTGCCAAGTCTAGAGTCTCTCATGGGTCCCTGTACGGCCTCCCATTGCTGCTGTCTCCATCGCCACACTCTGCTGCCATGTGCCACTTTCAGGTCTCTTCACACTGCTGGTGTGTTTAATTTTTTGACATAGGGTGCAGGCAGATTACGGGCCTCACATAGCTGCTGCCAGGCCCCTAATCTGCCATGGGCCCCTATATACCGCCTCCTCATGCTGCTGCCAGGTCCAGAGTCTCTCATGGGTCCCTGTACGGCCTCCCATTGCTGCTTTCTCCATCGCCACACTCTGCCATGTGCCACTTTCAGGTCTCCTCACACACTGCTGGTGTGTTGAATTTTTTGACATAGGGTGCTGGCAGATTACGGGCCTCACATAGCTGCTGCCAGGCCCCTAATCTGCCATGGGCCCCTATATACCGCCTCCTCATGCTGCTGCCAAGTCCAGAGTCTGTCATGGTCCCTGTACGGCCTCCCATTGCTGCTGTCTCCATCGCCACACTCTGCTGCCATGTGCCACTTTCAGGTCTCTTCACACTGCTGGTGTGTTAAATTTTTTGACATAGGGTGCAGGCAGATTACGGGCCTCACATAGCTGCTGCCAGGCCCCTAATCTGCCATGGGCCCCTATATACCGCCTCCTCATGCTGCTGCCAAGTCCAGAGTCTCTCATGGTCCCTGTACGGCCTCCCATTGCTGCTGTCTCCATCGCCACACTCTGCTGCCATGTGCCACTTTCAGGTCTCTTCACACTGCTGGTGTGTTAAATTTTTTGACATAGGGTGCAGGCAGATTACGGGCCTCACATAGCTGCTGCCAGGCCCCTAATCTGCCATGGGCCCCTATATACCGCCTCCTCATGCTGCTGCCAAGTCTAGAGTCTCTCATGGGTCCCTGTACGGCCTCCCATTGCTGCTGTCTCCATCGCCACACTCTGCTGCCATGTGCCACTTTCAGGTCTCTTCACACTGCTGGTGTGTTAAATTTTTTGACATAGGGTGCAGGCAGATTACGGGCCTCACATAGCTGCTGCCAGGCCCCTAATCTGCCATGGGCCCCTATATACCGCCTCCTCATGCTGCTGCCAAGTCTAGAGTCTCTCATGGGTCCCTGTACGGCCTCCCATTGCTGCTGTCTCCATCGCCACACTCTGCTGCCATGTGCCACTTTCAGGTCTCTTCACACTGCTGGTGTGTTTAATTTTTTGACATAGGGTGCAGGCAGATTACGGGCCTCACATAGCTGCTGCCAGGCCCCTAATCTGCCATGGGCCCCTATATACCGCCTCCTCATGCTGCTGCCAAGTCCAGAGTCTGTCATGGTCCCTGTACGGCCTCCCATTGCTGCTGTCTCCATCGCCACACTCTGCTGCCATGTGCCACTTTCAGGTCTCTTCACACTGCTGGTGTGTTAAATTTTTTGACATAGGGTGCAGGCAGATTACGGGCCTCACATAGCTGCTGCCAGGCCCCTAATCTGCCATGGGCCCCTATATACCGCCTCCTCATGCTGCTGCCAAGTCCAGAGTCTGTCATGGTCCCTGTACGGCCTCCCATTGCTGCTGTCTCCATCGCCACACTCTGCTGCCATGTGCCACTTTCAGGTCTCTTCACACTGCTGGTGTGTTTAATTTTTTGACATAGGGTGCAGGCAGATTACGGGCCTCACATAGCTGCTGCCAGGCCCCTAATCTGCCATGGGCCCCTATATACCGCCTCCTCATGCTGCTGCCAAGTCTAGAGTCTCTCATGGGTCCCTGTACGGCCTCCCATTGCTGCTGTCTCCATCGCCACACTCTGCTGCCATGTGCCACTTTCAGGTCTCTTCACACTGCTGGTGTGTTTAATTTTTTGACATAGGGTGCAGGCAGATTACGGGCCTCACATAGCTGCTGCCAGGCCCCTAATCTGCCATGGGCCCCTATATACCGCCTCCTCATGCTGCTGCCAGGTCCAGAGTCTCTCATGGGTCCCTGTACGGCCTCCCATTGCTGCTTTCTCCATCGCCACACTCTGCCATGTGCCACTTTCAGGTCTCCTCACACACTGCTGGTGTGTTGAATTTTTTGACATAGGGTGCTGGCAGATTACGGGCCTCACATAGCTGCTGCCAGGCCCCTAATCTGCCATGGGCCCCTATATACCGCCTCCTCATGCTGCTGCCAAGTCCAGAGTCTGTCATGGTCCCTGTACGGCCTCCCATTGCTGCTGTCTCCATCGCCACACTCTGCTGCCATGTGCCACTTTCAGGTCTCTTCACACTGCTGGTGTGTTAAATTTTTTGACATAGGGTGCAGGCAGATTACGGGCCTCACATAGCTGCTGCCAGGCCCCTAATCTGCCATGGGCCCCTATATACCGCCTCCTCATGCTGCTGCCAAGTCCAGAGTCTCTCATGGTCCCTGTACGGCCTCCCATTGCTGCTGTCTCCATCGCCACACTCTGCTGCCATGTGCCACTTTCAGGTCTCTTCACACTGCTGGTGTGTTTAATTTTTTGACATAGGGTGCAGGCAGATTACGGGCCTCACATAGCTGCTGCCAGGCCCCTAATCTGCCATGGGCCCCTATATACCGCCTCCTCATGCTGCTGCCAAGTCTAGAGTCTCTCATGGGTCCCTGTACGGCCTCCCATTGCTGCTGTCTCCATCGCCACACTCTGCTGCCATGTGCCACTTTCAGGTCTCTTCACACTGCTGGTGTGTTTAATTTTTTGACATAGGGTGCAGGCAGATTACGGGCCTCACATAGCTGCTGCCAGGCCCCTAATCTGCCATGGGCCCCTATATACCGCCTCCTCATGCTGCTGCCAAGTCCAGAGTCTGTCATGGTCCCTGTACGGCCTCCCATTGCTGCTGTCTCCATCGCCACACTCTGCTGCCATGTGCCACTTTCAGGTCTCTTCACACTGCTGGTGTGTTAAATTTTTTGACATAGGGTGCAGGCAGATTACGGGCCTCACATAGCTGCTGCCAGGCCCCTAATCTGCCATGGGCCCCTATATACCGCCTCCTCATGCTGCTGCCAAGTCCAGAGTCTGTCATGGTCCCTGTACGGCCTCCCATTGCTGCTGTCTCCATCGCCACACTCTGCTGCCATGTGCCACTTTCAGGTCTCTTCACACTGCTGGTGTGTTTAATTTTTTGACATAGGGTGCAGGCAGATTACGGGCCTCACATAGCTGCTGCCAGGCCCCTAATCTGCCATGGGCCCCTATATACCGCCTCCTCATGCTGCTGCCAAGTCTAGAGTCTCTCATGGGTCCCTGTACGGCCTCCCATTGCTGCTGTCTCCATCGCCACACTCTGCTGCCATGTGCCACTTTCAGGTCTCTTCACACTGCTGGTGTGTTTAATTTTTTGACATAGGGTGCAGGCAGATTACGGGCCTCACATAGCTGCTGCCAGGCCCCTAATCTGCCATGGGCCCCTATATACCGCCTCCTCATGCTGCTGCCAAGTCTAGAGTCTCTCATGGGTCCCTGTACGGCCTCCCATTGCTGCTGTCTCCATCGCCACACTCTGCTGCCATGTGCCACTTTCAGGTCTCTTCACACTGCTGGTGTGTTAAATTTTTTGACATAGGGTGCAGGCAGATTACGGGCCTCACATAGCTGCTGCCAGGCCCCTAATCTGCCATGGGCCCCTATATACCGCCTCCTCATGCTGCTGCCAAGTCCAGAGTCTGTCATGGTCCCTGTACGGCCTCCCATTGCTGCTGTCTCCATCGCCACACTCTGCTGCCATGTGCCACTTTCAGGTCTCTTCACACTGCTGGTGTGTTAAATTTTTTGACATAGGGTGCAGGCAGATTACGGGCCTCACATAGCTGCTGCCAGGCCCCTAATCTGCCATGGGCCCCTATATACCGCCTCCTCATGCTGCTGCCAAGTCCAGAGTCTGTCATGGTCCCTGTACGGCCTCCCATTGCTGCTGTCTCCATCGCCACACTCTGCTGCCATGTGCCACTTTCAGGTCTCTTCACACTGCTGGTGTGTTAAATTTTTTGACATAGGGTGCAGGCAGATTACGGGCCTCCCATAGCTGCTGCCAGGCCCCTAATCTGCCATGGGCCCCTATATACCGCCTCCTCATGCTGCTGCCAAGTCCAGAGTCTGTCATGGGTCCCTGTACGGCCTCCCATTGCTGCTGTCTCCATCGCCACACTCTGCCATGTGCCACTTTCAGGTCTCCTCACACTGCTGGTGTGTTGAATTTTTTGACATAGGGTGCTGGCAGATTACGGGCCTCCTATAGCTGCTGCCAGGCCCCTAATCTGCCATGGGCCCCTATATACCGCCTCCTCATGCTGCTGCCAAGTTCAGAGTCTGTCATGGGTCCCTGTACGGCCTCCCATTGCTGCTGTCTCCATCGCCACACTCTGCCATGTGCCACTTTCAGGTCTCCTCACACTGCTGGTGTGTTGAATTTTTTGACATAGGGTGCTGGCAGATTACGGGCCTCCTATAGCTGCTGCCAGGCCCCTAATCTGCCATAAGCCCCTATATACCGCCTCCTCATGCTGCTGCCAAGTCCAGAGTCTGTCATGGGTCCCTGTACGGCCTCCCATTGCTGCTGTCTCCATCGCCACACTCTGCCATGTGCCACTTTCAGGTCTCCTCACACACTGCTGGTGTGTTGAATTTTTTGACATAGGGTGCTGGCAGATTACGGGCCTCCTATAGCTGCTGCCAGGCCCCTAATCTGCCGTAGGCCCCTATATACCGCCTCCTCATGCTGCTGCCAGGTCCAGAGTCTCTCATGGGTCCCTGTACGGCCTCCCATTGCTGCTGTCTCCATCGCCACACTCTGCCATGTGCCACTTTCAGGTCTCCTCACACTGCTGGTGTGTTCCATTTTTTGTCATAGGGTGCTGGCAGATTATGGGCCTCCCATAACTGCTGCCAGGCCCCTAATCTGCCATGGGCCCCTATACCGACTCCTCATGCTGTGACGTTGCAACAAGGTGGAATTCAACCCTACATATGTTAGACCGCCTTTACGAACAGCAAAAGGCCATCACAGATTTCCTGATGTTAAAAGCAGATAAAGGTACTCCCTGTGTAACTTAGATGTCAGCCATTGGCAGCTCATGCGTGACACCTGCGCTTGCTCAGGCCCTTTGAGGAGGCCACGCTATTCGTGAGTCGGCAGGACTATGGGATGAACGACGTCATTCCTCTGTTGCACGTCCTGGAACAAATGCTGTTAACAATGGCTGGTCAGGGTGCGGTAGACGTGGCGCACAGATCTCAACGCCACATGGCCCCTGTGGGGGCAGGACTGGAAGAAGAGGAGGAGGTAGAGGAGGACATTGGTGCTCAGGAATTATTGAGTGAAATGGGTGGTTTTTCCACTCAGCGGACAGGAGTGGAGGAGCAGGAGCATCTGGTAGAGGAGGAGGAAGAGGAGACAGAGGACCTAGACGCACCGTGGCAGTATGCTGTGGAGATGGAGGCAGGGAGTCCCTCGCATTCCTTGGCACAAATGGCCCATAGCATGCTCGGTTGCTTGCGTAGCGACAGCCGAATAATAACCATCAGACAGAGGGATGACTTTTGGCTGTCCACCTTGTTGGACCCTCGCTACCGTTCAAAAATGGTGGCCTTTTTCACACCTGCTGAGAGGGAGGCCAAAATAACGTACTATAAAAAACACCTATGTAGTCAGCTGGTCTCTGCCTGTCTGCGCCAACGTCCATCCTCAGACACTGTGGGCCCTGTGCGCTCGTGTTCCGCTGCCATGGCAGCAGGGGAGGGGTGGGGTGGTAGGAGCAGTGGCAGCTCCACCAGCAGCGGCTGCCTCAGTCTGCAGTCGATGATGAGTAGCTTTCTTCACCAGCGCAGTGAGGAAACTACTAACCAGCCGCAGCAGCAGCAGCAGCATCAGGTGGACCTGGAGCAGGACCTCAAACAACAGGCTTAGGCCTACTTGGACAGCACCCTGCCAACCGAGGTAGACAATCCCCTTGACTACTGGGCAACGAAACTTGACCTTTGGCCCCAACTAGCTGAATTTGCCCTTGAAAGGCTGTCATGCCCGGCCAGTAGCGTGGCATCGGAGCGCGTGTTTAGTGCGGCAGGAGGTATTGCAACTCCGCGGAGGACACGACTGTCCACCCAAAGTGTGGAGAGACTCACGTTTGTGAAAATGAATCAGGCGTGGATTAGTCTGGATTTCAAACCACCAGTTCCTGACACAACTGACTAAATCCGCCATGAATCATGCCCCAAACATGTGCCACTTTCAGGTCTCCTCACACTGCTGGTGTGTTCCATTTTTTGTCATAGGGTGCTGGCAGATTACGGGCCTCCCATAGCTGCTGCCAGGCCCCTAATCTGCCATGGGCCCCTATACCGCCTCCTCATGCTGCTGCCAAGTCCAGAGTCTCTCATGGGTCCCTGTACGGCCTCCCATTGCTGCTGCCTCCATCGCCACACTCTGCCATGTGCCACTTTCAGGTCTCCTCACACTGCTGGTGTGTTCCATTTTTTGTCATAGGGTGCTGGCAGATTACGGGCCTCCCATAGCTGCTGCCAGGCCCCTAATCTGCCATGGGCCCCTATACCGCCTCCTCATGCTGCTGCCAGGTCCAGAGTCTCTCATGGGTCCCTGTACGGCCTCCCATTGCTGCTGTCTCCATCGCCACACTCTGCCATGTGCCACTTTCAGGTCTCCTCACACTGCTGGTGGGTTCCATTTTTTGTCATAGGGTGCTGGCAGATTACGGGCCTCCCATAGCTGCTGCCAGGCCCGTAATCTGCCATGGGCCCCCGTACCGACTCCTCATGCTGCTGCCAGGCCCGTAATCTGTCATGGGCCACTGTTGTCGCTTGTTGGCATATTCCGCTCGTTCAGATGCTCCTTCTCCTGCTACTCCTCTTCACGGATTCCGTCAGCAGTCTTTCTTGGAATCCGTTTCCAAGAGACAACAGTTTGCGAGCACGCACCCGACGGTGCAGAAGCTGAACGTCCTCCTGTCCAAGTTGCTGCTGCCAGGCTCGTAATCTGTCATGCGCCCCTGTACCGCCTCCTCATGCTGCTGCCAGGTCCAGAGTGTGTCATGGGCCCCCGTACCGACTCCTCATGCTGCTGCCAGGCCCGTAATCTGTCATGGGCCCCTGTACCGCCTCCCCATGCTGCTGCCAGGTCCAGAGTGTGTCATGGGTCCCTGTACGGCCTCCCATTGCTGCTGCCAGGCCCGTAATCTGCCATGGGCCCCTGTACCGACTCCTCATGCTGCTGCCAGGCCCGTAATCTGTCATGGGCCCCTGTACCGCCTCCTCATGCTGCTGCCAGGTCCAGAGTGTGTCATGGGTCCCTGTACGGCCTCCCATTGCTGCTGTCTCTATCGCCACACTCTGCCATGTGCCACTTTCAGGTCTCCTCACACTGCTGGTGGTTTCCATTTTTGTCATAGGGTGCTGTATGGCCTCCCATTGCTGCTGCCTCCACCGCCACACTGTGGCTCCACACTCTGGTTTTGGCCCCGTGACTGCCCAAATGAGTGAAGTGTGCGGTGATTCTAAGATCGACGGCACTCATCTGCATGTCATACTGACTGACAGTATTATTTCTCTTCCCCAGCAGACTCCAAGGGCATTTAAATTAAAGGTACAGTGTTCTGCACTAATATTAAGTCTCTCTGAAGCCTAGAAACACCCTTTTTTAAGTTAAATTCACAGCGAATTTATTCGACTCGAATCGAATATTGTCCACGAATTCGCCGAATCAGTCGAATCGAATTTTTCATTTCTTCGCTCATCTCTAACAAGGACATTCACAAAGCAAAGCATTTTTCTATACATAGACCTATTAAAGTTTAAACAACATTTTTTTGTACATCACATTTACTCGCATCTTTATAATTCCAAATTTCAAGTAAAAAGCAGACATCTAATTCTGTTCAGTGTACTTACAGAAAATGTGAAATGGTTCAGCTGCCATGCCACTCTAAATAACAAACTAGCAGCTTTGACCCCTGGGATTTTTTTCTCCTGCTATGTTAAAGTTTTGTAATAAGTTATAAAATTTAGAGGTTATATAGGGACACACAGATTTGTTTGACATTGCATTTATGTGCATTTAAGTATCGTTATGTGTAGTCAAATATCAGGTTTTCCATTATGGAAATTATTTTGCTATTTTATTACACTTTTTTTTAGTTTGAAAGAAACCTAAAATGATAATATAAATTTTAATGACAAAATATTATTCTGTGCTTCCAGAGACAGTTCTTTCAGTTTGTTGATTTTGCTTTTATTTTTAGGTATTTAAATTAGAGAAAGCAGGGGGTTGTGGCTGCAGCATTCAGGAATACAAACATGTTTTGCTTGAGCTCCTGGGTCTTCTACCAATTAACAACATTCCATAGGACATACTGACACTAAACTGGGGTGTTAGTACCCATGTCTCCAAAAAAGAATCCCAAGGGACCTGACCACTTGTGGCAAAACCCCTATGGATCATTTTCATGATCAGCATGGACAGAGTTCTCAGGTCTGCTTGACAAAGAAGATGGCACCAGTGCTTTTTCTACTGCCATCATTCTTTGATATCAGTCAGAGCACCACGGGCTGCACCAGCAGGCTAGTGGTGCAGACCGTGGTCTTCCTCCACTGTAACTAGTAAGTGACTTATCTCCAGATTTAAATAAAAAATAGAACACACCAGGATTCCCAAAGCTCAGGGTCAGAAATGACCAAATAAAGATAGTGACCCAGTTATAAATAATGCTGACTCACATAGATATATGTATTTGGTGTCCTCGGGACCCTAATCATAAATGGGAAAATAAAGAAAAAAGACCAGGGGGTAAAGGACCCAGAGGCCAAAAGGGGGTCCAAATGAGGACAAACTGCAGCCTTGAAAATGATAGACAAAAATAATTGAATTTGCAGTTAAAAAAGTACAAATATCACAAAGACATGTATGGCATGGTATGCCAAAATATACAAAAATTACACAAGAAATTACTTCACCAGCACCCAGGGGGAAAAAAGTCAAGAGCAGAATGGCAAGATCAACCTGGACAGCACTAGGCATGCAAAAAGTCCCATAAAGATGTAATGAATAGTAGACCTGTGATGAATAGAATAGTCTCAACATTTGAACAAGAACCCTGATGAAGTCACGAGGCACGTGACGCAACACGGCGGTACGTCATTTCCGGTACGAGTTGACGCATTTCTGGTTACAGCAGCCATCTTGCTCTACCCAGTTACCATGCAGTACACCCACAGGATGTGGTGACAGGCATTTTTTGCTGGGTATACATGTGAGTGCAATAGTAGTTTTATTTGGTTTATACTAATAAAATACTGCACTATGGAAGGCTCTTTGTTTTGTATCCTATGCATATTATCTTGAGTGGAGGTGGAGTGAATAAGGTGCGCTTGAGAGAAGTCTTTATCCATTCCATGGTCCCTTTGATGAGGAGCGGAATTGAGAGGACCTGATATTGTGAATTATAGTCTTTTGGCCCTGTGTGGGTCAGGGTGTGGAGGTGAGCAGGCATTGCGGCCATTAGAGGATCCTTTTTTCTTTTTCACTAGAGTGAAGATCACGTGGGCACAATCACATTTGCATGGACTCTTTGTTTTGAAATTTCACAGATGATTTTTGCTGTATTATATATTGTTATTTATTATTTATAATCGGGTGGTTTATAAATAACACGTGATGTTATTCTTATAATTTTGAATAATCAATATTACTTTTTGGATGTTCACTTTATTTAATGTTTTTTTCACTTTGCATTGTTGAAAAATATTTTCTAATTTTGGATTTTCCACTGAGCACTATTATGTTGGCAATATTAATTTAGTATGGTAGTATTGCACCAGCGTTAGATTAGATTGTTATAGCGCTTCACTATTCACATATATTTTGAGTATACACTTATTGGTCTAAGTTGAGTGGCAGCAGCTATAAGTAGATTTATTATCATCTATTAAAGCGCAGGAGGATATCTACATTCACACCCTTCAAAGACTGCCTTGCACAGTCTTCAGCAAAAGAACTTCCCTCACAAACGGGGTCACCTTTTTCTTCTAGTAACCAGCGAGAACAATGAATACTTAGTTTCAAACATTGTTGTTTGATAAATGAATAAATGTCTCACTGCATACAAAAAGATAGAATGGTAATAAGCTGATTTGTAATCAATCCAAATTAATGCATTTCATACATAATGATATATACTGTTGACAATATACAATCCTGATGTCAATACATGATTACACTAAAATTGCATCAAGAACTATAAGCCAAAGTGTTGCTCCTCACTATCCTCATGGCTCTATTTCTTTTTACTTTTTACTATATATATGTAATTTTTCAAATCTCTGTCTTTAAATGGTTAAAGTTTGCAAATACCCAATCCCTGAAATTTACAGACATTATTTATCATACCATTGCCTTCACCTGAATAGATCTCTTGGCATGTGTTTAATTATTGTCCATACAGTCAACTGGATATTCCAAGACCAGTTTGTAGACATAGAGAGCAGATACCTACTATTTAAGGGGACTATGAATGGATGATTAGTAACTTTAATTAACATTTATGTATCTTACCACAATCATAATGATTTAATTGAAGCTTGTTTCAACAAACTATTGGAATTTGTGAAGGGCCAAATCATTCTGGGAGATGATTTCAACCTTGTTCTTGATACCCTTTTAGATGTGTCTTGAAATGCCTCACATCTACTTTATGCCTGCCTACACCGTTTCAAACTGCTTTTGTTTTCTGAAAGCTTTGTTGATGCCCGGAGCATCACTCACAAAGCTGAACAAGATTATACCTTCTTCTCTGTATTCATACTCCAGTAATGATTATTTTTTAATTCAAAAACAGATGTATGCTCTGTTAACATAGATGTGATTAAAAATATCTGATTGTGCCACAGCAATGTTGGATATTATAGTTGGGGCCACCTCACGAAGGTTATAGCACTGGACAATGAATGAATCACCTATTCAAGAACCCTCAAATTACTTCAGAGATAGGAAGGTTGCATGCTTATTGAAATAAATCCACAAATTAGAAACTGTTCATAAAACATTGCACTTAGAGACGATGGCTACAGTTATAGGGTCTGAGAACTTTACCAGATAACAAATTCCTACCTAGGTTAAAAGCACATCAAACAGAGGTTCATTGGCAATATTATAACTATGGGAATAAACTAGGTCCATAGCCTGAGCCTTAGGGGAGACTCACCTATGCACCTTTATGCAACAAACTGAAAATTAACAGGGCCTTCAAAGATTACTTTACATTACCAAAGTAATGGATGCATGGTTCTGTAACTATTATAAAAGCCTCCACAACTTGGGTGAACCACACCCCAAAACATTGACATCTACTCAAGGCAAAATTCTGTGCTGAACAGACAACTGCTGAATGGGTAAGGAGTGGTATTTGGCAAACCCCATAAGGTGTTGGGCCCAGATGTATCCACACTCTTGTATTATCAAAATCATTATAATCTTTGTTTCCGTGAAGCCTAAAACTCAATTTTGAATGTCCATCATTTCCCCCCAGGCTCCTTGCGAGGTCACATCTCAGCAAAACCTAAGGAAGCAAAAGACCCATCAACTGTAAACCAATTAATATTGCTAAATGTAGACCTTAAATTGTTTACAATTATCTTGGCTAAATATTTACTTCCTTTCATACAGCATGTTATTCATCTGGACCAAGCTGGGTTCTCACGTAACAGGGGGGTTAAGACAACACCACTAAAACCTTAAACATAATTCACATAGCACACAGTTGGAAAATTCAGACCCTGTTGTCAACAGACACCATAAAAGGCATTTGATTGGGTGAACTGGACATTCTTGAAGATGACCCTGTAAAATTAGGAATAAGTCACAATATAACTAAATGGATAGATGCTATATATTCCTCCCTATCTGCTCAAGTCAGTAACACTTCTGTTTCTGAACCCTTCCTTAGGACTAACAGCAAACAACAATGATGCATCCTTTCCTACCTAATCTTTCTCCTTCTGTGTACCATCTGATCAAACACTAATACCCAAGGTATACATGGAATCGTGCATGGTCTGACACAGCAGAAAGTCACAGGTGTTGCAGGTGACCTTCTTTTTTCTTACCAATCCATGTGTGTGCTGTGTGAGATATGTTTAAGTATTTAGTGAAACTTCTTTAGCTAATTTACTGGCAGGATTTAGAACATATATGGAGAACTTTACAAAAAGAAGGTTAATTGGCAAAAATATGAGACTTTACACATAAATATTCCCCAAGTCCGACAATGACCATCACAGGCAGATTCCCATTTAAGTGGGACCAACACAGTATTAAATAACCAGGAAATTTTCTTGCCCCAATCTAGACTCCATTTTTTGCCATTCTTAGTTAACATTAGACAAGACCTATGTCATTGGGACATTGCTTTTTTCATGGTTTGGACAGAACGAGACCCTTAAAATGAATGTCCTTCCTGGGTTGTTCTAACTGTTTTCAAACTCGCCTATTACATTGCTGATGATCAGTCCAAGCTGTATTTACAGATTTTTTCTGGGCCAATAAATCTCATAGACTGCACCATATCTTGCTTTCTAAACTTAAAGTGGCAGGAGATTGAATGTTTCCAGATCCCCTTCTACACTACAAGGTGATTTACATATCTAAAGCATTTGACTGGTGCAGATATTATGTACCCAAATGATGAATTCAATTAGAACAGAGTTACTTTACAATATCTTTTGTAACCCTCCCTAGTTGGAAAATGAGATCCCGAGTAAACCCACACCCACTAACTGGTACAACTCTTAAAACCCTTCTGAAACTGGGAAAGCCCTCATTGACTATTCCATACCCATCTATCTTCACCCCGGTCATAGACCACCCATGATTTTTGCCTGGAGTATTGGACAGAACCTTCTGTCTGCTCTTACTAACCAGCCAATATCTTACAGCTTTTCTTTACAGAAGGGAAGAACACTTTTGCAAAACATGGTTCTATTGCATTGAATTTAGATCTTCATATGAAAATACCTGAGCTCTTCCTACCTAATGTCCCTCAGCGGGAGATTTAACCATCTCCACTTCACCTAAACCTAAATCCAAACTTCTACTTAAAGCGTAACTAAACCCATCGATTTAACGGTTTCAAAAAACAGTTACTGTACATTCCTGGCATGTCAGGAATGTTAACTGTCATATTTGCTTTGTTCTCAATCAAACTGTCAAATCATCAAATGGCTGGCGTCATAACTAATTACATATGCAGAACCATGGAAGTTGCAGATCAAACAGCAGCTGAGATGGCAGCTTCTTTGACTAAAAATGATAGGAGGGTTTAGCCCAAATTGACAACAGTATTTCTTTAAGGGAATCTCTAAACTGGATGGGAATGTTGCAACTGCTTTGAAGCATTCTCTCTTCTCCTCTGGTCCTTGGTTACATATATTGTATATAGAGATGCAGGTAGGCTATCTATATTAATAATAATTATATTCTTAACAAGCTGTAAATAAGCTACAACAAGCCTAACTGACTTCTGTAGCTATGGGCACTGTGGAGTAATTCTCAAAATGTCAGCAGAATTGTTTTCACTTTCATGTTAAACAGCTCAGCTTACTCTGTTATCCACTCCCACAAATCACTTGGCAGCCTTCCAGTTTATATAAACACAGAGTAGGTGCTCAAGAAGGGGGAGCAGCAGTGTGCTGAGAGCAGCTTGTCCCACTTCCTTACATCTCTTGTCAGTTTTGAGGGTGCATTGTTCTGCATTGCCTTAAGTTACAGAGGTCAGTGAGGGTTTGTCTTAAAGCTTATTTATTTATAGTTAAGAATGTGTAAATATGTCCTTAACCTTAGCTACAGGTTCACATGCATTAAACTGAAATAAAAGAATCTTTACATCCAGGGAAGCTTTCTTTAGAGGTTAAAGTGGATTTAAAGGCTGAAGGTGTTTTACCATCATGCATTCTACCTTCTGTGTGCTGCTACTCCCTCAGTTTCCCTTAATACTCACAAGAGCCCCCTCTCGATCTAGTGATGTGCACGTGACCCTCGGTTGTCCCACGTCTCTCTCTCTCCTCATTGGCTAAGACACAACCAGTGAGGAGAGAGAGGGAGGCAGAGGCCAAGCCACATCTCTATGTGTCTTATGGACACATAGAGCGGGGCTCAGGAGAAAGCATGCACCAGTACCCCCATAGTAAACGGCTTGCTTTTGGGGGCACTGGTCAAGGGGGAGGACCCAGAACCACCAGTGTGGGACCCAAGAAAAGGAGTATTGGGGCTTCGTTGTGCAAAACCATTGCATAGAGCAGGTAAGAATACCATGTTTGTTATTTTTTTTTAAATTGAACTTTTAGTATCACTTTAAATCTGTACATTAATAAACTTTAAAATTTTCTCCTGTCTGTTACATTAACTTTACCATGAATCTGAAAAACAAAAATAAAAAAAAAAAACATGTCCCTCAATAATTAAAAACAAATTATTTTATCCAGAGCCAATGCGCAATAATCAAAAATATACTGTTCATGGTGTATTCACAGAATAATTAAAAAAACAACAGTGTTTTGCTTGCTGTTGGTCAGATAAGATTTGATTTTTGCTAACAGTAAATTTAATTTAATACACATCAGTCTTTAGGAGTGACCACTGAAACTGACAAAAAAGTTGGCAGATCTCCAGTCACACTTTCCCAACTTATATTGTTCAGTTTGTCTGAAGGTCTAATAGCTTTTCAGGGAGATTATTAGCTCTCCAGGGTTTTTAACTGACCTTGGTGAGCAGCCATCAGCATTATTTCTAATGGAGAATTACTGTGTCCTGGACACAGAGATCACAGGTCATCAGCTAATTCACTCTAGTCATTCTTTGAAATACACACAGAAAGTAATCTCCAAGTTAGGGCAGAGACAGGTCAAACTCTAAATGTCTCTATACCTTTTATAACCCAAAAGAATACCTATGAGCTTTCTCTTATTGATTTATATATTGCGTTAATAGGAAAGCTTCATACTTACGGCATGCGACTTTAATATAGAATCAAGTTATAGTTATTGTGTCAGTTTGGCCAACTGGGAGGCATTTTACTGACAATATTTATATAAAGTCTCTGAGGTCAGCCTGAAAACTCTGGGTAAGATATATGTATTTAAGGCAATAAAGTGTAAACCTAGAGACTGATAAAAAGCTGAAGCCTGCTTCTGATTGGAACATTGTTCCTAATTTTCTCTTTTTACGTTGAGAGTATTGTAAATGAATCAGCATAAACAGACAGGCAAAGACATGTGTAATAAAATGCCTGGAGTAGCAGAGAATACTATAAGGAATACAGGAAGTCCACAGATAAAAAACGACTGTTTTATAACCAGCGAATTAATAACCTGCATTTATGTGCCAATTAGGATTTAACTTGCGGCATCTTAGGCCATACTTCACTTACTTCTTCTGCTTATATAGTAGCCTTCCCTTTCCTTAAAAAAAATACATTTCCTATTTTTTTGAAGAAGGATTTTAATGTAACACTTTTTTTGTTTTATTATATGTAACTATTTATGTTTTTTATGTGAAAGAATACTGCTTTAAAATAAAAATTTCTCTGAACATTACAGCCTTTTTTTCAATGGGAAAACTTCATCTTGTTGACTTGCATTGACTCAAGCTTGCATTGGCATTTGAGTTTCCTAAGTATCATACAATGGAAGCAATGAACTCTTTTTAAATGGTTTGCCGCTTCAACAAAAATTAACAAATTTCTAGACTAATTTACTTTCTTTTAGATTGAAAATAATATGATTATGAGCATAATAGGGTTCATTTACTAAAGACAAATAGACTGTTTACAGCAAAATGGGATTTTTCCTAGAACTTAGCGAATGTGGTGAAGCTTTGCTGACTTTCATCATTTAATCATTTGCAAAAAAAAATATATAAAGTTTACTTGCGAAATGCAACACCCCTTGCAAAATTAACAGACTAGTTGCCTTTAGTAAATCAATCCCAAAGTTTGCATACTATCCTCAAAGATAAGTTTCTGATGTATATACAGTACATAATCTTAAAGTAGTGTATTAAGGTATATTTGCTACCAATATGTGGTGGATTTATCAGGTCATGTGGGAGAAGGGCCAAAGATCCTGGATCACCTGCCTCAACGATTAGTCTGGGTAGGAGTTTGCAGTTGCTTTTATGTCACTGCTTTGATTTACCTTATGCACCAGTATCAGTCTGTTTTGCTGCAATAGCTGCTAGGAGATTATTTAAAGCACAATTGAGCCCTTTAAATGTATTATTGTAATGCAGCCATGCTGCATATAGGGTAATCAATTTTTTATTCCATCTCTATCAGATAAGTGTTGCAGCAATGGTTAAAAATCCCTTTGCTGTCAGCACAGAAGAGTTATACCTTGGCTCTCACATACAAGCTCTCCTGTGGTCTAACATGCCCCACTGAACAATGCTCTAGTCAACAGGGGGCATGTTGGAGAACAGGGCTGATGCTTGTGTGTAATGCCCCGTACACACTATAAGAATATTGTATGAACATTTTCGTCCAAGGACCGATCGTCCGATAATCAGATTGTTAGTACAGAGCTTTCGAGAGCCAATCACGACAATTTGTGCGACAATATCCGAAGGGACAAGCGCAAACATTTTTCTCGTACTACAAGATCGTACGATTTTCATTTAATCAGTACAGTAGTCATCTGAAAATGCAATACAAATACAATATATGACATCACTTTCGAAATTCTTTTTTTTCATAGAAGAATTTTCGTATCTTTAATAACCTTTTTGATGTGACACTAGCAGGCGAAAAAAAATGTGCAATCGTTCACCGATATTCTTATCGTGTGTACGTGGCTTAAGAGAGGCAGTCTAACGCTCCTAGTGTTTCTATGACCCCTACTGCAACACCTAGCAGACAATAAAAGAGGCAAAATATTACCCGTATATACTTCTGACTGCATTAAAGTAACACGTTTCAACAATTACTACAAAAGAAGCATATTGTACCTCTTAGTCTGAAAGTATTTTGATAGAAAGCAAAAAATACAACTTCCAGTGGGACTTTAAATGAAGTATACTATCAACATTGAGATAAAATAAAACAATATTTTATTAAAGAAGATAATAAAAATCTTGTAACAAATGTACAAGATTACTCAATTAAAATTAGAAGCTGAGTTATCTGTTGTTAATATGCTGGACATTGAAGATAATATCATGACAGATTCATAATTACAATTTCCTATCTATCCATTGTTTACAAAAATGCTTTAACGTAATTTTAGTGGATATAAAGAAGCATAAATCTTAATGTGTTTTGTGAATATCTTTCAATTCACCAGGAGTAAATGCTATTTACAATGTATCCATAATGTAAAAACATAATGACAACTGTTAAAGAAACAAAAACAATTGGGTTCAAATTTAAAACTGCAGTATTTCAGGGTTGAAACCACCAAGGATGTCCGTTCCAGGAGCTGTGGGGGCCCCCAGGGCCCAGCAAGCAAGAGAAGGCAAAGGATGGAGCAAGTGTAATGTCAAAGATCACATCAGCCAACAATGGACCCCCGATTGTTATGGGTTATTTTATCTAACTGTTGATGAACCTTATTTAACCATTTCCCGACTGCCCTATAGCAGAAATACTGCTACAGGGCGGCATGGGTTCACAAAATCACATAAAATACATGATTTTGCAGCTCCTACCCATGTCACCATTTGCAGCCTTGGCTGTCAATCACTGGGTCCTGGCCAGTGATTACTCGCCGGCACCTGGTGATCGTCAAGTATCTCTGATGGGGGAGAGAACTGTGTACAAACAAAATAGATCTCTCCCCTGTCAGCTCCTTTACACTGCTTTGTATGGCTAAGCCATACAAAGCAGTGTGCTTACAGTGGAAAGCACAGACACAGCCAATGGTGTATTTAGGTTTCGTGCTGCCCTAGGCAACACAAAAATTGCCCCCCACGGAGAGACCCTGACACCGAGCAGCCCCCCGCCCCCATGAAGAGAGCCTGACATTGACCAACAACACACCAGCCCCCCCCCCCCCACCTCCACCCAAGAGAGCTTTCCACTACCACTGCCCCCCATACACTGACAACGCTCCCCGCCCCTGCGAGAGAGAAGACACTCACCTTCACAGCTCCGGAAATCCCTGGAAACAGGAGTCAGGCTCTGAATACACCATCAAGCAGCCTGCAGCCTCTCTCAGATCCCACCTGGTCCCCATGATATGTGTGTCCCTTCTTCCATACCTTCCTTTGGGGGGGCGGCGCTGCCCCCGTGAAAAATGCTGCTGCCACCCTAAAAGATGCCGCTGCCCCCCTGAAAAATGCTGCCTTAGGCAAATGCTTTGCTTGTCTTGTGGTAAATACACCCCTGGACACAGCATACTGCAAAACAGCACACAGTTAACCCTTTGATCGCTCCAGATGTTAACCCTTTCCTGCCTAGTGCTATTAGTACAGTGTCAATGCTTTTTATTAGCACTGATCACTGTATTGGTGTCACTGGGGATGTTAGTGACACCAAGTCAGTTCCCCCCAGTGTCAGAATGCCCGCCGCAGTCCCGCTAAAAGTTGCTGATCGCCGCCATTACTAGTAAAAAAAAGAATAAAAAAATTCCAGTATCTATACCGCCATTTGTAAATGCTATAACTTTCATGTAAACCAATTAATTTATATGTATTAGGATTTGTTTTAACAAAGACATGTAGCAGAATACATTTTGACCTAAATTTATGATGAAATGTAGTTGATTTTTAAAATTTTTTACTGGACATGTTTAGAGATGAGCGAATTATTCAAAAATTCGATTCGGCTGATTCGCCGAATTTGCGGAAGAAATTTGATTCGATGCGAATTTATTCGCTGCGAATTTAACTTATTTAAAGGGTTTCTAGGCTTCAGAGAGCCTTTATATTAGTGCAGAACACTGTACCTTTAATTTAAATGCCCTTGGAGTCTGCTGGGGAAGAGAAATAATACTGTCAGTCAGTATGACATGCAGATGAGTGCCGTCGATCTTAGAATCACCGCACACTTCACTCATTTGGGTGGTCACGGGGCACAACGAAGAAGAAGAAGAAGAAGAAGAAGAAGAAGAAGAAGAATGAAAAGAAGAAGAATGAAAAGTAGAAGAAGAAGAATGAAAAGAAGAATGAAAAGAAGAAGAAGAAGAATGAAAAGAAGAAGTAAAGAATGAAAAGAATGAAAAGAAGAAGAAGAAGAATGAAAAGAAGAAGAAGAAGAATGAAAAGAAGAATGAGAAGAAGAATGAAAAGAAGAATGAAAAGAAGAATGAGAAGAATGAAAAGAAGAAGAAGAAGAATGAAAAGAAGAATGAAAAGAAGAATGAAAAGAAGAAGAAGAATGAAAAGAAGAATGAAAAGAAGAAGAAGAAGAATGAAAAGAAGAAGAAGAATGAAAAGAAGAATGAAAAGAAGAAGAATGAAAAGAATGAAAAGAAGAAGAATGAAAAGAAGAAGAAGAAGAAAAAGAAGAAGAATGAAAAGAAGAATGAGAAGAAGAATGAAAAGAAGAATGAAAAGAAGAAGAATGAAAAGAAGAAGAAGAATGAAAAGAAGAATGAGAAGAAGAATGAAAAGAAGAAGAAGAAGAATGAAAAGAAGAATGAAAAGAAGAAGAAGAAGAATGAAAAGAAGAATGAAAAGAAGAAGAAGAAGAATGAAAAGAAGAAGAAGAAGAATGAAAAGAAGAATGAGAAGAAGAATGAAAAGAAGAATGAAAAGAAGAATGAGAAGAATGAAAAGAAGAATGAAAAGAAGAAGAAGAAGAATGAAAAGAAGAAGAAGAAGAACAATGAAAAGAAGAATGAAAAGAAGAAGAAGAAGAATGAAAAGAAGAAGAAGAAGAATGAAAAGAAGAATGAAAAGAAGAAGAAAGAAGAATGAAAAGAAGAAGAATGAAAAGAAGAAGAAGAATGAAAAGAAGAATGAAAAGAAGAAGAAGAATGAAAAGAAGAAGAAGAAGAATGAAAAGAAGAAGAAGAAGAATGAAAAGAAGAAGAAGAAGAATGAAAAGAAGAAGAAGAATGAAAAGAAGAAGAATTCCAGTACAGCAAAAAGTGTATCTGCAGAGAGCTCCGCTATTTCTGACAGTTCTCTGACAGTTCCTTCACATTTACAGCGGTTGAAACATTGTATCTATTTATTTCCGAATAAAAACATCTGTATCCTAAATGGAAACAAATAGATACAATGTTTCAACCGCTGTAAATGTGAAGGAACTGTCAGAGAACTGTCAGAAATAGCGGAGCTCTCTGCAGGGACACTTTTTGCCGGCTGTAGAAGGGATGAAAATCGGCCGATCGGGAAAAATTGGATTCGCGCATCCGAAGTTTGCTAATATTCGGATTCGGTGCGAATCAAATTTTTCCTAATATTCGAAACTAATTCCACTTCGCCAAGTTCGATTCGCTCATCTCTAGACATGTTCAAAAGCAAAAAGTAAAAAAATTTTTTTTTCTCAAAATTGTCGGACTTTTTTTGTTTATAGTGCAAAAAATAAAAACACACAGGTGATCAAATACCACTGAAAGAAAGCTCTATTTGTGGGAAAAAAGGGACACAAATTTCATTTGGGTGCAGTGTTGCATGACCACGTAATTGTCAGCTAAAGTAACGCAGTGCCGTATCACAAAAAATGGCTTGTTCAAGAAGGGGGGTAAATCCTCTGGAGGACAAGTGGTTAAAAACTCACAGGCAGTTGAATTTTTGGCTTTGTATTAAAATACTCAGGCATATGTTGGGTTAAGGGATACAATATGTTACATTTTTAGGATGATACATCACTTTGTGTACCAGATCACAATAAAGTGGTTGTAACACAGATTAAACAAATGCTCCTACATAGGTTGTACCTGTTTATCTATAGCCACCTATCCTCTACAGCTGTTCAAAGTCCAGAATTTTACACAGGATCTCTCATCTCTGAAAAGAAGGGGGCTGGGGTCAGAAGTTATACCCTGCAGAGCTCAATTTGAGCTGATTGGAGAGAAGGAACACCCTTCCCTCCTTTACACAGCACACAGGAACAGAGCTGACACTTTCAAACACAGGCTGTACACTGGATGTCCCTCCCCTGTCACCTTTGTTCTCTTGGTGTCAGGAAAACATGTCAGAAGTGACTCATGCAGATATCAGAGGAATGAGGCAGCAGACAAAAATTACCCTTTGCTCTGGACTAAGACAAGTAGACAAGTGCAAACTATAGAGGCATATGCTTTGTTCACATTTCATGTCAGAGCTTTACTACCACTTTAAATATGATGCCTGAGAGTATTGATTAAGAATGACAGCTCTAAAATATCACAAGGAACAGCCCTTTAAAACACATTTTCAAACAGTGAATGTGGCATTGGTAGAGGTAATTGCCATACCCTGGTGATTCATATTTGGTGTATCCTGTGCTATTGATCTCTTATAATCTGGGAATCATGGTTATCCAGTAGGGGAATTCATATACCTATGTTCAAGGTGGTTTGGGACAGAAACACATAGAACTATAATGTTTTATTTTCACAGGATCCTACACTGGCTGCCTAGGGGAGCCCTGAAATATTCCTTTTGGAGTGGACTTTTATTTTCACATAGGAATGTCTATATTGGCCCCCTAGTGGAACTCTAAACATTCCTTTGGGAGTGGACTTTCAGTTCTATTACAGTATTGTTTGACTTATATTGAATATGGCTTCATGTTTTCACTATATTGTTGATTTTATTAATTGATGTTAATATTATTTATATAATTTTACCATTTGATTTCATTGTGATTTTTACGTTCAGAGGTTTTGCGCATTCTTTTTTTTATTATTTTGTGTCTCCCTGTATCCAGAACACAGTTTCAGAAAATGCACTCTAATGAGAATCCAGTGCAGTGAGGAAATGATATTTGTAATCTTCATGTGATGTAAATGACTCATCTTAAATTTTATCAATCATTTAAAAAACTACTACCCCCCCCCCCCCTTTGGCTAATCATTAGATTTTATGAAACAAAAACAAACTAAAAGCTCCAATATGGTGCTTAAAACCATAGTCAGATATTAGGCTTTGTCCCCAGTATTTTTTTCTCCAGTTTGTCGTGTGGGAGATTCCTTTTTAAGGTGCCCATGTAGCTTCCTATTGACAATGAATTATACAAATATTGTGGGCTACGTATAGGGGCACTGCACACTAAATACTGTAATAGTATACTGAATTTTTGAAAGTGGACTTTTTTGACGCCCAAGAACTAAACAACATAACTAAAATTGTATAACATTTATTGATACAAAAGATCAAAAACAAACCACAGAAATAGCAGTAAAGTTATAAGAGATATGCTTTGTAATTACAGAGATATAAGACTCCCTTCTATAATTTAAAGCCTCCTTGGTATCACATGCTTATAGTGGTCAGCACTGTACATATGGGGTTAGTCTAAAAAAACACAGGGCTTCAGCCTCAAACATGAAATAGAAAGCTGCAATGTCTAAGGAAGCTGGAAACTTCTACTTGTTTCGCGAAAATCAGCCAACGTCTTCGGGAGGATATAGTAAAAACAATACATCTTCAGAAAATCAATATGTTACAAATATTACCATGATATGAGAATAATGATAACAACAGCATTCTATTCACATAATTTATGCTCATTGTATTTGTGTCTTAAATCCCACATATGTAGATTGTACACCGTGAGCTACCCAGGGGTGCAAATTTAGGGACACTCCACTTTATTTTTATATTATGGTAATGTTTGTAATACGTTGATTTTCATGTATCTGCACATTTATTCTTCTCCCTATCTATCCTGAAGAAGCAGGCTATTTCCTACTAAACAGATAGAGGTTTCCAGCTCCCTTGGACAATACCTCATCAGCTTTCTATTTTTTAGCTTTCTATGAATGGCTCAGCAGTGCTCAGCTTGACTTAATATTGCTCTGGGACTGAGATATGAAGTCCCTACAGCTGATATTACATACAGTTTATACAGCACTGAATGCGGGGACAAGTATTAGTGAAAGAAATAGTTTGTATGGACAAGCTTGGTCCAAACTAACAATTTAAAGTTAATCAAACCTGGAATTCAGCTTTAAGCAAAATGGAGGCTGTGACTGCTTTTGCAGAAGAGGCTACTTTTAAATGACCTATAACTTTAACTGTTACTTCAGAATACCTCTCCTGTTTTTGTTGTTTCTATTGGGTATCCTGCAACCCTAAACCCTTAAAATTCAGGAATAAAAGGTTAAATGTCTAAAGTAACTGACCACAAAATTATTTTTCATTTCACCATACACGAAGGACCAGGCCCTGAGTTGGAAATGTTAGCTTGACTCACTACATAGGGGTTCATTCCACACCAACCCAAGGAGTGCTACATATAATTTTAAATTGAAATGTCTGAATATGCATAATTTCAATCACAACATTCCAGAAAAGAAATTGTGTCACCTATGTACCTTACTAATATATATATATATATATATATATATATATATATATATATATACTGTAATATATATATATATACACACACACACACAAGTAATATGAAGATGAATTGATCCACCTGACATAACCTGCAAAGAATTAGGAGATGTGGCGCTAACATTATTTCTGGGAAACCCATTGCTAATTAACCGGAGGATAAGTTATTGCATAAGGCTCACATGTGCATCTAATGTAGCCACTCCTCTGAAAAACCATGAATGGTGGATAATTTTTCAGAGGGCATGTGATAGCACACAACATGTTTCCACTTCAACACTTTACCCTAAAAATGCTAAGCCACTGCTCTGCAGGGCAATTGCAGTGCAGCCCTATTCACTTCAATGGGTCGCATTTGGTGGCAGTACCACCAGCCAAAAGCAACATGCTGTTTTATTTTTGATGCAGTTGTGAAGCAAGGCATTGTGGCAAAGGCATGTGTACAGTCCTAAGCAACTACATGCCCTCATTTAGTTGGGTGGTCGGTGGGTGGTAAAACCACAGCTCAGTTGCCTGATTGTACTGTCCCCTCCTGCTCATGTGAATGAGCCTTTACACACATGCACTGTCCCACTCATTATCCACTGATTTGCACTACCCCTCTCCCAACCACTGCACTGATGCATACTAGTCCAGTTAGTGCAGAGCCATCCTTTCACACTAGTCACAACAACACCAACATGCAGTTTTGCTTTGACCATCTTCATTGTCACAGCACACCAGGTACAAAAAATTAGTTACATATGAACGGAGCAGTTTTCTGAATGTAAAAGAGTTTTTTCAGTGCCAAAAGTGTGTAGCGTGCAGAACAAGCAAATATAATGCTAGGAAAAGGACACACTTTCAATCCAACAGAAATAACAATATATTTGAGGTTAGGTCATTAATCGCATGCAAGCGTATGCATGTCACCTACGTACTGTAGTGCTCATGCGGCCTCCAGTACGTAGGCGGTACCAAAAGAAAGGTTGGTAGAAGGAATGGGGAGCATATAAACAACATAAGAAATGGATACACCCAACACAGTGTATCAAAGCATTTTAGGGAATGCCATGGAAAGAATGTGAGCCAGCTAAATTTTTATGCTATCAATAAAGTAGAAGGCCACTGGAGGAGACAAAATAAAAAACAAAGAGTTTCTTAAAATGAGACTAAATGGATACACACATTGGCTACATTTTCACCAGAAGGCCTTAACATAGAAGTTGATTTAAATTGCTTTGTTGCAAATTTTTAGTTTTGGGCATATTTATTTTTATTTTATGAATAATTGTTATATTTTATATACTTTTTACATTTTTATAATTACTTTAACCTTTGGATTAAGAAAACCACCTATCTGATGTAGATACCACAATACTAAATTTATGGCCAATAAAATTTAAAGAATAAGCTAAAATATTATATATCGATTACCTTAAAGTGGAACTTCACTCTCTCAATCAACATTGACTATTTTTAATCCTTAAGCTGCTAGCATTAGTAAATAGATTGAAAAGTATATAATATTTTCTTGTTTTAAACTGTGTTTTTACATTTCTTCAGTTACTTTCTGGTTTCCATGCCTAGGGAAATGATTTCACATATCCCAGCAGTCTTCAGGAGGGGTGGGAGGGTTCTAAGCACAGCCAATGCCTGAGCTAAGGGCAGATGGATTCCAGGAAGTAAATTCTACATGAATCATCTGCCCTTACTCAAGATGACCACTGCCAGAAATACCAGGGGTGTGTTTTTCAAAAGTAATTCTCAGCAAAATAAAGCATGAAGACATGGATGGATGGGTGAGTTTGCTTTGAATATTACAATTTATTAAATAGCATTTTTGGTTTGTGGTGCTTAGATGAAATGCAGTTCCACTTTAAGATCACTGACAAGCATTGTTTAGATGAAATTGGCAGTAACAACAATGTTTAAAAGATTTGCCAACATCTAAGGAATATTATTAGTATCTGTTTGTGGAAACAAGAACTGGTGGCTTTCTGCAATAAACAGGATATTGTTTTATTTAAAGATTTAATATACATATGAATAAAATGGAATGGGAGAGAAATGGTTAATTGGTTGTATTCTAGACAAGAAAGACAAGGACTTCCCGTAATGCCTCCTGAGGACGTCATTACGACTAAACACACATTGAGGCAGAACTACAGGAAGTGATGTTGTTCCTTTCTGTCAGAGACACCCAGAAGTAGTGAAACACCTGAATGGTGGATTGGACTGCACTCACACTAGGCTGCAGTGGAGGTAGCCCAAAATTATAATAGGCTGTTCAACCCAGGGGCAGGGTGGAATGCACAAACAAATGTGAGCACATTAACTGATGGTTTTTATGGTGCTCTATCAAGTGGTTCATTTAATAAAAAGGTTTTACACTATCAGAGTCTTTCTCCCCTCTGATTTTATGATTAACCTGGTGATACTGTGAGGAAGAAGAGGTGCATTCCAGGATGTTCTAAACCTCTTGAGGGATAAAGCACATATAGACCTACTCTTAAGCCAGAGGTCATGGTTATCTGGTGAGTTTCAGTGTGGTGGTGGCACACAGTGGTGGAGTGAAGCATGGAAAAAAAACATTGCTTTAAATAACTGTTTATGGTGCAATTTATATGTTTGTTTTGCACAATTTGTATGGAGCACTTTATATAGTGAAGCTAATATATTATACGGAACAGGAAAAGTTGCACTTTGAATGGACTTTTTCAGCACTTTGATGGACAGTTATATTGTGTTTGTGAATAATGCATTTTATTTATATATATGCATCTTATATGAATTACATTTTAGTAATAGCGCTGTACAGTAATATGAAGAAAACCTTGATGCATCCAAGTAGTTAAAAATCCAGGTACAATCTACATATAAGGTTAGTTTTCTCAACAAAACTGCTGCCTAAGGCAGTTATTGCATTAGCCAATGTTTAGTTGAGTTGTATAATGAATTCCTGCAGCATTAGCACTGCACAAGATTATGTGATGATTTAAAAAAACAGATAAAATAGTTGTTTGGAGAGTTGAATAAATGCTCTTGACTTGCATCATTTCACTAGAGTTGGTAATGGTTAGAACTTGCTTTCCTTGACTGGTTTTCTGTGTTCTATTCTTGCAGTTACTACTGACTATATGAAGCATGTATGTTTTCCTCTTGTTTATGTGGATTCTCTTTAGGGTGTCCTTTGTCCTCATATGTAGCTTAGGTGGATTCTCTTTAAGATGTTCTCTTTCCTCACATAGCCCAAAAAACATACCAGTAGCTTACCGGTTCATGGCCAAATTGCCTTGCCCATGCCACACTACCCATTCTGTCACAGAAACAAAATTCACCCACTTGAATGTGTGCTTCCATGCTAGCTGTATGAGTGAACTATCACTTCTTTGCTGACAAAAACCTAAAATGTAAGTTACCAGTAAGAGAACGATGCCCTGCCCAGCCAGTCAGCATGTCAGTATTTCAGTGCCTAGCTGTATCATGCATATAGATCCATCTGCTGAAGAGCTCCCATTCACCAGCAGATATGTCTCATTGGTTGTCCATTGGCAGGGTCCTCACCAAGGGCGGACTGACCATTTGGGAACTTGGGCACTGCCCGAGGGCCCGGGGTCAGTAAGGGGCCCCATGAGATGCCCCTGGTACTTTTCATAGGCTTTTTTGGGTGTGGTTTGAGTGTGGGCCAGGACACAGGGGCCCCATGATCCCCTATTGCCCGGGGGCCCCATGAGTTGTCAGTCCGCCCCTGGGTCTCACAGGGTCCTTAAGTCTCCAACACTGTTGTGATATTGTTATAATGAGAGTCGGTATCTGCAGAGATAGAGCACAGGCCTTCACTCCTGAAGGAGTTAGCATGAAGGCTCACATGGTGGTGGCTTTGGATTATTTTTACATTTGTGCATAGGTGGGTTCATAGGTGTTTGAAAGGAGGTAGTCATATATTTTGCCCAGAGTTTGCCTTTAAGAATGGCATGTATGAAGATGCTGTAGATATACTTTTAGTATGTATTATTATTTATTGTGGAAAATTATTCATATAATGCAAAATTATTGAAAAACATATCTGTTATGAATGCTATAAAATAGAGCATGAACTCCAACTTGTCCACACTTTCCTACCACATTATCATTATTGTTATTATTAATGGTCTGGAACATCATCATTCCTTAATGTGCTGGAACTAAAATTGGTCCAGGAATCACCAAGGCTGATGTCTTACTAAATTTACAAGTAGGCCTAGCGTGGCAGAGATTTATGAATACTTCAGCATCGCTGACCTTAAAACTCCTGCCTAATTATAGCTGCAAAGAACAAGCTCAGATCAAATTCTGATCTTTACGAATGCTGATCTTGCAAAATAAGAAAAATCTTTCCCCCTTAATATGTGATTAAATTATATAGCTTTGTAGTTTTATTTTTGACAGTTGAGATTGTGGTGAGCAAAATTATGCAGCTGCCTAGTCTATAGACTTTTAATATTGTTTCTTCAATTGGTTTATGCCAATAATAACCCCATGTCATAAAAAGTATAGAGTTTATATGACAAATGTTAGCCAAAAGGGAAAATTAACAATGGAAAGTTTCCTTAATTGCATCTTAGCAAATACAAATAAAGAATTGCTAGCATCAATTTAAATAACTTTCCTCTAATGAGAGATGTTTTTGTTAAGTTTAATGTGCAATGGATAGAACCATAAATCATAATATATTGTTTATGCCTGCCAGAATTTAGGCTTTATTTTATTCAGTGCAACATGCATAAAGCAAAGCATTTTTATATAGCATAATATATGAAAATAGGTAAGTAACTGAACCGGGTTATAAAAATTTGCTGTGTAAACAAATAAAACAGATTTCTTACAAGATACAACATGGGACTCAGAAATGTCAAATATTTTATTATATGTATATATTCAGGCTCATTTAAAACAATCAATATAAATGCAGTGTAAAACTCTGGTTTGATTATTTATAGTCGTATTGTACAACATTATTTAGACCATGTTCATTTGTGGCTTGCAGTCTATTCAGTTTTCTTAAGTTACCTGAGAAGGAACATAGAATCTCACCACGCAATGCCATATTATGAGTCTGATTAGACATATTCTGCGACTGCATAGAAATTTCTCCATATGCGGTACAACTGACAATGATGATTACTTGACAAACAAATGAAGTAAAAATGTTTGGGCTATACACATATCATTCAGAAGACATATCATATCAAAATAAAAATATTTTAAAGGAATATATAAAATACACAAATGAATTCAGCTCTGTAATTATTAATCTTAATCTTTTTTTAATCCAAGCAGCATAAACATCTGAATTTGACTCGGTTTTAGCCTTTTTTCAGTCCCTGTGAAGCGAAGCTCAAACTAAGGAATGGAGAAAAACACAAACAGCCATTCAGTTGCATGTCAATAGGTGAATAGAAGGCAGGTTGGGAAATGTAAATGTGCCACAAAAAGAATATATCATCATTTGTTATAAATCATTTTATTGTATAATTAAAACACGATTAAAATCACAAGCAATACAGTTGCCATCTCTAATTTTCTGCAACAAGTGCGTGTTTTCAATTCCAAATTGGCTTAGTAGATTAACACTTGTCATGATGGTCTCACTGCCTTCGGATCCACACCCGTGCATTAAGCAAGCAATAAGCTGATTCTCAAAACTTTACAAAAATGAGGTCTATACCTAAAACAGAAAAAGCATAGGGAGTCTGATGAAGATTTAACCATCAGTGTCCAAAAATGCACATAAGGTATTAATATATCCCAAAGTCCTTTAGATATCCAATGATGTCACTGAAGGGGCAAGTTTCAATGATATTTCAACTCTAAGGGACATCAAAGATATCTCCCATACTGCTGAGACAAAACTAGTCCAAGTATTTCTTCCTTTGCATAGGATCTCATTTATCCTCGCACTGTTCCGTCCTGGGACCAATTCTTTTAATTTTTTTCATAAATGATATAGAGGTTGGTATAAATAGCTCAATCTCAGTGTTTGCTGATGATACAAAGCTAAGTAGGACAATAACGTCACCGTACGATATAGAGACTTTACAAGAAGACCTCAGTAAAATAAAGGAGTTGGCAAATACATGGCAAATTAGATTTAATGTTGAAAACTGTAAAGTAATACACTTGGGTGCAAAAAATATGAATGCAAATTACATGCTAAGGGGAGACCCTCTGGGGGAATCCAGGATGGAAAAGGATCTTAGGATACTAATAGATGACAGGCTCAGAAATGGCATGCAATGCCAAGCTGCAGCAAGCAAATCTAACAGAATATTAGCATGCATAAAAAGGGTATTCACTCCAGAGATAAAACTATAATCCTGCATCTTTATAAAACTCTGGTCTTGCCACATATGGAGTATGTCATCCAGTTCTAGTCATCAATCCTCAGGTAGGATGAACTTCAGCTGGAGAGAGCCCAGAGAAGGGCAACAAAATTAATAAGGGGACTGGAGGACCTCAGTTACAAGGAAAGACTACAAACATTAAACCTATTCCCCCTGGAGAAGAGACACGTGAGAGGAGATATGATAGCAATACACAAATACCTTAGTGGTGATTCTAACATAGAGAATAAACTATTCAGTCTCAGGGAGTATAAGAAGACATGAGGCCACTTAATGAAATTGGAGGAGAAGCTGGTTATCCTTAAAGCTATTCTAAAGGCTATTTATTTTAAATAACAAACATGTCTATACTTACCTGCTGTATGCAGTGGTTTTGCACAGAGAAGCCCCTATCCTCCTCTTCTTGGGTCCCTACTGATGCTCCTGGCCCCTCCCTGTTGTCAGGTTCCCCCACAGCAAGCAGCTTGTTGGGGCACTCGATGCTCCATGTATGCATTTACACATGGAGCTGTGGTGAGGCCCAGCCCCCTGTCTCTTCTCATTGGCTCACTGGCTGTGATTGACAGCAGTAGGAGCCAATGGCTCCTGCTTCTGTCTCAGCTAATGAGGAGAGGGAGTCCTGGGATAGCCACGACTCCAGTGCACATCGCTGCATAGAATGCATGAAGGTAAAAAATCTTGGGCCTTTAGAACCACTTTAACCAATTCAATACCGTGCAATTTTACACCTTCCTGCCCAGGCCATTTTTCAGGTTTCAGCGCTCTCACACTTTGAATGACACTTGCGCAGTCATACAACATTGTACCCAAACTAAAATTTAATCATTTTCTTCACACAACTAGAGCTTTCTTTTGGTGGTATTTAATCATTGCTGGGGTTTTTATTTTTTGCTAAATTAACAAAAAAGACCGAAAAGTTTGAAAAAAAACACGTTTTTCTTTGTTTCTGTTATAAAAGTTTGCAAATAAATAATTGTTCTTCATAAATTTAGGCCAAGATGTATTCTGCTACATGTTGTTGGTGAAAATAACCCAAATTAGGATGTATTTTTTAGTTTGTAGGAAAGTTACAGAGTTCACGAATTATGGTATAGATCTGAATATTGATCAATCCTGAAGTACTGACAGCCAATCTAATTTCTTGAGGTCCAAGAATGTCAGAATAGTACAGATATCCCCCAAATGACCCCTTTTTGCAAAGCAGACAGTCCGACGTACTTCATAAGAGGCAAGGCGAGTTTTTTGAAGTTGTATTTTTTTGTCATAATTTTTCGGAAAATGAAAAAATAAAAATAATTTTCACTATATTTTTTTACATACTGTCACCAGTGCAGTACACTGTCATCATATAACTGGCATGGCGGTGATCAGGGACACTGACTGGTGACAGTGTGAAAAAAATATATATATATTTTTTAATTTTTTTAATTTATTTTTTTATTTTAAATTTTTTATTAAATTTTGTTTCTTTTTTTTAAGATTTTTTTTTTCATATTTCACTATGTCCAAAGTAGTACAATGTTACCATAGTAACATTGTACTACTTTGGGGAAGTGATCAGTATTTTTTTTTTTTACACAATTTGCTTATAGCAAAGAATTACTTTGCTATAAGCAAGCATTTACCTGAATGACATTGATTCATTCAGGTTTTTTTTTTTTGTGCTTAGCTGTAATTTGGCCACAGCTAATCACATGACATATGCATGTGATTAGCTGTGACCATTCACAGCTAGACACTAGTATACAATGGATGGCATGAATGAAGCCATCCATTGTATACAACTGTCATGTGACCTGCTGTGATTGGTCACAGCAGGTCACATGGTACCGGCAGCGGGGGCCGGTACTCAGATCTGTCATCGGCCGTGTCCGAGGTACACGGCCGGTGACAGATTGCGCCGCTGCACGGCTCTTCAAGCGCGCGAACTACGCATGTGCGGGAGGACGCCATATGGCGGCCTCCCGGAAAGGTAATGCATTTTTGCGGACGCCATTTGGCCATAGGCCGGGCGTCAAATGGTTAAATTCAACTGCATAAATTACTTGAACTCTACCCTTATACAGGCCTTTTTATGTTACATTCCAGCTAAAAGTTAAAACTAGACTTGTAGTGTGAGCATTTACTCTGTAAGTTGGTAGGAGGGTTTATTTACAGGACACAGAAAAGATATAATCAATGTGGTGATGCTCAATAAGAGTTCAAATAGAAGGCAGACATTTGGGCAGGGGCCTAGAGTAAACCAAAAAGCAAAGCTCTTTCTAAATATATAGGCCGTACATGCTTTGCTTTTGGTTGGTAAAACATTTCTAACCTGCTTTGAAAGTATATTAGCACTTTACATCAAATCTGTGCTCCAGATACTGTAGTTATAAAAAATGCAAATGTATGCAGTCCTGTATGTATTAATAAAAGATTAAATGTATTTTTCTAAATGCAGCTAGTGGAAGCTGATACATTTCCTAAGAAACTTTTTCAACCCCCTATACAGCAGAACATAGACTGGGAAAGGGAGGGCCAACACTGTAAACCAGTCAGAAGCACTTCATGTAAATGTGCTGCCAGGTTACATGCTAACAGGAGGAGATAGCGGAGCCATGACATCATTAATGTACGTCTCTTTTACGGCCCAGTCAGCAAGCTAGGAGTGGAAATAGGTCATCACTGGCTACCCTAACCTTAAGAAGTATCTTTGGTACGCACATTATTACAATGTTACTGTAACTTGGCCCTCGGTGCTTGTGTATTAGCAGCCCTTAGGCTCAAAACATCCTTCTGCTCTGGAAACTGATCCCAGTGGGTCTCAGATGCAGATTTTTGAGCATCTCCTTTTAACACCTGTGTGAACAAGGGGAAAAAAACGTTATTATTTTACTTACACAGTTATGAAGGCAAACAGCCGCATGTACACATGAAATACATGCATGGAAGCTGTTTTATCTGTCAACAGATTTTTATGTCTGTCAATTCCGTTATGCAATTTGCACATCTCTGCATCACCACACAGCCCTGTCTGGCAGGATTGGAATTCTAATTCTTCCACCTGTGCCTGGATAATGAAAGGAGAAGCAGAAGGATGAACTCATCCCTCTGTCTGGAACCTTCCTATATTTACCTTATCCACTTGCCGCCCAGCCACTGTAGATATACGGTGGCAGGGCGGCACTCACAGGCAAAACCACGTTTTAAAACGCGGTTCTGCAAAACAGGTAGGCGAGGCGCGTGCACGCCCTACCTGTCCCGCGGGTGTCATCAGCGGGTCCCAGCCGCCGGGTCACGGCCAGTGATTACCGGCTTTTTGGCCGCGATGAGCTGTGATTACTGACAGATAACACGGCTGCATTGTTTACACACAGCCTTGTTATCTGTCAGTTGCTCAGCTCGTGACAAGCTGCAGAGGGTTTCTCTGCCTCGATCAGCTCCCCCCTCCCTCCCCCCCCTCCAGCACACACCCCCTCCACCTAGTAAAACACTCCCCTCACACAGTGAACACTAAAAATGTTAACCCCTTCCTCCCCATTGCCATTAGTACAGTTTCAGTGTTTTTTTTTTTCACTGATCACTGTATTGGTGTCACTGGGGATGTCAGTGACCCCAAGTCAGTTCCCCCCCAGTGTCAAAATGTCCGTCACAGTCCCGCAGTCCCGCCATAAGTCGCTGGTTGCCGTCATATGTCGCTGATCTCCGCAATATGTCGCTGATCGCCACCATTATTAGTATAAATAAAATAAAAATCCCAGTATCTTTCCCGCCATTTGTAAACGCTATAACTTTCATGTAAACCAATTAATTTACACGTATTGGGATTTTTTTTAGCAGAGACATGTCGCAGAATGCATTTTGGATGAAATTTGTGCCAAAATTTGATTTTTTAATTTTTTTTACTGGGCATGTTTTATAGCAAAAAGTCCAAAATATTGTTTTTTTGTCTCAAAATTGTCAGCCTTTTTTTTTATAGCGCAAAAAATTAAAAACGCACAGGCGATCAAATACCACCGAAAGAAAGCTCAATTTGTGGGAAAAAAAGTATGTAAATTTAATTTGGGTGCAGTGTTGCATGACCGCACAATTGTCAGTTAAAGTAACGCAGCGCCATAACACAAATCTCTTCTGTAACCGCTTCCTTACCACCCTACAGCAGAAATACTGCTACAGGGCGGCATGGGTACGCAAAATCACATATATATATACGTAATTCACGCTCCCGTGGTTTTCACACCCCTCCCAGATAGCGTCAAATTGCCCGACAGTACACCAGTCATCACATTTAACCCCTTGATTGCCAGGAGCACGCCCATGTACAATAAACCTCCATTGCTAGTATAGTGTCTGAATGGGTCAATATCTTTGATCAGGTCAGCACTATACCAGCGTTCACATTAGTATAGCGTCCGCAAAAACGCAGCGTTAGCGGGATCAGCCCCTGCACCTGCCAACACCTGCGTTAAGCCCCTACGCTTACCCCCCCTTCTCCCCCAGCAAGTGCAGTGTCAGTAGATCACTGTCACTTGATTCATTGCACACAAAACCGCAGTGTTCCCAGAATCAGGCCTGATCTCTGTTAGCACTTGTCGGTAAATTTTGATGACTCTCATATGCAGCAGAGTGCCAGCACTAGTGCCGCTCTACCTTTTGGTGAACTGGCGAGTACCAGCGGTCTAGTACATCCTGGTCTTTCACAAACCTCCTTGATTTTTGGAGCTGTTTTTCACGGAATATCTGTATGCGTTGATTGTGGATCAAAGCAGTCTATATGCACAACAATTTATCGCCGCCAACCCAAATTCAAACCTTGCCAGACCATTCGCATGGAAACTCATTACGGTTTTCAAATTTAAATTTTTTTTGGGCCTAACCTTCAACATGGGCATTACTAAAAGAAATGAATTGCGGTTGTATTGGTCCGCAGACCCCATTCATCATATGCCGTGTTCTCTGCTGCCATGGCCAGGCATAGATATGAGAGTATAATGTGTTTTATGCATTTCAGCGACAATACACTCTGTCATCCTCGGGGTAACCCTGAATTTGACCGGCTCCACAAAATTCAGCCCCTCGCAAATCACCTTACCCTAAAGTTTGCAGATGCCTATACTCCCCAGCAAAACATCTGCGTTGATGAGTCCCTTATTATTTTTTCTGGCCGCCTTGCATTCAAACAATTTCTCCCCAGCAAGCGTGCCAGATATGGGGTCAAGATGTAGAAGACCTGTGAGAGGACAACAGGCTATACTTATAAGTTTTGGATTTACGAGGGAAAAGATAGTCACGTGGAGCCCCCCGGATGCCCAGACTACATGGGGAGCAGTTTGGGACTTGGTGTCATCATTTCTCCATACGGGGTACCACTTATACGTGGACAATTTTTATTCAAGCGTGCCACTATTTAGACATTTATTCAATCTTGGAACTGGCACTTGTGGCAAAGTGTGACCTAATGTGTGCCCACCATTAGAAGTGGGTGGATGCAGGGCGGTATATTCTAATGGTGGGCATACCACACACTTTTTCTGGCAGATATTTCTTCTCATTTTTTCATTCAGTCCACAGGCTGCATACAAAAAAAAAAGAACATAGCATATATACCCAACAAGGACCAGCGACGTACTGGTACATCACTGGATTTGAATGGTTATACCAGGATGATGCCTACAGCTGCAGGCATCATCCTGGTATCGTTTTTTTCAGCCAGTGATCGACTTTCATGTAAAAGCAATCCTAGTGGCTAATTAGCTGCAAGATTGCTTTTACAAGCAGTGGAAGATTATGTCCCCCCTCCCCCGCTGCCTTCCACGGCCTTCTCGGGCAGTTTCGTGCCATCGGGGGAACCTGAGAATGCAGCCGGTGTTTCTGCCAGCTGACCATAGAGCTGATTGGACACCAGAATGATGCCAATCATCTCTATAGTCTAAGAATTCGGAAGCTACAAGCATTTCATCACTTCAGTTTCGCAGGATATAAACAGCGCCATTTGTAAATTGGGAAAGCATCTGATCACACCGATTTTGGTTTGATTAGATAATGTAAGAGCAGAGGAGATATCTAGAGTCTGATAGACCCCAGATTTCTCAAAAAAGAATATGTGACAATGCCCATTGAAGTTATAGGGGTTATTTACATTCCCTGTTATAGCATTAAAAGTGATTAAAAAAAAAAAATGAATGGTACAATGTAAAAATAATTTTAAAAAAATCAAAATAACTATAAAAAAAAAAAAAAAAAAAAAAAATTGCCCCTCCCATGTGTGCACACCTGTGTGCACAAGCCTTGACTCTGTGCCGTTATGTAAACAGAGGTTGAACCATGCATGTGAGGTATTGCCGTGAACGTCAGATCAAGGGCAGTAATTCTAACAGTAGACCTCCTCTGTAAATCTAAAATGGTGGCTTTTAAAGGCTATTAAAGCGCTGCCTATGGATATTAAAAATGTTTGCAGTTTGTCGCCATTGAACGTGGCATGCGCAGTTTTAAAGCATGTCATGTTTGGTATCTATTTACTCGGCATACCATTATCTTTTATATTTTAACAAATAATTGGCCAATATAATGTGTTTTTGTGCATTAAAAGTAAAAAAAGTGTATTTTTTTTTTAAAAATTGCATTTGAAAAATTGCTGCGCGAGTACTATGTGCCATAAAAAATTGTAGTACCCACCATTTTATTCACTAGGGTGCCTGCTTTAAAAAAATATATAATGTTTGGGGGTTTAAATTAATTTCCTAGCAAAAAATACTGATTGTTTTCATGTGAACAAAAAGGCTTGGTCTTCAGGTGGTTAGAAGAGTGAATGAAGTGTGGCATAAACTTCTAATGCTGGGCATAAAACGCCCCCACCCCCCAAAATGACCCCTTTTTGGAAAGTAGTCACCCCAAACTATTTGCTAAGAGGAATGTTGAATCAATAGAAGAATTTATTTTTTTACCACAAGTTTTTGGAAAATGACAAAAATATATATTTTTTTTTTTTACACAAAATTGTCACTTAAATTATTTACTGCTCACACATGCCATGGTTATATGTGGAATTACTCCCCAAAATACATTTTGCTACTTCTGAGTATGAGTATGGGGGTACCACATGTGAGAGACGTTTTGGCAGTCTAGCCAAGTACAGGACCCCAAAATCCAATAAGCACCTTCAGGCTTTTAAAGGGCTTTATTTCCTCATTACACTTCCAGACTACCTATCACAGTTTCGGAGGCCCTGAAATGCCAGGATAGCACCTAACCCCCCCAAATTACCCCTGTTTGGAAAGTAGACACCCCAAGGAATTTGATAAGAGGCATGGTAAGTATTTTGCAGATCTCATTTGTTGCCACACGTTTTTGGAAAATGAAGAAAAAAAACAAAAACATATTTTTTCTGTTCTTTTTTTATATTTCAAAACCTTGTGAGAAAAAATGAGATCTGCAAAATACTCACCATGCCTCTTTTTAAATTCCTTGGGGTGTCTACTTTCCAGAAAGGGGTCATTTGGGGGGGTTTGGGGCTATCCTGGCATGTCAGGGCCTTCGAAACTGTGATAGGTAGTGAGGAAGTGTAATGAGGAAGTTACGCACCTTCAGGCTTTCAAAGTGGTCATTGGATTTCAGGCTCCTGTATGTAGCTAGGCTCCCAAAAAGTCTCACACATGTGGTATCCCCATACTCAGTAGAAGTAGCAGAATGTATTTTGGGGTGTAATTCCACATATACCCATGGCTTGTGCGAGAAAGAAATCATTTAAATGACAACTTCGTGTAAAAAAAAAAGAAAAAAAAAGTTTTTGTCATTCTCCAGAAACTTGTGGAAAAAAATAAATCTTCCATGGACTCAATATGCCTCTCAGCAGATAGCTTAGGGTGTCTAATTTCCGAAAAGGAGTCATTTGAGGGTGTTTGTACTATTCTGGTATTTTAGCACCTCAAGAAATGTGATGGGCAGTCAGAAAGTAAAAGCTGTGTAAATTCCATTATCTATACCATAGTTTGTATACGCTATAACTTTCACAAAAAGCAATCAATATACACTTATTGGGATTTTTTTAACCAAAAATATGTAGCAGAATACATTTTGGCCTAAATCTATAATGACATTTTAGTTTTTTTAGATATTTTTTATGATCAAAATGAGAAAATATTGTTTTTTTCAAAAAAAAAATTTTTCTTCAAAACTTTTTCTGATTATAGCGCCAAAAATAAAAAGTGCACAGGTGATCAAATACCACCAAAAGAATGCTCTATTTGTGTTAAAAAAAATGACATAAATTTCATTTATGTACAATATTGCATGACCGCGCAATTGTCCGTTAAACTAGCGCAGCGCTGTATAGCAAAAAAATGTCGTAAATTGCAGTATCTATACCATAGTTTGTAGACGCTATAACTTTCACACAAAGCAATCAATATACACTTATTGGGATTTTTTTTACCAAAAACATGTAGCAGAATACATTTTGGCCTAAATTTATAACCAACTTTGAGTTTACTATATATTTTTTATAGCTGAAAGTAAAAAATATTGTTTTTCTTCAAAATATTTGGTCTTTTTTTGTTTATAGCGTAAAAAATAAAAAGCGCACAGGTGGTCAAATACCACCGAAAGAAAGCTCTATTTGTGTGAAAAAAAGGACGTAAATTTCGTTTAGGTGCAGCATTGCATGACCGCACAATTATCAGTTGAATTAGTGCAGCGCCAAGTAGCAAAAAGAGGCCTGGTCATTAAGGGGGGTAAATCCTCTGGAGCTCAAGTGGTTATTTGGCACAAACCCATGTATTCAAATGTATGTAATATCGGTTCTCCAAACTCTCATAAATCGGAGATGGAGAAGGCAATCACAAGCAATACTGTTGAAATCTCACATTTTCTACAACAAGTGCATGTTAACAATTCCAAATTTGCTTGGTGGATCAACTCGTTTTGTGATGTCTTGCTTCTTCAGCATCCACACCCATGCATCAAGCAAGCAATAATCTGGTTCTCAAAACTTTACAAATGAGATCTATGCCAAGAAAAATCACAGATGTTATGTTGGGATGCCGTCCCTTTGTTTGGAGTTTTGGTAACATAGTTACATAGTTGGTAAGGTTGAAAAAAGACAATAGGTCCATCCAGTTCAACCTATGTTGCTGTGTGTGTTTACACTAAGAATCATATCCCATATCCCGGTATACTGTGTTCGCTAAGATGCCCATCTAAGAGGTTTTTGAAACTATCAATACTTCCTGCTGACACCACCGATTGTGGAAGTGGGTTCTACATCACTACTGTTCTGACAGTGAAAAAAACCCTACGCAGTTTAACCATTTGACGCCCATCCTATGGCCAAATGGCGTCCGCAAAAATGCATTACCTTGCCGGGAGGCCGCCATATGGCGTGCTCCCACACATGCGCAGTTAGCGTGCTTGCAGAGCCGCGCAGCGGCACGATCTGTCACCGGCCGTGTACCTCGGACACGGCCGATGACAGATCTGAGTACCGACCCGTTGCCAGTACCATGTGAACTGCTGTGACCAATCACAGCAGGTCACATGACAGTTGTATACAATGGATGGCTTCATTCATGCAATCCATTGTATACTAGTGTCTAACTGTGAATGATCACAGCTAATCACATGCACATGTCATGTGATTAGCTGTGGCCAAATCACAGCTAAGCACAAAAAACAAAAAAACCCTGAATGAATCAATGTCATTCAGGTAAATGCTTGCTTATAGCAAAGTAATTCTTTGCTATAAGCAAATTGTGTAAAAAAAAAAAAAATACTGATCACTTCCCCAAAGTAGTACAATGTTACTATGGTAACATTGTACTACTTTGGACATAGTGAAATATGAAAAAAAAATCTTAAAAAAAGAAAAAAAATGTAATAAAAAATTAAAAAAAAAAAAATATATATATATTTTTTTTTTTTCACACTGTCACCAGTCAGTGTCCCTGATCACTGCCATGCCAGTTATATGATGACGCTGCACTGCACTGGCGACAATATGTAAAAAAAATAGTGAAAATAATTTGTTTTATTTTTTAATTTTCCGAAAAATTATGACAAAAAAAATACAACTTCAAAAAACTCGCCATGCCTCTTCTGAAGTACGTCGGACTGTCTACTTTGCAAAAAGTGGTAATTTGGGGGATATCTGTACTAATCTGACATTCTTGGACCTCAAGAAATTAGATTGGCTGTCAGTACTTCAGGATTGATCAATATTCAGATCTATACCATAGTTTATGAACTCTATAACTTTCCTACAAACTAAAAAATACATCCTAATTTGGGTTATTTTCACCAAAGACATGTAGTAGAATACATCTCGGCCTAAATTTATGAAGAACAATTATTTATTTGTAAACTTTTATAACAGAAACAAAGAAAAACGTGTTTTTTTTTCAAAATTTTCGGCCTTTTTTGTTAATTTAGCAAAAAATAAAAACCCCAGCGGTGATTAAATACCACCAGAAGAAAGCTCTAGTTGTGTGAAGAAAATTATAAAATTTTAGTTTGTGTACAATGTTGTATGACTGCGCAATTGTCATTCAAAGTGTGAGAGCGCTGAAACCTGAAAAATGGCCTGGGCAGGAAGGTGTAAAATTGCCCGATATTGAATTGGTTATATTGGATATTGAATAAAGTTAATAATATTGATTTTCATGGAATACATTAATTAGTGCTATAATTGGAGTTCTATTTTATAAGAACCCTACAAATGTGTATATAGACTGCACTGCCAAAAATGAAGATGTCCTATTACCGACAAAACACGTTGAGGTAGTGTTCCCCAGCTGTTTTGTTACATCCCATCCCTGGAGTGCAAGCCAGCTTCTGGTCTCAGGGCGGCAGCGGCCATTTTAACTAGAGATGAGCGAATTATTCAAAAATTTGATTCGGCTGATTCGGCGAATTTGCGGAATAAATTCATTTCGAGTCGAATATATTCGCTGCGAATTTAACTTATAAAAAGGGTGTTTCTAGGCTTCAGAGAGCCTTTATATTAGTGCAGAACACTGTACCTTTAATTTAAATGCCCTTGGAGTCTGCTGGGGAAGAGAAATAATACTGTCAGTCAGTATGACATGCAGATGAGTGCCGTCGATCTTAGAATCACCGCACACTTCACTCATTTGGGCAGTCACGGGGCCAAAACCAGAGTGTGGAGCCACAGTGTGGCGGTGGAGACAGCAGCAATGGGAGGCCATACAGCACCCTATGAAAAAATGGAACCCACCAGCAGTGTGAGGAGACCTGAAAGTGGCACATGGCAGAGTGTGGCGATGGAGACAGCAGCAATGGGAGGCCGTACAGGGACCCATGACACACTCTGGACCTGGCAGCAGCATGAGGAGGCGGTACAGGGGCCCATGACAGATTACGGGCCTGGCAGCAGCATGAGGAGTCGGTACGGGGGCCCATGGCAGATTACGGGCCTGGCAGCAGCAATGGGAGGCCCGTAATCTGCCAGCACCCTATGACAAAATGGAACCCACCAGCAGTGTGAGGAGACCTGAAAGTGGCACATGGCAGAGTGTGGCGATGGAGACAGCAGCAATGGGAGAACGTACAGGGACCCATGACACACTCTGGACCTGGCAGCAGCATGAGGAGGCGGTACAGAGGCCCATGACAGATTACGGGCCTGGCAGCAGTGTGAGGAGTCGGTACGGGGGCCCATGGCAGATTACGGGCCTGGCAGCAGCAATGGGAGGCCGTACAGGGACCCATGACACACTCTGGACCTGGCAGCAGCATGAGGAGGCGGTACAGGGGCCCATGACAGATTACGGGCCTGGCAGCAGCATGAGGAGTCGGTACGGGGGCCCATGGCAGATTACGGGCCTGGCAGCAGCAATGGGAGGCCCGTAATCTGCCAGCACCCTATGACAAAATGGAACCCACCAGCAGTGTGAGGAGACCTGAAAGTGGCACAAGGCAGAGTGTGGCGATGGAGACAGCAGCAATGGGAGGCCGTACAGGGACCCATGACACACTCTGGACCTGGCAGCAGCATGAGGAGGCGGTACAGGGGCCCATGACAGATTACGGGCCTGGCAGCAGCATGAGGAGTCGGTACGGGGGCCCATGGCAGATTGCGGGCCTGGCAGATGACGACGAGGCTGCCAAGTGCGATCAGCCTCATCATCATCAATTAGGGTCTCCGCCTCACTACTAGCCCCCTCGGCTGCGTGTGGGTCAGGAGACAGACCTGTCTCTAGACCGGCTACCGAGCCACTCTCCTCGCCAGTACTTCTTCGCCTGGCTGCTGAAGAGGCGGATGTCTCCCCCCGTTCCTGACCGCCCTCTGTTAGCTCTTCCTCACTGTACAGTGGGGCTGAGCCCACAGCATGCGATACTACGCTTGGTGAGGGAACACCAAAGGACAGGGGCAGGTCGAGGACACGTGATTTCAGTGGGCTTGCTCCCGGGCCATGCCAACTAACGGTTGTGTCTGACGTACCCACCGACCGTTGGCTGTAGGTGTCAGAGGTGACCTGGGAAGAGGAAGACGACCGAGCCAACCAATCGATGACGGCAGGGTTGTCGGTGGAGACACGACCGCTGGATGACACCGGGAGCACTGGCCTCTGGCTGCGACTAGTGCTGCCTCGACCCCTTCCTCTGCTGCCACGTCTGCTCGCTCCTGAAACATTGCCTCCTCTGCCACTCCTCTGCGTGTTGTCTGACATACTCTTTAATTCAACGATTCTGTGTCCCTGAGTAACGATTCTGTGTCCCTGAGTAACAATTCTGTGTCCCTGAGTAACGATTCTGTGTCCCTGAGTAACAATTCTGTGTCCCTGAGAAACAATTCTGTGTCCCTGAGTAACAATTCTGTGTCCCTCAGTAACGATTCTGTGTCCCTCAGTAACAATTCTGTGTCCCTGAGTAACAATTCTGTGTCCCTGAGTAACGATTCTGTGTCCCTGAGTAACAATTCTGTGTCCCTGAGTAACGATTCTGTGTCCCTGAGTAACAATTCTGTGTCCCTCAGTAACGATTCTGTGTCCCTCAGAAACAATTCTGTGTCCCTGAGTAACGATTCTGTGTCCCTGAGTAACGATTCTGTGTCCCTCAGTAACGATTCTGTGTCCCTCAGTAACGATTCTGTGTCCCTCAGTAATGATTCTGTGTCCCTGAGTAACGATTCTGTGTCCCTGAGTAACAATTCTGTGTCCCTGAGTAACGATTCTGTGTCCCTGAGTAACGATTCTGTGTCCCTCAGTAACAATTCTGTGTCCCTGAGTAACAATTCTGTGTCCCTGAGTAACGATTCTGTGTCCCTGAGTAACAATTCTGTGTCCCTGAGTAACAATTCTGTGTCTGTCCCTGAGTAACAATTCTGTGTCCCTGAGTAACAATTCTGTGTCCCTCAGTAACGATTCTGTGTCCCTGAGTAACGATTCTGTGTCCCTTAGTAACAATTCTGTGTCCCTGAGTAACAATTCTGTGTCTGTCCCTGAGTAACAATTCTGTGTCCCTGAGTAACAATTCTGTGTCCCTGAGTAACAATTCTGTGTCCCTCAGTAACGATTCCGTGTCCCTCAGTAACAATTCTGTGTCCCTGAGTAACAATTCTGTGTCCCTGAGTAACAATTCTGTGTCTGTCCCTGAGTAACAATTCTGTGTTCCTGAGTAACAATTCTGTGTCCCTCAGTAACTATTCTGTGTCCCTGAGTAACAATTCTGTGTCCCTGAGTAACGATTCTGTGTCCCTGAGTAACGATTCTGTGTCCCTGAGTAACAATTCTGTGTCCCTGAGTAACGATTCTGTGTCCCTGAGTAACGATTCTGTTTCCCTCAGTAACAATTCTGTGTCCCTGAGTAACGATTCTGTGTCCCTGAGTAACAATTCTGTGTCCCTGAGTAACAATTCTGTGTCCCTGAGTAACAATTCTGTGTCTGTCCCTGAGTAACAATTCTGTGTCCCTGAGTAACAATTCTGTGTCCCTGAGTAACGATTCTGTGTCCCTGAGTAACAATTCTGTGTCCCTGAGTAACGATTCTGTGTCCCTCAGTAATAATTCTGTGTCCCTGAGTAACAATTCTGTGTCTGTCTCTGAGTAACGAATCTGTGTCCCTGAGTAACAATTCTGTGTCCCTGAGTAACAATTCTGTGTCTGTCCCTGAGTAACAATTCTGTGTCCCTGAGTAACAGTTCTGTGTCCCTGAGTAACGATTCTGTGTGCCTGAGTAACAATTCTGTGTCCCTGAGTAACGATTCTGTGTCCCTCAGTAACGATTCTGTGTCCCTCAGTAACGATTCTGTGTCCCTGAGTAACAATTCTGTGTCCCTGAGTAACGATTCTGTGTCCCTGAGTAACGATTCTGTGTCCCTCAGTAACGATTCTGTGTCCCTGAGTAACGATTCTGTGTCCCTGAGTAACAATTCTGTGTCCCTGAGTAACGATTCTGTGTCCCTGAGTAACAATTCTGTGTCCCTGAGTAACGATTCTGTGTCCCTGAGTAACAATTCTGTGTCCCTGAGTAACGATTCTGTGTCCCTCAGTAATAATTCTGTGTCCCTGAGTAACAATTTCGTGTCTGTCCCTGAGTAACGAATCTGTGTCCCTGAGTAACAATTCTGTGTCCCTGAGTAACAATTCTGTGTCTGTCCCTGAGTAACAATTCTCTGTCCCTGAGTAACAATTCTGTGTCCCTGAGTAACGATTCTGTGTCCCTGAGTAACAATTCTGTGTCCCTGAGTAACGATTCTGTGTCCCTCAGTAACGATTCTGTGTCCCTCAGTAACGATTCTGTGTCCCTGAGTAACGATTCTGTGTCCCTGAGTAACAATTCTGTGTCCCTGAGTAATGATTCTGTGTCCCTGAGTAACGATTCTGTGTCCCTCAGTTACAATTCTGTGTCCCTGAGTAACGATTCTGTGTCCCTGAGTAACAATTCTGTGTCCCTGAGTAACGATTCTGTGTCCCTGAGTAACAATTCTGTGTCCCTGAGTAACAATTCTGTGTCCCTGAGTAACAATTCTGTGTCTGTCCCTGAGTAACAATTCTGTGTCCCTGAGTAACAATTCTGTGTCCCTGAGTAACAATTCTGTGTCCCTCAGTAACGATTCTGTGTCCCTCAGTAACGATTCTGTGTCCCTGAGTAACAATTCTGTGTCCCTTAGTAACAATTCTGTGTCCCTGAGTAACAATTCTGTGTCTGTCCCTGAGTAACAATTCTGTGTCCCTGAGTAACAATTCTGTGTCCCTCAGTAACGATTCTGTGTCCCTGAGTAACAATTCTGTGTCCCTGAGTAACAATTCTGTGTCTGTCTCCGAGTAACAATTCTGTGTCTGTCCCTGAGTAACAATTCTGTGTCCCTGAGTAACAATTCTGTGTCCCTGAGTAACAATTCTGTGTCCCTCAGTAACGATTCTGTGTCCCTCAGTAACTATTCTGTGTCCCTGAGTAACGATTCTGTGTCCCTGAGTAACGATTCTGTGTCCCTCAGTAACAATTCTGTGTCCCTGAGTAACGATTCTGTGTCCCTCAGTAACGATTCTGTGTCCCTCAGTAACAATTCTGTGTCCCTGAGTAACAATTCTGTGTCCCTGAGTAACGATTCTGTGTCCCTGAGTAACGATTCTGTGTCCCTCAGTAACAATTCTGTGTCCCTCAGTAACAATTCTGTGTCCCTGAGTAACAATTCTGTGTCCCTGAGTAACAATTCTGTGTCCCTGAGTAACGATTCTGTGTCCCTCAGTAACAATTCTGTGTCTGTCCCTGAGTAACGAATCTGTGTCCCTGAGTAACAATTCTGTGTCCCTGAGTAACAATTCTGTGTCTGTCCCTGAGTAATAATTCTGTGTCCCTGAGTAACGATTCTGTGTCCCTGAGTAACAATTCTGTGTCCCTGAGTAACGATTCTGTGTCCCTCAGTAACAATTCTGTGTCCCTGAGTAACAATTCTGTGTCTGTCCCTGAGTAACGAATCTGTGTCCCTGAGTAACAATTCTGTTTCCCTGAGTAACAATTCTGTGTCCCTGAGTAACGATTCTGTGTCCCTAAGTAACGATTCTGTGTCCCTAAGTAACGATTCTGTGGCCCTAAAGTCTCTCTGGCCCTAACTCTGTCCCTAATACAGACAGTTCTGTCTCTCTTGAATGACCGGAGGCTAATGGAGAATTGTAAGATGGCCGCAATTTATAGCTCCACCATTACACAGTGCTGGCTGGCTGGCTGCTGATTGGCTAATGCGATCACATGTCATGAATGAATGCATTATGGGTCAGCGCGCCTTGTCTGCGCGCCTTCCCAGAGATCCCCGCTCCGTCGCCACACATGTCGCCGCCATTTTTGGGAAAATTCGATTCGTGCATCCGAAGTTTGCTAATTTTCGGATTCGGCGCGAATCGAATTTTTCCTGATCTTCGAAACGAATTCCACTTCGCCATTTTCGATTCGCTCATCTCTAATTTTAACCATAAGCACTGTATGTACCCGGTGTTAGTCCTTAATGTGGTATTAATGTGGTGTAATTGTAAGGATTTATATATATATATACAGTATATATATATATATATATAGTTTAATAAAGTTGGACAAGGAACCTTTCCTTGCTGTTTATTGATGTATTGCGTTGGAAGGAATCGCATCCTGTGATTGGTCAAGTTAGTGACAAGACACACAGTGGGTCCAATCAAAAAAACGCAGTGAGACCTATCGAGTAATAGAAGATCCATCTATTGTGGTGAGTAGAGATGAGCGAATCGAACATGACGAAGTTGAATTCGTTCCGAAGATTTGGAAAAATTCTATTCGCGACGAATCCGAAGATTAGGAGACTTCGGATGCACGAATCGAATTTTCCCAAAAATGGCGGCGACATGTGTGGCGACGGAGAAACTGGACAGAGAAGATGGGGCGGGGATCTCTGGGAAGGCGCGCAGACAAGGCGCGCTGACCCATAATGCATTCATGACATGTGATCGCATTAGCCAATCAGCAGCCAGCCAGCACTGTGTAATGGTGGAGCTATAAATCGCGGCCATCTTAGAATTCTCCATTAGCCTCCGGTCATTCAAGAGAGACAGACCTGTGTGTATTAAGGGACAGAGTTAGGGCCGCAGAGACTTTAGGGCCACAGAATCGTTACTCAGGGACACAGAATCGTTACTCAGGGACACAGAATCGTTACTCAGGGACACAGAATCGTTACTTAGGGCCACAGCTATCAAAGAATCGAAAATTTAAAGTGACATACACCCTTTTTTTTTTTGGTGGCTGTCGTGCACAGTTGGTGCTGCAGTTTGCCGATTGTGCAAAATAAACTGACTTTCTGCTTCACGACCACTATTGTACGTTCAAAGAGTTAAATCCATTTACACGCCGGCTGGCGGTAATATTTTTTGGGTGATTAGTGCATTCCAGTGACACAAACGTACAGTTTCCAGCCAACGGCAAGCTGCAATTGACCGATTGTGTACAATAAACTGACATTCTGCTTCACAACCACTATTGTACGTTCAAAGAGTTAGATCCATTTATACGCCGGGTGGCGGTAATATTTTTTGGGTGATTAGTGCATTCCAGTGACATAAACGTACAGTTTCCAGCCAACGGCAAGCTGCAATTGACCGATTGTGCTAAATAAACTGACTTTCTGCTTCACAACCACTATTGTACATTCAAAGAGTTAGATCCATTTACACGCCGGGTGGCGGTAATATTTTTTGGGTGATTAGTGCATTCCAGTGACATAAACGTACAGTTTCCAGCCAACGGCAAGCTGCAATTGACCGATTGTGCTAAATAAACTGACTTTCTGCTTCACAACCACTATTGTACGTTCAAAGAGTTAAATCCATATACATGCCGGGTGGCGGTAATATTTTTTGGGTGATTAGTGCATTCCAGTGACATAAACGTACAGTTTCCAGCCAACGGCAAGCTGCAATTGACCGATTGTGCTAAATAAACTGACTTTCTGCTTCACAACCACTATTGTACATTCAAAGAGTTAAATCCATTTACACGCCGGCTGGCGGTAATATTTTTTGGGTGATTAGTGCATTCCAGTGACATAAACGTACAGTTTCCAGCCAACGGCAAGCTGCAATTGACCGATTGTGCTAAATAAACTGACTTTCTGCTTCACGACCACTATTGTACGTTCAAAGAGTTAAATCCATTTACACGCCGGCTGGCGGTAATATTTTTTGGGTGATTAGTGCATTCCAGTGACAGAAACGTACAGTTTCCAGCCAACGGCAAGCTGTAATTGACCGATTGTGTACAATAAACTGACTTTCTGCTTCACAACCACTATTGTACGTTCAAAGAGTTAAATCCATTTACACGCCGGCTGGCGGTAATATTTTTTGGGTGATTAGTGCATTCCAGTGACCTAAACGTACAGTTTCCAGCCAACGGCAAGCTGCAATTGACCGATTGTGCTAAATAAACTGACTTTCTGCTTCACAACCACTATTGTACGTTCAAAGAGTTAAATCCATATACACGCCGGGTGACGGTAATATTTTTTGGGTGATTAGTGCATTCCAGTGACATAAACGTACAGTTTAAAGCCAACGGCAAGCTGCAATTGACCGATTGTGCTAAATAAACTGACTTTCTGCTTCACAACCACTATTGTACGTTCAAAGAGTTAAATCCGGTTTTATTTTTGGGGTGCTTATTGAATTAAAGAGTATGTCAGACAACACGCAGAGGAGTGGCAGAGGAGGCAATGTTTCAGGAGCGAGCAGACGTGGCAGCAGAAGAAGGGGTCGAGGCAGCACTAGTCGCAGCCAGAGGCCAGTGCTCCCGGTGTCATCCAGCGGTCGTGTCTCCACCGACAACCCTGCCGTCATCGATTGGTTGACTCGGTCGTCTTCCTCTTCCCAGGTCACCTCTGACACCTACAGCCAACGGTCGGTGGGTACGTCAGACACAACCGTTAGTTGGCATGGCCCGGGAGCAAGCCCACTGAAATCACGTGTCCTCGACCTGCCCCTGTCCTTTGGTGTTCCCTCACCAAGCGTAGTATCGCATGCTGTGGGCTCAGCCCCACTGTACAGTGAGGAAGAGCTAACAGAGGGCGGTCAGGAACGGGGGGAGACATCCGCCTCTTCAGCAGCCAGGCGAAGAAGTACTGGCGAGGAGAGTGGCTCGGTAGCCGGTCTAGAGACAGGTCTGTCTCCTGACCCACACGCAGCCGAGGAGGCTAGTAGTGACGCGGAGACCCTAATTGATGATGATGAGGCTGATCGCACTTGGCAGCCTCGTCGTCATCAGGCTATTGCTTCCGCATCATCAGGAGAAGAGGGTGCCAGCTTGCCAGCGAGCAAAACAGTCGGTGGGTTGCCCAGGAGGCAGCAGGGTCGCAGCAGTGTCAGTGGAGCCAAACGGCCACGGAGTAGAGCACCAGCTCCACTGCAGCCTACCACCACGGCCAGTAGTGGTGCCGGTGTGCACGGAGGAAGTAGCAGTCAGCCAGTGAGGAGTAGCGGGGGCAAAGTTTCCTACTCGGCGGTGTGGCAATTTTTTGTCAAGCCGCCCGAGGAAGTAAACGTAGCCGTATGTCGACTATGTGGCCAGAAAGTCAAGCGTGGCCAGGGGGCCAATGTTGGGACTACAGCGTTGCGTCAGCATATGCAGCGTCGCCATTCGGTGGCCTGGGAAAACCGTGATAAAGATACGGCGGTTCTGCCTGCCCCAGCCCCCGCTCCATCACCCGCTCCGTTACTTGCTCCGTCACCCGACGTCAATCGCCCTCTATCAGCCAGTCAAGGCTCCAACACCTCTGCTGAGGGGAGTTGTCGCTCGTTGGCATCTTCCGCTCGTTCAGATGCTCCTTCTCCTGCTACTCCTCTTCACGGATTCCGTCAGCAGTCTTTCTTGGAATCCGTTTCCAAGAGACAACAGTTTGCGAGCACGCACCCGACGGTGCAGAAGCTGAACGTCCTCCTGTCCAAGTTGCTGGTGCTGCAGTCCCTCCCTTTCCAAGTGGTGGACTCAGCACCTTTCCGAGAAATGATGGCTTGTGCCGAGCCGCAGTGGAGAGTGCCAAGCCGTCATTTCTTCGCCAAAAAGGCAGTGCCAGCCCTGCATTCACATGTAGAAGAGATGGTGGGCCAGTCTTTGAGCATGTCGGTCTCTGCCAAAGTGCACGGCAGCGCCGACGTGTGGAGCTGTAACTACGGTCAGGGACAGTACATGTCATTTACGGCCCACTGGGTGAACGTGGTGCCGGCACAGCCGCACCAGCAACTTGGACAGGTCACGCTGCTTTTGCCTCCACGTTTGCACGTCCTTGGTCCAGCAAAGATGTCCGCCTCTACCACCTCTTCTTCCGCCGTGTCCTCAGCCGCCACCCCCGTGCCAAGTCCCATTACCCGACCTGCATATCACATGTGTGCCTGTGTATGGCCTTCAATTGAAGCTGCTTCCGCTCCGCCATTCTGCCATTGGACTCTTGATAGTCGTCTCCCCACGCTGCTGCTGGGGGGACTTTTTAACCTAGGCCTGTGTATGGCCTTCAATTGAAGCTGCTAGCTCCGCCACTCTGCCATTGGACTCTTGATAGTCGTCTCCCCACACTGCTTCTGGGGGGACTTTTTAACATAGGCCTCTGTATGGCCTTCAATTTAAGCTGCTTACGCTTCGCCACTCTGCCATGGGCCCCTGTACCGCCTCCTCTTGCTGCTGCCAGGTCCAGAGTGTGTCATGGGTCCCTGTGCGGCCTCCCATTGCTGCTGACTTCATCGCCAGACTCTGCCATAAGCCACTTTCAGGTCTCCTTACACTGTTGGGTTCCATTTTGTGATAGGGTGCTGTATGGCCTTCCATTGCTGCTGCCTCCACCGCCACCCTGTGCCATGTGCCTCTGTCGTCTGCTCACGCTGCTGACGGCTTCCGCTTTTTAACCGAGGCCTGTGTTTGGCTTCCGAATACTGCTGCATCCACCGCCACCCTGCGCCATGTGTCTCTGTCGTCTGCTCACGCTGCTGACGGCTTCCGCTTTTTAACCTAGGCCTGTGTATGGCTTCAGAATAATGCTGCCTACACCGCCACCCTGCGCCATGTGCCTCTGTCGTCTGCTCACGCTGCTGTTCCATTTTGTGATAGGGTGCTGTATGGCCTTCCATTGCTGCTGCCTCCACCGCCACCCTGTGCCATGTGCCTCTGTCGTCTGCTCACGCTGCTGACGGCTTCCGCTTTTTAACCGAGGCCTGTGTTTGGCTTCCGAATACTGCTGCATCCACCGCCACCCTGCGCCATGTGTCTCTGTCGTCTGCTCACGCTGCTGACGGCTTCCGCTTTTTAACCTAGGCCTGTGTATGGCTTCAGAATAATGCTGCCTACACCGCCACCCTGCGCCATGTGCCTCTGTCGTCTGCTCACGCTGCTGCCAGGTCCATACTGATTCATGGCCCCCTGTACCGGCTCCTCATGAACGTGGTTCAGCGGGTTTGCATCACTTAACGGCAAATCGTTGACAAACGCTGGGACGTTCAGTGTTGTGCGCATTAAGCCAGACACCAAAGGGCAGCACAGACCTGTTATTACTCGCTCAAGCATGGCTGAACAAAACCAGTCTCTACCACAAATTGGACCCAGACCTGCCCAGGGTCTCGTAAGTAGATTGCACGGAGGAGTAGAGTTCGTTATTGGAATTAACTGTGAGGGACTTTTAAACCTAGGCCTGTGTATGGCCTTCAATTGAAGCTGCTTCTGCTCCGCCACTCTGCCATTGGACTCTTGATAGTCGTCTCCCCACGCTGCTGCTGGGGGGACTTTTTAACCTAGGCCTCTGTATGGCCTTCAATTTTAGCTGCTTACGCTCCGCCACTCTGCCATGGGCCCCTGTACCACCTCCTCATGCTGCTGCCAGGCCCGTAATCTGCCATGGGCCCCCGTACCGACTCCTCATGCTGCTGCCAGGCCCGTAATCTGTCATGGGCCCCTGTACCGCCTCCTCATGCTGCTGCCAGGTCCAGAGTGTGTCATGGGTCCCTGTACGGCCTCCCATTGCTGCTGTCTCCATCGCCACACTCTGCCATGTGCCACTTTCAGGTCTCCTCACACTGCTGGTGGGTTCCATTTTGTCATAGGGTGCTGTATGGCCTCCCATTGCTGCTGCCTCCACCGCCACACTGTGGCTCCACACTCTGGTTTTGGCCCCGTGACTGCCCAAATGAGTGAAGTGTGCGGTGATTCTAAGATCGACGGCACTCATCTGCATGTCATACTGACTGACAGTATTATTTCTCTTCCCCAGCAGACTCCAAGGGCATTTAAATTAAAGGTACAGTGTTCTGCACTAATATAAAGGCTCTCTGAAGCCTAGAAACACCCTTTTTATAAGTTAAATTCGCAGCGAATATATTCGGCTCGAAGCGAATTTATTCGGCCAATTCGGCGAATCAGCCGAACCAAATTTTTGAATAATTCGCTCATCTCTAGTGGTGAGTGTAAATTCATGTGCAGTCACCTGGAGCACCTGGAAGGGGCCACACTAATGGCACCAGCACCTGTTCACCTACCTTCTGTTTTTGAAGCAACTATTATTTGAATGGGCCTTATTGCTACATTGGACATTAGTTGTACTTTGTGGTGTTGTTCGTTTATTTATCTCTTGCACTTTTACATGTGGCAAATGGTTTATTGCCCTCCAGAGGATTAACCTCCCTTCCTGACCAGGCCATTTTTTGCGATACGGCGCTGTGTTATTTTAACTGACAATTGGGCGGTCATGCAATGCTGCACCCAAATTAAATATACCGTATTTGCCGGCGTATAAGACGACTTTTTGACCCTTGAAAATCTTCTCAAAAGTCGGGGGTCGTCTTATACGCCGGTACACATGTTAGGGGGGCTGCGGCATTAAGTACAGGGGTTTGCAGGGGCTGATGTCTCTTACCTGGATCCAGTCCCACGACGATCCGGTCCAGGAAGCGCGGCGTCTCCTTCAGTTCGGCCACTGGATGTTCGTGCGGCTGCTCGGCTCCGCCTCCTCACCAATGATTGGCCGCCAGAACTGTAGCTCAGGAAAGGCACACAGGCGGCCAATCACCGGCGAGGGGGCGGAGCCGAGCGGCCCCGCGAAAATTGAGTGCCGGAGCAGCAGGTAAGTGTGCTGTGTAGAGGTGCTGCTGCAACCACATATGCTGGCTGCAGCAGCACCATACGAGAACAGGGTCAGCAAGTCTCAGTGGGAGGAATAGTGCCCCATCATTGGTGTCACTGATACCAATGATGGGGCACTATTCCTCCCACTGATACCAACGATGGGGCACTATTCCTCCCACTGACACCAACGATGGGGCACTATTCCTCCCACTGACACCAACGATGGGGCACTATTCCTCCCACTGACACCAACGATGGGGCACTATTCCTCCCCCCCACTGACACCAACGATGGGGCACTATTCCACCCCCCACTGACACCAATGATGGGGCACTATTCCACCCCTCACTGACACCAATGATGGGACACCATTCCTCCCACTGACATCAATGATGGGGCACTATTCCTCCCACTGACACCAATGATGGGGCACTATTCCTGCCACTGATACCAATGATGGGGCACCATTCCTGCCACTGATACCAATGATGGGGCACCTATTCCCCCCACTGATACCAATGATGGGGCACTATTCCTGCCACTGATACCAATGATGGGGCACTATTCATCCCACTGATACCAATGATGGGGCACTATTCCTGCCACTGATACCAATGATGGGGCACTATTCCTCCCACTGACACCAATGATGGAGCACTATTCCTCCACTGATACTAATGATAGGGCACTATTCCTGCCACTAATACCAATGATGGGGCACTATTCCTCCCACTGACATCAATGATGGGGCACTATTCCTCCCACTGATACCAATGATGGGGCACTATTCCTCCCACTGATACCATTGATGGGGCACTATTCCTCCCACTGATACCAATGATGGGGCACTATTCCTTCCACTGATACCAATGATGGGGCACTATTCCTCCCACTGACACCAATGATGGGGCACTATTCCTCCCACTGACATCAATGATGGGGCACTATTCCTCCCACTGGTGTGCATTGGAAGAGGGGTAGTCTTATACGGCGAGTATAGCCCAAACACTACATTTTAGCAGGAAAAGTAGGGGGGTCGTCTTATACGCCCAGTCGTCTTATACGCCGGCAAATACGGTATGTGATTTTTTTCCCCACAAATGGAGCTTTCTTTTGGTGGTATTTGATTGCCTCTGTGGTTTTTATTTTTTGCACTATAAACCAAAAAAGCCTGACAATTTTGAAAAAAAAACAACTATATTTTTGTATTTTTGCTATTAAACATGTAAAGTAAAAAAATTTAAAAACTCAAATTTCATCATAAATTTAGGCCAAAATGTATTCTGATACATGTCTTTGCAAAACAAAATCCCAATACGTGAAAATTAATTGGTTTTCGTAAAGTTATAGTGTCTACAAATGGCGGTATATATAGTGGCATTTTTTTTTTATACTAGTAATGGCGGTGATCAGTGACTTATACAGTTGCAAGAAAAAGTATGTGAACCCCTTGGGATTACGTGGAGTTTTGCATGAATTGGGCATAAAATGTGCTCTGAATGTCATCTAAGTCACAACAATAGAAGAACACAGTCTGCTGAACATAATACTACACAAACATTAGATGTTGCCATGGTTTAAATGCACATAACATGTAAACATTCACAGTGCAGGGAGGAAAAAATATGTGAGGCCCTAGCTAAATGACTTCTCCCAGAGCTAATTGGAGCCAGGAGTGAGCCAACCTTGACTCCAATCAGTGTGATGATATTGGATGTGTTGCTGACAGCTGTCCTGCCCTTAAAAAACACACCTGTTTTGGGTGTACTGGTTTAAAGAAGCACTGTCTGATGTGAACCATGCCTCGCAGAAAAGAGCTCTCAGAAGACCTACGATCAAGAATTGTTGACTTGCATGAAGCTGGAAAGGGTTACAAAAGTATCTCCAAAAGCCTGGATGTTCATGTGTCCACGGTCAGACAGACTGTCTACAAATGGAGAAAGTTTAGCACTGTTGCTACTCTCCCTAGGCGTGGTCGTCCTGTAAAAATGACTGCAAGAGCACAGCGCAGAATGCTGCTTGAGGTAAAGAAGAATCCCAGAGTGTCAGCTAAAGACCTACAGAAATCTCTGGCACATGCTAACATTTTTGTTGACACATCTACAATAAGGAAAACATTAAACAAGGCTGGAGTACATGGGAGGACACCACGGAGGAAGCCATTGCTGTCCAAAAAGAATATTGCAGCACGTTTGAAGTTTGCAAAAGAGCACCTGGATGTTCCACAGCACTACTGGCAAAATATACTGTGGACAGATGAAACCAAGATTGAGTTGTTTGGGAAGAACACACAACACTATGTGTGGAGAAAAAAAGGCACAGCACACCAACATCAAAACCTCATCCCCACTGTAAAACATGGCGGAGTGAGCATCATAGTTTGGGGCTGCTTTGCTGCCTCAGGGCCTGGACGGATTGTTGTCATTGATGGGAAAATTAATTCCAGAGTTTATCAAGACATTTTGCTGGAAAATGTACGACCATCTGTCCGCCAACTGAAGCGCCGCAGATGATGGGTGATGCAACAGGACAATGACCCAAAGCATACAAGTAATTCAACAAATCAATGGCTGCAACAGCACAGAATACACCTTCTGGAGTGGCCCAATCAGAGTCCTGACCTCAACCCGATTGAAATGCTGTGGCATGACCTTAAGAGAGCGATTCACACTAGACATCCCAAGAATATTGCTACACTGAAACAGTTTTGTGAAGAGGAGTGGTCCAAAATTACTCCAGATCGTTGTGCAGGTCTGATCTGCAACTACAGGAAACATTTGGTTGAGGTTATTGCTGCCAAAGGAGGGTCAACCAGTTATTAAGTCCAAAGGTTCACATACTTTTTCCTCCCTGCACTGTGAATGTTTGCATGTTATGTGCAATGAAACCATGGCAACATCTAATGTTTGTGTAGTATTATGTTCAGCAGACTGTGTTCTTCTATTGTTGTGACTTAGATGACGTTCAGAGCACATTTTATGCCCAATTCATGCAAAACGCCACGTAATCCCAAGGGGTTCACATACTTTTTCTCGCAACTGTAGCGGGACTGAGGGACTGCGGTGGGCATTCTGACACTGGGGGAAACTGACTGTCACTGACATTTTCAGTGACACTAATACAGTGATCAGTGCTAATAAAAAGCACTGTACTAATGACAATGGGTAGGAACGGATTAACATCTGGGGCGATCAAAGGGTTAACTGTGTGCTGTGGGTGTTTTACTGTGGAAGCATGCTGCTTTGTATTGCTCTGCTATCATACTGGAGCTGACAGGGGAGAGATCTGTATTGTTTACATACTGTTTAGACCTGTCAATTTTCCTCGGTGATCACCGGGTTCCGGATGGGAATCACCAGCCGGGACCTGGTGATCGACAGCTGTAGCCACCAATGGCGCACCCCCTACCTGGAAATACAAAATCATATATATATATATATATATATATATATGATTTTGTGCAGCCCTGCTGCCCTGTAGCAGTAGTTCTACCATAGGGCAGTCAGTAAGCAGTTAATCTTGATTCCCATTTTTGGCAGCTCGATCTATATACACATTTATGGTATTCACTAATGTGGAAGTCAGACCCATTTTGAAGACTGCAGCAGCCATAATCACATTCATCTGTGTTTTTTCTGTTCCTTTTTTTTGGTTTTGCCTGTGGCACATAGTTTTCATTGTTATCTCTTTTATAAGAGTTTATATAAAGCTCCTGGTGCACTAAGGGATCTAGTTATAAAAACTGACTGTGTGAATATCTGAGTATGTGCACGTGAATAATCCCTGTAATGCGTTTGAAAGATTTATTTCCTATGATCATCAGCTACAACAAGTGTCCATAATGGAGTATTTTCCTGAAATCAGGAAAATACCATATTATGGCCACTAGATGGAGGTGATGATCATGAGAAATAAATAAGATACTGCTTTGAATTGCAGGACTATAGGTACAAGAGATGCAGCTTCTATAGGGCCCACAGAGCTCAACCCATGATATGCATTTAGTGGGTTCCACAATTTATGTGTGTGAGGAGGAGGATAAACCTTCACACAGACAGTGATAAGCCAGACTACCCCTTTTTCAACAATCAAAAGAAAATGGTACAGTGTACATGTCTGAACTGTGGCAACATAACATGCCATGGGTCCTCAGTAGATATTCGCACTAACGGCAACTCAAAAATTCTATTAACTCCTGTTAGTGCTAAATTGAAGCTGTTTGCATGCTAGAATGTTAAAGTATACCTAAAGGCAAACCTTTTTTAAAGTTTTGGACAAAGTGGAGAGGGATTAGAACCCCTGTCAGTTTTTATTGCTGTCTGTGCCCCTGTTAATGAGATTCACCCTCTCTATTTGTCTGTTTACCATTACTATTGTACGTTAAAGTAAAAGGAAAACCCAAGCAATTTCAAGTGACATAAAATTTGGAAGCCAAATGCACTTTTTATTTTGTTGAAAACTCTTTTTAGCAATGTATTTTGTAGTCCTCAAAAAGTGTAATGAAAGCTGTACTCCCACTACTTACCATATTAGAGGGGCAGAGAGGTCCCCATCTGTGTTTCCTCATTCACAAATCATAGCCTGTGATGTTAATATGGCCAGTATAAAGGGCCTTTGCTTCCAAATATAGAAGAATCTGAAGTTATAAATATTAAGATGCCCGGAGTTGAACATAAAGTGATACTAAAGTTTTTTTTTTTTAAATAACAAACACATTGTACTTACCTGCTCTGTGCAGTAGTTTGGCACGCAACAGCCCGGATCCTCCTCTTCTCGGGTCCCCTGCCGGCATTCCTGGCCCCTTTCTCCTAGCAGGTGCCCCCACAGCAAGTAGCTTGCTATGGGGGCATCGGAGTAAGCATGCTCCCAAGTCGGGGCTCTGCGTGTCCATTCACAAACAGAGCTGCAGCTTGACCCCTCCCTCTCCTGATTGGCTTACTGGCTGTAATTGACAGAAGTGGAGCCAATGGCTCCTGATGCTTCCTCAACGATTCAGGAGTGAGTTCCCGGGGAACCGAGGCTTTCGTGAACATCACTGGGTTGGAATGAATCTCAGGTAAGTGCTGCTATACACAGATTTTTTTTTTCACCTTCATGCATAGAGTGCATGAAGGTAAAAACCTTGAGCCTTTAGAACCACTTTAAGTTTTCTTCATTTACGGAGAGTCACTTTAAAGAAATTGAAACAGTACATACATGTATCTGTCGTTGCTTGGCAAGCAAATCTATCATCACGGTTATCCCTTATTTCTTCTCTAAACTAATGGTACTCCATCAGTAAAGGAAAAATTTAAGTACACTATTTACAGACTTCCTAAACTTATTACCAGGTTGTCATAAAGCTATTTACTTTACATTATTAATGATAAGCTGAAGCTTCACAAAGTATTCATTACCAAATTGACCTGAAGCATGGCATCACAACTGTAGTTCTGTACAGTCAGACATTGTAGCTTTGTAATGTATCTTTTCATCTACATATGATCTGCAGGTAGGAGTTGAGATTAATAACTGACCTTTTGAAAATATTACAGAAGTGGCTGAAAGAAAACAACATATCATGAAAGCAACCAGTCAAAGTTATATTTTTAGACTGCGTTAAGCATGCATGAATTTACTGCTATAGTAGTCCTTTTTTTAGACTTTTTTAAAATGTAATTTTACCTGGTGAACCTGCCAGTAACATACTTTCTTTCTTATAATCAGGGCTTTTTTTCAGTGGGAACACTGCATTGCATGGAAATATGTTTTTTTTTATTGTAGGCCAGTAATTTTTAGGAATAACTCACTGAAATCTGTCCGAACAAGATTCTAGTAAACATCCCGGGTAGGATAAAACTTGAAACACGAAATCATAAATTATAATTTAATAAATATACATGAAAAATAATAATAATATCATAATAAATTTAATTCAATAATATAAATAAACCAAAAACACTGAAATTTTAAATATAGCGCCAAGTTCGCACATCACTGAGCAAAGTCGCAAAATCATTTTCAGTGTCTGATGACGAATTTCACCACGAATCATTATCACTCAATTCTGCAAGTGGTTCTGATTTACTATTGCTGTTCTCTAGCTGGTCTAAAACCGCTTTTGACCTAAAAGGACATTTTTTGGACGCCATGGACTTTTCTAAGTTTCCAGGCAGAAAGAACAGTGAAAATGCAGGCAGGGCACAGGACAAAGCATTAGGGACAAAATGTATGTGAAATGCTTTGATACAGTAATGTTTTACTATGTGATTTTAGTGATTTTAGTGAATGTCACTTTTTGTCATTTTCAAATTTCCCGCCGTTCCATCCCCCGTACTCGCAGGGGACGGAACCCAATGACAGATGCCGGCATCCGCCGGATTACATTGTCGAGGACACTGCAGGAGGGACATCGCGGGAGCACAGGACAAGGTAAGTGATCGAGGGATCCCGGAGCAGCACCGCATGGTAAGCCCGAGTGTAGCTCGGGGTTACCGCTTGTGGTACTGAAAATTTACCCCGAGCTACACTCAGGAATACCGCCAGGGAGGTTAACAAGTTCCATACAAAAATAATAATATCTGTATTCTCTAAAAGGAGCAGTACAGGGAGGTGGGTAGGGGTAGGAACAAAGGGACGGTGATTGGAGGTGGGTAGTTGGGCAGAAACAAGGGGTGACTCAGAAAGGAGGAGATCCTGCACAAAAAACGCCCTGCCTATGATGCCAATACTGATTTGGACTAAAAACTCCTTCCCTTCTCCATGACATAAGGGGTAGAGGTTCTGTAGTTTTCAGAAATAGCAGGGAATGTCAATGATAAGACTGTAGCACATGCAGACAGTGCAGAAAGAGATTTCTGGCAGGATCAACCCATATTTTTTGCACCTATTGAATAGATACAGGTGAAACTCAAAAAATTAGAATATTGTGCAAAAGTTCATTTATTTCAGTAATGCAACTTAAAAGGTGAAACTAATATATGAGATAGACTCATTACATGCAAAGCAAGATAGTTCAAGCCGTGATTTGTCATAAGTGTGATGATTATGGCTTACAGCTCATGAAAACACCAAATCCACAATCTCAGAAAATTATAATATTACATGAAATCAATAAAACAAGGATTGTACATAGAACAATATCGGACCTCTGAAAAGTATAAGCATGCATATGTACTCAGTACTTGCTTTGGGCCCCTTTTGCAGCAATTACTGCCTCAATGCTGCGTGGCATGGAAGCTATCAGCCTGTGACACTGCTGAGATGTTATGGAAGACCAGGATGCTTCAATAGTGGCCTTCAGCTTTTCTGCATTGTTCAGTCTCATGTGTCTCATCTTTCTCTTGGCAATGCCCCATAGATTCTCTATGGGGTTCAGGTCAGGCGAGTTTGGTGGCCAATCAAGCACAGTAATCCCACGGTCATTGAACCAGGTTTTGGTGCTTTTGGCAGTGTGGGCAGGTGCCAAGTCCTGCTGGAAAATGAAGTCAGCATCCCCATAAAGCTCATCTGCAGAAGGAAGCATGAAGTGCTCCAAAATCTCCTGGTAGACGGCTGAGTTAAACCAGGACTTAATGAAACACAGTGGACCAACACCAGCAGATGACATGGCTCCCCAAATCAACACAGACTGGACTTCAAGCATCTTGCAGTGTGTGCCTCTCCATTCTTCCTCCATACTCTGGGTCCTTGGTTTCCAAATGAGATGCAAAAGTTACTCTCATCAGAAAAGAGGACTTTGGACCACTGAGCAACAGACCAGGTCTGTTTTTCTTTAGCCCAGGTAAGACGCTTCTGGCGTTGTTTGTTGTTCAGGAGCGGCTTGACAAGAGCAATACAACATTTGAAGCCCATGTCCAGGATCCGTCTGTGTGTGGTGGCTCTTGATGCACTGACTGCAGCCTCAGTCCACTCCTTGTGAAAGTCCAACACTTTTGAATGGCCTTTTCCTGACAATCCTCTCCAGGCTGCGGTCATCCCTGCTGCTTGTGCACCTTTTTCTTCCACACTTTTCCCTTCCACATAACTTTCTATTAATGTGCTTTGATACAGCACTTTGGGAACATCCAACTTCTTTTGCAATTACCTTTTGAGGCTTTCCCTCCTTATGGAGGGTGTCAGTGATGGTTTTCTGCACAACTGTCAGGTCAGTAGTCTTTCCCATGATTGTGATTCCTACTGAACCAGACTGAGAGACCATTTAAAGGCTCAGGAACCCTTTACAGGTGTTATGGCTTAATTAGCTGATTAGAGTGGGACACTTTGAGCCTAGAATATTGCACCTTTTCACAATATTCAAATTTTCTGAGATTGTGGATTTGGGGTTTTCATGAGCTGTAAGCCAAAATCATCACAATTATGATACATCACGGCTTGAACTATCTTGCTTTGCATGTAATGAGTCTATCTCATATATTAGTTTCACCTTTTAAGTTGCATTACTGAAATAAATGAACTTTTGCACGATATTCTAATTTTTTGAGTTTCACCTGTATGATGTTACAGGATTATTGGTGATGTGATTGTGAGGTGTGATAAAGATGCAACCTGCATTATCTGTATTCAAAGAGGAGACAGAAAACACATGTTGATCACTTGCATTCTAAGTTTAATGTGTAAAACAGAAATGGATCACATTATACAGATAATTACTTTCTTTATAGTGGCAGCACAGGCCACACGGAAAATCACATCAATTTGTATTAGAGAATCACTCTTACTAACATATTATACTAAAGAGCGAAAGTGAATGTCAGAACAAACACAAAGCTAAACAGCCAGCAGCCTATGCCTGTTTTGTTCAGCCAGCTCCCAGCTTGAAAGGGAAAATGATGCGGGGGCTGTATAGCCACTGTTTTCTTTTACAGAGTCCCTCACCCTGTGTAGTTCCTGGCTCTATCGCTCTCACCAGGAGCCTGGGACTACATAAGTAGGATTCTAGATGGAAAGTGGGTAGAGACATTCATGCCTCAGTCTCCTCTGTACTAATTGAAACCAAAAGCAACAATGATTTCATCACTTCCAGTTTCATATCTTCCATTCACTGGCTGGTAAAGCCAGGGGAACATCTATCCAAGCAGAACTCAGCCGGGTTAGATGCTGTGAAGGGCTGGGGAGACACTGGGGTCTCTTCAGCCCCAAATGTCTCCATAATGAGTACCTGTCACTTGCCCAATACTATCACATATAGGTTTAGTAACCTCTTGTGATAGGAATAAAGTAAAAAAAAAAGTAAAAAATGCTAAAAAAATGAAAAAAACTGGAGTGCATGCATGGCAGTCCAAGATGGCGGCCACCTAATACCAGAGCTCCGCTGACCCTCAAACTTACCGGCCCTCCTGCTCTGCTTCTGCTGCACCTAGAGCTGCAGGAGTGCCTTCTCCCAGGTCACCATACACACCCAATCCGCCTCCTCCAGACCTTCGGACCTCGGTGCTGACCGCTTCTTTACTAGGCCCGCATCCCCGGCCTCGAGCAGCCCCAGCGAGCCCTCCAGGAGACCTGCTGAAATGGATGGTATGGATGCCGACTCCCCTGCAGTTTCACAACTCACGCCAGTGACCTCAGCTCTGACGGTGGATACCTTAGAAGACAAACTGCAAGTATTTCTGCGTAATATTACTGCCACTATCTCTGCTGAAGTTGGGAAATTGGCCCAGGAGTTTAGGGGGAGGTCACTCAGATAGGAGACTGCACAGACCACATTGAGACCAAATTTGATGAACTGATACAATATTTCTATGTTCTGGAGGAGGATAACGCCAACATGAAACACTCTGTGTCCCAATTACAGCTTCAACAGGAGGACCTGGAGAATAGGGAGCGCTGCCAGAACATTCGTATTCGTGGCATAGCTGAATCGGTCTCTAATTCTCAACTCCAACGCCATCTGTTGTCCCTATTCACCACTCTAGCTCCTAGGGTCCCAGAGGCTGATTGGTGGTTGGATCAGGCCCATAGGTCATTAGGTTTGAAACCCTCTGAGGGCACCAGGCCCAGGGACGTTATTGTATGCTTTCACTACGTTGATTGTAAAGAAGCCCTTCTCTCCTCTACTCGTAGAGACAAACTCCAAATCTTCAGTGACTTTTCTCCCATCACGCTGGCCAAACAACGGCTCCTGAAGCCTGTCACTCTTCATCTCCAACAGCATCATGTTCCCTAAAGGTGGAGGTTCCCATTTAAGCTTGTGGTCTCCAGGGATGATGCCCAAGTCACTCTCCATGACCTGCATGAAGTGGACTCTTTTTTCAAACAGCTGGGGCTCCCTCCCCTCACTTCCGCTACCTCCAGCCCCATCTGGATCCTCCACCACCCCGCCTAAGATCTGGACACCAGCTAAACCTGGAAGGAAGAGTTCCCCTCGCACTCCTCAGCATCCAAGACTTCCTGGTTTTGATGAGCTCTGCCACCTGATGGTCTTGTTTTGAGGCTGTTCTGTTATTTAAGTTCCCTTTTTCTCATGTGTGCATTTTCAATGTTTGTATAGCTATGTCTTGACCATAACCATTTTGCATTTTACTGAGGTAGGCATCTGTCATGATGGGCCAGTTGCCATGTCGCCCCCTGGAAGGTCAGGCCTTCGGCCTTGATGACCCAGGATAATTCCCCTTCCCTGGGTGTATATCCTTGTTGATATCTTTGTTTCTAGCCATGATTCGTGCAGCCTTTGTTTTGAATGCTGTATTTCTGTGCATTAGGCTTATTGCCTTGTTCATTGCCTGGTTCTTTATTCCTGCTGTTTTCTGTTTTGCTTCATCGATGATCATTTTCTTGCATAATCTGGTTATGCAGCTGTTGTTTTATGATGACTTTAAAGTTGTTGTTATATAATGTCAAAGATCTTAATTCCATTCAAAAATGGTGGATGGCTCTGAAGGCGTGCAGATCCTCAGGAGCAGAAATTATATTTGTTCAGGAAACTCGTTTCAAACAGGATGGCTCTTTCCGCTTTGCCTTTAGGAATTTCCCACAGTCCTATTCAGCTATTAACCCCTTCGGGAAAGCTGAAGTAGCTATATTGATTTGGAAAAACTACTCCCTGCGGATCTCCTCCTCCAGGGTTGACCCCCTGGGTCGCTATATTTTATTGGAATGTATGTACAAAGGTTCCCCACTCATCCTATTGAACTTATATGCACCCAATTCTGGTCAGCTGACATTTCTATCTCAAAGGCTAGATAAACTGTGTTCACTATCTTCCCCACACGATTGTCGGGGGTGATTTTAATTTGATTATGTCTCTCCACAAGGACAGGAAGGTTCTTCTTGCATCTACTCTCTCGAAAAGACAATGCTCCTCTTCGAAAACGTTCCGAAAAATGATATGGGAGCATTGCCTTTTTGACACTTGGCGGGATAGGCATCCTCTCCATAGACAGTTCACTTTTTACTCTTCTCCGCATCGCGTGTTCTCGCGCTTGGATAATTTTTTTGCTGCCGCTCCCTTGCTCCCCTTTGTGCTTTTTTCTGAGGTCAACCCTATAACTTGGTCAGATCATGCCTCTCTAACAATTAATCTTCTTTTCCCTACCCCCCCCTCTAAACTCTGTCACTGGCGTCTCAATGAGAGTTTTTTGCACGGCGACCACCTTCCAGAGGAACTCTCTCGGGGGCTGGATTCCTATTTCCAATTTAATGTTGGATCAGTTGCCTCCTCCTCGACCCTTTGGGAAACTCACAAGGCTATTTTTAGAGGCCTCTACATCTCTATGGGCGCTCGTTTGAAGAAGGCCTCGGTAAGCACGAGACAATCTCTTTTAATACAACTCTCCCTGGCAGAAGGTCGGCTTCTAGACAGACCGCTATTGCTCGGCTTCGGAGAGTAACCCACCTGAGCGACCAAATCAAAACCCTTGACCTTCATAAAACTGCCCAGTCCCTTGCCTGGGCTAAACAGAAATTCTATAAATTATCTAACAAACCTCATCGTATGCTTGTAAATAGACTCAAATCATAGACGTCCCCCTCGCTGCCTGGTCACCTGCTTCGCTTGGATGGCAGACCCACATATGACCCGCATGAAATGGCTACTGTTTTTGGGGAATATTATAAGAAGCTCTGTAATTGCCTAGCCCCTGATGTCCACACTCCTCTCCAGAAGGCAGCTTTTGATGCTTTTTTTTAACCCCTTCCAACTTCCGGTTTGTCTCCTGATGTCTCGGCTTTAAATGCAGACATCTCCTCTGAGGAATTGCAAGATGTTGTCAAACACCTCCCTACGCACAAATCTCTGGGACCAGATGGTCTTCCTTACTCGTACTATAAGACTTTTATAGGCACCCTAGCTCCCCACCTTTTTCCAAGATCTTTTGAAAGGTTCATCTCTGCATGATGATTTTACATGTGCATACATTTCTGAGATTCCTAAGCCAGACAAGGACCATTCCCTCCCGGATAACTATCACCCTATAGCTTTATTAAACTCTGACTACAAGATATTCATGAAAATATTGGCTAAAAGGTTGACCAGATGTGTATCCAAGCTTATACACTAAGACCAGGTGGGTTTTGTACTGGCCAGACATGCCACGGATGCACGGATGCTAAGAGGACTATTGATTTGATCGATTTTTTTTTATTTTTTTTAAAGGAATTAAACCTATTTAAATAAACAAAATAAAAAGGAAGGATCAAAAAATTGTACAGCATTTTTTTTTGTAGGATACTCATATTTATCTAACAATATATCAAAATATTAACATTGCTCTTGGTATCCTTTTTCCCCTCTCCCTTCCCCTCCCTCCTACCCCATACCCCATACCTCCCCAGCCCCTAAGCCCTCCCCCGCAGCCCTGATTATGTTCTTTCCTACTTGTTCTATTAATCCTATTCAAAGAATATTACTTTTTTAATTTAATATTACAAGTATCCTCCATGACTTGTTTTCGCTAATACATATATTCCAGGTATGAGTTTGACTTTTTAAAATCCCTCCCACTTTTCCCATCGTATACGGAAAACCTCCATCCTATCTTCATCCATATGGTAAAGTTCCTCCAATTTGTAAGTCCTCTCCACCATTTCTATCCAATCCTTTACTCTCGGTGCCTGTTGTTCCCTCCAGAATTTGGGTATCAGGCCCTTTGCTGTATTCAAGTAGTACACTAATCTGATTTTTTAATATTTTTTTACTGAGAGTTCAGAGCCATAGAAAAGACAAATCTCTGGTTTCTTAGGAATATTGACCTCCATTATTTCCTGTATTAAGTACTATACCTCCCCTGTACTCTTGTATTTTATGACACTCCCACCACATGTGCAACACTCGGTGTAATGTACCATCTTGTCAAAAATTTATAGTTAATTTCTACCTCCTTCATATTTACATTTCCATGAATTAAACTATACATTTTTTTTAGTTTTTTTCTCATCAATTATTACTCCTAAATCCCTTTCCCATTTATCTATAAATAGTGGCCTTATATCCGTACTTAAACCTGTGAGGATCTTGTATATTTTAGACTTCTAAAATATACATGATTGATCCTGTTAACCTCCCTGGTGGTATTCCTGAGTGTAGCTCGGGGTAAAGTTTCAGTACCACAAGCGGTAACCCCGAGCTACACTCGGAAATACCCTGCAGCATTGCTCCGGGATCTCTTCTTCCCTTACCTTGTCCTGCCCTCCCGCGATGTCCCCCCTGCAGTGTCCCCGGTAATGTCCTCCGGCGGAAGCCGGCATCTGTCTTCTGGGTTCCGTTCCCTGGGACGTCAGGACGTACGGGGACAGAACTGGAGGGAAATTTGAAAGTTGAAAAAGTGACATTCACTAAATACACTAAAATCACATAGTAAAACATTACTGTATCAAACCATTTCACATACATTTTGTCCCTAGTGCTTTATCCTGTGCCCAGCCTGCATTTTTACTGTTCTTTCTGCCTGGAAACTGAGAAATGTCCATGGTGTCTATAAAGCATCCCTTTAGGTCAAAAGCGGTTTCAGACCAGCTCGAGAACAGCAATAGTAAATTAGAACCACTTGCAGAATTGAGTGATAATGATTCGTGGGGGAAATTCGTCATCAGACACTGAAAACAATTTTGCGACTTTGCTCAGTGATGTGTGAACTTGGCGCTATATTTCAAATTTCAGTGTTTTTGGTTTGATTATATATTTAATTACATTTATTATTATATTATTTTTTATGATTATTTATTAAATTATAATTTATGATTTTGTGTTTCAAATTTTATCCTACCCAGGATGTATACTAGGCTCTTGTTCGGACAGATTTCAGTGAGTTATTCCTAAAAATTACAGGCCTACAATAAAAAATATACATTTTTCCATGCAAAAAAATGTACCGCTTTGAGCACAGAAATATGGACATAATCAGACCGCTAGGGAGGCTAATAAGTCCTTTACTCCTGCTCTCTTGTTGAGCTTGGAAGCTCAAAAAGCATTTGACCCACTTAGCTGGCCTTATATGTTCCTGGTCCTGGAGAGATTTGGGTTTAGCTGCCCATTTATGGCAGCCCTGAAAACTCTATATTCCACCCCCACTTCCCAGGTCAAATTGTCTTCATTCCTGTCCCCCTCATTCAGAATGTCAAACAGATGCCCACTTTCCCCTCTGCTGTTTATCCTTTGTTTGGAACCCCTGCCCATCGCCATTAGATCTAACCCGGACATACAGTGGATACACACTCATGACCGTGCTTTTAAATTGTCTTTGTTCACTGACGACATTTTGCTGACATTGACAGAACCCCATACTTCCTTACCTGTTTTGCACCATACTTTACAGCTCTTTGGTGTATTGTCGGGATATAAAGTTAATGCGGCCAAAACTGAAGAACTACAACTCCATATCTCACCTACAGTCCTATCCTCCCTTCAGTCAAACTATCTATACAGGCGGTTACTTCACTCCCTGAAATATTTGGGTACCAATCTCACTTCCTCCTATCACTCCATTTATGCGGCTAACTTCCCTCCTCTGTTCCATGCCATCTTCCAATCCTTAAAATCATGGGACTCCCTTCCCATTTCTTTCCTTGGATGGATCAACATACTAAAAATGACTATATTACCCAAGCTTCTGTACCTGTTTGAGACACTTCTGGTCCCTATCCCCATACCCAAATTGCGTTCTCTTCAGAAATATTTTCTCAGCTTCATCTGGCACAACAAATCACATCGGATTGCTCGTACTGTCCTTCTTTCTCCTCGATCCAGGGGGGGTCTGGGGGCCCGGACATTGTGTCATACTATTTAGCTACTCATCTCCGGACCCTTGTATCATGGTCCTCCCAGCGCCTCCCTAATAAATGGACTGAGATTGAATCTCTACAACTCAGTCAGACACAGTCTTGTTCCTTCCTTTGGTCCGCGACCAACATTGACTTCTCTTCTTACAAACGTTTAATTTTGGGACCCATGTAGTTCACATTGTCTATATGGAGGAGATGTAGGGTTAGATTCGCTCTGGGCTCTAAGTGTTCTCCCTTGACCAATGTCATTTTTAATCCAAGCCTCCCGGATAGTCTGGCCATGGTTCGTGTGCGTCCTTGGGCTGAGGCTCGCCTATTTCAATTGCGACATTTGGTCAATCCAGTGACTCGCAAACTTAAATCTTTCCCTGACATTGAAAAAGCCACTCATATGCCACCCCGTCAGTATTTTGTTTATTTACAGATAAGTAATTTTTTCTCCTCCAAAGCCTTGTCACTGACTCTTGAGAAATCTACCCCTTTTGAGCATATCTGTATCAAAGGCCCATGCCAACGTGGCATAATATCTGCTATGTACAAATTGCTTTTAGACGCCTGCCCCCTTTCTATTGATGCTCATCTTTATATGCATAAATGGCAACGTTTCCTACAATGCGATATTGGTTAGGATCAATGGAACAGGATTTGGGAAGCCGCCTCCAAATCTTCTATGTGTGTAGTATATAACGAAAATACTTTTAAGATCCTGATGTTTTGGTATAGGACTCCTGAGGTTCTCCATGCTCTTAACCCGAATGTTTCTTCTGTTTGCTGGCATTGTGGGAAGGAAACTGGCACTCTTTTCCACATTTTTTGGGATTGCCGGTCCATTCACCCTTTTGGAGAGAGGTCCTTACCCTATTGCGTTTACTTTTGCGGGCTCCTGTTCCTTTTGAGCACATTTACTTTTTGCTGGGTCTACCTTTTTCGGGCCTCTCTAAATATGCACAGAAACTTTCCACCCACATTTTGACGGTGGCTTTCTCCTATGCCCCCCACGTTTCTGGAATTGACTACGGTTATAGCAGAGATTAGAAAGTTGGAGTACCTAACTGCTTTACACGCTGCTTCTATTCCTGTGTTTGAAGCACTTTGGGACCCATAGGACACTTATAATGCTGACTTGTCTGCTCAGATAGTTTGTAATTGATTGCCACTCCACTGTTTTGTATTGACATTGTATGTACTCATGAACCCCTCATCGATGAGCTTGTTTTCCGGCTTTCTCTCCTTCTCTTCCTTTATTTTATGTTTACATATGAGACTTGTTTGTTGTAATATGTTTGAGAACCAATAAAAAGTTAATTATAAAAAAAAAAAAAAACCTAACCACAACCCCCTGTTGTCCTGCACACACTTGCCAATACAAACGTCCAAGGTGTGCATGTGTACGTAAACCACACTCTCAGAACACATGTGAGGTATCTCCATGACTGTAAGAGTGAGAGCAATAATTCTAGCATAACAGCTTACAGTTAACACTAAACAGATGAGCTGTAAGGCTTTTCAAATGTCACCTATGGAAACTTTTGGTTACAGTCATTTGCGAATTCACAGCTGCAAACAATTTTAAGGCCAAATGCGTGTTGTATCTATTTTTTTGGACATTAACTAATATTTTATATTTTATCAAACAATGTATGTTATATTGTGTGTTTGTGCACTAAAATTCATTTTATGATATTTTCTCCTAAAAAGTTGGGTTTGATAAACAGTTGTTCAAATACCATGCGACATAGAAAATTGCAACTATCCTTTATCTATTCTAAAGGTCTCCGCTTTCAGAAAATAATTAATGTTCTATGGGTTTAAGTAATTGTATGGACAAAAATGAAGATTTTTACATGTATGAAAAAAAATTGTGCTGATGCCGAACTAGTTAAGGCTGGATTCACACGTTTTATTATAATCATTGGAAATACATCAAAACAAATGTCAATGGGTGAAATAATACACATCATGAGGTGTGTTAATGTGCAATGTTAAGTGCAATGCAATGTATGTTAAGAAATAAAGGAACAAGCATCAACATGTTCTTGGATGCAAGGGTAACAATGTTGCCTCAAAAATTAATTAACATAGGTATCCTAGAAAGGAAAGGAAATAAAGGAGCAATGATTTCGTTGACAGATTCAACAGAATAAGCCTTTTTAGTGTTTTAACCATAGATATAGAGTTACAATCTAAATAAATGTTATTTTATATTTTACAACTTGTCAATCATAATTTGCATATTGCGTTTACTGACAAGTGAAAAGCAACACAATAAAAAACAAATATTATAAATAGCATAAAAATAACAAAGAAAGTGATATTATGCTGAACGTAAGTAATTAAATGTGAACAAATATATCATATACACAAATACTAAAAAATAAGTCCACCAAAAAGAAAAAAAACTGTGATGAAGTACTAAAGTCCTTTAAATCTGTCAAAATCACCAGGTGAGCAGATGGCAATAATTGCTGAAATAAAGTGCATAGATAAATTCACTCAAATGTCACCACTTGCTTCAGAGGAAAAAAACCTTCCCCAATTCAGTGTCATTCACCAAATATCATGGTCCATACAAATTTGATAGGCAATCGCGCTTGTGGTGAGTGTCAAGAGATGATCAATCAGAAAGTCCTTCATTGATTAGAAACGGATTAAGTGGTGGGACATCCTCCAGACTATTACACTCAGTTTCAGAGGAAAGACATAAAAAAACCCATGCAGCTCGACACTGACGCGTTTCATCACCTGAGTTTCTGAAGAAAAAAAACAAAACTTTTTGCTAAAGTCAGGTGACGAAATGCGTCAGTGTCGGGCCACATGACGTATTTTGTAATGAGATGTCCACCTCACATCCCCCGCCGGAAGTGACGTTTCCCTTGCGAGCAGCGAGGAGGATCGGTGAGATGCTCTCTCTATGAGATATACCAATACCTCTCGTGGTCACTGAGGATGTTTGCATGCTTTCATTATTCTTATGTGAGTGCATTACTATCTATTTAATAAATGGTTTTTAGCGGAATCATGCTATGAGTTTTTTTCAATGTCTTTCCTCTGAAACAGAGTTTAATAGTCTGGAGGATGTCCTGCCACTTAATCAATTTCTAATTGATGAAGGGCTTGCTGATTCATGATCTCTATTACGTTTGACACTCACCACAAGCACGATTGCCTATCAAGTTTGGATGGGCCACAATATTTGGTAAGTGCCACTGAATTGGGGGAGGTTTTTTCCTCTGAAGCACATGGTGACATTTGAGTGAAGTTAGCTATGCACTTTATTTCATCAATTATTGTCATTTGCTCACGTGGTGATTTTGGCGGATTTAAAGGACTTTACTACTTCATCACAATTTTCATTTTTTTTTGGTGGACTTATTTTCAAGTATTTGTGCATATGATATTTTTGTTCACATTTAATTACTTGCATTCAGCATAATATCACTTTATTTGTTATTTTTATGCTATATATATTTGTTTTTTATTGCACTACTTTTCACTTGTCATTTTATTGTTCTATGAGGTGATTTTGTTTGTCTATTCACTATTTAAGGCAGCAGCAGCACTCATATATTTTACTTAGTTATTTATTTATGTGAGATGATTATTATTCACTTATTTAGTGGTTAGGTTGTTCACATTCATATTTATACGTCTTGTTTGCACGGTGAATATACACTTGATATATTTCTTTTTATATTGCATTTACTGTCTAGCAGTGATTACAATGATATGCCATATTTTTTTCATGCCTTATTAAACCACGTGGACATTTTTTTTCAAAAATACCTGTTAACACGAGACAACAGTGAAATAGGTAATAAAATTAACATTTTCAAAATGACTGTATGATTCTTTGAAAAAATGCTAATTTGGTAAAAACACCTCAAAATTACATTAATAAAAAATTTAAGTTATTTTTAATTTTAGAGATTTTTCTATTAACTTTAAAATTATTTTAATTTTAGAGAAATTGTGTAATCTGTAAAAGAAAGATGATTTTAGACACCTCACAAAATCAATCAATTTAGGGAGAGTTTAATTAGTTGTTCATTTCTACATTCATTAGAGGAACAAAATGTGTTTATTTAGTTTTAAATGAAATCAGCACGACTTTACATAAATGTATTTACATGAAATATATCAATGTCATCGCTATGAATCTAATCGATAGTCTTTATGCAAAGACTTTTGTTACCTGAATAATTGTGAATTAAGACAAAAAGGCTGAAAAATATTTATTTTAAAATTATTCTAAAGGCTTATTTTTTTAAAGAAAAAATAACAAACATGTCTATACTTACCTGCTGTGTGCAGCGGTTTTGCACAGAGCAGCCTGAATGCTCCTCTTCTCAGGTCCCCCTCTGGTGCTTCCGTCTGTCAGTTTCCCCCAGAGCAAGCAGCTTGCTATGGGGGCACCTGCTGCTCCGTGTGTCCATTAATACACAGAGCTGTGACTCGGTCCTCCTCCTCACTCTTCTCATTGGCTCACTGTCTGTGATTGACAGCAGTGGGAGCCAATGGCTCCTGTTTCTGTCTCAGCCAATGAGAAGTGGGAGTTCCAGGACAGCCGAGACTCCAGTGTACATCTCTGGATCAATAGGGGGCTTAGTTGAATAGTGGGGGGTGAAGGATGCTGCATAGAGAAGGTTTTTTTCCCTTCATGCATAGAATGCATGAAGGTAAAAAACCTTGAGCCTTTAGAACCACTTTAAAGGTAAATTGTGATGATCAGTGCGTATCTGCTTTCTGGCCTTCTTATAACTGTTAAGGGCAATGGTGGGTACATGATATCATGGGCTCAAGGGAAATGGGTTTATGACAATGGATATCAATTAACCCAGAAGAGGAGTGGTGCAGCATTTCTGGATCATTGGCCCTGATTTACTTCCATTTTGACTAGAAAGCACCATTTTTCAAACTGTACTTGAACTACACTAGTGAATCCCTGAAAACTGTGTGCAATTTCACTAATTAGGTGGTCACAGCATGAGGAAAGTACTGCCGAAAACCGGCAATTGTCAGCGAAGGGATCGGCACTGATCATCAGGACACTGATGATCAGTGCTCTGATGATCAGTGCTCAGCAGTGCCGCCCACTTGTGCCCAGCAGTGCAGCCCACTTGTACCCATCAGTGCCGCCCACCTCTACCCATCAGTGCCACCCACCTGTACCCATCAGTGCCACCCATCTGTGCCCATCCGTGCCACCCACCTGTGTCCTGCAGTGCCACCCAATAGTGCCACTCACCTGTGCCTAGCAATGCCACTCACCTGTGCCCTGCAGTGCCACCCACCTGTGCCCTTCAGTGCCACCCACCTGTGCCCAGCAGTGCCACCTATCAGTGCAGCATCATCAGTGCCAGCTCATCAGTGCCGCCTATCAATGCAACCTATAATTGCTGCAATTTTTTTGAGAAAAAATACCTGTTTGCAAAATTTTTTTTTGCTCTTTTTTGTTTATAGCGCAAAAAATAAACCCCCCCAGAGGCGATTAAATACCACCACTGTTATCATTATGATTTAAAAAGGAGCCAGACAACTACTGCATCTGTTAATAAATGGCTATCACTATCCTTAAATAAAAGCGCACAATTTTCTCTATATATACATATACTATATTGCCCAAAGTATTGGGACATCCCTCCAAATCATTGGATTCAGGTGTTCCAATCACCTCCATGGCCACAGGTGTATAAAATCAAGCACCTAGGCATACAGATTACTTCTACAAATATTTTTAAAAGAATGGATCGCTCTCAGGAGCTCAGTGAATTCAAGCGTGGTACCATGATAGGTTGCCACCTGTGCAATAAATCCATTCGTAAAATTTCCTTGCTACTAAACATTCCACGATCAAGTGTTAGTGGTATTATAATAAAGTGAAAGCAACTGGGAACAACAGTAACTCAGCCACCAAGTGGTAGGCCACGTAAAATGACTGAGTGGGGTCAGTGCATGCTGAAGTGCACAGTGCGAAGAAACCAACTGTCTGCAGAGCCAAGAGCTAAAGACCTCTAAACTTCGTGTGGCCCTCAAATTAGCACAACAACAGTGCATAGAGAGCTTCATGGAATGGGTTTCCATGGCCGAGCAGCTGCATCCAAGCCTTACATCACCAAGTGCAATGCAAAGCGTTGGATGTAGTAGTGTAAAGCACGCTGCCACTGGACTCTAGAGCAGTGGAGACGTGTTCTCTGGAATGATGAATCACACTTCTGTGTCTGGCAATCCGATGGATTTGTCTGGGTGTGGCGGTTGCCAGGAGAATGGTACTTGCCTGCATTGTGCCAAGAATAAAGTTTGGTGGAGAGGGGATTATGGTGTGGGGTTGTTTTTCAGGGGTTGGGCTTGGTCCTTGCAGTGATTACAGTGAAGAACACAGACACAGCCCATAGTAAAACACTCCCTGCACACAGTTAACCCTTTGTTTTCCCCTCATGTTAACCTCTTCCTGCCCAGTGCCATTAGTACTGTTTTCTCAAAATTGTCAGTCTTTTTTTTTATAGCGCAAAAAATAAAAAATGCACAGATGATCAAATACCACCAGAAGAAAGCTCAATTTATGGGAAAAAATGTAATTTGGGTGTAGCGTTGCATGACTGCACAATTGTCATTCAAACTAATGCAGTTCAGTAACACAAAAAATGGCCTGGTCAGCAAGGTGGGTAAATCCTCAGGAGGACAAGTGGTTAAAAGATGTCTTGGGCACTCTTAACAAACATCAGTGAAGATGGGTGAAGAAGGTCAGTGATATTTAAATATACACTGTGTTGCAAATATGCTTTAGGCAAGGTAAGATAGGGTGTTGTTCTGGAAAAAAACTTCAAACGTGCTAAAAAACACATAGGAGCCTTCTAGGGCAACAAGAATATGTGTCAGGGATACCAGCAGCATGGATGACTAAATCTACATAGCTAAACTTAAGAAACTGAGACCAGACTAAATATGATTTAAGCAAGTTTTATAACAGTGAAACAAAACCTATCCAAACACCAACAAACAATATACCCAGCAAACATTAAGATATAAATGAACCAAACCAAATGACAAAATACCTAACAATCAGCCTAACTATAATACAATGTATACAAAATGAGGAACGCAGATTAACAGGGTACTACTGGGGAAGCAAGGGACAATGAGAAAGGGGGAACTAATTTGTCAATGTTTAACCTAAGCTGTTTAGAATCACTACCTGTGAGGATGTTGGCAATCAATTCTTTTTGTAGTGATATTCTGCTTTAACCTGGGGGTGTCTGATGGGATGGCAATAATAGCCTCCTTTCCCTTGGAAATGAAAATAAAAATCAGGTAATTACTTTTAATATATTAATAGTACATCATAATCCCCCCTCCCCGCCAAAAAATGGCTGTGGATTTTCAGGATATGTCAAAGACAAGGGGGTCATATGTGTGGCTAAGTTTAGTTATTATTAAAATGGCCTTAGATTCTTTCTTGAGCTACAGCAGGTGAGCATTAATTCCAGTCTTAGTGAAAACGTGGGAGATGAAAATCCCTCTCCATCAGAGTGCTTCTTCCAAGTTGTGATAATGAAAAAGTGAAGGCTGTGCACTCACCAGATGCATAGTGTAACAGCGCATTTAGAGACAAATTTCTCTATTGGATCCGCTGATGATTCCTAAAGATATGGATCCGGTCTGGTCAGGTATTCATCACCCCTCTTAATACTGCTGGTAATCCTTTGTCTCTCCTTTAACTGGCTCTCTGGGTAATGAGTGGCTCACCGTGTCAATCACATGACCGGCTCTTCTGACGTCACTCCTTCTCCACGACGCCTCGTATAGTAAAGCGGAAATTCTACGACTCCTCCGGACACTCCGACCACCCACCATTCGTCTCAGATCCGAATTCCACGCCTTCCAAATCTAAAGCCGACACCCGTCACCTCAGAGCAGGCCACGATCAACAATCGGAAATACGTCGCGGCCGTATTTCCGATTGTTGATCGCGGCCTGCTCTAAGGTTTACACTCTGAGTTTTGCAAGGTTTTTGGTATCCTTTTTGATGCTGTGGCTGCTTTTTTGCTTTTAGCGCTCACTATGTTTATTAGAAATTTGATTAATTCCACTTGACCAGGGATTGTTCTTTTGCTATTTCCATTGCAATGTTAGGACGTCTTCAATACATTTACCACAAATATCCTCTTTATTACATTGAAGCACCCCACAAAAAATATTATGTTACCAACAAGCCAGCCAGAGAAGATTTGTCCTGTCTCAAACTTTTAGAAAAGAGCTATGGAGTGAAGGATGCAGGCATTGTGACATGACCCTCCATAACCTGTGTGTGCACTGAGGATATGCTGCTTAGGGCTCATGAACACGGGGCATTTGAAAAACTTTTCTGACTGCTGGAAACTGACTGCTAGAAAACGTAGGTTAAAAACATCAGTTTACCTACCGCTTTTATGCATGTTTAGCCATGTTTATGCGCATTTGTGTTTAGAAGCGTTTTTAAAATATTACCTCAGGAGACTTTCCCAAATGCCCAGAATGCACTCAAAAATAGTAAATAATTAACTTTTTCAGACATTTTGTGAGAAATAGAGAGAGCAGAAGCAGAGAGAGCATAACTTTTTGTTGGGTGTTGCAACTGTAGCAAAAGTGGCTGGTGAAACATGTTTGGCACTGTGGGAGGAGCTACATAGTGCTGTAATGCCTGGAATGCCTTCTGATGCATTCTGAAGTGCACACAACAATCCTTGTGTTTTTCTGCTGTGCTTTGATGTACAGTTCTGTGCAGAAATAATGCAGCACATTCTATCATTTTATCCTGCACATGAAACCTGGAACTGACTGCACTGGTGTACTAGGTCCATTTGAATACATGGAAAGCTTCATGCATGCATTTTTTATGAAGAAAAAAGGCTCTGGACAGCATCTGGATATAGACCAGCCCAAAAACACGTCTAAATGCAAACGTGCATAATCTTGTTTACAAGCGGTTACAAGCGCTTTGCGTTTGAAATGCCGGTAAACTGTACTCCTGAACACAATTTTTGTGCTTTTAAAAAAATGCATGTAACCTCAAATGCCTGTAAACTACTGTAAACACATAGGAAAACATAAAGGAGAGCTGAGTGGCTGCTGAAAAAAATGCACAACTGCTCCTAAACTTCAGTTTAGTAGCTGCAGTGTACATGAGCCCTTAGTGTCAGACACTATGAGAGGAATTTACTAACACTGGAAAATCCAAAATCTGGTGCAGTTCTGCATAGAAATCAATCAGCTTCCAGGTTTTATTGCCAAAGCTTACTTGAACAAGTTGAAGTTAGAAGTGACAATCATGCACAGCTGCACCAAATTCTGAGTTTTCCTGTTTTAGTAAATCTAGCCCAATTTGTACATTTAGGGAGAGGTATTGCTTGTGGTTGCAGACGCTTACTTTCCTGTCTCAGGGTAGCAGCAAAGCAACATGGGTGCAGTCTACTGCTCCCAGAACGTTTGGTAATTGAGTCCAGTGGTGAAAAGCCAGCTTAAGGTCCCTCTATTCATACTGTGCTTGTGGAAAGTAGACATATCAGGGAACAAGGTCAATAATGGCATCAATGACCTACATCAACAACCTGGACATGGTGGATTTGTATTTTTAATACAACACAGTCTAGAGAGCTATGTCCTCTTTCTGCCTCTGTTATTTTTTTAAGGTTTTTATTACCATATATATTCAGACATATAAATCAGTACAGAACATTAATACACAGATTACCATTTCAAAGTAAATATCCAGTATGCCTATTGTTAATGAAACAAATAAGTTATTATGTGTATTGTACAATGGGCATACTGTATCTATATCTATTTAAAGGAGAAGTATGGTCAAAGCTCTTTTGGACATACTTCTCCTGAGAGTCAAAGGAGCTCTGCACTCCTGTGACCCAGATACAGCTTTAGCCTGCTGTTGGCTGACATCAAAGAGCCAGCCCAGGTTCTTCAGTGATCCCAACAATAATGTCGGGATCCACCTAGATGTTTGACTGGCAACTGGTTCAGTCTCTCAGTGTGCCGCTAGCCAAGCTAGACATGCCAAAAGATGGCCGTTTTTGCCTTCAAACTCAAATATCCATTTGTTTTGAGTAGTTGTCTTTTTTGGGTTTCTTCATTAAGTTGGAGATGATAATTATTCAGATGTTCCTGCCATTCACAATAATTATAAGAGAAGGGGTCCTTACCATAAATATCTTCAGCTACTGTTACCATATTCTCATTTTTTTAAAACTGTTTCTCCTATAATTTTATCAAAATCCCTTAGCTGCTTAGTAAATATTCTCCTGAGAGTGGCTTTTAATGCTTCCCATTGTATAAAAACTAAGACTTCACTGATAACTGATAATTTTTTTTTTTTTTTTATATTAACAATTTCTATTGGTTTTCAAGTAAATCAAGTGTTACAGAAAACAAAGAGAAAATAAAACAAGCAAAACATAGAGGTACATCGATGGCTAAGATTACATTTGGTCAAGACCAGTGGAGTCATATAGTAACAGTGCGAGAAAAATCAGGGTCTTACAATTTGGGCTGGCATAGAGGAAGAGAAGGTATCCCACGGGAGCCAAATCATCTCAAATACAAACGAACGAACCACTATGTGAAGCAGTCAAACACTCCATCTGTCTTACATCGGTAATAAGTTTATACAAAGTTGGCAATGAAGGTGGGGTAGAGGATAACCAACACATAGGAATACTTCTCCTGGCCGCGGTTAGCACATGTGCAGCAAGTTTTCTGGCTAGTTTAGATAGACCCGGGAATGGCAAGCCCAGCAAAAAATGCAGTGGGTCAAATGGGAGAGAAACTTGCAACAATGATTGCAACAAGGAGCGGACCTCTTCCCAAAAAGGAGCAATGGCGCTGCAGGTCCAAAAAATATGATAAAGAGAGCCAGAAGCTCTACTACAGTGCCAGCAGGCAGGAGAAGCACTCGGATTACATACATGAAGAACTTCCGGTGTTTTGTACCACAACATCATAATCTTGTATATGTTTTCCTTAAAAAACACACAAATAGAGGATTTAGATGCATTATCCCATATTTTCTTCCACGTTAATAAGTCAATATCACGTTGTATAAATTGAGACCACCTACGCATATAAAGGTGAGCGTCATTGGACAAAGGGGGGGGCCTCCATAAGAAGTTTATAGGTGCTAGAGACAATACCCCTTTGATGGGGACCTTCCATACATAGACATTCGAAGGGGGTAGGTTTCCCCAAGCTCAATGAGGGTGATAGAGTAGAGAAAAAGTGGCGTATTTTAAGGTATATATATATAGATGACGAGAGGGTAGAGAGGCTTTCCTCTGGAGATCCGAGAATGAATGTAACTTACGAGTCACCGGGTGTACCAAGTGACGTAGTTGAAAAAGGTTAGATACTACCCAGAGAGACATCTGGGACATGGCCATATTGTCTGGAAGATTAGGGTTATAAAGGATATTTGTCAGTGGGGAGCATTGAGAAGCCAATGTGAATTTAGCCTTACATTTCTGCCAAACAGTCAATGAAAAAAGCATGGGGCCTAGGAGTAAGTGGCGAAAAGAAAGGACATCCACCGCCGAGGTCGACCAGAGAAGGGAACACAGGTGAACTGGGGACAATTGTAAAGACTCGATCTCAGTCCATGTATTGGGAGGGTAGTGAATGGACCATGACATAAGAAAGCGAAGGTGGGTTGCAAAATAGTATGTTATTATATCCGGTGCTCCCAAGCCTCCCCTAGAACGTGGGGAAAGCAGAACAGAACGAGCAATCCTGTGCTGCCTGTTTGTGCCAAATAAAATGTAAGAAAGATTTCTGAAGGGAGTGAAGCTTGGACATAGGAACGGGTACAGGGAGGGTTGCAAACAGATATAAAACTTTGGGTAGCACGGTCATTTTTAAGACATTAATACGACCGAGGAAAGAGATAGGCAAGGCATCCCAGTGTTTCAGGGAGCGAGAAATTGCTATAAACAGTGGGGGAAAATTGGCCTCGTATATGGATTGTTAAGAGGAAGTAAGGTTGGTGACTAAATATTTTAAAGAGTGGGTGCACCACCGGTAGGGAAAGGCTGCCTGAAGGGAGGAAAGAACAACAGGAGAAACATGTATTGGAAGTGCCTCAGTTTTGAACTTGTTGACCTTATAGCCTGATAAAGCCCCAAATTGTTTCAAAGTTTTGTTCAAAATCGGTAAAGAGGTGTGGGGACTCGTAAGTGTGAGGAGGATGTCATCTGCAAATAACGATAATTTGTACTCATGCGAATGGGATTGTATCCCCCCGATATCCGGATTCGACCTGATGGCAATAGCCAATGGCTCCAGACAGAGAATGAACAGCAGGGGAGAGAGTGGACAGCCCTGACGAGTGCCATTTGACATCTGAAAGGGGGGTGAGAGAAAGGAAGCTAATCTGACCTGTGAGAAAGGGGATGAATAAAGGGCCTTCAAAGCTGCTACAAATGAACCCCTAAAACCAAATCTCTCCAAAACCATGAACATGTAAGGCCAGCTTAAACGGTCAAAGGCTTTTTGGGCATACAAACTCAATAACACAGCAGGGGTAGAGGAACGGTTGACCAGATCAACCAGATCAATAGATCTCCTGGTGTTATCTGCAGCCTGTCTGGCAGGTACAAAGCCCACCTGATCTCTGTGTATGAGCTTTGAAATAATACCGGATAGTTGATTGGCCAAGATTTTAGTAAAAATCTTATAATCGGAATTAAGTAGGGCAATAGTTATCTACGATAGAGTGATCCTTATCAGGCTTAGGAATAACCGAGATATATGCACGGGAGAAGTGAGTCTGGGGTATGATTCCCTTAAAAAGATCTCGGTAAAAGGAGAGGAGATGAGGGGCCAGAATACCAATAAAAGATTTATAGTAGGAGTAAGGCAGTCCGTCCGGTCCCGGGGCTTTACGAGAAGGGAGGTGTTTAATTGTATCCAATAATTCCTCTAGCGTAATGTCCGCATTAAGAGCATCAATGTCTGAGGGTGATACTCTCGGAAGTAGCAAGGGGTCAAAAAAATGATCAAACGTAGGTTGTGTGAGAGAAGGGTGAAGGTCCGGGGTCAAACAGTTATACAATTTCCCATAGAATGAGCCAAAAAGGGTTGCCATGGCCCGAGGATCATAAGTAGGGCTTCCATCTGGCTGTATTAGAAGGTCGGGCATCGTGGAGGGGGACTGGGCTTTGAGACGGTTGACTAACATACGGTGTGGCTTGTTAGAAAATTCATAAAATTTCTGTTTAACCCAAAGGAGGGATTGTGCAGTCTTACTGGAGTCAAGAGCTTTAATTCGGTCGCGTAGAAATGTTACCCTCTGAAGCCCCGAAATAGATGGCTTATTCAGTAACTGACGTTCCGCCAACGAGAGCTGTTGTATGAGAGAGGCCCTAGCACTCGCCGAGGACTTTTTTAAACGAGAACCCATGGAGATACAGAGTCCACGAAAAACCGCCTTGTGGGCCTCCCACAGAGATGAGGAAGAAGTTACGGAACCGACATTAAGAGTAAAGTATGAATTGAGTCCCCGTGACAATTCATCCCTAAGATGGTCTGTGGAAAGAAATGTCTCATTAAGGCGCCAGTGACACGGTTTGGGCATAGCAGGGGGAAAAAAAAGATTTAAGGTCAAAGAGGCATGGTCAAGTGATGGGATTGATTTCAGAGGAAACCAGAAGTGGGAGCAAAGAGGTGAAAAAATGATCTAGGCGGGAATAACTACGGTGAGGGTTGGAGTAAAATGTAAATTGTTTATGAAGAGGGTGTTTAATCCGCCAAGCGTCAAAGAGAAGATGCTCCCTAATCAATTTACGAAAAGATTTTGAAGAGGAGCATTGCCGCTTCGAGGGGGTGGACTCAAAAAGCACTTTCCTGTCTTTATGGGGGGAAACAATCAGATTAAAATCTCCCCCTACAATCACCTGTGAGGTAGTAATAGAGTCTAGATTAGCGAGCGTTTGGGATAGGAATTGCAGTTGACCTGTATTGGGAGCATATAAATTCAACAGAACAAGGGGAGTTTCGCCATGCATACACTCTAAAATAATAAAACGACCCTGACGGTCAACCTTGGAGGAAACAACCCGAAGGGAGCAGTGTGACCCAATAAGGATTGCCACCCCGGCCTTCCCAGAAGGATTAAAGGCCGAGTAGGCTTGGGAAAAAAATCTCGAGGCAAAACGAAAAGAGCCAGTCGATTTAAAATGGGTTTCTTGGACAAAAATAATGTCTGCTCCAGAAGATCGGAATTCCCTCAAAGCCATCCACCATTTTTGAATGGAGTTGAGGCCCTTGACGTTATATGACAGAAACCTCAACGCCATTATGAAACAACGACAACTGACCTACATGTAATAGCATGAAAAATGAATGGAATACCATCGATGTAATATAGTGAAAAACAAAAAACATAAAACAGTTGAATAACACAGTACAGTGCAAGGTAATAGTATAAAAAACCAAAAACAGAGAACTAACACTAGTAAGTATCTGCAAGTATATAAACTCGGGAGTAACAATGTGACCCAAGTCGTCTAGGCCTATGACTAGACAAAGTCGGGAGCAGCACGACAACCAGGACATCGGAAGGTCGTCAAGCCCGGCCAGAAAAAAAAACAATCAAAAATGAAAAAAAACACCCGACAATTTGGCCGGAAAGATAAGGGAAACCTGTGGGAAAATTATGTAGAGACAAAAAGAACCAAAAACCCAGGAGGGAACATTCATCACCGGATTCAGAAGGGCGCCCCAGAGAATCATCAAGCAGGTGGATCAGTTGACCGAGGAAGACACGGACGTTGTGGGGTACGGGAAAGTCTCTTCCGACCTCTGCGAACTGGGGTCCAGATCTTGTGGGAGGTGGCGGATGGACGAGACAGAGTTGGTGGCAGTGGGTGTCAGGGCTCCGGGGTGTGACCAGAGGTATGTGACTGACGCAGGGAAACGCAGGCTTCAGATAAGTTATAAACAATATAATTTATTAAAGACTAACAATACAAACATAAACGCAGTGCAATACTAAAACATAACACAGTGCAAACGAACCAAACCAAACCACCCACAGATAATAGTACATACAATGCAAGCGTCGTCAGGCAGGCCGGGTCAATAACAATCGGGCAGGTAGGTACAGGGGGTCAGGCAGAGAATGGTTGGGGTCACAAGCCAGGTATGAAACAGGAGAAGTCAGCAGAGGTCCGGATCAGGCAGGGTCAGCAACGAATCAGTCAGACAGGGACAGGAACAGGAACAGGAACAGGATCAGGGATGCAGGTAACAAGATACAGGGCCCAGGAAAACCACCATTACTGGCAAGTCCATTCCTGACAGTACCCCCCCCCCTCAAGGAGCGGCCTCAGGACGCTCCAAACAGTCCTAGCTGGGCAAAATGTTCCACCGCCCGGGTCTGGTAACTGGCGGGATATCAAAGACTGGCACATCGGGCAGGACTCCGGGCAGCGGCACACCGGGCAGGACTCCGGGCAGCGGCACACCAGGCAGGACTCCGGGCAGCGGCACATCGGGCAGGACTCCGGGCAGTGGCACACCGGGCAGAGGCACATCGAGCTGGACTCCGGGCAGAGGCACATCGGGCAGGACTCCAGGCAGCGGCACATCGGGCAGGACTCCGGGCAGCGGCACATCGGGCAGGACTCCGGGCAGCGGCACATCGGGCAGGACTCCGGGCAGCGGCACGTCGGGCAGGACTCCGGGCAGAGGCACATCGAGCTGGACTCCGGGCAGAGGCACATCGAGCTGGACTCCGGGCAGAGGCACATCGAGCTGGACACCGGATCACCAGGCGGAGCAGCAGGCACCGGGCCCCCAGGCGGAGCAGCGGGCGCCGGGCCCCCAGGCGGAGCGTCGGGTGCTGGGCTCCCCGGCGGAGCAGCAGGCACCGGGCCACCAGGTGGAGCGACAGGCATTGGGCCCCCAGGCGGAGCGGCGGGCACCGGGCCCCCAGGAGGGGCGACAGGCACCGGGCCCCCAGGCGGGGTGACAAGCATCGGGCCCCCGGGCGGGGTGACGGGCGCCGGGCCCCCAGGCGGAGCGGCGGGCGCCGGGCCCCCAGGAGGGGCGACAGGCGCCGGGCCCCCAGGAGGGGCGACAGGCATCGGGCCCCCAGACAGGGCGACAGGCATCGGGCCCCCAGGCGGAGCGGCGGGCACCGGGCCCCCAGGAGGGGCGACAGGCATCGGGCCCCCAGGCGGGGCGACAGGCGCCGGGCCCCCAGGAGGGGCGACAGGCATCGGGTCCCCAGGCTGCGACAGGCATCGGGCCCCCAGGCGGGGCGAAGGGCGCCGGGCCCCCAGGCGGGGTGGCGGGCGCTGGGCCCCCAGGAGGGGCGGCGGGCATCGATCCCCCAGGCAGGGCGCCGGGCCCCCAGGCGGAGTGGTGGGCGCCGGGCCCTCAGGCGGGGCGGCAGGCACCGGGCCCCCAGGAGGGGCGGCAGACACCGGGCCCCCAGGCGGAGCGGTGGGCACCGGGTTATCAGGCACGACAACGGGCATCGGGTCACCAGGCATCAGGTCATTTGGCTCGCCAGTGGGCACCGCGTCATCTGGCAAGGCAGTGGGCACCGAGTCACCAGGCATGACAGTGGGCTCCGAGTCAACTGGCATGATCGCGGGCACTGGGTCAGACATTGGATCGTCTGGCTGGACAGCGGGCATTGGGTCACCAGGCATCAGGTCATTTGGCTCGACAGCGGGCACCGCGTCATCTGGCAAGGCAGTGGGCACCGAGTCACCAGGCACGACAGTGGGCTCTGAGTCAATTGGCACGACAGCGGGCACCGGGTCATCAAGTACCGGATCGTCTGGCGCTGGATCGTCTGGCTCGACAGCGGACATCGGGTCACCAGGCATGACCGCGGGCACTGGGTCATCAGGCATTGGATCGTCTGGCTCGACAGCGGGCATCGGGTCACCAGGCATGACAGCAGGCACTGGGTCATCAGGCATTGGATCGTCTGGCTCGACAGCGGGCATCGGGTCACCAGGCATGACAGCAGGCACTGGGTCATCAGGCATTGGATTGTCTGGCTCGACAGCGGGCATCGGGTCACCAGGTATGACAGTGGGCTCCGAGTCACCAGGCATGACCGCGGGCACTGGGTCAGACATTAAATCGTCTGGCTCGACAGCGGGCATCGGGTCACCAGGCATCAGGTCATTTGGCTCGACAGCGGGCACCGCGTCATCTGGCAAGGCAGTGGGCACCGAGTCACCAGGCACAACAGTGGACTCTGAGTCAATTGGCACGACAGCGGGCACCGGGTCATCTGGCGCTGGATCGTCTGGCTCGACAGCGGGCATCGGGTCACCAGGCATGACAGCAGGCACTGGGTCATCAGGCATTGGATCGTCTGGCTCGACAGCGGGCATCGGGTCACCAGGTATGACCGCGGGCACTGGGTCATCAGGCATTGGATCGTCTGGCTCGACAGCGGGCATCGGGTCACCAGGCATGACAGTGGGCACCGGGTCATCAGGTACCGGAACATCTGGCTCGACAGCGGGCACTGGGTCATCAGGCGTGATAGGATCATCAGGCTGGATCAGTTCATCAGGCTGGGTACAGACATCAGGCTGGGTACAGACATCAGGCTGGGTACAGACATCAGGCTGAAGTGCGGGTGCCGAGGCACCAGGCTGAACCACGGAAGGCAGGTTCTCAGACGGCAGGCTCACCGGTTTGGATACTGGCAGGATGGTACTGGTTGGAAAGAATTTCCGCTTTTTTCTGGTTTTAACTACTGGGGCACTGCAAGTAAACGCAGGTCTGCAAACGAATGGAGCAGCTGAGGACAGAGAAGAGCTGGAAGATGGAACAGAGGAGGGAGCAGTTGCTACAGAGGACTTCTTTACAGGGTTAAAGAAAGGATAGGTGCAGCGAGTGGGAGCAGAGGACTGGTATGTGGTAGTTAGAGTATACTGGGCAGTCACTGGGGGTGCTGTCGGGGATGCAGGAAGAGTGCCTTGAGTGGAGGAATGATGTTGTAAGCTGACTGAGGCTGGGTGCAACAAGTCTGACCATGTCTGCAGTATGGGTTGAACAAAGCTCAGTTTACACAAAGCCTGTCTGGTCAATGACTGCACTGCGTTTATACAATCTCTTAGTATCTGTGGTGAACATGCAGAATAACGCTCCAGAAAGTAATCCACATCATCCTCTAATAACCATACCAGGGACTCTACCTGGTCGGCACTAAATGGCGGCAAAAATTCATCCCTGCATTCGGGGGTACCAGATGAAACCAACTCAGCACAAACCTGAATCAATGGCTGCACCTCAGAGAATTCTGTGCCCTGATCTACTAGAACATGAGCGATCCGTATACACTCTAGTAGTTGATCCCTGGGATACTCCTTCAGAGTCTGATAAGCATATTCTCTGTCATCAAACACTAGCAGAGATAAATACACAACCTCATCCAGATCCATCCTTCCCAGCAACAAGCCAAGATGGCTTCCCTGTGCAGCCACTTCTGGTCAGGATTGGCCTTGGTGTAATGTCAGGGCTCCGGGGTGTGACCAGAGGTATGTGACTGACGCAGGGAAAAGCAGGCTTCAGATAAGTTATAAACAATATAATTTATTAAAGACTAACAATACAAACATAAACGCAGTGCAATACTAAAACATAACACAGTGCAAACGAACCAAACCAAACCACCCACAGATAACAGTACATACAATGCAAGCGTCGTCAGGCAGGCCGGGTCAATAACAATCGGGCAGGTAGGTACAGGGGGTCAGGCAGAGAATGGTCGGGGTCACAAGCCAGGTATGAAACAGGAGAAGTCAGCAGAGGTCCGGATCAGGCAGGGTCAGCAACGAATCAGTCAGACAGGGACAGGAACAGGAACAGGAACAGGGATGCAGGTAACAAGATACAGGGCCCAGGAAAACCACCATTACTGGCAAGTCCATTCCTGACAGTGGGGATACATCTTCAGACAGAGGTGGAAGTCCCAGGCGTTTTAAGAAGGAGTCCACCTCATGAAGATCACGGAGCACAACTTGGGTATTGTCCCTGGTTACAATCAGCCGAAAGGGAAACCCCCAGCGGTAAGGGACACGGTGTTGCTGAAGGTGTGTGGTGATCGGTTTCAGGTCTCGTCGCTTAGCCAGTGTAATCGGGGACAGGTCACAGAAGAGTTGGAGTCTGTCCCCCTGAAATTCCAGAGATGATTTGTGATGAACAGCAGAAAGTAGAGCTTCTTTGCTTTGGAAAAAATGAAAGCGAACAATAACGTCGCGAGGTCTGGTGCCTTCAGCAGGTTTTGGGCCCAAGGAGCGGTGAGCCCTATCCATACGCCAATCTGCTTCTGGAACCAAGGGGGCAGTCGCGGTAAAGAAGGACAGAAGATGACGGTGCAACTGTGCATCTGCAATAGACTCGGACATACCGCGAATACGGATAATTTGGCGCCGTTCCCTGTTTTCCAGATCCTCTTGCTGGAGCTGCATTTGGGATATGGAGTGCTTCAGATAAGCGTTATCCTCTTCCAGCACGTGGACGTATTGTACCAGATCATCAAACTCATTTTCCAGTCTGTCCGTGCGCTCTCCAATCTGGGCAATTTCCCCTCTGAGATCCAAGGCCAGCTTTCCAACCTCAGCAGATATGGACGCGGTAATGTTGCGCAAAAAATTTTGAAGCTTGTCATCCAACGCTGACAATGTGAGGGAAGGTGACTGGGTGGCCTGTTGAGTTGTCTGGGTGGAGGGAGGATGTTTCCCTGAGGCAGAGTGCCCCGCAGCCCCCCAGTAGCATGCTGGGGCTTATAGTCCTCCAGCAGAGATTCAGTCAGGGCAGAGGCTGGAGTGTCTGTGGGTGCAGTACCGGCCGTGACCACCATCCCTCCCTGGGCTCCCAGCCATACTGGAGACTGGGGATTGCGGCCTGGAGAGAAACCTCTGGAGCGGCGAGGGCCGCGGGTCACGTGATTGCGGGGAGGGGGGCCTCCAGTGCCCTATCTTCCCCATCAAGCCTCCTCTCAGGTGCCGGGTCGGGTGTGGAGTACGGGTGACTCACCTGCAGCTGAAGAGGAGCGGAAGCGGCTGTCGGGTGAGTCTGTACTGGCCGGGGATGAGCGGAGCTCACTTAATGTGCGGCCGCCATCGTCCCTGGCCGCGCATGCGCCCCCTAACTGATAATTTTTGATAGCAGAGAAATGTCTTGCTTTCATTAGTCAGTATTTTTATACCTGATCCAAGGCCTAAATCAAAACACACCTCATTTGGAGAATGATCTGATATTGCTCTTGGCAAGTTCTGCACATCACCTATCAGCTTTAAACTATCAATGGTGGACAACACAGTATCGGTTTGGGATAGTGTTGTTGGTTTTCTAAACTGGCAGGAACAAACCTTCGCCTTACAATATTTCCACTGCCACTCATCCACATATTTATAGGTAGAAAGCCATGGAGGAAGTGAAGTGGTGTCCCTTGACATGTTACCATGCTTATCAAATGAAATATCCAGAACAGTATTAAAATCCCCTGAAAGTAGCAGTCTGCTGTTGGCAAGGCAATGGTAAGAACTGTGTCTGATTATGAGCTGAAGAATGAAAGTGATATGTACACCATCACTATACTGAATGAGATGTAATGAATTGTAAGTACAAAATTTACTTATCTCCCTTGATGATCTGTTTTAATTGTATACATATGAGCATTCAAAGTCTTAGTAACCAAGGCTGAATTTCCGCTAGAATACATAACATTGTAGGCTTGAGCTATGTTGGGCTTTTTAGTGCCATAACCCTGGAGCCCTGGAGATGAGTCTCCTGCAGCAGAATATTATGTAGTTCATAGATTGTAAATATTAATAATCAAAAATCTCTTAATCCTGGAATGGCACCTGTCTACATTCCAGGACACCAGTTTAAAGGATAAGTTCCCCTTTCATAACATAGAATCCGAATCAAAATGGTATCTCAAATAAACATATAAACCTGAAAGTATATAAGTCTTACTTTCACCCTTGAAAGTGTAATAAATGATAATACCTCAATATGCTCACCCTATGGCCAAAGCAAACAATTGCTAAACTAAATAAACTATGTATAAAGCTATAAATCAATTGAATCAAGTACATATAATAATATAAACGCAGTGTAAAAAAAACATTTTTTATATAAATCACAGTGTCCAAAAATAAATATTACAAATGCAGTGTCCAAAATACCAAGGTATAAATCAATTGAATCAAGTACATATAATAATATAAACGCAACGTTCAAAAATTAATAATATAAACGCAGTGACCAAAAATAAATATTATAAACGCAGTGTCCAAAATACCAAGTGTCCAAAAATATTAAAGTCACACACTAAAGATGCAAATCCGAGTCCTTTCTGCAGACACTTTCCCAAAGAGACTCCAAACTCCAAAGTGATCCTCAAAGAAAATAAAATAAATAGTGTATTATCCTTAAAACAATAATGTACAATCATATACAACATAAGTGTCACTCCACATCAAACTTGACCATATATGTAAATCAAATGCTCAACGTGAAAAAACGTGCTAGTGAAACACTCTTGTGATCCAACAAATCAAAAAATCAAAGTGCTAGTAGTAGTGCACACTTCTATAGTGTAATGACTGAATACTCTTACCAGATGGCAAAAGAAACAGCACTTTAATACCACTAAGGGTATACACCATCCAAGGAAAGCTAATCCAGCCTGGATATGTTCATTGAGATGTCCTTAGAGCCTCATGGATAAAGCTCCTAGCTGTCATCAGGACCTTGAGCAGGATTACTCCATAGTATTCATAGTACCTGTGGCGAACGCGGCGTCAGACCCCTGACCTTCTCACTAAACTCGTGACCGAAGGACTGGCCAGTCTAAAACCGCGATGTAACATGCGTAACAATGCCACGCCCAGCTGCACCCTGCACAACGATTTTCCAGCTAATTGGACCACAATCTATGTACCAGCAGCCTGGGAGCGATTGTTACTGGGTCAGGTTAATTAACCCTTCACACTGCCACCACCTCCTTTTTGTACAGAGAATGAGGAAACTCGGCGATATCAGCTATAACACTATAATGGTTGAGATAATCATCTGTATAACATGGTCACCACAGGCCGGTTATACAGAGGGTTAAAAAAACACAGTAGCGCTCTTTTAGAGGCAGGAATTCGTAAATTGCAATAAAGCGCTATAGAAACAGTTCAACACTTCCAAAAGGAAAGATTTATTACTAAAAGGTCAAAAAGGGTGCAATAAAAATATTTACAGAAAAAAGATGTAACCAATATATATATATAAATAGACAGAGAACAACAGCACAGCAAAGGGATAACAGAGAGAAGTTAGAGGGTTAAAGTACTTGCCAAAGTCCTGGGTTAGCAGATCAAGTTTCAGAGAGAAAGGGCATGGATCTCCCAAGTTGGTTCTGATGTTAAACGGGAGAATTCCTCAACTTCCCTTTCTTAGGCCTGACAACCCATTTTGTATTTCCCCAGCAGGGGGTGTCTCTGAAGTCAAGGACCAATACCCCGTTTAGGATGGGATCGTCTGGGCGTAGGCCTAAACTAGAGCCAAAATCTCTTCTAGTTCATATTTTGGCTCATAACTTTCCATATGCACAAGTGACATTCCACCCGCGGGTAGATTATTATGCAGACACATCTGAGGAATGATTAGATATGAAATATGAAATTATACACTGAATGGTTCAAGAGATCTACTTTTCTGTTTTCCTATGTATTCCAGCCAAGGAGAGTGACCTATCAAACTGTTTGTCTCCTCGTGGCCAATTTGAATATATGCCTGTTTTTTATGTAAGTCTCTCATATTACAAGATATAAGACATAGGGGAAAAATGGATTTTAAAAGTGTTATCTGGTCGTGTGCTTCCTTGGAATGTGTTTGAACTCCTGGGAAGGCTTGTGTTATCTTTTACGAGGTGTTATATTGCACAGCTCTCTCAGACAACCAGGCACCTCAGGGCTCCCTGCTGGGCTCTGGCCTGCCTGCTACACTTCCAATACCCACACCAACCAGATGTCACTGTGGCTCTCAGAGAGGGAGGGAGGAGAATGAGGGACAACATGGAGATTTCTTGACAAAATGGAGGGCCGTGTCTGCCTCTGGTGTTCACGATTGCAACAGTACCCATCATATATAAAAAGGATATATAGTGTAATTCCGTATGGTATAAATAAATAACACTTTATTATGCTCTTACTTATAAAAACAGATACATAGCACCATAGCTCTCATAACCCAAACATCTTGCAGAGCTCAGCAGCTATCAGAAGCATCTGGATATGATTTCTTATCTTCAAACCTTAATGCAGAGTCTCAGCAGTAGACCAGGGCATCTGGATAAGATCTCTTAATCCAAAAACCCCATGCACAGTCTTAACAGATAGCAGAAGTGTCTGGATAAGATAACACTACATGCCAAACCTCTTGCAGAGTCTCAGCAGCTAGCAGAAGCATCTGGGTCAGATTTTCCAATTTCCAAAATGGCCGATTTGCCACTTCCAGTTCCTTTGTTGTGTCTGATGTCACTTCCTTGACATGTTTCATCTCAGGGACTTACTCATAAGGATCATATGTATTTGATTCAATTGATTTATACCTTGGTATTTTGGACACTGCGTTTGTAATATTTATTTTTGGACACTGCGTTTATATACATTTTTTTTTTACACTGCGTTTATATTATTATATGTATATATTACTTGATTCAATTGATTTATAACGTTATACATAGTTTAATTAGTTTAGCACTTGTTTTCTTTAGCTATAGGGTGAGCATATCGAGGTATTACCCTTTCATAACATGTTACACCCATATTCAGGGTGTAACATGTAACATGTTATGAGTGGGCCAGTCCCCTACCCCCCATTGTGACAGCTAGCGGGGATCTTCTCCTCCCACTAGCTGTCACAATTTTTTTTAAAATGTGGCTGTGCAGGGCTCCACCCACCCGGCCATGTCACCAGGGGCAGACTGACAACTCATGGGGCCCCCGGGCAATAGGGGATCATGGGGCCCCTGTGTCCTTGCCCAAACTAAAAAAAGCCTATGAAAAAGGTACCAGGGGCATCTCATGGGGCCCCCTACTGACCCCGGGCCCTCGGGCAGTGCCCAAGTTTCCAAATGGTCAGTCCGCCCCTGCATGTCACTCATTCACAGTGCTCTGTGAATGAGAAAAATACAAGTCCCAGCAGCCTTTGCAGCTGTTGGCTTGTAGTTCTCAATGAACTACTATGGCAGTGTGAGCGCTGTGGTAGTTCATTGAGTCTTCCTGTCAGTAAGTATCGGCTTCCCCGTACAAGGTACAAGGAAGCCGATACACTGGCAGGTCTGCAAGAGACTGCAGTGATCTGCTGATCGCTGGTGCAATGCTTTACAGGATCTTAAACAAAAAATAATAAATGCACATTTTTTACCTGCAAAAAAATGTGCATTTATTATTTTTTGTTGAAAGGCGAGCTTATCCTTTAAAAGTATAACATCTGAAACTAAATATACAGTTTATCTCACATCCTAATATTGTACCTCTGTAATTTGCTATGCTAAGTGAACAACAGTAAATATGCTCATTGGTACATTGTTGAGTGTGCTAAAGTGTTACTAAGCCCAGGACCCTGCATTCACTATATCTGGTCTCCCACAGTACACAGACCATGGTAATGCAATTGTTTTAGTACATATAAATTGCTAAATACCTTTTCTTATTAGCAGTTAGAGCAGTCTTGTGACCTCTATCAGAGTGCAGCAGAGCATTGGTTAAAGCTTGTAGGATGTGTTTTCATTCTCCCCTGATTGTCCTATGAGGCTGCAGGACCTATGACCCTCTGTCTGTACAGCGCTGATTGGCCCTGTGCTGATCACATGCCCTTTCCCAAGAAAAAAAACCTCTAGCATTACACACCAAAATGAGCATGTGCAGCTTGCCCCCAAGGCTCTGTTCTCTCAGCAGATGGGGGAGAGTAGAAGAAGGGAAGACTCAGAGAAGACAGGATCAAGCAATATTTTTACACAATACAGAGGATTAACCCCTTAGATCCTACAGTGAGTATAACAAGCATGCTGTACTGCATATACAGACTGGTTTTACTGTTGTGAATTTAGTAACACTTTAATGTAGCATATGAAATTATTTTTGGCAAAGGTAATTATACACAAATATATACACATAGGTAACTTATTGAAATTATTTTTGGATACGATAACAGAGCAAATAAATAATAATAAAAAAAAAAAATATATATATATATATCTAGGTGGATCCCTTTGAGAATGTCCGTGTGCGCGAAACATATCAGGGAGGAGCCTATGTGCTGATGTCATGCCTCCGTGTCCACGTGATGGTCCGGAGGCCATCTTTGTAAGTGCTTTTTATCCATTGATGATTTTATGCTCCACATGGTTGCTATCTTTTTAACCACCTCCCGCTCACCATATAGTCCAATGACGGTGCAAGGTGGTTCTCTCGTTCTGGGAGGACGTCATATGACGTCCTCCCATTCTCACTGCGCATGCGCAGCTCAGGGAGCAGGCAGCGCGGCGATCGGACTCAGCGGATCACCGATCACAGAAAGAGCCGAAGATGTCGGCTCGGTCATGTGATCAGCTGTGTCCAATCACAGCTGATCGCATGTAAACAGGGAAGTGCCGGTTATCGGCATTTCTCTCCTCTCGAGCTGTCATGCTGACAGCTCGATAGGAGAGGAGAGCCGGTAATCGGCTTTCCGCAGAGGGGGCATGTACACTGATCATCAGGGCACTGATGATCAGTGTGCCCTGATGATCAGTGTAGCCCCAGCAGTGCCACCTGTCAGTATCCATCAGTGCCATGTGTCAGTGCTCATTAGTGCCTTGTGCCAGTGCTCATCAGTGCCACATCAATGCCACATATCAGTGCATACCAGTGCACATCAATGCCACATATCAGTGCCCATCTGAGCTGCCTTTCAGTGTCACCCATCTGTGCCAGTCAGTGCCACCTATCAATGCCAATCAGTGCCACCTATCATTGCTGCCAATCAGTGCCACCTATCAGTGGCAGTCAGTGCCGCCTAACAGTGACAGTCAGTGCCGCCTATCAGTGCCAGTCAATGCCACCTATCAGTGCAAGTCAGTGCCGCCTATCAGTGCCATATATCAGTGCCATGTATCAGTGCTGCCTTTCAGTGCCCATCAGTGATGCCTGTCAATGCCCATCAGTGCCACCTACCAGTGCCTCCTCATCAGTGCCCATCAGTGCCACCTATCAGTGTCCATCAGTTCAGCCTATCAGTGCCCACCACTGCAGCCTCATTAGTGCATATCAGTGAAGGAGAAAAATCACTTATTTACAAAATTTTATAACAAAAATTAAGAAAAAACTTTTTTTTTTCAAAATTGTCAGCGGTTTTTGATTTGTTTAAGAAAAAATAAAAAACCCCGAGGTGATTAAATACCACCAAAAGAAAGCTCTATCTGTCACAAAAAAATGATAAAAATTTCATATGGGTACAATGTTGTATGACCACACAGTTGTCATTCAAAGTGCGACAGCGCTGAAAGCTGGAAATTGGCCTGGGCAGGAAGGGGGTATACGTGCCCTGTAGGCTAGTGGTTAATAAAACATACAACACTATATGATACTGTCTCCGGGCTCGGTCTATGAGCTTGCCCTCTAGGAGGAATCCCTTTCCTTGGTTCACCGTGGGCAGGAGATGGAGACTTGGCTACTCTACTTTTGATTGTTCATTTGGTGTACCACTGGCTTCTGGAGAGATCCCACCTTCAACCGGGTCACCGGCAGGAGCAACAAGCAGGAACACCCCTTAGTGTCATTCCGCTCTGGGCTTGCTTGCTACTTACTTCTGGTGAGTGCATTATGGTGGAGGTGCAGTGCGGAAGTCTCAGGAGCCACTACATTTTGTTGATTTGATCACATCACTATTTTTGGGACTATTATAATATTTAGAGGACTTATATTTTCATTTATTTGTTATACCGTCCATTTTGTTTCTTCATTAGAGTATTTACTATTCTCTATTTCTTTTTTATGATGTTTCCTTTCTCTTTTACTATCACATTGGTCATCATTGATTATAACACACATTTTTATTAGCAGTGCACATTGATATTATAATATATATATATATATATATATATATATATATATATATGCCACTGTATATTGAATTGCATAATATGTCAGGTGCAACAAATGTGGTTAAAACATGAAAAGTAATTAAAGAAAACATGATTACATTTGAGAAAAATAAAATTTGTTTCACTCTGCTATATAACTTACTACCTTCCTAGACCGAAAAGTTAAAACATAAAATCTAGTTATTGATAAAGAAAAATAAAAGTAAAGAATTATTAACTAATGATTAAATTAAATTATTACGTGCTTAAATGTTATTGTTAGAAATGTTAGAATTCTTTACATAACATGTTCTCTTGCTAGAATATCTTTTACTCTGATTTACTTGAAATATTTTGTTCTAATGTCCTTGGAAGGTTTTGTTGTGCAGTAAATCTCCTAATATTGTATAGCAAAACACAGCCGACTATGTGTCCTGGTAGGGCTGATAAGATGTTCAAAAATAACAGAAAATGAATTTCTTTCCTAATTCTTGTAAATTATATGTGTGCAACTTCTGCAGATTCTTAATGAGTTTATGTTTAAGGGAGGTCTTAATTTGCAACTGTCTTTAAAAAAAACCTTTTTACTGTGAAGACAAGGTTTTGGAACAATCAGATATGCTGAACCTTTTGTTACCCTAGTTTATATAATATATACTTTTACTTTGTAATTATTCTCTTCTAAACATATTTATAGAGGTTGTTGTGATTTCTTTATTGCTGTCTGTGTTGGTGACTGCTAACATACAGTATATAGAGGTGATGGGGATATCTCCCTAATTGAACCACATAAATCATAGTTTGATAAAGCATTGAGTATTATAAACATTTTTCTTTTACAAAACCTGATCTTCTGCAGCTTCTTGGCAACCAATTTCTGTGTATGTGCATGCTTTGCAGCAAAAGCTGAATGATAATTCTCAGGGTTGGTTTCCAGGGTGGTGACAACAACTGAGCATAGCTGTGTAGTGTACTGCATGTTAAAAAGGCTGTTTGTAGTGTCCATGGAAAGCCCATGCGATTGAGTGGTAATGCAACAGCACAACCGATAGAAGTTAGTATTGTCACATTCTACCAAGAAAAGCCTAAACAAGAACTTTCAGGCAGGATCATTCATTATTCTTTTGATGAAGCTGCTGGTATAAAAATATTGAAAATGACTTTTGAAATTACACTTGCATGCTAAAACTTACAGTACATGATATTTTAGTTTTTGGCTTACATATAATTTAAATCCTCCATAATTCTATTTTGTTTCTTTGTTAATGACTGCGGTCCTAAATTTTCTTTCATAGTTTTTGATCTTTGAAATCTGCATAGTGTGTATCTGCCTTTTCTAAACTGTGTCCTAAAAAGCACCAAGTTTAATTGTGCAACTGTACATTCCTATAGTAATTTAATGTCAATACATTTTTAATTTACAAATTAACGTTTGGATAAAAATACAGCATACATTTTAGGCATTATTCAAAATTATACATTTTACATAATCAGATTCAAGTTTTGCATCCCAGTGCACCCATCTGCAGAATATTATATTTTGTGATGCAAGCTTAGTGAATAACAATAAAGTCTACCTCTTGCCAAGTATACAAGGAGCATTTGATTGGAAGATTAACAATTACTAATATGTGCCTACTGTAAATTTTCACACTTCCTAATTTTTTTTAATGGTATAATCAATGAGGATTTCTTTACAAAACAATCTGAAGTCGTATTTCAGTCAAAATTAAATTATTTCAGAGTTGAATCCAACCTTTAAAATATGGTCACATAGCATTGTCTATTGATCTGCTATAAATGACAAGCTGTTAACTGCTGTCTGCAGTTTGCTTTATAATCATGTTGAAAACCAAAAGAGAACTGCAAGATTAAGAATACTGACCATGGAATTCACTTGAATATCTGCAAGAAAATTCATCTCATCTACAGTGAATCATGCAATTTCGGCAATAGTGATTCATGAATTATATGATTCTTGGGAGACCAGAAATCTGCATGCATATATTGAGGAGAGTAGAAAAAAATCTCAGTTTGTTGACTCTCCTGATTTGGAAGTGGATTTATTTTCCGTCAACCACAAAAGTTAGGAGCAAACTTTAGAATATAGCAATACAATATACTGTATGTTTTAACTAAAAACGCAAATGCTTCAACAGCAAGGATATTATTTTTATTACATTGTGTTCACTGTTACTAATGTGTGACACTAAAATGAACCTTGTTATGCTAAACTAGAATGTGCTGTAGGGAGTTGGAAGACAGTTACTGGTCAGATTTTATGGTTAGTGCTTTAAAATGGTTGTCACAAACCGATCAATGCCTATGTCACAACAGGCAGGGGGCAGAGATCTCATGTAAGGGGCTCATGTACACTGCAGCTGATAAACTCACGTTCAGGAGCTTTTCTGCATTTTTTCAGCAGCCACTGAACTCTCCCTAATGCCCATGTATACATAGTCATTTACAGTCGTTTACAGGCAGTTAAGTTTACAGCCGTTTTTTTGAACGCACCAAACGCGTTCAGAAGTAGATTTTATCAGCATTTCAAACGCCAAACGCTTGTAAACACGTGTAAACGCAACTAACCGCATTTATAAGCATTTGCATTTAGAAGCATTTTTTAACTGTTCCATATCCAAATACTGTCCAGAGTCTTTTTTCATCATCAGAAATGCATGCAAAGCGTTTTCCATGTATTCAAATGGACCTAGCACACCAGCGCAGTCAGTTCCAGATTTTGCGTGAAGGAAAAAATGGTAGAACGTGCCGCATTATGCTCATGATGGGATCCATAGAAAATTCAACCAAAAAAAGATAGGTAATCTCAACACATACTGCTCTTTCTGCTTTTGCGCTCTCTACTTCTCTCAAAATGTCTGAAAAAGTTAATTTTGTACTGTTTTTCAGTGCATTCTGGGCATTTTGGAAGATCTCCTGATGTAATCTTCAAAAAATGCTTCTAAACGCAAATGCACATAAACGCGGTATGCAAACGCAGCTAAACAGATATTTTTTAACCTACGTTTTCCAGCAGTCAGTTTCCATTGTTCAGAAGTGCTTTCCAAACGTCCCGTGTACAGGAGCCCTAACACATTGCAAATCATACAACATGGAGCTGACTGTGATCTGAGACTAAATGGAGGGAAATGACATGCAGTCTTATAAGAGAAACATGGAAATCTGGGGCTCTCAATCAACCTGTGTGTGCTGGGCGGGGTGTGGGGGGGAGGGGGTAAGACCCTGGGATTCGTACATAACCAGTCGGAGGTGATATGCAGATTATTATTATTATACAGGATTTATATAGCGCCAACAGTTTGCTCAGCGCTCAGATAGCAGAGGGAAGAGAGAGATGCTCTGTTCATTTTTCATTTCAGAAGTTTACAGTTTATCTCTTTAAGTGTGTGTGTGTATGTATGTATGTATGTATGGATATGGATGGATGGATGGATGGATATATATATATATATATATATATATATAGGCCTAAAAATTTCCACTCACCTTCTCACATATGGTGAGTGGAAATAACGTGTGGATGAGTGTCCATGTGTCCTGTTGCTCCTCTAGTGGTCTATATCCGACGGCCGCTCTGATGTAAGATGTTGCTATGGTGATGTTGGGAGGCTTGCCTGAGTGAATATGCGCATGCCCGCATACAGCCATGGAGCATGGACTACATGCCTCATTACATTGCTAGGTAACATGTAAACCTCCAGGACCAATTGGTCTTTGTGTTTATACACTCGAATGCCATTGTACATAGTGGATTGCCAGAAATTATGGCCGGATTCAGAGGTGCTGACACCACCTGCTGGCCATGTTTCCTTACAGACTGATGCTGTACAAAAGAGGCAATGCAGCGAGTGTGTTGTCCTCTGTTTGGATAAAAAAAAGCCCGCGTTGGTGGCTGACCAAGAGAGCTGTTTGTCGGTTGCTGTAATGAAGCCGAGTGAGCCGGAGATGACAAATGTGGCTAGTGGGGTGCTGGGCACAGTCAGAGGTAAGGCTGTGGATAGGAAGGAGGGGACAGGTGAGAAATGTAGATGGGTGGGGGCTGGGTGAAGAGATGAGACTGTGCATTTGGGGTGACGCTAGGTATCAAGGTGAGAGCTGAGGGAGTGAACTGTGGACATGGAGTGCAGAAGTGAGAAGACCTCCAAAGATGCAGGCACAGCATCCCCAGTGCCTCCCAGAGACTGGAACCCCTGGATCCCTTCTTCAACCTCCTCTCCTCTCCACTCCTGGCCTGGAGGACAGGCTGACTGGGGGCCCAGAGAATAGGCACGGGCGGAAGGCGCAGGCAACCAGGGACCACTTTTTCTCACATAGATCTATTGGAAGGGTCAGAGCACCTCCTGTCCTCACCCAAAGTGAGACTGGATCCTGCCAGCTGCTGATCATCATGAACATCCTGCTGTCATGGAAGGTACCGTACTGAGCATCACACACACCTTATCACACACACCACAGGCAGGTACTGGGACAAGGGGGCACAGGAAGGACTGGAGATAGGGACAGGGCTAGGGATCTCTCTCTCACACCCTCTCTCTGACCCCCCTCCCTCTCTTACTCCCCTTTCTCTGACCCCCCTCTCTCTCTTACTCTCTTTTCTTTGACTCCCCACCCACTGTTACTCCCCTCTCTTTAAGGTTGAGGTGTCTGGATTTCATTTAAGGGTGGAGGTGTGCATGAACACTACTTCATTTATCCTCCACTGACACGTGCAGCATGTATGGTGGTGGAGACGCTGAAGTTCCCTGTATTCTCAGTTAAGGGTGGAGGTGTGCATGCTTTAGTGGAAGAGGAATGAACTGCGATTATTGCATGGTGGTGCACACACCAAGGTTCCCTGGATTTTCATTGTAATGCCTTAACTTTGGTTTCAGTGGAAGGAATAACACCTCAGCATTTGTATCAGTGGGAGGAATTATACCCTGTCATTGGTATGAGTAAAAGGTACAATGCCCCATCCTTGGTGTTAGTGGAAGGAATAGTGAACCATAATTGGAATCAGTGGGAGGAATAGTGCCCCATCATTGGTGTCAGTGGGAGGAATAGTGCCCCATCATTGGCATCAGTGGAAGGAATCATGCCCCTTCATTGGTGTTACTGTGAGGAATAGTGCCCCATCATTGATATCACTAGGAGAAATAGTGCCTCAGCATTGGTGTCAGTGGGAGGAATAGTGCCCCATACTTGGTGTCAGTGACAGGAATAGTACCCCTCATTGGTATCAGTGGGAGGAATAGTGCCTATCATTGGTGTCAGTGGAAGGAATAGTGCCCCATCAGTGGCATCAGTGGAAGGAATCATGCCCCTTCATTGGTGTTAGTGTGAGAAATAGCGTCCCATCATTGATATCACTAGGAGAAATGCCTCAGCATTGGTGTCCCCATTAATGTAAAGCTCTTATTTTCCATTTATGCTTACATTGCTTTATAATGTTAAAGTTGCTCTTGTTGTGAATAATTTTTTTGTAACTTTATTTTGCACAAAACATTTAAGAGTGTAATTTCAATTACATTTCAGTGTAATTTCAAGAGATAATTTTTGGGAGCGTGTTTAGGCAGAATTAGGGGTGGGGCAACTGGTGTTGAGTAGCCCTTAAGGCCTGGCTAGTAGCTCAGGACTTGAAATTTTGAGCCCTGTATATATATATATATATATATCGTTTATTGCCATTTACCGGACCTTAGTCCTTTATTGTCTTTTTTCAGGCCTTTTATTCTCTTTATTTTCAACTTGTGATCCTGCCAGTAGCACACTTTCTGTTGTAGTGACAAAACTCACTTAATTTATGGAGGAGCCATGGTTGTCAGTCAAGTTGATCTCTTGTATTGCAGTTTACCCGTTCTTACGCTTTAATTTTCTTTTTTTCAGGTCTTTTTATGTCTTTATTTTCACCTTGTGATCTGAACAGTAGCACACTTTGTGATGTACAGTGACAGTACTCATTTATTGTACTGTATTTATGGAGGAGCCATGGTTGTCAGTCTAGCTGATCTCTTGATTTGCACCACAAGCACATCTTCCTCTCTTCATCTTGATTAAATGGGAGAGTGGGAGAATTAGTAGTTTACAGAAAATAGCTTGGAAATCTTATAACATTGTATACGATTTTAATTAAGTGCATTGGAAATTACAAGGCCACTGTATTACTTGTAGGATGCACAAGTATTCTCTGCACTTGCAGAAAATGTTAGAATGATCATATTTATTAAAATGATGTATTATTAGGTAAAAATAAAAAGACCAAATTGTCAACTTATTGGACAGTACTGGCATTACTTGTGCTTTTTCTGTAGCTAATTCACTGCTTTTAGGATAAGTACCAGCTGTGAGAGCTGTGATGGTTGTGCTTAAATTCATACCTATATCTATTTAAACAAAACTATTTGTGTGTAAAACCTTAGAGGGAACCTACCCTTATCGACATTTTAAGGTAGCAAAAGGTCATTTTGTTTCAGATTCAATGTGATTTCAAATGAAATAAAATAGCACAAAAATCTTAGGAAATAATATATTTTTTTAACCTTTACAAGGTAATATAGACAAATGCATTTCCTTAGACCTTGCCTATCTAAACTGTTCCATTCCATTAACACTTTTGGAACAAGGGAAGCTTTTTGGTAGATTTTTGTATGCATCCTCGTGTACTACTGCCAAATCTTTCCTCCATTATCACAGTGTTTAATCAGCTCCCCTGTCATACGCACTTCACCACTTGACCTTTTTGTGCCATTAGTAAACTATTTTCTGCTTATTCGTGTTTGCTGAATCAGGTTGAAAACCATAAAGTAAGCGGTATAATACTCTTGTATCATAGGAGAAAAGTGCCTATCAGAGACTAAATTTAAATGAAAGACCCAATAACTTGCTCTGTACAAAGTACTATGAAGACATTTGACTAAAGTGTCTCCAAATGTGGACCAGTATTGCTTAAGCTACACACTATTGGAAGTACAGTCAAGATCTGTCCATCTCTCTAATCATGAAAGACAGCTTGCATATTTCTGGGAATACTGCAACAGCAGTTTTTGCTACAAATATTTTATTGAGAAACTAAAAAGATAATGTTACATAACATTCCATGACCGTTAAGCCACATTAGTTTGTGCAAAATCATTCACAATACACAGAATTCAAAATAGTTTTACTTAGAACATTGTCAAAGACATTTTGGATGTTAGATTGTTGGAAGATTTACATTGCTGGTGTTGATTAGGTTTTATGTTTACTTTGCAGATGTTTACTGACGTATTTAGAAGAACTTTGCCAATTCCCACAGTTTTTCCTTAATGTTTACTATGAAGGTGACTCTGTAAGATTTTTGTTATATAAGGGTGGGGCATATGAGGCACAGGGCAGATTAGCCGCCTTTGATCACAGCTCCATTCTCCTCCTGGTTAATGGCTGATTTATAGGGGCCAATAATCACTGTCAGCAGATCTTCTCTACATCCCTCCCTCTACTATGACTCTGTGCATGTTGACACTGAAGAAAAAACAGTGTGGAGGGGCCCAGAAGTCACTAACATACTATCTGCTGAGAGACCAGGAAAAATACAGCATTGTTGCAAGATGGCACCAATGCACAGCCTGCCTGATCTGCTCTTTTCTCCTCACACTCGCAGCAGCCTAGATCCACAGACCAGCTGAAGAACTGTGAGTGTTTTCTGCTCACTAAAGAGGATCTGGACACTAGTCTTGAGGCCATGTACATCAAGGTAGCCTCCATGTCCCAATCAGAACTACACAAGACTACCAGTGCTCCAGCACACATGCTGGCTACTCTGGACTCTTGCACTGACAGATTAGAAACCAAAAATTATGAATTGCCCATAGCCTAAAATGAATTAAGCAGGGAACATGACACATTAACAGCTGCTTTTGCACAACTCCAGGTACAGCTCGAAGATTTAGACAACCCTAGTCACCACAATAATCTGAGAATTTGCGGGGTACCAGAATTGGTCACAGAGCTATCTGCTTATGTATTGTGGCTTTTCAAATCACTTGTACCAGATCAGGATCCACATTCCTTCACCTGCTACTGCATGCATAGATCATTGAGACCAAACCACCCCCTGACATATTGGGCCAGATTTAGACATTGGGGGCCCATGGCAGTTCAGGGTTTGGGAGCCCCTCCTACGAAGAATTGGTTTACATTCTCAATGACACAATCAGGGATGTGCAAATCCTATCGTTTGACGCCTGGGACATGTAGCTACGGGTGCTGGGCAGCTTGTTTTTCCTTACATTTAGCCCTGCTGCGGGCAAGCAGGAGGGCTTGCTTAAAAAAGCATTTGGTAAACTCTGGGGCGGACAGGCTGCAGCTGTGCACGCTCAGTGTCTGTGACACTTGTTCACACTTAACTATTTAATGTCCAGTTAGCAGCTGAACTTTGACTAAAGGGGGCACTCCGCTGAGCTCTGACTAAAGGGGGCACTCTGCTGAGCTCTGACTAAAAGGGGGCACTCTGCTGAGCTCTGACTAAAATGGGCACTTCGCCAGGGTCTGATGTAAGCGGGGACTCCGCTGGACACTAATGTAAGGGGGTAAAGAAGGTGACTTTAATGCAAGGGGGGGGCTCTTATGTGAACATGGTGCTCATCTTGATTGCTGCTCTCTATATGTTTTGTTTTATTCTTACTTCTGGCCTATGCACTCTATACATTATGTTGTACATAGACCTGACTAAGATGTTCATTGTCCCAACAGTTGCTGGTTTTAATGAAATTCTTCTTTAAGGTAAGCTCATTAAGGCAGTCCGTACATTAGACATATTTTTCATTCAATCAGTGGGTTGAACGAAAAAAAAAAATGATCCAAGCCTGGCGGACACTGGAGCTTGATATGGCTGCTCAGCATGTGCTTGTACTGAGCACCCAAGTGCTTCCATGTGCAAGGTTTTTTTTTTCTCTTTGGGTCCGGTGCCTCATTTACTTGCTACGTGGATGCGCTTCTGCTGAGTGTTAAGAGAAACTGATACTCCCCTTTCCTGACGAGCACCCAATCGGTGCCCATCACACTGCAAGGTCTCTCCCCTCCCTGTTAGTCCCCGGGTGTGTTGCTGGATACAGGAAGGGAGGGGAGGAGGAGATAAACAGGGCAATATTAAAAATATTTAAAATTTAGGTCTACATAAAGCTCCTTTTGCTTTTAAAGGCCCCAGATAGTCCTAATATCACCTCCCCATATCACCGCCTAATAAAAACATCAACCCTTCATATTTTCCACCCTGAAAAAGTAATTTCATGGTTTAAAGGAACATACATCCATTGAAAATCCCTAGTGATAAAACTGTTTCATTCTGTAATAGTATAACAATAAAAACCTTATTTAAATACGGTTTTGGTTCAAATTATTATTTTTTTATCAGGACAAGTAGATTGTCATAAGGGACAAGTAGTTTGGGACCCTAATTTAGTCACTTGGACAAGTAGTTTTTTAATAATTTCCACATCCCTGCACAATGCATGACATAACATCATCCTGAAAGTACACATACACACACTGTGTCATGGGTCACCTTACCTTAAGAGTTTAAGCTCTCTATGTGTGGTTCATTTGACCTGCCAAAATTCATTTTTAAAAATTATACAATATACCAGTTCAAAGTAATAAACTTTTACAGATGATTGCCAGCAAAATATTCCTTCTCAAGATGCATTTAGAGAAATAAAGTAATTTGTTATTATGATATATTTTATATTATTTTATTATTATTTATTTTTCATTATTTTATATAATTTTTTATTATCGTCTTATATTATTTTTTAGTGGGGGGGCCCTTCTGTCATGGGGGCCCAGGGCAGTTTGCATTTTTGCTACCTCATAAATGCAGCACTTCTGAAAAAACACCCAGAGATATAATTTTATGCATGAAGGATTTCTTAACTAAAGAACAAATATTCAGGACTGCGAGGGCTTAATAGAACATTGTCCAAGATGGCTGCAATTTCCAAATTTACCAAAATGCATTTCCATAGCATGCATTTAGTCTTTCCCACATAAAAGGATCTGCATTTATAAAAGAGTAGGTAGACCACCCCCACCATTTTGCAGTTCATGAAATGTTTGTAAATCAAAAGTTCTCCGTTTAGTAACATGACTTGTGTGGAGTTTGCAATATATTTGCAATTGCACGAACCTCATTTATATAAGCCCGGTCTTTTGCATGGGTCTGCACTTTGGGATCCCAAACAATGACTTTGTACTAATCTGTCTTTAATGTAAGTAGCTGTATGGATTACAATTTCTAGGAATCCCTGACATATTTAGCAACTTGGGGATCCACCTTGAGCAGATATCACTATTCCCCCAATATTTAGTGTAGGTCTATGCATTGTCTTGTAAAACATATTAATAATTTCACTGTATCAGCACTCTGATTGCCAGATAGTAGTGAATCCTGTGACTCATAGTTCTTTTGTAAGCCTTTATCAATATGTTTCTAGTATAGACTCCGGCTAATAGCCTGTTGTGTATTCTACTCTCTTTGGAAATCTCTAACATATTTATTAGAGATGAGCGAATTATTCAAAAATTCGATTCGGCTGATTCGCCGAATTTGCGGGAGAAATTCGATTCGATGCGAATTTATTCGCCGCGAATGTAACTTATTAAAAGGGTTTCTAGGCTTCAGAGAGCCTTTATATTAGTGCAGAACACTGTACCTTTAATTTAAATGCCCTTGGAGTCTGCTGGGGAAGAGAAATAATACTGTCAGTCAGTATGACATGCAGATGAGTGCCGTCGATCTTAGAATCACCGCACACTTCACTCATTTGGGCAGTCACGGGGCACGACAAAGAAGAAGAAGAAGAAGAAGAAGAAGAAGAAAAAGAAGAAGAATGAAAAGAAGAATGAAAAGAAGAGGAAAAGAATGAAAAGAAGAAGAATGAAAAGAAGAATGAAAATAAGAAGAAGAAGAATGAAAAGAAGAAGAAGAAGAATGAAAAGAAGAATGAGAAGAATGAAAAGAAGAATGAGAAGAAGAATGAAAAGAAGAATGAGAAGAATGAAAAGAAGAAGAATGAAAAGAAGAATGAGAAGAAGAAGAATGAAAAGAAGAATGAAAAGAAGAATGAGAAGAATGAAAAGAAGAATGAAAAGAAGAAGAAGAAGAATGAAAAGAAGAAGAAGAAGAATGAAAAGAAGAATGAGAAGAAGAATGAAAAGAAGAATGAAAAGAAGAATGAGAAGAATGAAAAGAAGAATGAAAAGAAGAAGAAGAAGAATGAAAAGAAGAATGAAAAGAAGAAGAATGAAAATAAGAAGAAGAAGAATGAAAAGAAGAATGAAAAGAAGAAGAAGAAGAATGAAAAGAAGAAGAAGAAGAATGAAAAGAAGAATGAAAAGAAGAAGAAGAAGAATGAAAAGAAGAATAAAAAGAAGAAGAAGAAGAAGAAGAATGAAAAGAAGAAGAAGAAGAATGAAAAGAAGAATGAAAAGAAGAAGAAGAAGAATGAAAAGAAGAAGAATGAAAAGAAGAATGAAAAGAAGAAGAAGAAGAATGAAAAGAAGAAGAAGAATGAAAAGAAGAAGAATGAAAAGAAGAAGAAGAAGAATGAAAAGAAGAATGAGAAGAAGAATGAAAAGAAGAATTAAAAGAAGAATGAAAAGAAGAAGAAGAAGAATGAAAAGAAGAAGAATGAAAAGAAGAATGAAAAGAAGAAGAAGAAGAATGAAAAGAAGAAGAAGAAGAATGAAAAGAAGAATGAAAAGAAGAAGAAGAAGAAGAATGAAAAGAAGAAGAAGAAGAATGAAAAGAAGAATGAAAAGAAGAAGAAGAAGAATGAAAAGAAGAAGAAGAAGAATGAAAAGTAGAATGAAAAGAAGAAGAAGAAGAATGAAAAGAAGAAGAAGAATGAAAAGAAGAAGAAGAAGAATGAAAAGAAGAATGAAAAGAAGAAGAAGAAGAATGAAAAGAAGAAGAAGAATGAAAAGAAGAATGAAAAGAAGAAGAAGAAGAAGAATGAAAAGAAGAAGAAGAATGAAAAGAAGAAGAATTCCAGTACAGCAAAAAGTGTATCTGCAGAGAGCTCCGCTATTTCTGACAGTTCTCTGACAGTTCCTTCACATTTACAGCGGTTGAAACATTGTATCTATTTATTTCCGAATAAAAACATCTGTATCCTAAATGGAAACAAATAGATACAATGTTTCAACCGCTGTAAATGAACTGTCAGAACTGTCAGAGAACTGTCAGAAATAGCGGAGCTCTCTGCAGTGACACTTTTGCCGGCTGATCGGGGAAAATTCGATTCGTGCATCCGAAGTTTGCTAAAATTCGGATTCGATGCGAATCAAATTTTTCCTAATATTCGAAACGAATTCCACTTCGCCAAGTTCGATTCGCTCATCTCTAATATTTATGCATCTGCAAACATTGGCTGTAGGGCATGCTTCAAATTAAAGAGCTGGGATGTGCACTGCTGGCATTTAGTGACCCGCTTGGGGTTTCCTAAAAAGAGTGATTGTCAACATATCATCCTCATTCTTGTAAATTGTGATATCTAAAAAAATATATACTGAAGCAGGATCACAGGTCATTGTTAAGGTCAGATTAAAGTAATTTTGATTCATAAGTGATACAAATTCATCCAAAGCTAGATAGGTTCCTCCCCAGATGATAAAGATATCATATGTATTTGTATTAAGACAAAATGCAGAAACAACACATCAACAAGGTCTTGTCATTGAAGAGCTGAAATGTGAATGATATAAACAGTGAATTCTTTCATTACAGACCTTGGTAAGAAAAAAAGAAAATAGAAAAGCAGAAAAAGGCATATTTGTCTCCTAAAGCATCCATGTATCATAATCTAACTACTCATCTTTCTCCTCACACTTGACTTTATGTTGAGATTAAATAATAGGATCCCATAAAAATGTTGCTCAGGGCCAGGACCACTTAACCCAACTGCAGCTGAAGTACCTCTTTTTAACTGACATTTCCCTCCTTTGTGCTGCAGCTCTGCTCGTTGTCTAGGAGGTGTTTTGCATGGCCACACATTGGCCTTGGACCTTTTGTTTTGCTCATTGCCTAGGGAGGCTGCCTTTTCTTCACTTTGTGGACACATTTTGTAATGGGCAAATGTGCCCCATCTCTCCTCTTTTCTCCAATTCCATGTTGGTTCAGATCCAATATAATAGATTCTGCTCTGCCAACTTACAGGTTATACAAGATTCTCTGGTGCCACTCTTGTTGGGAGTAGTAGTGACATAGGGATGGGACTGAATTCAGTGATGGATGTCAGGGGTGTCTGCTCCTCATCTTCAGATCCAGGCACCACTACAAAAAATGCTATTCCAACAGTTCCTTTGACCTGCCTAGCCAGCTGCTGCCACAGCTTTTTGCATTCCTTTTTCATTGGATCAAAGAGGAGCCCTGGTGTATCATAGCTTGGAGGCAGGCTGGAGGTGGCTCTCTCAGTAACAGTGGTGATGTGGTGCTGAAGATCTGCAATGGGATACTGCACAGCTATCCTTAGGTAGAAGAAACAAAAGAACTGCCCTAGGGTCACTGTGGTTCCATGGTGGGTGACATCTTAGTGCTTTTTCTTTCCTTAGCATTATGCTTGCTGAATATTGTATATATGCCATGTTATGTGGAGGGTTTGTGCATTGCTAATATTCAACCACCCAATTTGATTTCTGGATGTTCACTGTGTTTAGTTTGGCTAGGTAGAAAATCTGTATGCCAGTTCTTGGAGCAGGGGAACTTATTATGCTTACTGAATTTTGAATACATAGGAGCTGATTTGCTGTTCCTTATCGGAATCATCGATTGCAAGTTATTGAAGTTTAATCTGATCCAAACTTGCATTATCCCCTTTTATATTTAAGCCAATGTGTGTGGCTGTGAAATGTTCTTAGGGAGATTTTCTATTAAAGATGGATTTTATTACATGCTTCCTCCAGTGATGTCATCACGCCCGCATTGCAATCCAGGTGCATTCCAGCCCTCTCTTTGGATGATGGATGGTTTCCCGACCGCCTTCCTCCCCTTTGACAGCAGGATACATGGATACCTTGTGGCATTTCTGTCCCTAGAGATGAGCAATCAAGATATTGTTTTTTTTATTATAATGAGCCTTCTGTTCTCTCCTACCATGTAAGTGTCCATTAGTGAGTTTTAATAAAATTTCACTAGAGGCACTTTCCCTTCTCTTGTTTTTTTGCCTATTAGAGCCTGTTTCTTGCTCCATGGATTAGCCTGCCCAAGTGAATGGACCTATAGGACTTTCCACATCTTTTTTTTTTTTTTGCTCCTTATTGGACCTATTCAATCTAGTTTCTCATATTACCATTATTTGTGCCTTTTATTAATATTACTCCTGGTGTACCATTTCCATTGTGTCTAATTCCTTGTGTTTTTACAATGTTGCATAGGTGCTGATCAATACTTGTTTTCTGTGGTACAAAGTAATAAAACATATTTGGATATTGCAGGTGAAGCTGTCTATTTGTATTATGCTGTTTAAAACAAATTTCTTGTGTTGAACAAGAAACCTGAATCCCAAGCCATACCAAAGGTAGACATACCATAAGGAGAATTGCTTGTTCATAAAACTAAGAGTGGTAGAAAAGGACAAACTAGTGTGTGTGTGACAACATTGCAGAGGCATGGTTAAACAGAGAACGAGCCTATTCCCTGATTGCACTAAACACATAGGTTCTAAATAAGCATGGGCAAAAGAAACATGGGCCTGTTTACTGTATACACTATTCAAATTAGCTTTAATTAATATTCCATAAGCAGGAATCCCACAACAGACATAAACATCTAGATAAAAGATTGTTTTGAAAAATGTAACTTTTCCACTATTAATGTGTTTCTTCATGCAGAATATAGACATGAACCTACTTTAGAGGAGAACATCAAATAAATAATAGTAAAATAATAGAAAATATAATAAAATGGGCTGGCATTGGGGACCAGTGGCAACCAACATTTGTGTTCCAATAAAAACACACAATGAACATATGGCAGGCACAGCACAGTTTAAGTGCAGCAATCGAAAGTATGTGAAATACAACATAACATAAAGAGTTTGAGGGTTAGGAGTAGGTAACACACAGAGTGCAACAATCAAGATTATGTACAGTAATGTACGCCCTATACATTGGTCAGTGGGACCAAAATAAACCCCATCATTGGTGTTAGTGTTAAGAAAAGAAGCCCCATCGTTGATGTCAGTGGAAGACAAATAGCCCATTCATGGTGACAATTAGATGAAAATATGCACCATCATTGATGTCACTGGAAGTTCTTTAGGTCCCATCTCCCTGGTGACAGTGAATAAGCCACATATAAATTGCATTAGTGGGAGAAAAAGGGCCCCATATATTTGGTGCCAGTTGAATCAAATTATCTCCGCTGTGGTGAGAAAAGGATAATAAGATCTATTTCATAGGTGTCAATAGGATAAAATAACATCCATCAAAGTGACAGAAAGATAACGTGTGAGTAGGATAAATATGCATATAGATGTAGGTATTTGGTGAAATCATGAATGCTGCTGCCAGACTCACCCACCTTACTAACCGTTCTGTATCTGCCACCCCTCTCTGCCAATCCCTCCACTGGCTTTCCCATTGCCCAACGGATAAAATTCAGAACATTAACAATAACGTATAAAGCGATTTATAACTCTGCCCCAAATTACATCACCGATTTTGTCTCTAAATATCAGCAAAACCGTACTCTCCGCTCCTCACAAAACCTCCTGCTCTCTAGCTCCCTTGTCTCCTCCTCCCATGCTCATCCCCAGGACTTCTCCAGAGCTTCCCCCGTCCTCTGGAACTCTCTACCCCAATTTATCAGACTATCGCCTACTCTGCTCACTTTTAGGCGATCTCTGAAAACCTATCTCTTCAGGGAAGCCTATCCTGCATTCAGCTAACAATGGAATCTTCTACTCTTCCAACCAGTATATCCCCCACAGTTACTACCTTTTGTACCACTAGCCCCTCCCTCCTAGATTGTAAGCTCCAAGGAGCAGGGCCCTCCTATCCCTCTTGTATTGAACTGTATTGTTGCTGTATTGTCTTCCGTTATATTGTAAAGCTCTGAGCAAACTGTTGGCGCTATATAAATCCTGTATAATAATAATAATAATCTCATTTTATAGTTGAATGACTGTACTCCATGCCAAATACACTTTGAATTTGCAGGTGTGCATATCTGAGTCTAAGCCCTGGTGCTCCATACAAAGAGATTAATATTGGTTTCCAGCTGGTGAGTGGCCATATTGAAGTTGCTCCAGCAACATTCAAACTGGTTGCATGTGTGTAGTAGAGTGGGTTTGTTTTAAATATTAAACAACAGCTGTTAAGCTACTTGAAGGAAAATAAGCCCCTATATATTGGTGTCAATTGGATACAATAAGCTCCAGATCATTGGAGTCAGAGCAAGGAAAATAAGCCCCATTTCATAGTTGTCAGAGTGAAATAGACCCCACGTATGTTTTGTCAGTGGGACAAAATAAGTTCAATCACAGTGACAGTAGGAGGCAATTAAGATCAATATTGTTGGTGTCAGTGGGAGTAAAATAAGCCTCATACCATTGGTGTCAGTGGGATAAAGAAAGTCTCAAATCACTGGTGCAGGGAACGTAAAATAAGACCCATACCACTGTTGTTGGTAAAAGTAAGGTATGTGACATATTTGTGTAAGTGACAGTATAAAAAGAAAAATTGGTGTCAATGGGAGCAAAATCATCTAAAATCATTGGTTTCAGTTGGAGCAAGAATGAGAATTAGTTTACAGGGGTTACCTAATCACACTGTGCTGCTCTGTCCCAAGTTCACTCTACTCAGCAATTAGTGCTGACAAAACTACACCTCATGCTACTCTACACCTCCTCTACAGCACTGCTCCTGTCACCTACCCCAACACCAACTTGGAGCAAGTTTCACACCTTGCTTAATGGCAGGGCTGTCTCAACAGAAGGATGAAAGCAAGTGCAATGTTATGCAGCATGTGCATATAAATCCTTAAATCATATTCCATAGGCTGCAGTAACTAGCATGTCTTGGTTTCTGTATGACCAAAGAGCTACATTTTAAGAGGTGTATATATTTTCAGGCATCCTATGTAAAAAAATATATATATATATATATATATATAAAATGTTCATTATGGATGAGCCTAAAGTTTGGTCCAAACATATGGTGGCATATCTATAACATGTGTGGCCTTATTCATAAAACAAATATACTAGAAGTATTTACCTAGACATTTGCTGGATCAAGAAACATTCATCAACATCTGTCTTTTAATTAGATATAGTGCTTACTGAGTTATTCAACCTACTGTATATATAACTTGGAGATTATAGCATTCAGCAAAAACCTTTACTAGGAAAATATGATGTGCTGAAAGTCAATACTTTATGCATGGAATACAATAAACTTCCTTATAAGACTAATAAAAAGCTATGCAAGCAAATAAAGAAATACATCTCTATCCTGTTGACAAATATATTTGATTAGAACTGCAATTCGTATTTACACATTTTAATCATACCATATAAATTTGTCATCTGTGTTATATATTTCATATAAAAGCTGGTATCATGTGGAAAAGTAGGTATGGCTATGGAATATCAGCTAAATTATGTGATGTTGATTATGTTCCATTTAAATTAATGGATAGTTTTGAAATAACAATAAGCCAAAAATTTTTAGCTGCACATTTCTAGGGACCAGTGAACTCTAGGTAACCAATTTAAAGCACATACAGTATATATATATATATATATATATATATATATATATATATATATATATATATATATATACATACATACATACACACACATACATACATACACACTGCTCAAGAAAATTAAAGGAACACTTTGAAAACCGATCAGATCTCAACAGGGAATAATATCATGCTGGATATCTACTGTACACTGATATGGTCTGGATAATGTATTAGGAATGTAAGGATGCCCCATCATTTGATGGAAATGAAAATTATCAAGCTACAGAAGACTGAATTCAAAGACACCCAGAAAATCAAAGTGAAAAAATTATGCATTACGCTAGTCCGCTTTGCTGAAATTTCATTGCATTAACTCATAATGGTACACAGTAGTTTGTATGGCCCCCACGTGCTTGTATGCATGCCTGACAACATCGGGTCATGCTCCAAATGAGATGATGGATGTGTCCTGGGGTACTGCCTCCCAGATCTTGACCAGGGCATCACTGAGATCCTGGAGGCGCAACCTGGCAGCGTCGGATGGACTGAAACATGATATCCCAGAGACAGTAGTGTATTTAGGTTTTGTCCTGCCCTAGACAACACAAAAAATGCGTCCCAACCAGTGAGAGAGAGGTTGCATGGTGACAGTAGCAACTAGGGTGTAAAGGGTGGTGACAATGAAGAAGGGGTGTATACAGTGTATTATGGGGTGTGAGGGTTGTATACAGGGTAGGATGGGGGGTGATAGGGGAGCCAGGGATGTAAATTCCCACCGACTCACAGACTGAACCCCCCAGAGTGATCACCCTCCCCCCACAGAGACTGCCCCCATATACACTGATTCTCCCCCCACAGACTGCCCTCATATACACTGATCACCCCCCCTCCCCCGCCAACAGACTGCATTCACATACACTGATTCCCTCCCACAGACTGCCCCCATATACACTGATCCCCCCAACAGACTTCCCCCATATACACTGATTCCCCCCAACAGACTGCCCCCCATATACACTGATTTCACCCCAACAGACTGCCCCATATACACTGATTCCCCCCCAACAGACTGCCCTCATATACACTGATTCCCCCCCCCCCAACAGACTGCCTCCATATACACTGATCCACCCCAAACAGACTGCCCCCATATACACTGATTCCCTCCACAGACTGCCCTCATATACACTGATGCCCCCCCAACAGACTGCCCCCATATACACTGATTTCCCCCACAGACTGCCCCCATATACACTGATGCCCCCCCCCCCACAGACTGCCCCCATATACAGTGAAGGAAATCAGTATTTGATCCCCTGCTGATTTTGAATGTTTGCCCACTCACAAAGAAATGATAAGTCTAAAAATCGAATGGTAGGTGTATTGTAACACTGAGAGACAGAATAGCAACACAAAATTTAAAAGAAATGCATGTCTAACAAATTATGCACTGATTTACATGTTCATGAGGGAAATAAGTATTTGATCCCCTATCATTCAGCAGGATTTCTGGCTACCAGGTAACAAGCTGAGATTAGAAGCAGTCTCTTAAAGGGAGTGGTGCTAATCTCATTTTGTTACCTGTGTAAAAGACACCTGTCCACAGGAGCAATCAAATAATCAGATTCCAAACTCTCCACCATGGCAAAGATCAAAGAGCTGTCCAAGGATGTCAGGGACAAGATTGTAGACCTACAGAAGGCTGGACTGGGCTACCAAATTATCGCCAAGCAGCTTGGTGAGAAGGTGACAACAGTTGGTGCAATCATTCGCAAATGGAAGAAACACAAAATAACTGTCAGTCTCACTAGGTCTGGTGCACCATGCAAGATCTCACCTCGTGGAGTGTCAATGATCATGAGAATAGTGAGGAATTATCCCAGAACTACACGTGAGGATCTTGTCAATGATCTCCAGGCAGCTGGGACCACAGTCACCAAGAAAACAATTGGTAACACACTACGCTGACAAGGATTGAAATCCTGCAGTGCCCGCAAGGTCCCTCTGCTCAAGAAAGCACATGTCCAGGCCCGTCTGAAGTTTGTCACTGAACATGGTGAATGATGCAGAGGAGGACTGGTTGAAAGTGTTGTGGTCAGATGAGACCAAAATCGAGCACTTTGGCATCAACTCAACTCGTCGTGTTTGGAAGTGGAGGAATGCTGCCTATGACCCCAAGAACACCATCCCAACTGTCAAATATGGTGGTGGAAACATTCTGCTTTGGGGGTGTTTTTCTGCTAAGGGAACAGGACAACTGCATCGCATCAAAGGGACGATGGACGGGGCTATGTACAGTCAAATCTTGGGTGAGAACCTTCTTCCCTCAGCCAGGGCATTGAAAATGGGTCGTGGATCGGTGTTCCAGCATGACATTGACCAAAAACACACGGCCAAGGCAACAAAGGAGTGGCTCAAGAAGAAGTACATTAAGGTCCTGCAGTGGCCTAGCCAGACTCCAGAACTTAATCCGATTGAAAATCTGTGGATGGAGCTGGAAGTTCAAGTTGCCAAAATGTCAGCCACTAAACCTTAATGACTTGGAAAGGATCTGCCAAGAGGAGTGGGCAAAAATCCCTCCTGAGATGTGTGGAAACCTGGTGGCCAACTAAAGGAAATGTTTGACCTCTGTGATTGCCAACAAGGGATTTGCCACCAAGTACTAAGTCATGTTTTGTGAAGGGGATCAAATATTTATTTCCCTCATGAACATGTAAATCAGTGCATAATTTGTTACAATACACCTACCATTCGATTTTTAGACTGATCATGTCTTTGTGAGTGGGCAAACATTCAAAATCAGCAGGGGATCAAATACTTATTTCCTTCACTGTACACTGATTTTTCCCCCAACAAACTGCCCCCATATACATGGATCCCCCAATAAACTGCCCCCATATACACTGATCCCCCACACCCAACAGACTGCCCCCATATACATTGATTCCCCCCACAGATTGCCCCCATGTACACTGATTCCCCCCCCAACAGACTGACTCCATATTCTTTGATTCCTCCAACAGACTGCCGCCATATACACTGATTTCCCCCCCAACAAACTGCCCCCATATACACTGATTCCCCACACCCAACAAACTGCCCCCATATACACTGATCCCCCACCCTTAACAGACTGCCCCCATATACATTGATTCCCCCCACAGACTGCCCCCATGTACACTAATTCCCCCCCAACAGACTGACTCCATATTCTTTGATTCCTCCAACAGACTGCCCCCATATACACTGATTTCCCCCCCAAAAAGCTGCCCCCATATACACTGATCCCCCACACCCAACAAACTGCCCCCATATACACTGATTCCCCCACAGACTGCCTCCATATACACTGATTTCCCCCACAGACTGCAACCATATACACTGATTACCCTCCCAACAGACTGCCCCATATGCATTGATTCCCCCAACAGACTACCCCCATGTACACTTATTCCCTCCCAACAGACTAACCCCATATTCCTTGATTTCTCCCACAGACTGCCCCCATATACACTGATTTTCCCCCCAACAAACTGCCCCCATATACACTGATCCCCCACACCCAACAAACTGCCCCCATATACACTGATTCCCCCACAGACTGCCCCCATATACACTGACCCCCCCCAACAGACTGCCCCCATATACACTGATTTCCCCCACAGACTGCATTCATATACACTGATTACCCTCCCAACAGACTGCCCCATATGCATTGATTTCCCTTACAGACTGCCCACATATACACTGATTCCTTCCCCCAACAGACTGCCCCAATGTACACTGATTCCCCCCCAACAGACTGACCCCCTAGTTATTTGATTCCTCTCACAGACTGCCCCCATATACACTAATTTCCCCACAACAAACTGCCCCCATATACACTGATCCCCCACACCCAACAGACTGTCCCCATATACACTGGTCCCCCCACCGATTGCCCCCATATACACTGATTCCCCCCACAGACTGCCCCCATATAAACTAATTCCCCCCCAACAGACTGCCCCCATATACACTGATTCCCCCAACAGACTGCCCCCATATACACTGATCCCCCCCCAACAGACTGCCCCCATATACACTGATTCCCCCAACAGACTGCCCCCATATACAATGATCCCCCCAACAGACTGCCCTCATATACACTGATTCCCCCCATAGACTGCCCCCATATATACTGATTCTTCCCACAGACTGCCCCCATATGATTCCCCTCCCCGACAGACAGCCTTCATATACACTGATCCCCCCAAACACAGATTGACCCCATATACACTGATTCCCCCCTCCCCCCACAGACTCCCCCCATATACACTGATTTTCCTCACAACAAACTGCCCCCATATACACTGATCCCCCACACCCAACAAACTGCCCCCATATACACTTATTCCCTCACAGACTACCCCCGTATACACTGACCCCCCCCAACAGACTGCCCCCATATACACTGATTACCCTCCTAACAGACTGCCCCATATGCATTGATTCCCCTTACAGACTGCCCACATATACACTGATTCCTTCCCCCCCAACAGACTGCCCCCATGTACACTGATTCCCCCCCAACAGACTGCCCCCATATTTTTTGATTCCTCCCACAGACTGCCCTCATATACACTGATTCCCCCCATAGACTGCTCCCATATACACTGATTCCCCCCACAGACTGCTCCCATATACACTGATTCTTCCCACAGACTGCACCCATATGATTCCCCTCCCCGACAGTACCTTCATATACACTAATCCCCCCAAACACAGATTGACCCCATATACACTGATTCCCCCCTCCCCCACAGAGTGCCTTCATATACACTGATCCCCCCAGACTGATCCTGATGGTTCTTGGTACTTCTACCTCAGCTCCCGGCTGATAGGAACACCAATACAGAATATAATGACAGTGATATCATCATACATTTCCGGTCTCATCTCTGTGTTTAGCTTCTCCCCATCCTCACCTGCCGACCTCCCACTGCTCCACCAGTGGCGCCATGTCCGCAGGACTGTACCCTGGATGTCCTTCTTCCTCATATTCTCCTCGGCGGCGGCCGGTACACTGGGAAGGCTCGCTGCACTGACACACCAAGCTCAACATGTCTGCCCCAGGCCCATTTCCTGAGTGGAGCTCATAAAATGGCTCACCGTGTCCCCATCCTCACATGTGTCCCTTCTTCCAGGGGTGTCGCACCACCCCCTGAAAAATGCCACCCTAGTCTAATGCCTTGTTTGCCTCGCGGTAAATACATCCCTGCCCAGAGGTGTTCTATTGGATTTAGGTCAGGCGAACATGGGGGCCATTCAATGGTATAAATTCCTTCATCCTCCAGGAACTACCTGCATACTCTCATCACATGAGGCCGGGCATTGTGCACCAGGAGGAACCCAGGACCCACTGCACCAGTGTAGGGTCTGACAATGGGTCCAAGGATTTCATCTTGATACCTAATGGCAGTCAGGGTGATATTGTCTAGCCTGTGGAGGTCTCTGCGTCCTTCAATGGATATGCCTCCCACCATATACTGTATATACACCAAGGCTAAGAGACAATAATAATGATAATGATAATCAGAACCCTATGCACCCTGTGCTATATTTAGGCTACTTTCACACTGGCCTGCACAGTAAAGAGCATGTGTTTTACCATGCAGGGCTGGCTCCAGCAAGGTGACTGCTTTTTTTTTTTCAACTTTATTTGAAGTGTCATATAGTGACACTTTATTCATGTCACTGCACAGCAGAACGGCTTGCAGTGTCATTAAATGCAGTGCTGAAAAAATGCAAACAGGCTGCATTTTTCTGCACTGCACCACACGTCACACCAGTGTTTCAGAAAAAATAAAGGCCACCCACTAATAGTGTGAACAAGCCCTTAAAGATTGACTATACATTCACTGGATTCAACACACATTCACCAAAATAATGCTTCCAATGTTTATTAATCACCAATTTTAACCAGGTAAAACATTTGCTAACATCATATTCAGCATGAAATTATTCTGTTGATTATACATTGAAAGCTGGGAAATGCATCAAACTGAATTTACATTACTTTATAAATATTATTAAGTATGTCTTTATAAAAAAAACAGATACCTGAATATGTTTTCTTATGCTCTGTTTGTGCATGTAACAGAGTTTAGTTCACTAACCCATCGACCTTCTCCTAGATGAAACAAAGCATTTGGTAAGAATTGGAATTGCAGATACTGTATAGATTAAGATGTGAATCAATAAGATAAATGTGTTTAATGATCAGATATTTATTTGATGCATACTCTCTATTAAAATTCTCAATAACGGAATGACTACAGCAAAGAACAGACATCAGCAGTTGCCTAGGCATTTGTCTTCTTGATGTGCTTCCAGTTTTCTCAGTGATAATGATTTAATGTGTTTAATTCTCTCTTTTAATATCACAATGAAAAGGAAGCAAAATATTTCTGTGCTTTGTTATTACTAACATTTTAAGTATGATATTTTCTTCTGCAGCAAAATGATGATGAAAAAGTATACAGTATTAAAGTATAAAGTATTAAAATTTAGCAGGTGAGGAAAGAAACTAAACCCCAGAACTTATAAAAGGTAAAATCCTGACATTGTGCCCCATGTACAGTCCATGTGTACATCTCTACTCACCACTAAACAGTCGATAAGTGAAGCAATAATTAATAAATAAGTACATAATTAACACCCCATAAATAATACATACTGTATAAATAATACATACTGTATCGATTTCACCAATACAAAGTACTTATAGCATTCAGGCCTGATTAACACTAGCACACTTTCAGATGTGTACAGAATCACATGTCAATGGAAATCACATGGTGCCATTTTTTTTAAAAGGGTCCTGTACTACTTTTAAGGAGATTCCAGCAAGATTTTGGCCCTATAGAATAAGCAAATGACATCAAATGCCCAACCAAGTTGCGTTATTGTAATTGAACTGTCTGCCCTCATGTTGTAATGCATTGTGCAATAAATCTTTATAGTAATCACACTGAAAATTAGATCAAAATTGGATCTCAGTATCAGAACCTAGCTTCATGAATAATCTTGAATGTAGAATCCAACACAAGCAGATATCTGTATAACTTGCGAGCCAAGTTGTATCCACCAAATATCAGCCCCCCAAGAACGCTAAAAATGGACACAATATGTCCCAAGTATAATTGGATCGCAAACACTCAACACACAACTACCACTGTGTCCATAAAGTTAATTTTTCATATTGTGTTGCGCTCCTATTAAGAATCTCTACTCTACTACTTATTGCTTAATATACCCAAAGTAGACAATGTGTAATCGAGTGATTACAAAAATATATAAAAATGAAAAAACGAAAAAAACATGTGTATACAGTGATTCAAAAGAAATCTAAATATAATAAACACTTGTGTAAAGAATATCTGAATGTAAAAATGATTCTCCTAAAGAATACGTGATACAATAATCTGTACGTGAAAATAAAAATAAATAAATCAACCAATATTACTCCATAATTTGTGAATAATCAAAAAATGTGAAATATATATAAATAAAATATATAATAAATATATATATACTGCAAATAAATGAATAAATAATTTGTGATAATAATGTCCTTTAAATTCAGTGACTTTGTGCTTGATTAAATCTTGATTTGGTGACTTATTGTGAATCCGTGACTCGGTGTGAATCCTCTAATTAGTGAAGATGTATGCTCACCTCCTTATCAGCCTGCAATTAGGCTATATACACTTGTGGTTCACCTCCTATGGAACCTGCTTAGATGGAATTCCTCCTTTATAGACTGTGAAATGTGGATATCCTTTATCCTTAATTAGCCCATTAGGGATTGATCACTCTTTGCGAAACTCAAATCCCCTTATGGTCTCCTCTCCGTGCGTTTCTCCATATGTGGGGACAAATTACCAAACATAGTGTTTTATCCTTATAAAAGATTTCCGCTTTATTGCTTCCAGAAGGTACACTCACATTTGTTGTATGAAGTATAAGACAATTTGTATAGCACGAGTAGTCCGCCAGCCGTTGAGTCATGCACCCGCCGTCTGTCAAACAATCCGGCTTTCTCCGAGTGACATTCCAGCCCCACCCCTACGCGTTACGCCACTGGTCACGTGGCTTCATCAGGGGGTTGTGATAGGATTCTTAATAGGAGCGCAACACAATATGAAAAAAAAAAAAAAATAGAATCCAACACAGTTGTATTAATAAAACAAACTACCTTACAGTGGCAGTTGCATATTATGGAGACTATTTATAACAGGGAGTGGATACGGCACTCTACTGTACAATGCAAAATTATCCTACATTGTGGTCTAGATTTTATGTCCTATTTATATATTGCAGGCTATACTATAGTGTGGATCCTCCAGTGTGTCGTGGCGTTCTAATGCTGCAGAGAGTATGCTGTGACTGAAGGAGATGTCAGTCACATGACATTCATTCTAATAGCACTTGCTTTGGATTCCTGAAACCAGTGGAGCACTGCACACGTTTGTAGCACACTAAGGAATAATACAATATATAGTAAGCGCTCTCAATGATTCTAGCAGCTGAACATTAAAGGAAAACGCATAAAAAGTCCCCAAAATTCATATATAAACAAATGCAGCGCTTAGAAGGAACATGTTCAATATTTTAATGTTCCTTCTAAGCGCCGCATTTGTTTATGTTTGTAGCACACTGCTATGCTTTATAAATGTGGTGGGTGTATAATAATGAGTTTGGAAATTCTAGAGAAATGCTTAAATAAAGCATTACAATTTAACTAAACCCATTATATTTTAGCCAACTAAAATGTACTGGAGATTTTAGTTGACTAAACTACGACTAAAACTAAAATGGCAATGGCTAAAACTAAAATGGCTAATCAACAATTCTGTTGATTAAAATATGACTAAAACTAAAATGGCATTTTAGTCCAAAGAATATGACTAAAACTACATTTAAATTTGCCAAAATAACACTGCTCACAGAGCAAAAATAAGGTAGGTAGAGGCTCATGAGAAATTTGTCACCCTCTAATTAGCAGGTGATAAGAATATATTCCCTATAAAATCTTCAAGGATTAATAGCTCTTCTTTATTAACACAATCTGCTTTTATGGCCCTTCACCCCTCCACCCTCATCTGCTCAATATCGGTGGTGCTTTTTTCCATTTTTTTAAATGGCGGCACGGAACAGGGGAGGGGAGGTCATTTGGCAGCAGTTGAGTTCTGCTTTAATATACCTTTTCAGAACTCAGGACTTAAAAATCCTTCTCAAAGGTTTCTGCATATACTGTATATACACAAAACAAGAGAGAGAAGCTCCAAGAGTGCTTTATCTTTTGAAATATACACTTGTTAAAAAACTAAAAACCTATGACTCACAATGCTGTGCACTTTAATATCGCTAATTGTATGCCACTAGTTTACCTCTCTGTTGTATCCTTAACATAAACCTTATTCTGGTGATATAATATTCCTTCCCACGGCTGTATTGTACTGCACAGATCTTGTCAGACTATGTGTGACCTGCATCACCTTCATGGAATTAAATGCAAGGGGTAAGTAAATGTTGATCTTTATTTGGAAACACAACAGCAGCTTGAGGTTACTAACAGAAAGGATATAATCCACCAAGGACATTACATACATCTGTACTCCCTATATTATTCCAGTCTACAACTTTCAAACATACTAGGCAAACCTCTTTCCTCTCCCAACCTATGAAAAGCTGAACTGGTCCCTTTGCAAGAAGACCCCTTGTACGGAAGACAGAAGTCTTTTCAAAGGATTAGCTCCGTAAATTGTACTTCCATCCTCCTGCCAGATAACAAAAGATTGTGAATTAAAAGATTTGCTAGAGCATTGTAATAAATGCCAACATTTTCTTGTTCATGCGGAAGTTGAAAACATCTTTACAAAGCAAGTTCAGTGACAGATTCTTTAATCCTTATTGATCATCTCTATTTAATATCAGGCTGACACTAACTGAATATAAACACTTAGCTTTAAGTGTGGGGGATGTGAAGATAACAAACCCCATGCCTATTTCTACATTTGGAACGTTGCATTTGAAATGTGTAGGAACATTCAATAATGCAGTAAAAAGGGAAGTTATGATAAGCAAAGTGCAACTAGATGGCATTTTACTGGGATGACATATCCTAAACCAAACCGAAAATCGACCTTGTTGGGTGTTTGACATTCACCCTGGTTACTTGCACCATTGTGAAATCCTGTTGTAACATTGTGGTTGAACTTTTGTTGTAGCTGTTTTCTATTTTCAGGGTCTCTTATCATTGCTGATCTCTCTCATCAGACCTATAGATTTTGACAGGTGGAGTATGTGAAGGGTTATGTACGGCTGACCTTACAATAACATTTATAGCTCAGCTTCAGGCACCTCGATCTCTTCAGCTATAATATATATAATATACTATGCAAACATCACTGTCAGTGGTTCCTACTATGATTAATGCCTGAATGGGGAAGTATCTCTACTCAGGCCCACCAGCATTATGTTTCTTATTAGTACTGGCCCCTGGTCAAATGTACCTCGCCCAGTCCACTCTTGCTGGGAGGCTGGTACCCTCTATGCATTAGTTTTCAGTTTTTACAAAAGTGTAACACTGTATTCATCATAAATGATATTGTGATCATAATTGATCTTACGTTCTTCACATGAACTTGCCAAATGTTTGTCAAATTTTCTTGCATCTAATGGCAAGCATTCAAATGTTCCCTCAGATATAAAAATGGTACATCAAAAGTTAAAGGATACATCTTTTTTGAACTAATACTTGACTAGATCAAGAATATCATATAATGTATTTTTGATATAGTCCATGTACTTGTCAAGTAAAAACAATACAATGGAAAAAATCTTAGAATACAGCCTTAAAATACAGTATATGAATTATTTAGTTTCACTGAATGTAAAGATGTCTCGCGGGATATAATTCAAATCTGGCTCCTGTTTTTAGATGAATGATAGCATAACCATGCATTCTAGATTCATAGAAAACAAATGGAAGTTAATAACCTAACCACCAGATGTTCGCCTAAGCAGATTTAGCTGAAATAGCATTTATTTAGCAGTAAAAAATGCAAGGCTTAAATGAAATGACTTGTAAATGTTTCAAAGTAGGCAGGGTAGTCATGCATTTTAAATAGATCAATCACATCGCTTAAAGTGTGTACAAGGAAGTAAGTTTTCTGTTCCTTTGGAGATCACTCAGCATTCTATATTTTAGTTCCAAACAGTACACTGTAAAATTGAATTTGAATTTGGAACAAATGCAAAATAGCTTGCATAAGACAAAATAAAGTAATAATAAAGTTTATTATGTATATTTTGTTGCAATTGCTTAGTCAGTTTATAATTAGAAATACAAATTAATAGAGACACATACACTGTATATGTACTTAATTTTTCTAGGAAAAACAATTGGTAGGACAGTGCTTTGATGAATGATTATATGCAAAGTTCAATAATTCCAAGCAACCAATAACATTTTACCTTTCATTATTCAGAACATTCTGCTGCTTGTTAATTGGTTGCTGTGAATTTCTGAACTTTGCACATGTTCATGTAACTTACCTGTCAGATTTCTTGGCTTCATACCATTTCAGTAGTCAGGGTCAGTTCATAGTAATTAAGTCGACTGACACGATGGGAAGCTCTTGATGCTGGAGGCTACTGCTCTTCTTGTAGCATGCAGCAGAACAGAGGACACAGCTGTCTAAAATAAAAAGAGGAAATGTGGTATACTGCTACATACATACAGTAAGTACACACAAAAGTGTTTTTATAAATGCCTTTTGAAAACAAATCAGTAAAGTATCTTTTCAGTTGAAACAGTGTTCTGTACCAAAATATGATTCTACTCTCCATATGTGGAATTGTTTACCCTGTGTCTGGCCGATATAAATAAAGAATTACAAAACAAATTGTATTTTTTTTTCTTTTCCCTTTTATTGGTTAAACTAGATGGACTTTGTGTCAAGACACTAGATGTGTCTGTTTGCAACCAGGCTAACTATGTAACTATGTAACATGGAGGAGAGAGCCATACAATTTGTGTTTCAAAGTAGTTGTTACTCAAGTGTAAAACACTCAGGTCCCCAGACAGTTTAGTTTTGTAGTGAATAAAGCATACTATCCTGGGTTTAAGGGAGGCCCAGATGAAGTTTAAGATCTTGTTTTATAATAGGCACAAAATATGTTTTGGGACTGGAAGGGAGGGGTAGGTGAGCCAGGATATTGGATAGTTTAGTAAATTCAATAGGAGCATTTGTAGGTGACAGATAAGTGAGGCGTAGTTGGCATTGTACATAGTGGGGTGCGTTAATTTCTAAGTAGAGTTGTGGGGGAGTATTTATCGAAATTTTTTATGACTTTTGGAGGAATGACCTAGGTTAGCCTTCAGAGAGAAGTTCAAGATTTTGGACTTGCGCCTGTTGCTGTGGAGGCTAGAAAGGGGGCATATTGGGGGAGTAACTGGAAAACATTGGGGAGCAAGGTGATGGGGTTGGTCCAAAACTTGATAAGGTTGTCTACAAAAAGACAGTGCATGTGATGATAGCTGGCTACTTTTAGACTGCATATTGGGGTTGTATTTGATAAAGAGGTTGTGTGACTCAATGGCCAGGAGGAATGAAAGGGGAGAGAGGGGACAGACCTGATGGGTACCAGTAAGGATGGGAGATTTAGCAGAGTGGAGATCCAATAAATTGATAAAGGCTTGTGGTGCGTGATAAAGGGCATGGACCAAGGTAAGAAAGTGATCTCGAAAACCCCATTTGTGCAGAATGTAGAAAAAATAGTTCCATGACAGTAAGTCAAAAGTATTTTATATATCTAAAGAGAGAAGCATGGAGGCTAGTCATACAGATTTTGCAACAGGGTATCTGAGGAGAATAAAATCACCTTTGCAAAATATTATTTTAATGCTGTGGTAAGAAGAGGAGCAAATTTCTCAATAAATTTCTTGGGTTGGTCTCAGTGTATTAATGGCAGCTCGGACATCAAAGGAGTGTGATAGGGGTCTGTAGGTTATCTACAAGGAGAGTTGAGGCAATTGGTAATGCAATGGAATTAAATAGAGAGTCTGCCTTACTGGAGTCGAGGTTGGACAAGTGGCATTAAAAGTTTTCAACTATTTTCAATTGATTAGTTATCATGGAACCTTTCATATGTTTTATCAGTTTGTAAGACACGTCAGGCTGGTGGTAATGTCATTCTAAGAGGTTGTCAGCTTTGTTACCTTTTAGATAGTATTTGTTTCACTTCTTGGTGGGAAAGTGCTAGGTTAAGGTCATGTTTACCATTGTTAAGTTGTTTCTGAAGGGTTGAGGTCAGAGAGTTTTGGAACTAAATATGCAATATTGCATTTACCTTTGTTAATATTTATTGTCATGGGATATTTTATAAATCAATAAGTGTAAAACAAAGAAGAGCAAAATAGTCAATTTACTTGGCAGTTGATTTGCATGATTTAGATTTTCAACTTGTATGTTCTTACTCACCCTACAATTAAGCAACGCAGCAGAATGAGGTATTAAGGTACTTTAAAAGACTTCATTTAAAGTGTGTGGTTAATCTGGCCAGGGCTTAATTATTAAGTTCTCAATACTGTGCATCTTTTCTGAAGATGAAAACAGTTAAAAAATTAACATGACATTTAAAAGATTTGCTTTTGTGCTTTTGACCAACTAAAGGTTTTGGGGGTTTTGGGACTTTTCTTTACAGAAGCAGATGTAGAAAAGGAAGCATGTTTTAGTGTAGTGGAAAAAATGTTTTTCTTTATGGGGTACTACTGTTTTTTGACATTTTAACCAATCTTTTTGTAGGGATAATAGAAAATGATAGTGGCGCACTGCTTCCTGTTAGTTTAATAAAATAAAAAAACAATTGGTGGTAGATAACAGCAGTGCCAGCACAATTGACAGTGATCACAGTTGCAACAATGACAATGACTGATTACCTGCTTTCCTTTTTAGCAGAATTGGCACACTGCTGTATCTTACACATATTGTATAGGAAACAATCCAATGCCTGGTGCTAGTGGTGAAGGCTAGGGGTGTTGGAGTCTCCCTACTTGCTATCAGCTACTGGTAGCATTGGTTCATGGCTACTGATGCAGACAGGGTGATAGTATTGTATATCTATGGCTTAAGGGTAGAAACTCATGGTTAATCCAGGATTTATACATTTTAGTGAATGTGAACATCTCAAATGTGGGAGACAGTCTAATGTGCTTTTTAAAAATGCTACACTGTCTTGGGAAGGATGTCAGACTGTGAGAAAGAAGGCTCCTCTATGGACTAGATCAAGCCAAAAGACAAGTCGGAATATGCAAATATTCACAGGGTATTGCTTATATTAGCATGAAATAAGTCAATGTCGTCTTGTCCGTCTTTTGCATAAGGCTCTGCTCCAGGTTCTACATCTATGTTCAAAGCTTTAAAAATTAATTTATGAGACTATCTCATCCAACCTGATTGTTGGAGGTACAATTATGTCACTCTGAAAACTTGCAAGATTGTAGCCAACTTTTACCTTTCATGGTGCCTGATCTGGAAGGCTATTGAGACCTCAGTTTTCCCCTAGTCTGTATGTTTTGCACATTGCCTATTTTTACTACTAGATTTTTGTTTCTACGCTGCTTATTGTACATCTTTAAAGTGTATAATGCCATGATTAAGTGTTACTGTTCTCTGTCACAATACTAAATCAGTTATACCTCATCAGGGATTTTTGGTACTATTATTAGCATATTATTACATATGAAGTATCACTTTCTGTATTGGGGTACAGTACAGTATGTACAGTATATAAAACATATGACTGTGTAATCAGTATTGTATATGCACACGTTAATTTCTGTTAATCACCCCCACTGTCATGAGAAAGACTGAGAGGAAGTCTAATTGCCAAGCTGCTGGGTCTGCACCATGACCTTCCTCTTTCTCCTTTCACTTCCTCCTGTGTAACTTCTGTTCAGCACCAGAGTATTGTTCTTTGGCAGGGCAACAGTGGCAAGTGGTATCTGACATGCCAGACTGGGTCTGTCTAAGAGGGAATGGGCTATGCATTTTGTATTAATGTTTTTTAATAAAGAAAATACATTGGTTTTGGACCAATTTTATTTTACATCCTTTTTGTAGAGGTTTGGCTGCGTCTAAAAAAATGTGCTGCAACACTTAAAGTGGTATTAAATCCAATTCAGTAACACACTTCCTGTATTTGAGTACCCCCACTTTGGATGAATGCACGCACATTTGGACAGCAGCATTTGCAATCTGCGGCGAGGGGACTGTTAGATGGACTAGCAGATTTAGATACATTAAAAAAGTGAAGCCAAACCCCAGCTCACACTGCAGTTACACACGCAGTTAAAGCAGCAGGTTTTTTTTTCTTTTGGGATAAAGGTTTTACCTGAATAAAGTGGCAAATGATTTGTTTCAACACACTAAATACTACATTTACAAGAGAGCTTGTTCTTTTGAAAAACAACAGACTTACTGGGGTCGATTTACTAAACCTAGAGAGTGCGAAATCTGGTACAGCTCTGCTTAGAAACCAATCAGCTTAAGCTTTGACAAAAACTGGAAGCTGTTTGGTTTCTGTGCAGAGCTGCACCAGATTTTGCACTCTCTGGGTTTAAACCAATTCCACTGGCTGGATCACCAGCGGAAAATAAAGGAATGAAGGCTAAAGAAGAAAACTAATGCAGTTATCACATCTAAGATTTGGTAAGCTGCAATATAGTACATAGTGTTTCATACCCCTATTATTATAAGTGCACTTGCACTTAAAGTTTTACCTTAGACCCTCTGAAGAGTTCCACAAATACCTGTTGAGCCTGTCAGTGAAGGCTACCTAATGTTGCTTCATTTGATGCAGTGGCAATGATGCTGCACTGCTCCTGAATCCAAAGCAGAGTTGACATTCTCATGTAGGCTGTGCATGCTTGCACTACAGTAGGGTAAAACATATTCCAGGGGATGTGGCTATCAGCACTGTTGATTTACAAGCCACTATCAGCACTTGGTCACACCTAGTTCTGTTCATGCTTTTGGATTGAAAGCAAAATTTTCAATATACAATAAAACTAATAAAATAGCAATAAAAATACACTTAAAAGGGATTCCCAGAGCACTTTGGGTAACCCAAATGTTTAGTATGTTTAGTAGTTCCTTTTCAGCCTGACAGGTTTTCATTAAAACCTCAGACTGAACTGTCTGATTAAGTATGAATCACTATTAGTAGTTATTCAGCTGTTTGTCTACATTTCACTTTGAGCATTTGATTTTTATAAACAACGGAATGTTTTCAGCAGAGGAGTAAAAAGATAGAGATTAACATTTGAAAAGGTGTCTAAAGTTCTGCCTTCTTGCTGTAAATCAGAATATAAAACATTGCAACATATTAAATTTATCTGACTAAAAAAAAGTATTTCCCCTATCTGTCTATCTATCTATGTATCTTTTATATGTATTGATCATCAATGTTTTACTGTCATTTTTTGTGACACTTTATTGTCAGAAAAATATCTTGTTTCCAGTAGATCAAATACGTGCACAAAGATACACACCCACACAATCAACTGTGTAATGTAGGTATAGTTTGATTTCTGATTTTCAATGTAAATCTAGTCCAGGGAGAAGTTCTTTATTCAAAAGTTTTGTCTTTGTACTCTTTGTGAATAGAAGCTGACCATATATTACCTTTGTTATAAAAGTTTCCTAATCATAACAAAAACGTTATTGTATACACCCACCACCATATGCACTGTACTGCTTTCAGAGAACAGGGAAAGAGAACAAGAAGAGTTGACAAAAGCATTTCATAGAAATCTGCACAAACTAGTTGGGCAATTTGACTTTTATATCAACTTCTCTTTCACTCTCTCTGGTCCTCTCTCTGATATTTTCATTGTTTAAAGACACATAATCTATTGAGTGGTGAGTGCAGTAGTCAATTAATTTTCTTGTTGGCATTATGCTTTAGTAAAATTCCTTCTAGATTTCCTTGAGCTAGTGTTGATGGGCTTCAATAGGCAAATGCAGTGTACCTGTGACATTAGTTGAGATTATTTGGAATTCATTGTACGTGCATTTTCCCAGCAGTTGACCTATTTTAAAATACCAAACATGGTGTACTTACCTACTCTCTGCAATGGTTTTGCATAGGGCAGCCCCGATCTTCTTGAGTCTCCTGCCTGCGCTCAAGGCTTCTTCTCTTCAGCTATGCTCCCATGGAAAGCCACTTTCCATAGGGGCATCAGTGCAGGATCACTCCCAAGCCACCCTGTCTGCATCTATTGATAGAGACCGGGCATCGTGGTCATGCCCCAGCTTCTTCGTCACAGCATTTGATTAACAGCAGTGGGAGCCAATGGCTTCAGCTGCTATCAATCTGCCTAGTGAGGAGGGAGACAGCAGGGAGAGCCACTGCTCTTATTCACATTGCTGGATCTGATGGGGCTTTGGTAAGAATGGAGGGGGGCTGGGGGATGTCAGGGATCCAACCGCGGTAGCCTCTAGCACTCCACAGACCGGATTCCCCCAAGGCGCGGAATCTAAGCTCCGACCTGCTTGTTCACCAGGGCCCCTGATGGTGGGGATGGACTTGGAGCAGGCCAAGACCAGGTCACGGCCCCTGGGTTCACCCAGCTGTGGTAGAAGCACCGTTGGAGGTGTATAGCAGGTGAGAGTCTGATGTGAGGAGGTAACAGGAGCAGCGTCGGGCAGGCCGGGTCGGTAACAGTGGTGGCGGCATAGTACAAAATCAGCAGGCAGAGGGATAAACAGGTCACAAGCCGGATTCGTTAACAGGAGGTCAGAACGTACAGGGTTAAGCAGGAGAATGGTCAGACAAGCCAGGGATCAGAGCAGGAGACGGACAGCAAATCAGGGTCAGGCAGGGTCGGCAACAAAACAATCTACAAACAGGAACTTCAGGAAAACAGGTAAGACCATACGACATTTGAGCATTGCAAGAGCTGGGTTTAAATAGCCCGCCCGACTCCTGACAGGCGCTCCTGGGTCCTAGTGCTTGCCAGGTGCTGTCATTGGTGACAAGCGCGCCTGGGTCCTAGTGCCCGCCTGCCTGTACGTTTTGTCAGGATTCTACGCATGTGCAGATTCGATCACTGCGTCGATCTTCCCATTCCCTGACATTGGGATCCTGCAGCATGGAAGGTTTTTTACCTTAATACATAGAATGCAAAAACCCTTATGGCTTTAGAACCACTTTAAGTTTTCTTTGCATTCCAACAGACCTGTGTGGAGAGAAGAGCATTTCTGAAGTGAACAAATGCCTTTTGACCCTGGCCCTTACCGCCCCCCATGCCTTTATAACAAATGCCATCCTGCATGGCCCTGTATACATCAAGAGTAGTTGATGTTGTTCTGCTTGTAAAATATCTGCATTGTAGAATGCCTAAGCAAATTATCTCTACTTTAGCCCCACAATGAGGTTAACGTGATTGACAGGGTGCAGGGGCACATTTTTATACAAAAAAACAAGAAAACAAGGACAGTGGAGCCATAGGCTCCTGCTACCATCAGTCAAACTCCTGCGAGGAGGGAGTGGTGATGTGACTTATTGGTGCTGTGTGTCTATAGACGCAAACAGCCCAGCTTGAACCCAATGGGATCATGCACATGCAGGTGCCTCCATAGCAATATGGCTTGCTACAGGAGGAACTATAAGAAGGGAGGATCAAACAGCATCAGGGGGTACTGCCAGAAAAAGATGAAAGTGACCTTACTGTGCAATATAGTTGCACAAGGCAGGTAGATATAAAAATTTTTTTAATTCATGCCTTTAGTATCACTCTTAGAGATGAGCGAATCGAACCAGGCGAACCGGAATTCGATACGAATTTCAGGAAAAATTTGATTCGCGTCGAATCCGAATATTTGCCTACTTCGGGTTCGGAATCGGATTTTTCCCGATCAGCCGGCAAAAGTGTCCCTGCAGAGAGCTCCGCTATTTCTGACAGTTCTCTGACAGAAGGAACACATGTACAGCGGTTGAAACATTGTATCTATTAGTTTCCATTTAGGATACAGATGTTTCAACCGCTGTACATGTGAAGAAGCTGTCAGAGAACTGTCAGAAATAGAGGAACTCTGCACATACACTTTTTGCCGGTTTGGAATTCTTATTTTCATCCTACTTCTTCTTCTTCTTCTACTTCTTCATCCTCATCCTCATCCTCAGAAGAAGAAGAAGAGGATGAGGATGAGGAAGAAGAAGAAGAAGAAGAAGTAGGATGAAAATAAGAATAATTCCAAGCCGGCAAAAAGTGTATGTGCAGAGTTCCTCTATTCTGCAGATACACTTAGAGGAGCTCTGCAGATACACTTAGAGGAGCTCTGCACATACACTTTTTGCCGGCTTGGAATTAATCTTATTTTCATCCTACTTCTTCTTCTTCTTCTTTTTCTTCTTCTTCATCCTCATCCTCATCCTCAGAAGAAGAAGAAGAGGATGAGGATGAAGAAGAAGAAGAAGAAGTAGGATGAAAAAAAGAATAATTCCAAGCCGGCAAAAAGTGTATGTGCAGAGTTCCTCTATTCTGCAGATACACTTAGAGGAGCTCTGCAGATACACTTAGAGGAGCTCTGCACATACACTTTTTGCCGGCTTGGAATTAATCTTATTTTCATCCTACTTCTTCTTCTTCTTCTTCTTCATCCTCATCCTCAGAAGAAGAATAAGAGGATGAGGATGAAGAAGAAGAAGAAGAAGTAGGATGAAAATAAGAATAATTCCAAGCCGGCAAAAAGTGTATGTGCAGAGTTCCTCTATTCTGCAGATACACTTAGAGGAGCTCTGCAGATACACTTAGAGGAGCTCTGCACATACACTTTTTGCCGGCTTGGAATTAATCTTATTTTCATTCTTCTTCTTCTTCTTCATCCTCATCCTCATCCTCAGAAGAAGAAGAAGAGGATGAGGATGAAGAAGAATAAGAAGAAGAAGAAGTAGGATGAAAATAAGAATAATTCCAAGCCGGCAAAAAGTGTATCTGCAGAGCTCCTCTAAGTGTATCTGCAGAATGTCATTTATGGAAACAAATAGATACAATGTTTCAACCGCTGTATGGAGTGAATGTCCCACAACTGTCAGAAATAGACTATTTCTGACAGTTCTGGGACATTCCCTCCATACAGCGGTTGAAACCGCTGTATGGAGTGAATGTCCCACAACTGTCAGAAATAGACTATTTATGACAGTTCTGGGACATTCCCTCCATACAGCGGTTGAAACATTGTATTTATTTGTTTCCATAAATGGATCCATTTATGGAAACAAATAGATACAATGTTTCAACCGCTGTATGGAGTGAGTGTCCCAGAACTGTCAGAAATAGACTATTTATGACAGTTCTGGGACATTCCCTCCATACAGCGGTTGAAACCGCTGTATGGAGTGATTGTCCCACAACTGTCAGAAATAGACTATTTATGACAGTTCTGGGACATTCCCTCCATACAGCGGTTGAAACCGCTGTATGGAGTGAATGTCCCACAACTGTCAGAAATAGACTATTTCTGACAGTTCTGGGACATTCCCTCCATACAGCGGTTGAAACCGCTGTATGGAGTGAATGTCACAGAACTGTCAGAAATAGACAGAAACTGTCACAGAACTGTCCTTCTTCTCATCCTTCTCCTTCTTCTCATCCTTCTTCTCATCCTTCTCCTTCTTCTCATCCTTCTCCTTCTTCTCATCCTTCTCCTTCTCCTTCTTCTCATCCTTCTCCTTCTTCTCATCCTTCTTCTCATCCTTCTCCTTCTTCTCATCCTTCTTCTCATCCTTCTCCTTCTCCTCCTTCTCCTTCTCCTTCTCCTTCTTCTCATCCTTCTTCTCATCCTTCTCCTTCTTCTCATCCTTCTCCCTCTTCTCATCCTTCTCCTTCTCCTTCTTCTCATCCTTCTCCTTCTCCTTCTTCTCATCCTTCTCCTTCTCCTTCTTCTCATCCTTCTCCTTCTCCTCCTTCTCCTTCTCCTTCTTCTCATCCTTCTCCTTCTTCTCATCCTTCTCCTTCTCCTTCTTCTCATCCTTCTCCTTCTCCTTCCTCATCTCCAAGGGCATTTAAATTAAAGGTACAGTGTTCTGCACTAATTTAAAGGCTCTCTGAAGCCTAGAAACCCTTTTTATAAGTTAACTTCGTAGCGAATTAATTCGCATCGAATCGAATTTCTTCCTGGAATTCGCCGAATCAGCCGAATCGAATTTTTGAAAAATTCGCTCATCTCTAATCACTCTATATGCGACATTAAACTGCTTTCACTTCTTTTGCTGCGGCTTCTCAGAAGGGTCTGGATGAGATGGCGGTAAAATTAATTGTAAGGGTCACAGTAAAAATTGTATGTTCATCTGGTTCAGGTTAACTCTTAGTGGTAGTTCACACTCTTCACTTTCCACTGTTGTTTGCATTTTTTCTAACTCTTTTGTTGGAATAAGTTGTATTTGTAGGTGGATTTGGGTACCTCGGATGCTGTGGATTCTGGTGGTGCCTGAGGGTTACCATTTTCCCACTTAGATTGGATACAAGATATTCTGATGATACACACAGATGGAAATTATTTAGGCCTCCTGTCCATGATGGAGCTTATTTAAGGCATCACGTTTGATATTTTTTGATACTCCGTTCCCCGTTATTAGGTACGACCATTGTTTGGTACAATATTGTTGGCCACACATTTTGGCATTTGGCTTGTTCTGTTTAGAAGCTAATAAGGCCCACATCAAGGTGAATAAGGTGGTTGATAGGTTTGTGACAAGGAATGGAGACTTGGAGGTTAACATATCACAGTACCTTGGGGGAAGGGGTGCATTTCAGCTGTTGAGGACCCATCTTCCATGTCCTTGTTTAGCACAATCATTTTGTACTGATGACTGGCTAGCATGTATCTGTGGCCAGCTGATATCATCCTTGAGGTGGTGTATTGTGGTTGGGAGGCCTAACATATGTAACTGGCACTGCAGACACAGGCATTGTGTATTGATCCTATAATGCCTTCAAGGATCTTGAATCCTATTAGAGTTTTTTCTACCACTGAGTTATTGTTCTTTTTTCACTTACTGTTCATGCCACATGTTTGAAGTGTAACTGTGCCTAAATGCAGAAGGTACATAAGCTACAATGAACAGTACACAACAAATTGTATGTATGGCCATTTTTTTTTTAAATTTGGAAAGAGGACCTTAGAGGAACAACAAGGATCAACTAGCTTAAAATACCTTTGTCACTGCTTACCAGTGACTGCCATAACAAGCAGTATTGAATGAGCTGGACTGTCTATTTATGCTCAATTTGCGCTTGCATTAATAGATGCAGGCATAAATGGAACACGCATAGACAGCCTACTTGTTCCACCTCTGTCCATTTTCTGCCAGGTAATAGCTTCTCTTTGAATTGTTAAAGTAAATAGGGCCAGTGCAAAGAGACCCAGTCACTGGTGTGTGCTTCATCTACATTATCCTTTTGTGCATTATTCATTCAAAAGAAAAGTATTATTGTCTGACAGGTGTGACTATCATATTTTATTGGAACAAGCAGTATTGAATGAGCTGGGATATCTATCTATGTTCCTATAAAAAATAAAAAAATAAATAAATAAACCATTCAGACAGGAGCAGTGATTCTTTAAAACACTGACATTTACAAAAAAAAGTTTGAAATTGCCAGCAAATTATATTTTCCTCTTACATTTTTTTTAAGACAAAATAGCACAGAGACCAAAAGGTTACCCCAAAAATACATAACATACCCCTAAGGGTCTGTCATACATGGGGAAACTTTGGAAGGGTGTGTTTACTTTTTTTTTTAAGAAGCCAGCAAGGAAGTTTTATTTGCTGGCAATTTAAACTGTTTAATTTTTTTTTAAAATATCACTTTTGCTGTAGCAGATTTTATGACAAGAATAAAAAAAAATTATGGAGACCCTTTGAGTCTGGTATGGATTTTAAGTTTAAAGGGGTACCTCATACAAAATGTATGAGATCCCCCAGGAAATCTATACCCGATCCTTAGGGTCTGGTACAGATTTTAAGGGGGAGTCCACACAAAAAAAAATCCATACCATACCCTTAATCTGAGCATGCAACCTGGCAGGCCAAGAAAGGAAGGGGGGGGTGAGCATACACCCTTCCCCTCCTGAACCATACCAGGCAGCATGCCTTCAACATAGGGTGGACTGGGCCCCCCTGTGCAAAGCACCTTGTCCACATGTTGATGAAGAGAAGGGCATCTTCCCCACAACCGTGGATGGTGATTGTATAGGTTTTCAGGTGGGGACTTATTAGAAACTAAAAAACCCTCTCTAATAATAAGGGGGCACCCAGATACCAGCCCCCTTACATGAACAACTATGGGGTACATGGTATCCCTACTCATTTAAAAAAAAACATGTAACCTAGAAATAAAGACAACCAAACATTTGACAAGTCCTTTTTAAAAAAAATAATTGTTGCAAATCCATTGGCAATTATGATGCCCACTGACTGGTGCACACAACTGACTGAATGGGGGGAGAGAGAAATGTAATACTGTAAAATAGAGCTAAGTCCTGACAAAACGCCTAAAGGTTACCCCAAATTGCCCAAAAATTGTGTACAGGCCAGTAGGTAAGTCAAGCCTACCTTTTTCTTACACAAAGCCTTAGGTTTTCATTGTACAACATTACAGCTAGAGATGAGCGAATTATTCAAAAATTCGATTCGGCTGATTCGCCGAATTTCAGGAAGAAATTCGATTCGATGCGAATTTATTCGCTACGAAGTTAACTTATAAAAAGGGTTTCTAGGCTTCAGAGAGCCTTTAAATTAGTGCAGAACACTGTACCTTTAATTTAAATGCCCTGGGAGATGAGGAAGGAGAAGGAGAAGGAGAAGGATGAGAAGAAGGAGAAGGAGAAGGATGAGAAGAAGGAGAAGGAGAAGGATGAGAAGAAGGAGAAGGATGAGAAGAAGGAGAAGGAGAAGGAGAAGGAGAAGGATGAGAAGAAGGAGAAGGATGAGAAGATGGAGAAGGAGAAGGATGAGAAGAAGGAGAAGGAGAAGGATGAGAAGAAGGAGAAGGAGAAGGATGAGAAGAAGGAGAAGGATGAGAAGAAGGAGAAGGAGAAGGATGAGAAGAAGGAGAAGGATGAGAAGAAGGAGAAAGAGAAGGATGAGAAGAAGGAGAAGGATGAGAAGAAGGAGAAGGATGAGAAGAAGGATGAGAAGAAGGATGAGAAGAAGGAGAAGGATGAGAAGAAGGATGAGAAGAAGGAGAAGGATGAGAAGAAGAAGGATGAGAAGAAGGAGAAGGATGAGAAGAAGAAGAAGGATGAGAAGAAGGAGAAGGATGAGAAGAAGAAGAAGGATGAGAAGAAGAAGAAGGATGAGAAGAAGAAGAAGGATGAGAAGAAGGAGAATTCCAAGCCGGCAAAAAGTGTATCTGCAGAGCTCCGCTATTTCTTAGCGGAGCTCTGCAGATACACTTAGCGGAGCTCTGCAGATACACTTTTTGCCGGCTTGGAATTCTTCTTATTTTCATCCTACTTCTTCTTCTTCTTCTTCTTCTTCTTCATCCTCATCCTCTTCTTCTTCTTCTGAGGATGAGGATGAAGAAGAAGTAGGATGAAAATAAGAAAAATTCCAAGCCGGCAAAAAGTGTATCGGCAGAGCTCCGCTAAGTGTATCTGCAGATACACTTAGCGGAGCTCTGCAGATAGATACAGCGGTTGAAACATAGGCTATGTTTCAACCGCTGTATAGAGTGAATGTCAGAGAACTGTCAGAAATAGGCTATTTCTGACAGGTCTCTGACATTCACTCCATACAGCGGTTGAAACATAGCCTATGTTTCAACCGCTGTATCTATCTGCAGAGCTCCGCTAAGTGTATCTGCAGAGCTCCGCTATTTCTGACTGTTCTGTGACATTCCCTCCATACAGCGGTTGAAACATTGTATCTATTTGTTTCCATTTATGGAAACAAATAGATACAATGTTTCAACCGCTGTATGGAGGGAATGTCACAGAACTGTCAGAAATAGGCTATTTCTGACAGTTCTGTAACATTCCCTCCATACAGCGGTTGAAACATTGTATCTATTTGTTTCCATAAATGGAAACAAATAGATACAATGTTTCAACCGCTGTATGGAGTGAATGTCACAGAATTGTCAGAAATAGCGGAGCTCTGCAGATACACTTAGCGGAGCTCTGCAGATACACTTTTTGCCGGCTTGGAATTCTTCTTATTTTCATCCTACTTCTTCTTCTTCTTCTTCTTTATCCTCATCCTCTTCTTCTTCTTCTGAGGATGAGGATGAGGATGAAGAAGAAGAAGAAGAAGTAGGATGAAAATAAGAATAATTCCAAGCCGGCAAAAAGTGTATCTGCAGAGCTCCTCTAAGTGTATCTGCAGAATAGAGGAGCTCTGCAGATACACTTTTTGCCGACTTGGAATTCTTCTTATTTTCATCCTACTTCTCTTCTTCTTCTTCTTCTTCATCTCAGAAGAAGAAGAAGAGGATGAGGATGAAGAGGAAGAAGAAGAAGTAGGATGAAAATAAGAAGAATTCCAAGCCGGCAAAAAGTGTATCTGCAGAGCTCCTCTAAGTGTATCTGCAGAATAGAGGAGCTCTGCAGATACACTTTTTGCCGGCTTGGAATTATTCTTATTTTCATCCTACTTCTTCTTCTTCTTCTTCTTCCCCTTCATCCTCATCCTCATCCTCTTCTTCTTCTTCTGAGGATGAGGATGAAGAAGAAGAAGAAGAAGAAGTAGGATGAAAATAAGAATAATTCCAAGCCGGCAAAAAGTGTATCTGCAGAGCTCCTCTATTCTGCAGATACACTTAGAGGAGCTCTGCAGATACACTTTTTGCCGGCTTAGAATTATTCTTATTTTCATCCTACTTCTTCTTCTTCATCCTCATCCTCAGAAGAAGAAGAAGAGGATGAGGATGAAGAGGAAGAAGAAGAAGAAGTAGGATGAAAATAAGAATAATTCCAAGCCGGCAAAAAGTGTATCTGCAGAGCTCCTCTATTCTGCAGATACACTTAGAGGAGCTCTGCAGATACACTTTTTGCCGGCTTGGAATTCTTCTTATTTTCATCCTACTTCTTCTTCTTCTTCTTCTTCTTCTTCTTCATCCTCATCCTCAGAAGAAGAAGAAGAGGATGAGGATGAGGATGAAGAGGAAGAAGAAGAAGAAGAAGAAGTAGGATGAAAATAAGAATAATTCCAAGCCGGCAAAAAGTGTATCTGCAGAGCTCCTCTATTCTGCAGATACACTTAGAGGAGCTCTGCAGATACACTTTTTGCCGGCTTGGAATTCTTCTTATTTTCATCCTACTTCTTCTTCTTCTTCTTCTTCTTCTTCATCCTCATCCTCAGAAGAAGAAGAAGAGGATGAGGATGAGGATGAAGAGGAAGAAGAAGAAGAAGAAGAAGTAGGATGAAAATAAGAAGAATTCCAAGCCGGCAAAAAGTGTATCTGCAGAGCTCCTCTATTCTGCAGATACACTTAGAGGAGCTCTGCAGATACACTTTTTGCCGGCTTGGAAATATTCTTATTTTCATCCTACTTCTTCTTCTTCTTCTTCTTCTTCATCTTCTTCTTCTTCTGAGGATGAGGATGAAGAAGAAGAAGAAGAAGAAGAAGAAGAAGAAGTAGGATGAAAATAAGAAGAATTCCAAGCCGGCAAAAAGTGTATCTGCAGAGCTCCTCTAAGTGTATCTGCAGAATAGAGGAGCTCTGCAGATACACTTTTTGCCGGCTTGGAATTATTCTTATTTTCATCCTACTTCTTCTTCTTCTTCTTCTTCCTCTTCATCCTCATCCTCTTCTTCTTCTTCTGAGGATGAGGATGAAGAAAAAGTAGGATGAAAATAAGAATAATTCCAAGCCGGCAAAAAGTGTATCTGCAGAGCTCCTCTATTCTGCAGATACACTTAGAGGAGCTCTGCAGATACACTTTTTGCCGGCTTGGAATTATTCTTATTTTCATCCTACTTCTTCTTCTTCCTCTTCATCCTCATCCTCATCCTCTTCTTCTTCTTCTGAGGATGAGGATGAAGAAGAAGAAGAAGAAGAAGAAGAAGTAGGATGAAAATAAGAATAATTCCAAGCCGGCAAAAAGTGTATCTGCAGAGCTCCTCTATTCTGCAGATACACTTAGAGGAGCTCTGCAGATACACTTTTTGCCGGCTTGGAATTCTTCTTATTTTCATCCTACTTCTTCTTCTTCTTCTTCTTCTTCATCCTCAGAAGAAGAAGAAGAGGATGAGGATGAAGAGGAAGAAGAAGAAGAAGAAGAAGTAGGATGAAAATAAGAATAATTCCAAGCCGGCAAAAAGTGTATCTGCAGAGCTCCTCTATTCTGCAGATACACTTAGAGGATCTCTGCAGATACACTTTTTGCCGGCTTGGAATTATTCTTATTTTCATCCTACTTCTTCTTCTTCTTCTTCTTCTTCTTCATCCTCATCCTCGTCCTCTTCTTCTTCTTCTGAGGATGAGGATGAGGATGAAGAAGAAGAAGAAGAAGAAGTAGGATGAAAATAAGAATTCCAAACCGGCAAAAAGTGTATCTGCAGAGTTCCTCTTTTTCTGACAGTTCTCTGACAGCTCCTTCACATGTACAGCGGTTGAAACATTGTATCTGTTTCCGAATAAAAACATCTGTATCCTAAATGGAAACAAATAGATACAATGTTTCAACCACTGTACATGTGAAGGAACTGTCAGAGAACTGTCAGAAATAGTGGAGCTCTCTGCAGGGACACTTTTGCCGGCTGATCGGGAAAAATCCGATTCGCGCACCCGAAGTAGGCTAATATTCGGATTCGACGCGAATCGAATTTTTCCTGAAATTCGTATCGAATTCCACTTCGCCTGGTTCGATTCGCTCATCTCTAATTACAGCCTTAGGCACTGTATGGGCCAGCTGCCAGCATTCAATGACATCATCAGTTTATATGGAAGACAATGGGCACCTGCACAGCATCCTTGTTTGCCACACCCCTCTCTGTCAGCACTGGGGTCACATTATCTCTGTGGTGGAGAGAACATGAGGGAGAACAAATGCTGCAATACTAGTCAGTACAAGTGTTCAAAAGTGTATTTGCCTTGCAAGAAAAATCATCTCCAATGTTGAGTGTCCCACATGTGTGGATGCTGCTGCAATATATAAAACCATTATGGGTGCTTCAAAATTGTGCATAACTTTAAAGGGTGCCTTGACTTGAGAAACACTGAAGAATACTGATGGGCTGCATGTTCAAGTCGAATGTAAGTTTGATTTGAACATGGGCTGTTCATGTGTTTGTTAAAAACACGAACGGTACGGGCGTTCGGCGGGCTATTTGCCAGCCGTTCCCCACAATGCACTGTGCCCAAACAGTGCATTTTGATTGACCAAAGCATTGCCTGCTGACAGCTGAAACATGAATGAATGTTTCACTACTAAAATAACGCATGACTTAATAATATAACCCATGCGGTATGTTAGTAACTGAGTGGTAACTTATTGAATACACAGATGCGGTAAGATACTGCTCAGTAAATTGTCCCTGTTCGAAGTTTGTGGTCGAACATTCGGTAAGCTTGAATGTTTCTACCGTGAACCGAAAAGGAGGGTGTTCAGCCCATCACTACTGGGGAAAACTAAGCAGAGGAAAAGCTGCAAGCTGGCCACACATAGTACATTCTGCTGGTACATCTTCTAAGCAATCTCATTAGACCACCAACTTTGCCATGGGAGTATAATAAACAGTGTATTCAATATATATCCAGTGCTCTCACACTACATATTTACAACTTTCTAAACTGCATTCATTTCAGGCTGCACCTCTATTAAAATAAACTATTAAAGACTACCAACATGATACAAGAAACTCTTAAAGACTGGGCACTTAGGGAGGTGCCTTGACATGACTGTGTGGCTTCCACATGTAACTGCAAATGCATGTAACCAAAACCCACACGGGAAAGCTGAAATTGATTACTTAGGTTTTTTCCTGGCTAGCTTTAACTTTTTTTCTGCCACTGATATAACTTCATTCAGTGGAGAGTTTTACACACACTCCCAGCAGCTGAAGCTATCAAGTGGCTCTGCAGCTGCCTGATCACTTCCACACATCCCTGGTAATTCCTGCCCCCCCCCCTTGCGCACTCTGCCATGTTCTCCGGGTGCCACATGTCCATAGGTGCGCCCAAGACCAGCATGGGGGGTGTTACTGGGTAAAGGGAAGGAAACTGAGTGGACATCTCTCCCCTCTCCTTTCAATCTTGCTGACCCGAAAGTGACATGTAAAACATCACTTCTGGGTCCTTGTGTCACTTTTCTCAAGGCTGTATGGCTGTGGAAGAATCTAATGCACTGTGATGTACACTGCATTAGTTTCTTTGGAGGACAGTTGAAACATCAGGGGCCTTTTTAAGAGGTCAAAAGAGAACAATTGCCAAAAAATCACCACATAGAGAACTTTTTCCCCCCCATGTGAGAAAAAAAAAGTTTAGCAAATAAAAAAAACAAAAAATTAAAGTTCCACCCAAGCACATAAAATCCCCCCCTACGTTTGAGCCTCCCTCACCCCCAAGTACATGCATTGAGAATAAATGCACGCATCAGGGGGCCTACATGAAAGTATTGATTACGTTAAACATGTTACATAGTTTGTTGGCATTTCACAGGTGCACGCAATTATAAGACTGGACATGTTGTGTAACTATTTACTTGGTGCAACCTCATCCTTTAGATTTTACAATAAAATTGGGCAATTCATTGTGTTAGTTTGACCTAAAATTAACTTCAGTGTATTTTTTACTGACATTTTGCATTTTCTAAACCATTGCACTATTATTGTATAACATAAAGCATTGGAAATAGGCTGTTTTATTGTCTAGGTTGTCTACTTTCAGAAAATATATAACATTTGGGGGTTTTATTTAATCTTCAGGACTAAAATGATTTTCTAAACGTGTGCAAAAAATAGAAAAGCGGCTCTGGAACTGAAAGGGTTAATGTGTGCTGCAGGTGCCCTTTGTATTGTCCTAAAGACCAAAAACACATTACATTACCACAAAACTAACTGGCCAAGAAGTAATCACAATGAAGATGTGCATTTCTGCAGTATTCTCAGTCAAACCATCTCATAAAATATAGAAAATATACTCACTATGCACTAAACTGATTATGCAGCTTTCTTTCTTGCACTCTATTTTGCCTTTCTCTGGGGATGTAATTATCAGATAATTTATACCTTCCATGGTAGGCCTATAGCACCCATGTAAACAAGAAACAGTTGCTTCCTTAGCTTGTCAAAGTGTAACAGAACTCATAGCTTTCCCAATCTGCAGAGTCTCTAGAGTTAACAACCTAACAGAAGACCATGGCAGTCTGTACCTGATAACTAATAATGGTAATTTGTACTGTTTGAAGGTAGTAGGATAAAGAGGGGGTCATAGGACTAAGGCATTTAATTTAATTTTGGATGGTACCACTACAACTAGGTCAGGGAACAATTGTTACTAGTTACATAGAGATTTTCCAAGAAGCTAGATATTTTCTTTGTGCTAGTAACCAGTACAAATGCAAGCAATGGTCCTCTGAGAAAGCCCTGCACAGCCTAACCCATGCCTGGTCCTGTCAATTAGGCCAAGAATGTATCTTCTCTATGAAGGAACTATACTGAGTGCTTTGTCATCTTGGCACCTACAGTCTTAGAATGTCCAATTCTGCTCTAGGAGTCTTACTTTTTTACTGAATGCTGTTGGGAGCAACTTCATACACACAAAATAGTCTATGGCTCTAAAGTAAATAGCATTTTATTCCACCCTTACTGCATACTGCACATATCATTTCCAAGTCAGATAATATCAAGTTATCATCTGCAATAGGACATCACATGTCAACTTGTGCTTTTTCTCAGCATTATTTGTTACTTCTTCTTAAAGTAAAATATGATCAGTAAGTGCACTTTGTACTGTTTGAGAAAAGATTAAAGCCTTTTATGTTCATGTGCAGATTTTGGATCTGACTTATGACTGCTCTTTGAATTTCAAAGCTTAACTTTGTAAGGGATTTTGTACAGCCATTACTTATTTATAAATTATTTCATATGCAAGATAGTACTGCGGGGACAAACATCTCAAAACCAAAAGCTGACTTGACAGTGGCAGCATGCTATTAAACACCAGAGGAAGGTTTTATGCATTAAGAGGAGTCATAACATTTTAGGCATTGTGGGATTTAAATCTGTATACATTTTGAAACTGCGAATAATGCCATCAGTGAGATGTCTGAAGCCTAAAAGCTTTGTTACAGCTCCCTTACATATGTATTGGAAGAAAAGAATGTGTGATTTAAATGCTGCAACATGCCTGTACACACACACACAATATATATATATACAGTATATATATATATATATATATATATATATATACATACACACTATATTGCCAATAGTATTGGGACGCCTGCCTTTACACACACATGAACTTTAAGCCATCCCAGTCTTAGTCCGTAGGGTTCAATATTGAGTTGGCCCACCCTTTGCAACTATAACAGCTTCAACTCTTCTGGGGAGGCTGTTCACAAGATTTAGGAGTGTGTCTATGGGAATGTTTGACCATTCTTCCAGAAGCGCATTTGTGAGGTGACTGATGTTGGACAAGAAGGCCTGGCTCGCAGTCTCTACTCAAATTCATCAAAAAGGTGTTCTATTGAATTGAGGTCAGGACTCTGTGCAGGCCAGTCAAGTTCCTCCACCTCAAACTCACTCATCCATGTCTTTGTGGACCTTGCTTTGTGCACTGGTGCGCAGTCATGTTGGAACAGGCAGGGGTCATCCTCAAACTGTTCCCACAAAGTTGGGAGCATGAAATTGTCCAAAATGTCTTGGTATGCTGACACCTTAAGAGTTCCCTTCACTTGAGCTAAAGGGCCAAGTCCAACCCCTGAAAAACAACCCCACACCATAATCCCCCCTCCACCAAACTGCTCTCCTGGCAACTGCCAAACCCAGACACGCCCATTGGATTGCCAGACAGAGAAGTGTGATTCATCAATCCAGAGAACATGTCTCCTCTGCTCTAGAGTCCAATGGTGGTATGCTTTACACCGCTGCATCTGATGCTTTGCATTTTACTTGGTGATGTAAGGCTTGGATACAGCAGCTCGGCCATAGAAACCCATTCCATGAAGCTCTCTATGCACTGTTGTTGTGCTAATCTGAAGGCCGCATGAAAATTTCATGGATGGACTTATTGCACAGGTGGCAACCTATCACGGTTCCACGCTTGAATTCACTGAGCTCCTGAGAGCCACCCATTCTTTCAAAAATGTTTGTAAAAGCAGTCTGCATGCCTAGGTGCTTGTTTTTATACACCTGTGGCCATGGAGGTGATTGGAACACCTGAATCCAATGATTTGGAGGGGTGTCCCAATACTTTTGCCAATATAATATATATATATATATTAGAGATGAGCGAAGTATTCAAAAATTCGATTCGACTGATTCGGCGAATTCGTGGAAAAATTTCGATTCGAGTCAAATATATTTGCTGCGAATTTAACTTATAAAAGGGTGTTTCTAGGCTTCAGAGAGCCTTTATATTAGTGCAGAACACTGTACCTTTAATTTAAATGCCCTTGGAGTCTGCTGGGGAAGAGAAATAATACTGACAGTCAGTATGACATGCAGATGAGTGCCGTCGATCTTAGAATCACCGCACACTTCACTCATTTGGGCAGTCACGGGGCCAAAACCAAAGTGTGGAGCCACAGTGTGGCGGTGGAGGCAGCAGCAATGGGAGGCCATACAGCACCCTATGACAAAAATGGAAACCACCAGCAGTGTGAGGAGACCTGAAAGTGGCACATGGCAGAGTGTGGCGATGGAGACAGCAGCAATGGGAGTCCGTACAGGGACCCATGACACACTCTGGACCTGGCAGCAGCATGAGGAGGCGGTACAGGGGCCCATGACAGATTACGGGCCTGGCAGCAGCATGAGGAGTCGGTACGGGGGCCCATGGCAGATTACGGGCCTGGCAGCAGCATGAGGAGTCGGTACGGGGTCCCATGGCAGATTACGGGCCTGGCAGCAGCAATGGGAGGCCGTACAGGGACCCATGACACACTCTGGACCTGGCAGCAGCATGAGGAGGCGGTACAGGGGCGCATGACAGATTACGAGCCTGGCAGCAGCAACTTGGACAGGAGGACGTTCAGCCTCTGCACCGTCGGGTGCGTGCTCGCAAACTGTTGTCTCTTGGAAACGGATTCCAAGAAAGACTGCTGACGGAATCCGTGAAGAGGAGTAGCAGGAGAAGGAGCATCTGAACGAGCGGAATATGCCAACAAGCGACAACAGGGGCCCATGACAGATTACGGGCCTGGCAGCAGCATGAGGAGTCGGTACGGGGGCCCATGGCAGATTACGGGCCTGGCAGCAGCTATGGGAGGCCCGTAATCTGCCAGCACCCTATGACAAAAAATGGAACACACCAGCAGTGTGTGAGGAGACCTGAAACTGGCACATGGCAGAGTGTGGCGATGGAGACAGCAGCAATGGGAGGCCGTACAGGGACCCATGAGAGACTCTGGACTTGGCAGCAGCATGAGGAGGTGGTATAGGGGCCCATGGCAGATTAGGGGCCTGGCAGCAGCTATGGGAGGCCCGTAATCTGCCAGCACCCTATGACAAAAAATTGAACACACCAGCAGTGTGTGAGGAGACCTGAAAGTGGCACATGGCAGAGTGTGGCGATGGAGACAGCAGCAATGGGAGGCCGTACAGGGACCCATGAGAGACTCTGGACCTGGCAGCAGCATGAGGAGGTGGTATAGGGGCCCATGGCAGATTAGGGGCCTGGCAGCAGCTATGGGAGGCCCGTAATCTGCCAGCACCCTATGACAAAAAATGGAACACACCAGCAGTGTGAGGAGACGTGAAAGTGGCACATGGCAGGGGCATGATTCATGGCGGATTTAGTCAGCTGTGTCAGGAACTGGTGGTTTGAAATCCAGACTAATCCACGCCTGTTTCATTTTCACAAACGTGAGTCTCTCCACACTTTGGGTGGACAGTCGTGTCCTCCGCGGAGTTACAATACCTCCTGCCGCACTAAACACGCGCTCCGATGCCACGCTACTGGCCGGGCATGACAGCCTTTCAAGGGCAAATTCAGCTAGTTGGGGCCAAAGGTCAAGTTTCGTTGCCCAGTAGTCAAGGGGATTGTCTACCTCGGTTGGCAGGGTGCTGTCCAAGTAGGCCCAAGCCTGTTGTTTGAGGTCCTGCTCCAGGTCCACCTGATGCTGCTGCTGCTGCGGCTGGTTAGTAGTTTCCTCACTGCGCTGGTGAAGAAAGCTACTCATCATCGACTGCAGACTGAGGCAGCCGCTGCTGGTGGAGCTACCACTGCTCCTACCACCCCACCCCTCCCCTGCTGCCATGGCAGCAGAACGCGAGCGCACAGGGCCCACAGTGTCTGAGGATGGACGTTGGCGCACAAAGGCAGAGACCAACTGACTACATAGGTGGTTTTTATAGTACGTTATTTTGGCCTCCCTCTCAGCAGGTGTGAAAAAGGCCACCATTTTTGAACGGTAGCGAGGGTCCAACAAGGAGGACAGCCAAAAGTCATCCCTCTGTCTGATGGTTATTATTCGGCTGTCGCTACGCAAGCAACCGAGCATGCTATGGGCCATTTGTGCCAAGGAATGCGAGGGACTCCCTGCCTCCATCTCCACAGCATACTGCCACGGTGCGTCTGGGTCCTCTGTCTCCTCCTCCTCCTCCTCTACCAGATGCTCCTGCTCCTCCACTCCTGTCCGCTGAGTGGAAAAACCACCCATTTCACTCAATAATTCCTGAGCACAAATGTCCTCCTCTACCTCCTCCTCTTCTTCCTGTCCTGCCCCCACAGGGGTCATGTGGCGTTGAGATCTGTGCGCCACGTCTACCGCACCCTGACCAGCCATTGTTAACAGCATTTGTTCCAGGACGTGCAACAGAGGAATGACGTCGTTCATCCCATAGTCCTGCCGACTCACGAATAGCGTGGCCTCCTCAAAGGGCCTGAGCAAGCGGCAGGTGTCACGCATGAGCTGCCAATGGCTGACATCTAAGTTACACAGGGGAGTACCTTTATCCGCTTGTAACATCAGGAAATCGGTGATGGCCTTTCGCTGTTCGTAAAGGCGGTCTAACATGTGTAGGGTTGAATTCCACCTTGTTGCAACGTCGCAGATCAGGCGATGCTGTGGAATTCCGTTCTGCCGCTGCAGCTCAAGGAGGGTGTGCTTTGCGGTGTAGGAATGGCTGAAATGCATGCAAAGTTTACGTGACATTTTAAGGATGTCTTGCAGTGGGATGGTGGATTTTAAGAACCGCTTGACAACCAGATTGAACACGTGAGCCATGCATGGCGCATGGCACAACCTTACTTGACGCAGAGCAGACACCATGTTCTTTCCGTTGTCGGTCAACATGGTTCCGATTTTGAGTTTGCGCGGAGACAGCCATCTGTCGATTTCTCTGTTCATTACACTGAGAAGTTCCTCCCCTGTGTGACTACGTTCGCCAAGGCATACCAGGTGCAGCACAGCGTGACACCGTTGCGCCCTGCACATGTGATATGCCGGTCGGGTAATGGGACTTGGCACGGGGGTGGCGGCTGAGGACACGGCGGAAGAAGAGGTGGTAGAGGCGGACATCTTTTGTGGACCAAGGACGTGCAAACGTGGAGGCAAAAGCGGCGTGACCTGTCCAAGTTGCTGGTGCGACTGTGACGGCACCACGTTCACCCAGTGGGCCGTAAATGACATGTACTGTCCCTGACCGTAGTTACAGCTCCACACGTCGGCGCTGCCGTGCACTTTGGCAGAGACCGACATGCTCAAAGACTGGCCCACCATCTCTTCTACATGTGAATGCAGGGCTGGCACTGCCTTTTTGGCGAAGAAATGACGGCTTGGCACTCTCCACCGCGGCACGGCACAAGCCATCATTTCTCGGAAAGGTGCTGAGTCCACCACTTGGAAAGGGAGGGACTGCAGCACCAGCAACTTGGACAGGAGGACGTTCAGCTTTTGCACCGTCGGGTGCGTGCTCGCAAACTGTTGTCTCTTGGAAACGGATTCCAAGAAAGACTGCTGACGGAATCCGTGAAGAGGAGTAGCAGGAGAAGGAGCATCTGAACGAGCGGAAGATGGCAACGAGCGACAACTCCCCTCAGCAGAGGTGTTGGAGCCTTGACTGGCTGATAGAGGGCGATTGACGTCGGGTGACGGAGCAAGTAACGGAGCGGGTGATGGAGCGGGGGCTGGGGCAGGCAGAACCGCTGTATCTTTATCACGGTTTTCCCAGGCCACCAAATGGCGATGCTGCATATGCTGACGCAACACTGTAGTCCCAACATGGGCCCCCTTGCCACGCTTGACTTTCTGGCCACATAGTCGACATACGGCTACGTTTACTTCCTCGGGCGGCTTGACAAAAAATTGCCACACCGCCGAGTAGGAAACTTTGCCCCCGATACTCCTCACTGGCTGACTGCTGCTTCCTCTGTGCACACCGGCACCACTACTGGCCGTGGTGGTAGGCTGCAGTGGAGCTGTTGCTGTACTCCGTGGCCGTTTGCCTCCACTGACACTGCTGCGACCCTGCTGCCTCCTGGGCAACCCACCGACTGTTTTGCTCGCTGCCAAGCTGCCACCCTCTTCTCCTGATGATGCGGAAGCAATAGCCTGATGACGACGAGGCTGCCAAGTGCGATCAGCCTCATCATCATCAATTAGGGTCTCCGCCTCACTACTAGCCCCCTCGGCTGCGTGTGGGTCAGGAGACAGACCTGTCTCTAGACCGGCTACCGAGCCACTCTCCTCGCCACTACTTCTTCGCCTGGCTGCTGAAGAGGCGGATGTCTCCCCCCGTTCCTGACCGCCCTCTGTTAGCTCTTCCTCACTGTACAGTGGGGCTGAGCCCACAGCATGCGATACTTCGCTTGGTGAGGGAACACCAAAGGACAGGGGCAGGTCGAGGACACGTGATTTCAGTGGGCTTGCTCCCGGGCCATGCCAACTAACGGTTGTGTCTGACGTACCCACCGACCGTTGGCTGTAGGTGTCAGAGGTGACCTGGGAAGAGGAAGACGACCGAGCCAACCAATCGATGACGGCAGGGTTGTCGGTGGAGACACGACCGCTGGATGACACCGGGAGCACTGGCCTCTGGCTGCGAATAGTGCTGCCTCGACCCCTTCCTCTGCTGCCACGTCTGCTCGCTCCTAAAACATTGCCTCCTCTGCCACTCCTCTGCATGTTGTCTGACATACTCTTTAATTAAACGATTCTGTGTCCCTGAGTAACAATTCTGTGTCTGTCCCTGAGTAACAATTCTGTGTCCCTGAGTAACGTTTCTGTGGCCCTAAGTAACAGTTCTGTGTCCCTCAGTAACAATTCTGTGTCCCTCAGTAACAATTCTGTGTCCCTCAGTAACAATTATGTGTCCCTCAGTAACAATTATGTGTCTGTCCCTGAGTAACAATTCTGTGTCTGTCCCTGAGTAACAATTCTGTGTCCCTGAGTAACGTTTCTGTGGCCCTAAGTAACAGTTCTGTGGCCCTCAGTAACAATTCTGTGTCCCTCAGTAACAATTCTGTGTCTGTCCCTGAGTAACAATTCTGTGTCCCTGAGTAACAATTCTGTGTCCCTCAGTAACAATTCTGTGTCCCTCAGTAACAATTCTGTGTCCCTCAGTAACAATTCTGTGTCCCTCAGTAACAATTCTGTGTCTGTCCCTGAGTAACAATTCTGTGTCTGTCCCTGAGTAACAATTCTGTGTCCCTGAGTAACGTTTCTCTGGCCCTAAGTAACAGTTCTGTGGCCCTCAGTAACAATTCTGTGTCCCTCAGTAACAATTCTGTGTCTGTCCCTGAGTAACAATTCTGTGTCTGTCCCTGAGTAACAATTCTGTGTCCCTCAGTAACAATTCTGTGTCCCCCAGTAACAATTCTGTGTCCCTGAGTAACAATTTTGTGTCCCTCAGTAACAATTCTGTGTCCCTCAGTAACAATTCTGTGTCCCTGAGTAACAATTCTGTGTCTGTCCCTGAGTAACAATTCTGTGTCCCTAAGTAACGTTTCTGTGGCCCTAAGTAACGGTTCTGTGGCCCTCAGTAACAAATCTGTGTCCCTCAGTAACAATTCTGTGTCTGTCCCTGAGTAACAATTCTGTGTCCCTAAGTAACGTTTCTGTGGCCCTAAGTAACGTTTCTGTGGCCCTAAGTAACGATTCTGTGGCCCTAAGTAACGTTTCTGTAGCCCTAAGTAACGTTTCTGTGGCCCTAAGTAACGTTTCTGTGGCCCTAAGTAACGTTTCTGTGGCCCTAAGTAACAGTTCTTTGGCCCTCAGTAACAGTTCTGTGGCCCTCAGTAACAATTCTGTGTCTGTCCCTGAGTAACAATTCTGTGTCCCTAAGTAACGTTTCTGTGTCCCTAAGTAACGTTTCTGTGGCCCTCAGTAACAATTCTGTGGCCCTAAGTAACGATTCTGTGGCCCTAAGTAACGTTTCTGTAGCCCTAAGTAACTTTTCTGTGGCCCTAAGTAACGTTTCTGTAGCCCTAAGTAACGTTTCTGTGGCCCTAAGTAACATTTCTGTGGCCCTAAGTAACGGTTCTGTGTCCCTCAGTAACAATTCTGTATCCCTCAGTAACAATTCTGTGTCTGTCCCTGAGTAACAATTCTGTGTCCCTAAGTAACGTTTCTGTGGCCCTAAGTAACGGTTCTGTGGCCCTCAGTAACAATTCTGTGTCCCTCAGTAACAATTCTGTGTCTGTCCCTAAGTAACAATTCTGTGGCCCTAAGTAAAGTTTCTGTGGCCCTAAGTAACGTTTCTGTGGCCCTAAGTAACGTTTCTGTGGCCCTAAATAACGATTCTGTGGCCCTAAGTAACGTTTCTGTGGCCCTCAGTAACAAATCTGTGTCCCTCAGTAACAATTCTGTGTCTGTCCCTAAGTAAGAATTCTGTGGCCCTAAGTAACGTTTCTGTGGCCCTAAGTAACGTTTCTGTGGCCCTAAGTAACGTTTCTGTGTCCCTCAGTAACAATTCTGTATCCCTCAGTAACAATTCTGTGTCTGTCCCTGAGTAACAATTCTGTGTCCCTAAGTAACGTTTCTGTGGCCCTAAGTAACGGTTCTGTGGCCCTCAGTAACAATTCTGTGTCCCTCAGTAACAATTCTGTGTCTGTCCCTAAGTAACAATTCTGTGGCCCTAAGTAAAGTTTCTGTGGCCCTAAGTAACGTTTCTGTGGCCCTAAGTAACGATTCTGTGGCCCTAAGTAACGTTTCTGTGGCCCTAAGTAACGTTTCTGTGGCCCTAAGTAACGGTTCTGTGTCCCTCAGTAACAATTCTGTATCCCTCAGTAACAATTCTGTGTCTGTCCCTGAGTAACAATTCTGTGTCCCTAAGTAACGTTTCTGTGGCCCTAAGTAACGGTTCTGTTGCCCTCAGTAACAATTCTGTGTCCCTCAGTAACAATTCTGTGTCTATCCCTAAGTAATAATTCTGTGGCCCTAAGTAACGTTTCTGTGGCCCTAAGTAACGTTTCTGTGGCCCTAAGTAACGATTCTGTGGCCCTAAGTAACGTTTCTGTGGCCCTAAGTAACGTTTCTGTGGCCCTCAGTAACAAATCTGTGTCTATCCCTAAGTAATAATTCTGTGGCCCTAAGTAACGTTTCTGTGGCCCTAAGTAACGTTTCTGTGGCCCTAAGTAACGATTCTGTGGCCCTAAGTAACGTTTCTGTGGCCCTAAGTAACGTTTCTGTGGCCCTCAGTAACAAATCTGCGTCCCTCAGTAACAATTCTGTGTCTGTCCCTAAGTAACAATTCTGTTGCCCTAAGTAACGTTTCTGTGGCCCTAAGTAACGGTTCTGTGGCCCTCAGTAACAATTCTGTGTCCCTCAATAACAATTCTGTGTCTGTCCCTAAGTAACAATTCTGTGGCCCTAAGTAACGTTTCTGTGGCCCTAAGTAACGATTCTGTGGCCCTCAGTAACAATTCTGTATCCCTCAGTAACAATTCTGTGTCTGTCCCTGAGTAACAATTCTGTGTCCCTAAGTAACGTTTCTGTGGCCCTAACTAACGATTCTGTGGCCCTAAGTAACGTTTCTGTGGCCCTAAGTAACGTTTCTGTGGCCCTCAGTAACAAATCTGTGTCCCTAAGTAACAATTCTGTGTCTGTCCCTAAGTAACAATTCTGTGGCCCTAAGTAACGTTTCTGTGGCCCTAAGTAACGGTTCTGTGGCCCTCAGTAACAATTCTGTGTCCCTCAATAACAATTCTGTGTCTGTCCTTAAGTAACAATTCTGTGGCCCTAAGTAACGTTTCTGTGGCCCTAAGTAACGTTTCTGTGGCCCTAAGTAACATTTCTGTGGCCCTAAGTAACGGTTCTGTGGCCCTCAGTAACAATTCTGTGTCCCTCAATAACAATTCTGTGTCTGTCCTTAAGTAACAATTCTGTGGCCCTAAGTAACGTTTCTGTGGCCCTAAGTAACGTTTCTGTGGCCCTAAGTAACGATTCTGTGGCCCTCAGTAACAAATCTGTGTCCCTCAGTAACAATTCTGTGTCTGTCCCTAAGTAACAATTCTGTGGCCCTAAGTAACGTTTCTGTGGCCCTAAGTAACGATTCTGTGGCCCTCAGTAACAATTCTGTATCCCTCAGTAACAATTCTGTCTGTCCCTGAGTAACAATTCTGTGTCCCTAAGTAATGTTTCTGTGGCCCTAACTAACGATTCTGTGGCCCTAAGTAACGTTTCTGTGGCCCTAAGTAACGTTTCTGTGGCCCTAAGTAACGATTCTGTGGCCCTAACTAACGTTTCTGTGTCCCTAAGTAACGTTTCTCTGTCCCTAACTCTCTCCCTGCATACAGCCAGGTCTGCCTCTGTTGAATGACTGGAGGCAAATGGAGAATTCTAAAATGGCCGCCATTTATAGCTCGACCATTACACTGTGCTGGCTGGCTGGCTGCTGATTGGCTAATGCGATCACATGTCATGAATGAATGCATTATGGGTCAGCGCGCCTTGTCTGCGCGCCTTCCCAGACATCCCCGCTCCGTCGCCGCACATGTCGCCGCCATTTTAGGAAAAATTTCGATTCGCGCATCCGAAGTCTGCTTATTTTCGGATTTGACGCGAATCGAAATTTTCCTAATATTCGAAACGAATTCCACTTCGCCTACTTCGATTCGCTCATCTCTAATATATATATATATATTGTGTGTGTGTCAGGAGTCCTACCCTTCATTACCATTCACTGTCATAAGATTAATGATGTAATAAATGGAAATACAAACTAGCTAATAAATGTCGTCTTCTAAAACTAAGACTAAGTATAAGGGTCACGTACCTGATCGGAAATGACAACGTTGGCCTCTCTTGTATCTCTGGCCCAGGTTCTGCTGAAGGTGGAACAGAGTGTACCAAGGGACAGGAGGAACATGAGTGCAGGTGTTGATAGGAGCACTTGCAGCAAGAGATGTGGTCTCAGGTAGGTTAGCAGAACATCAGGTCAGGAATTGTAACTGTGCACTGAGATCCAGCAGAAGTTAAAGGGGCACTGCACCTGGGTTGCAGATTCCAGATGCGAGGCTTGTCAGGGATCCAGTATATATATCTCCATTTGTAAGCACTATAACTTTCACGTAAATCAATTAATTTACACATATTGTGATTTTTTTTAGCAAAGACATGTAGCAGAATACATTTTGTCCTAAATTTATGACAAAATTTGATGTTTTAAATTTTCTTACTGGACATGTTTAATAGCAAAAAGTAAAAAATATAGTTTTTTTTCTCAAAATTGTCGGTCTTTTTTTTATAGCGCAAAAAATGAAAAACACACAGGCGATGAAATACCACCGGAAGAACGCTCTATTTGTGGGATAAAAGAACATAAATTTCTTTTGGGTACAGCTTTGCATGGCCACGCAATTGTCAGTTAAAAATAACGAAGCGCCGTAACGCAAAAAATGGCCTGGTCAGGAAGGGGGGTAAATCCTCTGGAGGGCAAGTGGTTAGCCTGGCATCAACATGCAGAGTGCACACACCCATCACGTGCAAGCATGCCCATGCACCTTGCTGTGCACATGTGCACCTAGTCACCATTTTGCTGAGAATTCCACACACATGCACAGTTTATTCAGAAAATTAAAGCTAATCTCTGATTCAGTGATTTTACATATTCTGGATGTCCAACACCTAAAGAGATATCAAGCAGAAGGAATAGTCCCTGTGACAAACACAGTGCCTGACCCCTGCCCTTCTCACCAACTCGTGACAAAGGACCAGCCAATCTCACACCACACTGTCACTTATGCCACTCTGAGCTGCACCCTGCACAAAGATTTTCCAGCTCGTGGGACCACAATCTATGTGCCAGTAGCCTGAGAGCGATTGTCACTAGGTTAGTTAATTACGTAATTAACCCTTCAAACTCCAAGTAGCCACAAGATAGCATTGGGCTTATCAATCGTTCACAAGGTTAGCAAGAACAAATGTGAACAATAAACGTCTGTAACACACTGTCACCGCAGACAAGTATATTCAGAGGATTATTATATACAGTAGCACTCTTCAAGAGACAGAGATTCTTTATTTTGCATTAAAAGCTTTAGAGACAGTTTCAACACTTTTCAAAACAAAGTTTATTACTAAAAAGGTCAAAATGGTGCAATTAAAATATTTACAGAAAGGGATGTTACAGAGAAATAAAGAGAACAATAAAGCAACAGAGACAGAAAGAAAGGAGTTAAGAAGGCAGAATACTTGCAAAGTCCTTGGTTTTAGCAGAGTCCAATTGTCCGAGCAGAAATGTTGCCTACGCTCTCAAATCCATTAAGAGGTTTCTTGGTTGATGTCAAATGAAAGCTCCCTCTTAACAAGTCCTGTCATCCCCTTTTCTATGATATCAAAGGGGTGTGGACAAAGACCAACTTACCAATAATCCGGTTTAAGGGATGGGTGCTAGGAAGTCACCAACTTTATGACCAGGTCCCAACTGCAGTTTCATACTAATATTACAACTTCCAATACATGCAGGTGGTATTCTAGCAACTGGCAGATTAATATTCAGAATTATATTTCGAACCCAGGGATACCAAACACAGCATGCCTTTGTGACTAAGGAGAGAAGAGACAGCTTTCTCCCTTTTCCTATGTGCTAACATAGTCATGTATGACCTTGATTTGTTCGGTATGATATTCCCTATTCAAATATATACCTAATATTAATGTGTCTTGTTCCTGTTGAATTCTATGAAATGTATGTGGAATTGTTACATGTGGAATAGACGTTTTATGGCACGTTGTGCATTCCTAGAGCTCTAATGACCTTACAGATCATGTGTGACTGCTTGACTGAGTTATTATTGTTTTACAAAAGAGCAGAGGAAAGTGTTTTTCATGGTTTGTGGAAGCAGACATCCAGCCAAAACTAATTAGCTGTTTACAGCCCTGGACACTGCTGGTGTCTATTTGTGTTTTAATTAAGATAAGAGGCTCTTTTGAAGTTTGTTAAAAGTTACAGCTACAAATTCCAGTTTTCAGGAGGAGGGGAGTAAGATTATTGCTCATGAAAAGCAAAAGTACAGGTTCCATGTCCCTATTGCACACAGTCATTACAGTCCCGACTCCCTAGAGGCCTACAAGCAACAATTACGTCTGCTTTTCCTGGTGACATGGAATATTCTGAGAACTGGTACAACATTTGGGACATTAAAACTCTAGAATCTATAATGCTTTTTGTAGCTAAAAGAAGAAATTTGGACATAAATCTTAAGATAGAACAGACAAAAATTAAAGAGGATCTGTCACAGTTTGTCCACTTAGCTAACTTTAAAGTTCTGGATGAATAAATCTGGGGGTGAATATGGAAAGTGGAAAAAGAAAACTTTTAGAACAAAATGCAAGAAGTTACTAAGGGATAAAGATAGGTTACTTAAAGAAAAGACAAGGTGGTGGAAATATAGAAGAAGGATTGATCTGATTCATCACACCCACCTCCTCATATGGGTCTTACTTAAAGGGAAAATTCATCTTCACCAAAAAACAGCCTATGCAGGTAAGGGGCGTCTGTATCTCTGTCTTGCTATAGGGGTAGGCCATTTATGTACCTCATGTAGCTTGACTGGAATACTCCCAGGATGTTGCGAAGTACTTCCAGGATGTGCTAAGTGAGGCCTAGTCATTTACTGTTCATCCCCACCATCATAGGAGTGAGATTTTTCTCTGACTCAGACCCCCTCACATAATTTTTCTCTCCCCTGATGCAGTAGCTCTGAGCTCAGCGTCTGAAAGGCCACTCCTGTGGGAGAGGAGGTAAGCAGTAATGACTAGACCTTCTTAGCAATGTTCTGGGTGTATTCCAGTCAGGCTTCAAGAGGTACTTAAATGGCCTACACCTATAGCAAAGGTATTATTCAAGCTGTTGTATAAAATGTCTTGTCATCACTCAGAAGCTGAATTGTAGCTAAAAAGTCACCTCACGGACATATATAGGGGAACGGTGTCCACATCAAAGTCCTGTCACATGCGATTAGGAAAAGGGAGAAAGGACACCGCTCTAACCATTAGTGTAATCCTATATATGGGGGATGACCTCAGCTGTCACACCGAACATGCCCACTGATGCATTAGACCCCACCCACCAGGGCTTGATCACAGACTGGGCAGGGTGAAACGCATCAGAGGGCATGGCGGCTGATGCCATCCCCCTTATACAGGATTACATGGGTGGTCAGAGCAGTGTCCTTTCTTCCTTTTCCTAATCACAAGGGTATTATTCAACTTTAGTCAGAGCTACACAGTTTGTTTTTATCTACAGACACCCCTTATTTGCATAGGCAGTTTTTTGGCAAAGGTGAACTATCCCTACAAGAACACAATATATAATACACAGACAAACCCAAAGGAACCCATAGAGGACTGCTAGGAAAACCAGGGCATCAAGAGATTCATGTTTTCAATGACAATTTTGAGGTACTAACACATTTTATATTGAGAACCTTTACCTACAGCACATTTTTCCAGTACTAACTAATGGAGAAATCAATAATGATATAAGAACAAATTCAGGTGAATGGAAGACTTTACCCAAAGTATAATCTGTGCAAAATATAAATTCCACAGTCACATCTAATGACAAGCATACGCTGGATTACACCCTTAAATTATCTCTCGAGACAGCATTTGATGTCTGGGACAAATGACATAACAACTAAGGAGAGCTCAAACAAACAAGAAGAGGTGATAGTGACTGCACCCTATATGAATGCTTAGCCTGAACATTGTTTAGATCTGCCCTACTGCACCTCCAAAAAAAACTTGTACCTCCACTGAGATGTCTGAAACCAGAAAAAAATAAATATTTTTTCTAGCAATCTAGACAAAATGTGGACATTTTGTAAGGTAATTAACTTTACAAAGCTATTTTTTTAAACAAAAACCAAGAAAACCTTTTGCAGTCCTATCGGTTTTAGTAGATGAGACACCACACCTCAATGAAGATGATATCCTAAATGTAAGTATAGCTTCACAACTAAAGCCCCAATCAACTTCAATAAAATTGAAGGGTAGTTCTTTTTTTCCATTTTCCATTTTTATACAGCCTGCCTGAGAGTTCAGAAAAAAGGGGGGTAGGGAGCTGAAATCACACACTCTCAGTGAGGAGATCTATAAGAGCCGATTGGAGGCAAGAGACACACCCCCTTCATACAGTTCAGAGAAACAGACCTACGGCTTTCAATCTGCTGGAAGTCCCTCCCCTGTCATCATTTTTGGTGTCAGGAAAATTTGTCAGAAGTGATTCATGCTGATAGCAGAGGAATACGACAGCAGACAGAAAGTCCACTTAGTGCACTTAATTGAGTAAGTACACACAACAGGGGTGTATGATTTGTTCATATTTCCTATCTGAGGTATTTTAAGGCCACAACAGATATTGTGATTAGGAATATGGATAAAGGAGGACTACATCCTAGAAGCAAAGAGAAGCATGGAATGCAATGCTTACTATAAAATTCTTGAGAAGACCTTTGTAGAAAATATATTTCCTTTATAGATTACAGTTTAGAAATGGGTATTATTATGAAAGTCAAAGGAGTTTGTTTTCATTAATAATCCAAACTTACCACATTTTACCACCTCCCAATGGATTTTAAGTCTTTCGGTAAGCCTCTGGGATGTCTAATTATTTCAGGCATTAATTAGTTCACATCCATCCTCTCTCAGTATATATATTTTTATTTATAATGGTTTGACAAACATCTCCCCTGACATCTAAAGAATGCATCAGAACTACTCAGGAATTTAAAGAACATAATGTACAATGGACTTTGTAATGCTGCTGGCTGACCTTGGATGTATCATCCCTTTATTTGAAGATACCACACAGTAAGGGATTGGAAGCAGTATCTTTTTTTTGGATTCCCTAAAGCCCTGGAAACAGTTGGATTTCCTGCTTAGAGTGATATGTTTCATTGCTATACATAACTATTTCATTTTCTCAAAACTTTCATTCAAGAAAGAGGTACTACTATAAGCATCTGTTTTGCACCCAGTTTTGCAAATGTTTGCATTGTTAGTTTTGAAGAAAGCTTTATATCAACAAACTGTAACCTGTTTTATTTTAAAATCAAATTTTGCAAGAGACATATAGATGACCTTGTGATCATTTCAAAAGGGAACCTTAAGGAAATTCAATTTTTTTGGAAAATACTTGAATAATAACAAATGGGTCTTCAACTTCACTAGTTAATATCACTGTTAATCTACTAAATACCTAGATGTGGTTATGTTTGGCAACCAAGATGGATTCATTATGACTAAGACATTTTTTAAAATACAGTAACAGCTACCTTATCTTTAAGAGTTATCATTCAAATTACTGTTCATGCTGGACCCTCTTTCAAAGAAAGAAGTCTCAAAAGCACCCAAAGTGCTGTTTCTACGGGACCCTACCCTTAGAAATAGAATTGCATCTAGTATAATTACGTTGGAGGTAAAGAAAAAAACAATGGAAATACCTAAAAAAATGGGCTGTTTCAAATGCGACACACCAAACTGCCTTAGTTGTTTGTCTATCATCCAAGGTGCCCTTGCAATTGAGTCTTTCAGCACAAGCTCTCAACTGCTTCTCTCAGTATATTATGTACATTCTATCAAGCCCATATAGGTTACAATATGATGGTAGAACGATACAAGCATCCCAACAAAATCTCAAAAAACACAGATAAAATATGAGACTATGTTTTGAAGGTCATTGTGTATCAAGTAATTTTTGAGTACATCATGAAAAGGAGTTTAATGTCCTTTCGGACTGTCATTACATGACATTTTAGATTTATGGTCTAAATGAGGCAAACAAAATGGTTGAATCATTTACAATGATTTACAACACTTACTGCATCATGTCTTATCACAATATCACACTGCACTTTTTGTAGGTATATACTGTGTGGTATAATATTGGTGATTCATGATCACTTTTATAATTCACTTTGTCGGCATACCCCTTCCTTTAAATTTTAGGGCCTCTTCCGCCTTGTCCACCTTTTCTCCATAACAATTATTCCTTTACTTTTTTAAACATATATGGACATTTATTTTCATCAGCACATTGTTCTTACAAGTTATTTTAAAGTTCAATCATATTTTTAAAATTTGATTTATTCCTATTTTTATTACTTTGATTTCCATTACATTTTAGGCCTCGTACATCCAATGAGAATATCAGATAAATGATTGTCTGTTTTACGTTTTTTTTTTGCATGCTAGTCTCCATATAGGAAATGAGAGCTTACTCAAAAACAAACATTCTCATACGCCATACTAGAATTTAAGAAAGTGATGTAATGCTTGTATTGTATTGTATATTTGGATGAAAACTGTACTGATTTAAAGAAAATCATATGATCTGGTATTGCAGGAGAATGGTATCGCAGGAGACTCTTTCCCCTTTTGAACTGTTGTAATCGGCTCTTGAAAGCTGTGTTCTAATGATCAGATCACTTCGAAAGCTGTATTTTTTGTATGATTTTCTGATCATGTGTGCGAGGCTTTAGACACACTTATAAACTTGATTCTGCAAGATTCATATGGGTGTTTTTACACATATTTATTTTTCATCTAGGTTATAGACTTATTTACTTTATTACATGTTACAGTATCTGTCTGTTCACTGTTTAACTGAAGCATCTCTGTCTGTCCTGAAGGGTTTGTGCTGGGCATCTATCTGCACTGAAGAGTCTGTACTGGGGGAGGCAGTCTGCACTGGGGAATTTGGTTTGTGTTAGGGGTGGGTCTGTGCTGGTGGGGAGGGTTAGTCTGTGCTGAGGGGTTTGTGCTGGGGAAGTCAATCTCTGTTAGGGGGGTCAGTTTATGCTGGAGGGTCTATAGTAAGGGGACTTTGCTGGATTATCTATGCTAAAGGGGATGAAACAAGAGTCATGTAAAGTGGCCTGTGCATTACACTCTACTGATCTGTGTACTATAGACACGAATCAGTAGAGTTTACGGAATTTATCAAAACTGGAGCAGACAGAATCTAAGGTAGCTGTCCATGGCAATCATTGAGCTTCTGTCTTTCATTTACAAAGCTTAGCTAAACAAGCTGAAAATAGAAGCTGACTGGTTCCTATGCACATCTGCTCTGGATTCTGTCTGCTCCAGTTTTGATAAATTCTCCTCCCTCTGCTTTACGTATCATACTCCTGACTACTGCACTACATTACAGTACATTACTGCTGAAGTTTATTTAATTAAAATGACTTTCCTTAGGTTTTTTACATGTCTTTTAGAGCTTGTTCACTTTAGTGGTTGGAAGGCAGTAATTCCCCCAAATTTTTACCACCCCCAACTACTACCCATTTAGCTGCAGAGGCAGAAGCCAGGGCAAGTACACATTCCGTGGCAGGAATTTTATTCCTTGTCACTTTCAGTGGGTAATACCACCCTTTGAACGCAACCCATTCAAGCAAATGGGACCAATCTGCAACCTCTCCACAGCTGTGTGCAATGCACACATTACAGAGAAGCTAGTGCTGGGTTTAAGGGGTTAAATCAGGAGGTGAAAAGGCAATACAACACCTCTTTCCCACATGCCAAATGATCCCTGAAGAGAGATTCTCTAGTGTGAACAAGTCCTTAAACTTTTGCTTGTGGAGCAGTCATTAAAACATATTTTATGCGTTAAAGAACTGTGGCATATTTGTGCTGAGTATAGGGGGAGTAGGCTCAGATTTTATTTAACTACTTTAAGACCCTCAAGCTGATAATGCAATTTGACCATGCGCACAATTTGCCATGGCGTGCTGCACACGCTGCTATGTTTCCTCATACCATTTTTTTGTGGGTAGGGGGTATAAACATAATGACCCTCTCCGGGTTCCAAATGTGCTAGGTATGCCACTAGTACTGTACATGCTATGTAGACTGCCAGTTTGCAATTCACTGTAATGTAGCACAATACAGCACTGTGTAAAGCAATGTGTATAGCACTCTTCAGCACCACATAGTATAGCAGCAAGACTATTTCCCTGCAAACACTCTGTCAGCTCTCCCTACCTATTTTAAGTCTCCAACACACATTGGCAAAAGGCTGGTGGGAGCCATTACTTATATAGGAAAGAGGGTTGTCACAAAAGTAAAATCTCATTATTAGATGTTCTAAGCCATTTGACCAGATGCATTATTGATATTGGTTCCGTAGTGGTGAACAGCCTCATTACTGTACCATTTTCTTAAATTGAAATTACTTGATTTGGGTTGGACTCATGTTTGACTTGAATCCTAAGCTCATTTCTACTCTTTATGTTATCTGATTTTGAAGATAACTTATCTTTCATTAATTTAATGTGTCACTCTGAAGTTACACCCCTGAAATCAAACTCCAAAATTGTACAAAATACTCTTGAGTTTTTTTAACCGCCTCCCACCCGCCATATAGTAAAATTATGGACGAAAGGCGGTTCTCTCGTTCTGGGAGGACGTCATATGACGTCCTCCCATTCTAACCGCGCATGCGCGGCTCTGGGAGTGCACAGCATGGCGATCGGTGGTGCGCTGTGTCCCTCGGACACAGTGGATCACCGATCAATGGAAAGAGTTGCTCGGTCATGTGATCAGCTGTGTCCAATCACAGCTGATCGCATGTAAATAGGGGAATGCCGGTTATCGACATTTCTCTTCTCATGAACTGTCCTGCTGACAGCTCATGAGGAGAGGAGAGCTGGTAATTGGCATTCCTCAGAGGGGACATCTATACTGATCATCAGGGCACTGATGATCAGTGTGCCCTGATGATCTGTGTAGCCACAGCAGTGCCACCTGTCAGTGTCCATCAGTGCCAGCTCTCAGTGCTCATCTATGTCACCTGCCAGTGCCCATCAGTGCCACATAAATGCCACATATCAGTGCCTACCAGTGCACATCAATGCCACATATCAGTTCCCATCTGAGCTGCCTTTCAGTGTCACCCAGCAGTGCCAGTCAGTGCCACCTATCAGTGCCAGTCAGTGCTGCCTATCAGTGCCAGTCAGTGCCGCCTATCAGTGCCACCTATCAGTGCTGCCTATCAGTGCCATATATGAGTGCTGCCTTTCAGTGTCCATCAGTGATGCCTGTCAATGCCCATCAGTGCCACCTACCAGTGCCTCCTCATCAGTGCCCATCAGTGCCACCTATCAGTGTCCATCAGTGCAGCCCAGGGGCTGACTGACCATTTGGAAATTCGGGCACTGCCCAAGGGCCCGGGGTCAGTAGGGGGCCCCATGAGATGCCCCTGGTACCTTTTTCATAGGCTTTTTTGAGTTTGGGCAAGGACACAGGGGCCCCATGATCCCCTATTGCCCGGGGGCCCCATGAGTTGTCAGTCCGCCCCTGGTGCAGCCTATCAGTGCCCATCAGTGCAGCCTCATTAGCGCACATCAGTGAAGGAGAAAAATCACTTATTTACAAAATTTCATATGGGTACAGTGTTGCATGACTGTGCAATTGTCATTCAAAGTGCAACAGTGCTTAAAGCTGGAAATTGGCCTGGGTAGGAAGGGGGTATAAGTGCCCTGTAGGCTAGTGGTTAAACAATGGCATTGCCATTATGTTTGGCTCTGTAGAACAATCTACAGGGGAAATATCAGATTTTAGAGCTAAAGCTAAGTACCAAATTTTATAGCAGCTAAGTAGCTTAATTTGACTTAGTACTGCTAGTCCATGTATTGCAGAGATCAGATTGCAAGCATAGAAGCAGCACAAGGAGCCAATCAGTTCACATACTAACAAAGAGCTGATTGAAGGAGAAAACATAATGCCATAGAGATGAGTTCATCACTGTGCTGCCTCTCCTTTACTGTCCATTTAATTATCAGGATCATCATTCACAGATGCTTGATCTACATAGCTGGACATCATGATTGATGTTTTTTTTTAAATGTTAATGAAGGACTTTATCACAGTGTGTGTGTATTATTACTATTGTAATTTTTTTGAATCAGTAACCAGGATTACTATGTATCCCTTACTAATTTGTGTGTGTGTGTGTGTGTGTGAGTGTATGTGTGTATGTGGGAGGGGGGGAAGGGGGGGCTTTAACCTTACAAAACCAAGATCTGGTATATACTGTATTTTTAAGGGGAACCCACATCATTTTTTTGCTGGCAGACATCATTGACCATATATGGCAATGATAGAACAAGGGATCCTCCAACCTCTTTGTTTACAAACAGAATCAGGGATCAGAATTGTCATTAAGCAGAATATACTATTTTATTTTTTTAAAGGACAGTTTTATTTTAGTACATCCTACAGATGTGCCACATCACAAGCAGTTTTAAGACATCCACCAAGCATGTTATTTAAATGAATTGTGTATTTTTAATGTTTCATGTTAAGTCTTATGAAAGAAAAAACTACTTCCTGCTGAATGGTATTGTTAAGAAATGCATTGATACATGTCCTCTCTGGCAGGACCTAGCTCCCCAGACATTTTATTTGAGAATACTCTTCCTACCAGCCTTGAAAATAACAAAAAAATGCATTTTAAGATTTGCCTCTTGCTGACCTCAATAGAGTTGATTTTTGCATTAAAGTTTACAATTTGAAGATTTTACAATGAGCTTGCCGACCAGTCCGGAACTCGAACTCAAGCAAATTTGCCCATCACTAAGTAACTGTCATTTATCCTGGATAACGGAGCACACCTTGTGGTGGAAAATAAGGAGGACAGCTTTAGAATAAAGGTGAGTAGTGCAGCAAAAGCTACTTTTTATTTTACCTTTAAATAAGCTATGAACTTTTTTATTTTTTACTGAAGTTCTGCTTGAAATACTTGTTCTTCTCTGCCTTTAGATTGTAGAGGGAACTGCTGAACAACTGGACCATGACAAATTAACATTTTACCCTAGAATCAACATTCTTGGTAATCTGGCATAGAGAGAATTCTGACAAGGAGCTGATGTATTTAAGAATGTTTGTGGGTTCTTGAAATTTTTGGTGAGGTACTTAGCCTTGTGAATATTCTCTATGGGTTAATGCACTAATACTCTAATAAGTTAAGTGTGACTACACAATAAAGCTAGTTGAATAAATATTTATTTATATGCTTACCATTTTTTTTTTCAGGTCTCTTTATTGCATTGTAGAAATTAAGACACTTGTACTATCACCATGGCATTTCACCACTCTCATTTACCCGATATGTAATCATTTACTAAAACAGATAAAAATGTTTCTACTTGGAATAAAGCAATAAATCTGAATTCAGAATATTACTGCACTGCAGCTGCACCTTCAGTTACATCAATAACAGTATTACACGTACAACATTAAAAGTGTAAATGGGTTTATCAATTACTTGTTTCTCTGCATGTAGTCCTCTCTTTGGTTCTCCGAGTCTGCAGGATAATGTATCTGCCAATTCCAATTACACAAATATGTTCCTGCCAAATTAGGCAACGGAACTCTCTCTAATATGAGCACATTCAGACATTTCCTGATACATTCCAGTGTCAGAGAGGTAAAACTCTGAAGCAATCTGTGAAGAAATGCCGAAATGACCTTATTACATATTTTTTATAATGTTTGCTAAAAGAAAGAAACAGCCGAAAATAAATATATTATAAAGAGCTATGCTTCAGAATAAGCATAGATAATGAAAATATAGTTAGAGCCAGATTTATGTTTCCTGCCCCCTTGGGCTGTTTTGTGATGCCTCCTTTTTTTCCCATAAGAAGTTTATTGATGAACCAAGGAGTGTAACCATACAAGACAGCAGATTTACAGGGTCTGTTTTTAAATCAGGAATAATGTTTATTATGTCATACAAATATCAAAATAAAGGAGCACATAAAGAATGGTACCAAAGAATCATTCATTAACAAAAAGAACAATGTAAGAAAGAAAACTTTCCAGTGTTACCAGTTATGCATTAAATCCAAGAGTTTCTGCAAATTTACAGTGTTATTATGCGGTAAGATCACATTAATTTCCACACATTCAGAACAATAGGAGTATCCCCCCTACAATGGACCCACGGGGAACAGAGAGCGCCCTTCCCCCCACCAATCAATTCAGAAGGGTCATAGGATGGCATTATAAAGTAACAATCAGATTATATTTGAAAACAATTACAGCAGCCTATGCATTATTAGATCAAAAGGGGCTAAACCTGGAGTGGCCAACCATGCATCCCGAAGTTTCTCAAACTTACCCAAGCATCCACGATGTTGGTAAATTAAATGATCATATCGTAGCATGATTCCCATATTTTGCTTCCAGTCAGCTACAGTGGGAGGAGTATCTGAGTTCCAGCGCTCAAGAATCGCCCTGCGCGCCTGGAACAAGGCCTTGGAAAGGGCTTCTAATATAAATGTATCCTGCATTACAGAGTCTAAGATAGCCAAGAAGCATTGCTTAGGATCTAGAATTAGATTAGTTTGAAACACCAAATTAAGAATAGTAACCACCTCCTCCAATATCTATGAAGTTTTGGGCATCACCATAGCATATGAATCAGGTCCCCATGGTCCCGCTTATATCTGCCACATAGGGGGTCCTGGCGTAGCCCCATCATACACAATTTTGCAATGTAGAGTGTAATGAGCTCTACAATATACAATTGAGAAACGCAATGGGAGACCATCAACAAACTACGATGGATTGACTGCAATGCAGCTTCCCACTGGTCATCCTCAAATGTTCCAACATCTCACTCTCATTGCCCACTAGCACAATTTGGGTATTTTTCAAGATAGTCCATCAGAAGAATGTTATAGCAGTGAGAGATGAGCCCCCTGGTCATTGTAGCAGAGTGCAAGTAATTAAAAATAGGGGTAGGTGAGGAGTGCCATAAGGTTGATGGGATTTAAGCTGTGACTGCATGTTAACTGCATGTAGCAAAATAACATTGTAGATGGTAAATTATATCTGGACTTCAATATATCAAAGGAGATAAATTGACCATTGTTAAATATATGCTTTAAGTGAGTTATCCCATAAGCTTTCCATTTAGAGACATATTGTAGTTTGGCTAGTTTAGGTAATGTTGCATTATTCCATATGGGACTATAGGCAGTATAGCCCGTAATCTGCTGCAACTGCTTAACCTAAATCCAAATTTTATGCATTAGGCGATATGTAGGAAATTATTTATTTGATTTACAAAAAGATCGAGCCTTAAGACCCTCCGGTAAGAAGCTAGAGGCCGTGCAATGCAGCATCACATTTAGAGTAGAGTCATCAACCGGAGCACAGTCAGCACCTCTTTCTGCAATACCTTTATTTAGATGCTGCAGTTGGCTGGCTAAGGAGTACATCCAGGGGTTGGGCAAAGCTATCCCCCCTCTATCCTTGGGACGTTGCAAGTGTCCAATTGTTATCTGAGGCAGACGACCCCCCAAAGCAATGAGAGAAAAATGGTATTTATGATTGAGAAGGTTTTTCAGCGGAATCATGACTGGCGAGTTATGAATAAAGTACAATTGGGGCATAATTATAATTATTATAAGAATCGATCTACTTGCCAAAGATAACCAAAATTTGGACCATATCTTAACCTTATCTTTAAATAGGGTCAACAATGGAGCTACATTCAATCGACAATAATCTAGTAAATTGGCACTAATGAGAATACCCAGGTATTTAAAGGAAGTAGGCACCTCTGGATCGGTAACCCCATACAGTGGCAGCAGCGCCGATTTAGACCAGTTAATTATTAGCCCTGAATAATGTCCAAACTTTGAGATTATATGCATGATTGTACGCAAAGATGATCCTGTATCACCAAGCAAAAGCAACACATCATCTGCCTATAGCAAAATTTTCTCTTGGTGATTACCATATCAGAAACCCTTAACATCCGCACTAGCCCTAATTCGTGCCACCAAAGGCTCGATGATCAGTGCAAACAAAAGCAGGGAAAGGGTGCATCCCTGACAGGTGCCCCTGGCTAGTTGGAAAGTTAAGGAAGTTGCTCTAGCTTGTCTGATAACGGCACAGGGAGAGTGATATAGAAGCTTTACCCAGTTTTTAAACCGGTCCCCAAAGTTGTATCTCTCTAGATTCTTCCATAAATAATCCCATTCTATTCTATCAAACGCCTTACTGGCATCAACAGAAGTGCTCTGGAGCCCATGTTGTCAGCTGGTGTTTGCATATTGGTAAATTGACCACGATGGATGTCTGTGGCATGAAACCGGCCTGATCAGGGTTTACTATAGTGGTGATAATTTTATTTAATCTAAGAGCTAATACTTTGGCCAGGATCTTTACATCAGACTGTAATAGGGATATAGGTCTATAGGAGTTAGGGTCGGTAGCCACCTTGCTCTGCTTAAGTAGCAATACCACTGTGGCTTTGGTCATAGAGGCAGGTAAAGAGCATCTGTCATAGGCTGTCTGAAGCACCATTAAGAGTTGTGGTAGCACGGATTCAGCATATATTTTATAAACCTCCATCGGGATACCATCCTCCCCCAGAGCCTTGTTATTAGGGAACACACAAGTCGCCTTAACAAGCTCATCTATTGTAATAGGTGAGTCTTAATATGATTTATAAGTAGGAGTGAGTTTAGGTAAAGGAATACCCCGAACATATTCATCTAGGGCCTCTGGTGTAAATGAGGATTTAGAAGAGTGGAGATTAGTGTAATAGCGAACTAGTTCTTCCATAATATCAGATGGGGTATTGACTAATTTACCTGTTGAAGTAATCAACAACCCAATTGGTTGCTTCTCAGCCTGTGAGTTGGTCAGACGCAGGTGGACCTTCTGTGCTGACAATCACCCCTGCCTTTTAGATTCAGTGGGGTCATCTATATACAGTTGTGTTCAAAATAATAGGAGTCAGACATCACTAACCTGATCAATCACTGTTTTTGGTAGAAATGCTATTTCTACATGGCAAATAATTTACTAGCAGGTGAAGTAGAGTAATAGAAATCCAACAGACCTAACAGTTATGACATGCATGCTGCTGATTTTGTGTAATTGAATCACTCATTGAAAGGGGCATGTTCAAAATAATAGCAGTGTGGAGTTCTATTAGTGAGGTCATTCATTCTTTGAAAAACAGGTGGCAATTATTGCCCTTATTTAAGGAAGGAAGGCAGCAAATGTTGTACATGCAGGTTACAGTGCATTTCCCTCTGAAATTCTGAGGAAAATGGGTCGTTCCAGACATTGTTCAGAAGAACAGCGTACCTTGATTAAAAAGTTGATTGGAGAGGGGAAAACATATAAAGAAGTGCAGAAAATGATAGGCTGCTCAGCTAAAATGATTGCAAATGCTTTAAAATGGCAACCAAAACCTGAAAGACGTGGAAGAAAGCGAAAAACTACCATTCGAATGGATAGAAGAATAGCCAAAATGGCAAGGACTCAGCCAACAATCAGTTCCAGGAAGATCAAAGAAGGTCTAAAGTTATCTGTGAGTACTGTTACAATTAGAAGATGCCTATGTGAAGCCAAGCTATCTGCCAGAAGTCCCTGCAAAGTCCCACTGTTGAAAAAAAGACATGTGCTGAAGAGGTTACAATTGGCCAAAGAGCACATTGATTGGCCTAAAGAGAAATGGTGCAACATTTTGTGGACTGATGAAAGTAAGATTTTTCTTTTTGGGTCTAGTGGCCAGAGACAGTTTGTCAGACGACCCCCAAACACTGAATTCAAGCCACAGTACACTGTGAAGATGATTGCGCAAGCATCATGATATGGGGATGTTTCTCATACTACGGTGTTGGGCCTATTTATCGCATACCAGGGATCATGGATCAGTTTGAACACATCAGAATACTTGAAGAGGTCATGCTGCCTTATGCTGAAGAGGAAATGCCCTTGAAATGGGTGTTCCAACAAGACAACGACCCCAAACACACCAGTAAACATGCAACATCTTGGTTCCAGACCAACAAGATTGACGTTATGGAGTGGCCAGCCCAATCCCTGGATCTTAATCCAATAGAAAACTTGTGGGGTGATATAAAAAATTCAGTTTCTGAGGCAAAACCAAGAAATAGAGAACTGTGGAATGTAGGCCAATCATCCTGGGCTGGAATACCTGTTCACAGGTGCCAGAAGTTGGTTGACTCCATGCAACACAGATGTACAGCAGTTCACAGAAACAGTGCTTATACAACTAAATAATAATTAAGTGATTCAAAGGAGAGCAAAATCTTCAAACATTTTTCAGTTTATATAGTGAATGTTTGAGTTTGTAAAGAATACAAACACTGCTATTTTTTTGAACAGTCTAATATTCCCTTTTCTTTAATTTTTTGAGAGGAACAACACAAATTTGATCTAATTTTCTACATGTTTTGATTTGGAATAGAATGTGTAGTGTTCCCAATGCATTTGTGTGTATGGAAATAAAAGCTATTAGAAGGATTTTGAGCTTTATTCACTTTTTTCAACACACTGCTATTATTTTGAACACAACTGTATGTACACTCCATTAGTTGTGCCTGTTGGGTAACTTGAGCCTCAAAGATCCTCGTTTTAGTTTTAATTGCAGAAATTTTGGACATAAATACTCATTGGATGAATGCTTTAAATGCATCCCAAATAAGTAGAGAGTCAGTGTGGAGGTCATTATGTTGGAAGAAGTTATCAATCTGTTGTATCACCGTGTCATGAGAAGGAATCAATTTCAACCAGAAGGCATTTAACTTCCACGGGGCCTGAGGGAAGGTTGATCCAGGCCTAATATGTAGCTGGACCACTAAGGGTGAATGATCAGATAGATTTCTAGGGCTATAAGTAATCATTTTGACAAGGGAAACTGCTAATGAATTGCCAACACATAAATCTATATGGAAAAGGGTACCATGGGTTTTGGAGAAGCAGGAGAACTGACGTGTAGTAGGATAAGGTATCCGCCAGCAATCCACCCAGTCTACCTCAGTCAAAAATCGAATAAGGGCAGTTCCCCTTTCCCGGGAACCTGCAACAGCTGGGGGGTGCTTATCCAAAATAGGGTCCAAGTACCCATTAAAATTTCCCAATACAAACAACAGTACATTGGGCTTGTCCAGCAAAAACTCTACTAGTCGCCTCAAAATAGTAGTGGAAAAGGGTGGGGGCACATAAACAACTGCTAATACACAAGTAACAGAATATATCTTACAGAGCAGGAATATAAATTTACCCTCTGAATCAGTTTCTCACACATTAGCTCCAGGAAAGGTATGGCTTTATGTATCAATGCACACACCCAGCGAGAATAGGCGGTGTGGGTGGAATGATACACCCACCCCGCCCAAGAAAACCGTGCTACAGCCAGAATGTCCACCGTGAGATGAGTTTCCTGTAGGCCACAGGTAGCAGGTTGATGTTGCGCAGTATTGTCAATATCATTATCTTATTCAGAGGGTCATTTAGGCCTCTAATGTTAGCAAAATAGATATATTAGTGAAGAGTAGGTTAGATCTGATATTGGTAACTGCCACTCAAATAGTAGTATTAGCACACACTGTTAACAGCAACCATAAACAGAGCTCAGTAGTGCGGCAGTCCATAAATTTTTCTTCCAGGTGAGGTATGAACATAGCATATCAGTAGGATTATGGTAGCAGGAGTTAATCATTTGGGTTGCGTGGGCGACGACGCAGTTGAGCTTCAGGCGTGTCCATCCAATCTGAGGCTGTGGTAGCAGATTCAAAGAAGTGTGATTGATTATTGGCAATGATTTTCAGGTGGGCAGGGTACAGCATTGCATATGTCAGTTCTAGATTGTGGAGGCGGCCATTAATCTCAAGAAATTTAGCTCTCTTGTGTTGTACCTCCGCTGCAAAGTCAGGGTAGAAGGAAATTTTGGCCCCATTGAATTAGATGTCGGCACGTTCCCTAGCTAATCATAGTATGATTTCAGGATCCTTGTAAATGAGGGACCTGGGTGGTTGTCCAGCAGGCAATGGATGAGTAGGGGTGCGATGTATCCTTTCTACTGCAAATACAGGAGAAAATGCTTCTTTGCCAAAAATCTCAAGTAGCCAGGCTTCAATGAATTGTGTGGGATTACTGCCTTCAGTACATTCAGGAAGGCCTACAATACGCACATTATTGCGTCGCAGACGATTTTCAAGATCATCCATTCTGACATTATTAGCCTTAGCCAATTGTGCCATGGAGCGGGTATCAGAAAGCAATGGGGGTAATTTATCTTCCAAATTACTTATGTGAATGTCATGTCTGAGAAAGTTCACTTCTTCTCTCAAGCCCCCCACTTGCTCTTTCACAGAGTGTACCGATGCAGTACAGTGTCGCACAGCCTTAAGGATGTCCACTAAAGTTAGTTGCTCCTGCTCAGTGCTATCAGTGTCCCTTTCAGCACCCTGCTCAGCCCTCATGTCTTCCTCTTCTCCCAAAAGCTGCTGTTGTAATGGTGTAGCAGACCGCACCAGGGAAGAAAGGGTGGGGGCAGGGGCGGACTGACAACTCATGGGGCTCTCGGGCAATAGGGGATCATGGGGCCCCTGTGTCCTTGCCCAAACTCAAAAAAGCCTATGAAAAAAGGTACCAGGGGCATCTCATGGGGCCCCCTACTGACCCCGGGCCCTCGGGCAGTGCCCAAGTTTCCAAATGGTCAGTCCGCCCCTGGGTGGGGGTCACCTGAATGTCCGAGTCCTGGGACCCTGTAATCCTCTGGGTATAGTAAAACATGTCCCTGGAGCCCTCCTTCCCCACAGGGTGGCTTGTCTTACCAGACCTTCCAGTGGTCTCCTTCATCTTATCACCTCCTCCTCCGGATGCACGTTGTGGTTGTGGAGTGACGGCTCCATGTTGGAAATCCATGCTGGCTGATTCTTCTCTATTTTCCAGGGTCATCATGTTAAGAAAAGTCTCACCCTGGGGATGTAGTGGTGCAGGAGTAAATGAAATTTCAGAAATCGCACCGGGTACAGGCTCTGTGACAGGATGAATAGTGGAGCTCAGTGAAGCACAACCGCCCACATCCCATGCATGGCCACACCCCCCCCACAGGGTCTGTTTACAATATCCAAGACATAAAGATATATAATATACATGGATAGAGGAAAGAGAGAACAGGGTGGTACCTAATCTCAAACAGGGATTAGTAATCTAGTGGTCAGAAAATAGCCACAAGGAATGACCAAATATGGTTAACCAAATGCAGACAAATAGTGATATAATGTTAGAAACTCACATATACAGGGCTCAAGTGAAAGATGCAATGTGGAGTCGCTGGTGGGGGACAATGTGAATAGAAGAAAAGAAAAAATAGGAGTGATAGGAGAGGAGGGTATGGGTGCAAAAGGTAAGAGTTAGGATCAAAGGTAGAGACTGGGGTTAGGAGGTATGGGTTTGTTCATTCTCCTACCCCCCCCAAGCAGGTAACAGGTCAGTCCTGTAGGGTTGCCTAGGTCCAGAGGAGGTCTTCAAAGAGTATGGGCAGTATAAGATCAAGTGGGCCCATGATTACAGCGTACGCTTTACTTTTGGGGACATAAGTCTTGATAGGCAGCAGGTATTTTAAAGTGAGTCCAACTATATCAGGTGGAAGTAAATTTAGAAATTCTTTCTCGTGAAATCGCAATAAGTTTTTCTGTCGCTTCCATTTTATCTATTCTCCAGAACTATTCCTCTATTGTCTGCAGTTTAGTGGAGCACCAGTGGCAGGGGATGCAGTGTCTTGCTGCCGTGATCATGTACATTTCTAGGGATTTACGGTATATTTAACTGAAAATAGAAGTGTGGTGCAGAAGGTATTGCGCTGGTGAAAATTCTAGTGCTGTCACTGTGATAGTAGTTATAATATTGTGAACTTTTTCCCAGAAGAGCCACAATTTGGAGCATGCCCACCATACATGGAGTAATGTTTCTTCTAGTGCACAGCACCAATAGTGATTAGACACAGTGGGGAAATACTTGTGGAGGAGAGAGGGGGTCCTATACCAGCGATGTAGATCTGATAACCACATTCTTGAGAAGCCACGTTCATGAAGCCTTTCTGGATGAAAGTACAGACTCCCTGCCGTCTGATGAGAGGGAGACGCCCAGGTCTATTGCCCAGGCAATGCAAGATCTGCTGTGGTGCATGGACAGATCACTATATAGGAAAGAGTAAAGAGTACATATCACGTGTATCTGTGGTTGCTTTCTCTTGCAGAGTGACTCCATAGGTGTCAAGGGCCTAGTCCAGGTAGTGTCAGTGCTGTGAGATAATAGGAAATGTTTTATTTGTGCAAATGTCCAAAACAGGGTGTGGGGGGCAAGGGAGTTATTTAGCGCTTCAAGGGAGAGAAGCGAACCGTGTTGGAAAAACTGCGACGCCTGAATTTCATGGTTTGGCCATGAGGATTGCAAGTAGGCTGAGGAAATACCCAGGGCAAAAGCTGGGTTAAGGCAAAGGGGGGGTCATAGGGCCAACGTTTGAGGTATTGGGAGGGGCCAATTGAACTGTAAAACAGGTGTCGAGCATGGTACCTATGAATGGGTGCAATTTAGATTCAACAGACAAGTGCTGGCGCAGGAGTCATGGAATATTGCAAAGTGGCTGTGGAGTTTGGGCTTGCTCGAGGAGGACCCAGCCGTTAACTTTGTAATGTACATGCCAGTCTACTATGCAAGAGAGTAGAGATGGATATCAGGGAAACCAATATCACTTCTGTGTTTAGGTAAAATGAGGCGGGAGTATTAAATTCTCAGGGGTTTACCTTGCCAGATAAATGCGGAACTTATGCGTCTAAAGGATCCGGAGAAGGTAGGAGCAAGGTGTATTGGATTTGTTTGCATAAGATAACGGAATTGGGAAAGATTGATCAATTTGATGAGGGCAGTTCTGCAAATCCAGGACACCTGCAAATTCGCCCATGATTACAGATCCAGATGCAAGTGGTCCAAAGCCACCAAGAAGTTACAGTAATATAGTTCTGACAGGTTCACAGGGATTTGGATACCCAAATAAGTGATTTCTTTCGCTGCCCAAATGAAGGGAAAGTTGGGCTTACAAAGAGAGACTAAGGTTGCAGGAAGTCATACATCAAATGCAAAAGATTTCGCATAGTTTATCTTCAGGTTAGAAATTTGGCAAAGCAAATCTATATCTCAGAGTAAGTTGGGAATGGAGACAAGGGGATAGGACAGGTAGAGGAGTATATCATCTGCAAACACAGAGAGCTTATAGATGGGATCCTTAACTGCGACACCCGTTATGTTGGAATTCTGACGGAGTCTATTCAGAAAAGGTTCTAAAGTAAGCACAAAGAGCAGTGGGGAGAGGGGACAGCCCTGTCTTGTGCCATTGGCAAGTGGCCATTAACTCGAACACATGCCATGGGGCTGCGGTATAGAGCTTGAATGTAGGCACACATGCAAGGTAAGAGCCCAAAAGAAAGGAGCACCACTGCCATATAGTCCCAGGCCAGTCTTTTGATCACTTTCTAGGAGTCTAGTGAGAGAAGGAATCCTTGTTGGGAGTGGGATGCCAGCCAGTGATGAAGGTTCAGGGCTTTGATTATGTTATTGCAGCCCTCCCTTCCTGGATTGAAACAGACTTCATCTGTAGAGGTCAGAAAAAGGAGTAGAGGAAGCAATCTGCAAGCTAGGATATTTGCAAAGATTTTTACATCTACGTTTAGTAGGGAGATCGGGCGGTAGTTGATTACCAATGACTTGTCTTCTCCCTCTTTCGGAAGAACAACAATGTGAGCCTCTAGAATTCATATGAGGATGCCGAAATGGATGATAAGGATCTGAAAGCAATGAGAATTAAGAGTGTCAACAAACGTTTTCAAATTTTCCAAGAGCAGCCCATCAGGGGACTCATCAAATTCTTCTGGAATCTGGCTTTTCCATCATAGGGGAAAGCGGCTTCGGGCCATACTAATGGAGAAAGGCATTGATAAGGGATGCTTCTTGAGCCTCAGCTTGAGATGAGGTGGCAGATGGGGAAGGTTATACAGATTCTTATAGAACTGTTCGAACTGCTTAGCAATTGACTTGTTGGAAAAGTGGATTATGCCTTTGGAGTCTCGCAAGTGATAGATCGACTGGGAAGACTTCTTCACTTTCACGGCTCTAGCCAAGATTCTTTTGTTTTTTTTTCCCCAGTTCCTCAAGAAGCTGGGCTCTTGCTTGCAAAAGCTCCTGGTGAGTGGCGGTTGCTCTAGTCTGCTGATGGAGAGTTTCCAGGGAGTGGATTTGAGATGTCAGGGAAGAAATCAAGGTCTGGTGGATTTTTTTCCGTTTAGCAGCTAACCTGATGAGTTCCCCCAAAATTGCTCATTATGTGCCTCCCAATTCTTAAGAGAGGAAGTACCTGTGGTGTTGTTTGTGATGTCTCCTTCTACCCCAGTTACCTGACTAACCTTAGTGGGCAGGGAGGATGAAAGAGACTGTTTGTCCACTCTGGGCCAGCTTTTTCTACTAACAGTTTTGTTTTTGGTGTATGAACTCAGAGTGGGTGAACTTAAACACTTTAAAATGTATAATTTTGGAACATTAAGGGTCCTTCCAGCTTGCACTAGCAGGCAGGATGACAGTCATTAACCCTTTTTTTTACTACACAGAAATGTGCTTCTGACAGTCAGCAACAGGATATATTGATGAGTGCTGGAAGCTCTGCTGCCTATTTTGGCTATGCAGAAACCAGCCCATACTATAATGCATTGTATATTGTACAAGCATTCCAAATGTAGCATCCCCCTAGTTCAGAGTAGACTGCTAGGCAAATTTAGTTTGCTCATCTGTAAACAGTAGAGCAGGGGATGATTGCTTGGAGCTGTTTAATGTCTCACAAGCTACTGTTTTGCTACTTCCCCTTGTCTTCTAGAGGATTCTAGAAGACAGGCAGCCTGAAAATGGGACTCTGACCAATTCCTGGGGAGGTGTGCCCAGAAGGTGGAAGGAAAGCCCATAAATAGTCTAGGGCATGGCAGCCAGGGTGCACAGTTCCAGAGTCCAGCCTTCTGGAGGAGACCCCTGTTCTGGGGGCTCCGCCCCGGGGCAGAGTAGGATAGTCAGAGAGGAAGCTGAAGAGTCCTTTAAAGACATCAAGGTCTCTGCTAGAGTTAGCAGGGGGCCTACCAAAAAGAGCCTGGATCAGAGTCTAGATACATACAGGAGTGAGGAAGCTCCACTATTCTGGGACTGAATGAGTACGTGATCCTGCTACACAGTGGAGAAGTGACTGTGGGATGTTTAACCTTACAACTCAATACAGTGCACCTAAGTGTTGTGCAAGACAGCCAGGAGTCTTCCATATTGCTTATGTGTGCTTAGTGCAGCCAGGAGTTGTACAAGTTCAGCCAAGAGAAAGTACAGTGCAGCTGAAGGTTGTGCAATACAACCAGCATTTTGCATAGAACAGCCAGAAGCTTAGCAGCCCTCAAGTACTACAGTTCTACAGTTTGGGGTATCCTATGCTCCCCATCCCTATCCAAGATCCTGTTCCCAATAAAACTCTAAAAGAAACCCCTAGACTGATTCTTCAGCTCAAAGGAAGAGTGTTGAAAATGTGGTGTGTCTGGCTGTGAATTCTGTTAGTGGGGGAAATAGGCCCAAACTATCAGTGGCTCCAGCAGGGGTAGCACTACACAAGATTTTCGACATAAGTCTCAGTTTTGTTTTCTGGGGTTTTGCAACAGGGTAACTCCTAGCAATGAGCAAGCTGCTTTGAAGTCTATGTTGAGGGTATCTTGTTATTCGGTTTTGGCCATAAGGCTAATAATTAAGCCATTGTCAATCACAAGCCAAGCACTGTCTGGGGGGGGGGGGGGGGGGTTGGTGCTATCAGCCACCTTGTGGTAGCAATAAAGTTGAGTAAAAAAAAAACAGTTTAACAAGCACTGTCATGGAGGACATGTACCACTGCTGCAATAAATAAATAAAAACAGTATATCTGCCTACACAGAATCTTTCATGACCCATGGTAACCACAAACCCATGTCTGATCTACAGTATAATATCTAATACCTCTGATAGTAAACCCCTTCTCTTATTGTTAAAGCTATTACTGCCCTATTGCACAATAGGGAACCAGTGTGGGAAAGCAGCATAAGCATCACTGTGTACTGGAACTACGAGAAGTTTAATGGGAAATAAAATAAACCTGTTTATTGTCCTTTTCCAGAAAAGGCAAAACAAAATGCAGACATTTACCACAGTTTATGCTGTAATAAAAGCTACTTCTTACTTATTATTTTTCCTTTTCTTATGTTGTTTGTTCTGTGGAATGTTATTTTAAAATAGAACCAAAGCCTGCTGGGTCCTCTGGGCATATGCCATAATTAGGAGGTTTGTAGAGCATTTTTGCAGATTTACTGGCCAAAGTGCAGCCTCTTGCAATTTCCCACATTGTTCTAGCTGCTGACATCTTCACCCAATCTTTTTCCTGTTTCCACGGTTTTAGCCATCATGTGTAGCTAGTCCAGGATGACATACCATTCTGGATAATTCATCCCTGCATTGAAGGCAAACTGAGAATGTACACTGAGCTTCACATACAAGGCTCAGTGTACATTCTGAAGAAACATTGCTGGCAAACAACAATAGAGCTTTTATTGAATAAGAGACACAGTTTCTTCTTCAACAGTAGCCTACTGCCTGCTTATGCATTGTGTTTACATAGCAAGTGACAATTCTTTCTGTCAGTTCTGAGGCTCAGCAGAACTGAAGCAGTTTTGTCCTCTCTCTTCCTGCAGGAATAAATCACTTCTATAGTGATCTATTGCTGATTGCAGTGACTTAGTGCTGCAGAACTGCATTTGGGGGGCCTAGATCAGGTGTCCACGGACATGATCTTAAAAAGCATTCTTTAACCACTTGCCTTTCAAAGCAACCCTGACGCTTCTCTCCTATATGTAAAAATTAGCATTTTTTTTGCTAAAAAAATTACTTAGAACCCACAAACATTATATATTTTTTTAAGCAGAAGCCCTATAAAATAAAATTATTGCAATTTTTTATGTCACATGGTGGCAGTATTTCAAATGTCATATTTTTTATAAAATATATACTTTATTGAATTTTAATACACAGATTACAATAGAATACCTAATGGTTTGGTAACATAAAAGATGATGTTATGCAGAGTAAATAGATACTTAACATATCTCACTAAAATTGTGCACTCCCATGAAATGGTGACAAACTATGGCACAATAAAATCTCCATAGGCTTCACTTTAAAACCATTTACTGGTTACCAGTTTAGAGTTACACAGGAGGTCTGGTGCTAGAATTATTGTTCTTGCTATAATGTTCCCAGCAATACTTCAAATGATCAGCTGGCAGAACTGCCGGCTACAGTCTTAGGCTCCCTGGTGGGACAGGAGAGCCCAAGGATGGGGGACCCCTTCCGCCATCTGTAAAAGCAATCCAGCAACTATTCAGCCACTCATATTGCTCTTACAGTGTTTAGCATTGCCAGCTGAAAACACTGATACTAGGTTCATGGCTGCAGCTGCAGCCATGAACGCCATATCCCTGCTTCCCCTAGAAGATGTATGGGTATGTCCTAGAGTGTTGAAGCAGTTAAATCTAGTTAAACTGTTTAATCCCCACGAGAGTGTGACTTGCTGATGGCATGCTGAACAGCTTCTTCACTGAGCTCTGGACTCCACAAGGCTACCTTCGGCCATCATCAGGCAGACCTGAAGGCACATTTATACCTCTCATGGGCAAAAGGAAACAGCAGCCAGTTTCTACACCTGCGTCATCGGCCAGAATAAGCAGAATTGAATCCTTTTTGCAGAACACAGCATACCCACTCTCTTGCACTTTGGGAAACCAAGATGGCTCTTGAACATTCCCTTGCTCAGTCATTCCCTTTCGCAGCAACTATAACTCATAAGCATGATACAGCCTGAGTTCCCTCTGGCAACATGGAATGCTACATGACAAGGCTGGAAGACTGAAAGCAATAACTAACCTAAAAACAGATATATCAGGTGGTTGCACAGGTGGGAGACAGGAGACCTAGAAAATGCAATTTACAATATAAACGAGCAGATAGACATGCAATAACTATCTCTAAATGAATACACCACTCAACTGCAAGATCTCCTCTACCATGTAGATGACATAGATAATCTCAATCAGCAGAACAATATCTGTGGAAGAGCAGTCCTGGAGTCACCCCACAACTGATAACAGCACTTACCTCCTTATTTAAATTTATATACACATACATACATACAGTTGTGGCCAAAATTATTCAACCCCCACTGAAATTGAGTGTTTTGGCCAGTTTGACATTGCTTTTGATCATTCAGTCATCTTGCTTACATTTACATTAAAGAGGCACTTGTAGGTCAGACAAATATAACATAACAGTTATAATGAAATAACCACAAATGTCTTTTCTGTGCTCACAGCATTATCAGTTTTATTCAACCCCCAAGTGACATTCAATCTTAGTACTTAGTACAGCATCCTTTTACAGTTATAACAGCTTTTAAACGTGAAGCATAGCTTGACACAAGTGTCTTGCAGCGATCTACGGGTATCTTCGCCCATTCTTCATGGGCAAAGGCCTCCAGTTCAGTCACATTCTTAGGCTTGCGCACTGCAACTGCTTTCTTTAAGTCCCACCAGAGGTTCTCAATCGGATTTAAGTCTGGTGACTGCGATGGCCACTCCAAAATGTTCCAGCCTTTCCTCTGCAACCATGCTCTAGTGGACTTGGAGGTATGCTTGGGATCATTGTCCTGTTGAAAGGTCCAACGTCTCCCAAGCCTCAGGTGTGTGACGGACTGCATCACGTTTCCATCCAATATCTCCTGGTACTGAAGAGAATTCATGGTACCTTGCACACGCTGAAGCTTCCCTGTACCTGCAGAAGCAAAACAGCCCCAAAGCATGATTGACCCTCCACCATGCTTCACAGTAGGCAAGGTGTTCTTTTCATCATAGGCCTTGTTCTTCCTCCTCCAAACATAGCGTTGATCCATGGGCCCAAACAGTTCTAATTTTGTTTCATCAGTCCACAGAACACTATCCCACAACTTTTGTGGTTTGTCCACATGGCTTTTGGCATACTGCAGTCGACTCTTCTTATTCTTTGGAGACAGCAAGGGGGTACGCCTGGGAGTTCTGGCACGGAGGCCTTCATTACGCAGTGTGCGTCTTATTGTCTGGGCTGAAACTTCTGTACCCACATCTGACAAATCTTTTCTCAGTTCCTCAGCAGTCACACGGGGACTTCTCTCCACTCTACGCTTCAGGTAGCGCACAGCAGTCGAAGTCAGCATCTTCTTTCTGCCACGACCAGGTAGCGTTTCAACAGTGCCCTTTGCCTTGAATTTGCGAATGATGCTTCCTAAGGTGTCTCTTGGTATGTTTAACATCTTTGCAATCTTCTTATAGCCATTGCCCTTCCTGTGAAGAGAAATCACCTCTTCTCTTGTCTTCCTGGACCATTCTCTTGCCTTCACCATGTTTGTAACCACACCAGTAAATGTCTAGAAGGAGCTGAGTATCACAGTCATTTTAAAGCTGCCTAATTGGTGCTTATTATGCTTGATTGCTGCTCGGTGACATCCACAGGTGTTTTCAATACCTGATGGAAAGCACCTGTATGAACCTCTGTTCTTCAGAGTGGTAGTCTTTAAGGGGTTGAATAATTGTGGCAATGAAGAAACCACATAAGAACCATTTACTACTGTATTACATAAACAATTGATGTCATTTTAGTTGCATTTGGGTAGTTACAACGTCCTTGTAGGATTTGATTCTGAATACAATTCCAAATGTACACTATAGTCCCTAAACCCCTTTACAGCATTGGGGGTTGAATAATTTTGGCCACAACTGTATAATGTCTACATACCTATTCAGGAAAAGAGGTGGTAATGACAGCTCCCTTCCTATAATCATCTAGGAAGAGGCAACCATTACTCTTCTACCAGATCTACTCCTATTCTGCTGGAAGAGCTCAAGAAAAATAACATCACATACCAATGGGGTTATCCCTTGTGTGGATGAATGTGACAGCTTCTGGCTGTCAAACGTTGCTAAGGAAGCAGTGGTTGCTTGCACTTGCTTTGTCCTTACCATCCACTGGCACACCTGGTCTATTCACTTACATGGCCATGTAAGCAAATGGGTGAGGAATGGAGTGGGTTAAATTGTTTCTTAAATATGGCCACATGGCCGTAAATGGGCAATAAAAAAAACAGCACACAGACCCCTCCAAATTCCCCCAAGAATACTTAACAGACCCTTAGGGGAATGCTATGTATACAGGGGGACCATTGGGGTCTGTGTGCCTTTTTTTTTCTTTTTAAATAAAAGCAGCAGGAGGGTTATGTCAGTTGCTAGCAACATCTTTTTCCTTTGAAAATGTCAGTGTTACAAATCCTGGCTCCTGGCTAAAGGGAAATAAAATTGTTTTTTTTGCATTGGTACCTGTTCCCCAGGGCAGCGCTCCCCATGATATTTTTTGACACCCACCTGCCTTTTAGACCAGAAAACAGACATTTTATATTTGACACATTTGGCTTCCATTTTGGGTTTTAAACTAGTTTCAGGTTCAGTATCTGACTGTCTTTGAAGTTTGCTGAACCGTGCTTAAACCAAACTCAGGACAGTTCAGCTTGTCATTACTCAGTGGCTACTCAGTAAAGCTTCCTATTAGTTGAATAAATATTTATTTACACTATATACTTATTATTTTTTCTGATCTATCTAGTTTAGTGTAAAAAAAGACAATAGTACCATTACAATTTTGTTGTGGTATTTCCCAACTCTCATTTATCTAATATGTTATAGTTTACCAAAACAATCCAAAATATTTCTACTCGGAATAAGACAAGGTATCTGAATTTGGAATATTTATTACTGCACTGCAGCTGCATCTTCAGTCACATCAGTAACAGTATTACACGTACAAATTAAAAGTGTAAATGGGTTTATAAATTACTTGTTTCTCTTTCTATGTAGTCCTCTCTTTGTTTCTCCGAGTCTGCTGGATAATGTACCTGCCAATTACAATTACAGAAATATGTACCTGCCAAATCAGGCAACAGAACTTTCACTAATATGAGCACATTCAGATTTTTCTTGATACTGTATATACTAGTGTTAGAGAAGTAAAACTCTCTAGAAAACTGTGAAGAAATACAAAAATGACCCTTATCACATATTATATTGTTTGCTAAAGGTTTGCTGTATTGTTTGCTAAAGGAAGGAAACAGTCAAAAACAAATATACTGTATACAGGGGTCACCCTCTGGCTCTATCCTACACTCTGTAACTCACATCTTCAATCTCTCCCTCTCTTCTGGCACCTTCCCTAACACTCTAAAATGTGCACTAGTCAACCCTATATTTAAAAAGCCTTCCTTGGACCCCACCAATCTTAACAACCTATGCCCCATCTCCTTGCTCCCATTTTTCCTCCAAACTCCTTGAATGTCTGGTCTATAACCAACTGAGCGACCATCTCATCAAGAATAACCTTCTTGATCCCCTTCAGTCTGAATTTCTACTTCAACACTCCACAGAAACTGCTCTCCTAAATCTCACAAATGATTCACGAACAGCAAAAACCAATGGACACTATTCTATACTCCTACTTCTGGCCCTCTCAGCTGCCTTTTACTCCCTTGGTATCCGTGACTGTGCCCTTTGTTGGTTCTCATCCTACCTACCCCAATGCACCTTCAGTGTCACTTACACTTCTACTTCCTCCTCTTTTCTTCCTTTTTCCGTTGGGGTCTCCTATTCTCAATCTACACCTCCTCCCTGGGTCAGCTGATAGCCTGCCATGGCTTTCAATATCATTTTTAAACTGACGATACCCAAGTCTAAATCTCTTCTCCTCAGCTCACAACATCAGTCTCCTTTTGTATCACTAACTTATTGACAGACATATCAGCCTGGATGTCCCACCTCTTCCTCAAACTCAATCTATCCAAAACTAAGCTCATAATATTTCCTCGTGGCCCTTCCCATGACTTAGTCTTAGTGATGATCAATGGCACAACCATCAACTCATCCCCACATGCCAGGGTGCTAGGTGTAATACTAGACTCTGAACTCTCCTTTCTCACTACATCCAATAACTTTCCAAAGCTTTCTGTCTCAACCTCTGCAACATCTCCAAAATATGCCCCTTCCTAATGAATGACACCACAAAGCTCCTAATTCACTCCCCGGTTATTGCTTACCTCGACTTATGCAACTCCCTCCTCATTGGCTTACCTTTACATAGGCTACCCCTCCTCCAGTCTATCATGAATGCTGCTGCCAGACTTATCCACCTTACCAACCATTCAGTGTCTGCTACCCCTCTCTGTCATTCCCTCCACTGGCTGCCACTCACCCAACGAATTAAATTAAAAATACTAACAACAACTTACAAAGCCATCCACAACTCGGCCCCCAGATATATTCCTACCCTAGCCTCAAAATGCTAACCAAATTGCACTCTTCATTCCTCCCAAGACCTCCTGCTCTCTAGTTCTCTTGGCACCTCCTCCCATGCTCACCTGCAGGACTTCTCCTGAGCCTCTCCCACCCTATGAAATTCCCTCCCCTATTCTTTCCGACTATCTCCTACTGTGTCCACTTTTAGGCGATCCCTGAAAACTTTTCTCTTTAGAGAAGCCTATCCTGCCTCCACCTAAAACTGTACATGTATTTTCTCCATCCGCTCATCCACCACACTTATTACCTTTTGCATCACTTTACCCTTCCCTTTTAGAATGTAAGCTCTAATGAGCAGGGCCCTCTGATTCCTCCTGTATTCACTTGTATTGTAACTGTACTGTACTGTTTGCCCTCACATTGTAAAACGCTGTTCAAACTGTTGGCGCTATATAAATCCTCTCTAATAATAATATAATAATAATAATACTATATGAAAAAGAGCTATGCTTCAGAGTAGTGCTCAAATAAAAATATAGTTAGAAACAGATTTATGCTTCCTGCCACCCTGGGCAAACTACCTTGTGAAGCCTCCCTCTACCCCTATTACCTGTGTAGTGCTAAACCCTGCAGAAGCTGCTTATTATATCCTTGGCATGGGCTCTCTCTTTTGTCATGACACTGTAAACCACTCTATCACCTCTGATACACCTGGATATATATATATAATTTGAAGGCTACACTAACTTAGATGACTTAACTATTAGTAGACTGTCACACAAACCAATAAACAGGTCAGAGAATACATTAGGATGCATTGGACTAACTCAGGGGTCTCCAAAATTTATAAACGATGGACCAGTTTACTGTCCTTCAGACTTTATGGGGGCCGGACTGTGGCCAGTGGGAGAAGAAAATGTCCTGGCATCAGTGGGAGTAAACAATGCCTTATCATTGGTATTAACGGGAGATATAGTGCCCCATCACTGGTATCAATGAGAGAAATAGTTTCCCATTGTTGGTGTCAGTGGGAGGAACAGTGACCCATAATTGGTGTCAGTGGGAGGAATAGTGACCCATCATTGGTGTCAGTAAGAGGAATAGTGCCCCATCATTGGTGTCGGTGGGAGGAATAATCCACATTATTGCTGTCAGTGTAAGGAAGAGTGCCCCATCGTTGGTGTCATTGAGAGGAATAGTGCCCCATTATTGGTGTTAGTGGAAGGAATAGTGCCCCATTGTTGGTGTCAGTGGCAGGAACTATGCCCCACTGTTGCTGATGAGGGGAATAATGTCCCAAGGGCCAGATAAAAGCAAGAAAGAAGCCGCATCCGGCCCCCAGGCCGCACTTTGGAGACCACTGGACTAACTGATAGGGATACCAGACTTAACTGTGGCAAATTACACAAACATCAATAAAGTTAAACTGTAGTAAACTGGTACACACAGCATAAGAACAACATCAACTGTGAAAAGAATGAATGGCACAAAGAAAAGTCTCACTGTAACTCTTGGCAACAACTATTCAAAAATGTCCCCAAGTGCACTCTACACATACACCCCTAAGAGTGGGTGGGTGTACACATACACTTTCGTGAGAAGGGTACCCCTGAGGATAGCTTTAAAGTACCTGGCACCTGAATAACAAATTTAGGCTGACTAACATTGGGACTTGTCTGTATGGATGTTACTGTCTCTTTAAACTGTATGTAGTGGATGAGTATTGGGCTACAAAATAAGGGTAGTCTCCACTTGCATTAACTGCAGACAGTAATAGAATAAGTACATTTTGTTCCTCTCACAACTCCTGGTATCCAACAAATCCATTCCAGAATGCTTTGCAGTCCCTGGTGGCTCAGTCCTGATGATAAGGTCCCCACAAGGTTCTGGTTTTGTTGGTGTAGGCATTCACATGGCAACACGTATCTTCAGCTCTGGTCCCAGCACAGTGAAAGACCTTTCTGTGGCTCAGTCCTCAGGATCTATTGACACAACACACCACTCTGGTACCCAGAAGTCCAAGCAGCATGTCCACACTGCTCCAGTCCCAAGACACAGCAACTCTCTGTGGCTCAGTCTCTCATCTCTCTGGGTACTGAAAGCACACCCTTTTTCCTATCCTGCTGTACCCAGATCCTTAGCCAAAAAGCCAGGGAAAACTCTGCTAACATCCTCTTCTGTCTGCAGAGAATCTGAGTGGTGATGTCCATGGCCCCCATTCACTTGCATTGTATTGTGGTCCTTGAGAACTACATGTCTCATGATCCCCGGCTCATTGACATCATCCAAGAGGTATGGAATGAGTGGCTGCATAATCAGTTCTCCTTCCTGTGTATATCACCATCGCTGGGAGAGAAGCTGGAGCAGGAGGACAACATACATTGGCTCCAGTGGCACAACAATAAAGAGGGGGGAAGACAGCAGAAGAACACACAGCCCAGTGCTCCTCTTAGCTTGATACACAGTGGCATGGGGGAAAAGGGTTTGAGGAGAGCAGGCACAGAAGCACAAGCTTGTTCCTCAGCTGGCTACACCAAGCTTTCCTTACTATCACACTAAGAAGATCAGATATCATTGCCACTAGAGATGAGCGAATCGAAGTAGGCGAAGTGGAATTCGTTTCGAATATTAGGAAAATTTCGATTTGCGTCGAATCCGAAAATAAGCAGACTTCGGATGCGCGAATCGAAATTTTTCCTAAAATGGCGGCGACATGTGCGGCGACGGAGCGGGGATGTCTGGGAAGGCGCGCAGACAAGGCGCGCTGACCCATAATGCATTCATTCATGACATTTGATCGCATTAGCCAATCAGCAGCCAGCCAGCCAGCACAGTGTAATGGTCGAGCTATAAATGGCGGCCATTTTAGAATTCTCCATTTGCCTCCAGTCATTCAACAGAGGCAGACCTGGCTGTATGCAGGGAGAGAGTTAGGGACAGAGAAACATTACTTAGGGCCACAGAAACGTTACTTAGGGCCACAGAATCGTTACTTAGGGCCACAGAAACGTTACTTAGGGCCACAGAAACTTTACTTAGGGCCACAGAATTGTTACTTAGGGACACAGAATTGTTACTCAGGGACAGACACAGAATTGTTACTGAGGGAAACAGAATTGTTACTGAGGGACACAGAAACGTTACTTAGGGCCACAGAATTGTTACTTAGGGACAGATACAGAATTGTTACTGAGGGACACAGATTTGTTACTGAGGGCCACAGAAATGTTACTTAGGGCCACAGAATCGTTACTTAAGGCCACAGAAACGTTACTTAGGGCCACAGAAACGTTACTTAGGGCCACAGAATTGTTACTCAGGGACAGACACAGAATTGTTACTGAGGGATACAGAATTGTTACTGAGGGACACAGAACCGTTACTTAGGGCCACAGAAACGTTACTTAGGGCCACAGAATTGTTACTTAGGAACAGACACAGAATTGTTACTGAGGGCCACAGAAACGTTACTTAGGGCCACAGAAACGTTACTTAGGGCCACAGAATCGTTACTTAGGGCCACAGAAACGTTACTTAGGGCCACAGAAACTTTACTTAGGGCCACAGAATTGTTACTTAGGGACACAGAATTGTTACTCAGGGACAGACACAGAATTGTTACTGAGGGAAACAGAATTGTTACTGAGGGACACAGAAACGTTACTTAGGGCCACAGAAACGTTACTTAGGGCCACAGAAACGTTACTTAGGGCCACAGAATTGTTACTTAGGGACAGACACAGAATTGTTACTGAGGGACACAGAATTGTTACTGAGGGCCACAGAACCGTTACTTAGGGCCACAGAATTGTTACTCAGGGACAGACACAGAATTGTTACTGAGGGACACAGAATTGTTACTGAGGGACACAGAATTGTTACTGAGGGCCACAGAACTGTTACTTAGGGCCACAGAAACGTTACTCAGGGACACAGAATTGTTACTCAGGGACAGACACAGAATTGTTACTCAGGGACACAGAATCGTTTAATTAAAGAGTATGTCAGACAACATGCAGAGGAGTGGCAGAGGAGGCAATTTTTTAGGAGCGAGCAGACGTGGCAGCAGAGGAAGGGGTCGAGGCAGCACTATTCGCAGCCAGAGGCCAGTGCTCCCGGTGTCATCCAGCGGTCGTGTCTCCACCGACAACCCTGCCGTCATCGATTGGTTGGCTCGGTCGTCTTCCTCTTCCCAGGTCACCTCTGACACCTACAGCCAACGGTCGGTGGGTACGTCAGACACAACCGTTAGTTGGCATGGCCCGGGAGCAAGCCCACTGAAATCACGTGTCCTCTACCTGCCCCTGTCCTTTGGTGTTCCCTCACCAAGCGAAGTATCGCATGCTGTGGGCTCAGCCCCACTGTACAGTGAGGAAGAGCTAACAGAGGGCGGTCAGGAACGGGGGGAGACATCCGCCTCTTCAGCAGCCAGGCGAAGAAGTACTGGCGAGGAGAGTGGCTTGGTAGCCGGTCTAGAGACAGGTCTGTCTCCTGACCCACACGCAGCCGAGGGGGCTAGTAGTGAGGCGGAGACCCTAATTGATGATGATGAGGCTGATCGCACTTGGCAGCCTCGTCGTCATCAGGCTATTGCTTCCGCATCATCAGGAGAAGAGGGTGGCAGCTTGGCAGCAAGCAAAACAGTCGGTGGGTTGCCCAGGAGGCAGCAGGGTCGCAGCAGTGTCAGTGGAGGCAAACGGCCACGGAGTACAGCACCAGCTCCACTGCAGCCTACCACCACGGCCAGTAGTGGTGCCGGTGTGCACGGAGGAAGCAGCAGTCAGCCAGTGAGGAGTATCGGGGGCAAAGTTTCCTACTCGGCGGTGTGGCAATTTTTTGTCAAGCCGCCCGAGGAAGTAAACGTAGCCGTATGTCGACTATGTGGCCAGAAAGTCAAGCGTGGCCAGGGGGCCCATGTTGGGACTACAGCGTTGCGGCAGCATATGCAGCGTCGCCATTTGGTGGCCTGGGAAAACCGTGATAAAGATACGGCGGTTCTGTCCGCCCCAGCCCCCGCTCCATCACCCGCTCCGTTACTTGCTCCGTCACCCGACGTCAATCGCCCTCTATCAGCCAGTCAAGGCTCCAACACCTCTGCTGAGGGGAGTTGTCGCTCGTTGCCATCTTCCACTCGTTCAGATGCTCCTTCTCCTGCTACTCCTTCTCCTGCTACTCCTCTTCACGGATTCCGTCAGCAGTCTTTCTTGGAATCTGTTTCCAAGAGACAACAGTTTGCGAGCACACACCCGACGGTGCAAAAGCTGAACGTCCTCCTGTCCAAGTTGCTGGTGCTGCAGTCCCTTCCTTTCCAAGTGGTGGACTCAGCACCTTTCCGAGAAATGATGGCTTGTGCCGCGCCGCGGTGGAGAGTGCCAAGCTGTCATTTCTTCGCCAAAAAGGCAGTGCCAGCCCTGCATTCACATGTAGAAGAGATGGTGGGCCAGTCTTTGAGCATGTCGGTCTCTGCCAAAGTGCACGGCAGCGCCGACGTGTGGAGCTGTAACTACGGTCAGGGACAGTACATGTCATTTACGGCCCACTGGATGAACGTGGTGCCGTCACAGCCGCACCAGCAACTTGGACAGGTCACGCCGCTTTTGCCTCCACGTTTGCACGTCCTTGGTCCACAAAAGATGTCCGCCTCTACCACCTCTTCTTCCTTCGTGTCCTCAGCCGCCACCCCCGTGCCAAGTCCCATTACCCAACCGGCATATCACATGTGCAGGGCGCAACGGTGTCACGCTGTGCTGCACCTGGTATGCCTTGGCGAACGTAGTCACACAGGGGAGGAACTTCTCAGTGTAATGAACAGAGAAATCGACAGATGGCTGTCTCCGCGCAAACTCAAAATCGGAACCATGTTGACCGACAACGGAAAGAACATGGTGTCTGCTTTGCGTCAAGGAAGGTTGTGCCATGCGCCATGCATGGCTCACGTGTTCAATCTGGTTGTCAAGCGGTTCCTAAAATCCACCATCCCACTGCAAGACATCCTTAAAATGTCACGTAAACTTTGCATGCATTTCAGCCATTCCTACACCGCAAAGCACACCCTCCTTGAGCTGCAGCGGCAGAACGGAATTCCACAGCATCGCCTGATCTGCGACGTTGCAACAAGGTGGAATTCAACCCTACACATGTTAGACCGCCTTTACGAACAGCGAAAGGCCATCACCGATTTCCTGATGTTACAAGCGGATAAAAGTACTCCCCTGTGTAACTTCGATGTCAGCCATTGGCAGCTCATGCGTGACACCTGCCGCTTGCTCAGGCCCTTTGAGGAGGCCACGCTATTCGTGAGTCGGCAGGACTATGGGATGAACGACGTCATTCCTTTATTGCACGTCCTGGAACAAATGCTGTTAACAATGGCTGGTCAGGGTGCGGTAGACGTGGCGCACAGATCTCAACGCCACATGACCCCTGTGGGGGCAGGACAGGAAGAAGAGGAGGAGGTAGAGGAGGACATTTGTGCTCAGGAATTATTGAGTGAAATGGGTGGTTTTTCCACTCAGCGGACAGGAGTGGAGGAGCAGGAGCATCTGGTAGAGGAGGAGGAGGAGGAGACAGAGGACCCAGACGCACCGTGGCAGTATGCTGTGGAGATGGAGGCAGGGAGTCCCTCGCATTCCTTGGCACAAATGGCCCATAGCATGCTCGGTTGCTTGCGTAGCGACAGCCAAATAATAACCATCAGACAGAGGGATGACTTTTGGCTGTCCACCTTGTTGGACCCTCGCTACCGTTCAAAAATGGTGGCCTTTTTCACACCTGCTGAGAGGGAGGCCAAAATAACGTACTATAAAAACCACCTATGTAGTCAGTTGGTCTCTGCCTTTGCGCGCCAATGTCCATCCTCAGACACTGTGGGCCCTGTGCGCTCGCGTTCCGCTGCCATGGCAGCAGGGGAGGGGTGGGGTGGTAGGAGCAGTGGTAGCTCCACCAGCAGCGGCTGCCACAGTCTGCAGTCGATGATGAGTAGCTTTCTTCACCAGCGCAGTGAAGAAACTACTAACCAGCCGCAGCAGCAGCAGCAGCATCAGGTGGACCTGGAGCAGGACCTCAAACAACAGGCTTGGGCCTACTTGGACAGCACCCTGCCAACCGAGGTAGACAATCCCCTTGACTACTGGGCAACGAAACTTGACCTTTGGCCCCAACTAGCTGAATTTGCCCTTGAAAGGCTGTCATGCCCAGCCAGTAGCGTGGCATCGGAGCGCGTGTTTAGTGCGGCAGGAGGTATTGTAACTCCGCGGAGGACACGACTGTCCACCCAAAGTGTGGAGAGACTCACGTTTGTGAAAATGAATCAGGCGTGGATTAGTCTGCAATTGGAATGCGCTAAATACATCAAAATTAACATCACAAATAATATGTGTATAAAAGTCCCAACATCTTAAATACAAAAAATCTCCAGTGAAAATAATCCATAAATTTCGTGCATATAAGTGTATAGAAAAAATATGTCCAACACCCCAAACAAAAATTCTTCTTTAAACATATAAATCCACCGTGCTTTATCCACCACCAAATGAATGGAATAAACTCACCAGAGCTCAATGCTGATTAGATTATAAATCAGCACAAGCGTGTTTGCTCTGGGAGCGATGAGAGTAGGTAGATCATGAAGCAGCACTCTATAGTATAGACACTTCCAGATATCAGGAACAATACTCTGCAGTGACTTTTGAGGTATGGCCAAGACTCCTTATATAACGATCCTCCTCCAAATATATAGTAATATCACTCAAAAATAAAGAAAAGGCATGATGGTGCAGCAAGTAAGAACCATTAAAACTTTTTATTGCAATTTCATCTTACTCACAAAATAAAGTGTCCACCTGACACTGGTATAGCAAGCGATCAGATACACGGAATAGAAGAGCCCCGTTCACCGCGGACACCTCGCCGACAGCTGACGTCATCCAATAGGCTCCGCCCTACGCGTTTCGTCACTCTGACGTCCTCACAGAGCGGCAGATGGATTAGTCTGGATTTCAAACCACCAGTTCCTGACACAACTGACTAAATCCGCCATGAATCATGCCCCAAACATGTGCCACTTTCAGGTCTCCTCACACTGCTGGTGTGTTCCATTTTTTGTCATAGGGTGCTGGCAGATTACGGGCCTCCCATAGCTGCTGCCAGGCCCCTAATCTGCCATGGGCCCCTATACCGCCTCCTCATGCTGCTACCAAGTCCAGAGTCTCTCATGGGTCCCTGTATGGCCTCCCATTGCTGCTGTCTCCATCGCCACACTCTGCCATGTGCCACTTTCAGGTCTCCTCACACACTGCTGGTGTGTTCAATTTTTTGACATAGGGTGCTGGCAGATTACGGGCCTCCCATAGCTGCTGCCAGGCCCCTAATCTGCCATGGGCCCCTATACCGCCTCCTCATGCTGCTGCCAAGTCCAGAGTCTCTCATGGGTCCCTGTACGGCCTCCCATTGCTGCTGTCTCCATCGCCACACTCTGCCATGTGCCACTTTCAGGTCTCCTCACACACTGCTGGTGTGTTCAATTTTTTGACATAGGGTGCTGGCAGATTACGGGCCTCCCATAGCTGCTGCCTGGCCCCTAATCTGCCATGGGCCCCTGTACCGCCTCCTCATGCTGCTGCCAGGTCCACAGTGTCTCATGCCATGTGCCACTTTTAGGTCTCCTCACACTGCTGGTGTGTTCAATTTTTTGACCTAGGGTGCTGGCAGATTACGGGCCTCCCATAGCTGCTGCCAGGCCCCTAATCTGCCATGGGCCCCTATACCGCCTCCTCATGCTGCTGCCAAGTCCAGAGTCTCTCATGGGTCCCTGTACGGCCTCCCATTGCTGCTGTCTCCATCGCCACACTCTGCCATGTGCCACTTTCAGGTCTCCTCACACACTGCTGGTGTGTTCAATTTTTTGACATAGGGTGCTGGCAGATTACGGGCCTCCCATAGCTGCTGCCAGGCCCCTAATCTGCCATGGGCCCCTATACCGCCTCCTCATGCTGCTGCCAAGTCCAGAGTCTGTCATGGGTCCCTGTACGGCCTCCCATTGCTGCTGTCACCATCGCCACACTCTGCCATGTGCCACTTTCAGATCTCCTCACACACTGCTGGTGTGTTCAATTTTTTGACATAGGGTGCTGGCAGATTACGGGCCTCCCATAGCTGCTGCCAGGCCCCTAATCTGCCATGGGCCCCTATACCGCCTCCTCATGCTGCTGCCAAGTCCAGAGTCTCTCATGGGTCCCTGTACGGCCTCCCATTGCTGCTGTCTCCATCGCCACACTCTGCCATGTGCCACTTTCAGGTCTCCTCACACACTGCTGGTGTGTTCAATTTTTTGACATAGGGTGCTGGCAGATTACGGGCCTCCCATAGCTGCTGCCAGGCCCCTAATCTGCCATGGGCCCCTATACCGCCTCCTCATGCTGCTGCCAAGTCCAGAGTCTGTCATGGGTCCCTGTACGGCCTCCCATTGCTGCTGTCTCCATCGCCACACTCTTCCATGTGCCACTTTCAGGTCTCCTCACACTGCTGGTGTGTTCAATTTTTTGACATAGGGTGCTGGCAGATTACGGGCCTCCCATAGCTGCTGCCAGGCCCCTAATCTGCCATGGGCCCCTATACCGCCTCCTCATGCTGCTGCCAAGTCCAGAGTCTCTCATGGGTCCCTGTACGGCCTCCCATTGCTGCTGTCTCCATCGCCACACTCTTCCTTGTGCCACTTTCAGGTCTCCTCACACTGCTGGTGTGTTCAATTTTTTGACATAGGGTGCTGGCAGATTACGGGCCTCCCATAGCTGCTGCCAGGCCCCTAATCTGCCATGGGCCCCTATACCGCGTCCTCATGCTGCTGCCAAGTCCAGAGTCTCTCATGGGTCCCTGTACGGCCTCCCATTGCTGCTGTCTCCATCGCCACACTCTGCCATGTGCCACTTTCAGGTCTCCTCACACTGCTGGTGTGTTCAATTTTTTGACATAGGGTGCTGGCAGATTACGGGCCTCCCATAGCTGCTGCCAGGCCCCTAATCTGCCATGGGCCCCTATACCACCTCCTCATGCTGCTGCCAAGTCCAGAGTCTGTCATGGGTCCCTGTACGGCCTCCCATTGCTGCTGTCTCCATCGCCACACTCTGCCATGTGCCACTTTCAGGTCTCCTCACACACTGCTGGTGTGTTCAATTTTTTGACATAGGGTGCTGGCAGATTACGGGCCTCCCATAGCTGCTGCCAGGCCCCTAATCTGCCATGGGCCCCTATACCGCCTCCTCATGCTGCTGCCAAGTCCAGAGTTTCTCATGGGTCCCTGTACGGCCTCCCATTGCTGCTGTCTCCATCGCCACACTCTCCCATGTGCCACTTTCAGGTCTCCTCACACACTGCTGGTGTGTTAAATTTTTTGACATAGGGTGCTGGCAGATTACGGGCCTCCCATAGCTGCTGCCAGGCCCCTAATCTGCCATGGGCCCCTATACCGCCTCCTCATGCTGCTGCCAAGTCCAGAGTCTCTCATGGGTCCCTGTACGGCCTCCCATTGCTGCTGTCTCCATCGCCACACTCTGCCATGTGCCACTTTCAGGTCTCCTCACACACTGCTGGTGTGTTCAATTTTTTGACATAGGGTGCTGGCAGATTACGGGCCTCCCATAGCTGCTGCCAGGCCCCTAATCTGCCATGGGCCCCTATACCGCCTCCTCATGCTGCTGCCAAGTCCAGAGTCTCTCATGGGTCCCTGTACGGCCTCCCATTGCTGCTGTCTCCATCGCCACACTCTGCCATGTGCCACTTTCAGGTCTCCTCACACACTGCTGGTGTGTTCAATTTTTTGACATAAGGTGCTGGCAGATTACGGGCCTCCCATAGCTTCTGCCTGGCCCCTAATCTGCCATGGGCCCCTATACCGCCTCCTCATGCTGCTGCCAGGTCCACAGTGTCTCATGCCATGTGCCACTTTCAGGTCTCCTCACACTGCTGGTGTGTTCAATTTTTTGACATAAGGTGCTGGCAGATTACAGGCCTCCCATAGCTGCTGCCAGGCCCCTAATCTGCCATGGGCCCCTATACCGCCTCCTCATGCTGCTGCCAAGTCCAGAGTCTCTCATGGGTCCCTGTACGGCCTCCCATTGCTGCTGTCTCCATCGCCACACTCTGCCATGTGCCACTTTCAGGTCTCCTCACACACTGCTGGTGTGTTCAATTTTTTGACATAGGGTGCTGGCAGATTACGGGCCTCCCATAGCTGCTGCCAGGCCCCTAATCTGCCATGGGCCCCTATACCGCCTCCTCATGCTGCTGCCAGGTCCACAGTGTCTCATGCCATGTGCCACTTTCAGGTCTCCTCACACTGCTGGTGTGTTAAATGTTTTGACATAGGGTGCTGGCAGATTACGGGCCTCCCATAGCTGCTGCCAGGCCCCTAATCTGCCATGGGCCCCTATACCGCCTCCTCATGCTGCTGCCAAGTCCAGAGTCTGTCATGGGTCCCTGTACGGCCTCCCATTGCTGCTGTCTCCATCGCCACACTCTACCATGTGCCACTTTCAGGTCTCCTCACACACTGCTGGTGTGTTCCATTTTTTGTCATAGGGTGCTGGCAGATTACGGGCCTCCCATTGCTGCTGCCAGGCCCGTAATCTGCCATGGGCCCCTGTACCGCCTCTTCATGCTGCTGCCAGGTCCAGAGTGTGTCATGGGTCCCTGTACGGCCTCCCATTGCTGCTGTCTCCATCGCCACACTCTGCCATGTGCCACTTTCAGATCTCCTCACACTGCTGGTGTGTTACATTTTTTGTCATAGGGTGCTGGCAGATTACGGGCCTCCCATAGCTGCTGCCAGGCCCGTAATCTGCCATGGGCCCCCGTACCGACTCCTCATGCTGTGACGTTGTAACAAGGTGGAATTCAACCCTACATATGTTAGACCGCCTTTACGAACAGCGAAAGGCCATCACAGATTTCCTGATGTTAAAAGCGGATAAAGGTACTCCCTGTGTAACTTAGATGTCAGCCATTGGCAGCTCATGCGTGACACCTGCGCTTGCTCAGACCCTTTGAGGAGGCCACGCTATTCGTGAGTCGGCAGGACTATGGGATGAACGACGTCATTACTCTGTTGCACGTCCTGGAACAAATGCTGTTAACAATGGCTGGTCAGGGTGCGGTAGACGTGGCGCACAGATCTCAACGCCACATGACCCCTGTGGGGGCAGGACAGGAAGAAGAGGAGGAGGTAGAGGAGGACATTGGTGCTCAGGAATTATTGAGTGAAATGGGTGGTTTTTCCACTCAGCGGACAGGAGTGGATGAGCAGGAGCATCTGGTAGAGGAGGAGGAAGAGGAGACAGAGGACCCAGACGCACCGTGGCAGTATGCTGTGGAGATGGAGGCAGGGCGTCCCTCGCATTCCTTGGCACAAATGGCCCATAGCATGCTCGCTTGCTTGCGTACCGACAGCCGAATAATAACCATCAGACAGAGGGATGACTTTTGGCTGTCCACCTTGTTGGACCCTCGCTACCGTTCAAAAATGGTGGCCTTTTTTACACCTGCTGAGAGGGAGGCCAAAATAACGTACTATAAAAACCACCTATGTAGTCAGCTGGTCTCTGTCTGTCTGCGCCAACGTCCATCCTCAGACACTGTGGGCCCTGTGCGCTCGCGTTCCGCTGCCATGGCAGCAGGGGAGGGGTGGGGTGGTAGGAGCAGTGGCAGCTCCACCAGCAGCAGCTGCCTCAGTCTGCAGTCGATGATGAGTAGCTTTCTTCACCAGCGCAGTGAGGAAACTACTAACCAGCCGCAGCAGCAGCAGCAGCATCAGGTGGACCTGGAGCAGGACCTCAAACAACAGGCTTAGGCCTACTTGGACAGCACCCTGCCAACCGAGGTAGACAATCCCCTTGACTACTGGGCAACGAAACTTGACCTTTGGCCCCAACTAGCTGAATTTGCCCTTGAAAGGCTGTCATGCCCGGCCAGTAGCGTGGCATCGGAGCGCGTGTTTAGTGCGGCAGGAGGTATTGCAACTCCGCGGAGGACACGACTGTCCACCCAAAGTGTGGAGAGACTCACGTTTGTGAAAATGAAACAGGCGTGGATTAGTCTGGATTTCAAACCACCAGTTCCTGACACAACTGACTAAATCCGCCATGAATCATGCCCCAAACATGTGCCACTTTCAGGTCTCCTCACACTGCTGGTGTGTTCCATTTTTTGTCATAGGGTGCTGGCAGATTACGGGCCTCCCATAGCTGCTGCCAGGCCCCTAATCTGCCATGGGCCCCTATACCGCCTCCTCATGCTGCTGCCAAGTCCAGAGTCTCTCATGGGTCCCTGTACAGCCTCCCATTGCTGCTGTCTCCATTGCCACACTCTGCCATGTGCCACTTTCAGGTCTCCTCACACTGCTGGTGTGTTCCATTTTTTGTCATAGGGTGCTGGCAGATTACGGGCCTCCCATAGCTGCTGCCAGGCCCCTAATCTGCCATGGGCCCCTATACCGCCTCCTCATGCTGCTGCCAGGTCCAGAGTGTGTCATGGGTCCCTGTACGGCCTCCCATTGCTGCTGTCTCCATCGCCACACTCTGCCATGTGCCACTTTCAGGTCTCCTCACACTGCTGGTGTGTTCCATTTTTTGTCATAGGGTGCTGGCAGATTACGGGCCTCCCATAGCTGCTGCCAGGCCCCTAATCTGCCATGGGCCCCCGTACCGACTCCTCATGCTGCTGCCATGCCCGTAATCTGTCATGGGCCCCTGTACCGCCTCCTCATGCTGCTGCCAGGTCCAGAGTGTGTCATGGGTCCCTGTACGGCCTCCCATTGCTGCTGTCTCCATCGCCACACTCTGCCATGTGCCACTTTCAGGTCTCCTCACACTGCTGGTGGTTTCCATTTTTGTCATAGGGTGCTGTATGGCCTCCCATTGCTGCTGCCTCCACCACCACACTGTGGCTCCACACTCTGGTTTTGGCCCCGTGACTGCCCAAATGAGTGAAGTGTGCGGTGATTCTAAGATCAACGGCACTCATCTGCATGTCATACTGACTGTCAGTATTATTTCTCTTCCCCAGCAGACTCCAAGGGCATTTAAATTAAAGGTACAGTGTTCTGCACTAATATAAAGGCTCTCTGAAGCCTAGAAACACCCTTTTATAAGTTAAGTTCGCAGCGAATATATTCGACTCGAATCGAAATTTTTCCACAAATTCGCCGAATCAGTCGAATCGAATTTTTGAATACTTCGCTCATCTCTAATTGCCACACTGAGTCTGGTGGGCAGTCAGACTGAAAAAGACTGTTTGTCCACTCTGGGTCAGTACAGCTAGAACCAGTGAATAAAATAGTATGTCAGTTTGTCACTTTATTATTCTATCAGTTTGTTTACGATGTTTCAATCCAGAGTGGGTGAACGTAAACAGTATAATATGTACTAAATGTTCAAGGATGCAGCAAGACACTGAGACTCTTAAAATGTGCTACTGACAGTCAGTAACAGGATATGTTAGTGGGTTTATAAGGCCCCTGGAAGTGTTGCTATCTATATTAGTTTTGCAGCAAAGAAAAAAAAAAGTAAAATCCTGACTGAGACTCAATCAACCAGAGTACTGTATTGTACTGAACTATATGAATACTAATATAAAAAATATAAAGAGTGTAGAAAAACAAAAAAATATAAGACTGTATTAAGTTAACCAATTTATTACACTTATGTTGCTATATATTGAAGTTAAAACTTGGCAAAGATATTAAAATATCTCCCCAACGTCTTCTCCTGTACTTGTATAAAACATGCTAAGCTCAGACACAAGATTTAAGACTAAAGGATAAGTTCACCTTTAAGGAAAAATAATAAATGCACATAATTTTACGTGTGCAATGTGCACCTGATCTGGGATCAAATGGATTGTGGGTGTAATGTCATGCTCCTGCACATTCTGATCCAGCTTTCTGTCTGTACCTAACTATTGGCTTTCAGTTAGAAAGCTGGAGGAAGAGTGAATGGATTATGAGCACGCTGATCAACACATTCATAGTTTATTGAGAACTATAAGCTGTCTGCTGCGGTGGAAGATGGAATATTAAAGATTTTCAAACTTAGTATTGAATTTTCGTGTCTGAGCCTCGTATGTTGTATATGAGTATAGGATCCAACTTTCGGGAGGTATTTTAATATCGTGCCCAAGTTTTAACTTCACTACATAGCAACTGTGTGTGTAATAAATTGGTCAACTTGATGTAATAAGCAGTTGCTTTTTTTTTACCATTCTTTATATTTTTTGGTATACATATAGCTTTATACCGTGCACTACAGTGGTTGATTGAGTGTCAGTTGGGTTTTTAGGGTTTTTTCTGTTTGTTTTGGTTTTTATTCTCAATACCATAGACTCCTCCACTTATTATCAATGTATTTACACCACAATTGCTCAAAACTGATATAGTTCAGAAATATTTAGACATAATTAAGGTAAATAAAGCACACGGACCACGGATCCTAAAAGAATTGAGCTCTGTCAGTCGAAAGCCATTGTTGCTAATATTTAGAGACTGTTTAATGTCTGGCATAGTACAACGGGATTGGTGTAAGGCCAATGTGCTGCCTATATTTAAAGAGGGATCAATGTCTTTAACAAGTAACTACAGACGTGTTAGTTTAACTATAGTTGGGAAGATACTGGAGAGTTTAATAAAAGACCACATAGACAAGTTCTTGCTGGAAAAATATATTTTAAGTAACAAACAACATAGATTCATGAAAGACAGAAGTCGTCAAGCAAATCAGATTTTGTTTTATGAGGAGGTAAGCAAAACCTTAGACAAAGGAATGGCTGTGGTTATAATATACTTGGAATTTGCAAAAGCATTTGACACAGCTCGCTACACACGGTTGTAAGTGGTGTACCCCAAGGTTCACTGTTGAGACCCTTACTTTTTAATATATTTAAAAATGATATAGAGTCTGGAATTAAAAGTACAACTTCAATGTTTACAGATGACACCAAGCTATGCAGTGGAATAACATCCTTACAGGAAGTCTCCAACTTAGAAGCTGATTTCATGCACTGTTTAAATGGGCAACTGCACGGCAAATGAGGTTTAATTTAGATAAATGTAAAGTTATGCACCTATAGGACCTAAGAATATGCATGCATCATACATACTAGGGGGAGTACAAATGGGGGGATCGATGGTAGAAAAGGATCTGGGTGTTCTGATAGATCATAAACATCAATGCCAAGGTGAGGTTTCCAAAATGAGCAACATCCTTTCTTGTATTTAGAGGTATAGAATCTAGAGAGAGATATATCATGCTGCTCCTGTACAAATCATTAGTTACACCTCATCTGGAATATGCAGTTCAGTTTTGGGCACCAATTCACAAAAAGGGTATCGGGGAACTGGAGAAAGTACAGAGAAGGGCAACCAAACTAAGAGGCATGGAGGAGCTCAGTTATGAGGAAAATAGATTTAATCTCGAAATGTGGAGCGGTAAGAGCGGTGAAAATGTGGAATAGACTCCTCAAGAGCTGGTTCTGGCCAGTTCAGTAGATTGTTTTAAAAATAACTGAATTCTTTCCTAAATGTACATATTATACAGTAACAGGATACTAATATTTATAGGTAAAGTCAATCCAGGGAATATCCAATTGCCTCTTGTGGGATCAGGAAACATTTTTTTTCCCTGCTGGAGCAAATTGGATCAAGTTTTACTGGGGATTTTTGCCTTCCTCTGGATCAACTGTGGGTATAGGATTGTGAATATAGATTGTATATTTTTTTCCCTTTTAATGGTTGAACTGGATGGGCGTGTGTCTTTTTTTTCAACCAGAATACCTATTTAACGATGTAACTATATTTATAATTTTTTTGGAACTGGAGGATCTCTTTTTTTATTTGTTTGGGTATGTAGCAAAACATCCTGGGCTATAATATACTGTATTGTATGTTGTACAAATATTGCAAAATGTTTCACGTAAGTCAGAGTTTTATTTTCTGTGCCCTTAAAACAGAGTAATTCCTAGCAATGAGTGATTTCGTTTGATATCTATGAACGAATCTTGTTATTCAATTCTGTGCATAGGTCTAAATATCAAACATTTGGCTGTCACTCTGCACTCCAGCCCATTCATTATCGGTGTTCATATAGGAACCAATAATGAACAAGGTGCCAGACACTGAAGTCCTCTCCAGAGCAGGCCTGCCATCAGATAACATCCTACTGATGAAAGCCCAGACACGCTGGGCAGGCCATGTTGCAAAGATGCCAGACCACCACATCCCTAAACAGCTCCTCTACAGTGAGCTGTCTCAAGGAAAGAAATCGCATGGGGGACAAAGGAAGCGATGCAAAGACACATTGAAAGCCTCCTTCAAGTCCCTGGATATTGACATCACCTCCTGGGACAAGATCGATCAACATGGCACACGTTAATATGCCAAGGCTGCCAGAAATTTGAGGAGAGAATTACAACCATAGCACAAGAGAAGCAAGCACTTAGCAAAGCCAGAGCTGCAAATGCTGCAACAGTGGTGCCCACATATGTCTGCCCAACATGTGGCAGAACATTTTGTGCTCATATAGGCCATACCAGCCACCTACAGCCACACCGTGGGTAGCCCACTACCTGTTAGATGTCAAGGTCCTCTTTGAACATGATGGACGAACATCATCATCATCAATAATAGTATAATCACTCTTTACAAGGATGATCTCCTGCTTTACATTTTCCTTCCTAAACATCAGCATTGCAAATGTCCTTCAAAAATGTTTTGGGCTTGGAGCACTTTGCAACTTCAAGGTGAACACCTCAAAATGTAACCCTACCCCACTCCCAAATAGAAAATGTAAAAACAACTTTTCCATTCAAGTGGCAGCCAAGAGTTATTTCCTTTTTTTTTAGGCATACAGATTCCCAGACTTAGATCAACTTTTCTCTCTAAACTTCAGTACCCAATTCACATGTATGTTTTCAGACCTTATAGATTGGCTCCCTCCCCATCTTGTGGTTGTGCAGAATTAATATCCTTAACATGGATATATTACCTCTTCTGCTATGTAAATTCCAAACCATTCCTATCATTTTATCTCTTGCCTACTTCCAATGTCTACATTCTGCAACCATTAAATTCATTTGGGGCAATAGCTGGCCAAGGGTTGGAGATTAAAACTCTCACCAAAGCTGAAACTCAAGGTACCATATGGCTTCCAGATTTTACACTATACTATAAAGCATCATTTTTATCCAGGATTGAAGACTGGTTTAATTCTGAATCAGATAATATGGACATAATATTGGAAAGAGATTTCCCCTTTCACTCACTAACAGTCCTTTCATGGATAGACCCAGCACATCAGTCCTCAACTGACACACTTCCTCTACTGACTACTTCCCTCCTGCAACAGTGGTATGCTAAATTGTGTTCCTGGAAAGTGTTCTTGAGACCTGGCCCACTAATCCATATTCACTACAATAAACTGCAAATCCACCACATTCTCTAGCTAAACTCTAATCAACCCCAATTTGAACCACCATGAAGGAATGGTACCAGCTATGGCAGCTTTCTGATTATATAAAAAGACAGGACAGTAAATAAACCCCTTACAAAGTTTTTTGGGCATCTCCTCAGTAGCAGTCCCACAGACAATACAGTAGTTAGATTCAATATTGAGAGATGACCTATAGAGGAATGAAGCCATGAATTCTAACACACTCTTTATCCATATTAAGCCATTATCATGACAAAAATTATACAATTTTATTTAAGCAGTGCACAAGCCAAACCATCCAGCAAAAGATGTCCCTATCATCTTCTGATACCTGCCGGAGATGCCAACAATATTGAAGAAGCTATCTCCACACCTGGTTCAAATCCAGCCTTTCTGGCATTCCATTCTCAGGTATACAATTCCTGAAAAAAATGTAATCAACCAATTATAAAGCCACACCAAAACTAGATCTAATCTCTGTGCTTCTGGACTCTCTGCAATCCATAAAAAGAGATAAATTAAGGCACTGTCTAGTAGTGGCTCATAGCACAATTTCCAGGCACTACAAAAAGGCTACTATACCACCAAAATCCTCCTGGGCCACAACCATGAGCAACCTGATACATACATAGCCTGATATCAAGAGATACAGACAGGATGGACCTTTTTCACCACACCTGGTTGAGCTAGGCTTTGTTCAAACCTCCTCAGTTTTTTGAAAACCTCTTTACATCTTAACAACATTACTGTTTATGCCGGCCATAGACAGGTCGGAAATTGGCTGATTTTTTGTCCGAAAAAAAAATTGGCCGATTTTCGCACAGTTAGTGGGTTAATTGGTCTGCTGTTTTTTGTTTTTTTTGCACAGTTTTTTTATCGGTCATGTTGGAAAATTTGCGGCCGATTTGGACGAATCGGCCGATTGATGGGCAAATAGGCAGATCGTTTTACCAATAAAAAATCTGCGCATGAGCCGTGACCTGCAAGGTTGCCAGCATTCTTTTTACTGTAAATGCACACACATGTATATATATATATATATATATATATATATATATATAGTTTCTGAAAGTCCAAAATTAAATAGTATTCCTAGAAAAGGTAATAAGGTTCTAAAAAGGTTCTTTAAAATTTTCTATTTTCCAAGCAAAGACAGGTTTATAGGAGTAGAAAAAAAACTTGTTTCAGCAGATGTCCGAAGAAAAAGAAGCCTCACAAGCAGTTAATTCAGTGCACCATTCCCAGTCCTGGCCTTTGCCTGCCCTGTGACTGCTCTGTACTGCGCTATGGAATGTACAGGTGTCATTGAACGGTGGCTCCGTTCTTTATTCTAAAGACCTAGTTTTAGAGCGTTGTCAGGCTAATTTGTTTACCCCAATGTCTCTGATTTTGCAGACTGTCACATCTAGAAGAGGAAATTTTATTCTGCTAAAGTGAATCAATCATAGGAATGGGAGACACCTGAGTCCTTCCCACGAACTGGAAGTCCAGTCCGCTATTAAATTTTATATGAAAAAGTCTTGCGGTTGCAACAAATGTACCCATTTGTATCCAAATAAAAACATAATGTATTTGTATTGCTGTCACATTGTATGGTGTACTCCCCTGTCTCTGTCAAACTGGTTTCTTGTCCCATTCTTTCGTGAGCATTGGTGGCAGCATCGGAGGCAGATTTTTCGTTTATCGGCCGACAATTCAACGTCTATGGCCTGCATTAATTGATTAGTGTTAACATGGTATTTATACTCTTAACAGAGATAGCGATCTCTGTCACATTGTCCACTCCTATACCCTTCCCCTCCTCTCCCTTTTTCCCTCTCCCCCTTTCAGATTTCCTCCTTTCAAGATATAAGCAATGTCCCATCATATGTACCTGTATCTCATTTTCTTTTTGAATACCACTAAAAAAGAGATTTAACCCAAAATATTTCCATTCCAATTTAACCTCCAAGTTGCAAAAATTACATTGACATTACAAATGACATTTACAAGTCAACAATCATGCAAAAACAGCTTGAAGCAAGTCAAATGCAATACAAATACACCTCTCGGTTAATTTGCAATGATTCTAAAAGCAACTCAAACTGATATCAAATCAATGCCATTGACACAAGCCAACGTATGCAAGCCCTAAGTATAAAATTGGTACTTAAGTTATTTTTTATAAAATTAATTGAAAAGATTTGTTATTTTCATTTTACATAGTCTGGAAATATTGGTTACTAAGAAGCACAGTATTAAAATGCAAAAAAATAAAATATAGCAGCTAAAACTTTTACTGTGCCTATCCTTTTCTTCTATAAAGATTAGAAGTAGATAAATGTATTGTATAGTAGTGTATGATGATTAAAGTGTATTTGTACACAAAACTATGGGATTTACTGACTTTATTTATCTGTTACATACTTATAGGTAAGATATTCACACTTGTTTTTATACTCAATTTACATATCATTTAACTATATAATTGGAAAATCTTATGCTGACCAAAACAAAGTAAATATACAATAGGATATGCAGTTACAAAGATTAACCTGATCCAATAATGTGAAAAAAATGAAGAAAACATGGTTGAGTTAAATACAGTTTCGCTAACATTCAATTTGCAAAGTGAGCATACACTTTTCTAGCTGGTCTACCTTTAGTAAATTACCCCTACTATCTAAAAGTAAAAATAAGTGACATTTCAATATAAATCCTGATTTATATTTTAATGTTTTTAAGATCAGGCCTATTCTGACACTTCTCACATACAGTATATGTAAAAGAAAAATTGCACTATTTTTGCTAAAAAAATACTTATACCCAGACATTATACCCAGACATTATTTTTTAAGCAGAGGCCCCCAGAGAATAAAATGGTGGGTGTTGCAATTTTTTTTATGTCACGTGGCATTTGCGCATTGATTTTTCAAATAATATTTTTGGATCAAATACACTTTAATGAATTTAGTGCACACAAACAGTATATAATATATCCATTTTTTTGAAAAATATAAAAGATGATGTTACAGAGTAAATAGATACCGTGCACCAATGAGGTCTTTGAAAAGGGGGAGGAGCCCTGAATTGCATATGCCTGCCCACTTCCTCCTTTGCATTGGTTGCTGTCTTGAGTGCTACAGGGAGGCCTGTAGAGATGCCGTTTGTGGTCCTAATCTGGCAATCCTGGCTCATCATCATCCAGCTCATCGATACCACTCTTGGTCTGTATTGCTGTACTATGGATCACCACCCTCTACCTCGTTGCTGCTCTCCATTTGCTTAAATGTAAGGTTGGATATTATGTGTACAATAAATTTCTGACAATTTTTACTGATCCGGCGCCTTGGCACCTTTGATTTCTTGCAAGCTTCCGGATCTCCCTTGGATCTGATTTCTTCATTTAACTCTGCTACTTCCCCACTAGGATCAACCACACCTGGTTCCGCTCTCCAGCTGGTCATTTAATGTTGTCAGCTACAGATCTTCCCACCAGTTTGTTGCTACTTCACTCAATTTATGTGACTTCTTTTGTGTGGGACAATTCATTGTGAGTGATTGGTATGTGCTTTCAACACATAAGTTTTACTTCATTGCTATCACAAGTGATGAACAACATTCCTTGTGATCTCCAGGACTGGACCTATATTCAAAATGAGGTCTAATGAAAAACCTGTATATGGGACTCAGGACCTTCTTACTCTTGCTGGTAGACTATCCTAACTTTCTATTAATTGTTCCCATTGCCTTCCACACTACTCATTTTGCAATTATCTGAAGTAAACACTCCAGTATGTTTTTCCTCTATAGTACTTGCCAACATTTCCCTGATATTGTACTTTTTCAAGGAATTATTTTCCCTAGGTGCATTATTGTACACTTAGAAGTATTGAACTGTGGTTTACACTGCTTTGACCAATCTTCCAGCAATACCAAATTACCTCCGGGGAAATCAACTTATACACCTTTGTGTCATGAGCAAAAGGACATACCTAACTTACCCACCAATTCTTCAGTTATATCAATTACATATAGATTAAAAAGAACAGGACCTATTAAAAAGCCTTGTGATGCAACATTGATCTCTGTCTTCAAATGAACTCCATTTACAACCACTATCTGCTATCTATCCTTTAGCCAACTGCATATCCATTGAACCACCCAAAGATAAAGTATTAACTTGTACAACTTTTTTATTAGATCATTTTGTGGAACTGTATTAAATGCTTATTTGAAATCATGATAGTGCTGCCCTTGTCCAAAACATTAGTGATATAGTAAAAAGAAGTTCAATAAGATTAGTCTGACATGATATGCTCTCAGTAAAGTCATGCAGCTTTGGGTCCATCAAGTTCTGTGTTTTTAATGGATCCATGATCCTTCTTTTTAGAAGTGATTCCATTAACTTGATTAAGACAGATGTTAAACTCACTGGCCTGTAATTGCCAGCTTCTACCTTGCTACCTTTCTTGTGGATAGATACAATATTAGCTGTTCGCCAGGTATGGGGAACTTCTCCTGTTAGAAGAGGTTGATTAAAAAGATCCATTAATGGTCCAACAACTATAACTCAAAATTATATAGGAACTATCAGGTCCCACTGCAATATTAAGTTTTAATTGAGCCATTTCCTCTGCTATCTCTGTTTCTCGAAATGCTAAAAATGAACCATCATTACTAGACCCAATATGATCCCTCAACTTGTTATTGTTAGTACAATTTATTTCTGAGAAGACTGAACAGAAGTTTAAATGGTTTGCAACATCCTGGTCTCCCTCAATATAAGTGTTGTGCAAAGTTTTCATTTAGTGATCCCATTTTATTTTTTACTTCCATTTCTGGTGTACCTAAAAATGTTTTATCTCCTTTTTTAGTAGATTTAACCATTTCCTCATTTTTCTGTGCTTCTAGCAGCACTGATGATATGTGTGGCCTTTTTTCTATTTGTATGCACTTCTCTAGGAGGACTGATTTTTTTTCTACTTTACTATCCTATTTATCTCTTTAGTGAATGACATTGTTTTTGTCTTATTTATTCTTACTAATTTGCCTTACATATAACCTAGCTGTCTCCAGGATGGTAGACTTTAATAGTACCAAATAATTACTGACACCTGTAATTTTACTCCAAATTTTATTCACTTTTTAAGAATTCATTTTGGCAAAATTTGTCCTTTTAAAATCTAAAACTTTTATTTTTTGTTTGATGATTTTTCAGTATAATTTTACTTAATATCAAACCAAACACATAGGTGATCAGTAGAACTCAAATTTTCTCCCACCTCAACATCAGGCAATTGATACCCCTTTTCCCTTTGTCATTACTAGGCCTAGAATATGATCACCTTGGGTTGGGCTTTTTACTAACTGTTTCTTCGCTGCTGCTTTTAACTGAAGTTTGAGAATTGCAGGTAATGTCAGGCATGCTGAAGTCACCCATAATTAAAAACTTCAATGCCATTTGAGTTATCTCATTAAACAGAAAGTTATCATAATCTTAAGTCTGTCCTGGAGTCTGTATACTACACTGGTCTGCATTCTGGTTGGAAGGCAACCCAGAGGGTTTAAAATGTTTTATGAGTTTTTATTTTCTGTTCTTTGTGCTCCTTTTAGGGGGAATTATCCTTTCTATTTGTCCTGGTGGCCATTGTCACTAAGAATAATAGCATAAGAAAATTGCACATTTTTAGTTGTCAGTGGAACAGGAATAAAGTGAAAATGTTTTGATAGGGACACTTGATCCTTGTCTCTTAGATGCATATGATGTAAGAGTCAATGGATATAAACTAATGGGTAAGGTGAAAACTACTAATCCATTCCTGTATCTTGCTATAAATGAGCTAGTCAACATTTTAGGCTTAGGAAGAGGTAATGTAATATTTGTGATTTTAAGGGATCACCATACCTTAAGGGATATCCATACCTTAATGTTATTTAAAGTTAAAGCACTAAATGGATTTCTCAGATTTTTTCATAAATCCGATATAACATTTATAAACCTCTCTGGGTCATGACTTCCAGGGGTCAGTTCACTAAGAGATAAATACTACAGGAATTTTTTTCCTTAACCCCTTCACACCTAAGGGTAAAACAAATCTTAATGCTTAAGCACAATTTTGCAACTTTGACATGTGTTAGTAAAACCGTACATATCATCACAACTACTTTGTACATCCAGATGAATTATACCTTGTTTTTTTTAGGACAAATTGGGCTTTCATTTGGTGGTAAATGGTAATAAATATCTCCTAATTTTGTTTTTATTATCAAAGGAAAACTGGTCCAAAATACTAAAAGAAATATTTTTTTTTAATTTAGCTGTGTGTTTCCTGTTACTACCATAACCTACCACCAAAGAACAACCCAAAATAAATTTTCCAGCTCTTGATGATCGCAGCAATACCATATATGTGTATGTTATTGGTTTTTTGTACCTGTACTACAGCCCAGAAACAATAGTGCGCATTTTGTTTTTTTGTTTTTTTTTTAAAATACACTGACACTGATACTAACTGACAATGCTACCAATTAAAAAAAAAAAATCCTGACCACTGACCTTGACCTTTGACCCTGACCTTGATCCAAACACTAACCCTGGCACTGAGCTTGATCAAACCTTAATCTAGGTATTTTTTATTTTATTTTTTAATATTTATTTATTTATTTTAGAAACAATTGAATACATTGTATTCAGGGGAAAAAAACAAGGGGGATGGGCTTCATAGTGACTGTGATTGGCTATCACAGTGATCATATGACCAGGAATCAAGAGTCCCAGGTCCTGATCGCTAAAATGGGACCCAGGGCTCTCAGTGACACCCCGGTCTTTGTGCTGAGAGCACACTGTGCGGCGCGCTCTCAGCACAAAGACAGGTACCCATGGATAAAGCCCAGTTCTGTGAACCCGCATATTTGTGTTATGTCGGCATCAAGGGGTTAAAATAATTCACTTGGTATGTATCTTAGAAGTAACCAATTCAGTAAAAAAAAGTGCATTTATTAACAAATATGTTGATTATTTATTTTGTGGTATTTCATGCATTTTCTACATCCTATTTTATTGCAGAACTAAAGGCCACAGTGGGAAGGATCTGCCGGCATCCTCTTATCCATTGCCTTATCCCCACCAGACTAAGCTGTCAGCCAACAGTTACGGCTGACAGGTGGATGTGAACAAAGGAGAGGGGGAAAAATGATTTTAAAAAAATGGCATAGAGGTGTCCATATTTGGTCAAATTTTTGGTCAATGATGTCACCAGGGAGACCCCACCCTTTTGTTTACTTTAGCAGTGGGGACCTAGAGATGCCATATGGTGAGAATGCAGCAATGAGAATAAATGTGTCTGAGGAATATCTGGTCTTCTTTCTTTTGGTGGGTCAGAGACCATTGTTCATTGTGGTTGACATGGTCTACATTGCTGGAAACATGATGTACAGTAAATGTACATCATGGGAATTTTCTTTTTATTAAGGACATGTCAACAATGTTGTGTGTTTTATTTACTGTGTAATTTTTTTGTGAGTATGTATGGGTAGTAGTATGTACCTCTTACTCATTCACATGGGGAGGTGGTATCTGGGGGCTGTTTTTCTCCATTGGAATACTTTTTGGAACTGACATCACTGCTGGCTGATTGAGATCTGGTTAACAGAATATCTATAGTAGGATTTGACACTTGCTTATGTATTATATTGTTTTCTGCTTCATTTAGCAGGGTCTATAGGGAGGCTCCATCTGCACACTGAGGGAGGGTAGGGAGAGGTGTGGAGGGCTGGCCCTTGTCACCCGCATCTCTTTCAGAGATTTTGTGTGTGTGTGTGGGGGGGGAGGGTCTGCTGTGGGGGTGCCCTGGGGGGTGGAGGAGGGGGTTATTGCTCTGGTGGAGCTGTGCCTTCTGGAGGAATAGATAGATACTGTAGGTAGATCAACCTATTGTATTATGCTGCAAACTTAGGGTAAATGCTGATATCTCATCTCCAGTTTAAAATGTCTCACTGCAATGCACTGATTTTCTGCAAAACTTAGGATAATTAGTCTATATTGACTGACTGGTACTGCTGGGCACTGATGGGCACAGGTGGGTGGCACTGATGGGCACTTGTGGGTGGCACTTGTGGGTGGCACTGCTGGGCACCGATCATCAGATCACTGATCATCAGTGCTCTGATGATCGGTGCTGATTCCTCCTCTGACAACTGCAGGTTCTCGGCAGTATTTACCTCATGCTGTGACAGCGTGAACATAGTGCAGCCGATAACCAGCAATTGCATTTCCCAGTGATCAGTGTGTCATTGGACACATCTGATCACATGGTAAAAGGCTGCTGTGATTGGCCTTTTACCATATCACGTGATCAGCTGTATCCATAGGACACAGCGATCATGGAGGTCACCGGGTGCGCAGGAGAGCGCATTCTGGGAGGATGTCATATGACGTCCACCCAGAACTGGCCGGCCGCAGTGAAGCCGTCATTTGGCTATCTGCGGTCGGCAAGTGGTTAATCTCAATCCCCATGCTCCTAAAAACCACCCTCCCTTTTTCATGTGCACTCTGGAATGCCCGCTCTGTCTGTAATAAGCTCACCTCTGTCCCATTCCCTTAACCTACTAGCAATTACAGAAATCTGGTTTCAAGCAGCAGATTCTACTTCTCCTGTAGTACTTTCCCATGGAGGCCTCCCCTGGACTCACTCACCCAGACCCAGTGGTTAGAAAGGAGGTGGAGTTTGTTTGCTTCTCTCCCCACTGAGCACCTTTCAAGTTCTCCCTACCCCTCCATCTCTATCCTTCTCTTCTTTTGTGACTCACAGCATTCGGCTATTTTCTCCCATTTCTCTGAGGATTGCAGTGATCTATCGGCCTCCCGAACCAGTGTCACGCTTTTTTGATGACTTTTCTGCTTGGCTACCGTGCATTAAAATAGTGAAGCGCTCCCAAATTATCTAAAAAATTATTCAATAAGTGAAGAAGTACATAAACACTTCTAATAAATACCCATATACTATTAACTCATAATAGATCTGTGATAAAAATACCAAAATATACAATTCATAAAATATACCCAAATAACAGTGATAAAACCAATTGACATAATACTGCTGATTCATAAAAATGTGACAAATCGTGATACTTGTGACACAACTGAATATCAAAAAAAATATATAGTGATACTGCGATAAGTAAATACGTATATCTGTGGTGAACCCTATAACAAATTTAGAAAAAATTGCTTCTTAGATCAAAAAAATATTTTTTATAAATAAATAAATAAACTCAGTGTTTCAAAAAAACTCAAATAATCCATGCAAAAAATGTGAAACACTCTGTGATCTTCACTTCTAGTGCTCAAGAAAGGAATCCTCCAACGGCAGAAATGCCTGCTCACCTCCCCTCCTCGACCCACACAGGGCCAAAAGGCAAAAAGGCTCTCCTTAAAGGCAATCCTTTCCTCCAGGCAACTCAGGCAGGAACCTCAGGACTTCCACTCCACCTCCTCACACCACGTCATATAGGGCACAAACAGAAACTTCCCATAGTGTAACACCGTTTATTGTAAATAATATGGCATAACAAACTTTCCAACTCACATGGTAACTTTGGATACAGCGCTTTTTCACCTCACATCATGGGTGTACTCTCATGCAGGGAGGGAAACCAATATGGCCGCTGCGTCCGGACAAAAACGTCCCCACGTGACCGGAAGTGACGTAATATCGTGCTGGGAATGGCGTTCCCAGCACGATATTACGTCACTTCCGGTCACGTGGGGACGTTTTTGTCCGGACGCAGCGGCCATATTGGTTTCCCTCCCTGCATGAGAGTACACCCATGATGTGAGGTGAAAAAGCGCTGTATCCAAAGTTACCATGTGAGTTGGAAAGTTTGTTATGCCATATTATTTACAATAAACGGTGTTACACTATGGGAAGTTTCTGTTTGTGCCCTATATGACGTGGTGTGAGGAGGTGGAGTGGAAGTCCTGAGGTTCCTGCCTGAGTTGCCTGGAGGAAAGGATTGCCTTTAAGGAGAGCCTTTTTGCCTTTTGGCCCTGTGTGGGTCGAGGAGGGGAGGTGAGCAGGCATTTCTGCCGTTGGAGGATTCCTTTCTTGAGCACTAGAAGTGAAGATCACAGAGTGTTTCACATTTTTTGCATGGATTATTTGAGTTTTTTTGAAACACTGAGTTTATTTATTTATTTATAAAAAATATTTTTTTGATCTAAGAAGCAATTTTTTCTAAATTTGTTATAGGGTTCACCACAGATATATGTATTTACTTATCGCAGTATCACTATATATATTTTTTGATATTCAGTTGTGTCACAAGTATCACGATTTGTCACATTTTTATGAATCAGCAGTATTATGTCAATTGGTTTTATCACTGTTATTTGGGTATATTTTATGAATTGTATATTTTGGTATTTATATCACAGATCTATTATGAGTTAATAGTATATGGGTATTTATTAGAAGTGTTTATGTACTTCTTCACTTATTGAATAATTTTTTAGATAATTTGGGAGCGCTTCACTATTTTAATGCACGGTATTTTTTGACTTGTTGGTTGAGTTTGAGTGATTGCAGCTAGTAGATAGGGACCTACCCATATTAAGCGCAGGAGGATATCCCCCCTTATTTTCTGCTTGGCTACCCTACTTTCTCTTCTCTGAAATACCCACTATTATTCAAGGAGATTTTAACATCCCCATTAATGTCAACAACCCAGCATCATCCCAACTCTTCAACCTAACCTCATCTTTTGCCTTAACCCAAAGGGCACAGTCTTCCACTCACTCTGATGGGAATATATTAGACCTTGTTTTCTCCCACCTTTACACTCCCTACAACCTCACAAACATCCCCTTTCCCCTTTCTGATCACAATCTCATCACCTTCATAGTGTCCTCGTCTTCAAACACCTATTCCTTCCAGCAGAAAACAATTACCCGCAGAAACCGTCACAACTTTAACCCTTCTCTTTTCCACTCTGCAACTGACCGCCTCTATGACAGAATCTCTCCCATGTCCTGCCCCGACCTGGCCACTTATGTCTACAACAGTTCGCTTTCATCCACACTAGACTCACTTGCTCCCCTAACTACATGAAGTATCAGGCCCCGACCATTACAACCTTGGCAGACTGACGACACCAGAAATCTTAAGAGACATAGCTGTGCACTGGAGCAACTGTGGCATAAAACCAAATCACAGCAAGCGTTCACCCTATATAAATCTGCTTTCTTAAAATACAATTCCTCCCTCCATGCTGCCAAGTAAGCCTACTTTGTCACTCTTATTAACACCTTGTTATCCAGTCCTCGCTGTCTCTTCTCTACTTTCTCCACCTCCACCTTCACCCAGTAACTCACTGCTTATGAGATTGCCAATCATTTCAAAAACAAGATTGATGAAATTCATAGGGACATCTCCACTACACAGACATCTATCCCACTTAGCATACTTTATACGAAACCAACCTCAACGCTTTCCTTTTTTGACCTTGCTACTACTGAAGAGGTCACTAAAGTTTTCTCAGAAGCCCGTCTCACCACCTGCCCTCTGGATCCTGGATCACAACTAATACGGTCACCCTCTTCTTCTATCCTATCCTCCCTCACTCACATCTTCAATCTCTCCCTCTCTACTGGCGCCTTCCCCTCCCCTCTAAAGTATGCACAGATCACTCCCATACTTAAAAAGCCCTCACTGGACCTCACCAATCTCAACAACTTAAGATCCATCTCCCTGTTCCTATTTACCTCTAAACTCTTAGAATGCTTGGTCTACAATCGTCTGAGCTTCTACCTCACTGACAACAACCCTCTTGACCCTTTACAGTCTGGCTTTCACTCATTACACTCCACTGAAACTGCTACTAAAACTCACTAATGATTTACTAACTGCTAAACCCAATGGCCACTACTCCATACTCTTACTACTTGACCTCTCTGCGGCTTTTGATACTGTTGACCATTCCCTCATCAAAAAAAACCTCCACTTTCTTGGCCTCTGAGACTCTGCTCTCTCCTGATTCTCCTCCTACCTATTCAGCGTTACCTATAGCTCAGTCTCCTCCTCTCCACTTCCTCTTTCTGTAGGGGTCCCTCAAGGTTCTGTCCTTGGACCCCTTCTCTGCTCCATCAACACCTCATCCCTTGGTCAGTTGGTAAACTCTCATGGATTTAATTATCATCTCTATGCTGATGACACACAAATCTATCTTTCTATTCCTCACCTCACCCCTTCAGTCTCCTCTCGCATTACCAACCTACTAAGTGACATATCAGCATTGATGTCAATCAACTTCCTCAGACTAAATCTTTCCAAATCCAAGCTCATAGCCAGTGCCCTCTCCCCTGACTTCTCCATCAAGATCAGTAATACATCCATCAGTCCCTCTCCTCATGCCACGCTGCTCAGTATAATTTTGGACTTCCATCTGTCCTTTCAGCTCAAAATCCAATCACTGTCCAAATCTTGTACACTTCACATCCGCAACATCTCCAAGATACACCCATTTTTGACCACTAAGCAAATTATTAACTCGCTTGTTATCTCTCGCCTTGACTATTACAATTCCCTCCTCATTGGCCTACCTAATCGCAGGCTATCCCCTCTTCAGTCTATCATGCTGTCAGACTCATCCACCTTACCAACCATTCCGTATCTGCCAATCCCTCCACTGGCTTCCCATTGCCCAATGAATAAAATTCAAAACATTAACAATAACATATAAAGCCATTTACAATTCTGCCCAGAAATTACATCACCAATCTTGTCTCCAAATATCACCCAAACTGTCCTCTCCGCTCCTCCCTACTCTCTAGCTCGCTTGTCTCCTCCTCCCATGCTCATCTCCAAGACTTCTCCAGAGCCTCCCCCATCCTCTGGAACTTTCTACCCCAATCTATGCATCTATTGCCTACTCTGCCCACTTTTAGGAGATCTCTGAAAACCTATCTCTTCAGGGAAGCCTATCCTGCCTTCAGCTAATAACCAAAACTTCTATCTCTCATATATATATATATATATATATCCCCCACAGTTATTACCTTTTGTACTAGCAGCTCTTCCCTCTTAGATTGTAAGCTCCAAGGAGCAGGGCCCTCCTAACCCTTTTGTATTGACCTGTATTATTTCTGTATTGTCTCCCTTTATATTGTAAAGCGCTGAGCTAACTGTTGGCGCTATATAAATCCTGTATAATAATAATAATAATAATGCTGAGCTGCCATTGCACCACAGACTGATATCTTTATGCAATGTGGTTGATTTACTAAATCAAATAGTTTGTTCACCATGTGTCCAAGTGCTTAAAAATCAGCATAGCTTCCCCTCATTTACTAACATTCAATGTGCAAGAAAAAAAAAACTGTTTTTTAAATTTTCCTTGGACATGATTGGGTATTCTTTTCAAAGCGAAACTTCAAAACATTCACTAAGCTATTGGGTACATTTCCTTGCAAAATTACAACCTCCCTTGTGATGTGAACAGTCTATTTCCCATTAGAAAATCAACCCAATGCCTCAATTTGTAGATCTTCGGTCTTGACAGAATAAGCACAATATAATACAACCCCCATAATTTACTTTATCCCCAGATGCATATGTTAAAAATAAGACTTAAAGTAAGAAAGCAGTTAAAATAAGCCATAAAATAAACCTGGTTTATTCCACAGAAGTATCACCTACCATAACATAGATTGAAAAGTTTTTATACAGTGGAAAAAAAGGTCTACCGTGGTATGATTCTCAGGGATATTCCAATAGAAAAGGCTTTATTGACAGTGTTCAGCTGTAATATATAATAAGCAGAAGCTATAATACACCTTTCAAAACATCAAAAGCTAAAATAAGGTGCTTTGTGCCATAACAATACACAGGAAAGCTCATTAGTGAAGAATGAGTTTTGGAAATATATATATTTTTTTAAATAGATAACTGAGTAGACCTGAAGCTCTTCTATTTTTTATTATTATCATGATTATTTTACTTACATTTTTGTTACAAGCTTTAAATCACTTTATGTAATAGGAAAAAAGTAATTTTCAAGGAAATGTTGTGACAGGGTAATGATCTCCCACCACACAACATTGAAAATAGTGAAATGGAAAACTATTATCTTGTCACAATGTTTCATTTTATTGAAATTATTGCTGAAGTGCAGTAGTATCTAAAAAGAAATGGATTATCTGGAGTAATGTACATAATGTATAGCCCACACTAAGTGGATGAGCACTGTCAGAGTTTTCCTTTATACAAAGCGATGTGTTATTATTATGCAAACAAGTTCTTGAGTCAAGCTAATAAAACACGAAATAGAAGTATGAGTGAACATCTTTCTCTGTTAGGAAAAAAAATATATTCCACTTCTCTTGCCAGAATGTTCTCAGTTAAATTGCCCCCAACTTTTATAGTATTCTTTTTATTTTCCTTTTTTATGTGTATTTGATCACTGTTTATTTACTGCTACTTTAATTTTTGTATGTCTGTTTTTTTCGTGTGAAAAGAATGTAAATAATGAGACTAATGAGGGGTCCACGCATAGGTGAAATGAGCTTTGATGACCTATATGAACCATTTAAACCAATTGCAGCATTAAAAACCACAAAAATAACCTGTCTGGATCATTGCTGGTTGGACTGTGCTTCCCGAAGCGGAAAGTTGTAGTTCTGGTGTCCAAACCCTGTAATCAGTTTCCACCCGCTGATGGCTGCTGGGACCGTATTTAGGTCCTCCCCTACTAGTGCCTCTCCCTCCAGTGTTTTGCTTGCTGCCAGATACTGTTTGATTGTCTACTGAAAACTCAAATATTTTTCGACAATATACGTTAGACATACAGGTATTTAATGATTAACCAGCTCCCGCCCGCCATATAGTAAAATGACGGATGCAAGGCGGGTTTCTCGTTATGGCATCCTCCCATTCTCAGTGCGCATGCACGGCTCTGGGAGCGCGCAGTGCGGCGATCGGTGGTGTGATGTGTCCCTCGGACACAGCGGATCACCGATCCACAGAAAGAGCTGAAGATGTCGGCTCGGTCATGTGATCAGCTGTGTCCAATCACAGCTGATCACATGTAAACAGGGAAATGCCGGTTATCGGCATTTCTCTGTTCACGAGCTGTCACGCTGACAGCTCCAGAGGAGAGGAGAGCCATTAATTGGCATTCCTCAGAGGGGACATCTACACTGATCATCAGAGCACTGATGATCAGTGTGCCCTGATGATCAGTGTAGCCCCAGCAGTGCCACCTGTCAGTGTCCATCAGTGCCATGTGTTAGTGCTCATCCATGCCACCTGCCAGTGCCCATCAGTGCCACATTTTAGTGCCTACCAGTGCACATTAATGCCACATATCAGTGTCCATCTGAGCTGACTTTCAGTGTCATCCATCAGTGCCAGTCAGTGCCACCTATCAGTGCCATCTATCAGTGTGCATCAGTTCTGCCTATCAGTGCCCGTCAGTGCTGCCTATCAGTGCCACCTAACAGTGCCAGTCAGTGCCACCTAACATTGCCACCTATCAGTGCCATATGCGAATGCTGCCTTTCAGTGCCCATCAGTGATGCCTGTCAATGCCCACCAGTACCACCTACCAGTGCCTCCTCATCAGTGTCCATCAGTGCCACCTATCAGTGTGCATCAGTGCAGCCTATCAGTGCCCATCACTACAGTCTCATTAGCGCACATCAGTGAAGGAGAAAAATCACTTATTTACAAAATTTTATAACAAAAACTAAGAGAAAACTTTCAGTGGGTTTTGGTTTGTTTAAGAAAAAATTAAAAACCCAGAGGTGATTAAATACCACCACAATAAAGCTCTATCTGTCACAAAAAAAATGATAAAAATGTCATATGGGTACAGTGTTGCATGAACGCGCAATTGTCATTCAAAGTGTGATAGCTCTGAAAGCTGGAAATTGGCCTGGGCAGGAAGGGGGTATAAGTGCCCTGTTAGGCAAGTGGTTAAAAGAATAACTTGATCCCTTTTTAAATATAGGCTTGCTTTCCCCCAATCAGTTCATACAAAGGCAAGCACTAAATATCCATTGAAAATTTTAAACAATTACATAATAGAGTAATTGCATTGTGTTAAAACCATTACCATCAATCACGTACCAGCCTGCTTTTATACATCAGCACCAGTACTTTTATTTGTAGTGATATGTTATCCAAAGTGTCTGCATGCAGAGCCACATTAATATAAGAACTTCTTTCATGTGCACCCTGGTGCAGGATCCAAGAGAAAGTCTTCAAGAAGACACCAAGGCCCCAGCTAGGCTTAGCTGGGGGGAAGGGGGTGTTATTTGTAAATCTACTACTGGGGATCACAATGGATCTGGAGAATCTCACTGGAGAGAGGAAGATGGTGGGTCCATCTGTCCTATGTTGGTATGAGTCTACATCCCCCTCACTAGGAGGAGCCTGGTGGATATCGACAGAAGGCAACCAATGACCCTGTGACTGAGTATAGGCAACCAATGACCTCAGTGCTAGAGAAAAAGTGACTGTGTGTAACTTTTAACTCTGGAAGGTGTACAGGTCACCAACAGCAGAGGATATCCTGTGGGACATTCAGCAGATTGTGTAGTTACTGTATGTGCAAAGTGGCCAGAAATCAAGGAATCCTCAAGCTATCCAGTTTTACAGTTTCAGGGTATCGGATGCTCCCTGTCCAAGTTTATCATTTCCAATAACCCCCCCCCCAAAAAAAAAAACCCCTAGGCTGTTCTTTGAAGCCAGTGGAAGAGTGCAGAAAATGTAGTATGCCTGGCTGTGTGTACTCTAATCGGAAAATAGGACCAAATTCACCAGCGGCTCCTAGGGGGTGTGCTACACTCAGAACTGCCTGTTTTTTTTTTTTACCAATGTAGTGTAATTATTGTCTGTTGCATGTGTACTACAATAATTGTCTGTTTGTTGCCCACAACTTGTAAAATTTGACTGTCTGTGTGCACACATATTGTATATGATTGGCTATGTAATGTCAGAATTCCTATTTTGTTTTCCTATACATATATAGTCAAATCAGTGCTGTTTTGTTCTATTGGAATGAGAATATACACTTTTCTTTCTTGGACGTTATTAGTATTTTTTTCAATTTGTTGTAAATATTACTATAAATAATTTTATATACAGAACAGAGGGGGTATTAAAAAAATTCTGCCCTGGGTGTCAAATACACTAGGTACACGACTGCATATTACCACATTACCAACACCATGCTGCACTAACGATATTAAAATTGCATGAGGAAAGATTACATCAAATTATTTATTTAAAGCCTTGTTTGTCCCCAGAAAGATGTAGTCCTTGTTAGGATAAATTACAATGCTAAAAGTTATAAGGTGTGGAACCGATACCTAGTGAAACAAAAACAAACATATACTATGGAAATTTAGGAAGGTAGAGGGAAAATGAAAAACACTCCAGGACTGAAACTGTTAAAATATAATCATGTGCATCCCTCAAGATTAGTTGAAGGTAACATTTTAGTCACCTAAAATGTAGGTGGCTGACCCTCAGTGGTATTCACTACAGCAGTTTTAACGGGGAACCTATAAAAAAAAAACAAGAAACAACACGCAGGCCCCCAAATATTCATACAAGACCCTTATATGAGCATGCAGTCTAGCAGGTCAGGAAAGAGGGTGCATGCACCCCCTTCCTCCTGACCCATACTATACCTGACTCATACCAAATCATATGCCCTAAACATGCAGAGGGTACCCCCTGGTAAAGCACATTGTCCAGATGTTATTGATCACATGGGCCTTTTCTCCACAACCTTTGCCAGGTGGTTGTGTGGGTCTGTGGGCAGTGGCTTATTGGAATCAGGCCATTCCCACCTCTCCTTGCCACTTTTAAATATCCCTTGCCTGTTAGCTTAGTCTAGCCTGGCTATTATATTTAGAGATGAGCGAAGTATTCAAAAATTCGATTCGGCTGATTCGGCGAATTCGCGGAATAAATTCGATTCGAGTCGAATATATTCGCTGCGAATTTAACTTATAAAAAGGGTGTTTCTAGGCTTCAGAGAGCCTTTATATTAGTGCAGAACACTGTACCTTTAATTTAAATGCCCTTGGAGTCTGCTGGGGAAGAGAAATAATTCTGTCAGTCAGTATGACATGCAGATGAGTGCCGTCGATCTTAGAATCACCGCACACTTCACTCATTTGGGCAGTCACGGGGCCAAAACCAGAGTGTGGAGCCACAGTGTGGCGGTGGAGGCAGCAGCAATGGGAGGCCATACAGCACCCTAGGACAAAATGGAACCCACCAGCAGTGTGAGGAGACCTGAAAGTGGCACATGGCAGAGTGTGGCGATGGAGACAGCAGCAATGGGAGGCCGTACAGGGACCCATGAGACACTCTGGACCTGGCAGCAGCATGAGGAGGCGGTACAGGGGCCCATGACAGATTACGGGCCTGGCAGCAGCATGAGGAGTCGGTACGGGGGCCCATGGCAGATTACGGGCCTGGCAGCAGCAATGGGAGGCCCGTAATCTGCCAGCACCCTATGACAAAATGGAACCCACCAGCAGTGTGAGGAGACCTGAAAGTGGCACATGGCAGAGTGTGGCGATGGAGACAGCAGCAATGGGAGGCCGTACAGGGACCCATGAGACACTCTGGACCTGGCAGCAGCATGAGGAGGCGGTACAGGGGCCCATGACAGATTACGGGCCTGGCAGCAGCATGAGGAGTCGGTACGGGGCCCATGGCAGATTACGGGCCTGGCAGCAGCAATGGGAGGCCCGTAATCTGCCAGCACCCTATGACAAAATGGAACCCACCAGCAGTGTGAAGAGACCTGAAAGTGGCATATGGCAGAGTGTGGCGATGGAGACAGCAGCAATGGGAGGCCGTACAGGGACCCATGACACACTCTGGACCTGGCAGCAGCATGAGGAGGCGGTACAGGGGCCCATGGCAGATTACGGGCCTGGCAGCAGCAATGGGAGGCCCGTAATCTGCCAGCACCCTATGACAAAATGGAACCCACCAGCAGTGTGAGGAGACCTGAAAGTGGCACATGGCAGAGTGTGGCGATGGAGACAGCAGCAATGAGAGGCCGTACAGGGACCCATGACACACTCTGGACCTGGCAGCAGCATGAGGAGGCGGTACGGGGGCCCATGGCAGATTACGGGCCTGGCAGCAGCAATGGGAGTTCCGTAATCTGCCAGCACCCTATGACAAAATGGAACCCACCAGCAGTGTGAGGAGACCTGAAAGTGGCACATGGCAGAGTGTGGCGATGGAGACAGCAGCAATGGGAGGCCGTACAGGGACCCATGACAGATTACGGGCCTGGCAGCAGCATGAGGAGGCGGTACAGGGGCCCATGCCAGATTACGGGCCTGGCAGCAGCAATGGGAGGCCCGTAATCTGCTAGCACCCTATGACAAAATGGAACCCACCAGCAGTGTGAGGAGACCTGAAAGTGGCACATGGCAGAGTGTGGCGATGGAGACAGCAGCAATGGGAGGCCGTACAGGGACCCATGACACACTCTGGACCTGGCAGCAGCATGAGGAGGCGGTACAGGGGCCCATGGCAGATTACGGGCCTGGCAGCAGCAATGGGAGGCCCGTAATCTGCCAGCACCCTATGCCAAAATGGAACCCACCAGCAGTGTGAGGAGACCTGAAAGTGGCACATGGCAGAGTGTGGCGATGGAGACAGCAGCAATGGGAGGCCGTACAGGGACCCATGACAGATTACGAGCCTGGCAGCAGCATGAGGAGGCGGTACAGGGGCCCATGACAGATTACGGGCCTGGCAGCAGCAATGGGAGGCCCGTAATCTGCCAGCAACCTATGACAAAATGGAACCCACCAGCAGTGTGAGGAGACCTGAAAGTGGCACATGGCAGCGTGTGGCGATGGAGACAGCAGCAATGGGAGGCCGTACAGGGACCCATGACAGATTACGGGCCTGGCAGCAGCATGAGGAGGCGGTACAGGGGCCCATGACAGATTATGGGCCTGGCAGCAGCAATGGGAGGCCCGTAATCTGCCAGCACCCTATGACAAAATGGAACCCACCAGCAGTGTGAGGAGACCTGAAAGTGGCACATGGCAGAGTGTGGCGATGGAGACATGGGCCCCCTGGCCACGCTTGACTTTCTGGCCACATAGTCGACATACGGCTACGTTTACTTCCTCGGGCGGCTTGACGAAAAATTGCCACACCGCCGAGTAGGAAACTTTGCCCCCGCTACTCCTCACTGGCTGACTGCTACTTCCTCTGTGCACACCGGCACCACTACTGGCCGTGGTGGTAGGCTGCAGTGGAGCTGGTGCTCTACTCTGTGGCCGTTTGCCTCCACTGACACTGCTGCGACCCTGCTGCCTCCTGGGCAACCCACCGACTGTTTTGCTCGCTGCCAAGCTGGCACCCTCTTCTCCTGATGATGCGGAAGCAATAGCCTGATGACGACGAGGCTGCCAAGTGCGATCAGCATCATCATCATTAATTAGGGTCTCCGCCTCACTACTAGCCCCCTCGGCTGCGTGTGGTTCAGGAGACAGACCTGTCTCTAGACCGGCTACCGAGCCACTCTCCTCGCCAGTACTTCTTCGCCTGGCTGCTGAAGAGGCGGATGTCTCCCCCCGTTCCTGACCACCCTCTGTTAGCTCTTCCTCACTGTACAGTGGGGCTGAGCCCACAGCATGCGATACTTCGCTTGGTGAGGGAACACCAAAGGACAGGGGCAGGTAGAGGACACGTGATTTCAGTGGGCTTGCTCCCGGGCCATGCCAACTAACGGTTGTGTCTGACGTACCCACCGACCGTTGGCTGTAGGTGTCAGAGGTGACCTGGGAAGAGGAAGACGACCGAGCCAACCAATCGATGACGGCAGGGTTGTCGGTGGAGACACGACCGCTGGATGACACCGGGAGCACTGGCCTCTGGCTGCGACTAGTGCTGCCTCGACCCCTTTCTCTGCTGCCACGTCTGCTCGCTCCTGAAACATTGCCTCCTCTGCCACTCCTCTGCGTGTTGTCTGACATACTCTTTAATTCAATGATTCTGTGTCCCTGAGTAACAATTCTGTGTCTGTCCCTGAGTAACAATTCTGTGTCCCTCAGTAACAATTCTGTGTCCCTGAGTAACAATTCTGTGTCTGTCCCTGAGTAACAATTCTGTGTCCCTCAGTAACAATTCTGTGTCCCTCAGTAACAATTCTGTGTCTGTCCCTGAGTAACAGTTCTGTGTCCCTGAGTAACAATTCTGTGTCCCTGAGTAACAGTTCTGTGTCCCTGAGTAACAATTCTGTGTCCCTCAGTAACAATTCTGTGTCTGTCCCTGAGTAACAATTCTGTGTCCCTCAGTAACAATTCTGTGTCCCTGAGTAACACTTCTGTGTCCCTGAGTAACAATTCTGTGTCCCTGAGTAACGATTCTGTGTCCCTCAGTAACAATTCTGTGTCCCTGAGTAACAATTCTGTGTCTGTCCCTGAGTAACAATTCTGTGTCCCTGAGTAACAATTCTGTGTCCCTGAGTAACAATTCTGTGTCTGTCCCTGAGTAACAACTCTGTGTCCTTGAGTAACAATTCTGTGTCCCTGAGTAACAATTCTGTGTCTGTCCCTGAGTAACAATTCTGTGTCCCTGAGTAACAATTCTGTGTCTGTTCCTGAGTAACAATTCTGTGTCCCTGAGTAACAATTCTGTGTCTGTCCCTGAGTAACAGTTCTGTGTCCCTGAGTAACAATTCTGTGTCCCTGAGTAACAGTTCTGTGTCCCTGAGTAACAATTCTGTGTCCCTGAGTAACAATTCTGTGTCCCTCAGTAACAATTCTGTGTCCCTCAGTAACAATTCTGTGTCCCTCAGTAACAATTCTGTGTCTGTCCCTGAGTAACAATTCTGTGTCCCTCAGTAACAATTCTGTGTCCCTCAGTAACAATTCTGTGTCTGTCCCTGAGTAACAATTCTGTGTCCCTCAGTAACAATTCTGTGTCCCTCAGTAACAATTCTGTGTCCCTCAGTAACAATTCTGTGTCTGTTCCTGAATAACAATTCTGTGTCCCTGAGTAACAGTTCTGTGTCCCTGAGTAACAATTCTGTGTCCCTGAGTAACAGTTCTGTGTCCCTGAGTAACAATTCTGTGTCCCTGAGTAACAATTCTGTGTCCCTGAGTAACAATTCTGTGTCCCTCAGTAACAATTCTGTGTCCCTCAGTAACAATTCTGTGTCTGTCCCTGAGTAACAATTCTGTGTCCCTCAGTAACAATTCTGTGTCCCTCAGTAACAATTCTGTGTCCCTCAGTAACAATTCTGTGTCCCTCAGTAACAATTCTGTGTCTGTCCCTGAGTAACAGTTCTGTGTCCCTGAGTAACAATTCTGTGTCCCTGAGTAACAGTTCTGTGTCCCTGAGTAACAATTCTGTGTCCCTGAGTAACAATTCTGTGTCCCTGAGTAACAATTCTTTGTCCCTCAGTAACAATTCTGTGTCTGTCCCTGAGTAACAATTCTGTGTCCCTCAGTAACAATTCTGTGTCCCTCAGTAACAATTCTGTGTCCCTCAGTAACAATTCTGTGTCTGTCCCTGAGTAACAATTCTGTGTCCCTGAGTAACAGTTCTGTGTCCCTGAGTAACAATTCTGTGTCCCTGAGTAACAATTCTGTGTCCCTGAGTAACAATTCTGTGTCTGTCCCTGAGTAACAATTCTGTGTCCCTCAGTAACAATTCTGTGTCCCTCAGTAACAATTCTGTGTCTGTCCCTGAGTAACAATTCTGTGTCCCTAAGTAACAGTTCTGTGTCCCTGAGTAACAGTTCTGTGTCCCTGAGTAACAGTTCTGTGTCCCTGAGTAACAATTCTGTGTCCCTCAGTAACAATTCTGTGTCCCTCAGTAACAATTCTGTGTCTGTCCCTGAGTAACAATTCTGTGTCCCTGAGTAACAGTTTTGTGTCCCTGAGTAACAATTCTGTGTCCCTGAGTAACAATTCTGTGTCCCTAAGTAACGATTCTGTGGCCCTAAAGTCTCTTTGGCCCTAACTCTGTCCCTAATACAGAGAGGTCTGTCTCTCTTGAATGACCGGAGGCTAATGGAGAATTCTAAGATGGCCGCAATTTATAGCTCGACCATTACACAGTGCTGGCTGGCTGGCTGCTGATTGGCTAATGCGATCACATGTCATGAATGAATGCATTATGGGTCAGCGCGTCTTATCTGCGCACCTTCCCAGAGATCCCCGCTCCGTCGCCACACATGTCGCCGCCATTTTTGGAAAAATCGAATTTTTCCTAATCTTCGAAACGAATTCCACTTCGCCAAGTTCGATTCGCTCATCTCTAATTATATTACAATCTTTATTTTAAGAGTTTTCTTTTCCAAATGCAATAGAAAACAGGAAATGACATACAAAAACATGAAGAAAACATCTCAATGTGCACAAAACAAATACAAAAAAGAATGCATAAGAACACTTATGGCAAAAAAACAGAAAAGGTTAACAGTTATGATGTAAGAAATTTGTAAGGCGCAGAAATTGTTCAAATTACTTTTCAACAAATTGTAGAAAGAATAATGACCAAGATTCTTCATTCAGAAGTTAGTGTTAGCCTGACTTCTCTGAACCTTATAGTAAGAAGTAAAGAAAGTAAGTAAAAAAAGGATGATGACAGAGAAAGGGAAGGGGGAAATGTGAGGAAGAAGATGATAATGAACTTGGGTATGGGACTACTGGGGTGTGAATATTCATAGAGTATGTATATGTGTGTATATGTGTGTGCGTCTGCACTCAGTGCATGAGAAAAGAACAAATAACAAAGTAATAATAAAGCTATTTTAGTGGTGGGAGTCCAGGGTGGTCCAGGAAGATAGGGGACTATTTTTGTCAGTGAATTTATGCCACACAGATCATGTAGTTATAAAGTCAGTCAATGTGTCATTTGCAGTTGCTCTTAATTTTTCCATCTTAGCTAAAAATGTTACCCTACTTACCCATTTTTTTTAAGGTGGTGGACCTGGGATTTACAATGTGCAGAACCCAAAGACTTTACAGTGTTTTGGAGGTGATTAGAGTGTCAAAGGGATGTTGTATGCCTAGGATCTGAGACTTTGAGTGCTGGAATGCTTACCAATAGGGTTGGCTATCCTTACAATTCCACTATAGTAGGAAGCCATGCTCCATTTTACATTGCCAAAATCAGTTTCAACCCTCTGAAACAAGCTGTGAAGTTTATATGAAGCTCTGTACTAACAGGATAGGAGTTTTTAAGATGATGCCTGGATGTTTGTATTGATGTAGCACTTGTGGACCAGGGAGCAAATTGATTCCCATTGTTCATCTTAAAATTGGAACTGCAAGTCCCATTTAAATTTTACTTTGTTCCAGTTTTTTTCTTAAATTGTGGTGGCTCTTCAATAGAATGGTTTTTTAGAAGTTTGTATTGTAATGTTATGGTGTGACAGAGTGGGTTGTCAGAGGCACAAACCTTTTTGAAGGCTAATAGTTGTCTTGAGAAGTTTGTTTTATAGGGATTGTTGACCATAAAGTTCATGGTCTGAAAAAAGATCCAAAGACGCATTGGAGAGTCCATGTGTAAAAGGGTCATATCAATGTAAGAATTTTTCCTAGTGGGCAAAATCATATACCAAGGGGTCATTTTTAGAAGAGAAGTTTGAAGAGAATGACATTGTATTCCCTGGGGAGAACTCATTTCCCAAAAAGGTGTGGGGGGACTTGGGGTTGAGGAATACATTTATATACTGCTCTGTGAAAGACTGATAGGGTACTGATGTTAAGTGGAGTAATCATACTGAGTTGTTAAGACTGATGTCTGGGGAGCCATGTAAACAAACTCAATGCGTGGTTTATAAGGAAATGTTCCAAGGACACCTAATTCTTTAGATTACCCTTTCAGTGCCAGTTCATCATATGTGTCAGTGTACAGGTGCCATTAACAGATATTTGAGCATAAGGACAGAGTCCTGCTATATAAATTTTAATTTTGTGACAGAGTAGCTGAATGTTTCTTAGATAGGGCTGCAGGAGATTAATAGGTATTGTCTGTATCAAATAAAGAACCCAAGGCAGGATAGCCATCTTCACAGATGTTAGACTCCCAAACTTTGAATAGGACAAATCACAGAGAGTTTGCAGGTCATTTTTTAATTTTTTTTGCATATGGGTTAGAAAGTTTTCCTTGAATAAATCATGTGGATATATAGGGATATGTTTACCTGTTTTTTTAATCTCTTTGGAGGATTATTTGGATGGGAAAACTGTGTTTCATGTTATTGGTTTTCATATGCGAGAATTAACATTTAGGTTTCTAGATTTGGAGAAGTTTATTTAGAAGTCTGAAAAAAACATTGTTTGAACATTAATAACAGGTGAGTGAAGCTTGATTAGGGTATCACAGATAAAAAAACAGCAGATAGTCTGAAAATATGAAACTCCCATCCCTGTACTTCTTTAAATGACTGGGAGGCATTGGCTATTGTAAATGAAGGGATCTAGTGTAAATATAAATATGAGGAAAGAGAAGTGGAACCCCTGGTGTGTCTGTTTGGATATGTTGAATGGGTCTGATAGTAAGCCATTGGTCTTCACTCAGGCTATAGGATTATATTATAAAGCACCTTTCCTGTTAAGCAGTTTTGGTGGTAGGCCAGTTTTAATTAGAGTCTGGTGAATGTAATCCTAGATGACTCTTTTGAAGGCCTTTTCCACATCAGTGGACAGGAGAAGGTTTGTTTTATTTTGTGCTATTATATGGGTAGCAAATTAATTACCTTAATGGTGTTATCTTATGATTCTCTTCCATGTAGGCAACCCACCTGACCTAAGCCAACCAGTTTTTAAATATTGGCCTATAGATGGCACCTGATGCCAGGTCTTTACCTTCTCTGTATATTACCAAGATATATGCTTCAAAAGAGTTGTGAGGGGGGGAGGTGGGGGGGGGGGGGAAATGTGATTAAAGTCTTCAAAGAAGTGTTTAACCAACGGGGTGGTAAACATTTTGCAGTTATGTAGTGAACCCATCAGGGCCTGGGCTTTTCCCAATTTCATCTGTTTTAATGTGATATAGAAATATTCTTCCAGGATAGGGGTGGGAATGGTCAGTAGGCCATTTTCCTGCAGGAAGTTTTGAACTATAGTAAGTCTATTTATTTTAGGAGTGGAAGCTTATGATGAGGTGGAAGATCATAAAACTTGGAATAAATCTCTGAAGATTTTGTCTAGAGCTTGGTGGAGATTATTCTTGATGTCCTGATTCCATAAATATGAAAGAATAACTGCTGCTTATGTAAGAATCTAGCTAAATTTGACTGTTTTCCCCCAAACCCATTGACTATTTTAGTGCGGAAGACTACATTTTTTTAAATATATCATGTGTGTTATTAAAAAAAAAGAACCTTTACTATCACTTTATACTGCCACTTTTCTGCAGTTCAGTTTTATGAAGTACTGTATATTTTAACAGCAATTTTTTATTTTTATTGTAACAAAAAATATGCCTTGGGTCCAAGTCTTTTCTTCAGTTTTCAGTCTGCTCACAAAACTACCCTTCTGCTGGTACATTTTTTCTTAAGTTTCTCTGAAATTATACACTTGCATTTCTAGTGTAGCAAACACCTGCCTTGCTTATGTTTCAGTGCTGTAGTGTATTCTGCCTAGTCATGTTTACATACTATCCTGGTGCTTGTCCATTTTTACCAAACTATTTCTGATGGCTTTAGCTCTGATATTTAGAACAATGGCTGTATTTGGAAAGTGAAGGGTTGTGGTGCACTTGGGGTGACAGTGTTTTACATTTTTTCTCAAAAGATGCAGTGAGGTGCCACTCACACAGATCATTGTACACAGGCAGGACACATAATAAAATGAACCTAGCAACTCAAGCATAGTTAGTCAAAGTAGATTCAACAATTTAAATATAAGGTAAGCTATAATATGATAATATCACTTGGAAAGCCTTTTTAATTTATTTTTTATTATTTTTTTTTTTACTCACTAACTTTCTAAAAATAACAGTTCTGTTTTGGCACTTTGTGTTATGGAGTCACATCACTCTACTGATTGTCCCGCAACCTCCTGCCTGTAAATCACTAGGAATGAGCTATGGATTTGTGTTGTGTTTAAGGTTCATTGGATGGATGCAAATGGCCAGATTTGGCCTGTTCATCTGCCAAAAATTTTGGCTGCTTCTGAATTTATTTAGTATTTAGTACCACCACAAAATAAATTGTTTCCCAGCCAATCCAATGGCTCATTTCACATAGAAAACAAGTCAGCAGGATACTGGGTGATGTCATTTATCAAATATGGTCATAAAATATTTGGTCAAAGATGTTGACCAGCATTACCAGTTGGCTTGTTGACATTAAGGAGCATGCCAAGGAGCTGTCATTTTCAGGAAGAATCCATCAGGAACAGGGTTGTTGTGTGCAGGCCATTATGTTTGTGTTGGTAGGTCATCTAGACTTTATTCATTGTTCATTCAATGACTGATGATGGACAAGATCACTGGACAGCATGATTGACAATGGAATTACACCATTGTTTTCTTTTTTTTTGCTTGTGTCTGTGCTTTTATATACTATTCAACCTTTTTGTCACTGACTCACAAGAGGTACTATGTACCCCTTACTCATTCATATGGGGGGCAGGTAATTATGGGCCCCCCTATTTTAAAAGGGCTTCCAAATTCTCAAAAGTCCTCACCCACTGACCCCTACATCCCTGTGGGACTGAGGCCTTTGTCCCTATCACTTGCACAAGGTACCCTCCCAATGTTGAGAGCATATGTTTCTGTTAAGTTCTGGGATGGTGCAAGCTTGCTTCCCCTACTTTTCCTGTCCAGCCAGGCTTCATGCCTGTATAAATGTCTGGTATGGATTTTGAAGAAGACTCTACACCTTTTTACCTGGGTTTTGGCCCAAATCTCTATCAAACCTAATCCAGGCATGCAGCCTGTCCAGCCAGGTAAAGGAGAGATAGTAATCTTGCACTACCTCCTCCTGAATCTAGTGGATAAGAGTCTGGTGTGGATTTTGATGCGCAGGTTTAAGGCATCTCCAGGCCTGTTTTAAAAAGGACAGAAAATATGTTGTATCTTCAGTCCTTTAAGCCGCATTAAAAGACCAGCTCCTCTTTAAACAGTATTTTTTAAGAACTTTTTTGTGTTGATACATGTTCCCCATGGCATTACCCTGATACCAGTTTTAACAAAAGCTTGCAAACTGGCCAGAAAAAAATAACAATTTTCGGGTCCTTAAGATTTATATTATTATGATATCTAGGTGCTATTTTTGGGGGGTTCGCAAATATCCCACTGGGTTTGGCTAAAGGTCAGTAAACCAAACTTTACTTGGTTTACTTATCTCTAATATTGAATATGGTATATTGTGACCATCAAGTGGTATTTTTGCATAATACAGATATATGATTAGAGGGAGCAATGCCTAGTGGGTCCAAGAAATTAGCCAGGGCATAAGAATAATAGCAGTATGGGTGTCTTTTGGCCATGCTTTGGGAGAAAGGGGGAAGTACAGACCTACAGGTATGGCAAATACATTTAACAATTGTTTGAAAAATGATGCAGTGCATTTTAACCTTTTAGGGACCACTGTCTACCTGGGCCATTTTATGCAAAAGATAAAATTAGCCTTTAAGGGGTTAAAATTAACGTTTTAAATCATAACAATGTTTTCCATGTAACAAGTAATGGACACAAAGTTCAAAACAATTTTGTAAAGAGATCAGTTATGGCTTGTTTAAACACTACAATGCAACAAATTTGACGGGTTTCCAGGACAACATAAAATATTCAAGGAATTTTGCTTTAAAATGTGTTACTTGTATGCAAATTTTAACAATACATATGCATACAGTACATCAATACTCCACAGTTTGTCTCTCTGGCTTCTGGCTCCTAATTGACCATTTCTACTCTATTCATGTAGAAGGCTGATTCTTGCAGTCAGGATGACAGAGAAGCAAATATTTAATAAAATAAATTTATATCAGACATACCAAGCAAATAATGAAATCCAGTCATGTTTAGATATATTAATATTTGCTTGGTAATATATTTTTAAAAACTTCAGAAAAAATTGCTTTGTGCTTTTAATGTAGATTGGCTCAGCTACACTCACTGGTCACTTTATTAGGTACACATTGCTAGTATCAGGTTAGACCCCCATTTGCCTTCAGAACTGCCTTATTTCTTCATGGCAGAGAGTCAACAAGGTGTTGGAAATATTCCTTAGAGATTTCGGTTCATATTGACATGAGTTACTGTTGCCTTTCTACCATCTCGAATCAGTCTGCTCATTCTCCTCTGACCCCTGACATCAACAAAACATTTTCATCCACACAAATGCTGTTCACTGAACATTTTCTCTTTTTTGAACCATTCTCTGTAAATCATATATATATATATATATATATATATACTGCTCAAAAAAATGTAAGCAACACTTTTTAATCACAGTATAGCATCAGTCAATCAAACTCCTGGGATATTGATCTGGTCAGTTAAGTAGCAGAGCTGCTTTGATGTTTTTATTTCTTAGTGAAATTACCAACAGGTGCAGCAGATGGGCAACCATGAGAAGACCCTCAAAACAGGAATGGTTTTATAGGTGGAAGCCACTGACATTTTTTTCCCTACTCATCTTTTCTGACTGTTTTTCACTAGTTTTGCATTTGGCTAGGATCAGGGTCACTACTGGTAGCATGAGGTGATACCTGGACCCTACAGAGGTTGCACAGGCAGTTCAACTCCTCCAGGATGGCACATTAAAATGTGCAATTGCCAGAAGGTTTGCTGTATCTCCCAGCATAGTTTCAAGAGCACGGAGGAGATTCCAGGAGAAAGAAAGTTACCCTATGAGAGCTGTACAGGGCCGTAGAAGGTCCTTAAGCCATCAGCAGGACCGGTATCTGCTCCTTTGTGCAAGGAGGAACAGGATGAGCACAGCCAGAGCCATACAAAATGACCTCCAGCAGGCCATTGGTGTGAATGTCTCTGACCAAACAATCAGAAACAGACTTCATGAGGGTGGCCTGACGGCCCGACATCCTCTAGTGGGCCCTGTGTTCACTGCACGGACCATAGAGCTCGCTTGGCATTTGCCATTGAACACCAGAATTGACAGGTCCGCCACTGGCACCCTGTACTTTTTACAGATGAGATGGTAGTGGGTCAATGATGGTTTGGGGAGGCATATCCATGGAGGGATGCACAGACCTCTACAGACTAGACAATGGCACCCTGACTGCCATTGGGTAATGGGATGAAATCCTTGGACCCATCGTCAATGGACTAGCCTGCTGCATAATTTTTTCACTTTGATTTTCAGGGTGTCTTTGAATTCAGTCCTCTGTAGGTTGATAATTTTCATTTCCATCAAACAATGGGGCATCCTTTCATTCCTAACACATTACCCAGTCCATATCAGTATAGATATCCAGCATGATATTGTACCCATTGAGATCTGATGTGTTTTCAAAGTGTTCCTTTAATTTTTTTGAGCAGTGTTGTATATATATATATATAATAAATCATTCAAACAAGTGTTCCACTTTCCAATCACCTCCATGGCAACAGATGTATAAAATCAAGCACCTAGGCATGCAGACTACTTCTATAAACATTTGTGAAAGAATGGGTCGCTCTCAGGAGCTCAGTGAATTCAAGCGTGGTAACGTGATAGGTTGCTACCTGTGCGTATACTGTAGTTCATCTATGAAATTTACTTGCTACTAAAAATTCCACAGTTAACTGTTAGTGGTATTATAACAAAGTGGAAGCAGCTGGGAAGAACAGCAACTCAGCCACAAAGGGGTAGGCCACGTAAAATGACAGAGCTAGGTCAGCGCATGCTGAAGCGTACAGTGCACAGAAGTCGCCAACTGTCTGCAGAGTCAATAGCTAAAGACCTCCAAACTTCATGTGGCCTTCAGATTAGCACAACAACAGTGCATAGAGAGCCTCATGGAATGGGTTTCCATGGCCAACCAGCTGCACCCAAGTCTTACATCACCAAGTGCAATGCAAAGTGTGGGATGCAGCGGTGTATAGCATGCCACCACTGGACTATAGAGCAGTGGAGACATGTTCTCTGGAGTGATGTGTCTGAGTTTGGCGGTTGCCAGGAGAACTGTACTTGCATTGTGCCACGTGTAAAGTTTAGAGGATGGGAGATTATAGTGTGGGGTAGTTTTTCAGGGGCTGGGCTTGGCCCCTTAGTTCAATTGAAGGAAACTCTAAAGGTGTCAGCATACCAAGACATTTTGGACAATTCCATGCTTCCAACCAGTGCACAAAGCAAGGTCCATAAAGACATGGATGAGCAAGTATGGGGTGGAGGAACTTGGCTGACCTGAACAGAGTCCTGACCTCAACCTGAAATGATTGGGATGAATTAGAGTAGAGACAGCGAGCCAGGCCTTCTCGTCCTACATCAGTGCCTGAGCTCACAAATGCGCTTCTGGAAGAATGATCAAACATTCCCATAGACACACTCCTAAAGCTTGTGAACAGCCTACCCAGAAGAGTTGAAGCTGTTATAGCTGTAAAGGGTGGACAAACTCAATATTGAACCCTTTGGACTAAGACTGGGATGCCATTAAAGTTCATGTGCATGTAAAGGCTGGCATCCCAATACTTTTGACAATATAGTGTGTGTGTGTGTGTGTGTATATATTTGAAGCCCAGTTCTTGGCAAACATGATATTTAAATAATTTATTGTGAATCAATAACCTTACTCTTCAGTGTTGAATCCAAATATCTATTCCTAAGCTATGTGACAGATAAAAGTCACAGTTTCTCCTATGTGTCAAACAGATTTCCTGTCCTGGGGTCCAGGTATTTTTCCTTGATCATTATTTTTTTGGTATAGGTCTATCTCTGGGACTTTTGGCGAATGGTCTAGGAGAAAATTAGCCACAATATATTGTATAGAAGTAACTCCCCTATCTTTTTGAAAATTTGCAAGGACAGTCAAAATATCTTATAAAAATGAAGGGTAAAACTGGGAAAGGAGAGGGTGCTAAAATGTCCCAAGCAAGTACAATCAAAAAATACATGCCCTCACAGGAAAAAAAAGCAGATGTTCAAACCCCTGAAAGACAACAGGGGGCAAAAGGAAGAGGGGAGATGGAAATCAGTATCGGGGATTGCTCTATGTTGTCTATGGGACTATCTACTATGGATCAAAATGAAGAAACAGAAGACATAGAAAGAGAGCTTGTTACTGAAAAAGGGGTGGAACAAGCAAAGGAAGCACAAATGATTATTAAAAATGAGATGGCAGAAATGTTTTCAAAATTGGAGATCTATATAACAAGAGTTGTCGATAATACATAAAGACCTAGGGCAAATGCTGATACGGGTGGAAGAAACTGAGGAAAAACTGAATAAACACGCTCAGGTAATAACCAATTTGGAAAAATAGCTCGAGGAGACGTGAAAGGTGCAAAGGAGACTGCTATATAAACTAAAAGACCAAGAGAATAAAGATAGGAGGAGCAACCTGAGGATACGTGGTTTATCCGAGAAACCGCAAGGAGAAGATCTGGTGCAAGTAACAAGCAAAATATTTATTATAATTCTGGACAGACCTGCTACAGAGTATCTGAAGATAGATAGAGTACATAGAATAGGAAGATCTCAGGGAAGTGTGAGTGGAAAGCACAGAGATGTAATTGTATGATAGAGCGGACTTGTGGAAGAAGATAAGAGGTTATCCAGTAATAAAATACAAAGACACAAATGTACAGATCTTTGCGGATATATCTCCAGAAACATTGGCCAGAAGGAGACTGGTTAAACCATTATTAGAACAAATGAGTAAACAGAATATACGTTACAGCTGGGGTTTTCTTGCATGTTTAATAAGATGGAAAGATGGCCGCTCTGCAAGACTGAGGTTCCGAGATTTAAAGGACTTTTTTGAGAGACTGGAAATACAGAAGATAGACATTCCGGGATGGGAGGTGGGGGTGATAGAGAATCAGGGAAAAGAAAATCAGAAATGGCAGTCAGTTACTAGAAGGAGAGAGAATTAGGAATGGGGGGGGGGACAAGAGAGAATGAGGGGGATGCAGGTGGATCATGAGAGGATCTACTGCGATGCGTCCCTTTTTTTTCTCTCTCCCCCTCTCCTTTTTTTCCCCTTCCCTTTTCTTTTTTATATTTTGATAATTTATTGGAAGAATGGCGGGAAACAGGAGGCCATATTTTCACCTAGACAAATGCTCCAGGCTGTGGGAGTGTGGTTTAGGCTGGCGGATGTGGTTAGAGTTTAGCCCCAGCCCCGAATCTATGGTGGGTCAAGGACCACAAATGATTCAAAGGCAAGTTAGGAGTCTAAGGGGTTTAGATGGGGGGGTGGGAGGAGTTGGGTTATGGGAGGGAGGAGAAGGGGGAAAGGGGGGGGGATGGGTAGGAATTAGCTCTGTGTCTCTTTGGGGGAAAGATGATATCACAGTAGGAAATGAATATGTATATGGGAAATGGAGGAGGTTAGTTTTGTAACCTATAACGTTAAAGAGCTGAATAGCCCAGGGAAAAGGCATAAGATTCTTAAAGAATTACAACAGTGATCTATTGCAGTGACATTTTTACAGGAAACCCATCTATCACAGGAAACAAATATAAGTAAATATATGTACTCTAAATATTACCCAACTTAGTATTATGCAGATTCACCAACTAAATGTGCAAAGGGGGTGGCTATAGGAATAGCAAAGTATGAAAGATTTGAACTGGAAGATAAGATGGTGGATCCTGAGAGGCGATTCCGGTTTTTGAAAGGGAAACTACAAGGAATAGAGTGTACATTGGTAAATATTTATTGCCCAAATAGAATCCAGTGACCTGCCTAAAAAAAAAATTGAGAAGGGTGATGGATTTAAAAGCGGGCAAATTAATTGTGGCAGGAGATTTTAATTGTTGTATGGAGCCTCAGATAGATACAACGTCGCATAGGCAGAGAGAGGAAGAAAGTTGTTTGAAATCTATATAGAAAATGTTATACCAAAGCCAATTAGTAGATATTTGAAGGGTGAATTACCCCAGAGATAGAGATTATATGTTCTACTCTTCAGCACATGCGACTTATTCTAGACTGGATTATATAATGATAGAGCATAGACTTATGGAGGCAGTGGTTAAAACAAATATAGAAGTTATAACTATATCTGATCATGCTCCTGTCAAGATGAAATTGTTATGGGGAAGAGAGCAGGACAAGGGAAATATATGGAAACTAAATAAGACACTTATTCAGGATTAAGATCTCTTTTCTTAAGAATAAGAAAAGAGATCGAACAATATTTTGAAAGAAATGAACTGAGTCTCGATGGCCACTGTATGGGAAGCACATAAGGCATATATCAGGGGAATTCTGATAGCGCTTGGAGTAAAGAAAAAAAAAGGTTGGAAAAAGGAAATTAGTATGCTCTTAAGGGAATTATCTGAATTAGAGCAGATACATAAAAAGAGGATAAGAAAAGAGTTACAGCAGAGTATAATACGTAAGAGAGAGGAAATATGCAATTTAATAAAGGAAGAAACAAGGAGAACATTTAATATGATGGCAAGAGAGATATAAGTGGGGAGATAAACCTGGAAAATACTTAATGAGAAAAAAGAAATCAAGAAATTATATTGAAAATATCAAAGGTGAAAATGGGGAACTGGTTTACTCAACCACTGATATTGTTAATGTATTTAAAAAATATTACAGCAAATTATACAATGTTAAACCAAAGCAATCAAAAGAAGGAGAAGAGGTAAGAACCAGAAGGAGACAGACATTCATGAAAGAAGCAGGATTACCGAGAGTTGAAAAAGAAAGATTAATCTCCCTAAAAAAAAGGATAACGGAAGAGGAAATTCAGGCGGCTTTGAAAAGTACAGTGGCGGGGAGGAGCCCCAGGCCATATGGGTACACAGTGAGATATTATAAAAAATTTAAAGAACAATTAGTTCCTAAGTTGAGCTTATATGTGAAAGCATTGGGAGAGGGGATGGAAATGAAGGAGGAATCATTGCAAATGTATATTACAATAATTCAGAAAGAGAGAAGAGTTCCATCTTTTCCCTGTTTCTGAAGTATTGAAAAGATGGAACTCAGTGTGCCAGCTATAGGCCCATCTTATTGTTAAATATAGATACCACATTGTATGCAAAATTACTGGCAAATAGGTTGAAAAACCTAATGCCTGATTGGTTCCACCTGGACCAGGTGGGCTTTGTCCCCGGGAGAGAAGGAAGAGATAATGGGTTGAGATCATTACTCCTTATACAAAAAAGTAGAAAAGAAAAATCCCCCGTTCTAGTACTATCAGTAGACTCAGAGAAAGCTTTTGACAGGGTGGATTGGGATTTTATGTTAGACACTTTGGAAGTCTTGAGCATTGGGCCTAGGATGAAAGAGTGGATAGGAAAGTTATATAGTCACCCATCAGCAGCAGTGAAGGTCAACGGTTCGGTTTTTTAGGATGTGTAATGGGACAAGACAAGGGTGCCCTCTCTCGCCACTGTTGTTTGTTCTGTCTCTGGAGTCTCTTCTAGCAACAATAAGGAACAGTATTGATATAAAGTGGATAAAGGTGGGTGAAATAGAATATAAAGTGGCAGCATATGAGGATGATATGCTATTTTATGTTGCCAATCCTAGGTTGACACTACCCAACTTTATGAAAATAATGAAATATTACATAGAACTGTCAAACTTATAAATTAACCCTGTAAAATCTGAGATTTTAAATGTTAGTGTTTCATTAACAGAAAAGAAGGCCTTGTCTGGAGAATTCCCGTTTATATGCAGAGAAAAAGAGCTAAAATATTTGGGGATAAAACTGACCTCCTCCCTAAAGAATCTATATAAAGTAAATGGATAAGAAAAGAAGATGTCCAGTTAAGAGATATAATGGAGGGAGAAGCAATATGCTCCTTTCAGAGTTAAAAAATAATAAGCTGTTCTCTAGATTAGATGAGTGGCGATATTTACAACTCAGACATTTCTTTTCAAGGCTCCCTAAGCCTCTAAGGACAGTAAAGGATTTTAACCCCTTCGAGCAACTGCTCAGTGGAAGTGGGCTACAGAAAAATGGTACTTCTCAAATGTATAAAATTCTTACCAAAAGTGTAGAAATCACTCCCCCCCGTATATGGTGAAATGGGAAAGGGAATTGGGAATAGCACTTGATCAGCAGCAGAGAAAGAATATATAAATTGGCACAGGGGGCTGTAGACATGAAAGTAGTGGAAATTAATTATAAATGTTTAGCAAGGTGGTATGTTACACCGAGTGTTGCACATAAACAACGAGTAGATAAAATAAGTAGTTAATTTAAGTGTTGGAGGGGATGTGAGAAAGAGGGCACTATGGCACATATCTGGTGGGAATGTTTTAAAATACAGAAATATAGGGAGGAGATAATATACCAAATACCGGGGATTACTGGGAAGAGTATATCAAAAGACCCAGGGACTTGTTTATTCCATAAAACAGAGAACACAGTAGAGAAATATAAAAACTCGGTATTCCATCTTATAAACACTGCAAAAGGACTGATTCCTAAATTTTGGCAGAAACAAGAAGTACCAAAAATAAAGGACTGGATAAGTAGGATGGATTATGTTTATAGGATGGAAGAACTCTGACATCTGGAGGAGGGTAAAATTGAGAGATTTTGGGAAAGGTGGAAGAAATGGGATATCTATAGAAAATCATATAATGGAGGAGATGGAGAAGGTGGAGAAATTAGAGAAAGCTAGATGGACTAGGAAGAAGGAGTAGGGAGCCCCAAGAATAAAGAAGAAATAAAGAGGAACAATGAGCTAGGGAAGAGAGAACACTGGGAGAGATGGTGACCAGAGGGGGAGGGATGTGGGGGAGGAGGGAATTGCTTAAAGGTATAAATGATTATTATTATTATTATACAGTATTTATAAAGCGCCAATAGTTCACTCAGCGCTGTACATTACAAAGGGGGACAGAACATGTGACAGAACAATACCAATACAATGCAAAACATGAGGGGATCGAGGGCCCTGCTCTTTCGAGCTTACAATCTAGAAGGGACGGGATAGTGGTACAGGAGGAGATAGCTGTGGGGGATGGAGTGGTAGGAAGAGTGGAGGAGGTCGGTCAAGTTAGCAGGGGGTAGGCTTCCCTGAAGAGATGGGTTTTCAGGGTGCGCCTAAAGGAGAGGAGAGTAGGTGATAATCTGATGGGTTGGGGAAGGGAGTTCCAGAGGATGGGTGACACCCTGGAGAAGTCCTGGAGGCAGGCATGGGAGGAGGAGACCAGGGAACTAGAGAGAAGGAGGTCTTGTGAGGAGCGGAGTGTGCGTGCTGGGTGGTACTTGGATATTAGGTCGATGATGTAGTTCGGGGCAGTATGGTGGACAGCTTTGTACGTCAGTGTTAGGATTTTAAATTTGATCCGTTGCGCAATCGGAAGCCAGTGGAGGGATTGGCAGAGGGGGGTGGCGGAAACGGAGCGGTTGGAAAGGTGAATGAGTCTGGCAGCCGTATTCAGGATCGACTGAAGCGGGGATAGCCAGCGGCGAGGCAGGCCAGTGAGGAGGGCGTTGCAGTAGTCGAGTCGTGATATGATGAAGGAGTGGATGAGCTGTTTAGTGGTTTCTGGGGTTAGGAACGTGTGGATTTTGGCGATGTTGCGGAGGTGGAGTCTGCACGAGTTTGTTAAAGATTGGACTTGGGGCTGGAAGGATAGGTTGGAGTCCAGAATGACACCAAGTACTCTGGCCTGCAGGGCGGGTTTGATATTGGCGTTGTTGGATGTGATGGAGAAGTCAATGGGGGTTGGGGTTCGGGCTGGGGGGAAGACAAGAAACTCGGTTTTAGAGAGATTCAGTTTAAGGAAGTGGAGCGACATCCAATCTGATATGTCGCTCAGTAGGTGTGTGATTCGGGCAGAGACCGAGGGGGTGAGGTGGGGGGTTGAGAGATAGATTTGTGTGTCGTCGGCATAGAGGTGGTAGTTGAAGCCGTGAGAGTGTATGAGTTGGCCAAGGGAGGAGGTGTAGATGGAGAAGAGAAGGGGCCCAAGGACAGAGCCTTGAGGGACCCCAACAGAGAGGGGGAGTGAGGGGGAGGTGGTAGCATTATAGGTAACGCTGAAAGAGCGTTGTGACAGGTAGGATGAGAGCCAGGAGAGAGCAGAATCTCTGAGGCCGAGGGAGTGTAGTATTTTGAGGAGGAGGGGGTGGTCAACTCTGTCGAAGGCCGCAGAGAGGTCAAGGAGTAGGAGCACTGAATAGTGGCCATTAGCTTTGGCGGTTAGAAGGTCGTTGGAGAGTTTGAGTAAGGCGGTTTCGGTGGAGTGTAGGGGACGGAAGCCAGACTGTAGGGGATCGAGGAGGTTGTTGTCGTTGAGGTGAGAGCATAGGCGGGTGTAGATAAGGTTTGTATTTTTTTCTTTTCAATGTTTTATATATAGCCAAACAACGTGATAATTTTTTCTTTTTCTGGGTTGTGATAACGTAATTTAATGAAAATCAATAAAATATTTATAAAAAAATAAATAAATAAAACTAATTAATAATGCACCCCACTTAAGAATTTCTTCATAGGATGAGTTTCTGCCAGAGAATTCCAACACATTTCAGTTTGGGTATTATTATAAATCTTGAGGGAAGGGTTTGCTCTACAAGGAATTATTAACATTATGATTACATGTATTCTGCATATTTCATAATAATTGGTCATATAATAGCACAAACAAAGTGTTACCATAAATGAGCAAAGTGTTAAAAACAGATGCATAAACATAATGCCTCAAATCTGGGATCATAGGTCCATGGTGGTGAGTGCACATGAAAGGGATCATAAACATACCAGAGACTAGCCCAAAAGGACCAAAACACAATTGGCCTGCAGTAATTAAGTAGAAAATGTATACAAATCAATAAATCACCGCTGAAAAGGAAAGTAATATCCATAGAACTCACCACAGTCAAATAAAATACATTAGGAGTGTAGTCTTTCAACCAGGAGAGCATTAATAAGCTCTTTAGCAAATTAAGCTAAAATGAAAGAACAAGTTGTAACATATAAGCAAATACTGGGAATCATCCACAACATCAAGTGGAACAAACTCCATTAGGGGCCTCAATAAAGAATGCTAGCATCTAATAAATCCCCCTTGTGGAAAAAAAGTTCTAGACCGCCTATATGACTTACATGGAGGATCTTGCCAATCCTTTACCAAAAAGATGTTCTATATAGTTGTATATGTACATACTGAGACGACAAGTGTGGCATGCTGACAAATTGCTCTTATTTTACAGTATATGGCTGGGGGGTGGTCAATTTCCTAATTAAGCAACCGTGTCCAATGGGCCCAGTCCAGGCACAAAGCACCACCAACAGATGTAAAAATGGCGCAGTTTCTGTGGTCCCCCTGGTGTCCTCTTCATGGAGAAACATAACCAGAAAAACTGACGTGCGCGTGTGATGACAGCACGGGTAGTTGTGCCGTAGGCATGTGAAATGGATCCCTGCATGCTGGAAACTCAGAAGATGCCGACGGCATTGCAAAACATATCCTGCCTATGAAAGGAAAACCAATGCCTCCACAGAGAGAAACTGCCAAACTGACAGTCCGTACATGGAAGTAGGCTGATGTGCATTAAAGAATGATGTGCATAAAAAATTGACAAGAAGGGGTCCCTTACATGCCAGGCAGCCCTGAAGATTTGGACAAATTACACCCCTCAAAAGAAAGGCATCTGCACCCCAAGATTGAAAATCAATATATGTAAAACAAATACCAAAAACATTACAATATGCATATACATGTGTTCACCAGCGAGCAATTGTCCCAAATACAAATAGTGCAGAAACTTGAAAACACACTAAAGTCCCCTGACGAGTTCTAATTAGTTTTAATCCTAGTTGTCCAAGGCTTCAAAACACAAAAGCAATCTCTTCAATCACCTAACAGATAAGTGTTGCAGAGATTTAAGTGGTATTATAGAAGGTAATATACTATATACCTTTTCTTTTTGGGGTGCTATACATGAGGAGACAAAAAAACTAATAAGGAAGACACTGAGGCCTTGGAGTGTTAAGGTTTTATTGGACCCATTTATTCATTTATTCATGTGTGGGTCAGTGTTGGGTGTGTTTTTGAAGCACTGGATGACTTGGATTAAAACTAATGTTTTGTATATGTGTCAACAAATCACTTGTTTCATCTTGCCGACTTAAAAAGCCCCACAATCATAGGACAACAGATATATTACACCTACATTTGCTGGTATTACAGTTTGCGAAGAGCTGCAGTTCACAATACTCACCATTGGAAAGTGTTTAATCCAGGGGTGTCCAAACTTTTTTCAAAGAGGGCCAGAGTGGATGAAGTGAACATGGTGGAGGGCCGAACATTTTTCCGAACATTCTTTGAACCATTACAATTAAATGCAAATAAATTATTTTATGCCAAGTTAATTGCAAACAACATACTTTTCATTTCATAACATTAAGATCAACTGACAGCTGAGTTTTCACAATGTATTGAAAATAAATTTTAAAAAAACGTACCTGCACTAATGTGAAGGGTGAAAAAGGTAGCTGGAGCTGAAGTCTCTGCTCGGCAGCCGGGAGGGGAAGAGAAACACACTTCACACTGGAAGGCCGGCCCTGACGTCACTGCCCTCTGTCGCTCCCAGCGCGGCGCAGTCACGCATGCGCACTGCTCTCAAGCAGAAGACTGTCTGCCACAGAAGGGAGGGCCGTGCGACAGCCGCATTTACACAGACCAGGGAGAACACGCCACAGTCAGGCATGCGCACTGCCCTCTGCTCTCAAGCAGAAGACTGTCTGCCATAGAAGGGAGGGACGTGGGATCGCCACATTACACAGAGCAGGGAGGGCTGTTGGAGGGCCGTATTAAACCGACCCCCGGGCCGTAAATGGCCCGCGGGCCGGACTTTGGACATGCCTGGTTTAATCTCTCTTCTTGTCCACAAATTGGCAGTAAGAGCAATTTCTACAGAGGAAATTGCTCCGAAGATCTGGCAGGGGTCATTCTATTTTCCCCCATTAAATTTACTCCTCACTAATTTGTCTTTGATAGATATGGCTTGTTTGAAGGTGATAGATTTTTTTTGCTTACAAATTTACTTACCGTTAGGTCATCTGTTAAGATTGGCTAATTCTTCCTGAGGATATTTCTAATTTGAGTATGTTGATTGGAATAACGTAAAATTACCTGGGTAATTATCATCCTCAGATTTCTTCTTTTTTTACAAAGAGACATTTTTCACAGTGTTGTTGTTGAACACGAAAAAAAGCCTTGCGTAAGCATGTTTTGGTATAGCCTCTTATAGTAGTCTATCTCTTAACTTGTCAGCCTTCTTAATAAACTTCTGTTCAGTTGAGCAGTTCCGCTTAACTCATAGATACTGGCTATATGGTATAGACCTAATTCTTGCCCATAATTGGAATCTTGAGGCATGTCTCTTTATGAAAGAGACTGTTGGATAAGTGTCATGTCCTCTGTACATCCAAAAAAGGTGACCATGTCGTTGTTGCATGTCATTGTAAATTTTAAATTATGGTCATTAGAGTTCATCACTGACATGAACTGGACCAGAGATTTCTCAGTGGCAACCCAGATGAGAAAAACATAGTCAATGTACCAGTGCCACATGCATGTGTGTAAAATGAGAGGCTCTCATCTGAAAGAAAATGATGCTCCCTCTCTCCCAGGTACAGATTGGCATAGGATGGGGCACAACATGGAGATATTGGGAGCGATCAAAGAGAAAAACATTGTGATGTAAAATAAAATCCAGTCCATTTATAATGAACTCATTAAAGAACCTTTCCTGTAGACTTCTTTGTGACAGAACTCTCTGGGTGGCTTCCACTTCCCAGTCATAGGAAATTGAACCATATAACATTTCTATAGTAGCTAACAATAAATTTCAGGGAATTACAAGATTTTAATTATTTGCAAGAATTGACTCTGGAGCCTGTGAGTGAGGACCCAGTCATTTGAAGATTTGGCTTCAATTGTAAACATGCATTCTATAAGGTTCTTGGGACCTGGATTCCCATTGAATGGGGCATAAAAACAATAAGGAAACCTCCCAACACAGCCAAGTTGGAGAGAAGAAGGAGAAAACTGGGGGACCAACCCTAACAGGGTTCAAAACAAAGCTGTTAGGAACTTACAATCTAAAGCACAGTAAAGCAACATATACAAATTAGCCATAGGTTTAATTTCCAGTACAATATGTTTATTTACTTATACACAGATGAATGGACTATTATCTAAAATGTATTAATTGGTGTTAAATGATGGTATACAGTATAAAGTATGTATAGACCCCATTTCAATGATCCATATACAGAGTGCTTATAAAACCTGATAAAGTAATCATACATACAGTCATGGCCGAAATTGTTGGCACCCTTGATATTTTTCCTGAAAATCAAGTATTTCACACAAAAAAGGTATTGCATTAACACATGTTTTGCTATACACATGTTTATTCCCTTTGTATGTATTGGAACAAATATAAAACAGAGGCAGAAAAGCAAATATGACATAATGTCACACAAAACCCCAAAAATGGGCTGGACAAAAGTATTGGCACCCTTAACTTAATATTTGGTTGCACACCCTTTGGAAAACATAACTGAAATCAGTCGCTTCCTATAACCATCAATAAGCTTCTGACACCTCTCACCCGGAATTTTGGACCACTCTTCCTTTGCAAACAGCTCCAGGTCTCTCTTATTGGAAGGACACCTTTTCCCAACAGCAATTTTAAGATCTCTCCACAGGTGTTCAATGGGATTTAGATCTGGGCTCATTGCTGGCCACTTCAGAACTCTCCAGCGCTTCTTTGCCATCCATTTCTGAGTGCTTTTTGACGTATGTTTGGGGTCATTGTCCTGCTGGAAGACCCAGGATCTTGGACGCAAACCCAGCTTTCTGACACTGGGCCCTACAGTGCGACCCAAAATCCTTTGGTAATCCTCAGATTTCATGATGCCTTGCACACAGTCAAGGCACCCAGTGCCAGAGGCAGCAAAACAACCCCAAAACATCATTGAACCTCCACCATATTTTACCGTAGGTACTGTGTTTTGTTCTTTGTAGGCCTCATTCCGTTTTCGGTAAACAGTAGAATGATGTGCTTTACCGAAAAGCTCTATCTTGGTCTCATCTGTCCACAAGACGTTTTCCCAGAAGGCTTTTGGCTTACTCAAGTACATTTTGGCAAACTGTAGTCTTGCTTTTTTATGTCTCTGTGTCAGCAGTGGGGTCCTCCTGGGTCTCCTGCCATAGCGTTTCATTTCATTTAAATGTCGACGGATAGTTCGCGCTGACACTGATGCTCCCTGAGCCTGCAGGACAGCTTGAATGTCTTTGGAACATGTTTGGGGCTGCTTATCCACCATCCGGACTATTCTGCGTTGCAATCTTTCATCAATTTTCCTCATCCGTCCACGACCAGGGAGATTAGCTACAGTGCCATGGGTTGCAAACTTCTTGATAATGTTGCGCACTGTGGACAAAGGCAAATCTAGTTCTCTGGAGATGGACTTGTAACCTTGAGATTGTTGATATTTTGCCACAATTTTGGTTCTCAGGTCCTCAGACAGTTCTCGTCTCCTCTTTCTGTTGTCCATGCTTAGTGTGGCACAGACAGACACACAATGCAAAGGTTAAGTGAACGTCTCTCCTTTTTATCTGCTTTCAGGTGTGATTTCTATATTGCCCACACCTGTTACTTGCCCCAGGTGAGTTTACAGGAGCATCACATGCTTGTAACATTCTTATTTATCCGCAGTTGTGAAAGGGTGCCAATACTTTTGTCCAGCCCATTTTTGGAGGTTTGTGTGACATTATGTCGAATTTGCTTTCTTTCCTCCCTTTTTTTGTTTTGTCCCAATACACACAAAGGGAATAAACATGTGTATAGCAAAACATGTGTTAATGCAATACGTTTCGTGAGAAATACATGATTTCCTGGAGAAATATCAAGGGTGCCAACAATTTCGGCCATGACTGTATGTGGGCACAATGTCCTATTATTACTTATATTATTATTTATATATTATATTTACAGTACTATACTTACAGTTTGTATATTCACCTATTCTTGTCTCATGGGAACCTGTACACATAGCTTGTTGGAATAGCAGTCCTTTACTGTTATGATGAGATCATTCAGCTTTACCTGGATCGAAAAATACCTATTGGTGATACAACAATATTGTCAGGAAGCATTTACCCTCTAGTCTTCAACAACAGAAATTAGAAAACCTCAAACCATGTCTTACCCAATTTGTTATATTCAGTCTTCATATTTCAATCGTCTATACCTTGTATCAAATAAATATGTCCAAGGATCATGCTTACAAATGAACCTGGCTTATCAAAAAACTCCACAGTCAGCAGAGGTTGCAAAAGGTGACCTACCATATCAGAGTCCCCTACAAATTCTCCCCAGTACTGGTAGAGGGTTAGGTCCCCAGAGTTGTGTACACTGGAACTCAAAACATTCATTTTTGTACATTATTCCCCCTTGCAGTTTTACACATCACACCGTCCTGCGGTGTGTGACATCAATTGAGGCACATGTTGCACTTTTGCACACTCACGTGTCATGGTCTCAACTGGTATGTGAATGCATCTCATAGAGATACTGCCCATATCTCTCCTGCATGGACCAGCATCATCCATGCACCTTAAAAGTAGAGCCCAGGTGACAGCCAGATGAAAAAGTAGAGGATGAGGCTAAGGGGTCATAGATTATAGCCCCACTAAGCTGCCCATCCTCCTTTTATGCAACCTCTGGACACGTAATGCCCAATGCTGTGTGCATGCATGCTGTGCCCCAACAGTGTTAATGTAAAAGGATGCAAAGCACCAAGAACTCCCAGAAACACATGCCTGCATTACAGAGAAAAAAAGAAGTCATTTTATAAAAACAAATAAATAGCAATATATGAGTTCTGATAGCATTGATGTTTGAGGTTACTGTAGTTGAATTAGTGCGCGTGTAACAAAAACAATTGAGTACTGTTTGTGATACATTTGTTATTTGCAATTTGCACTAACATTCACATTTTCAGAACAAGCTTTCCGGCTGTATCCTTGTCTTCTAAGGTCCAAGCAGTGCTGATACACAAATTGTTAGCAAAATGTTAATTAGGGAGTCTCTGGGAAAAAAGAAAACACACACATGGCAATGGTAATTAAATAGGACATTTGGTAAGATGAGGAATGGAAAGAACCTTGGAATGGTCATATGTATAATCCAGCACTAGAAGGGATAAGAAAGATAATCAAAGATCTACACCCAACCATAGGAGAGGATAAAATGCTGAAAGAAATTCAACAACCCCCCATGCTGGATTTTAACTGCCTCCTGCTTGGCCCCGACAAATGACAACTCAGCGGGAGCACTTCTGTTTTGGGTGAACGTCTTCCCAGTTGCACACCTCAAGTGTGCCTCAGTGGCTGTGCTGCAGCATGATATGTCAAGCACTGTGTCCACCAGACATAGTGGATTAGAGATCATAGTACCAGGATGGATACCATGTGATTGCAGTTGTACACATTGAGTGGCTTTCATAGCAATAGGGGGCAGTGTGATATGCGATCATTTCAGGCTGCTCTTGCAATTTACCAGCTGTACAGTGTAAATTCGCCTTTAGTCTTGGTTTCACTGTAACATTGAGTCATTATATGCAACGGTTTTCCCTTCTGATAATTAACCAGTCCCAATTCCTCCCTCTAGGGTCTCGGTGGACATGACCTAATGTCAGAAAAGGGATCCACATTGTATATAGCTACGTAGTAAGCCTACATAATTAATAATTGGGGTGGTCATTTTTAATATTTCTGATAAGGTAGATGTAATCTCATATGCATATTATACATTTTCGTTTGGTCTTCCCAATGGAGTATGCCTTCCATTTACATTAAATATATTACCTTTTTAGACTGGCATGAAACTTAATGTCTTGGTTTCAGGGTCATTCTATTTGGCAAGATCACATTTATCCCTCTTATCTATGGGGACTGGCTACTACTCCTACATTTTACTATCCCTTTCTCCCTGCAAAATGTATGTCACCAGCAGACCGAGGATCTCCGAAGCAAGTCCATTCTGCCATTCAAATATCTTTGGCTTCCAGCCAGTGGTCACTGCAGCACCCACTTACATTTACAGCCATTTTTCAGGAACATGTGTTTTGGAAATATTATTTTTTGAATTTTCTACCTACAGGGATCATCCGTCACTGTACTTTTGTAGTGGATGCTTCCCAACTTATCTGTAAGGAATACAGATCTCTTCAACTCTATCTGGAGGCAAGCACTGATGTATTTACTTATCATGGCATCAGAAGAAAGATCAGAAGAGCAATGTGTGATAACTTGACTCCCCAGATGGATTAACATCTAGATCTAGGGCCCTCTGATAAGTATTATTAGACATTCTTTACTATAGCCTTAACAAAGAAGTTTTTCTCTTAAGAATTGTAATTGACATATTAATTCAGAGTCATTTAGCCATTCCTGTAAATTTATAGATATTGGCTGTATGGTTTGTTGGGTACTGTATATTTGGCATTGGGTGGTCACTTTTAGCATGTAATATCATGTGTCCTGCTGTAAGCTTCCAAAAGAGTGTGGTGGTTATTGTTTTATTTTACCCAACCATCATTTCCACATCCAAAATGGTAATTTGGCATTTCTGCCTGCATTGTAAATGTCAAATTTAGATCATACTCCTTAAATATAGTCAGGAAAATGTTCAATTCTTCCAGGGTCATGGTCCAGATAACAAATATGTCATTTATGTACCTTGCTAGAGATACCCACTATTTGCAAATTCAAGATCCGGTGATGGGGACACAATGTACCCCAACCTACGCCCATCTGTATTTGAGGAGTTGGGAGCAGAATATATTTTCTGAAGACTCCTTAGTGATGGACCTGTGCCACATTGGCATGGCACAGGTACATCAATGACATCTTTCTCATCTGGACTGGGATCCTGGAAGTATTGAACACCTTCATTTCTATATCAAATGAGAATGATCTAAATTTTAAATTCACAATGCAGGCAGATTCCAAATTATCATAATGCATATAACAAATTGGGTAAGATATGAATTAATTATTTCTAAATACATATGTTGCTGAACAGAGAGCAAATGTTCCCCAAAAATATTGTTGTATCAGTAATGGGCACTTTTTGATCCGGCTATAGCTGTATTATCTCAGCATAAGGCTGAAGGACTGCTTACAATTCCAACCCCTAATATAGGTGAATATCCATAATTATAGTACTGATAAGAAATTATAATGTGATCCTAATAATGAGACATACAGGTGAAACTCAAAAAATTTGAATATAGTGCAAAAGTTAATTTATTTCAGTAATGCAACTTAAAAGGTGAAACTAATATATGAGATAGACTCATTACATGCAAAGCAAGATAGTTCAAGCCGTGATTTGTCATAATTGTGATGATTATGGCTTACAGCTCAAGAAAACCCCAAATCCACAATCTCAGAAATTTAGAATATTATGAAAAGGTGCAATATTCTAGGCTGCAAAGGGTTCCTGAGCCTTTGAATGGTCTCTCAGTCTGGTTCAGTAGGAATCACAATCATGGGAAAGACTGCTGACCTGACAGTTATGCAGAAAACCATCATTGACACCCTCCATAAGGAGGGAAAGCCTCAAAAGGTAATTGCAAATGAAGTTGGATGTTCCCAAAGTGCTGTATCAAAGCACATTAATAGAAAGTTATGTGGAAGGGAAAAGTGTGGAAGAAAAAGGTGCACAAGCAGCAGGGATGACTGCAGCCTTTGAAAGGCCATTCAAAAGTGTTGGGGACTTTCAGAAGGAGTGGACTGAGGCTAGAGTCAGTGCATCAAGAGCCACTACACACAGATGGATCCTGGACATGGGCTTCAAATGTCGTATTCCTCTTGTCAAGCCGCTCCTGAACAACAAACAACGTCAGAAGCGTCTTACCTGTGCTAAAGAAAAACAGACCTGGTCTGTTGCTCAGTGGTCTAAAGTCCTCTTTTCTGATGAGAGCAACTTTTGCATTTCATTTGGAAACCAAGAACCCAGAGTATGGAGGAAGAATGGAGAGGCACACACTGCAAGATGCTTGAAGTCCAGTGTGAAGTTTCCACAGTCTGTGTTGATTTGGGGAGCCATGTCATCTGCTGGTGTTGGTCCACTGTGCTTCATTAAGTCCAGGGTCAATGCAGCTGTCTACCAGGAGATTTTGGAGCACTTCATGCTTCCTTCCGCAGATGAGCTTTATGGGGATGCTGACTTCATTTTCCAGCAGGACTTGGCACCTGCCCACACTGCCAAAAGCACCAAAACCTGGTTCAATGACCGTGGGATTACTTTGTTTGATTGGCCAGCAAACTCGCCTGACCTGAACCCCATCGAGAATCTATGGGGCATTGCCAAGAGAAAGATGAGAGACATGAGACCGAACAAATGCAGAAGAGCTGAAGGCTGCTATTGAAGCATCCTGGTCTTCCATAATACCTCAGCAGTGCCACAGGCTGATAGCTTCCATGCCACGCCACATTGAGGCAGTAATTGCTGCAAACGGGGCCCAAGCCAAGTACTGAGTACATATGCATGCTTATACTTTTCAGCGGTCCTATATTGTTCTATGTACAATCCTTGTTTTATTGATTGCATGTAATATTCTAATTTTCTGAGATTGTGGATTTGGGGTTTTCATGAGCTGTAAGCCATAATCATCACAATTATGACAAATCATGGCTTGAACTATCTTGCTTTGCATGTAATGAGTCTATCTCATATATTAGTTTCACCTTTTAAGTTGCATTACTGAAATAAATGAACTTTTGCACGATATTCTAATTTTTCAAGTTTCACCTGTATTGTCCACCTATGTGTGGCTACTTTATCAGGTTTTATCAGGTACTTTATCAGGTATAACTAGGTCTTTGAGCACTCTGCATTTGGATGATAGAATAGCAGTCTATACATATATTATACCTTATACATACCTCATTTAAATCCACATAATACATTTTGGATCATAGTATACTAACCTCACATATCTTTTAGTAGATAATCTCACGTTGTACTAGGAGGAGAACTTTTGGTTATTTTGTATATGTTGCCTTAGTGCCCTTTAGTTTGCAAGCCCCTAACAGCTGTGTTTGGGACCTTGGTGGGGCTGGTCCTCCAGTTTTATCTCTCTTGTCTACAGTTGGCTATGTTTGAGGGGGGGATCTCCTTTGTTGTTTTTATGACCAAGTCTATAGGAAGCCAGGCCTTGGGTACCTTCATGGAGCACATGTCTGCAATTAAAAATATATGTAATACTCATTTGTATGGTCTACCTTCTGAATACCCATGTAATAACTGCTTATGAAAAACAGTAATTTCTTGAAGAGCGAGACACCCCTACCCCTGTTCGGAATAAGCATTTATTTGAAGGTAAAAAAACTGATTATCCCATAAACAGTATAACATTGCTGAACTCTAGGGCCTTGAGGGTTATTCATTGTGGAGAGTATAGCGTAATGCTATCTGTATATTCTCCTTGGGGTTATGCATGGAATCAGTTTACATCATATTTTTATTAATATGAATAGTGATTATAATAAAATCTACTAATACTGTATTTTTTTAGCAGCACCTGAAAGGTTCCATAGTCCTCTTAAATTTTATGGTGGTTATATTTCAAATTTAAAACGTATAGGTTTTAAATCCTTAAAAGTGCATAATTTGGTTTCTAGACTACATTCTGTCTTTTTCTGGCCCCATCAACATTAGATAAAAGTATTTTTTAGATTATGTTTTATTCTTTGTGTGTCAAGTAATTGATATTGCAAATGTAGGTAGCCAATGTCTTGAACAGTAGGGAGTTTGCTGACCTCAGCACATACCTGCACTCTCCTGGGAGCTGCCATGTATAGCATAGCAGTATAGTCCAGTACATAAAAATGGCAGCTTGCATCAGAGGCTTCTGAGGCAATTTAATTATGATCTTAGTTGACACGTGAGACCTTGATGTCTGCAAATACATTTCTACTTGATCCACTCTAACGTTATTAAAGGATCAATCCACCAAGAAGTTATATATTTTAACTATAGTTAGTCTTGGTGGGCTGAATCAGTCCCTGGCTTTTTTTTTTTAACTAGGATACTCCAAAATTGGCCTAAATTGAAATATTGCTATTGCACAGACTAATGTGTTACATACTATATATATTTTTTCCACTCTGTGTGCTAAGGTAAACTTACACTGTTATGTTGATGATTGAACAGACAATAAGCATGCATAACCAAGTTAACAAGCAAATAACACAGGGATTTAAACTTATTTTTTAGATTCCTCACTTCATTAACAAAACAAACAAACAAAAAAAATCTAGCCATAGAGATTCTGGGACTCAGAATATCCAGTCTTCAAGATTGTTGCAGTAGTTTTTACATATATTTGGTTTTAAGTGATCCAGGGTATGCCATTAGAAACAAAGTCATATTTACAGTTTTAATCTGAAGAATACAAAGAGGCAAAAAGAGCCACACCAAACATCTGAAGAAAAATCACATGAAAATATTAGAGATCCAATGGAAAAAGTTAAAAAAAATTTAAATATGATTAGAAGAAAAGCTTTCTATCAAGCCAATGGAAGTGAATACTTGCATAACTAACTTTCATATAAACCCAGTAACTTTAATGGGCATAATTGTAAATCAATGAATGTGACTTTTACCAAACAATGATTGCATATGTATACAGTATATGCTACTATACATTTTAAAGCATAAGTTCACTTTTTTACAAAAAATAGTAAATGAACATTTTTTAGGTCAAAAAATGTGCATTTGCTATTTTTTGTTTTAGGAGTCTGTAAAGCAGTGCACCAGTGAACAGTAGATTGCTGTTGCCATGCAGGCCACCTGCAGACTGTCAGTGTAATCTGTCTGCTCGAACCTTGTACAAGCAGATATTTTTACACTGACTGGAAGAATGCTATGGCACTTAACAGTGCCCTGGTAGTTCTTTGAGAACTACAAGCCAACAGCTGCCAAGTATTACAAGTACTTGTAGTTCATTGATTCACTGGGATCTGCAAATAAATGATGTGGCCATGTGGAGTGAGCCCTGTATGGCTAGGCTCTCTTTGAAATGTGGCAGCAAGTACGGGGAGATCGGGGGAGAGGGGTCTGATGCTGAACATGTTACATGTTACACCTAAATATGGGTATAACATGTAACATGTTCAGAAAGGGGAACTTATCCTTTAAACCAATAAATGAGAAAGGATAATGAAGAGCTATGCTCTATCTATCTATCTATCTATCTATCTATCTATCTATGTGTTGTATTGGATTTGAAACTTCTTCTGCCTGAGAATTCAGAAATAGATATATTTTGTATAGATAGACTGCGTTTCACCCCCACTATAAGAACAATACACAAACTGGTTTCTACAAACATTTACATCAAGCTTTATTGGCCTGCACAAAACCTCTCATTTTGTAACAAATAAATCTGTTCTTCTGCCATCAAATTGCTTCTTAATCTTAATTGGCAAGTCAAGGTAATTAAGTCTGTATTGCAATTATTATGATAACCACCTGCTGGTAATGGCCTGGGCATTTCCAAAGAGACATTAAAACTTCATTATTTATAAATGGGGAATGGTACAGTAAAAAGAATCTTTTTAGCACACGTCAAAAGATTTCTTTAATGAAGTAACTCACATGCATGTTTGTCTTTGAGAGATGCTTCATATATAAAATGCTGCCTGCTCGGTGCACACGCAATGCCAAGTAGCAACTGGTATACAAATAAACAGAGCTGTTAAATGTAAGCCTGTGTGAAGACAGAAATAGTAATGAGGTGATGCTTGAAGCAAATTGCCACTTATAACCTCATATGTGCTCTTCACTTGCTTCGCATTGACTTTCTGTCTTTAAAACTGTCAATTTTTAATCATGGCTATGAACATTTTCTTACTGCTTTACAAAATGGACACAGTGTTTAAAAAGCATAGCTCTTCTTCCCAATCATCATGATCTTACAAAAGATAATTTATTGAGCATTTGCAACTGGAAAGGTAGTTATTATTTTTTACATCATTATTATTAGTACTATTATTTGTAGTAGTATAGTAGTAGTAGCAGTAGTAGTATTAACAGCACTAGTAATAAAAGCCTTTTATTTTTATACATTTACATGGAAGCTTTAGAACATGTGCAAACTATGAGATATTTTTTCTAAATAAACATTAAGTGGGGTATTTTTAATTCACTTGAAAAAATCAAACCAATATGTACATTTGCCCAAATAACATTCAACAGATTTTACCCAGCATTATCTGGCAGGATTGCTAGTTAAAATCTTGCCAGTGAGAATCTTGATAGTACAGTAGCAGCTATATTCACCTTTGTGGCAAACATTTAGGAACACACTGTGTTATATAACAGGAGTACATTCATTGGTGAGATTTGCTATCTGTGATGCTGAAAGTGTGTATAAACACTTTTTCAGAACCATACATGCTTGCCCTCCAGAAGGTTTTAAACCCTTCATGACCAGACTATTGTTTTCTATTCAGTACTGCACTGTACCCTCACAAAATTTATATAATTTTTTAACACAAATAGAGCTTTCTTTTGGTGGTATTTGATCACCACTGGGTTTTTTATTTTTTATTATATAAACAAAAAAAGACTGAAAATTTAAAAAAAAAGCCCCAATGTTTTTTAACCTCTTGCTATAAAATATATTTGATATAAAATGTAAAAAATTAAAGTTCTTCATAAATTTAGGCCAAAATGTATTCTGCTACATGTCTTTGGTAAAAAAAAAAATCTCAAGAAGTGTATATTATTTGGTTATAGCAGCTACAAACTATGGTGTATATATACTGGAATTCATATTTGTTTATACTAGTAATGGAGGTGGTCAGCAACTTATAGTTGGACTGTGATAGTGTGGTAGGCAACCTGACACTAGCTGATATTGGCTGGGGGTACACCAACTGGCTAACTGACACTGACATCAATAGTGACACTAATATAGTGATCAGTGCTAATACTATACACTGTACTAATGTCACTGGCTGAGATGGGTTTAACATCTAGGGGCGATCAAAGGGGAATAAATAAACAGCAAGATCACCTATCAGTGTACAGAAATCTGTGTTGTTTACCAACACAGAGCTCTCTTCCGTGAATCACAGAGCCAATCAGTGGGTCCCGACAATCAGTCATTGGACAGGATCAGCTTGTGCTGTAGCAAATCACAGCACAGCTGGGATGGTGGGCGCAGTCGCACCCTACTCGGAAACGCTGATCACATACCAGATACGTGATCCAGCACACAGTGCCCACCTTGCTCCAGTAAATGTATGTGGGGTGGTTGCTAAGCAGAGAGGGAATGTTGGCAGCATGTATTTTTTTTTCAAAATGTAAAAATAAATAAATGTAAACCACATGCTGCACTAACAAATACTAACCATACTCAGTGAAGTCAAAATACAAAAAAAAGAAATAATAATAATAATCACAATAATAATCACAAAAATAATGACCACATTGTGCAAAGCAAATCTTGCTGGTGACCATCACATTTATAACAAAGTTACCTAGACATAGTGAATCAAAATCTTCAAAACTTCTAAAAGACTCCAGTGTGTTTTTCTACCCAGTGCTACACACAGAAGCTTACCATGAAAATATGACCCTCTAAAGTAGAGCAGTCACTTAGGTTTTGAAATCATTTTTTGGACTGTACAAGATGGTCTAATTTCATTTATTACAAGTCATTAAAACAAGGCTTGACTTTAAGACTAAGTTTGCATTTCCTGTTTTCAGTTACCCAGCCCTGTTATTTAATACATGGTGGCCAAGTGAGGCATTCCAGACTATGGAACCAGGAAGCTGTCTGCATTCAATCTAGGATTGTATTTTGTACAGCGCTGTTTTTATATACATATATGTGAATAAATATAGTTGATTTTAATAAACTTTGCAAGTGGTTTTACGCTATGTGGAGTACCTGGCTCTTCTTTTTTGTGTTCCCTATGTATGGCCTTTTGAACCAGAGTTGATATTTGCTATTAATGGAATTGGCATCACTCTGGACTTACTACTGGAGTCCATATAATGGATTCAAGCACTATGTGACTTCTCTAAATATGACGGTCACCAGCAAGATTGGAGCACTAAGGACAATGCTTTGCACATTGTGGTACATATTTACATAGTTACATAGTTAACCTGGTTGAAAACAAAGACACAAATCCATCCAGTTCAATCAACAGAAAAAACACACACACACACCACATACAGTTAGAAAATCTCTTTATGCACTATCCAATACCCGCAGTTGATCCAGAGGAAGGCAAAAACCCCAATAAAGCATGGTCCATTTTGCTGCAGTAGGAGAAAAAATTCTTCCTGAACCCTCAAGAGGCAATCAGATATTTCCTGGATCCACTATAAATATTAATATCCAGTTATATTGTGTGCACTCAGGAAAGAATCCTGGCCTTTTTTTAAACAATCTACTGAGATGGCTAGAACCAGCAATTGGGGGAGTCTATTCCACATTTTCTTAGCTCTTACTGTGAAGAAGCCTTTCCATATTTAGATATTAGTCAGTTAGCCAGCCTATTGTAATATGACAGCCAGGCAGGACTTTCATTGCTCTAGGTGGACGTCATATGATGTCCTCCTGGAACGCACCTTGAGGGCACGATCTGTCACCTTCTGTGTCCAACAGACACAGACGATGACAGGTCACTGTACCGGTCCACTGCTGGTGCCATGTGATCGCTGTGACCAATAACAGCAGATCACATGACATTTCTTAACAATGAAAGGATTCCTTTCAAGCTATTCATTGTGTACAAGTGTGTTGCTAGCTGTGATTGGTCACAGTGATCACATGGTACAGACAGGGCCAATTACAGACCATCTTGCTTACAGCAAAAGAAATCACTGCAATAAGCACTCATAATGTGCAAAAAAAAAGAAATTAGATCACTTACCCAGTGTAGTACAATGTTATTATTGTAACTTTATTAAGCTCTGATCACAGTTAATTGAAAAAATCAATAAAAAAAGAAACGCAATAAAAATAAATAAATACAATTATATATATATATATATATATATATATATATATGTTTTTTATTATTTTTTTTTTACTGTCACCAGTCAGTGTCACACCAGTTATATGATGACGCCATACTGCACTTGTGACAGTATGTAAAATAAAAGCTATGAAAATTTTTTTATTTTAGTTTCCTCATTTTTCAAAAAATGACAGCTTCAATAAACTTGCCATGCCTCTTACTAAATACTTCAGACTGTCTACTTTCCAAAAAGAGTCATTTGGGGGATATTTGTACTGTCCAGACACTTTCAGGCCTCAAGAAATGAAATCGGCGGTCAGTACATTAGGACCGATCAATTTTCAGATATATATCCTATAATTTGTGGACTTTGTAACTTTCACACAGACTAAATAATATATACTTTTTTTCACCAAAGAAATGTAGCAGAATACATTTTTGCCTAAATTTATGAAGAACAATTATTTATTTGCAAAATTTTACAGTAACAGTAATGAAGAAAAACACGTTTTTTCAAAATTTTTGGTATTTTCTAATTTATTTATCAAAAAATTAAAAAACCCAGTTGTGATCAAATACCACCAAAAGAAAACTATTTGTGTGAAAAAAATTATGAAAAATTTAACTTGGGTACATTGTTTCATGACCATGCAGTTGTCATTCAAAGAGTGACAGCGCTGAAAGCTGAAAATTGGCCTGGGCAGGAAGGGTGTGAAAGTTCCCGGTATTGAGTGTTCCTTAGTCCTCTGTGATGACGTTAAAATGAATACCTCTACACCAAGATCACTATATGGACCACTCATATATTTATACACGCTGATCGTATTCCCCTTTAACCACCTCCCGTCCAGCCGTTGTATATAAACGGCCGGACGGTGGCAGTGCAGGGTCGGGTGGCCGTTTATAAACAGCCTCCCCGAACCCTGCTTGTGCACGCTCCCTGGGAGCGCGCAGCACTGCGATCCGGTGCCCGCTGTGTCCTCCGGACACAGTGGAACACCGATCGTCAGACGGGACATCTGTACGAGGTCCCGATCATGTGATCACTGATTGGCCAATCAGTGATCACATGCAAAGTAGTAAGCAAGATTTCACTTGTGACATCATTGCTTACTACGTGTGAAATCTGTGAATGATCACAGAGGTCACATGGTACAAGGCTATTCACAACAGCCTTGTACCATGTGACAAGCTGTGACCAATCACAGCTCACTCAGTAGTTCTCAATGGCTGCAAGAATACAGCTAGAGAGGAGAAATGATTGCTTTTACATCCTTTATGTAATCACCCCCCACAAGTAGTACAGTGTCACCATGGTGACACTGTACTGCTAGGGTGACAGTATGTAAAAAAAATAATAAATAAAAAATAATATAAAAGAAAACTAATTTCTTTTTTTTAAAAATTGTTTGAAAATTATGATTTTGGTTATAAACTAATTTGGGTTATTATTTTTTTTTTACTAAAAATATAACGGAATAAATTTTGGCTAAGATTTATGATGAAATACTATTTATTTGCAAACTTTTATAAGAAAAACACTTTTTTTCAAAATTTTTGGACTTTTTAATTTACATAGCAAAAAAAATAAAAATCCCAGTGGTGAATAAATACCACCAAAATAAAGCTTTATCTGTCTGCAAAAAAATTCATATGGGTACAGTGTTGCATGACCATGCAATTGTCATTCAAAGTGTGATAGCACTGAAAGCTGAAAATTGGCCTGGACAGGAAGGGGGTAAAAGTGTCCGGACTGGAAATGATTAATTATTTATTTATTTATTTATTGTATCGAGTTTATATAGCGCCAAAGGGTTTGCTCAGCGCTGTACAATAGAGGGGGGGACAATACATGAAACAGTACAGTAACAACAAACAGCACACAAGGGGTGAGAGGGTCCTACTCTTTCGAGCTTACAATCTAGGAGGGAAGGGGTAGAGGTACAGGAGGAAATGGCTGTGGGGGATGGAGTGGTAGGAGGAGGGAAGGGCAGCGGCTGTTAGGTGAGGGTGGGGTAGGCTTCCCTGAAGAGATGGGTTTTCAGGGAGCGCCTGAAGGTGAGGAGGGAAGGTGACAGTCTGATGGATTGGGGTAGTGAGTTCCAGAGGATGGGGGAGGACCTGGAGAAGTCTTGCAGTCGTGCGTGGGAGGAGGAGACCAGGGAGCAAGATAGAAGGAGGTCCTGTGAAGAGCGAAGGGTACGGGTAGGGTGGTACCTGGGAATCAGGTCGGTGAGGTAGTTAGGGGCAGTGTTGTGAATGGCCTTATAGGTCAGAGTGAGCAGTTTGAATTTAATGCATTGGGCAATGGGGAGCCAGTGGAGGGAGAGGCAGAGGGGGGTGGCAGAGGTGGAGCGGCTGGTGAGGTGGATGAGTCTGGACGCTAAGTTCAGGATGGTCTGAAGCGGGGAGAGTTTGCACTGGGGTAGGCCGGTGAGGAGGGAGTTGCAGTAGTCAAGGCGTGAGATAATACAGGGAGTGTAAGAGTAGTTTAGTGGTGTCTGGGGTAAGGAAGGAGCGTATCTTGGCGATGTTCCGGAGGTGGAGCCTGCATGTGTTTGTAAGTGATTTGACATGAAGTTGAAAGGAAAGGTTTGAGTCCAGAATGACGCCAAGGACCTTGGCTTGCTGGGCGGGATTGATGGTGGTGTTGTTGGTAGTGATGGAAAGGATGGGGGGGGGGCGCGGGAAGGGGGAAAGACGAGAAGCTCGGTTTTGGTTTTAATCTTCTCTTCTCAAGAGAAAATTCAGTCCTTGAATCTTTCCTCATAGCTGAACTCCTCCTTGTCTCTTATCATCATTATGATACATGATTTATATAGCGCCAACAGTCTGCGCAGCATTTACTCATCAGTTTGGTTGCCCTTCTCTGCACTCTCTCCAGTTCCCTAATATCCTTTTTGTGAACTGGTGCTGAAAACTGAAGTGCATATTCCAGATTAGGTCACTATATTTTTGGTTTCTATTTACTTTTTGCTTTTTGGCTTCACTGCATATGTTTAGTATTTTTAGCACAGCACTTGGTTTACATTTATTATTACCATTGATTCCTAATGGAGAACTAGCAGCTTCTTATTTAACCATAAGCACAATTTCACACATGTTTTGGTTAAAAAAAAGTAGAAAAAATTGCATGCCCCCCATTCCTCCGGAGGTAACCTGTCTGGAACACTAGGTATGCAAGCTAGTATATCATAGAAAGGGGGTGTATGCAGCTTGTCTGCTGTGTTAATTCCAGCCCATTTGCCCTGCAACATTAGGGGGTTCTTTATGAGAAGTTCCCATAAAATATAAGGGAACTCTTCTTTAACCCAATGCTCCTTAGCCCAAAGCAGACAAACAACCTGATGCCTGGTGCTCAGAAGAAGGTGGCAGCAGGGGAGGCTTATGTGCCACCTATCTGCCCCACATGGGTTTTTGGAGTTAATTAGACCCCTTTTCAGTCCACCTACTGTATGCGTGTATATAAGTGAATAGTAGAAATAAACACATCACCATTTTTTTACTATTATTTTTTTAATTGATATTTATCTTTCCAGGGTCCAGCAATGTTCATAGATGTCTTGAGGTGTATGTTGCAGCACTCTCCTTCCTTGAGGAGCATAGGTTCCCACTTCCTCACTGCTCAAACCTCATTTAAACATGATGGAAGGTCCCACCACTGGCACCAATGGGGATGGAGCGCTCTGTGAAGTCATTGAACTTCCTCAGTAATTTTGTTTGAGCAGGGAAGAAAGGCAACTCCCGCTCTCCATTTCTCTCATATGCCAATGCTGAAGGGATGCCTCAGAACACCTTTGGGCATCAATGAACTCTGGAAGTCTTGGTGCTTGAAAAGCAGGTCAGTTATGACAGTTCATATTTTTTAAACTGGCAGGTTCCTCTTCATAGTTGTCACAGTTATCATGTCTGGAATATTATTGCCCAATGGTCTGCCATTGTTAGTCTCATTAGGTAGAATGCATGGTAGGGGATGCCAAGTTCCCCCAGTTTTTGGTTAACCTCCAGAAAAAGAGCACGCTGTAAGGAAAAATGTCTGCAAAAATGGTGATTTGTGACCTATTAAAGTGAATATTTTTTCCTTGTGCCTTTAGATTTGTAGAAGGCAAATTCTCTTTGTGAGGTTTTTATATCCTTAGAAAATTGAAATGCAGTACACTTTAATTTATTTTCTGGCTTACAAAATTAAAAATTAAATTTTTTTTAGAAGTACACATTACATTACATTACATTACATTGAGTTTATATAGCGCCAAAGGGTTTGCTCAGCGCTGTACAATAGAGGGGGGGACAATACATGAAACATTACAGCAGCTACGAACAGCACACGAGGGGTAAGAGGGCCCTACTCTTTCGAGCTTACAATCTGGGAGGGAGGGGGTAGTGGTACAGGAGGAAGTGGCTGTGGGGGATGGAGTGGTAGGAGGAATGAAGGAGAGCAGCAGTTAGGTGAGGGTGGGGTAGGCTTCCCTGAAGAGGTGGGTTTTCAGGGAGCGCCTGAAGGTGAGAAGGGAAGGTGACAGTCTGATGGATTGGGGTAGTGAGTTCCAGAGGATGGGGGAGGACCTGGAGAAGTCTTGCAGACGTGCATGTGAGGAGGAGACCAGGGAGCAAGATAGAAGGAGGTCCTGTGAAGAGCGAAGGGTACGGGTAGGGTGGTACTTGGGAATCAGGTCGGTGAGGTAGTTAGGGGCAGTGTTGTGAATGGCTTTGTAGGTCAGAGTGAGTAGTTTGAATTTGATGCGTTGGGCGATAGGGAGCCAGTGGAGGGAGAGGCAGAGGGGGGTGGCAGAGGTGGAGCGGCTGGTGAGGTGGATGAGTCTGGCAGCTGAGTTCAGGATGGTCTGAAGCGGGGAGAGTTTGCACTGGGGTAGGCCGGTGAGGAGGGAGTTGCAGTAGTCAAGGCGTGAGATAATCAGGGAGTGCACAAGTAGTTTAGCGGTGTCTGGGGTAAGGAAGGTGCGTATTTTGGTGATATTGCGTAGGTGGAGCCTGCATGTGTTTGTCAGTGATTTGACATGAGGTTGGAAGGAGAGGTTAGAGTCCAGAATGACCCCAAGGACTTTGGCTTGCGGGGCGGGATTGATGGTGGTGATGTTAGTAGTGATGGATAGGATGGGGGGGCGCGGGCAGGAGGGAAGACGAGAAGCTCGGTTTTGGAGAGGTTGAGTTTGAGGAAATGGAGCGACATCCAGTCAGAGATGTCGTTTAGGAGGTGAGTGATGCGGGCGGAGAAAGTGGAGGTGAGGTGAGGGGTGGAGAGGTAAATTTGAGTGTCATCAGCATAGAGATGGTAGTTGAAGCCGTGGGAGTGTATGAGTTTGCCAAGGGAGGAGGTGTAGATGGAGAAGAGAAGGGGTCCAAGGACAGAGCCCTGGGGGACCCCAACAGAGAGGGGGAGGGAAGGGGAGGTGGCACCATTGTAGGAAACGCTGAAGGAGCGTCGGGATAGGTAAGAGGAGAACCAGGAGAGAGCGGTGTCTCTGATGCCAAGGGAGAATAGTTTATTAAGGAGGAGGGGGTGGTCAACTGTGTCGAAGGCCGCGGAGAGGTCCAGGAGGAGGAGGACAGAGTAGTCGCCTTTGGCTTTGGCGGTAAGTAGGTCGTTGGTGATTTTGAGGAGGGCGGTTTCGGTGGAGTGTAGGGGACGGAAGCCGGACTGTAGTGGATCAAGGAGGTTGTTGTCAGTTAGGTGGGCGCTTAGGCGGTTGTAGACTAAGCGCTCCAGGAGTTTGGAAGTGAGTGGCAGCAGGGAGATGGGTCTGAGGTTGTTTGGGTCAGAGGGGTCCAGGGAGGGCTTTTTGAGTATGGGGGTGATGTGCGCATGCTTTAGGGGGGAGGGGAATACGCCGGTAGAGAGGGAGAGATTGAAGATGTGGGTGAGGGAGCAGATGAGGGAAGAGGGGGGTGACTGGAGGAGTCGAGAGGGGATAGGGTCTAGGGGGCAGGTAGTGAGGCGGGCTTCAGAGAAGACCCTGGTGACTTCCTCAGTGGTAGCGGGGCTGAAGGAGTGCAGAGCTGGTGGGGTTACGGTAAGCGGGGTCTTGGGTGTGGAGGGGGGCAGTGCGGTTGCGAGGTCAGAGGAGGGAAGAGATGAGGGGGAGATAGGGGGGGGGAGGCTAGGTGGGGAGGTAGATTGCGAGTTGACTATGTCCTGACGGATTGCATCAATTTTATTGTGGAAATGAGTGGCAATCTCGTGGGCGGTGAGTGAGGTACTGAGTGGAGGAGGGGGGGGAGAGAGCAGGGAGTTGAAGGTGGAGAAGAGTCGGCGAGGGCAGGAGGAGAGGGTGTTAATCAGGTTTACGAAGTAAGCCTGCTTGGCGGCGTGGAGGGAGGAGGTGTAAGTGAGGAAGGCAGATTTGTAGAGGGAGAATGAACGGGGGGACCTGGTTTTGCGCCATAGTCTCTCCAGCGCACGACTGCGACGTTTGAGGCATTTAGTGTGGTCGTTCTGCCATGGTTGGAGCGGTCTGGGTTTGATGTAGCGTGTGGTTAGGGGTGCCAGAGAGTCTAGGGTAGCTGATAGTGAGTCGTTGTACGTGTTAGTGGCTAGGTCAGGACAAGACAGTGGAAGGATGCTGTCGTGTAGGCGGTCGGCAGCTGAGTGGAGGGGGGCCGGGTTCAGGTTGCGAAGGTTGCGGCTGGTGATGGTTTGGCGCTCTGGGGGGGGGGAGTTAGGGGAAGGGGAGATGGAGAACGTGAGGAGGTGGTGGTCGGAGAGAGGGAAGGGGGTGTTAGAGAACTGGTTGAGGGTACAGAGGTGGGAGAAGACGAGGTCCAGGGTGTTCCCAATGATGTGGGTGGAGGATTGAGTGTGCTGTGTGAGCGCGAAGGAGGAGGTTAGGTGGAGGAATTGGGAAGTAGCGGGGCTGTTGTCATTGATGGGGATATTGAAGTCCCCGAGGATGATGGTTGGTAGCTCAGAGGAGAGGAAGAAGGGAAGCCAGGCAGCGAAGTCATCCAGGAAGTGGGGTATGGATCCGGGAGGCCTGTAGATCACTGCGATCCTTAGGGGGGTGGGTGAGAAGAGCCGGATGCAGTGAGCCTCGAAGGAGGAGAAAGTTAGGGAGGGAGGATTAGGGAGGACCTGGAAGGTGCTCAGCGGTGATAGGAGCAGGCCGACCCCACCACCTTTGTGACCGCTCAGTCTTGGTGAATGGGACCAGACGAGACCTCCATAGGAGAGTGCCGCAGGGGAGGTGGAGTCAGTGGCCTGTACCCAGGTTTCGGTGATGGCTAGGAGGTTAAGGGAGCGGGAGATAAAGAGGTCATGGATGGCAGTAAGTTTGTTGCAGACCGAGCGGGCGTTCAGGAGTGCAACCGAGAGAGGGGGGATGGATGCGGGGAGAAGGGGCACAGATATGAGGTTGAGGGGGTTACGGCAGCTGGCGGGAGCAGGGGGGTCCCTAGAGGAGGGGTGAGGTGGCGAGGGGCCAGGGTTCGGGGAGATGTCCCCAGCAGATAGAAGAAGGAGAAGGGTGAGGAAGGTGGCATGGGAATGGGAAGTGTAGGAGCGTGTGGGTCTGATAGTGGTGGCACGTGGGTCGACGGGGGAGTGGAGTAGCAGGAGGAGGTGGTGAGTGCCGTAGTGGGGAGAGGGGAGTAGTGAAGGGGCAATGTAGAGCTGTTTTGGGGGGGTAGGCGGATAGAGGGAGGCGATTTTTGGGATGGTGGAGAGGAAAATGAGGAGGAGGAGTGCAGGAGGCATGTTGGGGTGGGTGCGGTGACAGTTGGGTCAGGGGAGGTGAAGGGATACAGGTCAGGGCAAGGTGTGTGGGGAATCTGTGTTACCATGGGAGAGTCATTTGAGTCCTTCTGTAGGGGTAGAGTGAGGGTGGAGGGCGGCAGCTGGTTGGCAGCAGTCTGTGGGTGCAGTAAGCTGGCGACCATGGGTGCTGTGGCATGTCTTCAGTGGGTACGGTGGTTCGGCTAGTGGAGGGGTCGTAGGGTGCGATGGCTGGGGGTGATGGTAGGCACGGCGACTGGTGATGCTGGCGGCTCGGTGACTGGGGTTGTTGAGGCCAGGCGTCGGGTGCTGAGGGCTCGGCGTCGTGAGGCGCTGAAGGTGTTGAAGGATCGTCATCAGAGTTGAGCGGGGCGTTGCGGTAGCGATCGTCGGCCCTGCGTGGTTTGTGCTCAACCGTGATCTGTTGCGGCCGGTAGGAGAGACCGCGGCTTCAAGGGTCGTGGTGGGCCATTAGTCGCCGGGGCGTCGCCAGAGGGAATAGCGTGCCGGAAATCAGGGTGCTGGGCGAGCGGTCCCTGGTGTGGTGGCTGGCTGGTAATCCCAGGTGGGGTGGTGGGCAGGGGATCCCCGATGGGATGGTGGCCGTGCTATCCCTGGTGGGGTAGTAGCGATCCCTGGAGGGATAGTGGCTTAAGGTCCCTGGTGGTTTGGGGTTTCAGGTGGATGGTGGGATCCCTGAGTGAGTGAGTCCCTGGAGGCTGGCGGTGTGATGGTGGTTGGGCTCCCTGGTGGGTAGTGGGCGCCCCTGGTGAAGTACCTGGTGTCCTGGAGCGTCGGGGTGGAGGTGGATCCCTCCTGGGTTAGCAGGACCGTTGGTGGTGGTGGTAGCTTCCCGGAGCAGCGGAGGCGTCCCGCCGCGGCCGCAATTCCCGCCGCGATTCCAGCCACGGCTGGCAGGAAACACCGCGGCTTCGGGTGCCGCGGTAGGCCTCAGGCTGCTGCGAACCGCCGGAGCTCCGCTGGAGGGACGGAGTGACTGTGGGTGTTGGTGGGGACCTCGGCAGCAGACACAGGGGCCCGGATGGGCCCTGATGGCAGCGGTAGGGGCGCAGGGGTGATCCCCTGATCGGCGGGGACCGAGGAGCGGAGTGGCAGTAGTCCGGGCTGATGTCCGGCGATCCTGGTCGGCCGCGCCAGAAATCGAGGCCGCGGCTTCAGGTGCCGGGTAGGCCGCAAGTCCCGGAGCTCCGGGAGAAAGGTCCAGTGGCCTTCCCTGGCTGGCGAACAGGGACCGGAGGGTCGTGGGGCCCCCGTCAGGGTCCGCTGCCGCCCAGATGGCAGCGGATTGGGGCCGGGGGAGCAGGAGCTCGCCGAGACACGTCCGTCTCGCCGGACGTCCTGTTGAAATCCATAATGCTCCAATTATCCCTCTGCACATATGTAATGTGACATTATCCATGCCTTCTTACATTAATTGAAAGAATAAATAACAAAGAAACAAAAGTACAATGTATATGTGGTTCAATTGCTATATTTAAGTGCGAGACCTGAAAGAATGGAGCTTTCAGGTAATTAACAAAAGCATTCAAATTAGGTGGACCCCAAATGGAACCGTCAGGTGCACACAAAGTTAATCCAAGTGAAGGATTTTTCATTAACAGTAACTAATTGTACTCTATGCCTCAGTCAGTTTGCCTACACAAAGAGCATAGTAATGACTTAATGAAAGTGAAAATTAGATTTTTTTTTTTTTTTTACAAAAATACATTTTAATAGGAATAGAGTTAAATGAGTCATGCTGCATTGCTGTAATCTGTATTAACATTTTTATGTTAAATTTAAAGGCAGTTACTGAATTTATGGACCATTGTAAACAAAATGGCTAAGCCTGTACTGTTGTAAGAATGCAAATAATGAGTAGCAGCAGAGTTGTTGCCACATCAACCATCTACACACCTTTTCATGGCACAGAATACAGGTAAGTATGATGAATAGAACACTGCTACTGTATGTACCTGTATATTGTGTATTGTACCATTTCTTTTCTCCAGCAATTTTGTAACTGCCAGAAATGAGATAATATAAAGAGACAAACATATTTTGGATGTACTCTTTTTTTGTATAAAAGTAAGTAAAACTTAGCTAAATGCTCTGCACACACTGAAAAAAGGTTAAAAAGGATGTTGATGAAATAGCAATATCAGCACTGAAGAGGCAAATAATTAATTCTGAAAAAAGTATGGTTATGCACCCAGACTGTGGTTATTGTACTGCCCTCTGGGATACAAAATGGGAAAATCAGAAAATGATTGGGAGATCACAGAAACAGGCAGATTAGTGTATATGCAAATATGCTGAGTTTGGGATGATCCCTCCCAATCCTCATTATTGGCCATTGGATTCACTTATTATATTAAAAGAGCCATAATGAGGTTTGGGAGATTGGAGAAGGGTGAACCCTGCACAACATTTACAAGTGTTTACACAGCACACCCAAAAAAGAAATTAAATAATTGTTCTACTTTTTAGATGTTTCTTAGAAGGCTTCATAGCTGACTGCAAGCCTACCTGAACAATGTCAAAGTAAGTTTGTTCTAAGGAAAGATTGAGTCTCCTCTCATTAGCTTGCAATGCAAGAAGCCCAGTTACTAAACCTTTACCCCTTGGTTTGAACAGCCAGTGTTCAAATCTAGTTTACAACTGATAATTAAGATCTGCCAGCACAGTACTGACAGAATTAATTATGGTAAATACAGCTCCCCAGCCCCTTCATAAAAAAGGGCACTAATAGGATTTTACAGCTTTGCGGACTTCACAAAAATAAAAAACTAAGAAAGGTAAGCTGCATTTTGTAATTTTTTTTTATGTTATGCTATTAGCATGGGTGCATGTAGCAAATATAAAGTAGGTGCTATCCCAATCTGGCTGAAAAAGTGTAAATACACTTTAAAAGTGAAAAAAAAATCATAACATAAAAAAAGTGAATAACATGACAAAGATTGTTTTAGACCCTGTTGTAACAATCTTACAGCTACATTTTCAAAGCTGTCAGTTTCCACAGATTCTCTGCTGAAAAACAAAGGCTAAAATTAAAATAGATGTTTTCAAAAGAAAACTTTATGTCATTGGATATAACACATCATTAATGTACCTTGCATAAATTATCTATTATTTGCATTTTTTTGTATTTGCTTGTAATAAAACTATCTTTTGTTTATTGAGTGTAATTGATTACTTTTCTTTGGAGATTTTGGCATGGTGTTGCCATCTTCTGGGAGCAACCTAAACTACAGAATCTTTTCCATGAATGATACAGTGTAGAATAAAGGGTAGTTTGAACTCTCTTCCTATTTAGTGAATGAGCAATAGCTCTGCTATGATTTAGGAAAAGTCAGAGCAAGGGCTTTTAATCTTTCCACTCAAAGGTCTGCAGATATTATTTGTACACAATTACACAAGTGATGTGCTTTATGATACAAAGGCAACACACTTTAAAAAAAAGTTTGTATGCAAAAGAAAAGTTAGCAACAAGAGATCTACAGTATAGTGAAGTACTTTGCTGGTTTTTTGCTGCCCTGTCCCAACATTTTTGAGACATGTTGCTGCCTTCAGTTGCAAAATTACCTTTTTTTTAATGGTAAATTTTCTCAATTTAAGCATTTGATATGTTTTCTATTTTCTTTTGTGAATAAAATATGGATTTATGAGATTTGCAAATCATTGAATTCTGTGTTTATGTAGATTTTACACAGTGCCACAACTTTTTTGGATTTCATAGTAGAATTTTCCCATGTAAGGTAACTAATTTTAGCCCATTAATGTAGTGATGCATCAAGATCAATTAGACGTAATTAATGTTATGTAAAATGCAATTCTATTATAAAAACTGCCTTTGTAAAATATTTGTTGTTAATTTGTTGTTTACAGTTGCTATAATTAAAGTGTATGTATGGTATTTTTTCTTTGGTTTGGAATACAGAAGATATGGGTTAAACCCCTATCAGGCTATTTTTGGTGTTTGTATACTGCTATGACAGTGGCGTCCCGAGGCAGGGGGGGTGTGGACCCGCTCCACAAAAAGGTAAGTTGTAAAGCAAGCTGACGATCCCCGCAGGATGGATCCGATCCATTCTGTGGTATGGTCGGCTTTCTTTACAACTTACCTTTTCTTGGAGCGGGTCCGGTGTCACCCCGTATAGGTTGCATGCCTACGATCCTCATCAACATGCAACCTATACGGGGTGACACCGGACCCGCTCCAAGAAAAGGTAAGTTGTAAAGAAAGCCGACAATCCCTGCAGGATGCATTTGATCTGCGGATTGAGCATAATGGATCGGAGTCTGATCCATTATGCTCAATTCGCAGATCCGATCCATTCTGTGGGGATCGTCGGAGGGGGTCACCAAGTGTTACTGCACCGGGTGACACCTACCCTAGGGACACCTCTGTGCTAAGGAAATCTCCCCCAAAGTGAGGGGAATTCCTGTCTTAGCTGTCACTAGAACATTGTCTCCATTGGAAGATATCCCCTTGCCTCTTCCTCTCTAGAATTTAAAGTTTACGCTTACATTTTGTCTTGGTGACAGTGGTTAAAAAGACAAATAGGAGGATTTTAAAATTCCATTGACTACCAATTATTATGGGATGGTTTGGGGGTAGGGGGTTTAAAGTGTCACTGACCAGTTTAAAGTGGTGTGAGTATATCCCTAACATCTAGCCATTGTGCAATTAAATTTTAACTTTTCAACTTTTTTCCATTGATAGTGGAAGGCTTCCACTTAGCTGGGTGACATCTAAAGGCAAAGCACACATTCATTTATTTGTTAACCACTTCAATAACAGCATGTTTCTTTACTTTCCCAAATAGTTGTCACAAAAAAAGAGATTCATTGAGGCTGTCCATTTTGTACTGTTTTGGCATTTTTATTTTATTTGCTTTATACAAGCAAATAAAGAAATATTTTTTTTTTAAATCATTGTTTGTTTTTATTTAAATAGTAAAAAAAATCAAATAATGGGAGGATGAAGGCATATCCTAGATGGAGACCAAAGTGAACTTATAACTTAAGAGCTCTACTACCTACTCATTTAAACTAGCAAATCATCCACTCCGCAGAAGACTGCAGAGTGGATAATTTGCTAGTTTGACCCTTCTAACCCTAACAGAAGATCGGGAATGCCTCCTGTGATCATTTGTCCTTTCTCCATACTCTACAGACCAATGTGAAGTTACTGGAGTCCAGTCTGAAGTTGGAGAAACAACCTCGGTATCTTGAGCCTGCTAGAGGGAACAGAGGTACATTACCCCACTGCCTTCATGAAAACCCTGCTGCATACTGTGCGCCCCCCCAGGTGCAATTTTCCACTTTTTTGTGTTGGTGGACCTCTATACATTTTTATCTGTCGGATCAAAAACATTTAATATTGAGATCTATAACCAAAAAGGTCAAGTATCTAGCACAATATATACTTCCCTTGTTTAACCCAGCTACTATACAGGAGGTTGGTAAACTTTTTTTAAAGCCCACCTAACCACCTGTCCTCTGGACCCTGTTCCCTCACAAATACTACGGTCACCCTCTGGCTCTATCCTTAAATCTTTAACCCATATCTTCAATTTCTCCCTTTCTACTGGCATCTTCCCCAGTGTCACTTTCAACTCCTCCTCTCCTACTCCTCTTAGTGTCGGGGTCCCCCAAGATTCTGTCCTTGGACCTATCCTATTCTCGATCTACACCTCTTCCTTAGGTCAGCTGATAGATTCCCATGGTTTCCAATACTATTTCTATGCTGATGACACACAAATGTATCTCTCTACCCACCCCATCAGTTTCCTCACGTATCACTAATTTACTAACAGACATATCAGACTGGATGTCACACCACTTCCTAACACTCAATCGTTCCAAAACTGAGCTCATAATATTTCCTCCCCCAAGTGCCTCTTCCCCTGATTTCTCGGTCAAGATCAATAGCACCACATCAACCCATCTCTGCATGCCAGAGTGCTAGGGGTAACCCTGGATTCTAAACTATCCTTTCAGGCCAACATCTAATCCCTGTCCAAATCATGCTATCTCAACCTACGCAATATCTCCAGAATACGCCCCTTTTTAACCAATGATACCACAAAGCTTCTAATTCATTCCCTGGCTATCTCTTGCCTCGACTACTGCAACACCCTCCTCATTGGCTTACCTTTACATAGGCTATCTCCCCTCCAGTCCATCATGAATATTGCTGACTGGCTCATCCACTTAACCAACCGTTCAGTGTCTGCTACCCCTCTCTGCCAAGCCCTCCACTGGCTTCCACTCACCCAATGAATAAAATTCAAAATACTAACAATAACTTACAAAGCCATCCACAACTTTGCCCCCAGCTACATCACTAACCTGATCTCAAATTATCTACCAAACCAGTGTCTTCGATCCTCCCAAGACCTTCTGATCTCTAGTTCCAGTGTCACCTCCTCCCATGCTTGCCTCCAGGACTTCTCCTGAGTTTCTCCCATCCTTTGGAATTCCCTACCCCAATCTGTCTGACTATCTCCTAATCTATTCACCTTTAGACAATCCCTGAAAACCATTCTCTTTAAAGAAGCCTATCATGCTTCTAACTAGTAAACTGCCTTTTATTTCCTCCATCAGCTCATCCCCCACAGCTATTACCTTTTGTACCACTCAACCCTTCCTCCTAGATTGTAAGCTCTAATGAGCAGGGCCCTCTGTTTCTTCTTCTACCAAATTGTATTGTAACTGTTATGTCTACCTTCACTTTGTAAAGCGCTGCGCAAATGGTTGGCGCTATATAAATCCTGTATAATAATAATAAAAATGTATAGTGGGGGCTCAGAGGTAGCATATAGAGAGACTCCCGTGAACTTCTTAGATAGCACTGGATTGTTTTTGGCAGTCTTCATCACTTTCTCTTTAGTGTGATAGAAGCGAAGAGGAGAGGCTGGAATACCGTCTCAGATACACCTCCGAATTGAATGTTGTTTTGATGTGACCTGTCCTCTAGGTATGCGTTCTTTGAATTTCCAGATCATGCTCCATGTGTGCATGAATCAAATCATTGTGAGCATGACATATACTGATCTTATTCTCAGTGTGACATACTCTGAGAGTGAGTTCCTGCAAAGTAGAGGTGCTATTAGTTTGGTACTTTTGTGTACTTTATTCATACTTTTGGACTTATATATCCCCTCCCTCCTAGATTGTAAGCTCAAAAGAGTAGGGCCCTCTTACCCCTTGTGTGCTGTTTGATGTTACTGTACTGTTTCATGTATTGTCCCCCCCTATTGTACAGCGCTGAGCAAACCCTTTGGCGCTATATAAACTCGATAAATAAATAAATAAATAAATATAGTGTTTGAATTTTATGTTTTCACATTTAGCACAAATTGTGTATATGTCAGGTGTATATGTCAGCCCTGTACCTGTCATAGGTCGATTATACAGTATATGCCCCACTGATGCACATGCAACTGCTGCAGGATGGCCAAAGTAGAGTTTCACCACATACTGCAGGCCTATGACATACCAGTATCAGGTGGTTCTGCAGAGCTAACAGAATCTCTGTCCCACTGTGGCTCCTGTGCCCTAAGCATACCAGCTGCTGTTTTGCCTGAGCCACTGCATAATTTTATGGTCACTTGCGGGGGAGCTGGTAATTTGGTGGTTCTGGGGACAACACACCAAGTGGGAATTGAGTATGGGGGGGGATTATGGGTCTATCACTATCCCCAGGTGTCAGGACACATTGTGGCATAACCAGCTCCAATGGTGCTCCTTATCCCACCTTCTTCCTTGTTGCCAGCAAAGTGACCCAGTGGGTTTTGAACAAAATATATACTGTCCCTGCCCATACTTGCTTGACCGTGTGTCTGTGATCAGGTGGATCCTTAAAATGACCGCATGATCCTGCAATGTGGAGATTTTATCTTTCACCTGATGGTAGAGTGCAGGCATAGTCTTGCAGGCAGTGAGGAACCTACCAATGCATTATAGAGCAGGCCAAAAATTCCATAAAGTAGCTGACCTCACCAGCTGTGACAGCAGCTGTAAATCCAAAAACTTTACCTAGCTGGCATTGGGACAGTGGACATGGAAGTGGTTGGGTCCACATTTAGAGTTCTTAATAATGTGTCAAATATCACAACTTGGAAAACAGATGAGGGCCTATAATTTTCTTTAAATGTAGAATAATAAACTATAAACAACTCTTTGTATCAGCTCTGCTTTCTACAGGACCTACAGGTGAAGAGGACCTAACCGAATTGGTGTTGGGCTAAAATGGGGCTTTAGTCACTTAGGAAACCTCTGTATGGGGAAACTGTTAGCAACAAGGTTAGCATTTTTAGGATAGTATCCTAATGAAGAGAGAGATTAAAAAAAGCACTTTTGATGAAAACGTTTACACTTACATAATTTATGAGGACACGTTATTATGAGTATTTGTAGAAAAAATGTATTTAATGTTTAGAATATACAGTATGTGTTACTATATGACATTATGAATATCACACTGCCTGCAATCATGCCCCAACTCGCTGCCCTACATATTTTTTCTCACCCATATAAAATACTGAAAAACTAAACAGAAAGCAGGACTAAAGACACAGCTGCTTGCCAGTAGAACTGTTGGCAAAGCCCAAGGCACTTACTGAATGCCCGATGGTGAGCTGCATAAAAGAAATGTACAAAGCAATTCCCACTGCTCCTTCCTAAAATGTAGTAAGTGATTTGTACTTCTTCTTAGTGTTATTCTGTTATAAGTATACTTCCTGAAAAGATAAAGAGAAGGGGAGAAAAGCATCTGTGAAATAGAACATGAAAGGACTAATAGTATACTGTTGTATGTACTTTGATCTTGCATCACAGTTCACAAACTGAATTTATGTTCACTGTTACATTTTTTTTCCTAATTGAATTTGATAATTATATAGAGGCTTTTCTGTAGTTTATCTGTATAGCATATTGTATAGATGCAGCTATATTTGCTCTTTGCATACACCTATACATGCTTCACTGCTCCATATTAGAGTGCAAGTATATGAAAAAATGGCTTCTCTGTGTAACCAATATCTTATATTAAGAGTAGTTATGCATGGAGGTATTTTGGTTATAGTGGTTAAACTACTAGCCTAATCCGGGCTGGCCACAAAAAAATAAAGATGTCCCCTTCCCTAGCAGATGCAGAAAATGATCCACATCTTTTTTTTCTGAGAATTTTGTAACAGAAAGAAATGCTTTTTTAAAACATTTTATTTTATTGAACGGTATAAAAGAATACAGTACAGAAAAAAAATAAAAAGATCACCGTTATGGCATAATTACAATAAGTTACATATTGCGCAGGCTTATTGTAGAAAAAATAAACAGACTACATCTTAATATAGAGTAGCATGTATATGCTTGTCAGATGGAGAGATCATAAGGCAGGAATTTATGCCAGCTTTCCCTGGAGCAATCTCTTCATAATAAAGGGTGAGCAAAGGCAAACTATGGATAAAGAACAAACAAAAGGAAAGGTGAGACATGGTCCAGTTCACATGTAGTAAATATCTACATATTGGGTGCTCTTTCAGGTACAGACATAGTTTAATAAAGAAGGTCAGTGATCAGATAACATTTAAAGGTAAAGTACATATCAAATGATGAAGTCATAGTACCCATGAGGAATAGAACTGTGATAGGGACTAATCTGTTGTTGGCAATTTTATACAGTATATACGCTCATTAAAAATTGTTAATAGGTTTTAAAATTAAGAAAGGTCTGGACAACCTAGTGACATAATATCTGGCTTCTGTAAATCTATGAATGAAAAACATCCACTTGTTTTATGAAGTCTCTCTGATCCAAGTCCCAATATGGCTAGTGCTGGATTTCCAGAAACATTATACCCCATTACTGATGAGACGAAAAAAAAGATTGCCATCCAAAAATGTGACACTTTGACACATATCCACCACATCTGTAATAGCGTACCTTTATTTCCAAACACTCTCCAACATGTCTCAGGGTAATGCAAAACTATCTTAGGCATTCTAAACGGGGTATATTACAATCTGAAAAAACTTTTTGTGCTGACTTCTAGTGCAACAAGATGCTTTGAGAGACTACATTCAGGCTCTTGACCACTGTTCCCCTGTGTCTGTGGTACCCAGGTCTTCTTCCCATTTCAGCATAGTGTTTGAATTGATAAAGCCATTGTGATAAGAGAGAAGCATAAAAAAGGAAATACCTCTATTTCTTGAGTATGGGTTTTAATAGTATGAGAAGAATGCAAATGCAATGTCACATTTGTAAATCTTTGAAGAGTTCCCTTTGTGGAAGTATTTTACATGTACATTTGCAAAGGATTCAAATATATTATTCTCAAACAAATCTCCAAATTTTGTTACACCTGCCTCTATTCAACTGTCTCAGTATAGATCAGGAATCAGCACAGAAAAAGTTGTAATTGGGAGTTCTTAGATTTGTTCCAAAGAGAGTTATCATCTGTTTTTATGAAAGGGTTGTTAGGTCTTGAGTTAGATCTGCACAGAAGAGTTCACCAGTTCAAACTTGGGGCTGAGAAGAGAGACTTTCAAGGAAGAACACACTGTGCTAAGATGCTTTGCATGTGGTCCCATCTATTTGTGCTCTTTAGATTCCTCCAGTGTTTTAACTGATCTAGAGTAGTGGCTTTAAGTTAGTTCAGGATATTCATGATATTGGGAACCCCCATAACCCTGTCAATCGTCAATCACTTGTCTGTATAGCAGATACCTATTAAATCTGAGATTTGCCCTTCCCAGATAAAAAAAAAAATTAACAGACTGGATTTTAGGTAAGAATGATGTAGGTAGACAGATTTTGTTTTTATCATTTTTATTTAGCTTTTAATTTTTTCCAATAATATAAACACATTTCCACACATCTGTTGACCAAATCTATATGTTATAAAATGTAATATTTCTCTGATATGATTTGGTAAGTTAAGAGTTTTTACACAGAAGCAGAACCTTAAACACAAGTTTTATTGCTACATAGTACAAAGGTCTAAAACTAACAAAAACAATCTATCTAGTTACATAAAAGAAACATTATTAAGAAAGCTCTAACATATTACAAAATACAAACAGCGAGACAGAGAAGACATAAGACAAACATTTAGATATAAATGCAAGGGATATATTCCATAATTACCATGGAACTGTACGTAAGGCAGGGGCGGACTGACCATTTGGAACCTCGTGCACTGCTCGAGGGCCCAGGGTCAGTAGGGGGCCCCATGAGATGCCCCTGGTACCTTTTTCATAGGCTTTTTTAAGTTTGGGCAAGGACACAGGGGCCCCATGATCCCCTATTGCCCCATGAGTTGTCAGTCTGCCCTGAAGTAAGGGCCCCATTCTAGTGATGTGTCAGGGCAGGAGCCAAGGAATGGACAGGCAGGCCTAACAATGTAACGCACTGGCTGACGACAACCACCACCCACAGACCGAAGTCCCTCAGGGCGCGGAGTCTAAGTCCCAGGCTGCCCTTCACCAGGGCCCCTGATGGTGGGGATGGACTTGACGCAGCCAGGAACCAGGTCGCGGCCCCCAAGACACCTCAGCTGCGGTAATGGCCGCCGCCAATGGCATGTAGCTGGTGGAAGAAACAAAAGAGTAGTCAGACAAGCCGGGGTCAACAACAACAGGACAAAACAGTACAGGACAGCAGACGAGAATCACATGTCACAAGCCGGGTTCAGCAACAGAGGGTCAGATCAAAGGAGAATACAAAGAATAGTCAAGTCACAAGCCGAATCAGAATACCAGGAGAGTCACGAGAGTCAGAACAGAATAATAGTAACACAAAGACACAAGACACAAGTGCAAAGAGCATGTGCGGGCCACAGGCTTATATGTCATCAGCCACGCCCCTCTGGGGGGTGGACCTCAGAGACCTGAAGGCATAAAAAGGATTCCCATCATGCACAGCAGAATCCAAGATGGACGCCAGCACATGGAGTAACATAACCTCAGGGAAAAGGTAGGACCTTGACAGTACCTCCTCCTCAAGGGCCCCTCCCCCTCCGCGGCTCAACAAAAGGTTTCTGAGGAAAGCGGGTATGAAAAGCGTGGAGGAGGGCAGGAGCATGGACATCTGCGGAAGGAACCCAGGAACGCTCCTCAGGACCATAACCGCGCCAATGAACCAGGAACTGTAATCGACCGCGCACCAATCGAGAGTCCAGGATCCGGCTCACCTCATACTCCTCATGACCGTCAACCTGGACAGGACGGGGCCGAGGCAGAGAGGTAGTGAAGCGATTGCAGATCAGAGGTTTCAACAGGGAAACATGAAAGATATTGGAGATCCGCATCCCAGACGGAAGGGCAAGGGCATAGGCCACCGGATTCACTTTGCGGAGAATGCAAAAAGGACCGACAAAATGGGGAGCTAGTTTGGGTGTGGGCACCCGAAGATTGAGGTTGCGAGTAGACAACCACACCCGATCGCCGACCTGGTATGAAGGAGCGGGCAACCGTCTGCGATCAGCCTGGAACTTTTGGCGCTGAGCTGAGTCCCTCAAGGCCCTCTGGATCTGCCCCCATGAAGAGCGCAGGGCAGCAAGATGGTTCTCCACAGCTGGAATGTCCTGTGGTGAGAACCTCTCAGGTAATACTGCGGGTTGGAACCCATAGTTGGCCATGAAGGGCGACATCCCGGAGGAGGAGTTGACCGCCGAGTTCCTGGCAAACTCTGCCCAAGGCAGGAGATCGGCCCAATCGTCCTGATGGTTTGAAATATAACATCGAAGGAATTGTTCTAAGGCCTGATTGGAACGCTCCGCAGCCCCATTGGACTGTGGGTGGTAGGCTGAGGAAAAGGAGAGGCTAATACCCAACTGGGAGCAGAAGGCGCGCCAGAATCTGGACACGAACTGACTCCCGCGGTCCGAGACAATCACCTTAGGCAACCCATGCAGGCGAAAAATCTCCCTGGAAAAGACCGTGGCCAGTTCTTGCGCTGTTGGTAATTTCCTGAGTGGAATGCAATGGCACATCTTGGAAAACCGATCGACGATCATGAGGATGACCGTATGACCCCGAGACACCGGGAGGTCTACAATAAAGTCCATACCTAGGTGTGACCAAGGACGCTCCCCATTGGGAATGGGTTGCAGAAGACCCAAAGGGAGATGCCGTGGAGACTTATTCTGGGCACAGATCGAACATGCCGCTACATAAGAGGCAATGTCGGCACGGAGGGTTGGCCACCAGAATAAGCGAGAGACGACCCAACACAGCTGGTTCTTCCCCGGATGCCCGGCAGTTTTGGCGTTATGGTAGGTACGCAGCAGGCGGGTGCGCAATCCCTCGCGTACAAAACATCTACCCTCCGGCTTCCCGGGGGGAGCATCAGATTGAGCCGCCAAAATCTGCTCCCCAAGAGGAGAGGTCAGACTGGTGCGAATGGCAGCCAGGATCTGATCTGGAGGAATAACTGAGATTGGCTCAGAGTCTTCCCTGGACAACTCAGAGTATTGCCGTGATAACGCATCAGCCCTGACATTCTTGGAACCAGGCAAATATGAAACCACATAGTTGAAGCGTGACAAGAACAGAGCCCATCTGGCCTGGCGGGGTGTCAATCTTTTGGCCTCCGAAACATAAGTCAGGTAAGAATGAGGACCGGAACCGCGGAGCCCTCGAGCAGGTGCCTCCATTCCTTGAGAGCCAGAATGATTGCCAACAACTCCCTATCTCCAATCTGGTAGTTGCACTCTGCAAAGGAAAGCTTCCTGGAGTAGAACCCACAGGGAAGTAGGGGTCCATCGGGCGACCGACGTTGAGACAGGAGAGCGCCTACTCCCGTCTCGGATGCATCAACCTCAAGGACGAAGGGCAATCCAGGATTGGGATGAGACAGTATCGGAGCCGACGCGAAGGCGGATTTCAGAGCCTCGAACGCTACGATGGCCTCGGGTGGCCACTCGTGAGGATTACTGCCCTTCTTGGTTAGGTCTGAGAGAGGCTTTGCCAGCGTGGAGAAGTTCCGGATGAACTTCGGATAGTAGTTGGCAAAACCCAAAAAGCGCTGAATGGGCCGAAGACCATTGGGACGAGGCCACTGCAGAACCGCCGAAACCTTCTGAGGGTCCATGGAGAATCCCTCCGCAGAAATGATGTAGCCTAAAAAGGCAACTTGGGATCGATGGAATTCGCACTTCTCAAGTTTACAAAAAAGTTCGATCTCACGTAATCGTTGCAGCACCTGCTTGACATCCTGGATATGGGACTCCATGGAGGCAGAGTAAACCAGGATGTCATCCAAGTAAACTACCACACACTGCTGCAACAAGTCACGAAGGACATCATTTATGAATTCCTGAAAAACTGCGGGCGCGTTACACAACCCGAAGGGCATCACCAGGTATTCGTAGTGACCGGTTCTGGTGTTAAACGCGGTCTTCCACTCATCCCCCTGTTTGATCCGTACGAGGTTGTACGCCGCCCTAAGGTCAAGTTTGGTAAAGACTGTTGCCCCCTGTTGCAGCACTCAGCTTTCCAGGGACACAGCGGTCAACAGGCAGGAACAGCTTTTCAGGGATGGACTGCGGTCAGCAGGCAGGAACAGCTTTCCAGGGACAAACAGCGGTCAGCAGGCAGGAACAGCTTTCCAGGGACAAACAGCGGTCAGCAGGCAGGAACAGCTTTCCAGGGACAAACAGCAGTCAGAAGACAGGGGTAGCTTCCCAGGGACACAGTGGTCAGCAGGCAGGGGTAGCTTACCAGGGACACAGCGGTCAGCAGGCAGGGGTAACTTCCCAGGCACACAGAGGTCAGCAGGCAGGGGTAACTTCCCAGGGACACAGCGGTCAGCAGGCAGGGGTAACTTCCCAGGCACACAGTGGTCAGCAGGCAGGGGTAACTTCCCAGGGACACAGCGGTCAGCAGGCAGGGATCGCTTTCCAGGGACAAACAGAAGTCAACAGGCAGGGGTAACTTCCCAGGGACACAGCGATCAGTGGACACTCAGCAGGGTCTGGACTGGGGGGTCTGGCCTCAGCTCAGACCTCCCACAACTGTTCTCTTCTGAAGCAGGGGACCAACAGGCAGCCGGGTCCTGCTCCAGTCTTCTTATTACCGGAGCAGGACGCTTCCTGGTTACCCCGGCAATGGCTGACCCTGCGTCGAGTTACCGGGGCAACGAGGCATGCCCCCTCACTCCGGCTGTGCCCAGGGAGCACGGCCTTTGTCTCCAGCGGGCGCAGAGTATGGGAGACCTCGGGGCCGTGCCACGCCCGCCGGGACAAGGAGGGGGGGTGCGCAGAGACACCCCGGTGGCCAGCAGGTGAAGAATCCAAGTGCAGGCACAGCACGATGTCAGACTCCTCCTCAGCATTGCCAAGGAGAGGTGCTAACCGCACCACAGGGGGCAGGTTCCTGACTTCTGGCACAGCATTTGATGTAGGCAGGTAGAGACCTGTAAGGTGAAGGGAGGGGGGAGGATGAAGGAGAGCGAGGGGGGAGCCATGACAGGAGGGGGGAGCATGAAGGAGAGCAAGGGGGAGACCATGACACACACCCATACCGATACAGCTCTAACTGAAATATATTCATAATTACAATATTATTTACAGTGCTAATGGAGATTTCACATAAACTCATTATACAACAACATCACAAAATAATATATCATGGACAGTATGTGCAAGGAAGTCATACATCAGGATTTGCAGAAACTGAATATGATGCAAATCAAATGATCATGTTTGGACTGTCGGAAAATAAACAGACATAAAACTAACTTAATTATCATTCAGTAAGGTGTGAGCTATAATATACTCAAGTAAAATTTTGCTAGTGGTACTTAAGCCCCCCAGAAAAAGGGAGGGGGTGAGAAGCTGGAGGAACGAGAGGGCAAGAGAGAAGGGAGAGAGACTTTATAGAGTGTAATCAAGTTATGGAAGGGGAAGGGGGACAGGGAGTAGGGGAAGGGAAATAAAAGAAAAGGGTATATCTTACTAAACAACTCTGAACTTTCTGGTTCATGGTTTTTCCTGGGGTCCAGTACTTCTTGCTATATTGGCTACGTAAGTCTGGAGCTGAGTCAGGAGAGACAGTCCTATGGGGTAGGGGGTGGTGGGAAGGAGAAAATGGCAGAAGGGTGGGTTACATGAGGGGGAAAAAAAAGTAAGAGGAAACAATGTAGATGTTGGCCCTGAGTGTAGTTTACATATACAGAGAAAAAAAGCTTTTCATCTTAGTTTTTTATTGCTTTGTTTGATACTGATCTGTAGAATTCCTCCCATGCATTCCACGTGCAGTTAACAGTAATCCTATAGCCCAAGATTACAAAAGGATGGATATTGCCTTTACACCACTTTTGAATTTGAGATATCAAGGGTAGGTAGCTACAATCGAATTCTTGTTTTGGCTGGTAAGCAATTTTAATTTCCACGTATAGGAAACATTCACCAACCCAACAGTATCAGCAAATCATCTTGCAATGTTTTTTTATAGTATCAACAATACCTGGGTTTTGTAGACTTAGAGTCATTAACTTTGTTTTATGAAACACTGCATATCCCTGAGAGTCAGGGTGATATAGTTGGCATAATGGCTTATCATGTGAGATTTACCACTTTATCTTAATGTTCTGTGCATTTGAATGGGTTTTTAGACTCAGCTAATGGCTACATCATACAAGAAAATTTAAGTGGGGAGAGGGTACACCCCTGACTTGTTCCATTAGCTATCTGAAATGGTTGGAAAGATAACCAGGAGCATAAACCTTGGCATTATAATATAATATAATCGAATAAAGAGACATGACTGCTGTATATATCATATCTTTAAAGCGGCGTTCCACCTGAAAAAAAAATAAAAGTCAGCAGCTACAAAAACTGTAGCTGCTGACTTTTAAAATACAGCCACTTACCTGTCTCTTGGTCCAGTGGTGTCCTCACCACGGCTGGTTTCACCAACTGTCTTCTCTCCCTGGCACCGGCATCTTCAGTGTGGGCCGGGTGCCCACTGTGCATGCACGAGAAGTGCTGCGCTTTGTGAATGGCCCCGTAGTCTTCTGGATCTGCATGTGTTCCAGCAGACTATGGGGAGGGAGGGGGGAGGACAACGTCCGCTTCCGATCACCTAGGCGATCGCAGTGGAAGTGGGAGCGGGTACCTGTCAAATTCGGGTACCCACTCCCCTCTGCTCCCCAAAGGGGACAAAGGCTTAAAGTGGAACTTCCCCTTTTGGGTGGAGCTCCGCTTTAGATTACATTATTTGCAAACTGTGATAAGTATTCCCAATTTACAATATCACATACAGTATCTCTCTGCATCCAAAGTAAGGAGTAGATAAGGCATTCAGTTCTGTCCACATGCTGGACCAGTTTTAGAAAATGTCAGGTCCCATCAGGAACAATGTTATCAATCTGCTACAGCAAAACTGACATTTACAAATAAAAAAATGCATTTAAATTTCCTGCAAAATGACAGCTCTCAGATGCATTGTTCTGTTTGTAAACAAAGCAAACAGGGATCCCCCACATCTATAACAGAACTTTATCCTAGATGAATGTATGATATAAATGTTAATTGGTGACCCATACAAAAAATGGTGTGTGTGTGTGGGGGGTGTTACTCCATAATTCACACCAGGCCCTTTAGGATGCCACAAAAAAAACCATTTCCAGATTATGATAAGCCCCCAGCCATAGACCCTCATAACCACCACACCAGGTGCTTTTCCAGAGGACATGTGGTCTTTTATGGGTCAAGAAGTGGGGGCTGCACATTCATATCCCCTCTTTTATGGCCTGCTAAGTTAAGGGTCTGGTGTGAATTATGGGGGACCTCACTTTTTTCATGATTTCTGCATGGGGCTAGCCCTTAAAATTAGAATGTTGAGGGGGCCTCTTTTTTTTTCCATCTTTTTTACATGGAAGTCTTAAAATTCATACCAAAGGTGAAGGTCCACATATCAATATTATTGTCTGTTTATCAATTCTTTTGTTTTTCAGGAAAAAAGACACTAAAACAAACTTCAGTGCACACAAACACAACTGATTCCTAATTTTTTGGTGCACAATTACCACACAAGGTTTTATAAATAGATAAATAGTCACGTAAAAGCAGGGGCGGACTGACCATTTGGAAACTCGGGCACTGCCCGAGTGCCCGGGGTCATTAGGGGGCCCAATCAGATGTCCCTGGTACCTTTTTCATAGGCTTTTTTGAGTTTGGGCAAGGACACAGGGGCCACATGATCCCCTATTGCCCGGGGGTCCCATGAGTTGTCAGTCCGCCCCTGTGTAAAAGTTATCTTAAAGCACTGAGCCTGCTGAACAGCACAGAAACAAGCCTTTCAAGCTTCAGATTTTCTTGACATGTCTAAAGTTCTGAAGAGGTTAAACATCTTTATACGATTCTGTACTTTAACAGGTAATAAAGCCACACAAAAAACACTTTTCAGACTTCAGTTTCCCTAGGTAGACCTTCTATACTGTATTATTTGAATCTTGGGGTAAGGGCCTCCCCTTAAAGGCCAAGTGCACATCTTTGTGCAGGTAATAAAATGTGCATTTATTATTTTTTTTATATTAGGAGTCTATAAACCATTGCATCCACAATCATGGGTGCAGTGTCAGGCTCCTGCAGACTGTCAGTGTAGCTGTCTGCCTGTACCTCATATTGGCAGGCAGTTACTGATTGACAGGAAGAATCAATCAACTACTAGAGCGCTCACCAGGGTCCTGGTAGTTCACTGAGAAATACAAGCCATCAGCCTCAATGGTTGATGATAGCTGTATTCTACATTCACAGAGCTCTGTGAATGAATGATGCAGCCAGGTGGGTAGAGCCCTGCATGGCCATTTTTTTTAAACACTTCAATACTGGACACTTTCACCCCCTTCCTGCCCAGGCAAATTTTCTGCTTTCAGCAGTGTCACAATTTGAATGATAATTACTTTTTTTTTCACCCAAATAGAGCTTCATTTTGGTGTATTTAATCACCACTGGGTTTTTTTGTTTTTTTGCTAAATACATGAAAAAAGTGAAAAGTTAAAAAAAATATGTTTCTGTTATAAAATGTTGCAAATAAATAATCTTTCTTCATGAATTTAAGCCAAAATGTATACTGCTACTTTTCTTTGTTAAAAATAACCCCTATCAGTTTATATTATTTAGTCTGTAGGAAGGTATATATATATCTGAAAATTTCTTGAGGCCCGAAAATGCCAAGCAAATACAAATACCCACCCAAATGACCCCATTTTGGGAAGTAAACAGTCCAAAAAATAGACAGTATTTAGTAAAAGGCACGGAAAGTTTTTTGAAGATGTAATTTGTCACAATTAAATAAATGTGTTTCTTTTCCACATATTTTTTTTTTATATACTGTCACCAGTGCAGTACAAGATCATCCTAAAACTGGTGTGGCGGTAATCAGGAACACTGACGGCATGTAAAATAATTGTGAAATAAACACATTTCCTTAAACAATTATTTCTTTTTCATAACATTTTTTTTTTTTTAACAATTTTTTTCACATACTGTGACCAGAGCAATACAGAGCTACCATAGTAACATTGTACTACTCTGGGGAGGTGATCATGATTTTTTTTTTGTACACACTATGATTGCACAGTAACAATCACTGCTATAAGCAGTAAATTTTATGAATGAAATCCATTCATTCAGTGCGCACTATTGTGATTAGCTGTGACTAACCACACCTAATCACTTGGTACAGATGGAATGTGATTGGTCCTTTCTGTACCATGTAATCACCGTGACCAATCATAGATATTATTACAATAGTACACAATGAATCGTATGAATGGAAGCCATCAATTGTATACAATTGCTATGTAATCTGCTGTGATTGGTCACATAAATCACATGGTATTGGCAGTGGGCCAGCACACTGATCTGTCATCCGCTGTGTCCAGTGGGCACAGTGGCTGACAGATCACGCTGCAGTGTAGCTCATGGAGCATACACGAGGCGTGATCCTGGGAGGACATCATATGACCTGGTGGTTAAATTGTTACAGCGGGTGCGAGGAGAAGATCCCCTGCCAGCTATCAGAATGGGGGGGGGGGGGGTTGGGAGGATGCAGGGGCTGCTTATTTATTAACATGTTACATGATACACTCTGAACATTGGTGTAACATGTAAGGTGTCAGGAAAGGTGAACTTATCCTTTAAGGTTCCTGCCTATGTTAATTTACTAAGGATAAGTGGACTGTTTTCTTTGCAAAGCAATTGTTCCTTAACTTAATGAATAAAGGGAATCTCTGTTGACTCACATCATCCAATCATGTGCAAGCAGACATACTGTTTTATTAGTATTTTTTTAAAATTTTCATTGCATATGATTGGGTATTTTTTTGTAAAGTGAGTTTTTACCATATTAACTAAACTAAGAAAAATTTCCCCTGCAAAACAAAAATTTCCTTGCAAAGTTAACAGTTTGTTTGCCTTAAGTAAGTCAACTCTGTTGTTTTTAAATTATTATTCCACATCTCAACAGGACAAGCTATAACTATTTTGCCATTTTATTATTGAGTATTGGAGCTATAGCACTTTGAAAAGGGAACACATTGTGATAAAAGCCGCAACCCCACTATATACATATAATTTATTTGGCTACACAAAGCAGTAAAAAAAAATACAAGAACACGAACAATGGGGAAACACAGCAGACAGTGACTATTGTTTTTCTGCAACACCTCCAAAACATACGTTTTGGACTGTTACTTTAACTCAAAGTAAAATATAGCTGCGCAACCAGAATAATGCAACTTGTAGAGCATAAAGGCTTTCTGAGGCACAAGAGAAGTCATGCAGTGCTTGGCTGAAAAGGACTGAGCAACATGCTCAAAGGTAATACGGCCGATTCAGCAACACATGGATGACAACAAATAATGTTATATTACTGGATATTGATGTATTCTGGCATATAAGGTCTTGTAAATGCACAATAGCAGCCCAGCTGTGCCTGCCTGAAAGGAATGTAGACACAGCTTATTACCTTTGATCTGACTAGTTATGTCCTTGCATTTTTCATTCCTATACCATCTGTAAAGCCGGGAGCAAGTTTCTTTGAAAAAAAAACGATCTGATCAAGTGACAAAAGAAGAGTTAATTAGAAATGTACAAAGCATAGGCCTCATTATGATATATAGATAATTAGCATTTATTGTCAAATGAGTGGTAGGACATTTAATATTAAATGCATAATATTCAGACCAAATAAAGGAAATATATAGCTATAACAATGGCACAGTAAGGAAATGCAGTAGGGTCAGATAAAAGCTAGACAACTCTGCAAGCTCATGGGTAGATAATTTACAAAAGTTCAAGAAAATGCTGGAAAGAATGATCACCCTCTTAAAACCACTGAAAATCTCACCAGGGAATATGCAAATCACCTCTGCTGACCTGACAGAATATAAAAAATTTTTATAACAGAGTGCTCCATGTCATAGATATGCCTCCTGAAACCCTATTCTGTTTCTTTGAAGATTAACTACAAGACATAATCGCAGGTCTTGCGTCAAGGCTGTATATCATGCTGATAATAACTATGATAACATAAAATAGCACCAAATAAAGCACATATCACATATTAGTATTTGTTTCCTGTTTTTTTTAACTTTAATGTAAAAATAATATATAAAAAACACCAAGGAATGTGAACACAGCAAACAAAGGGACATGCCAAAGCCACAGCTCCCAACAGCTTTTTGTATGCAACAGAGCTAAAACATGTATGTACAATTGCTTTATGCACCTTCATGTGGGAATGAATGTGTACAATCACAATCACTCATTCTTTACTAATGTTCAATTTGTAAAGTGTAGACTGTTTGCTGTGAAAATTAAACTTTCAAATTTTGTATTGTTGCTTTTATGCTACCCTGTTTCTATAGGGAGCATCACAAAATACACCTGGCAAATATTTTTTTAACAGCCTGAAATTAAACAAATTTGATTGCAGCCCACCTTAAGCAGTTAATTTAGTGATAAATATTAACCACTTTTCTACCATGGGTGAAGTCATAGATTAGGTTAGGTGTAAGGGTCAGGGGAGGAGTTAGGTTTAGCATCAAAAATACCATCAGAAACCTGGTGACTCTTGAGTAATTGTGTTTTTGATCACCTGACAATTTGATTGGTCAGCATTTGCATGGACTGGACATGTGCCAGGTTTGGTTATTACCAAAAAGGACCGTATCTGCTGAACCTTGAGGTGTACACCACTGAGAAAAAATGTCCTAAGTGGCCCAATCTTCAGGTTTTTGTGTGCCTTTACTTTAAACAATGGCAAGAACTTAATCAGAAATGCATAAGATATAAAAAGATTTGAGAAATTAATATATTTCTTCCTAGACATTAGGGTTGTCATGTGTTCAGGGAGAGAGAGCAAGATTTGTAATATAATATGCAATATGATTTAGAGACTATGGGAGTTGTGTGAGGTTATAAGAATATATTATTCAATAAAATGTAATTCAGTCAGTAAAATAGCTTTTTCAGTACTGTACATAGCCTATCCAGTGTTAAAAAAAAAAATTAAAAGGAAAGCTAAGACTCCCTTTTTTCACATAATAATAAAACAGTTTTGCAATAAAGAAAATGCACTCAGAAGTGTGTGTTCTATGTCTATTTAATCTTTTGTGTTAATAGAGATAACATACATTTAAAGCCTAATTGAACCTTGAGTTTCAAATCAGCTAAATACATTCCAGGTGCATCAAATACATTTAAGTAATATAATTGGACATATTTAAACTCATAGCACCACATTCCCAATTATATCCTCCTAAAACATACAATTCAGAACATGGGACTCTTCATACTAAAAATACCAATAACCATAAATACAATGATGAAAAGAATTCTTTAAAAATCTACAGACTTGTAATCCTGTTCACAGTTAAGACATTATTACAATAAGATTACATGCCATTACCAAATTCTCTTTTACGATGTACGCATATATCTTTATATACAATAACCTCCTGCTGTCTGAAAATCTCCCGTTCAGCTCATATAGATGATATCTACTTATAAATATAAAATATTCAATTAACATTAACTTTTACAGCTGGCACTAGCAGAGGGTTCAAAGATAGTTCAAAGCTTGAAAGTTATAACTTCCCCCCAGAAGAGAAACTGCCCAGGTAATCCCACCCAGCAGTAGTTGATAAAGATTCTCAGCACCCTTTGTCTTCCTGTGGGTAATGGCACATTCATTTAGCTGGTGTATTAGTTGTTTATTGCCTAGATGTGCTATGTCCACACCATTATATCTATAGTTTTTTTTTGTCCAAATAAAATGATAATTGAATAGTTGAAAATATTAAGTAGATATAATGAATGTGAGCTTAATAGTAGGTTTTGAGACAGTAGGTGGTTATTGTACTTAGAGATATAGTGTATGGGTCAATGTGTAGAAAGAAAAAATAATCTGTTTATGCTATGCAATCTTGTGAAATGTGATTTTAATAAGGTCTTCACTGTGAACAGGAAAAACAATTCTTTTTATCACTGTATTTAATATTTTTTTATCTCTAGGGCCCAATGCTCTGAACTAGGGATGAGCTGAACTTCCCTGGGTTCAGTTCGAGCATTGTGAGGCAAACTTCAAAGAAGTATGGATGCTGAACCCAAATCCCATTGTATACAATGTGAGCTGAATCTGTCAAATAAAAAATGCCCATTTTCTGGGCTAATAGGCAAGGGGATGTAAAAATTAATAGCAATCAGGGGGGTGGAGGAGCACTGCCCTGGGGAGCATGTACCAATGCATAGAGTGTTTTTTATAAATTGCATTCAGCTATAAGCAGTGATTTTTAGTGGAACAGTAACACTGTCTAATTCCTTTGAATAACATATCCTGCATATGAAGGGGCTCATCTCTGTGATGTACAGTGCAGCACTGACATTTGCAAAGGAAAAAAAAATATTTAAGATTGTTAGCAAATAACATTTAATTGCCAGCTTCTTCTTTTTTTTTAAAAAAAAAAAAGGTCCGAGGGTCTAAAGATCTGCTGCACATTTTGGGGGACCTTTGGAGAGGTCTGTTTGCTGTTTTTTTATTTATAAAAAGAAGCTGGCAATGAAATGTAATTTGTAGGCAATTTCAACTTCCATCCATTTTTCTTTGTAATTGTCACATTTGTTGTAGTACATCCAACAGCACGAATGAATAAAATGCCCCCAAAATTTATACCAGAGCCTTTGCATTTGGTATGCATTTTAAGGGGAAACCTAAAAAAAAAGTGTGAGGTCCTCCAGAAAATCCATACCAGATCCTTAATCTTAGCATACAGCCTGGTTGCCAGGAAAAATGGGAGATGAGCGTGCACCTCTCCTCCTGAACTATACCATGCCAAATGCCTTCAGAATGGGTCCACCCCAGCAAAGCACTTTGTTGATGAGGGCAAGGGACTTTTCCGCCACCACCCTGGTTGTGGGGGTCTTTGGGTGGGGGCTTATCAGAATCTGGAAGAAATATTTAATAACAAAAGGGCCCTCAGATACTGCCCCTCTACATTAATCAGTATGAGTACATATTAAAAAAGACCACCAAATGTTTGACCCAAATAAAGTCCTTTATAAAAAAAATAAAATTACCTAAACATTCCCTCATTGTAAATTAATCATGATACCCACTGCCTACCAACTCTGTGAAAAAAAACAAAAACAATGACCCAGCACACATAACAAATCCTGATGATACCACTAGCTGAATGACAGCTTCACTTATATAGATGTCATTAGTTATATCAGGAAAGCGGTGGTGATAGTGATGACATCATTTACCATATATGGGCAGTGGTGTCGCTGCTATCCCCATTCCTTTGCTTATGCAGTGGGGATTACTGGTGATGTCAGTGGTTCCTAGGAATGGGGCAGGTGCAAACACCCACTGCTTTCTTAGGAACCAGTGACAGCATGAAGCTGTCATATATAGAAGCTTTAGAAATATCACTTCTATATATGATGTTTGGCTCCTGAGGGACAGATAGCCAAAATTCCAGCTAGTTGGGTATGAACCTAGGTTTAGACTGAACTATCCAGCCAATTCTACTCTGCAGCAGAGAGGAACCAGTATTCCTATTGTTGAGATGGCCTTTGCAGCTCAGGCTGTGGCTGCTTTCCAAAGAAAAAAACATTAAGACCTTGTATATCTTTTTTTTATGTCACTAGAATGTAGTTAACTAATTTAAATGGAGGTATAAATTGGGATTTAGGCAAAATTTCAAGCTGTCACATAACAGTACAATGCTGTTTTTGGAAAAAAAAAAATCTACAAGCTACATTTTTATAGGATCCCCAAGGGTATGATGTTTAAAATATTAAGTTGAAAATATTCCAATCTATGGCCCCCAAAAGCAGATTTGTGAACCCAGACAGGAGGCTGTGGACCTCCGAATGTGCACCTCTGTGAGATTTCAGAACCTGTAAAATGATTTTTGCGAAATTCTAACCTGTCACATATTAGCCTATTTGGGTAATGTACAGAAATCAAAATTTGTAAGGTAACTTCATTCAAAATTGATACTTCAGACAAAACCATACAATTGTCTTTTTATATCTCTGTGGAGAGTCCGGAAATGGGAGACCCGTTTTGGAATTCCCAGTTTCCTTATATTCCTATGGCCATTAAGGTAACAGTATCAGCTTCTTCGATGGCTTCTGTATAATATAGAATAAATACATAATTGTAGAATTCAGCTGCAATAAACTTATCCAGTCTTGATAATGTTCATGATAGAAATGCTGTCAATGGAGTCTCCAGCAAATACACAAAGCCTGTGGATGATTCTGACCATCAAACTATAATAGTGTTCTAAACCTTAATGAATTAATATATTTTTTGATAAAGCATGTTTAGGGATGATCCAGATGTACCTGAATTCAGTTTGATACAGGTTGGACAAACATGGCCAAATTTCGGATCACAAATCTAAATATCACTGAAGTCAATGGGAACTAAATCTTAGAAATAACTAATGGCAATTTTCTGGGCTAATACGCATGGGATTGCAAAACAAATGGCATTGGCAGCTATGCAGTGACATGGGGAATATATACCACTGAAATATATATATATATGTATACTGTATATATATATATATATATATATATATATATTATTAATATTAGTATTCTTATTATTATATTATTATTATTCAGTGGGAATAGATCTTTCAAGCAGTTTGAAAAGCAGAAAATCTAAACATTCTTCAAAGTAAATGCTTAGGGGATGCCTTAAAGCTGTATGTGGTTTCATAGAACATTACATTTCTAAAGGACAGCAACAGCAACACTGCATTGTGGCATCATATGAATTGCATATATAAGAATTTATTTTATTTTATTCATTGGCTTAAATACAGCAGAATCAACCCAATAAAGTTCATAAAGTTGATTAACAAAAGAAAAAGGCTTTATTAGGTAGATTTGGTGAAGCAGAGACAGACCATAATTAAGAGCTGAAGTAACAGGGACAATATAGATAAAATCTATTGCAAAGTATATACATTGAAAAAAAAGCTAATGTTATCAATAGAGATGAGCGAATCGAACCAGGCGAAGTGGAATTCGTTTCGAATATCGGGAAAAATTCGATTTGCATCGAATCCGAATTTTAGCCAACTTCGGGTGCACGAATCGAATTTTTCCAGATCAGCCGGCAAAAGTGTCACTGCAGAGAGCTCCGCTATTTCTGACAGTTCTGACAGTTCATTTACAGCGGTTGAAACATTGTATCTATTTGTTTCCATTTAGGATACAGATGTTTTTATTCGGAAATAAATAGATACAATGTTTCAACCGCTGTAAATGTGAAGGAACTGTCAGAGAACTGTCAGAAATAGCGGAGCTCTCTGCAGATACACTTTTTGCTGTACTGGAATACTTCTTCTTTTCATTCTTCTTCTTCTTTTCATTCTTCTTCTTCTTCTTCTTCTTTTCATTCTTCTTTTCATTCTTCTTCTTCTTTTCATTCTTCTTCTTCTTCTTTTCATTCTTCTTTTCATTCTTCTTCTTCTTCTTTTCATTCTTCTTCTTCTTCTTGTCATTCTTCTTTTCATTCTTCTTCTTCTTTTCATTCTTCTTCTTCTTCTTTTCATTCTTCTTCTTTTCATTCTTCTTTTCATTCTTCTTCTTCTTCTTTTCATTCTTCTTCTTCTTCTTCTTTTCATTCTTCTTCTTCTTCTTTTCATTCTTCTTCTTCTTTTCATTCTTCTTCTTCTTCTTTTCATTCTTCTTCTTCTTCTTTTCATTCTTCTTTTCATTCTTCTTCTTCTTCTTTTCATTCTTCTTCTTTTCATTCTTCTTCTTTTCATTCTTCTTTTCATTATTCTTCTTCTTCTTTTCATTCTTCTTCTTCTTATTTTCTTTCTTCTTTTCATTCTTCTTCTTTTCATTCTTCTTCTTCTTCTTTTCATTCTTCTTCTTTTCATTCTTCTTTTCATTCTTCTTCTTCTTCTTTTCATTCTTCTTTTCATTATTCTTCTTCTTCTTCTTTTCATTCTTCTTCTTCTTCTTTTCATTCTTCTTCTTCTTTTCATTCTTCTTCTTCTTCTTTTCATTCTTCTTCTTCTTTTCACTCTTCTTTTCATTCTTCTTCTTCTTCTTTTCATTCTTCTTCTTCTTCTTTTCATTCTTCTTTTCATTCTTCTTCTTCTTCTTTTCATTCTTCTTCTTTTCATTCTTCTTTTCATTCTTCTTCTTCTTTTCATTCTTTCTCTTCTTCTTTTCATTCTTCTTTTCATTCTTCTTCTTTTCATTCTTCTTTTCATTCTTCTTCTTCTTCTTTTCATTCTTCTTTTCATTCTTCTTCTTCTTCTTTTCATTCTTCTTCTTCTTCTTTTCATTCTTCTTCTTCTTCTTCTTTTCATTCTTCTTCTTCTTCTTTTCATTCTTCTTTTCATTCTTCTTCTTCTTTTCATTCTTCTTTTCATTCTTCTTCTTCTTCTTTTCATTCTTCTTCTTCTTCTTTTCATTCTTCTTTTCATTCTTCTTCTTTTCATTCTTCTTCTTCTTCTTTTCATTCTTCTTTTCATTCTTCTTCTTCTTCTTTTCATTCTTCTTCTTCTTCTTTTCATTCTTCTTTTCATTCTTCTTCTTCTTCTTTTCATTCTTCTTCTTCCTCTTTTCATTCTTCTTCTTCTTTTCATTCTTCTTCTTTTCATTCTTCTTCTTCTTCTTTTCATTCTTCTTTTCATTCTTCTTCTTCTTCTTTTCAATCTTCTTCTTCTTCTTTTCGTTCTTCTTCTTTTCAATCTTCTTCTTCTTCTTTTCGTTCTTCTTCTTTTCATTCTTCTTTTCATTCTTCTTCTTCTTTTCATTCTTCTTCTTCTTCTTCTTCTTCTTCTTCTTCTTCTTTTCATTCTTCTTTTCATTCTTCTTTTTCTTTTCATTCTACTTCTTCTTCTTTTCATTCTTCTATTCATTCTTCTTTTCATTCTTCTCCTTCTTCTTTTCATTCTTCTTCTTCTTCTTTTCATTCTTCTTCTTTTCATTCTTCTTTTCATTCTTCTTTTCATTCTTCTTTTCATTCTTCTTCTTCTTTTCATTCTTCTTCTTCTTTTCATTCTTCTTTTCATTCTTCTTCTTCTTTTCATTCTTCTTCTTCTTCTTTTCATTCTTCTTCTTCTTCTTTTCATTCTTCTTTTCATTCTTCTTCTTCTTCTTTTCATTCCTCTTCTTCTTCTTCTTTTCATTCTTCTTTTCATTCTTCTTCTTTTCATTCTTCTTCTTCTTCTTCTTCTTCTTTTCATTCTTCTTCTTCTTCTTTTCATTCTTCTTTTCATTCTTCTTCTTCTTCTTTTCATTCTTCTTCTTCTTTTCATTCTTCTTTTCATTCTTCTTCTTCTTCTTTTCATTCTTCTTCTTCTTCTTTTCATTCTTCTTTTCATTCTTCTTCTTCTTCTTTTCATTCTTCTTCTTCTTCTTTTCATTCTTCTTTTCATTCTTCTTCTTCTTCTTTTCATTCTTCTTTTCATTCTTCTTCTTTTCATTCTTCTTCTTCTTCTTTTCATTCTTCTTCTTCTTCTTTTCATTCTTCTTTTCATTCTTCTTCTTCTTCTTTTCATTCTTCTTTTCATTCTTCTTCTTTTTATTTTCTTCTTCTTCTGGCAACTCCACCACGCAGCTCATTTTTGTTCCAGTATTACTGTATTTTGCTCCTTCAAAATCCTGAAACTTTCTTTTGGCAGGTGTACAGACTCAGGTACTCAGTGCAGGAATGGTGGGAATCCCTCACAATGGACACAGCAGGTGTACATACAGACCCAGGAATTCAGCACAGGGATGGTGGGAACCCCTCATAATGGGCACAGCAGGTGTGCATACCCAGAACCTCAGCACAGGGATGGTGGGAACCCCTAGTAATGGGCGCAGCAGGTGTGCAGACCTGGGACCTCAGCACAGGGATGGTAGAAACCCCTCATAATGGGAACAGCAGGTGTACAGACCCAGGAATTTAGCACAGGGATGGTGGGAACTCCTCCTAATGGGCAGAGCAGGTGTACAGACCCAGGAACTCAGCACAGGGATGGTGGGAACTTCTCATAATGGGCGCAGCAGGTGTGCAGACCTGGAACCTCAGCACAGGGATGGTGGGAACCCCTCATAATAGGCACAGTAGGTGTGCATACCCAGAACCTCAGCACAGGGATGGTGGGAACCCCTAGTAATGGGCGCAGCAGGTGTGCAGACCTGGGACCTCAGCACAGGGATGGTAGAAACCCCTCATAATGGGAACAGCAGGTGTACAGACCCAGGAATTTAGCACAGGGATGGTGGGAACTCCTCCTAATGGGCAGAGCAGGTGTACAGACCCAGGAACTCAGCACAGGGATGGTGGGAACTTCTCATAATGGGCGCAGCAGGTGTGCAGACCTGGAACCTCAGCACAGGGATGGTGGGAACCCCTCATAATGGGCACAGTAGGTGTGCATACCCAGAACCTCAGCACAGGGATGGTGGGAACCCCTCATAATGGGCACAGCAGGTGTTAGGGGGTTTAACTCTCCAGCATCCATTAGAGACTGATATAGTAATATAGTTCATTCTTCTTTTCATTCTTCTTCTTCTTCTTTTCATTCTTCTTCTTCTTTTCATTCTTCTTCTTCTTTTCATTCTTCTTTTCATTCTTCTTCTTCTTCTTTTCATTCTTCTTCTTCTTCTTTTCACTCTTCTTTTCATTCTTCTTCTTCTTTTCATTCTTCTTCTTCTTCTTTTCATTCTTCTTTTCATTCTTCTCATTCTTCTTTTCATTCTTCTCATTCTTCTTTTCATTCTTCTTCTTCTTCTTTTCATTCTTCTTTTCATTCTTCTCATTCTTCTTTTCATTCTTCTTTTCATTCTTCTTCTTCTTTTCATTCTTCTTCTTCTTTTCATTCTTCTTTTCATTCTTCTTCTTCTTTTCATTCTTCTCATTCTTCTTTTCATTCTTCTTCTTCTTCTTTTCATTCTTCTTTTCATTCTTCGTCTTCTTCTTTTCATTCTTCTTCTTCTTCTTTTCATTCTTCTTTTCATTCTTCTTCTTCTTCTTTTCATTCTTCTTCTTCTTTTCATTCTTCTTTTCATTCTTCTTCTTCTTCTTTTCATTCTTCTTCTTCTTCTTTTCATTCTTCTTCTTCTTCTTTTCATTCTTCTTTTCATTCTTCTTTTCATTCTTCTTCTTCTTCTTTTCATTCTTCTTCTTCTTCTTCTTCTTTTCATTCTTCTTTTCATTCTTCTTCTTCTTCTTTTCATTCTTCTTCTTCTTCTTTTCATTCTTCTTTTCATTCTTCTTATCATTCTTCTTTTCATTCTTCTTCTTCTTCTTTTCATTCTTCTTTTCATTCTTCTTCTTCTTTTCATTCTTCTTTTCATTCTTCTTCTTCTTCTTTTCAATCTTCTTCTTCTTTTCGTTCTTCTTCTTTTCATTCTTCTTTTCATTCTTCTTCTTCTTCTTCTTCTTTTCATTCTTCTTTTCATTCTTCTTCTTCTTTTCATTCTTCTTTTCATTCTTCTTTTCATTCTTCTTCTTCTTCTTTTCATTCTTCTTCTTCTTCTTTTCATTCTTCTTTTCATTCTTCTTCTTCTTCTTTTCACTCTTCTTTTCATTCTTCTTCTTCTTTTCATTCTTCTTCTTCTTCTTCTTTTCATTCTTCTTATTCTTCTTTTCATTCTTCTTTTCATTCTTCTTCTTCTTTTCATTCTTCTTCTTCTTTTCATTCTTCTTTTCATTCTTCTTTTCATTCTTCTTCTTCTTCTTTTCATTCTTCTTTTCATTCTTCTTCTTTTCATTCTTCTTCTTCTTTTCATTCTTCTTCTTCTTCTTCTTCTTCTTCTTCTTCTTTTCATTCTTCTTCTTCTTCTTTTCATTCTTCTTTTCATTCTTCTTCTTCTTTTCATTCTTCTTCTTCTTTTCATTCTTCTTTTCATTCTTCTTCTTCTTCTTTTCATTCTTCTTTTCATTCTTCTTCTTCTTTTCATTCTTCTTCTTCTTCTTTTCATTCTTCTTTTCATTCTTCTTCTTCTTCTTTTCATTCTTCTTCTTTTCATTCTTCTTCTTCTTCTTTTCATTCTTCTTTTCATTCTTCTTCTTCTTCTTTTCATTCTTCTTCTTCTTCTTTTCATTCTTCTTTTCATTCTTCTTTTCATTCTTTTCATTCTTCTTTTCATTCTTCTTTTCATTCTTTTCATTCTTCTTTTCATTCTTCTTCTTTTTATTTTCTTCTTCTTCTTCTTCTTCTGGCAACTCCACCACGCAGCTCATTTTTGTTCCAGTATTACTGTATTTTGCTCCTTCAAAATCCTGAAACTTTCTTTTGGCAGGTGTACAGACTCAGGTACTCAGTGCAGGAATGGTGGGAATCCCTCACAATGGACACAGCAGGTGTACATACAGACCCAGGAATTCAGCACAGGGATGGTGGGAACCCCTCATAATGGGCACAGCAGGTGTGCATACCCAGAACCTCAGCACAGGGATGGTGGGAACCCCTAGTAATGGGCGCAGCAGGTGTGCAGACCTGGGACCTCAGCACAGGGATGGTAGAAACCCCTCATAATGGGAACAGCAGGTGTACAGACCCAGGAATTTAGCACAGGGATGGTGGGAACTCCTCCTAATGGGCAGAGCAGGTGTACAGACCCAGGAACTCAGCACAGGGATGGTGGGAACTTCTCATAATGGGCGCAGCAGGTGTGCAGACCTGGAACCTCAGCACAGGGATGGTGGGAACCCCTCATAATGGGCACAGCAGGTGTGCATACCCAGAACCTCAGCACAGGGATGGTGGGAACCCCTCATAATGGGCACAGCAGGTGTTAGGGGGTTTAACTCTCCAGCATCCATTAGAGACTGATATAGTAATATAGTTCATTCTTCTTTTCATTCTTCTTCTTCTTCTTTTCATTCTTCTTCTTCTTTTCATTCTTCTTCTTCTTTTCATTCTTCTTTTCATTCTTCTTCTTCTTCTTTTCACTCTTCTTTTCATTCTTCTTCTTCTTTTCATTCTTCTTCTTCTTCTTTTCATTCTTCTTTTCATTCTTCTCATTCTTCTTTTCATTCTTCTCATTCTTCTTTTCATTCTTCTTCTTCTTCTTTTCATTCTTCTTTTCATTCTTCTCATTCTTCTTTTCATTCTTCTTTTCATTCTTCTTCTTCTTTTCATTCTTCTTCTTCTTTTCATTCTTCTTTTCATTCTTCTTCTTCTTTTCATTCTTCTCATTCTTCTTTTCATTCTTCTTCTTCTTCTTTTCATTCTTCTTTTCATTCTTCGTCTTCTTCTTTTCATTCTTCTTCTTCTTCTTTTCATTCTTCTTTTCATTCTTCTTCTTCTTCTTTTCATTCTTCTTCTTCTTTTCATTCTTCTTTTCATTCTTCTTCTTCTTCTTTTCATTCTTCTTCTTCTTCTTTTCATTCTTCTTCTTCTTCTTTTCATTCTTCTTTTCATTCTTCTTTTCATTCTTCTTCTTCTTCTTTTCATTCTTCTTCTTCTTCTTCTTCTTTTCATTCTTCTTTTCATTCTTCTTCTTCTTCTTTTCATTCTTCTTCTTCTTCTTTTCATTCTTCTTTTCATTCTTCTTATCATTCTTCTTTTCATTCTTCTTCTTCTTCTTTTCATTCTTCTTTTCATTCTTCTTCTTCTTTTCATTCTTCTTTTCATTCTTCTTCTTCTTCTTTTCAATCTTCTTCTTCTTTTCGTTCTTCTTCTTTTCATTCTTCTTTTCATTCTTCTTCTTCTTCTTCTTCTTTTCATTCTTCTTTTCATTCTTCTTCTTCTTTTCATTCTTCTTTTCATTCTTCTTTTCATTCTTCTTCTTCTTCTTTTCATTCTTCTTCTTCTTCTTTTCATTCTTCTTTTCATTCTTCTTCTTCTTCTTTTCACTCTTCTTTTCATTCTTCTTCTTCTTTTCATTCTTCTTCTTCTTCTTCTTTTCATTCTTCTTATTCTTCTTTTCATTCTTCTTTTCATTCTTCTTCTTCTTTTCATTCTTCTTCTTCTTTTCATTCTTCTTTTCATTCTTCTTTTCATTCTTCTTCTTCTTCTTTTCATTCTTCTTTTCATTCTTCTTCTTTTCATTCTTCTTCTTCTTTTCATTCTTCTTCTTCTTCTTCTTCTTCTTCTTCTTCTTTTCATTCTTCTTCTTCTTCTTTTCATTCTTCTTTTCATTCTTCTTCTTCTTTTCATTCTTCTTCTTCTTTTCATTCTTCTTTTCATTCTTCTTCTTCTTCTTTTCATTCTTCTTTTCATTCTTCTTCTTCTTTTCATTCTTCTTCTTCTTCTTTTCATTCTTCTTTTCATTCTTCTTCTTCTTCTTTTCATTCTTCTTTTCATTCTTCTTCTTCTTCTTTTCATTCTTCTTCTTTTCATTCTTCTTCTTCTTCTTCTTTTCATTCTTCTTTTCATTCTTCTTCTTCTTCTTTTCATTCTTCTTCTTCTTCTTTTCATTCTTCTTTTCATTCTTCTTTTCATTCTTTTCATTCTTCTTTTCATTCTTCTTTTCATTCTTCTTTTCATTCTTTTCATTCTTCTTTTCATTCTTCTTCTTTTTATTTTCTTCTTCTTCTTCTTCTTCTGGCAACTCCACCACGCAGCTCATTTTTGTTCCAGTATTACTGTATTTTGCTCCTTCAAAATCCTGAAACTTTCTTTTGGCAGGTGTACAGACTCAGGTACTCAGTGCAGGAATGGTGGGAATCCCTCACAATGGACACAGCAGGTGTACATACAGACCCAGGAATTCAGCACAGGGATGGTGGGAACCCCTCATAATGGGCACAGCAGGTGTGCATACCCAGAACCTCAGCACAGGGATGGTGGGAACCCCTAGTAATGGGCGCAGCAGGTGTGCAGACCTGGGACCTCAGCACAGGGATGGTAGAAACCCCTCATAATGGGAACAGCAGGTGTACAGACCCAGGAATTTAGCACAGGGATGGTGGGAACTCCTCCTAATGGGCAGAGCAGGTGTACAGACCCAGGAACTCAGCACAGGGATGGTGGGAACTTCTCATAATGGGCGCAGCAGGTGTGCAGACCTGGAACCTCAGCACAGGGATGGTGGGAACCCCTCATAATGGGCACAGCAGGTGTGCATACCCAGAACCTCAGCACAGGGATGGTGGGAACCCCTCATAATGGGCACAGCAGGTGTTAGGGGGTTTAACTCTCCAGCATCCATTAGAGACTGATATAGTAATATAGTTCATTCTTCTTTTCATTCTTCTTCTTCTTCTTTTCATTCTTCTTCTTCTTTTCATTCTTCTTTTCATTCTTCTTCTTCTTCTTTTCATTCTTCTTCTTCTTCTTTTCACTCTTCTTTTCATTCTTCTTCTTCTTTTCATTCTTCTTCTTCTTCTTTTCATTCTTCTTTTCATTCTTCTCATTCTTCTTTTCATTCTTCTCATTCTTCTTTTCATTCTTCTTCTCATTCTTCTTTTCATTCTTCTTCTTCTTTTCATTCTTCTTTTCATTCTTCTCATTCTTCTTTTCATTCTTCTTTTCATTCTTCTTCTTCTTTTCATTCTTCTTCTTCTTTTCATTCTTCTTTTCATTCTTCTTCTTCTTTTCATTCTTCTCATTCTTCTTTTCATTCTTCTTCTTCTTCTTTTCATTCTTCTTTTCATTCTTCTTCTTATTCTTTTCATTCTTCTTCTTCTTTTCATTCTTCTTTTCATTCTTCTTCTCCTTCTTTTCATTCTTCTTCTTCTTCGTCGTGCCCCGTGACTGCCCAAATGAGTGAAGTGTACGGTGATTCTAAGATCGACGGCACTCATCTGCATGTCATACTGACAGTATTATTTCTCTTCCCCAGCAGACTCCAAGGGCATTTAAATTAAAGGTACAGTGTTCTGCACTAATATAAAGGCTCTCTGAAGCCTAGAAACCCTTTAAATAAGTTAAATTCGCATCGAATCGAATTTCTCCCGCAAATTCGGCGAATCAGCCGAATCAAATTTTTGAATAATTCGCTCATCTCTAGTTATCAACTTCATAAAATATTCCAAACAGTGTCAATACAAATCACATAGTTTAGCCTGTGATTTTTTTTTCAATAACACATTGTACTTTTTACAAAGTTTAACAAAATTCTAGAGATGAGGCAGTTGTTAAGGCAAAGTAAAAAAAAATAACAGTGTCATGTTTCAGAGACAAAAGCCAAACATATGGCACAGTGACTGTAGAAGATGTAAGCAGTTCAAATGGGGCCTGAAAAAGCAATGTAAGAGGGAAAGATAAGTCAAGTAATAATAGAGTATGATATTTCAAAGACAGCAGCCATAAATATTGCATTGACTTGTATTGTATTGACTTTTCCTCTAATATGTTAGAGGGAAAGATGAGGCATATGGTATTCCAAAAATAAAATCCATTTACTATATCACAGTCAAGAGCTATACATATATAAAAGACATGCTGCACACCATGTAAATGTTTTACATGGAAACACAATGGAAGACTGAGAGATTTGGCAGGAGCTATACAGTTAGTAACTAAATTAGTGTGAAATTTTATTTATTGTTACTCCTTTTTAGCTAAGAGGCTATGTCAGAGGGAGAGAGCACACAGAGTTCACCCTAATTAACCGCTTCCCATCTTCCCTATAGCAGAAGTACTGCTACAAGGCGGCATGGGTGCGCAAAATCACGCGGCCTGTCAATCACCATGTCCCAGTCAGTGATTACTCGCCGGCTCCCGGTGATTGCCGAGCATCCCCGACGGGGAGTAGAACTGTTTAAAATAATAGAGTTCTATCCCCTGTCAGCTCCTGCACACTGTTTTGCATGGCTGTGCATAGCACAGCCATGCAAAGCAGTGTGCTTATAGTGAATCACACACACAGGACACAGTGGAAAACGGCACACAGTTAACCCTTTGATCGCACTACATGTTAACCCTTGCCTGCCCAGTGCCATTAGTACAGTGTCAGTGCTTTTTGTTAGCACTGATCACTGTATTGGTGTCACTGGGGATGTCTGACTGGGACTCTGACTGGGCCGCTCCAGAAGGCGTATTCTGTGCTGTTGCAGCCATTGTTTTGTTGAATTACTTGTATGCTTTGAGTCATTGTCCTGTTGCATCACCCATCCTCTGCGGAGCTTCAGTTGGCGGATAGATGGTCGTACGTTTTCCTGCAAAATGTCTTGATAAACTCTGGAATTCATTTTCCCATCAATGACAACAATCCGTCCAGGCCCTGAGGCAGCAAAGCAGCCCCAAACCATGATGCTCCCTCCGCCATGTTTTACAGTGGGGATGAGGTTTTGATGTTGGTGTGCTGTGCCTTTTTTTCTCCACACATAGTGTTGTGTGTTCTTCCCAAACAACTCAATCTTGGTTTCATCTGTCCACAGTATATTTTGCCAGTAGTGCTGTGGAACATCCAGGTGCTCTTTTGCAAACTTCAAACGAGCTGCAATATTCTTTTTGGACAGCAATGGCTTCCTCCGTGGTGTCCTCCCATGTACTCCTTTCTTGTTTAATGTTTTCCTTATTGTAGATGTGTCAACAAAAATGTTAGCATGTGCCAGAGATTTCTGTAGGTCTTTAGCTGACACTCTGGGATTCTTACCTCATACAGCATTCTGCGCTGTGCTCTTGCAGTCATTTTTACAGGACGACCGTGCCTAGGGAGAGTAGCAACAGTGCTAAACTTTCTCCATTTGTAGACAGTCTGTCTTACCGTGGACACATGAACATCAAGGCTTTTGGAGATACTTTTGTAACCCTTTCCAGCTTCATGTAAGTCAACAATTCTTGATCGTAGGTCTTCTGAGAGCTCTTTTCTGCGAGGCATGGTTCACATCAGACAGTGCTTCTTGAAACCAGTAAACCCAAAACAGGTGTGTGTTTTTTAAGGGCAGGACAGCTGTCAGCAACACATCCAATATCATCACACTGATTGGAGTCAAGGTTGGCTCACTCCTGGCTCCAATTAGCTTTAGGAGAAGTCATTAAGCTAGGACCTCACATACGTTTTCCTCCCTGCACTGTGAATGTTTACATGTTATGTGCAATTAAACCATGGCAACATCTAATGTTTGTGTAGTATTATGTTCAGCAGACTGTGTTCTTCTATTGTTGTGACTTAGATGACATTCAGAGCACATTTTATGCACCAATTCATGCAAAACTCCACGTAATCCCAAGGGGTTCACATACTTTTTCTTGCAACTGTATATCTGGAAATAATAAATTTGTTTCTTGATTAGGGGTGAGCTTTATGTTTAGTCTGAAAGAAAGCTTGAACCGAACACTGGCTATTCGGACATTCATCCAAACGCCAAACCTTTAGGGTCTATGGTGTAGATGAATGTGATAGCTTGATTCAGAGACTGAAGATGGAAAAAATGTACAATTTAGCACCACATCTATTAAGCCTTTTTGGACAGACCACAATTTCTTAGGGATTGACCAGGCATATTACATCTGAAAAGAAGACATTTGTGTACAGTATATTCATGTATTGTAGATTAATAGAATACAAATGCACAGATTTGCAGGGCACCTATTAAAGCATTTCTTGGACGGGCCACAATTTCTGAATGAGACAGCAAGCACATTGCAAAATATAATTTTTTTAAGAGACTGAAGATATTTAGAAATGTAAGAGACTTAAAGTACAGATTTTAGGCCTGTTTGGACAGGCTGCAATTTCTGAGTGACTGAACAGACATACTGCATTTGGAAATTAAAATTAAAAAAAAAAAAAGTGTCTCTATTCAGAAATGAAGAGGAAAAGAGTTTGTGCCACAGTTATTAAGCCTTTTTTTAAAGACCACAATTGTAAATTACTGAGCAGGCTTATTTCACAGCAAAAAAGTGTGTCTATTGTTCCAATTTAAAAGAAAAAGTTTCAAGGGTTTACAGTACATGCTTTAAGCCTTTCTTGGATAGGCCACAATTTTGAGAGAGAAAGGAGACACAGTGCATTTGGAAGTAAAAAAATTATATATTTTTTAGGAGACTGAAAATAGAAAAATTTTACAGATTTGCAACACAGATCCCAAGACTATATGGACAGGTTGCAATTTCTGAGTGAAGGAGTGGGAAAATTGAATCTGGAAATACAAAAATTAGTGTCTTGTTTCAGAGACTGAAAAGGGAAACATGTTACAGTTTAGACTACAAACTATTAAACTTTTTTGTATAATATTTCATTTTTTTATTTTAAGATATACATCAGCACAATTAGACAATATGGAAGCAGTTGTAGAGAGAAAACCATAAGTAACCATATTTCATATACAACTTGGGCACATAGTAACAATGAATAATATGTAAGATGATCAAATCCTTTTAAGATAATTATATAATATACAGGTGAAACTCGAAAAATTAGAATAAAGTGCAAAAGTTCATTTATTTCAGTAATGCAACTTAAAAGGTGAAACTAATATATGAGATAGACTCATTACATGCAAAGCAAGATAGTTCAAGCCGTGATTTGTTATAATTGTGATGATTATGGCTTACAGCTCATGAAAACCCCAAATCTACAATCTCAGAAAATTAGAATATTATATGCAATCAATAAAACAAGGATTGTACATATAACAATATCGGACCTCTGAAAAGTATAAGCATGCATATGTACTCAGTACTTGGTTTGGGACCCTTTTGCAGCAATTACTGCCTGAATGCGGCATGGCATGGCATGCCTGTGGCACTGCTGAGGTGTTATGGAAGACCAGGATGCTTCAATAGCAGCCTTCAGCTCTTCTGCATTGTTCGGTCTCATGTCTCTCATCTTTCTCTTGGCAATGACCCATAGATTCTCTATGGGGTTCAGGTCAGGTGAGTTTGCTGGCCAATCAAGCACAATAATCCCACGGTCATTGAACCAGGTTTTGGTGCTTTTGGCAGTGTGGGCATGTGCCAAGTCCTGCTGGAAAATGAAGTCAGCATCCCCATAAAGCTTGTCTTAGGAAGCATGAAATTTCCTGGTAGACGGCTGCGCTGACCCTGGACTTAATGAAGCACAGTGGACCAACACCAGCAGATGACATGGCTCCCCAAATCAGCACAGACTGTGGAAACTTCACACTGGACTTCAAGCATCTTGCAGTGTGTGCCTCTCCATTTCTTCCTCCATATTCTGGGTCCTTGGTTTCCAAATGAGATGCAAAAGTTGCTCTCATCAGAAAAGAGGACTTTGGACCACTGAGCAACAGACCAGGTCTGTTTTTCTTTAGCCTAGGTAAGAAGCTTCTGACGTTGTTTGTTGTTCAGGAGCGGCTTGACAAGAGTAATACGACATTTGAAGCCCATGTCCAGGATCCATCTGTGTGTGATGGCTCTTGATGCACTGACTCCAGCCTCAGTCCACTCCTTGTGAAAGTCCCAAACACTTTTGAATGGCCTTTTCCTGACAATCCTCTCCAGGCTGCGGTCATCCCTGCTGCTTGTGCACCTTTTTCTTCCACACTTTTCCCTTCCACATAACTTTCTATTAATGTGCTTTGATACAGCACTTTGGGAACATCCAACTTCTTTTGCAATTACCTTTTGAGGCTTTCCCTCCTTATGGAGGGTGTCAGTGATGGTTTTCTGCACAACTGTCAGGTCAGCAGTCTTTCCCATGATTGTGATTCCTACTGAACCAGACTGAGAGACCATTTAAAGGCGCAGGAACCCTTTGCAAGTGTTATGGCTTAATTAGCTGATTAGAGTGGGACACTTTGAGCTTAGAATATTGCACCTTTTCACAATATTCTCATTTTCTGATTGTGGATTTGGGGTTTTCATGAACTGTAAGCCATTATCCTCACAATGATGACAAATCACGGCTTGAACTATCTTGCTTTGCATGTAATGAGTCTATCTCATATATTAGTTTCACCTTTTAAGTTGCATTACTGAAATAAATGAACTTTTGCACGATATTCTAATTTTTCGAGTTTCGCCTGTAACCTGTACAAATGCGCGTTGAAAGGGTCCTGTGACTACAATACAGGTAAAGATCAGGTTATGTGTGTCATATTTCACAATCAGCCTCCTCTAAACGAGGAAAGGGTATAATAACCAGGGGCAGGAGTAGGAAAGAGAATAACAAAACCAAAACCAGAAAATGAAAACAAAAGGAAAAAGGGTAAAATGGATTGTATTCCAGGATTAGTAACACATACAGATTTTTCCATAATGTGTGTCAAGGAACATATGGCTGAAAATTATTGGGTACTTAGAGAAGATATAAAGTGGATCCAAGTTGCCCATATCTTATAGAACTTATCATATTTATCCAGGCACACATATATCCATTTTTCAGCTTCCTTGCTAGTATTTACATTTTTAATCCAGTCAGCAGTAGGTGTCCTTGTTTGTTTCCAAAACTTCTGAATTAGACTCTTGACAGCATTTGGCAGATGAGGAGTTACACTTTTATCATAGGCCATTATAGTTGTTGGAGTAGCAGTTCTGTATAGGTGCCACTCTGACATAGAATGTTATGAGAGATGGACAAAGTTCCAATAGGCTGCCTCATTTGGATAAAGTACCCTGTTGGAAGAGTGATAGGCACCATTTGGAAGAAAAAAGAATTCTTGGTGACATATTTGTATATCAATCCTGCCTATCCATGTAAAGAAAGATCTGTCCTATCTCTCCATGTGTTGTTTGCCAATCTTAAGCAGGGGAACATATTTTTTCTCAAACAACTGTTTTACATCAGCAGTCTTATGCCTATGTATTTTACAGATCGCACTTGAAATGGAATGATTTTTGAAGAGAGCTAGTCAAGGTGGAAGGTAGACATTAAGGCAATATTTTAGACTTTGAACATTTAATTAAAAAACTGGAAGTATCCCCAAACTTTTGCAACTCTGCGATTAGATTGGGAAGAGTAATCAGAGGGTCTGAAATATTAAATAAGATGTCATCTGCATAGGTGTGTAATCTATGTTCTGTGGATCCCACTTTGATCCCATGTATATTTGGGTTCCCCTTCATCTTATATAGCAATGTCTCTATCAATAAATCAAACAGTACAGGGGACAATGGACAATCTTGTTGGGTCCCATTGTTAGTTATAAAGGGTGAGAAAGGGTGACATGACTTTACTTTTGTAGAAGGCATGCTGCTGTTAAGTAGGTTATGTGTACATGTGAATACATCCTAATCACTGTAGGAGTGTTTACATATACACTCCTACAGTGTATAAACACTATACACAGTAGAAACCTATTTACAGTCACACCAGTATGAAAACTAGGAATAGTTTGATGCTGCAAAACACTCAATGGTTTAAATACTGCATATTTCCATCTAACTAAAATATATTTCTAATTATAATATTATTTACATCTGTTAATGGAGATTTCACATAAGCTCATTATCTAACAGTAATTAACCCTATATAAACCATGAAATTGAAACCAATACTCAGAAATCTTAACGTTTCCTCCGGGAAGATCCAGTCTACCCTGTAAAATGCCTTTTCGGCATCGGTGAACAGGAGTAGAATGTGAAGTGATGATTGGTGGGAGACCACCCAGTGGATCAAATATAAGGCTTGTATTGAGTTATCCCTAGCTATTCTGCTTGTGATAAACTCTGTCTGATCAAAGTGGACTGCCTATGGGAACAAGGGTTTTAACCTATTCACCAAAATGTTAGTGAGAATGTTCACATCCAAATTCAAAAAGGAATAGGGCAAAAATGTATCTCCTTTTGAGATAACAGTAATGTAGGCCATAAGGGCCTTATGTGGTATACAATTACCTTAGTCAAAGAAATCAAAATATCTGCATATATGAGGAGTCAAAAGGGGCAGGAATTTAAAATAATAAGTGTTATCATAGCCCACCAGTCCAGGACTCTTTCTGTTAAGAAGGTAAGGGCAATTTCTTTCTTGGTTTTCAGCTTCTCCAGGGGCAAAATTCAGGGTACTAAAGTATTGTATAGTCATTTTCTATGGTCCTGATGAGTTTGTGCAGTTTAGTCTGGTTTCAGGTTGTACAGAAAGTAATAGAAATAACAAAATTGTTGTGCATTCTAGGTGAAGTGATAGACAGGGTGACCTGAGAGAGATTTAAATCTATGAATATGGCAAAGCTTCCACTTCTTGCATAGGGTTCTAGCAAGCAACTTCCCTGCTTTATTTCCACTTTCATAAAATGTATGTGCCCAGTATCCAGTTTTTGTTCTAATAGATGTGACAGCTTTTCCCTCAAGGCTTCTAGTTGTTGTTCCCCTCAATCATCTGGAAGCATTTATGCCTATCTCCAACTTCCTATTTTGTGAAATTAATTGGTGTCTTTCCTTAAGCCTCTGCTTTTTAAGTTTAGAACCATGGGAAATAAAGTCTAGAACCCCTTATGACAGCTTTTTGACCTTGCTAAACTGAGCTTTCTGACACTTGTCTGTAACATTTAAATCAAAATAGGATTTCAGGGCGTCAGTGACAGCAGCAAGAGACGTTGAGTTATCTATTATATTGTTGTTCAGGTGCCAGGTTCAATCTTTGGCAGCAGAAGCAGGGGATTAAAGTGTAATGGTCACAGGCACATGATCCAACAGTAATTTATTTAATAGTAAAGGTTGCAAGCGTATTTAAGCAATCTAAGTAGTACTGGTCTATAAATAATAAATCAATTCTATTATGTTTTCTGAGTCTTTGAGTAATAGCTATAATCACATTGAGAGGTGTGCATAAATCTCAATCAATCTAATAATTGACGGAATTGAAGTGTCTTCCGAAAATGTTTCAAAGCTGCGAACTTGACAGCAGACTTACAGGCAATAGTGTTGAGCTTCAAGTCTGGGCCAAGACAGAAGTCACTCCAAGTGCCAGAAACCCTCCTTAAAAGTAGACAGGTTGTCCAAAATGTAATCTATAAATGAGACATGATGAGTATTAGGTACATACAGTAGATATAGGCAAAAGGGTAGATCTGGTATTGAATCTGCCCTTTCACAAAGACATAATGGCCACTTGGATCAGTTTGTGAGGCAAGGACAGAAACAACAATTTTTGTGTATGACAATAGCCACACCTCATGCCTTAAAAACAGGGAAAGTGGTCAGGAACCATTGATTATATAATATGTGTAAAGGAAGCTTAGAGATGGAGGAAGATGTACAATGTGTTTCCTGAAGCATTACAATCTAAGGGTGATGTTGCTTGAGTAATAACCATAGGTAAGTTCTTTTTGAGGCGAACACATGCCCCTCACATTATAACTGAGTATCTTAATATCAGCCATTATTTAACTTTCTTTTTTTTTTTAATTCTTTTTATTGATTTTTAAAAGAAATTTAGATATATAAAACAGAGCCTATAGGGCATACCCAGGCTCGGTACCACACTTAAACAAGTTACAACATAACTATAACAGTTAACAATTAACCTGTATGCTCATTCTCAAGGTATAGCAAGACAATCCAAAACACCAAGACTCCAGAACAAACACCCATCTAGGAATTGTACAGGAATGGCAACTCAGGGGCTCTAGACCAATGTGAATAACCAAACAATCAGAGATCAGAGATAAATCTACAGAGGATGACACTGAAATTTACCTGGTCTAAGTGTCCTGATCCTCAATTGAATTGGGAGAATCCACCCAAATATCCCAAACGTTATGAAACTTATAAGGGCATCACCTTGAGATATAGGTGGCCTTATATAATGCCAGCATAGAATTAATTATCTACTTACAGGAATTAGATGTGGGGGCATTAGGAGATTTCCATTGCAACACAATGGCTTTTCTAACATAAAACAATAAAACACCCACTAAGGCTCTGGTGGCTGTACTGTGTGTCAGAGAGTTGACCAGCCCCAGCAGATATACGTCCACCGAAAGTGGTACCTGAATAGTAGTAACTGAGACAATACAGGCCACTACCGATCCCCCAAAAACTGAATATGTGGACACTGCCAGAAAATATGAATTTTTTTTTTTCCAAAAAATACTTTTATTAGAAGAAAAAAGGCATATCAGTGCATATACAGTTATGGATCACAATCTGAACATTAACATAGCATGTAGCCTCCTGTTTCGCAGACGGGTCATGGATTAAACTGCAATACAGATCAGAATGGAATATGACATTATATCAACTGAATATTGCAAACCAGCAGATATACAGAGTATAAGAGATAAGTCAATATGGTAGATTGTCTTCTGGCCTATTAGCAAGTTTCTATGTTAAGGGAGTGTGGAGTGTTGGGTAAGGATAGCACATAATGATGTGTATGTTATGGTTTGTGTGCCATAGAATGGGTATGTGAGTCATGTGAAGTAAGTCACACCTGTATGAAGGTCAATGCTCTGTATTGTTGGTGGTATATAAATAGTAAGTGCTTAATACAGGTGTGAGCTAGAGATAAGATAAAGAAAGGGGCAGTTAGAGAAGGATATGTAGGGTGGTATAGTGGGAGAGGGGAATGTGGAGGAGAGAAGGGAAGAGAGAGAAAAGAAAGAAAAAAAATGGGGGAGGGCTTTGGGTAAGGTAGTGAGGGGAAGTGTAATGGATAATTGTGGATAAATAGCTCACTTCATTTTGTACAAGCCGCGCTAGAAAGATAGGCATATAGCTTAAGATGCAGTATGTGTCAGAACAGTCAAAGGGGCAAAGCGTGGACTAATCATCCGGGAAGGTATGCCGCAGTGTTAAACCAAAGAACATCCAGACGTGCATCAGGTGTGATCTTGAAAAACAGGGTGTTCCCCAGGACCACAGTATGTCCAATCATTCAGACAGAGGGTATAAGTTGTTCATGTACTAGTAGGTGATAAGTATGGGTGGTTTTGGAATGACTCCAACAAGCCCATGTTTTCCTGAGAAAATATGAATTAAATCTGCTGGGGTCACCCCACATCTCCAGCAGTCCGCCCAAACTGAAGTGTATATTCTCTGAGGATGAATGGGGGTAAGATAAATATGGTGTAGAATTTTAAACTATATCAGCCTGTCCTTAACCGAGACCAACTGTTGAAAGGAACATTCCCAAACATCCTCCCAATCTTCATCATCCAGGTTCATAGAATCGACTAGCCACTTACTTTTGAGCACTTCCATTCCCTTATGAACAGAGGGAAGCAGTTCCTTATATATGTTAGAGAGAGGCTTAATCAGAGTGTCACTTCTAATTAAATTCTCAAAATCGGATTTATACAAAACAATATGTGTCACTGGAAATTGAGTACGATATGCGTGTCTGAGTTGCAAATATCTAAACAGAAAGGTATTTGAGAGAATATATTGCTGTTTCAAACTATCACTATATGTATGTAATTCTCTCCCAACACAAATTTGGTTAATTTACTTAATACCATTCGCTGCCCAAACATGAGAATCAGGGATTGTAATGAATTTAGGCAACCTAGGATTACACCATAGTGGAACATGGTGGAACTCCTGGAGGAGCCCCTAGACTGGCATGTGCCATAGACCATGCCCGTAATACTGCCTGCATCGCCACAGTCAATGAAAGAGGAGTCATCGGGCCACGGAAGACAAGATTCCACAATGCTTCCTAAGAGTCCAAATAGGAAGCTTCCAACGCAACCGATGCATTAGATTTGTCCGCGATCATCCAATTGTGGACATGAGTGAGCATAGCTGCCAAGTAATATTTAAATAAATCAGGGCACGCTAAACCTCCCTGTTGCCAAGGTCTTTGAAAAAGTGATAAACGGAATCTCGGCTGCTTCGACCCCCAAAAAAGGAGGCGAGACATGTATTGACTAAACAAAAGTATTTTTTTGGGATCCAGACAGGTGAATGATGCAGCACGTAGAGGAAGCCCAGCAGCAATTTAATTTTAAAAATATTAATCTGACCTATTATTGTTAGAGGAAGACCATCCCAGGCCATCACTGTATTTTTCATGTTAGTTAACAGAGGGGCCAGATTCAGTTTACAATAATCATTTGTAGAAGGGGAGATCATAATACCTAAATATTTAATTTGACTAGCCCACTCCAAGGGAATATCGGGATCGGCTGCCCGCTAGCGCCAGGGTCAATAGGTAGGATTTGTGATTTCGTCCAATTAACATGTAAACGTGAGTAGGCAGAAAAATCAAAAATAATTTTCAGGGTCTCCTTAAGGGAGGGGCCCACATCATTAAGAAATATAATGAGATCATCTACAAACATGGCCAATTTTTCACACAGTACTCCCACCCGGATACTAGTCACCTCTGGGGAGCTTCTAAGGACAACTGCTAGAGGTTCTATAATGAGGGCGAACACAGCTGGTGAACGCGGACAACCCTGTCTAGTGCCTCTACCAACCTGAATGGATGCCAAGAGTGTCCCATGCAATTTGACTTGGGCTGTCGCGGAGGAATATAACAAACGAATCCACATTCTAAATTCAGGCCTAAAACCCATGCGTTCAAGCACCACAAACATATATGGCCAGGCCACCGAGTCGAAAGCTTTCTCAATATCTAGAGCCACAAGCACCTGAGTGACAGAGGTCCCCGGGAGTAACTGCAAATGAGTAAATACCCTGCGAAAATTCACATCAGTCAATTCCCCTGGTATAAAACCCATCTGATCAATGCTGACTAGGGAAGACAAAACTCTCATCAATCTGGTGGCTAATATTTTAGTTACGATCTTAAGATCATAGTTGAGCAGGGAGATAGATCTATGCGATGCACAATGAGACCAGTCCTTGCCGGGTTTCATAAATAAAATTATATGGGCCTGATACATTGAGGGGGGCAATGATATTTGGGTTCTACACTCCGAATATAAATGAAGAAGTCTAGGTGCCAGTATGGGAGCATACATCCTATACCACTCCCCTGGTATATCGCCTAGACCAGGAGTCTTATTGCCTGGAAAAGACCGTATAGCAGACTCAATTTCCTCCATCGTGATATCCTTGTCAAGTTCCACAGCCTCCTCCTGTGAAAGTCGAGGAAGATCCAGAGCAGACAGATAATCATAGAGCTCGGAGCCAACCACACTAGAACTAGCACAATAAAGATCGCTATAGTAATGCATGAACTCCTGGTTAATACAATCAGGGTCAGAAGTTACAGTGCCATCTGCACAATTGATATTTGAGATAACTGTGTGGGATCTAGAGTCTGCCACCAGATTAGCCAACAATTTACCATTTTTGTCCCCAGACTCAAAAACCCTGCCTGCCAGGGATCTGAGATCCATTTGGGTAGCAGAGGTTAGGCGGAGGGACAAAGTACGTTTTGTTTGGGCAAGTAAATTACAATTAGCCAGGGTTCGCGAGTCAGCAAAACATGTAGTCGCTGATATCTCACAGTTCTCTAGCTGTTGTAACTCCCAGGACAGATCCCATCTAACCATTTTAATGGGCGATATATATTCCCCACAAACATGTGCTTTAAACACGTCCCATACCATAGGAGCGGAGGCAAAGCTCCCAGTAAAGGGACATGGCGGGAGAATGCATTTTTTTTATGCAGGTCCAGCATCAAAACAAATAAAATAATAACACAGAAGGTCCAGAAGAAGTAAGAGGCAGTGTCTTAGCCTGAAGAAGACATGTATAGATTTTACAGCAGCATGTTCAACCAGGAGTCCACCTCTGCTGGGGTATCAAAAAATTTTGTCAACCCTTTATGATACACACTTAGATGACTGGGATACAGCAGGCCATATTTGATCTTACGATCTTGTAAACGTAGGCGGACTTCAGTAAATGTCTTTCGCTTCTTTTGCAACTCTTGAAAAATCTGGAAACAATGTAGCATTAGCATTACCAAACTGTAGGGAAGGGTGCTTCCTGGCCTCCGCAAGAATATGATCACGATCCCTATAATTAAGGAAGCAAACTAAAAAGGGGCGAGGTGGTGCCCCAGGAATAAAGAGGCCCACAAGTACCTGATGAGCACTTTCCACTACATACGTGGGTGAGACTTCAGTTAGATGTAGAAGATCCTTGAAAAGAGTCTCTGCAAAGTCCGCCCGCCGGTCCCCTTCAGCCCCCTCTGGCAAGCCTAAGATGGTTCTCAGCATCATCCGATTCAGCAGACAAGAGCTTGACTGTCTGCTGAAGATCCGCAAGCACATCCTCATGTCGATTAGTACAATCCTCCACATGTGACATCCTGGCTTCAGATTCTGACAGGCGGCCTCTGATCTTATCTAAGTCTGATCTTATAAGATTGCATTCTTCCCCCAACTTGTCAACCGGACCAGCAGTGAAGTTTTACTGGGCTCAAAGGCTGCCAGAATTAGAGATATATCCTCAGCAGGTGGGTGATCCAACTGAGGAGCAAGAGACTCACGCTGCTCTGCTCTCTCCCATCTCCATCAAAAGGGGCCAAGATGGTGTCGACACGTGGAGAAGGTGTCACTGTCTCCTCTGTCCCCTGCACTTTGCTCGTCTGAGCAGTAGAGGAGCGGTGCTTAGACAGCATCGTTCCCTGCTCTGGTGCCAGCGGTACTTCAGAGAGATGTAGGGAAACTTTAGATAACCGGAGAAATGGTAAAATAATGCAGGATGTTAGGAGCTCTACTCTGGCATGTCTGCTCAGGTCCTCATACGGCCATGCCCCCCCCCCCCCCCAGCCATTATGTAACTTAAAAGAAATCCTTTCTTATGTCATAAGCAAAATCCCAAATCAGTCAACCTCTCAACAGGACAAAAACAAAATATAAAAATAATAAAAACAGTACAGTGTACAGCAACTATAATCTCTCAGGGGGGATATAAGGGCAGAAGATCTACTATCTTCCCCCAAGACCTATTGGGAGAATCCTCAAAAGAGCACAGGAATACCTAATGGGAGAATGAGCAGGACCCCAATAGGAGGTGCTGTCTCTCCTCCTCTGGTCCTAAAGCACGTGGAACCCGTATAGTCTAATATATTATAGAACTAAAAAGTAAAACAACACATAATGTTGCTGTCAAGAAAGGCTTGCTCATAATGCAAACAAAGCTTCCTGGTACATAAATATGCACATGTGCAGACTGGCAACTGGCTGAGCAGATGTGCACAAATATGAGAATAGGCACGCGTGCATGTGCACTCGGTCATGTGGGTGCACGCCTGTCACCAAGGCTGGTGCCAAATGGCCTATTTAAACGTAACTACCTCACTAGCTAATTGCTGTTTGGTCTGTAGCTTCTGTGTTTGTATATCCTGATTCCTGTGTTCTGACCTCTGATCTTGACCCGACTTGCTCCTGACTCCGCTTGTCTGCTACCTGCCTTGACCTCGGCCTGTTCCCCGGATTCTGCCCCTGCTTAATGCTTCTGCATGATCTGCCTCCACCGTTGCTGACATTGGCCTGTGACCCAACTTCTCTCCTGTCTACCGTTTATGCCTGATTTTCCCATCTGTTGCCGACCTGGCTTGCCTGACCCTGCATCCTGTTCACTCAAACTGCTACAGCTCTGTAGTCCAGCATGCTCTCATCTGTTTCATCTACCTGCTACCAGCCTACATCACTGTGACATCTGCCCACTGCCAGCATATATGCTACCAGCCTGCCTGCTGTGATGTCTGCCTGCTGCCAATGTGCCTTGCTGAGACATCTGCCTACCACCAGCTGCTCTGTTCCTGGCATCCTGGACTGGACTGATCACAGCACTCATACCTTGTTATGCTCTCATGGTTGCTGTTCCACTATCAGTGACCCCTGAGCCAGAGCTGTATGAGATTCCTTTCTCTGCATATCAGGCTCACTACCAGGTATGTGACAATAGCGTTATATATAATAGGATAATGGGGTTCAACCATACATAAAATCTCACCATTAGTCTCTTAAAAAGGTACTGGCATCAGCAGGAACCTTAACCAACCACAATTTCATTAAGCATCCAAATGGTCAGAGGTGAGGTACTCAGCCAAAAGATTAGCTTCTCATCATCTATGTGGGATCGAAGGGAGAGTAACGAGTTCAGGTGTGGTTTCCTCCGATAAAGCCACTTCAGGGAGCTCCAGGGTTTCCAGGAAGCATGACAAGTCTCTAAAAACAGCTGCCAGGTTCCCCTTGCAAGACTATAACCCAAAAGGAAAGCCCCATCTATATGGGATTGCTGCTTTATGAAGTTAATCAAGTAGTAGGTGCAGGGAGCATCTCCTAACCAGGATGCATATGGATAAAGCTTAACAGAAGTACAGATGAGTCTCATCAAAGTCCAGGAACTGTTTGGTTCACATCCTGTTCAAGATGGCTTCTTTAAGCGAATATTGGTGCAGTTTACAGATAACATCTCTAGGAAAATCAGGATCTTGCCCTGGTGAGTGCTCAGTGTATGCGATCAATCTCAATGTGCAGGGTGTCATCCCCTTCTAAGCTCTGAGTGGATATTCCTTGAAGCATAGTGATAGGGTATGGAGCTTTCATGGACACCCCTGATTTTTATGTTGGAGAGTCTGCTCTTATTCTCAAAATCATCAAACTGTGAGATCAATACCTCTATTAGTTTATCTAGCATTGTGATTTTATCCTTGAGTTGTCTTAAGGTACACAAAATCGCCTTCTACTTGTTTTCTAAGGTCTATTTCCTGTGCAGAAGTTGGGCAGTGTCAGCCTTAAGAGTATTTCTTGTTTGTAGACACTCCCCATTCTAGCAATCCTGGCTTTAAGATCAGATTTAGTGGGGAGGGAATGGAGAAGTCCTATGATTTCTTATTCCATCTCACAAGGCTTTTTTGTCATATGAGGGAGTCTATGTGCTGTGGGGCAGAGTGATTGATGTTTTGGGGCTGCTGCCCCCTGCCTGGTCCCTGGGTGTAGTTAGAGGCTGCTTGTTGTTGGAGGAGCTGCTTATCCCCATGTGCTCTGAAGGCGACATGTTGGCTGCTGATGTTCCAGGGAGAAAGAATGCAAATCCTGGTCCCATGCTGTTACTGCTTTTTACAGAGTGGAAGAGAGCTTTCATTTACTTGTCATGCCCCTTGGTCCTGAACACTGCTGTGGAACCCATTTTTGTGCTATAGATGGACCAGGAGAGCAGGAGCCAAGACAACACATGCCCAACATAGCCAGGACAAACCCTTCCCTTTTTTGACAGTTTCTCAGCAATTGAGCAGGATTTTTCATCTGGAATAAAAACAAATGTGTTTAATTGTTTTAAATTTTAAAAAGTTGCACAATTTTTTAGTACACTGTAGAATTAAAGATTTGTGTTTATTTTCAGATATGCTAAAGATGGGAGAAGGTAACATTGAGTAGGCATATTGCATCTAGAAATAAAAAAAATAGTGTTTTGATTCATAGACCGAGAATGAAAAAGTTTACAGCTTAGCACCACAGCTATAAACCCTTTCTGGACAGACTACAATCATTTACGGACTGAGCAGGCATATTAAAATATTAGATCATAAAGAAAAAAAAGTGTCCATTTGTTTTAATTTTTAAATTTAAAAAAATCACAGATGTATAGTACACATGTGAAGCATGTATTGGCTATGCCATAATTTTTGAGGGAGAGAACAAGCACATTGGATAGAACTAAAACATTATTGTCTTATTTTAGAAACTAACAATGGAAAAAGGTTACTGGTTTTCATCCCAGATATTAAACTGGTATAACAAGGCTGTAATTTCTGAACTAAGCAGGCACACTGCATTTGAAAAATTAAAAAAAATGGTCTTTTTGTGTTTCTGTTGTTTGTCCAAGTGGCCATAAAAACATGAACCAATTTGCACTACAATGCTGAAACCTTTATTGGAAAAGCCACAATTTCTGGGAAGAGAGCAAGCACATTGCAACTGTGAGTAAAAAATAGTGCCTTGCTTCAAAGAGTGAAAAGGAAAACATGTTACAGTTTAGTACAACATCTATTAAGCCTTTTTGATAATCCACAATTCTCTAGCAATAGAGCAGGCATGTTTCCTTTTTCACAGACTTAATATATAAAAACTGGCAGTTTTACTTCTAAGTAGGGGCGGACTGACAACTCATGGGGCCCCCAGGCAGTAGGGGATCATGGGGCCCCTGTGTCCTTGCCCAAACTCAAAAAAGCCTATGAAAAAGGTACCAGGGGCATCTCATGGGGCCCCCTACTGACCCCGGGCCCTCGGGCAGTACCCGAGTTTCCAAATGGTCAGTCCGCCCCTGCTTCTAAGCATACTTCTTTTCAGGCAGGAAACTTTTTCTGAGAGAGAGAGCAAAGATATTGCAGCTAGAAATACGCTTTTATTAGATTAGCACTACAGGCTACTATATATCAGTCATAGAACAAACAGTTATTCCTTCCCAGACAGAAGAGAGAAATAATAAAGAATTTCACCACAGCTTTTATACCCTTTAAAACAGAAAAATGTAAGAGAATTCAAGTGCACCTTTTAAGCCTTTTTGATAAACTGTTATTTATGAGGTCCCCCTTTTATTCATAATCAGGTTGTGTCACCTATCCATCATGCATTACAAATCCTCTTACAGAAGGTATGGTAGTTAGCCCAATAGTATATATTTTTTTTTGGTTTATTGTACCTATATCATTTATTTTTACAGTATTTATTTATTTACTTATTTGTTATGAATAAGTATTTATTTTTGTTTTAGTTTACACTTATTTTTGTGAAATTATGGAGTCTGATAGTCTTACATTATCGTGCCAACAAATATTTTTATTAGTAATATATATTTGAATGTCATTTTATTTGCCTTTTTAAAAAAAACAATATTATTAACATCATTGTTTTTTTACTATTTATTTATTTTTCTATAATTCCATTGCTGGTTGCCTCTCTATGACTTGAGAAAGGGGCCACATCCTGAAACATGTTGCCAAGGCAACCAGCGATGTCACATCCTTCCTCCACTGCCTCTGTGTGTCTTCGTGCTATGTGGCTGGTGACTTCTGACATCCCACGGCATCACTTCCTGTAATGCATGCTCTCCCTTGCTAGCATGGATGACAGTGGCTCTTCTAGTGCGGATTGCTACTGACACAACTACCAGACCTCACACATCAAGAGCTGGGCTACTTTATTTTGCTATAGGATTGCCAGTTCACACATCTGGTTTCTTACAACTTAATCACCAACACACACTTTGGAGGTCTCTTGGAGTGATGTTTCCTGCTGTTTTTCTGAAATTGTATTGTGCTCTATGACTTGTAACTCCCTTTAATACTCTTATCAATAAATGACTTTTGAGCACTATGGGAATCTCTCATTGGGCACTTATGACTTATAACCAGCAAATGTTGAAATTTAAGTACTGAGCCAGTTTCCCATGTACCTATCCAAAAGGTTCCAGAAGCACCTATTTCTATGATTATACTCAAGATCGGCACCAGGATAGTGGTTGCTAACATGCTGGCAAGTGACAGCTCCAAGCCCCTAATCTATATGTAAACAAAGGGACTGTGAGCTGGCTTACATCATTGACCAAATATGGTCATAACCATATTTTTGTAAATATGTTTGCTAGGACGCTCAACTGAGGACAATAGTTGGAGGGTCATGCTGGTGTCAGGGTAAACAGCCTATTTAGTTTGCCTGGTCCTGGAACCACCCCTAATCTACATGCCAAGTAACATAAGGTAAGTTATGTTTGACCTGCTTGGGTTTCCTCCCTCTCTTGTACTATGGATAAATAATCAAATAAATGCTACTAGCATCCAACCATTTATGATGTAGTTGACTACTGTAAAAAAATGTGGGAAAGTTGTAGGATACCTGGATAATACTTTGGAGTATTGCAAGTGCATTTTATATGGGTTTGTATAAGCCATCCATAAAGCATATCACTTTGTAAACAGAAAGTAGTATTTTGTGTTCACAGAACCCACTATTTTAGTATTGTTTTTGCACATTATTTTTCTTGTTAAACACTTCCTGACTGCCCTACAGCATAAATACTGCTACAGAGTGGCACAGGTGCACAAAATTACATATATATATACGTGATTCGCACTCCCACAGTTTTTGCGGGCCCGTAGGTGCAGTGATTTGATCTCCAAGGGATCAATCATCCTAAATTGGATGATCGATTCCTGTCCTATCAGGGATATTCCTGTACCTGTGTTTACACTTACACAGGTACAGGAAGTGATGAAATCTCTCTCTGGACACATTCCGACACAGAGAGAGAACAATCAAGACACAAGGAGTAAAACAGCACACTTTCACAGTTAGAACATTTTAGGATACATTTAACCCCTTGATCGCTCCCCTCCTACCCAGTTAACCCCTTCACTGCCCTGTCACCAGTGTCATTAGTACAGTGTACAGATTTTTTGCTGATCACTGTATTAGTGTCGCCGGTGACTTCAGATAGCATTAGCATCAGCTAGCGTCCCTCCTAGAAAGCGTCAGATTGCCCGTCAGTACACTAGTAATCACATTTAACTCCGTGATTGCCAGGAACATACTCACATACACAATAAACCCCTCATTGCAAGCATAGTGTCTTAACAGATTAATATCTTTGATCAGATCAGCACAATACCAGCGTGCACATTAGTATAGTGTCCCCAAAAACACAGCATTAGCAGGATCAGCCCTGCAACCTGCCAGCACCTGCGTTTAGCCGCTATGTTTACCCTCCCCCCCCTCCCCCAGCAAGTGCAGTGTCAGTAGGTCACTGTCACTTGATACATTGCACACAAAACTGCAGTGTTCGCAGAATCAGGCCTGATCTCTGTTAGCACTTGCCGGTAAATTTTCTGTAGCGGTTCAGGCAGTCCCTGACAGCCAGGCACTAGGTACCTATAAATTTAGTGGCCAAAATGTCAATGAAAAAGGTACTCTAGTGAAGAGGTCTACAGGATTCTAAGCATGTCAGGTGAGAGCGAACGGGAAGACTCACTGACACAATCAGCCTCAGAATACAAACCTGTAGACAACAGCTGCACCCTGACAGATAGCTCAGACGATGGAGAAGAGGTCCCTGCTAAGGTCAGGCATACCCGACCCCGTTCCCAGGTTGCTGAGATGTTACAATCGCATGATGACTCTCATATGCAGCAGAGTGCCAGCACTAGTTACACTCTACCTTTTGGTAAACTGGTGAGCACCAGTGGCCTAGTATATCCTGGTGTTTCATTCACATACCAGCACTACAGTATCGCTTGGTGACATGGCAAGTCCCATAAGTGCAGTACAAGCTGGTGCGGTGGTGAGCACAAGTAGTGTCCCGCAGCCACCAAGAATTTGCACACAGGCCCATAGAGCCCCTAGTATCCTTCCGGATGTGCTTGCAAATCCTGATTGGCAGCCCACAAATTCTGCAGCACTCATATTTCCCCCATTCACTGCCCAACCCAGAATTCAGGTGGAAACAGCAAATTTAACTACTCTCCTTGATTTTTTGGACCTTTTTTTCATGGAAGATCTGTATGCATTGATTGTGGATCAAAGCAATTTATATGCACAACAGTTTATCACCGCCAACCCAAATACAAACCTTGAAAGACCATTGACATGGAAACCCATTATGGTTTTCGAATTTAAGGTTTAACCTTCAACATGGGCATTACTAAAAAAAATGCCCGTATTTTCTGCTGCTATGGCCAGGCATAGATATGAGAGTATAATGCATTTTATGCATTTCAACAACAATACACTCTGTCATCCTTGGGGTGGCCCTGAAATTGACAAGCTCCACAAAACTTGGCCCCTCGTAAAAAACACCTTAACCAAAAATTTGCAGATGTCTATACGCCCGAGCAAAAAATCTGCGTTGATGAGTCCCTCATTAATTTTTCTGGCCACCTTGCATTCAAACAATTTCTCCCCAGCAAGCGTGCCAGATATTGGGTCAAGATGTAGAAGACCTGTGAGGGGACAACAGGCTATACATATAAGTTTTGGATTTACAAGGGAAAAGATAGTCACGTGGAGCCCCCCGGATGCCAAGACTGCATGGGGGGCAGTGGCAAGATAGCTTGGGACTTGGTGTCACAATTTTTCCATATGGGGTACCACTTATACGTGGACAATTTTTATTCAAACGTGCCACTATTTAGATATTTGTACAATCTTGGAACTGGCGCATGTGGCACCGTGCTATCTGATCACAGTGGCTTCCCCCAATGGCTTGTAAATACCAGTCTTAGGGAGAAAAAGCCTGCTTCAGAAATGAGGATTTGCTAGCAGTGAAGTGGAAGGACAAACGGGATGTTTTCATCCTGTCTTCCATTCACGCAGACACGACCATTCAAATTGCCACGGCAGCTGGGGTTGTTGAGAAGCCCCTCTGTGTCCACGACTATTACCTTAACATGGGAGGGGTGGACTTCAACGACCAGATGATGAAGCCATACTTAGTTTCCTGGAAAGCCAGATGCTAGTACAATAAAGTGTCTGTTTATTTATTTCAATTGGCTCTATATAATGCTTTTGTGCTTTACAAAGCAACTGGACGAAGTGGATCCTTCCTAAAATTCCAGAAGTTTCTGTGGCCCAAACCCCAACACAGATGCAGTTAGCCGGCTACATGAGAGGCATTTTCCCAATGCCATTCCTGGTACACCAACCCAAAGGACACCCCAAAAAAGATGTGTCTGTAGAAGACATGGAATTAGGCATGACACCAGCTTTTTTTGTCCCTCCTGTCCTGTCCAACCTGGTCTCTACCTCAAGGACTGCTTCCGTCGCTACCACACACTAGTGGAGTATTAGTATAGGGTACAGCACGGAGCAATTCAGGACACATATTTACACAGGGTCTTGAAAGATGTTAGGTAGTCAGGAAACTGGCTATCACATTTTGAGACCCTAAAATCTGGTTTAAGTTCAAGTTAAAAAAAAAAACATAAAAAATAAAAAGTACAAGTAAAAAAAAAATTTAAATTTTAAAAACCAAAAATAGTTGAATATTTTTTTTTTGTTGTCATTGTTGTTACTGTTCTACTGTTACTATTTTACTGTTTTATAGTTAACCATTGCTGTTTTCTTTGCAGGAATGCCATTCAGCTGCAGCAACAACCTGTTTATTCTGACAGCAACAGGAACTTGCTCTCAGAATATACATAAGTCAGTGTGCAGCGCTGTTGAATGGATTTTTCATCTGCAGTTAAAACAGAGCATATATGCAGAAGCATGGGGGCCTGGGGTGGCCAGTGGATAGATAGCCCCTATACTTTGGCATATATATTTTATTGGCACATATTTCAATAAAAAAGTTGTTTTATTGAGTTACTGTTTTATTGTTAACCATTGCTGTTTTCTTTGCAGGAATGCCATTCAGCTGCAGCTCCAACTTGTTTATTCTGACAGCAACAGGAACTACTTGCTCTCCGAATATACATAAGTAGATGTTTGCAGTGCTGTTGGAAGGGATTTTTCATCTGCAATTAAAAAAAGAGTATATATGCCGAAGCATGGGGGCCAATGTGAACAGAGGAATCTGATAGGTTCTTTTTTTTATTCTACCCACGAGCTGAACGACAAAAAATTTTAATGTGTGCCCACCATTAGAAGTGGGTGGATGCAGGTCAGTATATTCTAATGATGGTATACAACACACTTTTTCTGGCAGATATTTCTTCTCTTTTTTTTCATTCAGCCCACAGGCTGCATAAAAAAAAAAGAACATAGCATATACATCCAACAAGGACCAGTGACGTACTGAGTGGTTATATCAAGATGATGCCTGCAGTTGCAGGCATCATCCTGGTATCATTTTTTTCAGCCAGTGATCGACTTTCATGTACAAGCAATCCTAGTGGCTAATTAGCTGCAGGATTGCTTTTACAAGCAGCAGGAGAAGATGCCCCCCCTCCAGCATTGCATGACCGCACAATTACTAGTTGAAATAGTGCAGTGCTGAATAGCAAAAAAAGGCTGGATAGTCAGACAGGGTATAATTGCAGTTTGCTAAAAAGGTGCACAAAGTAGACATATCAATGCAAAACAGGTTTACGATGAAAACAAAATGTATAAACTGCAGAGTAATGAAAAATAGGTTATAAAAGCTACACAAGACTCTGTAAAACAGAGTCAAGCTCAGAATCAGCACTTTGGTAAAACATTTAGGATTACAGCTATTTGTGATTATCCTAAAAAACACTACACTGAAGTCCAGCGTTGCTCTGGTAACACAGGGGAACAGCTGGAGAGATCCAAGGCTCAAAGACAATGGGCTACTCTGAGTACTCTGACAGCAACGGAGGAGGGGCTCCCCACAGTGGCTAGGTCTTTTGGAAAAACTACATGTTATTGGGCTCGAGGTCTGGCTGTCCATATGTCAGTTTTGACATGGCTACTCCCCTGGCTGTGAATCACTTGCCCAGCTACTGTACATCTGCTTGATCAAGTGTTTATACCCCCTGGGTATGTCCATTCGAGAACGCAGGGAGTTGTGTGAAATGGGGTCAGAGCCTGCACCTTAGCATCATCAGAGAAATTCAGGAGGACTGTTCACTGACCCAGTGCATGAATATGTGAATGAGTGTGGCCTCAGCCAGTGCCGCTCCAGCCAGGCCATGTGACATGTTGGCCCTCTGACATGTTTTGTCCCACACACCGGGCTTTAGTGGCACTGCAAGTTATACCTAGATAACTGTATCTGAGCACATGTTGCCATATGAGGAAGCTATGTGTAACGGCATAGTGAGTAAATAGGCACCCCACTGAAACTTGAGCCACATAGTAATATATCTATATGAATATTCTTGACACAGTAATTCAAGTGATAATAAAAATAAATATTTAATCTATTGAAGCTTACCAGTTCTAGGATGTGATGGCTGCATTCGTTTGCTTTTTTAGCCTTTTTGCCTTTATTTTCACTTGTAGATACATCAAGTAAGTCTGTTATTTTTTTACTTCCTTTCACAGACTAAGTTGTCCTCCAAACGTGGCATTTAGAAGGTTGAAACAAGCCATTTAGCACTTACAGGGGTGCTTATAAAAGTCAGCTTTTATTCATTTATGTAAACCTTTATTCCAAAGGAAAACAATTATGCTGAAAAAGTGTTAGCTGGAGTTTGGCTTTACCATGTTAAGTCCATCTAAATTTGCTACTGCATCTGACACTGTCTTCTTCCCAGACTGAAAATACTGCTGCCCAAAGGTGTCTCCTTTGCTCCCTCAGTGGAGTGGAGACACTCTAAGACAAAGGGTTTTACTGGCTGGATCACCAGGTGAAAATAAAGACAAAAAGTCTAAAAAGAAAATAAATACAGTCACCAAAGTTATGGATTGGTAATATGCAATATATATATATATATATTTATGTTTTTGGGTTTAATACTACTTTAACATGAACATATCTGTGAATTTGAAAAGGTATGAAAAAAATTATATTTTTCCTACAAACAGACTATTATCAGTATTCAGAAAGAAGGAAGGTGTACTTCATCAAGAAAGAAACTGGCCTCCTGTTGGGTGCTTCTTTGTTAATGTTCCTATGCAATTATGCTAATGATGAAAGAGCTGTGTAGTCAATTTAAATTATAGCATATATATAACAATATGGTGAACAATGAGTTATCATCCACAGTTAGTAATGTTTTATTTAATAAATGTCTAGCGATGTCCTGAAAATCCATATTAACTAAAAATGTCTCAGTAGCTGCTATGTCTGCACTTTTCTTCTTATTCCATTAAAATGCTTAGTTTTGATACTAGTAGTTTTAGACTCTTCAGATAAATATTTCATAAACATTTTTATTTATTTTATTTTTTTTAATAACTTAATTTTTACATCTCCCTTTCAGCATGTGGATTCAAGTCATACTGGGGAATTCAATAAAGTATTTAAGACAGTTTTCGGGATGTAGGACAAAATTTACACTCGTTTTAGTAATAGTACCAGTACATGTAAAAATTATAGGTAGTTGTTACTACTGGCATTTCAAGAACCTGTCACTTTGGCAATTAATTTTTAACCATCACGGCCGTACACATATACTGTATGTAGCCTCTCGGCTGATGGGCTTTAACGCCGAATGGCCTCATATATGCATTTCTATGTAAACATTTTACTGTGCTGAGAACAGACTCCTAGCGCAGTAACCAGTGAATACAGGTCCTTTCTCGAGTCTCCCGTGGCAGTTTTCTGTAGGTTGACCCAGATCACTGGCTTCAACAGCTCTCCTATCATCTCAGTGGTCTCTGTTCGGAGTGGACTCTGCACTTGTGACTCCACATGGAGCTTGTTTTATGCCTGTTTCAAGTGACTTTTGTGAGTGCAATTTTATTGTATTTTAACACACACTGTTGAATAAATCCTGCTACACCATTGTTGCATTGGCACCTCTTTCTCTCCTTTCCCTTTTTCTGTTGCAATTTTTGGATTCCCAGCCCACCCAAAAGGGCAGTCTACTTCCAGCCAGCTGTGTCAGCAAGAGACTATCCACTAACTGATTATAACCCAGACCTCCAGGGTTTTATTTGATTTATATATATCTATATACACATGTATATATCCTTGCCATCTTATATCATTAATTATTAAAATTATTTGAGGTGTATCTGCTCTCATCCAATGTTGATATAGTTCCTCATACACCATTCAACCTGATTGCTTAAGATCATCCCTTGACTGTAACAAGCAACTAATGCAGCTCTGAGCGTTGGTAGTTTTTCTCTTTATTATCCCTACGTTCAGCCTGCTTCAAATAGTGAAGAAGTAGCAACAGGCTGATCATGTACTCCCTCTGCTCTCTCCTCCTTTTAACATACCTGATTGAATCCTAATGCTTCCTGCCCTTCTCCCAATCCATGTGCTGCAGTCAGGTTCCTTCATTAGCTGTATTTAAAAATACATTTGGTGATGTATTAATGAATATATTGTTGTATTAAGTTAAGCTTCTTGCAATCATTTTATTTGCATTGTGTCTATGATCTATCCAATGTATAACCAATTACCACATACTTTAGAAGGTTTGATGTGCAGTCATTTCATTACCATCCTAAAATTAACAACACGATACACTCTGAGAGAGATAAGCTCCAGTCAAGAGGAGTTTTTCCTTCTGGTCTCTGATGTCCATTGAGCAGCAATAGTCCTTCAACAATGGATACGTTTAAAGACTTTGTCTGAACATTTTGGGTACAAAAATACGTATGTGCAAGCAAAAATAATGGCAAACAATTTTAGAACATAGTAAAAATTATCTAAGCTTTATAATTCAATTGTATCCATATTCTGGTAAAAAATTTTGGCTGGTTAAAGTCTACTCTCCTTTAGGCCTCAAAACACAAAATAATTTACAGTTTATACAGTTTGAGAATCCAGCATACTTTCATGATTTGAAACGAGCAACAATATATTTTATTTATGCACAAAAGTTGAATAAACACCAAAGCTATAAAGTCCTAAAGGGAATTGTGACACACATCGGAATTGCTTTTTCAATATTTCACAAAGGCTAGATAGAAAACATATAAGAGCATGGCATCTGAGATCAGTTTGTTGAAATATTGTACCTTGTCCCAACATGAGAGCATGGTACCATTATGATCAATTTTTGACAAGAAAACTTGTTCTCCAAGTAATCTCTAGGCACCCTTTGGGAATCCAATTTTTCCTTTCTGAGACAAACAAAGCATTTTGTACAGTAAAAGATCTGTACATTAAAATAAATATTTCCTTTGCAGGGTCTGGTAAAGCTTTTCCAAAAGCTTTAGCTTACATTGAGGATATTGCCTAGCATCTTAGATTATACCTGCTGATACCAGTACAGGAATTTTCTGTTTAGAAAAATGTATTATTATATTATTAGCTTTGCAGTAATCAATTAATGCAAGTTATAAAGAGAAATATTGGCAACGAGCTCAATTTAAAATCTGAAAAAGGTATATTTGGGAATGGGATTTTAGTATAGGATTTCCAGAACTGTTTTGCTATCTGATGATAGGCACCTTTAGAGATCATTGCATGAACTGGCTTGTCACAGGATATTTGTGTTTTGAATCACAGATTTTCAAGATTATTTTATTATGAAGTTTAACTACCTATCCTGGGTGAATATCCATATGCTGGACCCCCTACTTTTTTTTACCTATTTATAAATGATAAAACGTTTGGGATTAAAAGTACTATTTAATATTTGAAGGTGACACCTAGTAGTGGAATAACATCCTTAAAGGGTGTCTCCAACTCACAAGCAGACCTTAATGCATGATTTAATTGGAGAGCTATGTGGCAAATGAAGTTTAATGTTGATACATTTAAATGTATGTACTTGGAGGCTAAAAACATACAAGCATCATGCACACTAGAAGGACAACAGCTGGGGGAGTCAATGGCTTAAAAAGGATCTGGATGTTCTGGTATATCATAGACTTAATAATAGCATGCAATGCCAAACTGCAGTTTCTAAAGCTAGAGAAATAATTTATTGTATTAAAAGAGATATAGATGAGAGTGAGAGAGTGAGAGAGAGAGATCATTTTGCCCATGTACCTCATCTGGAATATGCAGTTAAGTTTTGGGTACCAGTTCTCAAAAAAAGGACATTGGAAAACTGTAGAAAGTATAGAGAAGGGTAACCAATTAGGAATATAATCTTTCATAATCCATTTAAATAGTTATATATGTTGTATTCTGTTGTATATGCTCTGTTAGTGTTCAAGACTCCTCCGTGCTGTAGTTAGCATTAACTTTTTGTGCATTGGACTAGTTAGAGAACAGTTGGTTGCTAGGTAATGGTTGAGAAGGATAGACTTTCTGTGAGGTTTATTAGTAGCAATAGGAGAGGGAGAAAGAGAGAAAGAGAGAAAAAGAGAGAAAGAGAGAAAAAGAGAAAGAGAGAAAAGGAGAAAGAGAGAAAAGGAGTAAGAGAGAAAGAAAGAAAAAGAGAAAGAGAAAAGGCTCCAGTGTGAGGTCAAACAACAGAATAAAAAGGAGTGAGAAAGATACATCTGAAGGGGAATAGGGTAAAATAAAAACACAAAAATAGAGACACTGGGTTAGTAAAACGTTTTTTGCCTGCATACATGATCCAAGTCATTGACACAAAATATTGAAGAAAGGGCATTAGCATGACAGCCAGGCAAGTAGCACTACAAAAAGGAAAGGTCATAAATAGCAGACCATTAGTGTGTATTATCTTTGGATTACTTTAACAAGCTATAGATTTAAGTATTTGTTGAGTGCTGCAGGCATTGTGAAAAAAATGGTTATTTTGTATAAAACAAAAACAGAAAAAGAGATTTAGCAGAGGTCTTGGCAGTCAGCCAGCTATTTGATGATTAGCATGCTAATTAGTTTTCATGTGTAATAACTACAGACTTATGAAATCTGCAAGAATTTCTAATGCACTAGGATTCAAATGGCTCAGTTCATCAGCTAACATTGTATGTTAAAGAAAACTCTAATGGGTTTGGTTTACTAAAGGAGCAGAGCATGTTCACTTTGCAAAGTGAAGTGTCACTTTCCAAGAGAGTTCTAACTTAGCTTAGTGAATGTGGTGAAAATTTACTTCAAAGAATACTAAGGCACCTGCAAGCAAAAATGTATTTTTTTTGCACCTTGTTGTATGATGGAAGTCAACTGAGCTTCACCTCATTCTCCAAGATAGGGTAAAATGCCCCTGCAAAATGTAAATTCTCTTTGCTTAGTTAACAGCCTATTTGACTTTAAGTAAATCAACCACCATGTCTCTGTTGAAGCAAAGAATCATAATTGAGTATCTCCATTTTAAATTTATATTTTTTTCCTGAATAAACACGATAGTGGAGGTCACTCTCTGTGGTTTACTATTCTTTGATAGAACCTTGACATCCAGAAACAGAAGAAATGTAAACACTGTGCCGCACCAACATTTTCATGGGACTGACAGGCTAAATTTCTCAGAAAAAATTACAAACCTTTCATTCACTAATCATTAAAAAGCCTTTATTTTTGGGGACCATGACATCATTCTCTGTCTTTTCTTGTTCAATTATTTTATAGAATTCATATTATGAAAACAACAAAGTGCAAAGAGCTCACAAACAGTTGCGAGAAGTAAAGGTAACAGTAGGACATCGCATTCCAGTGCATTCTATATATAACAGAGTACTAGATTATTGTTCTGGTGAGGAAGTGTCTAAGTGACTTAGCAATTAGCCATGCCTCCCTGAGCAGAATCTTCACTAAGCATGCTGCCTTTGGTTAGAATGGTGACCACTGGATAAGACAGCAGTTAGGCGAATGGAGGTGTAAAGGGCTCCTGGAAGCAAAGGGGGTGGTCAACACATGGGAATGTGAGGCATAGGGCATGTTAACATACCTAAGTAGTTTGTGGCACTGATAGGACATCTTCTCATGATATGGGATTACAGATGTCGTTTTAGTACAGAATTGTAAGTTGGTACAACCTGTGATAAGAGTGGGAAAGAAATGAGAGAGAGACAAGAAAAGGAGAGAGAGAGAGGTTGGAAGAGGAGTGAGAATTGGGGAGTACAGGAAGAGAAAAGGAGGGAGGAAGGAAAAAGGGGTCCCCGGGAGGATTGGCAGGTTGAAGAGCTGACGCAAGATGACAAACAGGTGTGGGTTGCATAAATATTAAGGAAGTAGTAATGTTTCATCAAAATTTGGAGGCAGGTAGTGTGATATCCAAGGATTCCAGAGCCATTTGTATTTACTCACTTTGTCCAATAACTTGACTTTGATTTTTGCATGTATCATAGCCTGTGTGATTTTTGACTGCGGCTACACTGAGATGGGGTGTTCTCAAGGCCTTTGCAATGGTTTGTTTAGCTGCAGTTGTGATGTGTAGTAGTAGTTTGAACTGACCTGAGGTCAGATCAGGTGGTTTACAGTTAAGCAGGACCACGGTAGGATCTGCGTCCAGGGTGGTGTTTAATATAGTAAATATTTTTGACCAGAAGTTGAAGACTACCGGGCAGTCCCACCAAATGTGGAGATGGGTCCTGGAGTCTATACAGCCACGAAAGCAGGATGAGGGGAAGGAAGGGAGATATTTAGTGATCCAGGCAGGGATTAGGTACCATGTCATGAGGATTTTGTAATTTGTTTCTAAAGCCACTATATTCCAGACTTAAGAAGCCACTCATCATTTTAAGATTCTCAAATAGTGGGGGAGTACAGGGATGGGTAGGACTCGGAAAAGGTATAATATTTTTAGGCAGTAAGGTCATTTTAACCACATGTATCCATCCTAACCAAGCCAAAGAAAAAGTGGACCAGGAAGACATAAGTTTAGTGAGATGGGTGAGCAGTGGAGGATAGTTTAAGGAGTAGAGGTCTGCGGGGTTGGGTGTAAATTTGATACCTAGATAGGGAATATAGTGAGGTTACCAGGGAAAAGGTACAACCTCCTTCAGATGGAAGACTGAGGAGGGTGGTAGATTGATATTGAGAGCAGTGGATTTATGGGGGTTTATTACTAGGCCAGAGATTGTTGCAAACCTCATAAGGACTGCCAAGAGGTTAGGGGAAGAAGTCAGAGGGGAGGTAATGAAGATCAGTATATCGTCCACAAACAAGCAGAGCTTATGGTGGGTGCCTCTTAGTTCTAGTCCTTGAATATTTTCATTGGATCGAATCAAGTGAGCTAAGGGTTTGATAGCCAAGGTGAAGAGAAGGGGGAAAAATGGCACCCTTGTCATGTACCTCTGCAGATATCAACGAGGTCAGATTTATAATCCGTATATTTCAGGTACACCTTGGGACTATTGTAGAGAGATCTGTCCAACTGATGAAATGCAGACCAAAGCCCCAGCGGGTTAAGATGAAATACAAGTATGGCCAGGAGACAGTGTCAATGGCCTTTTTGATATCCAACGATATGAAACAGGTAGAGATTCTGCGGTTTTGAGCTATGTGCGCTAGGAGGACTGCCCATCTAACATTATCCACAGCTTGTCAGGAGGGCATGAAACCCACCTGGTCACCAGGTATCAGTGAATCTATAGCTTGGTTTAAGCGGCTGGAGATAACTTTGGCTAGAATTTTGATGTCTAGGTTAAGAAAGGAGATGGGTCCAAAGTCCTTCCAGGAAGAATTGTCTGTATTGGGCTTGGAAAGCATCAAGATGATGGCTGTTAGTGTTTCTAGTCGGAAAGAATTGGCCATCGAGGAGTGAGTTAATGGCCCCCGACTAACAGGGGTGCAAGGTGGTCTGAGAACTGTTTGTAGTAGGTGGCCAAGAATCCATCAGGTCTAGGGAGTTTATTAGGTTTCAGTGATTTGATAACTGCTGTGACCTTCAATAGCAAAATGGGATTCTCAAGGTTGGACCTTTGTGGGTTGGATAGGACTGGCAGCCATAGGTTGGAGAAAAGGGAGGTGGCTTGTGGCTCATTGAACTGACCCAGTGGGCCGTATAATTTGGAGAGGTGTTTGCGGAAAACACCAATGTCTGTTAAGGGGTTATTAGAGTAGGACTCATTAGAGAGCTTCAAGTTAAGTTTAGATACGCAAACTAATTTACGGAGAGCCAGGGAGAGAAAGGTGTCTGATTTATTAGCGTTAGTGTAGATTTTGTGACTAGACCCACAAAGGACTTTTTCAGTGGCATTGGTCAAGAAGAGATCCAATTCAAGCCTGGCTTTATCAAGCGCTTGCCTAGTTGCTGAGGTAGGGGTCACTTGGAAGGCTGAAGAAGCTTTTTGGAATGGTGCATCCAACGATTGGTGTAGGAGACATCTACGTCTATGATTACCTGTTTGTGTGCCTCCCATAGAGGTAGGGGAAATATTTCAGCATCTGTATTAAAGGTTATATATTCTTTAAGAGCCAGCTCGATTTCTAGTCTATGGGAAGGGTGGGAGAGGAAGCTATCATTGATACACCAAGCGGTGTCCCTTTGATGTGGATTAAGGGAGTCCAGAGTGGTGAGAATAAGGAAGGAATGACAGATGAAAGCAAGACCGGGTAGGTTCCTATAGATAGCAAAATATGTTCGATGCAAGAGAAGGTTTTATGGGGGTGGGAGTGTATTGTCGCCTGACCGGGTGGAGTTTCTGACAAGATTTGAGGAGTGAGTGCCGATGTAGTAAATTTTGGAATGTGAGTTTGCTAGGGCTATGAGAGAGGGAGGTGAAGGATTTGTCTAGAAAGTTGTATATTACTTGATTAGAATCTCCACAGATGAGTAGGGTGTCTTATTTGTGAGATTCTACTACTTGTAGGAGATGGGAAGGGAAAGATGTGGGATTCCTGTTAGGTGCATAGTAGGTGACCTCTGTGTCAAGAAGGTGTCCGGTCAGTATGAGCTATCATCCAGCAGGATCCTGTATCTCTGCCTGGAAGGAAAATGGGGTAGATCGGTGGAAAGCCACTTGGACCCCTCTACTTTTCATATCAGCAGAGGCTATATACAGGTGAAACTCGAAAAATTTGAATATTGTGCAAAAGTTCATTTATTTCAGTAATGCAACTTAAAGGGTGAAACTAATATATGAGATAGACTCATTACATGCAAAGCAAGATAGTTCAAGCTGTGATTTGTCATAACTGTGATGGTTATGGCTTACAGCTCATGAAAACCCCAAATCCACAATCTCAGAAAATTAGAATATTACATGCAATCAATAAAACAAGGATTGTACATAGAACAATATCGGACCTCTGAAAAGTATAAGCATGCATACATACTCAGTACTTGGTTTGGGCTCCTTTTGCAGCAATTACTGCCTCAATGCGGCTTGGCATTGAAGCTATCAGCCTGTGGCACTGTTGAGGTGTAATGGAAGACCAGGATGCTTCAATAGCGGCCTTCAGTTCTTCTGCATTGTTCGGTCTCATGTCTCTCATCTTTCTCTTGGCAATGCCCCATAGATTCTCTATGGGGTTCAGGTCAGGCGAGTTTGCTGGCCAATCAAGCACAGTAATCCCACGGTCATTGAACCAGGTTTTGGTGCTTTTGGCAGTGTGGGCAGGTGCCAAGTCCTGCTGGAAAATGAAGTCAGCATCCCCATAAAGCTCGTCTGCGGAAGGAAGCATGAAGTGCTCCAAAATCTCCTGGTAGATGGCTGCATTGACCCTGGACTTAATGAAGCACAGTGGACCAACACCAGCAGATGACATGGCTCCCCAAATCAACACAGACTGTGGAAACTTCACACTGGACTTCAAGCATCTTGCAGTGTGTGCCTCTCCATTCTTCCTCCATACTCTGGGTCCTTGGTTTCCAAATGAGATGCAAAAGTTGCTCTCATCAGAAAGAGGACTTTGGACCACTGAGTGACAGACCAGGTCTGTTTTTCTTTAGCCTCAGTCCACTCCTTGTGAAAGTCCCAAACACTTTTGAATGGCCTTTTCCTGACAATCCTCTCCAGGCTGCGGTCATCCCTGCTGCTTGTGCACCTTTTTCTTCCACACTTTTCCCTTCCACATAACTTTCTATTAATGTGCTTTGATACAGCACTTTGGGAACATCCAACTTCTTTTGCAATTACCTTTTGAGGCTTTCCCTCCTTATGAAGGGTGTCAATGATGGTTTTTTGCACAACTGTCAGATCAGCAGTCTTTCCCTTGATTGTGATTCCTACTGAACCAGACTGAGAGACAATTTAAAGGCTAAGGAACCCTTTGCAGGTGTTATGGCTTAATTAGCTGATTAGAGTGGGACACTTTGAGCCTAGAATATTGCACCTTTTCACAATATTCTAATTTTCTGAGATTGTGGATTTGGGGTTTTCATGCGCTGTAAGCCATAATCATCACAATTATGACAAATCATGGCTTGAACTATCTTGCTTTGCATGTAATGAGTCTATCTCATATATTAGTTTCACCTTTTAAGTTGCATTACTGAAATAAATGAACTTTTGCACGATATTCTAATTTTTCGAGTTTCACTGTAGACCTCGGAATACAAAGTGCTAAAAAATTTTGGTGTGCAACGTTTTGTAAAGTGAGTCTCATGTGGACAGTCTACATGGGCTTTAACTGCTGAGAAGGATCTAAAAGCTTTAATTTTTTTGTTAGGAGAGTTGAACCCTTGGACATTGAGAGTGAGCATGTCTAATCTTTCCCATAGCCCCATTAAACATGCTCATTCTCAATGTCCAAGGGTTAAACTCTCCTAACAAAAAAATTAAAGCTTTTAGATCCTTCTCAGCAGGTAAAGCCCATGTAGACTGTCTACATGAGACTCACTTTACAAAACGTTGCACACTGAAATTTTTTAGCACTTTGTATCCCCAGGTCTATATAGCCTCTGCTGATATGAAAAGCAGATACACGCAGCTACCTACACAGCTCCTCCAGCTACCTAACCAACTCCAGCTGCAGCACAAGTCAGCGCGGCACCCCAGCAAGGCTGCGGCATGGTGTATGAAAGCCCATGAACAAGATGGTGGCTCCACCTACTTCCTCCTCTCATAGTGGGCCACTCTCCCTCAGGCCGAAACCACTGGCAACCTCTGAAGGGGGTGAGTCTAAGAATGGACTGCTAGCCACCCCACTAATTCTGCACTCTGCTCAGCCTCAGTCTAATCTACTTTGTCAGTTTGAGCATATGCTGAAGGAAGCGCTGAAACAAACATTTGACCAGATCACTGACTGCCTAATATGAGAGATATGTAACCTAGAGGCAATGCACAGCAGACCTCGAGCAAAGGGTAGATGACCTAGAGGCTCTCTCTGCTAACCATTCTGAGGAAATTGAGTCTTTAAGAGAAAAAAATCTCCTTTTGCAAACACACTTGGAAGATTACAAGAATATGACCCTCCCCTCCAACATCCGTATCTGTGGTATCCCTGAATCAGTAATCAACTTGCAGTCCCATCCGGAAGTGACTTCTCCATGCCTACCTAAATGGATGACTTAGTAAATCACTCGCTAAACCTAGTTTGACCAGCTACCTGAGGTTCCTCATCATTATATGATTGTTATGTTTTCCCTAACTGGTAAATGCTTAACATATTTAATTGTTTCAGTTAATACTGTAATTTGTTTGGGTTATGTTTGACTGCTGCCACGTATGATGCACCCAGATACTCCCCATATCTTTCCCATAGGTTAGGTAGCTGGAGGAGCTGTGTAGGTAGCTGTGTGGATCTCTGAGACGCGGAGCTCAACTCAGGCATGTCTGATCTGGTTAGCTCTGCACATGCGCCCCACCATTCTCTGTCTTTTAACCAAGTATAAATGGGAAGCATTTAATACACCAGAACATGTCATTCTGAAAGATACCCAAGCTCCATTTTCCATGCCCTAAATATCTATTTAAGTTATACATAGGCAGTGATGAAATACAAGTGGTCACAGTGTCTGAAGCATGAAAATCTCCCATAAATCTCATAATTCACAAATCTGTTTGAAATTAATGCATTCTGCATCTGGAAGCCTCAGAGTGATGACTGTTCTAACCACTGACATGGAAGAAATTCCACAGTTGAATGGGACAGCTTTTGGTTTTTTTTTCTATTTTTATGAAAAAGTATTGAATGTGGGTTTTTTTTTAATCATTTTTAAAATTGTATTTAAAATATTTCTTAAACGGTGTTGTCTTTTTTCCCATTGGATACCTTTTTATGTTTATGGATCAGGGAGTAGCAATATTCCTCCTCATCCAACTAGTGGGGTGTTGAAGCATGTGGCAAATCTAGAGTTGGGAACAGTAAGGTTGGGCAAGGAGAAAATGGTGGTGCAAGTATTGCTTATGATCTCCTAGATTGTAAGCTCGAAAGAGCAGGGCCCTCGAACCCCTCGTGTATTGTTTTGTTACTGTATTGTCTCATGTTCTGTCCCCCACTATAATGTACAGCACTGAGCAAACCTTCTGGCGCTATATAAATACTGTATAATAATAATAATAATGATATGCATGACTTTGGGTCATATTATGATGAAGTAATTGCAGTGTAGAAGCCAGTTTAAGGTAATGCAGGAGAATTCCAGAGAACTGTGGGGGCTGGTTCTTCATCTCCCCTTTTTTTTTTGCGTCTGCTCAAAGATAGTCAGCAGTGTGATTTTTCATGTCAGATCTTTTGTACTTCTGTCTGGTGCACAGCTTGTTCCTCTTTTATCTTTTCTTTGTTCTCTTTCCCAGGTGCTGATGTTGCTAAGGTTTATCCATCATTACTATAAAACTTAAACAGTAATTCTGAACTAATTCATTTGCTACACACTCAGCTTCACCCCCACCAACTACAAGGGCATACTCATGAGTTCAGCTCCATTTATTGTGAATTGTATATACTGGAGGGAAAGTTGCAAGATTTTACATCTGCATGTCTACTATGTAAATCTCCTGGGTATAGCCATCAGGCCAACATGCTAAATCACCTATCACTGATAACTACTGAGCTGGTTTTGGCTTCTCTAAAACTTAAAGGCCATATGATATTAGAATTCAGAATCTTACCCTATCCCTGTCTAAAAGGAGATTTATTTGAGTGTTTCTTACCCCTTTCACACATTTTATTTTGTAAAATAAACTGTTCCTTGTGTTGATGATAGTGCAAACATGTATCATGCTGCTCCTCTCAGTTTTGATAGTTGTTACAGCTCTGCCTGAGCGTCTGAAGAATCAGGAAATGAAAAATGAAAATAGTTAACAGAGTATGACATCGTTGGCTTTTCATCTCTATTATTGTTTACCTTATGTTCTCCACTGGAAATTGGACAGCGGATATCAAGTCTCATTTCTCCATCAGACAGGTACGATTCTTCGATAATTTTGTTCTGCAGCACGTTTAACAAAAGCATAGATTTTTACATAAAAATAAAAATACCAAAATTGGTTCATCCATCCATACATTGGTCACTTCATCCCTTTGGATTTGTATTGCTGTAGCAACTGATATTTTCCAAAATCACTGGTGAGCAGCTCCAGTGTACAGGGGCGGACATGCAGGTCTGTAATTTAAATGCAGAAAAGACAAAGCATGTCTCTTCTGCATTAAACATCCTGACTGTTCGCTCATTTTTATTTATTACAAAAGTTCCACTTTAAGCACAATTAACATTTCTAAATGTTCACTATAGTATAGCAACGCTTCACTTTTTGAATTCATGTTCACTTTTACTGACTCCACAAAAAGTATGCAAGAAGTGTCAAGGAATAGCAGCTTTCATCAGAACCTTCTCTCAAAATCATTTCCTTTGTGAGATCTTCTCTTTAAAGTTGATCTATAGATTTTAGTGACCAGGCTGGTCCAAAAGAACTATTTACTTCACTATCAGATGCATCTGCTGTGTGCACTTTAGAAACTGTATGTAACCTTAGCTACATACAGTATACAGCGCTGTTTTCCAGCAGCAGGATGGGAACCTCCCATCCATCTCTGAGAACAAAGTCAAAATGGGCTGAGCATGGCTCAGCCCTTTACAGGAAGCATTGTATTCCATGAATGAATACAAAGCTTTCTTTGAATTACTGAGGCAGAGATGCTGGCAGATGGCATCATGATCTCCATCTCAGCCAATCAGTCAGCGGAGCTCAGCCTGTCTGGATATTTATTCAACAAGTATAGTGCTTCCTGTGAATGGCTGAGCAGAGCTCAGCCTGTCTGGATTTTGTTCTGGGAGCTGGATGGGAAGTCCCCACCCAACTGTCAGAACACAGGACTGTATACTGTATGTAGCTGAGCCTACATACAGTTAAAGCAGAGTTCCACTCAAAAGTGGAAGCTCAGCTTGTTTGCCCCCCCCCTCAACTGGGGGCACCTTGGGGGGAGAGATACACATTTTTGACAGGTACCCGCTCCCACTTCTGGCTCAGATCTCCGCGGCGAAGTGAGCCGGAAGTTCGGCCCCCTCCGTCCTCCCACAGTCTCCTGGGAGCCTTCACAGGTCCCAGAAGACTGCCAGATCAATTAGATCTGCATGCGCAATGAAGCCACAAGCTGTCACAGCCTTCTGACCACAGTTGTGATGCCAGCGCTGGGGAGAGAAGAAGTAGAGAAGGGACGGCGTAGGTGAGCACATCGCTGGACCCTGGGACAGGTGAGCGTGTGTTTATTAAGGCTAGGTTCACATATGAGTTGGTGGTGCAACTGCGGATCTAGTTCTAATGGCATGCCGCCCGCACTGCAAAACGCAACTGTTCTGGGAACCGAGGTTCCCATGCAGGCTGCATTTTCAGAAGAAGTGCAGGGACATCTTCCCTGCGTTTCATGGGGCACAGGAGTCCATTCAAATGAATGGGCTCTCATGCCCACGCAAAACACAGCTCGCATGGCCCCATATATGTGAACCAGGGCTAAAAGTCCGTAGCTACAGTTTTTGTAGCTGCTGACTTTTAATAAATACAAAATTGACTGGAACTTTGCTTTAATACAGCACACACAGCAGCTGCATCTATTAGTGAAGTAAATAGTTTATTTGGACCAGTTTAGTCCAAATGAATAATTTAAACTTCACTAAAACTTGTAGATCAGCTTTAAGTGAGTCAACACAGGTCTTTTTGTTTGTCTTTATCATGTAGTTAAATGGCATGTAGTAAAATGCTTAAAATCTCCAGACACTTGTAAATAAAGGCCTCCTGTCAACTTGTATGCACATTAAGGAGAACGAAAAAGCCAGTTATTTGAATTACTTGTTGTTTTATCTTTCAGTTAGACTGTCTCTTTATCGGTTTCATTTATTTTGAATCTCTGTGGTTGGAGGATATAACATACTCAAAAAGGCAAGATCTAAAGCCATCTTTCCTTTTTTTTATTATTTTAACTTTCCCTGATACCCATGCTCTTTCACCTTATTCCTTTGTGCTGCGAGCTATGTAGCTTTGTGTTGCCAGCAGAACACTGAAAAAGACGTGACCATATCCTACTTGTCAGAAATATTTTAAGAAAAATCTCAAATCTTCTTGAAGACAGCAGCTTTTTTAACTTCCTCTTTCATCTTGAACCAAGAATGACAGTTACTTTATGTTTTATCATTAGAAGAAAAATATAGATAGGGATCAGTGGATTGTCTCTCAAATGAAAACTTTTGTTGGAATGATTCAGATGTTGTGTATCTGTAAATTGGAATGCAAAGTTTAACATCATTGCCTACATTTGTAAATATTTTTACATCAGTGAAAAAATATAGGCATAACCTAAAAAGAAGGCTTCCATTAAGTATCAACTAGTTTGTACAGACCTAACAGGATACAGTATAGGCCACTAAAGATGACCTTTACTGTAATACATCTAAGAACTACAATTACTGTGACTGCAAAGATTCATATATGTCAATTGAAATAAAAAGTTATAAAGGAATATTATTAAAGGATAAGTTCCCTTTTATAAAACAAAATAATAAATGAACATCTTTTTTGCAGGTAAAAAGCTGCATTTATTATTTTTTTACTCTGCAGCCTGTAAAGCTTTGCACCTGCAATCAGCGGATTGTGGGTGCAATGCCAGTATTCTGCAGATTCCGGGCCCCCAGGCGGAGCGGCAGGCGCCGGGCCCCCAGGCGGAGCGGCGGGCGCCAGGCCCCCAGGCGGGGCGGCAGGCTCCGGGCCCCCAGGAGGGGTGGCAGGCACCGGGCCCCCAGGCGGAGTGGCGGGCACCGGGTCATCAGGCACGACAGTGGGTTCCGAGTCAACTGGCATGACTGCGGGCACTGGGTCAGACATTGGATCGTCTGGCTCGACAGCAGGCATCGGGTCACCAGGCATCAGGTCATTTGGCTCAACAGCGGGCACCGCGTCATCTGGCAAGGCAGTAAGCACCGAGTCACCAGGCACGGCAGTGGGTTCTGAGTCAATTGGCACGACAGCGGGCACCGGGTCATCAGGTACCGGATCGTCTGGCTCGACAGCAGGCACCGGGTCATCTGGCGCTAGATCGTCTGGCTCGACAGCGGGCATCGGGTCACCAGGCATGACAGCGGGCACTGGGTCATCAGGCATTGGATTGTCTGGCTCGACAGCAGGCATCGGGTCACCAGGCATGACAGCGGGCACTGGGTCATCAGGCATTGGATTGTCTGGCTCGACAGCGGGCATCGGGTCACCAGGTATGACAGCGGGCACTGGGTCACCAGGCATCAGGTCATTTGGCTCGCCAACGGGCACCACGTCATCTGGCAAGGCAGTGGGCACCGAGTCACCAGGCCCGACAGTGGGCTCCGAGTCAACTGGCATGACCGCGGGCACTGGGTCAGACACCGGATCGCCTGGCTCGACAGCGGGCGTCGGGTCACCAGGCATCAGGTCATTTGGCTCGACAGCGGGCATCGGGTCACCAGGCATGACAGCAGGCACTGGGTCATCAGGTACTGGATCGTCTGGATCGACAGCGGGCACCGGGTCATCAGGCATTGGATCGTCTGGCTCGACAGCGGGCATCGGGTCACCAGGCATGACAGCGGGCACCGGGTCATCAGGTACCGGATCATCTGGATCGACAGCGGGCACCGGGTCATCTGGCGTTGGATCGTCTGGCTCGACAGCGGGCATCGGGTCACCAGGCATGACAGCGGGCACTGGGTCATCAGGCATTGGATGGTCTGGCTCGACAGCGGGCATCACGTCATCTGGCAAGGCAGTGGGCACCGAGTCACCAGGCACGACAGTGGGCTCTGAGTCAATTGGCACGACAGCAGGCACCGGGTCATCAGGTACCGGATCGTCTGGCTCGACAGCGGGCATTGGGTCACCAGGCATGACAGCGGGCACTGGGTCATCAGGCATTGGATTGTCTGGCTCGACAGCGGGCATCGGGTCACCAGGCATGACAGCGGGCACTGGGTCATAAGGCATTGGATCGTCTGGCTCGACAGCGGGCATCGGGTTACCAGGCATGACAGCGGGCACTGGGTCATCAGGCATTGGATCGTCTGGCTCAACAGCGGGCATCGGGTCACCAGGCATGACAGCGGGCACTGGGTCATCAGGCATTGGATCGTCTGGCTCGACTGCGGGCACCAAGTCATCTGGCAAGACAGTGGGCTCCAAGTCACCTGACAAGACAGCGGGCACCGAGTCACCTGGCATAATAGGATCATCAGGCTGGATCAGTTCATCAGGCTGGGTAGAGGCATCAGGCTGGGTAAAGACATCAGGCTGAATTGTGGGCGCCGAGGCACCAGGCTGAACCACGGAAGGCAGGTTCTCAGACGGCAGGCTCACCGGTTTGGATACTGGCAGGATGGTACTGGTTGGAAAGAATTTTCGCTTTTTTCTGGTTTTAACTACTGGAGCACTGCAAGTAAACGCAGGTCTGCAAACGAATGGAGCAGCTGAGGACAGAGAAGAGCTGGAAGATGGAACAGAGGAGGGAGCAGTTGCTACAGAGGACTTCTTTACAGAAAGGATAGGTGCAGCGAGTGGGAGCAGAGGACTGGTATGTGGTAGTTAGCAGAGTATACTGGGCCGTCACTGGGGGTGCTGTCGGGGATGTAGGAAGAGTGCCTTGAGCGGAGGAATGACGTTGTAAGCTGACTGAGGCTGGGTGCAACAAGTCTGACCATGTCTGCAGTATGGGTTGAACAAAGCTCAGCTTACACAAAGCCTGTCTGGTCAATGACTGCACTGCGTTTATACAATCCCTTAATACCTGTGGTGAACATGCAGCATAATGCTCCAAGAAGCAATCCACATCATCCTCTAATAACCATACCAGGGACTCTACCTGGTCTGCACTAAATGGTGGCAAAAAGTCATTCCTGCTTTCAGGGGTACCAGATGAAGCCAACTCTACACAAACCTGAATCAAAGGTTGCACCTTAGAGAACTCTGTGCCCTGATCTACTAGAACATGAGCGATCCGTATACATTCTAGCAGTTGATCCCGGGTATACTCCCTCAGAGTCTGATAAGCATATTCTCTGTCATCAAAAACCAGCAGCGACAAATACACAACCTCATCAAGATCCATCCTTCCCAGCAACAAGCCAAGATGGCTTCCCTGTGCAGCCACTTCTGGTCAGGATTGGCCTTGGTGTAATGTCAGGGCTCCGGGTAAGACCAGAGGTATGTGAACTGACGCAGGGAAACACAGGCTTCAGATATGTTATAAACAATATAATTTATTAATACTAACAATACATAAACGCAGTGTAATACGAAAACATAACACAGTGCAAACGAACCAAACCAAACCACCCACAGATAACAATACATACAATGTAAGCGAGTCAGGCAGGCTGGGTCAATAACAATCAGGCAGGTAGGAACAGGAGGAGCAGGCAGAGAGTAGTCAGGTCACGAGCCGGGTACAGCAACTAACAGGCAGGTAGGTACAGGGGGTCAGGCAGAGAATGGTCGGGGTCACAAGCCAGGGATCAAACAGGAGAAGTCAGCAGAGGTCCGGATCAGGCAGGGTCGGCAACAAATCAGTCAGACAGGAACAGGAACAGGAATGCAGGTAACAAGATACAGGGGCCCATGGAAAAACACACACCAAGGCACAGACTGCAGGTCTGGCCATCCCTTAAATACACCTGCAATCAGCCTCAGGTGTTTTGGCTGACTGCAGGGTTGAGTCTCTGATTGCTGAGAGCACCCGCTGGCCAGCCCTGGTACTGCAGCCCACAAGGCAGGTGAGTCCCACCATTATTGGCAAGTCCATTCCTGACAGTTAGTTAGTCTGGCTGAAAAAAAAAGACAAAAGTTCATCCAGTTCAACCAAAAAAAAAGAAAAAAGTTATAATCCTATACCCACAATTGATCCAGAGGAAGGCAAAAAAAACAGCAAAACATGATCCAATTTGCTCCTGCGGGTGAATATATTTCTTCCTGATCCCCAGAGAGGAATTTGGATATTTCCTGGACCAACTCTACCTATAAATATCCTAAGAACTACAAGCTGTCAACCATAGTGAATAATGGTAGTTGTAGTTCACACATTCACAGAACTCTGTGAGTGATGCAGCCATGTGGGCAGAGCCCCACACAGTTGCGCTCTTTTTAAATTGTGACAACGGGTATGGGGAGAAGATCCCCCAAACACTGTCACAGATCAGGGGAGAAAATGCAGGAGCTGGAAAATGTTACATGTTCCACCCTAAAAACAGGTAGAACATATAACATGTTCCAAAGGTGAACATATGCTTTCATGCATATTTGCATTTCCTTTAGAGAATCTGAACTATGGAAGCTTTGACCAAACATGTCAGACAAAGGATTAGTCATCAGTATTTTATGTAGTGCATTTGCAGATGATCTGTTCCTCCTTACATTACTGTGTCCCACACTGTCTCTGTGCTTGGTGGTGGCCATCTTGGTAAAGGAACAGGGCCTGGCTGTCTCATGTCACAACATCCCCCTGTTGACTTGTGATCTAATGATGGATGGGTTAATGATAAGGATGCAGCAAAAGAGGCAGAGAAGGCACCAAACCAAAGAATTAAGGCTTTGTTCACACTAGTGCAATTTCAGATGTAACTTGAGTCGCATGAAATCCCAATGTTTTAAATGCAACTCAGTACGGCATGATTTTGGAATTGGTTCCTGTATTCCTTTGGCATGATTCCAGTGTGATTCACCTCAAAGTAGCATCAAATAGCTTTCAAGCTGCCCTATATAATCTCGATGAAAGTCAAATCAAAATTGGATTCCAGCAGTGTGAACCTATCTTAATGCAGCAAAAGATGGAAGATTCTTGCACTTCAGGTCCTCAGTTATATATTTATTTCCAGCAGGGATAACAGTGAGCAGCAATGATTTGACATTACCAAATCTCTGCAAATCTCAAGAGAGTAAGGCCCTTTTCACACAGGTGTTTCAAACAGGTCTGTCTGTCAGTTTTTTAGGTGGACCTGATTAGAAGATACATTCACCCTTATGGACAAGCAGGTGTAAACAGACTTGTGTCCCTTTACAGCCACCTACCTTCGGTACAGCTAGTAAAAATAGAAGGGGACCCCGTCTGTCACGGATCCACGATCGCCGCCACCAACATGCGACAATCGCACGACCGCGACTAACAGTAATACGTCACGCCCACGGCGTCAGACCCCAGACCTTCTCACCAAACTCGTGACCGAAGGACCGGCCAATCTAAAACCGCGGTGTGACGCGCGTAACAAGGCCACACTCAGCTGCACCCAGCACAGCGATTGCCCAGCTAATGGACTACAATCAGTGCCTGCAGCCTAAATGCGCTTGTTACTGGGTCGGGTTAATTACGCAACTAACCCTCTACTGCCACCACCACTTTTGTCGGAGACTGGGAAACTCCTGTTATCAGATATACACTATAATGATTGAAATATTGATCTATATAGCACGGCCCGCGGACCTGTTATACAGAGATATACCAAACAGTAGCGTCTCTTCAAAGGCAGGGATTCGTGAATTGCAAATAAGCGCTTAGAAACAGTTTAACACTTTCAGAAAGAAAGATTTACTACTAAAAGTGTCAAACAGGTGCGATACAATATTTACAAAGAGATGTCACAAAATATATATATATATGTATATAAAGACACAGCAAAGAGATAATTAGGAAGAAGATTACAGGGTTAAGTTACTTCCCCATATGCCTGGGTTTGCAGATCCAAGTTATAGAGCAGGGTGATTTCTTGATCTCCTTTTGTTACGATGTTGCTGGGAGATCTCTGTGTGTGACAAACTCTAACTCACTTGTCTCTTCTTAAAAGTCCCTCTCAAAGGGGGGGCTCTGACTACACGTTTTGGGAGTGGTCAGTGGGAAACTCTGTATTAACTACAGCTTCATAATACATGACATGAAACATACAGTTGACCTGAGGAATATGCAATTACTCTGGTCAGTTTGATAATGTGTGGGCTTACGCCGTTTTGGGTCAATGCTTCCCAGCCCTCTGAGAAATGCTGCCTTATCAGACGTAGGTGAGAAAGGTGACAGTTTTCCCAGACCACTGGCACTACCAGGGATGTCTTACCCCGGTTGACCTACACCATCTGTCAGGAAATAACGTTTGCCTCTCAGGACTGGAAAGGGGGGATGTGAGGAGTGATCGAGGAATATCTCAAATAACAGAAAAGAACAAGAAAAAGAAGAACTCCGCTTCCAGCTCTGATGACCTAGTTTGTTACACCGTCCTCTTCCATTTAGGCAGAGCAGATCTGAGGTAGTTGGTTGTAAACAAACAGTGGAGTCCGTTGACTTCTGAATGCCCATAGAGCAGCGCAGGCTCTGTCCATCTTCACTCTGCAGAAACTATTCTGATCAGTAGAGGACCTCTTCCCCTGTTGATTGCAATGGAATCTGCCCCATGTGAAAGAGACCTAACAGTCAGAAGCACAGTCTTAGATTACCCCATACACCTACAGTATAGAGCTCAAGGCACAGGAGTGACAAGCACAGAAAGAGCACTGTTAATTTTAGCAGGAATTCAAGGCAAAACGTGGATGTTCATTAGAGTACAACCTTTGTTGACTTTTTTAGTTTGGTTTCACTTTAAAATTTACAAAAGAAAAAATGTAATCTTGAGTGTGATCTTAAAATGTGTGGCTATTACCACAATTTCAGTTTGAATGTGTAATCAGATTCAGGTAATGTACAATTAACAACTTAACTATATCCAGAAAGGGCAATACACAATAATAAACCAATGTCTAAGTAAAAAGTACCACACAGGGTTGGGAGGGGAGGGAAAGAAAAGATTTATTAGAAGGGGCAAGTTAGAAATGTATGGAATATTTATATGTATTGTTATCTCTTCTTATGGAATTTTTTTGTAAAAAAATGAAAAACTAATAAATATTTAAATTAAAAAAAAAAATAATAAAAAATAAAAAGTACCACACAGACCTGTTAAAGACTACAAGAGCCTTCTTTCATGGCAAACAGTGTGTATATATATATATATATATATATATATATATATATATATATATATATATATATATATATATATATATATATAAACTGTATATACAGTGCTCAGCATAAATGAGTACACCCCAACAGATTTGTCAGAAAATATTTCCTTTCCTTTCTGAATCAACATTTTCTATGGTACACTATACTACAAAATACTCCCACAAATGTGGGCCATTGATTGCAAACAAGATTTGTTAATTTGCACACACAAATAGAGTTTTTTTCCTAACAAATTCATTCAAGATGATGTTGCAAAAATGAATACACCCAATGAAAGTCTTAGGAGCAAAACAAAATTCTAATTAATAAGAATTCAACTACAGGTGAGTCTAATTATTCATTAACCACTTGCCCTTCTGAGGATTTACCCCCCTTCCTGACCAGGCCATTTTTTGCGTTATGGCACTGTGTTACTTTGACAATTGCGCAGTCATGGAGCGCTGCACCCAAATTAAATCTATGACCTTTTTTTCCTACAAATTGAGCTTTATTTTGGTGGTAGTTGATCGCCTGTGCGGTTTTTATTTGTTGCGCTATAAAAAAAAAAGACTGACAATTATGAAAAAAAAACAATATTTTTTACTTTTTGCTATTAAACATGTCCAGTAAAAAATGTAAAATATCAAATTTTGTCATAAATTTATGCCAAAATGTATTCTGCTACATGTCTTTGCTAAAAAAAAAATCCTGATACGTGTAAATTAATTGGTTTACGTGAAAGTTATATGGCAGTATAGATACTGGAATGTTTTTGGGTTTTTTTAGTAGTAATGGCGGCGATCAATGACTTATAGCAGGACTGCATTCTGACACTGGGGGGAACTGACCTGGTGTCACTGACATCCCCAGTGACACCAATACAGTGATCAGTGCTAAAAAAAATGCACTGACATTGTACTAATGGCACTGGTCAGGAAGGGTTAACATGAGGGGTGATCAAAGGGTTAAACGTGTGCTGGGAGTGTTAGTGCTTCACTGTAAGCCCACTGCTCTGGATGGTTATGCTGTGCACAGCCATCCAGAGCAGTGTCCCCGAACCGACAGAGAGGAGGACTGTTAGTAAACAAAGCAGTCCTCCTCCCCATTGGAGATGCTCAGTAATCACAGGGCGCCGGTGGGCGATCACCGGCCGTCATTGACAGCCATGGCCACAAGGGAAATTACCAGGCTGACATTTATAACCAATGAGCATTGAGATTGCGCTTCTGAATATATACGCACAGCCTGCTGGGATTTGACTTTGAGTAGCACCTTTACGCCATAGAGCTAATCTTTGGGACTCATATGTGCTTTTCATTTGTCTATTATGATGTTATAGATATTTATCAGTTATTTATTTGTTATATCTCATGCGCTGAGCTTTCTTTTGTTTTATTTGATTGAGATACTTCTGTAGTAAAAACTAGAGGGCACTTACCACATTATTCTCCATAGCATCAAAGCAGGAACCGCACAATCCAGACAATGGTAGTTTATCAGGAATGGGTGTCATCTACAAGCTACTACTTCAGAGAAATGACCAAATTTGTTGGGAGACTGCAACATAGACAGCATCAGCCTGGTCAACTTTGTATGAAATAAAATATTATTAAATATTAAATAATATTATTAAATATTAAATAGAATACTTAAAATACTTTAAAAATATCCAGACATATGGTATCTCCTTAAAAATACTATCACCATTTTTTATTTGTTTTACATTTTTTTAAAATGTCCCATTTTTTAAAATAAAATACCATTTTCACTTTGTTTTATCATTTGTTGCATTTCAGTTCTTCTGATCCCCTGCAGTCTCTTTTTAGTCCCTTTCTTCCTTCATGTACTACAGCAATGGCTGCATGACAATTCTCAGGGAGGGTTTCCTAGTGGTGACAACAATGGACCATTCCTTTGTAGTGTGCATTAAAATGGCCATTGGAGTTTTCATCTGAAGCCCATGTGACAGAGTGACAGCATACGTGTACTATGGGAGGAGAGAGAAAAAAGCTTTGTTGAATTTTATCAGGATGTGCCTGTAAAAGGAAGTTCATGTCAGGATCACCGGTATTATTTTAATGAAAGTTTCGGATTTCAAAATATTGAAAGAAACTTTAACATGTTAAAGCATCTATTACATTTTAATGACTAAGTTTACATCTACTTTAGTCTATAGAGACTAGTATGATCCCTCTTATCTTTATGCCAAATAAAATGTTGGCAAGGCCAGAGAAAATCTTGGCAATGATAAAGGCTAAGGTCATTGATTCAAATGAAAAAGATCTCAATTTAAAAAAAAAACTCATTCTTTTCATGATGTTCTTATTGTGCTGCTTACTCATTCAAAGAAGTATATTCTATACTGTATTTTTTTGTGCAAAACCAAAGCTATCTATACTTTGATTTTTTTTTTTAAACTCTGATCTAAAATAAAATAAAAAAATCCTAACTTTTGTCCAGTAACATCAAAAAAGTAATAGTAAGGGTCTTCTCAGAGGACAAAATTAGACTTCAAAGTATGATAGTCTGCTTTTCATAAGAAGCTTTATTATAGAATTTCTATTGCAAAATAGTTCCTAGATGAAAGAGAAATAAACCTTCCAGTCATTGATAAAGTGTCATTAAAAATATATTGCACAACCTTGACAAAGTAAAAAATAAATACTATTTAGAATGGTAGTGCCTATATAAAAAATGTTGCAAAATAAAAGGAATACCAAATTGGTTTGCTATCACCTCATATGTATGGATGCATTAAGATTCACAGGTTTTTGTTTTTTTTTAGCTAGTGGATGTGTCAGATCATTAGGATTTGCACTTTGCTTTACACCAGATATAGAAAGATGGCTAGACATACCTTCTAGTTGTAATAAAAATCAAGCTGCATGTCTTAGGATCACCTGAAAATGACTGTATTTAAACTTTTTCATCTATTGGCAGTGAGAGAGTTATAGCCTCAGCTTATTTACTAGGCTAAGTGAATATTCACTTTGGGAGTGGGCAAGAGGAACTTTTCTCACTAATGTAGATGCAGGCTGAAAACACATAAAGCCCACTTTGACAGACTTTTGTTTCAGCATTTCTTATTATGGTTAGACACAATTATAGATATTATTTAATAAGACAGAAAAAGGGAGTTAATGAGCAATCTCTAACAATTACATTTACTTAGAGCAACATATGATATATACTGCATACGCTAGCTGAGCATACATTCATATTCAAGCATTGGCTTCATTTATGCATATCTAGAATCTGTGCATTTAAACAGCAGGGTGTCTGCAAATGTAGAGATCTGCTGCCCTCTACTGTTAGTCTCTAATATCACAGTGTTATGTATAATTGTCAGCACTTCCTATCTCTTGGAGACTGGCTTTAAAACTCCAGAAGTAGGGAAAGAAAGTCTTAGTCACATGCCCTATCCATGCTGCTAAAATCAGACCAGAAGGAATTAATAAGCATGTGCATCTGTGTTTGATAGTTTGCAATGGGCATTTATACTGTATAAATCTAAATCCTTATGACAAATGTATCTCTGTTCTATTGTTATTATCTCTCATGCACAGTGCCAGATATCTAGGTCTGAGCTACTGTGTGCATTGTATGTAGTGGTCACCTTCTAGTATGTGAACCTGTTTACTGCAATGCTGTTTTTATACAGGCTCTATTATTTTATTCAACCTTCTGGTCTGGGATTATATAGCTAGTTTTAGTCTAGGGCTCAATAAGCATCATAGGCTAGAGCCAGGTTAGGCATGCAATGGTCACTTCTGGTAGTTAGAGGTCAATTTACATGACAGATTAGAAGCTGCTAGGGACTAAGAGGCAGAGTAGATAGGTGACTCTGAGTTCCAGTACTACACCACAGTTTCTACCCGTGAGAAGCTATGTTCCAGGCTGGTTGGAAAACAGTTTGAGATTCTGCCCATCACCACTGATCTTGTCTTCAATACAAAGACAGATGACACATTACGATCACCCTCAGGGGCCCCTGCAATTGGATTTTGTTGCAACATTCATCTTTAGGTATCTCTATTATTAACTATATACTGTATATCGGGGTATACATTGTTCAGTTCCACCATTACTCTTGTTGGGCCCTTTGCTGAGAATACCTGTCTGTGTGTTGGATGTATGTGCTATTATTAAACTTTTCTTATAGAAAGCTTGGATTATTTCCATACAGATGTGCATCTTTATACTAATGGTTACTGTTATATGCTGGTTGCAGTAGTTCCTCTGCTCCCTATTACTTTGATTAGATTACTGGTTAAATTCTAGACATATGCAAATTGAAAAACGGTGTTTCATTTTGGATTGGTTCGTTAAGTTACCAGTTTCATTTATCCAAATTTCTTGAGTTAATGAGTTTTCCCAAGGGAGTGGGGTTGAAAAAATATAACAGATGTTATGCCCTACAGGTATGTGATCTAATATGATGTGTTCTACCATTGCTTCATTCTTATATAGTGGTGGTGCATACCGAGATGTATATTTGGCACATCGCAAAGTTTATACTGGATGAGAGAGTTATGACTATGGGGAAATAATTGCACAAAAGAAATAGTCTGTTCAATCATGCACTCTTCTCATTCTATAAGTATTTAATATTTACAGTTTGGAACATTATTTGATAATAATTAAATAAAGGTTATATTTTTAATGTATTGGCCATTTTGTGCATAGGGTTACGTACCCTTGTAAAGTGAATTGTCTTTTAGGGAGAGCTGAAAGTCTGTGTAGGGAGAGTTATTTGCTATACTGTTCTATAGTGTGCTAAATTATTGTGGGTTATAGTATAGTAACCGCATACAATCAACATACATATCTCCTCCACGTCTTGCAACCATATACAGTTCAGCACTGAAAGGGATAAAACGCCCAGTACCAGCATTCAGGAAACCACCCAGACTCACATAAATTAACCATCAGGAAACTCCATGCAAATAAAGGAACCAAACCCTGCAAAACAAATGCTGCAAGCTGTACAGACACATTAATCAATTAAAAAGTGTCATACATGCAAAAGAAACCTTCAGTATTACAGGATTAAAGAGCTGTACCTTCAGTAATGTTGTGTATCTCAGTCAATGCAAACAATGCAACCAAGAATCATATGCTGGCAACACAGAACAGAAATTACAAAAGAAAATCAATTACACAGACATACCATTAACAAACATAACTAAAGCATAGCTGTATGATCCTGTAATATTGAAGATCACTTTAATGTGTGTGTGTGTTTTTTTTTCTCAGAGATTATGTTACTTAACATTCTGCTAAAACGTTATGTATTAGTGCTGCTTTGATCTTAGAAGTATGGAGCAAATCCCAAAAAGCTTGTTCTGAAAAGGTGAATGTAAGCACAAATAAAAATGTATCATGTGAGGTACTTAATTGTGTTTTCGTCTTCCTCTTCTGCTAATCTTGCCATAGCTCTGCAAACTGACTATGATTAGGGATGAGTGTAATGTACCTAGGTTTGATTAGAGCAGGGTATGGCAAACCTTAGATGAGTTTGGATACCAAATATGAACCTTATTGAAATAAATAGGAGCCAATTCTGTAAAATCAGTAATAGTACTTTTCTTGGTTATTAGGCTAGGAGGGATTGTTAAACAAATGGCATGGGGGAGTGGGCTGAGCATTGACTTTGGAGGACATGTACTAATGCAGAAAAAAAAATAAAAATTGACTGAGAGCAACAATTCTAATAATGCTTAAAGTGAAACATTAAAATATCCAGTTCCTTTAAATAACTTGTTTGAAACCTAAATGTGAAGCATCACATCTGAAGGATGTACTTACTATAGCAACAGTTACCTCCAAGTAAATGACAACTCCCTGCCAGCTTGTTTGTTTTTGTAAAAAAAAAAAGCATGAAACCCCCAAATGGTCCCTTAGGTGTTTTGGAGGACCTTTGGGGGTGCACATGCCATGTTTAACAAAAAATAACCTGGCAGTGAAATGTCACTTACCAGCAATTAAAAAAAAATGGTGTGGTAATACCCCCCAAAACCAATACTAGACCTTTCAGATATGGTAGGGAGTTTAGGAGAGAATCCCACACAAACAATTCATTGGATCACCCCAAAAACCATACCAGACCCTTTTCCAAGTATGCAGCCTGGCTGGCCAGGAAGGGGAGGGGGACCTTCTTGAACCAAACTAGGCCATATGCCCTAAACATAGGGGGAGTACCATGTCAAGATTGATGGGGAAAAGGGTATCTTCCCGCAATCCTGGCCAGGTGGTTGTGAGGGTTTGCAAATGGGGGCTTCCCAGAATCAGAAAGCCCCTTTATATAAGCCCCTTGGTATGTGTTCCCAGTGAGGGTTCACTCAGATACTGGCCCATCCATGTGAATGAGTAAGGGGTACATAGCACCCTTTCTTATTCACAAAAATGTAATTAGTAAATAAAAATTCTTCTACTGTTTTTGACAAGATCTTTATCTTTAGGTTCCATGAAGTAAATTAATCAATCACATTACTTAGCAATGTAGATTCTCATCAATCATTGTGTATAACACTCCAGAATACTGCTGACATCATTACTCAAATATGGCCAAAGCCTTGTTTAGTCTTAGTTATTGTTTAACCAATAGCCGCCCGGCCAATAGCCATTTGGCGGCCGGCAAAATGCTGTAGATTTCTGGGTGGACGCCATATGGCGTCCTCCCGGGCATGAGCAGTTTTTGTGCTTGCAGAGCCACGCAGCGGCGCGATCTGTCACCGGCCGTGTACCTCGGACACGGCTGATGACAGATCTGAGTACTGGCCCCCTTTGCCGGTACCATGTGACCTGCTGTGACCAATCACAGCAGGTCACATGACAGTTGTATACAATGGATGGCTTCATTCATGCCATCCATTGTATTCTAGTGTCTAGCTGTGAATGGTCACAGCGATCACAGGCACATGTCATGTGATTAGCCGTGGCCAAATCACAGCTAAGCACAAAAAAAAACCCTGAATAAATCGATGTCATTCAGGTGAATGCTTGCTTATAGCAAAGTAATTCTTTGCTGTAAGCAAATTGTGTAAAAAAAAAAAAAAAATACTATGGTAACATTGTACTACTTTGGACATAGTGAAATATGAAAAAAAATCTTAAAACAAAGAACAAAAATGTAGTAAGAAATTTAAAATAATAAAAAAATTAAAAGAAATTAAAAAAAGATATATATATTTTTTTTTTTCATACTGTCACCAGTCAGTGTCCCTGATCACCGCCATGCCAGTTATATGATGACGCTGTACTGCACTGGTGACAGTATGTAAAAAGAAATTGTGAAAATAATTTTTTTAATTTTTTCATTTTCCGAAAAATTATGACAAAAAAAATACAACTTCAAAAAACTCGCCATGCCTCTTATGAAGTACGTCGGACTGTCTACTTTGCAAAAAGGGGTCATTTGGGGGATATCTGTACTGTTCTGACATTCTTGGACCTCAAGAAATTAGATTGACTGTCAGTACTTAAGGATTGATCAATTTTCAGATCTATACCATAGTTTGTGAACTCTATAACTTTCCTACAAACTAAAAAATACATCCTAATTTGGGTTATTTTCACCAAAGACATGTAGCAGAATACATCTTGGCCTAAATTTATGAAGAACAATTATTTATTTGCAAACTTTTATAACAGAAACAAAGAAAACATGTTTTTTTTTCAAAATTTTTTTTGTTAATTTAGCAAAAAATAAAAACCCTGGCAGTGATTAAATACCACCAAAAGAATGCTCTAGTTGTGTGAAGAAAATGATAAAATTTTAGTTTGGGTACAATGTTGTATGACCGCGCAATTGTCATTCAAAGTGTGACAGCGTTGAAACCTGAAAACTGGCCTGGGTACGAAGGGGGTAAAAGTGCCCGGTATTGAATTGGTTAAATATGCCAGATAGCCATATTTAGACAATGATGCTTCCCCTCCGTTCCCTCCCCTTTTCTTACATGGTCAGGGATTTCCAGCCATGTATGCAAATGTGGCTATATGATGTCAATTTCTGAGGATGCAGTCGGTTGCTGCTCTTGCTGTATCCTTACCAATGATTGGCATCACCTGGCCTATTCACTTACAGATTTCCACCCATGTAAGTAAATGGGCAAAGTGACATCAGTGGTTGTTAACCATTAGCCGCCCGGCCAATGGCCGTTTGGCGGCTTCAATTGTGTCCCTGCATTCCGGGTGCACGCCATTTGGCGTGCTCCCGCACATGCGCCGTTTGCGCTAATGCAGAGCCGCGCAGCAGTGCGATCTGTCAGCGGCCGTGCACCTCGGACACGGCCGATGACAGATCCGAGTACCAGCTCCCGTTGCTGGTACCATGTGACCTGCTGTGACCAATCACAGCAGGTCACATGACAGTTGTATACAATGGATGGCTTCATTCATGATGCCATCCATTGTATACTAGTGCCTAGCTGTGAATGGTCACAGCTAATCACATGCACATGTCATGTGATTAGCTGTGACCAAATCACAGCTAAGCACAAAAAAAAGAAAAAAAAAAAGCTGAATGAATCGATGTCATTCGGTAAATGCTTGCTTATAGCAAAGTAATTCTTTGCTATAAGCAAATTGTGTAAAAAAAAAAAAAAAAAAAATACTGATCACTTCCCCAAAGTAGTACAATGTTACTATGGTAACATTGCACTACTGTGGTCAAAGTAAAATATGAAAAAAAAATCTTAAAAAAAAAAAAAAAAAATGTAATAAAAAATTAAATATAATAAAAAAAAATATATATATATTTTTTTCATACTGTCACCAGTCAGTGTCCCTGTTCACCGCCATGCCAGTTATATGATGATGCTGTACTGCACTGGTGACAGTATGTAAAAAAAAAAATAGTGAAAATAATTTTTTAAATTTTTTCATTTTCCGAAAAATTATGACAAAAAAATACAACTTCAAAAAACTCGCCATGCCTCTTATGAAGTACGTCGGACTGTCTACTCTGCAAAAAGGGGTCATTTGGGGGATATTTGTACTGTTCTGACATTCTTGGACCTCAAGAAATTAGATTGGCTGTCAGTACTTCAGGATTGATCAATATTCAGATCTATCCCATAGTTTGTGAACTCTATAACTTTCCTACAAACTAAAAAATACATCCTAATTTGGGTTATTTTCACCAAAGACATGTAGCAGAATACATCTCGGCCTAAATTTATGAAGAACAATTATTTATTTGTAAACTTTTATAACAGAAACAAAGAAAAATGTGTTTTTTTTCAAAATTTTTGGTCTTTTTTTGTTAATTTAGCAAAAAATAAAAACCCCAGCGGTGATTAAATACCACCAAAAGAAAGCTCTAGTTGTGTGAAGAAAATGATAAAATTTTTGTTTGGGTACAATGTTGTATGACCGCGCAATTGTCATTCAAAGTGTGAGAGCGCTGAAACCTGAAAACTGGCCTGGGCAGGAAGGTGTAAAATTGCACGGTATTGAAACGGTTAAGAATGCAGGCACCCACTGCGTTCTGAGCAAATATTGGCAACAGGAAGGATTCCCTAAATATTTGGCTCATTTATAGCTATAATGAGTCTTCAAATTTGTTTGATTACACAGTCAATGACTTGCAAGACCATAAAGGGAGAAACGGATTCAACCACACAGCAGTCAGAAGACTCTTGCAGACTGGGTTGGAGAAGCTCCTCCACTTGGGACAGAAATATTTATCAACAATCTCCCTCAAGAAATCTATGAAAATAGATGAATTCCATTTTTTCAGACTGTTGGAATATTGCTTGAGTTTTGTTTTATGATAGACAAATTATACAAGTGAAAGCAAACACCTGAAAGACAGCATGTGTAATGGACTTGGTGTAAGCATAGTGGTTCATATAGTGAACTCGGTGTAGAGCTATTCACCCTGAGGTCAACACGGAGGACAAGGGAACACTCTTTACATCTGGAGGAAAAGAAATTTAATCTCCAAACACAGAACGGTTTCTTCACAGTGATAGCTGTGAAAATGTGGAATAGACTCCCTCCAGAATTGGTTTTTGCCAGCTAAGTGGATTGCTTTAAAAAAGGCCTGGATGCTTTCTTAGATACACAGAATATAACTGGATACTAACATTTATAGGTAAAGTTGATCCAGGGAATATCCGATTGCCTCTCGGGGGATCAGGAAGGAATTTGTTTTTAAAGCAGGTGCAAATTGGATCATGCTTTGCTGGGTTTTTTTTTTTTGCCTTCCTCTGGATCAACTGTGGGTATAGGATTATAACTTTTTTTTTTCTATGGTTGAACTGGATGGACTTTTGTCTTTTTTAGCTGGACTAACTATTCAAGGTTGGAGGACTGTCTAGGGTGGAGTCTCTGGCGTGTCTGGGTGGCTGGCTGTTGATTAGCTTCCTGTTAATTAGATCACTGTTACATGTTAGTTGCTAGCTGTTGATTAGCTTACTGTTAATTAGATCACTGTTAGCTGTTGGCTGTATTGTTTTACATTTGCACTGTTTAGGTTTGCACAGGATAATGTGATCAAGCTCTTACCTGATCAGTGTGGGATGTTTATCCCAATGTGTAATATTTGCCTAATATTTGTAATATCTGCCCCTATTTCTGAAGTGTATAAAAACCTGTATTTCTATTCAATATAAATGGGCTAGATGATTGATTCCAAAACGAATTCAACTCAAAATTGACCATTCTTGTGTTCACTGAACACATGAATGGTAAGGGCATTTGGGTGGCTATTCGTGCTCTATGCCTCACAATGCACTGCACCCTGACAGTGCATCGTGGTTGACCAAAGCAATGCATCTGACCACAGGTCAAGTGCAATGCTTTGGCCAATCACAGCGCATGATGACATCACAAGGGGGCAGGCATGACCCCGCCCCCCGTCTGACGTCTGCACAGTATTTAAGAACTGTCATCCCAGCACAGCAGAGAGCAGAGCATTTCTTTTTTTTCTTTTTTTGGTTGGCGGTGGCGGCGGGCATCGTGGCTGACATTGGATCTACTTCAGGAGACTTTTTTTATTTTTGTTTTTAATAAAGGACTTGTCAAAGACTGTCGCTTGTCATTTTTCCACTACACTTTTTTTTGTCAATGTGTAGCAGTACCATGTACCCCATACTCCTTCACATGAGGGGCTGGGATCTGGGGACCCCCTTGTTAAAGGGAGCTTCCAGATTCTGATAAGTCCCCCCGCAGACCCCCACAACCATCCACCGTGGCTGTGGAAAGAGGCCCTTGTCCCTATCGACATGGAGACAAGGTGGTTGGGGGGGGGGAGGCCCCCCTGCCCCAATGCCCCCCCATGTTGAGGGCATGTGGCCTGGTATGGTTCAAGAGGACGACACTTGCTCATCCCCCCATTTTTTTTTTTTTTTATTTGCCGGGCAGTTCCAGCAGTTCTTTTTGCAATCACCTGTCAGTGGGGAACCCTGCTGACAGTTGAAACATGAAAGCATGTTTTCACTGCTAAAGTACTGCATGACTTAATAATATAACTCATGCTGTATTTTAATAGCTGTGCGGTATGTTACCGCACACTCAGATGCAGAAAAATACCGCTTAGTGAGTTGTCCCTGTTCGAAGTTCACGGTCGAACTTTCGATAGGTTCAAATGTTTTACTGTGAACCAAACAGAGTTGTGTTCGGCCCATCGCTACTGTCAGGGCTCCCAGGTATGACCAGAGGTGTGTGACTGAAGCAGGGAAACGCAGACTTCAGATATGTGATTAACAATGTAATTTATTAACACTTATTAACACTAACAATACAAACATAAACGCAGTGCAATACTAAACATAATACAGTGCAAACAAACCCAACCAACCACCCACAGATAACAGTACATACAAGCAAGCGTCGTCAGGCAGGCCGAGTCAATATCAATTGGGCAGGTAGGTACAGGGGGAGCAAGCGGAGAATGGTCAGGTTCAGCAGGTAGCAAGCAGCGTAGTACAGAGGGTCAGGCAGAGGGATGGTCAGGGTCACAAGCCAGGGATCAGAACAGGTAGCAAGCAGCGTAGTACAGAGGGTCAGGCAGAGGGATGGTCAGGGTCACAAGCCAGGGATCAGAACAGGTAGCAAAGGGACAGAAACAGGATGCAGGACAGATACAGGGCCCAGGACAAACACAACACCAAGGCAGAGTCTGCAAGTCTGGCCATCCCTTAAATACACCAGTATCATCAGTTCCAGGTGTTAGCTGGCTGAAAGGTTGAGTCTCTGATTGCTGGGAGCACCCGCTGGCCAGCCCTGGTACTGCAGATCAAAAGGCAGGTGAGTCCCACCATTGCTGGCCAGTCCATTCCTGACAGCTACTGTTCAATAAAGGAGTTTTGCTCCTAAGCTAGTGTCATCAAGACTTTAGTTGCAATGCCCAGCTATAGTAACTTGTCCTGTGTCCCAGCGGCAAGGAAGCAATTCTTTGACGGAATCACCCAATTGGGGTGACAGGCAGTCTGTCACAAACCCAGCTATTCTGAGGAGCCCCACCTTGATTGCTACCAAAATACCCTAGTTCCGTTGTGGTGAGGCTTCAACTTTCGGCTTTGGATCTCTCCGGATCTTCACCTGTGTTACCAGAGCTACCATGGACTTCACTGTGAGGAATGCTGTCTGTGAGGATAATTACAAGCATTTGTGTTATGTACTATGTTACTGAAGTAGGGGTTCTTTGCTTGACTCTCTTTTGTCTTATAGAGACTATTAAATACAATCACATGTTACTTCAACAAAGTCACAGACACATTGCTGTGAATAGTCCATGTTTATGCAGCTTTCATATGCTTGTGAATCTTTCATTATTCTGCAGTATATTCCTTTACTGCTAACCTGATTCTGGTTTGCATTATTTCTACTAACATTGTACCTGTTTAGTACACTACAAGTTAAAGTTACCTGCATAATTACCTGATTATTCAGCTGATTACCAGTTCTGTTAAATCCTCATAATCCTCATCTTTTGAGTCCTTGGAACCATTAGTTTCCTCCAAGGGCCCCAGAGCATATACAACATCCTAGAATAAATGCTTCCATGCAATGTTGCAACTCGTAGTCCTTGGGGACAGGAACTATACTTGACTAGAGATGCTGGCATTTCTCAAGTCTCAGACCAACAGTTGAATGATACCACACTGTCTTCATTCAGGCAAGGTCATCAGTGACAATGGAACTAACCTACTGGCCACCATTTGCCTGGAGAAAAAAAATCACAATTGCATATTGCTTGGCACATGACCTCAACCTGTAGCATTCAGAAAGTTCTTTGTCAGGCCTAAAGGGTTTGTGGCCACTTTAGGTAGTCACAACTGGCCATGGCCCACCTGGCAGAAATTCAGCACCAACATTATCTTTTCTGCTAGTTGTCTCATCTGTGAAAGCCCCCTGTCATTGTTGACCATGCCTCAGAGGCTGCACCAGCAACAGAATACGATTAATGAGTACCTCTGTGATTATGGCATGAGGACGGGCTTTGGGTAGCTGGGTTGTTTTCACTATGTCAATGGCTCATCACTAAGGACATATGCATCATTTTTACACCTTTTGAAAACGTTACCAAAATGGTAGGCTGTGATAAGGAAGGGGGGGGGGATTTGTGATTCAATTCCTCTTGTGTTCTTCTTGGAGAACACAATGCATGAGCTGACCACTGGAGCACAGAAGCTGGAGGAATAGAAGGACTTGCTACTGTCTCAATGCCAGAAGGAACTTTTACCTTCTGCCTCAATCCCTTTGAGGCATAGACATCATGGGGCTGATGAGGAATATGAGAAGGAAGGATGAGGTTTAAGTTGCAGGAATTCTGAGGAAATTATGCAGGCTTTACAGAGGATTCCCCCACCCCCTTCCAAACCCAAGGCATTGTATGTAGGTGAGGTAATTATAGAGGACAGTGTTGTCCTCAGTGACACCAGAGACCCATGGTCCTCTACTGCAGGCAGTTGGTGGAAAATGGGGTCATTTATGCTCAAATGCCTGCAAAAAATTATTCAGATCATCAAATAGAGGAGCCACTATTGCATGACAATCTATTATTAGCTCAATATAAAGATAAAATGGTTTCTATACTGTCACCATCACAGAGGGAGCCAAAAATGCAACACTTTAAGGTGGTGCTGTATAAGAACTTTCTTGTCACATCTCCTGGAGGTAGACAGAGCCCTTCTGATGACTAACATGCCTCAAATCCTCTGACCCATGAAGAGAGAGCAGCAGTGATGGAAGCTGCCTCAGTGCTACTTTTTAGAATTTTTCAAACCACAGCATCCATGCCTGTAGTTCCTGAACTATTTGATTTCTAACTTCATAGGGTCCAGGCCTGAAGCAGAAATACTCAGAGGTGACCCCACTGTCTAATGGGTGTCCAGGCTGGGTCACTGGTCAGAGCACGCTCAATACATGATGTGACTTCCAGCCTGCCCTGCAGGCAGTGTTATGGCAATGTTATGTCTGAGAAGGCAATGCAGCAGTGGAGCAGGAGGTTTTGATACAAAGAGAGTAATTCAGCTGGTCCCTTGCAGCGTGGACCTTCAAATTAGGCAGTCTTGGATTACCAATAGATACAAAATCCCTGCTATTGATGCTGCAAATTAAACTTTTATGTGTCATCCAGCTCCAATAGAAATAAATACCTAGCATCATTACCAGCTTCTGCTACTTTGTCTGCTCTTTTTCCTTTTTCCTGGACTGGTGAACATAGTGGCACTATGTTCTGGCCACACAATGTTTTCATAGCTTGACCACAGTTGAAGAGTTTCTAATGTTTGATGCAGGATAAATCCTTCATTTTGCTACAGAGTTTGCAGTGTATTCTTGGTCTACAGCACTGTAACGGTGCCACACACTGTTTTTGCAGTTTGCCCTTAGCTGAAAGAATCCTTATTGTTTGTGATACTGGGTGGGATGGAGTTCATGGAATTTCTTGTTTTGGTTTTGAATTCATTTTTTAAGACAATACAGTATGGTACTGTAAAAAAGAAGTTCACAAACTGTACTATTAGGCTGCTATGCAACGAGCCAGTTAGTATGAAACTGAGGGCTTTAGTCTTTTATTTTTGAAGAATAAACCTTCCTGTAGCTTTTTGATCTGTTGTTGTTGTTGTTGCCCTACTGGTCAGGGCTATTACCATTGTAAAAGCTTTTTTTTTAATGATTTGTTGAAATTAACAGATTGGGGTGCTGTTTTTGAATTTAGACCAGGCTACATGTAACAGTTAAAAAATCCAGTACACATCAAAAATATGTGAGGTCAGAACATAGTGCCACTGATGCTACCTGTGAAAATCATACTACTTTAATAATAATATTTTGTAACACCACATACAGCTTAAAGGCATCATCCAAGCATGTAATTTAAAGGATTGGTGTTTTTTCTATGCCACCCTTGAACCTTCATTAAAAGAACCCATGTAGCACTGTATGATATTTTTTTAATCATTTTGCTTTGATAAAGATTCCCCATAGCAGTTCCCAGCAGCTCATACCATTTATTTGACAATAGCTTACTTATCAGCCCACAAAATGGCCAGAGTTTAACACCTGATTTACTCTCTTAGACTTCTATAGGATTTGCTGCAAAATTCAGCTTTACTTAACCTTAAAACAGTTTTGCCAAATGCTGGCAGATTCACCCATCACTACTTTTCAGAGGATTACAGGATTATTCAAGGTTGATATTCTCAACCTTGTACTATCTTGTACATTGTATTAGCCTCTTGAAAAAAATAAACTTAATGAATGATTTACATTGAATACATAGCTGAATGAAAGAAGATTAAATATCTCTGACAAGGACAACCAGAGATAAATGTTTTTTAAGCTCCCCTCCGTGTTGCTCTTTTCCATGACACCTTGTGAAAAAACATGCTTGAGTACTGTTGGCTTAAAGCTTCCAGTCTGAGTGCTTTTTACTTCCTGTCCCTTTTACAATGACTAATTACATGCATTAAAAAAAGAAGGGATCGGAGGTAGAGAAGGCTTGGATCAAAAACATTACGCTAATGGTACTATTGCACTCTCCACAGAATTTTCAGGAAACTGTATCTTCTAAAGTAAAGTCCATAGTTTAGTGTAAATTAATTTAATTTAACTTTTACCCTTTCCTCCCACTGTTCTTCCCATAGATACGTCCAAAATGTCTCTCTTATATAATGTTTTTTCAACCTGTAGATTTGGTTTAGGTAATTCACTAAGTGTAAAATGTTAACCATGTATTTCTTTCTTTATTCTAACATCTAACATTTTCAAACATTCTAACATTACTTGGCTTCTATCATTTATTTCCCAACAGTCCTAGTTTTGTGTCTCTTTACCAGTTTCTAGGTCCTAAAAGTGCTGTGGCTTGTGAAAATTGGACGTGGTTTGCTGGAAGTTATCAATTTTGGAGTGGAGTTTGGGTGACTCAAGAGTGATGCTAAAAATTCCCCAGTTTAAATGTTTAAGGTTGAGAGCTGTGTCATCTGTCTAACTTATTTACTAGTTATAGAAGTAATAATATTTTAGACACCTTAGACTGTTCTGTTAAAATCCAAGATGCACAAAAGGTGTTTAAATGTGTTTTCTATCATAAACCCAAGTGAGATTACTTTTGACAGAAGACGGCTTTTATTAAAGATTGACATTTTGAAGATATACAGCCTCTATGGCTTTCAATATTTATTATTTCTTCATTTATCATGATCCTGTTTTAATTTAATGTTTGAATTGAATAGAAAATAATAAACAATATTATGTAATTCTATTAACAATCTGTGTGCAAGTTTAAAATGTTTCATTCAAAATATTTTTGCTTCCCACACATCCCTTTCAAAACAGCTTCTTTGAATTTGGATCAGCACCCAGTCATCAGCTATTCGTTCAGCTTGTCAAATACAGAGGCAAAAGGGCTTTCTAATTAGAGCTGCTTTCAGAATAGTGAGGCCACATTTTATACTTAATTTACATTAACACCCCCTCCTATTTTTCTCACCAAACAATAAACATTCATATTCAAGTGTATATCACGGTTGAAAATTCAGAATTGCTTTATTACCATTGTTCATATTTCTGTCCTTGAAGAGTTAGACATTGACCTATGATTTGGCAGCACAACACTTAAACACATCCCATGTAGCTTACTGCTGACAAGAAGCATGATAGAAGACTCTTAGAACTGTCACTTGTAATCCCACAAAGAGAAATAAACTAGAACAAACATTGGAGATGAACAAAAATATAAACATAATAGATCTCAAACCATTTGTAAATCGGCAAAAAAAAAAAAAACCTCAGTATCTGAGGATGCTTTTAATTGCATTGTTATAACATTCACTTGACATATTTAAAATTGAATATAAAAAGTAATTTTTGAAAAATCTATTTCACTATATGTTGTACAAATTGTTCAAATACAGAGGCATAGTTTAATTAAGGTTTGATAGACCTACAATATGTTAGCATTTCAAGTAAATACAGAAAGGAATTTGTAAAGTCTTCACTGGAATTTTAAAAAAAAATAGTAGTGGATTTATTCCAGAATAAATTATTTGTAAAGCTCATCTGTGTGTTTACCATTAGTAGTAACATGAATATAACATGAATGGCAGCCTGATTACAACATTTGAAAGGACTTGTCATAAATCAATATGCCTGAACAGAGAAAGCATGCACGGGAGACCTTGGGATGAAAAAGACATGTGGTGCTTGCCCCAATAAAATAGGTAAGGCTGAATTGTGCTGAATATTGGACATATCTTTAATGAGGATAGTTAAATAGGGTTCAAGCCTACATACTGTTGATGGCAGTGTTAGGAAGAATGCCCCTTTATCTTGTTGGTCAATGTTGGGAAGAATGCCCCCTTCTGTTTCTGATCAGTGTTAGGAAAAATGGCTTTTTATTTTGGTGGACAAAAAAGAAGGATCCTTATGTTGGTGGTTAGTGTTAGGTAAAATGCCCCTTTATGTTGGTGGGTAATATTAGAAATAATGCTCCCTTATGTTGGTGGTCAGTGTTAGGAAGAAAGTCCCTTTATGTTGATGGTCAGTGTTAGATAAAATGTCACCCTTTAAAGTAGCCAGTAGTAGTAAAAATGTGTACACTCAGATTATACCATTCAAATTTCCCTGGAAACTGTCAATGAAGACATAGATAGACCTGGTGGGGAAGTACTATAATTCAAACACCCCACAGGCTGCATCTTTTAATGTGCAATTATCAGGAAAAGGTAGGACAACAAACCTGCTGTCAATTTAATAGCAGACTTGATGGGGAACATTGTGCACATTTCCCCTCAGGTTCTACCCACTCTCCTACAATGCACTTAACAAACAGCAGGACAGCAAACCAAATGTCATTTAGCTCAGGAGAAGACCTGATGGTGAACATTGTGCACATCTCCCCTTAGGCTCCACCTATCTTTCACAACATAGATAGGTTAAGGAGCCATCCTAGTGGGGAACAATATGCACAAATCCCCTAAGGCTTCACACATTCTAGAAGGCAGTTTTCAGCTAAAGAGAAAAATACAGATTACATCTGGGATCTGCGTGATGACTGGACTGTTGTAATAATCTAGGACAGTTGTAACTGAATATAATTGTGTTACAACTATATGAACCTGTTTATGCTCTCTTTTTAACATGTACATGATTTTACCATTACTTTGCATACAGTATACTGTATAAGTATTTGTGAGAAATTTTAGAGTCATCAGTAAGCCATGTAATGTCTGTTCACGTTACAACCTGAGAACCTGGCTAATTATTGCAGAAGATACCTGCCTCTAAATTGTCAGTTATAGTTTAAACATTAACAGATGTACAAGGACACATTTATTATTGTAAACATGGGGCAAAGTAACTAACAAATGTGGTTAGCTAAGCTATGCACAGTTCAGTGTCCAAATGTATGGCAACTAAATGAAGTCAGTTAGCTAGTCAACATTCAGTATTGCATGACCTGTGGTTTGGCAATGGAAGGAACTGTAAAAACTACTAAAGGCTAAAAATGATTCCATAATTCATGCTGTATAGAGGAGACCATATGCATCTTCATGTGTGCAGAAGTGCAGGCTTTGACAACAGTTAACGTGTATATGAGTGTATACGTTACAGCTTAGGAATGAAGGTTCTGATGATAAATACCTTTGCATATGTTGTTGTATTTGCTCTAGTAAAATTGGGGGAAATTTACTAAAACTGGAGTGTGCAAAATCTGGTGCAGCTCTGAATGAAAACCAGCTTCCAGGTTTTATTATCAAAGCTTAATTAAACAAGCTGAAGTTGGAAGCTGATTGGCTAACATGCACAGCTGCACCATATTCTGAGTGTTACAGTTTTAGTAAATCCACCATAAATTACTGGTCTTTTGGAGGTTTATCTTTATTTAGTGCATCCACACTTCATACTTTAAGCTGACCATAGATGGTGGATGGGACATTGTATTCTGATAGCAGCTCCTACTTACTACACCTAATTAGAACATAAGGCAAAAAGCAGCATTAGTAGAATGCTTTGTGCATACTGAAAACTGGGACTGCAACAAATTGCATTCAGTGCCAGATCTTTATGAGCCTCTGCTGCAGGCAGTATCCTGACAGTACCCCCCCCCCCCCAATGGGCTGCCTCTGGATGCCCACTCCAGCCACCTTTTCTGGATATTTGGCACAAAATTCTTGGAAAAGTCTGGGAGCATGTACGTTTACTTCAGGTTCCTAACAACTTTCTTCAGCAGTATACCTCTTTCATTTGATTAGGTATTGGATCTGTCTTTCCCATTTCCTGCAGTCTAGGACTGACTCCACCTTATATTCCATCTCTTCTCCAACTGTTATTGGTGGTGAAGATGGATTGACCCTTCCCAGAAACGGGTCAGAAGTTGTTGGTTTAAGCGGGGAGATGTGGAACACTGGGTGAATCATGTAAGGATTCCTGTCAGGAATCAATAGCTCATATGCTACAGGATTAACTTATTGCTTGATTTTAAATGGTTTTCGTGACAGGCAGGAAAGTTTCTGATTGGCAGTTGATAACCAGACCTTATCTCCAACCTTCAGGGAGGGGTTTCCCCTTCTCTTTCTTTCAAAGTGTCTTTTATAGACCTGCTGTGCCTTCTGCATGGACTCTTAGACTACCCGATAATTATTTTGCGCAAGGTAATTCTGTCTTGCACTGCAGGTAATGCTGATGTGAGCACAGTATCTGGTAAACAAGAAGGATGGAATCTATAACTAATCTAGAATGGGGGCTGTTTTGGGGCTGAATGAACTGAATTATTGTATGTGAATTCTGCCAGTGGGAGAAGAGACACCAAGAAACAACAATGATACTTTATCAGAGTTTTTCTTGTAAGTTCGGTTTGCCCATTGCTTTGAGGATGATAGGCTGATGATAAGCAAAGTTCCACCTTTTAGAATCTGGAGGTAAATTGTACTCCCCGGTCTGAAACAATGTTACTGGGAAGTCCATGTAGTCTCCCCATTTCCTTAATGAATATGTGTGCACCATTGGTAAGAAATGGGCCATCTTAGAAAGCCAATCTACCATCACTAGAATAGTAGTAAACCCTTCAGAGGGAGACAATTCCACAATAAAGTCTATCAGTTCCCAGGGGTTATTTGGGACAAGTAATTGTCTCAGCAACCCCTAGGCCTTAGCTTTACTTCAAATAATTTTCAAATAATTCTTTCAATCTCGATTCAAGTTAGGCTACCAAAAAGATCATTGGACTAGCTTGATTGTCTTATGGACTCCAAAGTGTCCAGTTGCCTGGTGGTTATAGAAGGTCCTAAGGACTTGAGATTTTACTTCCTGAGGAACTAGATTTTGTTCTCGTACCACAATACTCCATCCTGCTTCCTCAGAGAGCCATATACGGATTCTGAGCATAGGATGCCATTAAGCTGGGCTCAATCAGTTTGAGAGGACAGGATAGTGCTTGGGGGTGCACACTTGGCTGATTCAGGAAACATACGAAATAAAGTGTCTGCTTTCCCATCTTGGACCTTGGGTGATAGCTTATGTGGAAGTTGATTTTGGAAAAGAGCCCACCTGACTTATTGGGGCCTCAAGCACTTTGCGGACCTTAAATATGCTAAATTGTTATGATCCGTGAAGATCATGATCGGATGGGTAGTTCCTTCCAATAAATACCTTCATTCTTCAAAGCGTACTCTATCTGCCAAGAGTTCCCTGTCAACCACATCATAGTGTTTTTCAGGAACAAAAGGCTACCAGATGAAACAGAGCCTTTGGACCCTACCCTACCTTTAGTAGAGCACAGCTTCAGAAGCATCTACCTCAAAGACATAGGGTAATGCAGGGTCCAATTGTTTCAGAATGACCCCTTACTACCCGTCAACGGGTAATAAATGGTGATTAGTACAAGAATCATGGTCCCTTAAAAAGGGAAAATATATACGTGCTAATAGTGAAAAATAAGTGCCTATATGATAATAATGAAAAAAATTATTAAATCATTGTATCACAAACAATAAGAATTAAAAGTCCAAGAAATATATATATATATATCTGTGATAGCAATCAAAAAAATATATAAATTCATGCAGGTTATAAAGTGCACTGGTGATCTTCACTCAGGTGAAGTGCGTCACCGCGTAACCGGAAATGGCGTACCGACGTGTTGCGTCACATGGCTCGTGACTTCATCAGGGTTCACGAGGGTTCACTGATGAAGTCACGAGGCATGTGACGCAACGCGTAGGTACGCCATTTCCGGTTACGCGTTGACGCACTTCACCTGAGTGAAGAGCCCATATTGCTACACCCAGTCCATGCAGTACACCCATAGGATGTGGTGACTCTGTTCTTTCAAATTAACGTAGATATGTAATTCCTGGAGCAATTTTCAAAAAACAACTGCAGGCTCCAGAATCATTGATTGCCCACAGTTTGATCTCCCTTCCAGCCACCTCTAATGAGATGAGAAAAATTATATGAGTGAGTAAAGTCCCCAATAGCTGGAAGTACATATGTTATGGCAGTCTGGACTTTTGGTCGGACAGGGCAGTAGCATAGGAAGTGGCCTGAGGTTGCCCTGTAATCAGCATGCCCTCTCTTCAGGTCTTCAGGGGTTAGCGCAAGTTGAAGAAGGCAGATTTGCATTGGTTTTTCTCAGATGCTGGCAGTTTGTGAAACAAGAGAAGGAGACGCAGGACCTTTGGTAGTACCCATGTAGGCCATAAGGAGTGGGTACTCTCAGAAAGCAGGTCCCGCAGTCCAGTTTGATGGCATATTTTGTGAGGTTCTCCAAGGAATCAGAAGCTTCAACTCTGGCTAACTTATCCTTGAGGGCTTTGGACAAGCCTTGATGGAACTGATATTTTAAGGCTGCATAATTCCACCCAGTATCCGCTGATCAATTGCAAAACTACAACGTAGTCTTCCACAGGTCGCCAGCATTGTTGCAGAGTGTAAAGGGAGGATTCAGCTGTTGTAGTTATTTGGGGGTCATCATAAAGATTAGTCATGGCCGCAAAGAATGTTGCAACAGAGTTGAGTGACAATTTCTTTTGTTCAAGCAGGTTATGAACCCAAGATTGGGGTTCATCAGATAAGAGGGAAATGATGAACCCCACCTTGATAGTCTTAAGTAAATAAGTCCTGAGTTACAGGGCAAAATAAAGTTTGCAGGAATACTTAAAAGCCCGGAATTTGAGTCAGTCCCCTGGAAAGCATTCAGGAGTGGGGATGCAGCAGCTTGAGCTGCGCTGGTGAATGCAGCTGAGGTAGAGGGACCAGATGAAGGATTGTGATCTGCTGAAGTCTCAGAGGTGATTAGCATGTGAAAATGTACATGTATGGAAGGAGCACTAGCCCAAAAGATAAGAGTCCAAATTCATTATTTTGACTGCTGATGCAGACACTGCTGGCAAGGAATCCTACTCCAGCAATCAGCTCCCCTGCACATATTTAAACAGGAAAGCCTTTCTTTGAGTCCATTCAAGGTTCTCATTTTTAACTGAAGCCCTGATGATGCCTGACAGCTTGGTATAGTTTGGTGATGGTTGGGGCATTTAAATTGATATTTTTCATCTGTTGGCTAGTTTTTCATGTATCATTATTCAAGAGAGTTTATGTACTTTTCTGGTCATGTGCTTGTATTTCAGGAGTAAAAGCTAATTGATCTTTATGTATATAATGGTTTAAAAAGTTTGCTAACCTATTAAAGGAAATCGATTGTCACAGCATATACTTTCCTTTTAGAACATCAGCATTATAACAGCAATACAAACAACAGTTATTTTTTACAATCCAGTATAAGCTTACTTGAAAACTTTCTTTTCATATTGTGATTGTTGCCTGTCTGTTGGTCATCTCTTTTCACAACTTCCTGGATTCCCTGCATGCTTTTCAGCTACCCCTCTGTTGTTTAGTTTCAGGTTCCAAGGACAACATGGCACCTTGCTACCTGCAAGCAGTGATCCTGAAACTCCTCATTTCACCTCTGTGACAGCAAAGTGACTATCAGCAGAGCATAGTGAATATGTGACAGAGAATTAAAGGAAGTAAATGTGTGTGGATCTTCACAAAGTAAGTTTACAATCTTTAAGATTGTTCAGATTAATAGGAGTAGGATAGAAATAATTGAAATACAATGTAGAAATGTATTTGTGATTTTACATTTTGACCATAGATTTGCTTTATTATTAACCTCTCTAGCCTCTCCACATGCACTGTCTACAGTCCTAATATGGTGAATATGTGTCTTTAACCACTTCTCACTAGGCCAGTGTACATATATGGGCAGGTGGGTGCTCTCCAGTTCAGGGAGGACATCCAGGGACATCCTCCTGCTCACATGCCCCCTGGTGTGCACAGTGGCATGATATTGTGACCACTGTGCCCCATGGACACAGGCGATTATAGTGCTCTGGTGTTCTGGCGTTTGTTAACAAGCTAGCCAGATATTACGAGTGATATAGGTTTGCCAAATAATGGTCATGGTCATATTTGGTCACACAGGTCCCCAAGCCTGTTTGTTTTCATAAGGCAGTGGCTGGGGATCTATAATTTTGTCTGTAAGCATTATTGGGTGGCAGGTCAAAAAGTCATTGTGTCAGTGTATCCTCTCTTGCAAAGCATCTTGCCACTATATTAGGGGATTAAGGGCCTCAACTCTGAATAAATTCTCTAAGAGGATGCAGGGATTTGTTGGGGAGTTATCAAAATCTGGAAGCCCCATTTTTAAATTTAGAGCCCTCAGTTCTTTCCTCACAGGGGAAGCAAAGCAAAAAATGCTCACACTGTAAAAATATCCTTTATTAAAAGAAATCATAATATAAAATATATCCCCCAATGTAAATCTAACATCAGTGTAGATCAACCACAACGTGTCCTCACTACAACAATGTCCTGTCTCTCAAAGTTGACCTGTCACACCACTGCTGCAAAATTACATATTCCCAGCTAGCAGCTGTTTGTAAACAAACCGGCTGGGGTACCTGAGTGATATTGTTGATTAAATATAGTCATGAGCATATTTGGTCAACAGCAGTGCCCAGGATCCTCAGCTGCTTTGTTTAGCTGTCATCTGGAGGAGGTAACAATACAACCACACTGACACTAGTGCTACATCTGCTAAACAACAGATCCCTGGCCAGCTCCTTTATTTGAAAAAAATAAACAATGTACCTCAATGAAAATCCAATGTCAATCATGTCTTCCAATGATAAAAATCTTTGTAATTCTTAACAAGCCACCACCATAATGATCTATTGCCCGACGATGTTGACAAAATGACCTGCCACCTGATGATATTGGTCCACTGCCTCAAATTGACAGATCCCTAACTGGCTGCTGTATATAAGACAACTGGCCAGGGATCCAGGAGGATCCTGAGTGATGTAATTGACCAAATATGGCTGACTGGTGTGTTTACAAACTCCAGCAAGCTGGGTATCTGTCATTTTAGGGTGAGAGCAAATGATGTCCGATCGGCTGCACTCCAAACAATCCATTTTACTGAATCAAGATAAAACCAATACAGAGAGTGGAAATACATTGGGGGGCTGACAGTTAAATGCATTTTACACTAAAGACAGAGCTTATTCATAATGAATGGGTAATGAATATGCGCTGTCTTTAGCATGAAATGCATTTACCTGCCAGTCCCCCACTGTATTTTCACTGTCTGTATTGGTATTATCTTGGTTCAATAAAGTGTGTTGTTTGGAGTGCAGCAGATTGGATATCCTTTGATCTCATCTATGCAGCACATGAGCTGGGCTAGCACCTACAGGAGGAGTTGTGCTCGGAGACTGGGAGTCTCTCTACCTTGAGCAGCGGTAAGCATATAAGTCATTTTAGGGTGGTAGGGCTATCACTGCAAAACAGCATACACCCAGCTAATATTTGTTTACTGAACTGGCATCTAATTGCCCAATGAATAAAAATCAAAATGCTAGCAACAACATGCAAAGCCATTCAGAAATCTTCTTCCAGCTACATCACCAATCTTGTCTCAAAATATTACCCAAGCTGTCCTCCCTGTTCTTCCCAAGACCCCCTTCTTGCTAACTCCCTTGTCTCTTCCTCAAATGCTTTCATCCAGGATATAAGTACAGCCCCTTTTACCCTTTGGGACAACCTACCCAAATCTGTTCAACTATGTCCTGCTCTGCCCACCCTAAAGATATCTCTGAAAAGTCATCTCTTTGGGGAAGCCTATCCTGCCTCCACCTAAAAACTAAACGTTTACCTTTTTTTTATCAACACATGCATCACAGTTATTACCTTTTGTATCACTTTACCCTACTTATTACAGTATGTGAAATAAACAAAGTTTTAGTAATAGTAAAAAAAAAATATCAAAAATTAAAGTTACATCCAAGCTTCATAAGACCCCTCCAGAAAAGATGCTTGAGATACACATGTTACATATGGTCATGCTTGCTGAAGTGAGAGCAATAATTCTAAGTCCAGTATTCATAGATAACTCCAAACTAATGACCTATAAGAGTCTTTAAAGCATGACCCATGGAAAATATACTGTAGGGTGCTGAAGTTTGTTGTCCTTTTGCTGGAAAATTAAACCTTGACACGTTGGGTGTCTAGTCGCCACAAATTCAACTATTTTATAAAAAAAACTGGATAATATATTTAGCTTTTGTGCCATATCATTAACAAAAAAAATAAATATATATATATATATATATATATATATATATATTTTTTTTTTTTTTTTAACTGACATTTTGTGCTTGATAAACAATTGAGAAATATGTAAGAAAAAAAAAAAAAATATATATATATAATGTAAAAACTTAACCTTCCACTATTTCATTAAACATGTGTGCAAAAAACACAAAATGTCTGGCAGTGAAAGAGTTAAGATCAAAAGAAGCAGAAACATCGGCCAGGTAGCAGATTGGTAGAATAGCCCAACAATTCAATAGCAGCCATGTGTAGGAGATGAAACCATAATGTGTATCTAAAACTAAAACTATTTTTGCTTAATTTTGAATGGTGTGGAGAACTCAATTTTTTTTACATTTTTTTTGTTGTTCTTATTGGATAGATGAAAGGTTATTAGTCCAAGGTGTGTATACTTTATAAGTTTCTACAATGGTGTTTTGTAAGAGATAATTTTTTGGTGAACCTGTTTTTTAAATGGGGGGTTCTAAATGAATTAGGATTGTGTATAAGAGATGATTTGTAAAAAACTAAATGCAAAAGAGGTTTGCTGTCCAAAATGTATTTATTAATCATTAAATAATGGTAGTTTTAAATTACTTAGTACATTTTTTAGGATTTGCAAAGCAATCTGGATATAAAATCAGAAGCTCAGAAGAGTATTGTTACAGTTTAGTGTAAGTCTTTATTTAAATATGCAGTGGTATGAATGTATCATAAAACACACATGTTCAGATCAGTATCTATACCATTTACAGCAGAATCCACATTTGCAGTCAAATTATACTGCTGGCAAGCCTTTGTATACTTGACAATGTTGAAGCTGCAGAGGAATGCATGGTCTGCATTTTGAACTTTATTAATAATTGATATGTTTCTGAAAAAGGAAGTGGGATAATAAAAAAAATGAATCTACAATTCTGTTTGAAGATCTCCAATATTTTTTATTAAAATGTTTTGGAGAATTTTTCATCTGAGAAAAGTGAAGTGACCATAACAGTTTACTTTTCAAAATGTACAGAAAAATTATTCACTATAGCAAGAGAACAATTTCAGAGATACAGTATGTTGTATACTCTGAGATGCTATAGCTTTTGGGCAATAACATCTTAATGATGGCTGAAAAAAGTCTCAGTGCAATCACTGGCTTTGATCATAGCTGTTGCAATCTTTATCTCCAATCAGGAAGGCAAAATAGATTCTGTCCAATCTGCAATGTTTTAATTTATCCTTTTTATTACTATTCATGATGCTGATATTATTTTCCTCTTACTTCCTCTCCCCTCACCTTGGAGCACCCAGGGCAACCTTTAAAATTTTTTTCCAAATGTCTCCAGTCCAGTCAGTGATTTCACTGAAGCTTTTCAACTGCTTTTTCCTCCAGTGATACTATAATAGTCGGTATGTAATACTAACTAGTGATTAATGAACTGGCCTATGTTCTGTTTGGAAAAGGATCCATGAATCCAGCTTGAAATCCACAAACCCCAAAAAGAACATTGATATCTGGGCACTGCCCAGCAAATTCAGCAGGGAGAGCTATTGCCACTAAATGACTTCCATGGGTCACATCATTGTCAAAATATGGCCATGAACATGATGACATGATTGACATTGGTTTTACATCACGGGAGATAATTGTTTTAAAATAAAGGACTTGCCTTCCAGCCATTGTGCATAAACGGTTAAACAGCTCACTCCTGAGGGTGGGAGACGTATTAAATGTCCTCCTGCTCTTGCTGGTTGTGCGCATCTTCTAGAGCATGCTGCAGCATGCCCTGTGATTGATGGGTCTTTTAGACACAGCAGGTCACAGACTGGGGCCCTATACTTTATGATCACTGTGACCAATCAATGCAATCACACTTAAACAAAAACTGCATGTTGCCATTTGTACTGTTTCATCTCACAATGATCATTCTGAGAATCAGAAGAGTACATTTTGTCCTAAATTTATGAAAAAGATTATTTATTTGCAAAGTTGTATAGCATAAATGGGAAACAAGTGTTTTTTTTAAAAAAAGTCCCATCGTTTTGCCTTTATATAGTAAAAAATACAGAGTTGCATGACTGAGCAATTGTTAGTCAAAAATGCACAGTACTCAGAGCCTCTGAGGAAGAGGCTAGTCCTCAAAACGCATCAGCCATTTTGGATGTCCAGCATTCTCATCACCATTCAGAAACGCAGTGCGAATTGGACAGAGCGGTCTGTGCAGAGAGGTAATGAAGGTGACAAGAATGTGCAGAGCAAGCATGGTGGTAAAAAGAAAGTGTAGCGCAAGAATGGTAAGAATAAGGTTGTGAAGAAAATAACCATTGAGTGGAAAAAGGAAATTGTAGAAAACAGTGGTATTCATGTGACTGATCTGGCCATGGAGTACAAGATGGCAAAGTCAACAATCTGGACTATTTTGAAGAAGAAAGCTGCCATCAAAGGAGCTGATGTGGCAAAAGGAGTAGCAGAGGACGCAAGTGCTGAAAGTGGTGGAAAAACTTTTGTTAGTGTGTTTGGATGAGAAACAGCTGACAGGTGATAGCATTAGTGAAGCTATGATCTGTGAAAAAAACAGGACATTGCACAGTGATTTACTGCAAAAAAATCCTCTACAAGTGCAGCAAGTGAAGAATTTAAAGACAGTAGAAGGTGGTTTGAAAAATTCTGCAAGAGAAGTGGCATCCACAGTGTGACAAGACATGAAGCTTCCAGTTCTGACAAGGCCACTGCAGAAGCCTACAAGAAAGAATTTGCAGAATTCATGTAGGCAGAAGGATACATAGCTCAACAAGTGTTCAACTGTGATGAAACAGGGCTCTTCTGGAAAAAGATGCCGAACAGAACGTACATAGCGCAGAAGGAATAGGCAATGCAGGGGCACAAGCCCATGAAGCAGATCTCCCTAATGTTTATATCCCTCCATACAATAACCGCCTCTCACTCGCCTTCCTGTCCTCCGCGCCAGAAGTCGTCTCAAGCAAGGTTAGTGTTCTCTCTCTTCGTACTGTACTGTACTGTACTGTGTTTCATATTTTTGTGGTTCAAAAACAACAAAGAAAAAAGTTCAGAATGGAATAACCTTAATTACATTGAACCTTATGGGAACATTTGATTTGGTTGGCGAATGAATTCAGTTTGCCACCATGTTCGTAGGGGTCACAACGGATTAACCTGATTTACATTGAACTCTATGGCAAAATGTGCCTCGGTTCACTACCAAACCAGTTCGTGACCAGAGTCATGGAACAAATTAAGTTTGTGAACCGAGGTATCACTGTATAAGTGCAAAATGTGACAATGTAAATAAACAAGTAAACAAACAAAGCATATGTTTACCAATGCCAGAAGTCTGCCAAGCAAAATAGGTGAGTTGGAAGCTTTGGTGCACAAAGAAAACTATGATTTAATTGGTATTGTGGAATCTTGGCTTCATTCTTCACATGACTCTGCCATTAATATTTCTAGCTATGCTCTCTTTTGGCAAGATAGGGTAAAAAGAAAAGGTAGTGGTGTATGTCTCTATGTGAGAAGTAATCTCAAAGCAAGTGTGAAAGAGGACCTAGTTGATGGAGAGTGTGATCAGGTTAAAGCATCGTTATGGGTGGAACTGCACATGGGGGTGTGTACTGCAAAGGTAATCATTGCAGTTTGTTATAGGTCCCCCCAGTGGTAATGAGGAAATGGAGACTCCTTGCACAGATAAAAAGGGCTGCAAGGGGTGGTACAGTGATAATAATGGGGGATTTTAACTACTCAGAAATTGACTATATATATGTTAATAGTAAAAAGGTCAGTTCTGAGCAAGTAGGCCCTTTACAAAATAATCTAGAGTGGGTGGAGCACAGCACTAACTGCCCTTTAATACAGTGTCCTTACACTAAACGCGTCTTCTGAACCTTGATGTATGACACCTGGTGGCCACTATACAGATGACTACAAGCATCTTCAGTGCTCCAGATCCAGAGAACCAGGAGTAGGTCTTATGTACTCCATGAGCAAGCACCTTTGCTATCTGGTTAGTGCAATCTATACCTATTTCAACCATCACAGGAGTCACGGATATTCTTCTTACTAGTTTATTGAAGTTTATTGACTTTTTCACAACAGTCACGTTCATTTCACGTTATTAGTTTATTGATTTTATTTACTTATTTATTTGTCATTTTATTGCTCATTTTGATTGCTCAATTTATTTGCCTATTAGCGCTGCATATATTTATTCATGTCATACAATTTTGGAGGTTTTTAGAGGTTACCTTTTATGCCAGCGGCTAGTCTTCTCGTAATTTTTTCACCCAGCGCTTGATCTTGTTTATTGTTTATATCGATCCTTCTGCCTAAGTGGTGATCACAGCATGCACCACTACCACAAACTGGCAGTCAGTCCCGCATACCAGCTATTTTTAGATGGAAACCTATCATACTTACATGTAAATATAGTAATGCTCTATATAGCGTGGGTGTCAGTGTTATTTAATTAATTTAAAAACAAACTATAAAGCTTAACGCATAAAATTCAAATTACTAACATTGACGTTCAAAGCCGTTCATAACACTGCCCCAAACTACATCACCGACCTGATATCCATTTACCACCCAAAGCATACTCTCCGCTCCTCACAAGACCTCCTACTCTCTAGTTCCCTGGTCTCCTCCTCCCATGCCCATCTCCAGGACTTCTCCAGGGCTTCCACCATCCTCTGGAGCTCACTACCCCAATCCATCAGACTGTCACCTACCCTCCTCACCTGAAAACCCATTTCTTCAGGGAAGCTTACCCCGCCCTCACCTAATTGCCGATTTTCTCCACTCTTCCTACCACTCCATCCCCCACAGCTATTTCCTCCTGTACCACTATCCCCTCCCTCCTAGATTGTAAGCTCCAAGGAGCAGGGCCTTCGAACCCCTCGTGTATTGTATTGTATTGTTACTGTGCTGTCTCGTGTACTGTCTCCCATTATAATGTACAGCGCTGAGCAAATTGTTGTCGCTATATAAATACTGTATAATAATAATAATTAAATAATACCCATCCACAGTCCATATAAGGAACACAAGCTATACAGTATATGACCTCACTTAACGGTTTGGTCATATTTACCAGGTGAGAGCACAACTGGTGAAGGTGCACGAGTGGTTGTTATGTTAACACATCAGAGGTGAACCAAGCAATAGTTTGTCCTCATCACTTGAAGAAGTGTATTATCACGGATATAATATGGCCATTATGTTTAATTTTTGAAGAGATATATACATTTTGGCAGAGTCTTATAAGTTTGGAAGTTCCATACACATATGTTGGATATCAGTGGAGCGCAGCACTAATTTCTTGTATTTGTAGACAGCATGGATTCATGAAAGATAGAAGCTGTCAAACAAATCTGATGTCTTTTTATGAGGAGGCAAGCAAAACCTTAGGTACGTAGTATACTTAGATTTTGCAAAAGAGTTTGACAGAGTTCCCCACACACGGCTAATGTGTAAGGTAAAGTCTACAGACTTGGAAAAAGTAGTTTGTAAATGGATAGAAAACCAGCTTAAAGACTGTATTCAGAGAGTAGTGATTAATGATTCATACTCTGAATGGTCTAACGTTATTAGTGGTGTACCCCAAGGTTCAGTATTGGGACCCCTACTTTTTAATATATTTATAAATGATATAGGATCTGGGTTACAAGCCAACCTTAATGCACTGTTTAATTGGGCAAGTATGTGGCAAATGAGGTTTAATGTTGATACACAGTATGTAAAGTGATGCACTTGGGGGGCTAGGTATATGCATATGTCGTACATACAAGGGGAAGTGCAACTGGGGGAATCGATGGTAGAGAAGGATCTGGGTGTTCTGGCAGATCATAAGCTTAAAGTGGTGGTAAAGGCTCAAGGTTTTTTACCTTTATGCAATCTATGCATGAAGGTTAAAAACCTTCTCTGTGCAGCAGTCCCACTAGCCATTCTAATACTCACCTAAGTCCCCTCTCGATCCAGTGATGTGCACTGGAGTCTGGGCTATTACACTTGTTCATGTCCCCCCTTTCCTGGCCTGCCAGCCTGCATGCTTAGATAAGGGTCTGGTATGGATTTTGGGGAGCACTACAAGCCATTTTTTAAAAATTTGTAGTGGGGTTTCCCTTAAACTCCATACTACAGTGGCTAAATCAATTGCAATCTGGAGCTGCAAAAAAAGATACACCAGTTGTGCCTGTGATGATCCCAGGATCGCTGCCACCAATATGTGACGATCCCACGATCACTGTCACCAATATGTGATGAACGCGGCGTCAGACCCCAGCCCTTCTCACCAAACTCGTGACCGAAGGACTAGCCAATCTAAAACTGCGATGTCATGTGCATAACAATGCCTCACCCAGCTGCACCCTGCACAATGATTTTCCAGCTAATTGGACCACAATCTATGTATCGGTAGCCTAAATGCGATTGTTACTGGGTCAGGTTAATTATGCAATTAACCCTTCACACTGCCACCACCTCCTTTTTGTACAGAGAAAGTGGAAACTCTGCGATATCAGCTATAACACTATAATGGTTGAGATAATCGTCTGTGTAACAGGATCACCACAGGCCAGTTATACAGAGGGTTAAACAAACACAGTAGCGCTCTTTTAGAGGCAGGAATTTCGTAACTTGCAATAAAGAGCTATAGAAACAGTTCAACACTTTCAGAAGGAAAGATTTATTACTAAAAGGTCAAACTGGTGCAATAAAAATATTTACAGAAAAAAAAAATTAACCTATATATATATATATATATATATATATATATATACACAGAGAACAATAGCACAGCAAAGAGATAACAGAGAGAGGTTAGAGGGTTAAAGTACTTGCCAAAGTCCTGGGTTAGCAGATCAAGTTTCAGAGCGAAAGGGTACGGGTCTCCCAGGCGGTCCTGATGTTAAAAGGGAGAATTCTTCAACTTAACTTTCTTAGGCCTGACAGCTCATTTTGTAGTTCCCCAGCAGGGGGTGTCTCTGAAGTCAAGGACCAATACCCTGTTTAGGGCGGGAAGGTCTGGGCGTAGACCTAAACTAGAGCCAAAATCTCTTATAGCTCATATTTTGGCTCATAAGTTTTCCTATGCACAAGTGACACTCCACCCGCGGGTAGATTATTATGCAGACACGTCTGAGGATTGATTAGATATGACATATGAAATTCTACACTGAATGGTTCACGAGATCTACTTTTCTGCTTTCCTATGTATTCCAGCCAAGGAGAGTGACCTATCAAACTGTTTGTCTCCTCTTGCCCAATCTGACGATATGCCTGGTTTTTATGTAAGTCTCTCATATTCCAAGATATGAGACATAGGGGAAAAATGGATTTTAAAAGTGTTTATCTGGTTATTGCTTCATTGGAATGCCTTGAACTCCTGGGAAGGTTTGCATTATCTTTTATGAGGTGTGATATTGCATAGCTCTCTCAGACAACCAGGCACCTCGAGGCTCTCTGCTGGGCTCTGGCCTGCCTGCCACACTTCCAACACACATATGTCCCTGTGGATTAACAGAGAGGGAAGGGGGAGAATGAGGGACAACATGGAGATTTCTTAACAAAATGGAGGACTATGTCAGTCTCTGGGTGTACGATTGCGACAGTGCCAACCTTCCAGTAGGTTTATGCTTTACACCACACACACACACATACTCAGTGGGCACCCATGTGAATTTCTTTTCCCAGAAAGCCATCTCCCAGCTTCCATTTTTTGGCAAAGAAGATCACCTCTACCCTCCACAAGCATGTGGAATGCAGTGAGGCTGCAGGAGGAAGAAAATAAGTATGAGGAGGGTTAGGGTGAAAGCAGTGAGAAGGATGGTTTAGGTGCTGGTGATGAGTAAGATTATTGGAGTGCTGGTGAGGAAAATATTTGGGGTACTAGCAGTAAAAAAGAGGAAGGTTGAGATACTGGCAGTGAGGAGGGTTGGAATGCTACTGGTGAGGAGGAAATTGGGCAAACTTCAAGGGGGATGTTTAGCCCTTCCCAAAAACTACATGATTGCTGACTACATTAGAATAGTAGGAGTAGGAGGAGGGTTGGGTGCTGGGTGTGAGGAGGAGAATGAAATTGGGTAGACTTCAAATTATAATTATTTTCTTTTATAATCATGGCACTATAGGCAAAGCAGCAGGGGAAAACCTATGGATATAGACTGCCCACTCTTCCACAATGCAGAGGAAAGGGCAAGCAGCAGCAAAACCTAAGTGCAGAACCCTATGGCCATAGGCTGCCTCTCCTTCCCCTAAAGCAGTGTTTCTCAACTCCAGTCCTCATGGACCCCCAACAGGTCATGTTTTCAGGATTTCCCTCAGATGAAACAGCTGTGGTAATTACTAAGGCAGTGAAACTGATCAAATCACCTGTGCAAAATAATGGAAATCCTGAAAACATGACCTGTTGGGGGTCCATGAGGACTGGAGTTGAGAAACACTGCCCTAAAGCAAGCTTCTTCTTGTTAAAGCATGTCTCTTTACCAATGATGCTGGGAGAGAACACATTGCCTTGTCAGACCATGCAACCTGCCTGCCTACCAATCAAAGCCATATCTTGGTGCCTAAATGAAATGCTGCTCCTGGATCCCAAGGTTACTTTGGACCTAGTCAATTAACTAAAATCCTTTTTTGAATTAAATAAAGATTCAGTTTCTAGCCAATTTAGAATGTAGGCCTCTCAAAAGCTTCATATCCAAGGTATCCTCATAAAACATGGCCATAGGAGAAACCGAAGGTTGCAAGACCACTGATCTTATTCTCACACTCTTGAAATGCGTCACAAAGGAGCCACATCTCCCCATAACTAGATGCCAAAATTGAGGAAACTAGGGAACATCTTCACACCCTCTCTCTGTGGGCTCAATTTCACTCTTTAAAATTTTAGATAAAATAACTCAGTTATTTTATCAAAATATGAGGTATTTACCTAATTAAACCATTTATTTTATCTCATGACGCGATATCCAATGGAATGGATACAGAGGAGAAGGATTAGAACCCTTGTCAGTTTTTATTTCTAATGAAAATGTAAAATGGTTTAAACTGAAGAAAATATGCCTGCGGTCCCTGCAGCACATGTATTATTACAAAAGAAAAAAGGTGACTAAAATAACAGTCAAAGGGAAGCAACTTTCTCATGACACCTGAGTTAAATTACTGTAAGTAAATACAAAATATATTTAACCATTTCAATACCGTGCAATTTTACACCTTCCTGCCCAGGCCATTTTTCACGTTTCAGCGCTCTCACACGTTGAATGACAATTGCGCAGTCATACAACACTGTACCCAAACTAAAATTTTATCATTTTCTTCACACAACTAGAGCTTTCTTTTGGTGGTATTTAATCACCGCTGGGGTTTTTATTTTTTGCTAAATTAACAAAAAAAGGCCAAAAATGTTGAAAAAAATACACATTTTTCTTTGTTTTTGTTATAAAAATTTACAAATAAATAATTGTTCTTCATAAATTTAGGCCGAGATGTATTCTGCTACATGTCTTTGGTGAAAATAACCCAAATTAGGATGTATTATTTAGTTTGTAGGAAAGTTATAGAGTTCACAAACTATGGTATAGATCTGATTATTGATCAATCCTGAAGTACTGACGGCCAATCTAATTTCTTGAGGTCTAAGAATGTCAGAATAGTACAGATATCCCCCAAATGACCCCTTTTTGCAGAGTAGACAGTCCGACGTACTTCATAAGAGGCATGGCGAGTTTTTTGAAGTTGTATTTTTTTTGTCATAATTTTTTGGAAAATGAAAAAATTAAAAAAATTATTTTCACTATTTAATTTTACATACTGTCACCAGTGCAGTACAGCGTCATCATATAACTGGCATGGCGGTGAACAGGGACACTGACTGGTGACAGTATGAAAAAAAAAAATATATATATATATATATATTTTTTTTTATTATTATTTTTAATTTTTTATTACTTTTTTTAATTTTTTTTAAACATTTTTTTTTCATATTTTACTATGACCAAAGTAGTACAATGTTACCATAGTAACATTGTACTACTTTGGGGAAGTTATCAGTATTTTTTTTTTTTTTTTTTTTTTTTTTTACACAATTTGCTTATAGCAAAGAAATACTTTGCTATAAGCAAGCATTTACCTGAATGAAATGGATTCATTCAGCTTTTTTTTTTTTTGTGCTTAGCTGTGATTTGGTCACAGCTAATCACATGACATGTGCATGTGATTAGCTGTGACCATTCACAGCTAGGCACTAGTATACAATGGATGGCATCATGAATGAAGCCATCCATTGTATACAACTGTCATGTGACCTGCTGTGATTGGTCACAGTAGGTCACATGGTACCTGCAACGGAGCCGGTACTCGGATCTGTCATCGGCCGTGTCCGAGGTACACGCCCGGTGACAGATCGAGCTGCTGCGCCGCTCTGCATTAGCGCAAACGGCGCATGTGCGGGAGCACGCCAAATGGAGTGCACCCGGAGTGGAGAAGCAACTTTCAAGCCGCCAAACGGCCATTGGCCGGGCGGCAAATGGTTAAAAATGTCAAATATTGAATGAAAATAGTATAAATTAGTATAAAAATATCACACACATATTTACTGTAAATACCCTTCTTCCACCAATAAAAAAGACAATGTTTTCAATAAACAGATTTCCCTCCACTCCTGTCCCATAGCCAAAACAGGAAGTGAAAGGAAATCCCTACAAATTAAAAGAATTCCTTGGGGACACCCACATCACCAGAACCAGTGTCCCCATTGAAAAATTTGACAACCAAACTGAAATAACCAATCTTTTGAGCTGCTATGTAAAAACCAAAAAAACTACCTCCCTTCTTAGTAGGGTACAAAACCAAATTATATCAAGAAAAAACAAAAAAACAAGCCACCATGCACCCAATGCAAATCTCATACCAGTTCGCAATAAGCCAAAATTTTAGGTAGAAAATATCATAAGAAAGTAATGGTCAATTTTAAAAAACTTAAAGACAGTCATTTCTGATACTCCCAGGTTTGTTTATAGAAAAATCTCCTACACTTAGGGACAAATTAGTGCATAATGTTGTGGATTCCCCCAGTACAACAGGGGTTTTCCTTCTTTAATGGAAAAGGTTTTTTTCTCCTGCGGCTGTTATAGTTGCTGCAGAGTAAAAAACAACCATAGGAGGAGATTTGATTTTGTAGTTATTCCACGGGCAGAGAGTACAAAATTAAAGCTTTTATATCATGTGACATGGAAGGTTGGTTTATGCTGTATCCTTGTGGTTTTCAATACATAGGACATACAAAAAGGGCATTCAAATAATGCATGAAAGAACATGTGTATACTATAAGTATTGGTTACCCCAAACATTTTTTATCTAAACATTTCCTGGAAGCACACAATATGGTTTATTCGGGCCTTCAATTTTACTAACTAGAAGCCTCTAAAAGGAATTGGAGGGCTAGCAATAAAATTAGGGAACTAAGCAAGACAGAATCATTCTGAATTCAGGAGCTTAGAACCCTGGCTTCCAGGGGTTTGAACAAGGAATTTCATTTGAATTGCTTTTTAAGTGATATTTAAAATACATAAAAGGAAGATTTTTTAATATATAATTTTGGTGTGGAGAGTGTAGTTCCCCTGTAAGGTGAAGCGGTGTAATTTCAGTAGTATATAATAATTATGTTGGAGGTAGATAGGTTAATACATTTGTGAAAGAGTGATGGTTTACTACAATACACGTACAAGTATATTGTGATTATTATTGATCTGTAGATATTATGGCTATTTTCTGTTATTATTATTTAATATTTATTATTTTTTTACTTTTTATTTTTTAATTTTAATTTTATTTTTATAATGTTATACTATTTTTTAGTTTTATTGATTATCTTTTTATTTTGAAATATATGAAGTCATTGTTATGTAATAGATTCAAATGGTTTTAAAAAGAAATAAATGCTTATTTTAATGAAATGTTTTAATAAAATGTTTACTGAATATGTAAAGATGAGGTGACCCTGTGCAATTATGTTTTTTTGGAAAGCTTATTTGATTTAGTTTTTTGGGGGTTGATAGGTGCTAATTTACTATTTGCTGCTTTTTGCTGCATTCTGTTACCATCGGCTTAGGATACTATATGGTATCCCAGAAATTTCTTGGTAGTCCACAACAAAATGGTGCTGGAAGGGTATTTATAGAGTTAGAGCGGCGTGCGATCCAATCATATCCCCCTGAGGAAGTCGCGTGTGTGACTCATAGGGGAGAGCATATCAGTGAGAACGGTATTGCACAGGACCACCATATCTAGTATACACGCTGTATATGTTAGGTGTGCTCTGGTACCAAATAAAGTGAGTGCAATGGTAATGGTTTTTTGATGGAATTAAAAGCATTTTAAAGAAAAAGCACTATTTAAGTTTTTATTTCTATGAGTAGGAGTGTTGATTCTGAAGGATTGGAGCTGAGTGGTGTGTATTGATTGGTAACAAAAAGCAGTATATGACCAACCAGTAATGTGAGGTCATATATTTTGGATGAGTGTACATCTGGTGGTGGTGTGATCACTGTGTGTCACAGAATCAAGCACAGAAGGTGGCATGAATTATAAAAAGGATTATCTTGTGGTTTTCACAGACTTCATATTATTTCACTAATATCACCTTATATTGAGATAATGTTTTATTAACATTATTTATTATTCATTTTTAATTTGATGTATGTGAAATAAGTATTATAATTTACATGGACAATTATTTATTAAGTTAAGATTATATGAAATTTTCCATAGGCAACAATTTTTTATGAAGTCAATATTATTTATTTCTGGTCAAGATAAATGTATTAGTACAACTTATAGTGCTGCCCATTGGAAAATTTCCCCTCTATTACTTTTTTGGGGACAATTAAAATTTGGGATTTTTCTTTACTTTCACTTTCAATGATAATAGTAAACAGGACAGATAAAGAGGATGAATCTCCCTAACATGGTTCTAATGATTCTAATTCATCTCCACTCTATCCAAAACTAAAATAAAGGTTTGTTTTTAGTTATACTTTCAATTCTTCAACCATATTTAGGTTTCTGTGCATTAGTCCTTATGTACACTGGATGTTTTTACAGCTGCTGCTTTTGGCTTTTGGCATTTTTTTCTACAGCCAGTAAACTCCCCAGCATGTTATCCTATGTATCCATGCACACATAGACTGTAATCAGTGTTGTTTTGGCAGGGTCGTTCTCTGGCTGGAAAAAAAACCCAGAACTAGTGGGTTTCTAGAGGAGTTTTTTAGCTGTAAAAACGCTCTAATGCTGAAAATGCAGCAAAATGCAGCAAAACGCGGCAAACTGGCATTTGTGGACTTTTTTTTTATCAAAAAAAGTTTTTGGTAGAAAAAAACATTACAAAAATGCAAACGCAAAAAAAAAGCGGCAAACCACTGCTAAACGCTAATGAAAAAATGCTAAAAAACACGTTTTTAATGTGATTTTACACAGCTAACGTTACCAGCATTATCAAAACGCCCAGTGTGCATGAAGCCTCACTGTTGAGAAACTGATCCATAAAGGCAGAGACTACTTCAAATTGGCTATTATATTTTTACCATCTTTAAATACTGCATGCCTGGCCCACTACCTATTTGGCCTGGCCCACAAAACATTGTTTTGCCTAGTATTTGTGCCTAGTACATTTTGCTTAAGCTTCCATTTGACCAAGACTGTCAAAAGCAATTTCTAAGTCCAGAAATCAACAATACAGTATCATGAATTGCTAGAAAACATTCCAAAGATAGTGAGTACATTCCCAGATTTAATTTTTTCATACTCTAGGCCATATTTAAACAGAAACCCCAACATCTATTTTTGAATGTAAAAATCAAAGTTGTAGTATAATGTATTCCAATATAAAACAGTCCAAATATTGGACAGATTTAATTCCCAGATTTAATGTATTTGCATTGAAACCCCAGTCCGAAAAGGGTCCCAAATAGCCATTCAAAACACTGGAAATCAGCATTACATTATCATTTATTCTCAGAAAACAACACCCCAAATATTTGTGGTAGGTAGGCTCCTTGTATTTAAGTACATAAGTCCCAATTTGAACAGGACCAACAACAGCCATTTTTAAATCGAGAGAGGAAAAAAAAACATTACAATATCGTTTATCTTTCAGAAAAACACCCCAAATATTGTAGTACTCACTACCCCAATCCATCAGACTGTCACCTACGCTCCTCACCTTTAGGCGCACCCTGAAAACCCATCTCTTCAGAGAAGCCTACCCCGCCCTCACCTAACTGCTAATCTCCTCCGCTCTCCCCACCACTCCATCCCCCACAGCTATTTCCTCCTGTACCACTCTCCTCTCCCTCCTAGATTGTAAGCTCCAAGGAGCAGAGCCCTCGAACCCCTCGTGTATTTTATTGTACTGTTACTGTACTGTCTCATGTACGGTCTCCCATTGTAATTTACAGCGCTGAGCAAACTGTTGGCGCTATATAAATACTGTGTAATAATAATAGTACATTCCCAGTAATAATTAAATAGTGTTCAAGCCTCAAATTGAACAGAACCACCAACAGTAATTTTTAAATCATGAAATCAACATTACAATATCTTTTATTCCCAGAAAAAACTCCCCAAATATTATAAGTATATTGCCAGTTTTAATGAAATTAAGCTCCAGCCCTAGATTGAATATGAATCCCAAAGTCATTTTGTAATCAACACTGCAATATAATTTATCCACAGAAAAAAACACTGTAAATATTGTACTACGTATGTTTCCTAAATTAATTTATTTTTGCTGAAGCCCCAATTTAAATAGGAACCGCAACAGCCATTTTTAACTGTGGAAATCAACATTACAATATAATTTATACCCAGAAAAAGCACACCAAATATCGTAGTGAGTACATTCCCAGTATTAATGTAATTGTGCTCAAGCCACAATTTAAACTGGACTACCAAGAGAAATCAACATGACAGTATCAGTTATGCCTAGAAAAAAACACTTAAAATAATGTGCGTTCCTAGATTTAATTTATTTGTGTTCAAGCCCCAAGTTGAATAGGAATAGCCATTTGTAACTGTTGAAATCAACATTATAGTGTAATTTATTCTCAGAACAAATACCTCAGATATGGCAGTATTAATTAAATTGTGCTCAAGCTCATGTTTGCATAGGAGCACCAACAGCTATTTTTAAATGTAGAAATCAATACTCCAGTATGATTTATTCCCAGAAAAAAACAGCCCAAATATTTTACTTAGTATTTTGCCAAGATTTATTTTTTTTTAATTAATATTTTATTACATTTTATATTTTATCTCTTCCATCCATTAAAATTTAAACATAACTTATTCCATTATTTTCACCCAACATACAAAAGATACAAACTCCCCCTTACCCCCTCCCTATCCCTCACCTTGCCTTCCCCTCCCTCCCCACCCCCACTACTCAGCAACATTTCTATCTCTTTTGGAATCCTAGGGTATTCATGTATTCTTCTATCCTATACAATTTCAAGTAATTTAACCTTCTTGAACTCCTCCCACTTTTTCTATTTCTCACGAAAACACTCCACTTTATCCTCATCTATATGGTAAGGTTCTTCCATCCTATATATCTGATTTACCTTTTTAATCCAGTCCAATATTCTTGGCGCTTCCTGGTCCATCCAGAATTTAGTAATCAAACCCTTTGCTGCATTAATATAGTGCAATAACCCAGAATGTTTATACCTTTTAACCGTTAACTCTGTTCCATGAAAGAGACATACCCCTGGTTCCTTTAATATTTTTATCCCAGTTATTTCTTGTGTCAAGTAAAGTACTTCTTCCCAATATTTTTTAATTTTGTGACACTCGCACCAAATGTGACCTACTGTGCCCTGTTCCCCACAAACCCTCCAACATAAAGGTGATTTATTACTGTTTTGCTTGTGTACTATATTTGGTGTCATATACCACCTCGCCAAACATTTATAGTTCATCTCTACCTCTTTCATGCTCACATTACCATGTGTTAACTTGTAAATCTGTTTTTTGTTTATCCTCCTATATTTTTATTCCTAATTCCCTCTCCCATCTCTCCATATATGCCGGTACCGTATTTGTTGTTAACTTAGTAAGAATTTTATATATTTTCGAAGTTCCATGTTTCCTAACCCCCCGTGTACTAAACAAATTTTCAAATGGGTTCCATTGTTCTTTCTTCCTTAGGGGCCTAGGAAGTTTTTCTATAAAATGTTTTATTTGTAGATACCGCTACTCATCTACTTTAATGAACAACTCCCTCTTCTTCTTCAGTTCTACTAAGGGGCAAATTTCCTCACCTTTCATTAGATCTCTTAATTGAGCATCTCCCTTCCTTATCCATCTCCCTGCAATCTTTTCATTCCCCGCTGGAAAAAAAACTGTGTTTACAATAGGCATCAACATAGAGTTAAATTCCCATCCCATCTGTTTGTGCATTGTGTCCCAAGCTCTCAAAACAATTCTTGTAAATACACTTGTACTTTCTATTACTCCACGAAAGTGAGGTGGCAACCATATTATCCTATCCAAATGTGTTTTACTTAAAGTGTTTTCTATATTTATCCAACTTTTCCCCTGTGAGTTATGTGTCCAATCAAAAATGTGTGCTATCAAGACTGCATTATAATATCTTCTGAAATCAGGTACACCTAAACCCCCATTTTCTTTGTCTATAGTTAGAACTTCATAACTTATTCTAGGTTTTTTATTTATCCAGATAAACTTTAGCATAATTTTTTTCATTATCCTAAAATACAGTCCAGGCAGCTTTATTGGGATCATCTGGAATTTATATAAAATTTTTGAGACGATTACCATTTTAATTAAATTTATTCGTCCTGTCCACGATATACCACCTATCCCAAATTTTCTCATTTTATCTTTAATTTCATTTAATAATGGAATATAATTTACTTTGTATAGTTTCTTCAAGGAGACAGCTAAATTTATTCCTAAGTATTTTAGTTATTTTTCCTTCCAAGAGAAAGAAATATCCCTTTGCAAAGCTTTTCTCTCTCCTCTTGGAAGATTTATATTCAAGATTTCTGTTTTAGTTGGGTTAATTTTCAAGTTAGACAACTCCCCATATTCCTTCAGTTTTTTTATTAAATTGGGTAATGTTATCCTTGGGTTACCTACATAGAAGAGCATATCATCGGCATACATCGCAACTTTATTATCTGTCCCTCCTATCCTAATTCCCTTGATATCTGTATTTTTCCTTATTTTCTCTAAAAGGGATTCTAAGGACAGGACAAACAGCAGCAGTGACAAAGGACATCCCTGAAGTGTCCCATTATACATCTTAAAACTCTCTGATATTTCTATTTCTCTGTTAACCTTTATTGCAGCTGATGGCTGACTGTACAATTTCCCTATCCATATTCTCATTCTAGGACCCATCCCCAGGACTTTCAGTGTATCCAACATATACCCCCAGTCTACTCTGTCAATCGCTGTTTCAGCGTCTACCGACAGTAACAATACAGGGAATTTTTCCCTTTACTTTTTTGTATGAGCATTATTGATCTTAATCCATCATCCCTACCCTCTTGCCCAGGGACAAACCTCACTTGATCCATATGGATCTACTCTTTCAACCTACTTGCCAGCACTTTTGCATACAGTTTGGTATCTATGTTTAGTAGGGATATTGGTCTATAACTAGAACACTATCTTTCCCTTCTTTTGGTATTATTGTGATATGAACCTGGAGGGATTCCTCCTTCATTTCCATCTCCCCTCCCAATGCGTTCATATATGTAGTTAATTTAGGTATCAATTGATCTTTAAATTTCTTATAGTATCTCACAGTATACCCATTTGGTCCTGGACTTTTCCCCATCATAGTACTCTTTAATGCACTATAGATTTCTTCTTCTGTTATCGATCTCTCTAGGGATATTAACTGCTCTTCTCTCAATTTCGGTAACCATGCCTCTTTTAGGTATGTCTGTCTTTTTTTACTTCTTTCTTCCTCATCGCTTATGGACTGTTGGGTATTGATATTATATAATTTACTATAATAATCTTTAAACACTTTTGCAATATTTTTGGTAGAATATTTTAGTTCTCCTTAGGAATTTTCCTGGTCTATCTCCCCCACTACTCATCTTATTAAACACTCTCCTTTTTTCTTCCTCCATTAATTTATTTAGTTTTTTTTGTTTTTCCCATACCTTCTGCTTATTCTGCTTATTCTGTTTTATTATATTCTTTTTATGCATGTTCTAAGTCAAATAATTCTCTATGAAGTGTGTTAATTCTTTCTTTCCTTTCCTTTTTCTTTTTTACCCCAATCGCTATTAAGATTCCTCTAATATATGCCTTGTGGGCTTCCCATACAGTCACCACCGACAACTCCTCAGTCTCATTTCTTTCAAAATATAGTTCTATTTCTCTTTTAATTATCTGTTCCGTCTCCTGATCCCGAAGAAGTGTCTCATTTAATCTTCACGTATTTACCTTTTTTTGTTCTCTTCCCCGTTTTAACCTTATTGTGACAGGTGCATGATAGGATAGCGTTATAGTTTCTATCTTTGCTTTAACCAAACAATCTATAAATCTATGATCTAGCAATATATAATCCAATCTTGAATACGTCTCATGCGCGTGAGAATAGAATGTATAATCTCTATCCCTTAGATTTTTAATTCTCCAGCTATCCACCAACTGACAATATTGTATTGTTTTCCTTAATTCTTTCAAATGTTTGTTACCCTCTCTCAACAGATGAGACGTCGAGTCAAGCTGTGGTTCCATGCAACAATTAAAATCTCCTGCCACAATTAGTTTACCTTTTTTAAAATCTAATAGCTTCTTCAGTATGTTCTTTAGGTAGGCCTCCGATTTTTTATTGGGGCGATATATATTTGCCAATGTACATTCTACCTCTTGCAATTTCCCCTTTATGAATAAAAATCTCCCCTCTGGATCCTCCATTTTATCATTCAAACAAAACCTTACATTTTTGGCAAACCCAATTGCCACCCCTTTAGCACGTTTCATTGGGGAGTCTGCATAGTACCATAATGGGTAGTGCTTAAAGTGTAATTTCACATTTTTTTCTTGTATTAGATGAGTTTCCTGTATAAATACTACCTCAATAGATCTTTTTTGTGTTTCTATAAGTTTCTTAAATCTTTTCTCCCAACTATTTAGCCCTTTAACATTGTAAGTCATAAAGTTAACCTCCTCCATTACTATATATATTTTCCATTCTTTCTTTCCCCAGGATTCTCCCTAATTCTTTTATCTCCTTTCTTTTTGCTGAGTATCACCCTTATCCCTTTACCCTCCCTCCCCACCCTCAATTTCCCCTTCCCTCTTCACCCACCACCCTTCCCATCCCTTAGGCTACCTTTTTGCCTACAAATCATTTGTGGTCCCTATACCACCCTTGATTCAAGTTTAAGGTGGTGCTCCGACCACAAACAGTTCGCCAGCCAGCTATCCTCCTCCGCGCCCTGTCGCTCACTATATCTAATGCGTCTTCGATGATCCATCTATATGGAAGGACTGGAGCAAAAGAAAGAAGAGGATAGGGAGAGAAAAAAAACCCTCTCCCCTCCTCCTCCTCTCTATTCTCTACTACTCCTTCCAACTACCTGCCAATTTTCTTTTCCCGTAGCCCCTATCTCTCCTTCCTTCTCTTCCCACCCAGGTTTCACCATTTTCACTAGTTCAAGTCTCTCACAAAAGTCTCTCATATCTTCAGGAAATCTTACTCTTGCTGTACGTCCGTTTTTCCATCCGATCAAGCACGCCAGGAAGCCCCATCTATATTGCACATCTTGCTTCTTCTTCTGCTCTAATAATGGTTTCAGAGATCTCCTTCTTGTCAGTGTCTCTACAGCTAGGTCTGCAAAAATCTGAATATTTATTTCTCCATATTTATGCTCTTCCTTTTATTTTCTTCCATATCTCTTCTTTATCCCCAAAATCATGGAATTGCACAATTATATCTCTTGATTTTTCTTTACCTCTTTCTTGTTGGAGCTTTCCTATTCTATACACACTGTCCAATTTAAGCATCTCTGATATCGATCTGTCCATTATAGTATTCAAGATTTTACATATTATTCCCATTAGGTCTTCACCGTGTGAAATCTCTGGTACTCCTCTTATCCTTAAATTACATCTCCAATCCCTATTTTCTTGATCCTCTATCCTAGATAGCAGCTTTCTTTGTTCTTTTCTCATTTCTATCGTCCGCTTTTCTAGTTTCAAAATAGTTTGGGCCTGTTCTTCCACTTTTCCTTCTGTTTCTTCCACTCTTGCTCTCATTTGCCCCAGATCTTTCTGTATTATCTCCATCTCTTGTTTTATTGATTTTTCAAGGCTTTGAAACATTTATGCTATTTCTCTTTTGTTTGGCATTTGTAGTTCCTTTTCTTGTTCTACCGCCTCCACTCTTTCTCTCCTTTTATGACTACTATTAGCCATTTCCAGGGATAGTCTAGGACTTTCTTCCATACTAATTTCCAACAAACTCCTTTCACTTAATCCTTGTTGTCTTTCTGGGGTCAGGTTTCCCTGTGAGGGTATATATTTTTTAATTGTACCTGTTTGGGAACTTTTGGGTCCACCTCCTTTGGCTATTTTATTTTACATGCCGTCACAAATTTGATTCACTTATCCAAACTCTGTGGGGAAGTTTAGTTATTATACAGTCCCATATATCACTTTAAATTCTCCACCACTAGGCTCTTATTACTTTTGCTTCCCTTCTTCTACTTCCTGGGTAATCTCCCCCTATACTTTCACTTTAAGTATAGTTCATTCATTTCACGCAATACATTTCATTACACCTTCAGCTCTCACACTCACCCTCCTGCCATCCTCTCTTCCATATAGGGTGGCTTCCAGCTCTTCCTTCCGTGGGCTGTGAGCTGTGCTTCTCTCCAGCCCCTCTATCTGTATTGTGCCTTTGCTTTATTTCTAGGGGGAGATTCTCCTGCAGGGTTCCTTTCCTGGAGGTCTGCACTCCAGCTTGTCAATGGGAGAGCCAGTGTCTCCCTCTGCCTGGGAACGCCTTCTGGCTTCTCCTCCTCCCAGTACTCCCTTGCGGGAGGTCACGTGGCCGCTTTGTGTCCTCCGGGCTCCCAGCAACCTGCTGCCCTGGATGGAAAGCTCCAGTCGTCCTGCTGCACCGGTCCCCAGCTGCCCCGTCCTCCTCTCCCACCGACCCGCTCCGCCATGTCTCCTCGTGCTCTAACGTCTCCAGCAGGTACCCACTCCCAGGTAGGGCTTTACGGGCACATCTACCTGCATTACAGGGCTCAATGATGGACAGGTGGCTTGCGGAGAGCGCTTACATCACGCTCTCCTTCAGCATGACTCTCCACACTCTCCATGAGCAGGCTCCTCCCTCTTCGGAGCAGCTGTCCTTATGGCCCAGATTTAATTTATTCGTGCTCATGTCCAATTTGAATTAGAACCACAACAGACATTTTAAACATAGAAGTCAACGTTACAATTTAATTTATTTATCTCCAGAAAAAAACACCCCAAATATTGTAGCTAGTATGTTTAACCTCTTCACGCCGACGGAACACAAATATGCGGCGTCTTGACAGCTGGGCAGTGACGGCGAGCAGCCACATATTTGCGTACCATTTGTAAACAAACGTGCTGAGAGTGTGCGCCCTGCACGCTCCCAGCACATGCTTTCAAGTCCCAATCTGAACAGGACCATCAATAGCCATTTTAAATATAGAAAGAAACATCATAGTATCATTTATTCCTGAACAAAACAACTCAAAAAGTTTACATGAATTGGGGTTGATCTTTTAATGGCACCTTTATTTTGCAAGGAAAGCTGCACTTTGCAAGGGAATTTGCCTCAGAGCTTAGGTGAAGCTCTGCTGACTTCCATCATCCAAATATATGCAGGCAAAAGAGTTTTTTTTATTTTTCTTATATGTGATTGTGTATTCTTTGCAAAGTAAAACTGTGGTAAAGTTAAACTTTACCACATTCACTACCCACTGGGGAAAATGCCCTTGCAAAATGCAACTTCCCATGAAATGTGAGCAGCCTATTTCCATGGGTATATCAACCTCATTGTCTGTAACCCTTTTGCTGCCAGGGCTATTTTTCACACATAATAAAATGCATCTTGTAAGATTAGTTAAAACCCACAAACTTTATGTATTTTCTGAAATCAGAGACCCTGAAGAGTAAAATGCTTGTAGTTCAAATTTTTGTACGCACAAAGGTTTATTATGTGCTTATTTTCAGTAAAAAATACACCAAAAGTAAGTTTAGAGTATACAAACAAAATATTACCCAATTTGTTGGTATTATAGAAAACATGAGGTTGTTGATACACAACATGTCAAGCCTTAAAATTGTGCGAACGGTGACAAACTTCAGTACACAATATTGTCCATAGGTGATGGTTTAAATGCTTTTTCATGTCATCATTTTTAAACATGGAAATCCCCAATGCATGTATTTATATTCATATGTGTGTGTAGGTAGGGGTGGGGAGAATTTTTTTTGTGGAAATTAAAGTGCTTTGGTGTTACTTTTATTTTTTACACAATTTTTAATTAACTTTATTGCTATACAAACAAATGGCAAATACCCCAGCCTATAACTAGCCTTTGCAGCAAGGAGCACATGAAAGGGCAAGGCACATCAAAAACAAACAAAAATTCCTAGCTCATTTATCAGCTAGCCTGCAAAAAAAACAAATGTACCCTAAGGCTAGGTTCACACCTATGCAATTTGAGTTTGATCCGTTTCTGCAGTGCTTTTTGCGGTGCGTTTTTGCACATGCATTTTTTATGCGTTTTGCAGGGTGGGCTTCCAACTTGTTGCTGGGCAGATTAAAACGCATCAAAAACATGCTACATGATTTTCTGCAGTGTCTCCATTGAAGTCTATAAAACCAAAAACTCAACGTTCTGCATTTGAAAAGTCACTGACCCTTTCCAAAAAACGCACCGGGTGAAAACGGAGATGTGAACCTGTCCCGTAGGAAATTATGTTAAATGGAATGAAAAACACATTGGAAAACCTAGGCTAACAGTTCACATTAGACAACAAGCTGTTTAGTTGCACACATTTGCAAATATATGAGTAAGCCACAGTGGCCACATCAAGGCACCCTAGTGTACTCCAGTCCTAACTCTATAATATAGCACTACCCTCTTGAGGGCCACTAGATTTGTTTGGGTCCCCCTAAGCTCTGCACAACCAGGCAACACGCATTTTCCACACTTGTACCTTCAGTAAACAGTCCATTGACTTGGGTTTTTTGTTTTATTAAGGGATTGAACTTGGATGGGGTAAAGGGATTATGGGATGCCTAATTTGATTGAAGAAATAGCAGAATAAGGATGTTTTCTGCTCTAGCACATTTGATAAAAAACAACACTTGACTGCATTCCAGCCGAAATCATTACAGTCCTTAGTAAAGTGATCCCCTTCTAGGAGCTTGGTGTCCCCTGAGTTGATTTCTAGTAATGTGACAATGTGTAGGAGCTCTTGGTCCCCTTGGTGCACAGAATACCAGCCACCTGGCTATGGTATCTGATCCCAGGACAAGGGATTGGGTAAGCTATGAACTGTCTCTTGAAGATGTGCCAGAACTTGCATCCAGCAGACCTCTCCTTTCTAGGCCCTGGGGGTTTAGAAGTACTCACACTGTCCTTGTCTTGCAGCTGTGGATAGAACAGCTTTTAGGCTGGTTTCTCTCCAAGCTTTGCAGGCTGTTCTTCCCTGGTGGACAGCAGGGCAGTGGAGCATCCTCTTTTAGCTTCTCCTCAGCTTCCAATCTCCAGCCTGAAAGCAGAACCCCCCTCCTCTGTGGCTACCTCCCAGGCCACACAGCAAACACCTCTCAGCAATCCATCTTCCACCCGACTGCCCTGCTAGCATGCCTCTCTCATATTTATGGGCTAGTATACCACACTAATAGGGCCTCTTAGCCTGGGATTGGTCAAACTCTCATGAATATGCAGATTGAGGTCTCCACCCTTCTGACTACTGACTTTTGGAGGTTTCCATGGACTTCCAGAACCAGGTGGAGGCAACAGAGTTCCAATCTGCTGAGTCATCCAGCCTGACCTCACACTGAACCCACAGTAATTCAGGCTTATTCACTTCCAAGATCCAAAAATAAATTTACCTTAAACTAGTCTCACCTAGTGAGTTCTACAATCATTTTGATAATCTCCCAAATTGGAGCACATATGGCAGTGGATAGATTAAGAGCAGGTGTGCCTGGAGGGAGCCCACCCCTCCTTAAAGGTACAGGGTGCAAGGTATCCAGTGCATACCTGCCTCCAATTCAACCAACTTTATTGCTATCACCTTCGAGGGTGAACATTTCTATGAAAGGATTTCTTTCAAATGAGACTGCAGTGCTCTATCAGACTCCTGTTGTCTCAGTTACCCTACACTGAAGCCTATAGAGCACAGATCAGGCCCTATTAACTTCTTCCCTGGCCACAGCACCCAGGGAAGTGACATCCAAGACCATAAGTTCTGTACAAAACATAATTTCAAGGTTCTTTCTTGCTAGGGGAGTTCAATGAACGGCTGGTCACCTTCCCCTCTGCCCAGTGACACCTGCCATGCCAGTGCAGGGTGCACAGGTGGGATAGCAGAGCCAAAGAAACAAGTCAGGATGAAGTCACACAGGGAGCGCAAAATACTGAAGTTCATGGAAGTGATCTGGTAGCTGTACATCTACAAATTTCCATATGAAGGCCAACTTTGAGTGTGTCTTTGACTGCATGTGAAAAAAAGAGATTCTTTTTTAGCAATACGTTCTGGGCATTAGCATGAACAACTAACTTTCCAAGCTCTGCCTAACTACTACATATCTGTTGCATTAACAAAGACTCTAAAGAACCCAGACTTTTATAGAAAGGAGGTAGGTGCATTGAAACCCCCATTATTGGTCATTCTATGCCACCGGACTGCAGTTCAAATGCCAGGAAATGATGTATAGCTACTAATTTCTAGCTAATGTCAATTTGGCTGCTAGGAGTTAAACCTTTTACAGTGAGTAGGCTGGCTTATTCTAAAGGCCCCTTTCTGGCTCTTCTAATCAATCTGACAAAAGGCATGTTATGCTTAGTTAGTTACTATGATGGCAATGCCCCTCTATAGTTTGCCAAGTCCACAAACTGAGTATGGACTTGTTTTCCCCTCAAACTAATATCAGACACAAACCTAAATCTCATTCCTATTTTGTAGGAATTGAAAACAGACAGTGATCTAGAATTTCTTTTTGCCTTAACCACTTGCTGCCCCACCACTGTGGTAGGGTGACACAGGTAGGCACAGTTACGCACTGTATATATACTTGACTGCCTTCTTCCAGGTCTGCGTGCACATGCATAGTTATATAGTAAGCAATAGAAGGAAAAGAAATACAATCATATATACACAATCCTATACCCAGAGTTGATCCAGAGGAAGGTAAGAAAAAACCCCACTGAAGCATGATCCAAATTGCTCCAGCAGGGGAAAAATCCTTCCTGATCCTCCAAGAGGCAATCAGATATTTCCTGGATCAACTTTACCCATAAATAATAATATCCCATTATATTATGTGTATCCCATTATATTATGTGCAGGGGCGGACTGACAACTCATGGGGTCCACGGCAAAAGGGGATCATGGGGTCCCTGTGTCCTTGCCCAAACTCAAAAAAGCCTATGAAAAAGGTACCAGGGGCATCTCATGGGGCCCCTACTGACCCCGGGCCCTCAGGCCGTGCCCAAGTTTCCAAATGGTCAGTCCACCCCTGATTATGTGTATCTAAGAAAGAATCCAGTCCTTTTTTAAAACAATCTACTGAGCTGGCCAGAACCAGCTCCTAAGGAAATCTATTCCACATTTGTACTGCTCTTACTGTGAAGGAGAAATCATTAACTACTACTCTCTGAATACGATCTTTTAGCCAGTTTTCTATCCATTTACAAACTGATTTTTCCAAGACTGTAGACTTTACTTTACCCATTAGCCGTGTGTGGGGAACTGTGTCAAACGCTTTGGCAAAATTTAAGTATACTATATCTAAAGCCACTACTTTCTCTAAGTTTTTGCCTACCTCTTGATAAAAAGAAATCAGATTTGTTTGACAACTTCTGTCTTTCTTTAATCCATTCTGTCTGTTGCTGAAAATATTTTTTTCTATCAAGAACTCACCTATGTGGTATTTTCCCAACTATAGAAGTTAAACTAACTGGTCTGTAGTTACTAAAGACTGTGATCCCTTTTGAAATATAGGCACAACATTGCGAACCCCCTGCCGACCCTTGCTTTGATTGGACACAGTACAATGATTTTGGCTGAAGTCAGCTGATTGGCTATGTCCAATCACACACAGAGTGTTGTGTTTACAAAACACAGAACTCTGTGTACAGGGAACAGCGATTTGACTGTTTTTTCCCTTAGCAAAGCAGGGAGAAAAAACAGCCACATAGTAAAGTAAACACATTACACATTGTTAGGCACACAATTAACTCTTTGATTGCCCCTACATGTTAACCCCTTTCCAGCCAGTGTTATTAGTACAGTGACAGTGTACAGTATTAGCACTTAATTAATGTCACTATTAATGTCAGTATCAGTTAGTGTACCCAGCCAGCGCCAGCTAGCGCCAGATTGCCTTCCATACTGTCACAGTCCCACTATAGGGTTTCTAACCCCTGCTATTACCAGTGTAGTGTCATAGTAAATTCCAGTATATATCTTAATTTGTAAACTTTGTAACTTTCGCACAAACCAATTATTTACACTTATTGGGATTTTTTTTTTTCAAAGACATGTAGCCCAATACATTTTGTCTTAAATTTATAAAGAAATTCAATTTTTTTTTTATTGGACATGATTTATAACAGAAAGTAAAAAATATTGTTTTTTTTTCAAAATGTTTGGTCATTTTTAATTTATAATAAAAATAAAAAACCCAGTGGTGATCAAATAACATCAAAAGAAAGCTCTGTTTGTGTGAAAAATTTTATAAATTTCATTTGCGTACAGTGTTTCATGACTGCACAATTGCCAGTTAAAGTGACACAGCACACAGTGAATAGCAAATAAATGCTCTGGTCCTGAAGGGGTTAAAACTAGAGATGAGCGAATTATTCAAAAATTCGATTCGGCTGATTCGCCGAATTTGCGGAATAAATTCGATTCGATGCGAATTTATTCGGTGCGAATTTAACTTATTAAAAGGGTTTCTAGGCTTCAGAGAGCCTTTATATTAGTGCAGAACACTGTACCTTTAATTTAAATGCCCTTGGAGTCTGCTGGGGAAGAGAAATAATACTGTCAGTCAGTATGACATGCAGATGAGTGCCGTCGATCTTAGAATCACCGCACACTTCACTCATTTGGGCAGTCACGGGGCCAAAACCAGAGTGTGGAGCCACAGTGTGGCGGTGGAGGCAGCAGCAATGGGAGGCCATACAGCACCCTATGACAAAATGGAACCCACCAGCAGTGTGAGGAGACCTGAAAGTGGCACATGGCAGAGTGTGGCGATGGAGACAGCAGCAATGGGAGGCCGTACAGGGACCCATGACACACTCTGGACCTGGCAGCAGCATGAGGAGGCGGTACAGGGGCCCATGACAGATTACGGGCCTGGCAGCAGCATGAGGAGTCGGTACGGGGGCCCATGGCAGATTACGGGCCTGGCAGCAGCAATGGGAGGCCATACAGCACCCTATGACAAAATGGAACCCACCAGCAGTGTGAGGAGACCTGAAAGTGGCACATGGCAGAGTGTGGCGATGGAGACAGCAGCAATGGGAGGCCGTACAGGGACCCATGACACACTCTGGACCTGGCAGCAGCATGAGGAGGCGGTACAGGGGCCCATGACAGATTACGGGCCTGGCAGCAGCATGAGGAGTCGGTACGGGGGCCCATGGCAGATTATGGGCCTGGCAGCAGCAATGGGAGGCCATACAGCACCCTATGACAAAATGGAACCCACCAGCAGTGTGAGGAGACCTGAAAGTGGCACATGGCAGAGTGTGGCGATGGAGACAGCAGCAATGGGAGGCCGTACAGGGACCCATGACACACTCTGGACCTGGCAGCAGCAAGAGGAGGCGGTACAGGGGCCCATGGCAGAGTGGCGAAGCGTAAGCAGCTTAAATTGAAGGCCATACAGAGGCCTATGTTAAAAAGTCCCCCCAGCAGCAGTGTGGGGAGACGACTATCAAGAGTCCAATGGCAGAGTGGCGGAGCAGAAGCAGCTTCAATTGAAGAAGAAGACGATGAGGATGAAGAAGAAGAAGAAGAAGAAGATGAGGATGAAGAAGAAGAAGAAGATGAGGATGAGGATGAGGAAGAAGAAGAAGAGGATGAGGAAGAAGAAGAAGAAGAAGAAGAGGATGAGGATGAAGAAGAAGAAGAAGATGAGGATGAAGAAGAAGATGAGGATGAAGAAGAAGAAGAAGAGGATGAGGATGAGGATGAGGATGAAGAAGAAGAAGAGGATGAGGAAGAGGATGAGGATGAAGAAGAAGAAGAAGAGGATGAGGAAGAAGAAGAAGAAGAGGATGAGGATGAAGAAGAAGAAGAAGAAGAAGAGGATGATGATGATGATGATGAAGAAGAAGAAGAAGAAGAAGGGGATGAGGATGAAGAAGAAGAAGAAGAAGAAGGGGATGAGGATGAAGAAGAAGAAGATGAGGATGATGAAGAAGAAGAAGAAGAAGAAGAAGAAGAGGATGAGGATGAAGAAGAAGAAGAGGATGAGGATGAAGAAGAAGAAGAAGATGAGGATGAGGAAGAAGAAGAAGAAGAAGAAGAAGAAGAAGAGGGGGATGAGGATGAAGAAGAAGAAGAAGAGGATGAAGAAGAAGAAGAAGAGGATGAGGATGAGGATGAAGAAGAAGAAGAAGAAGAAGAAGAAGAAGAAGAGGATGAGGATGAAGAAGAAGAAGAAGAAGAAGATGAGGATGAAGAAGAAGAAGAAGAGGATGAGGATGAAGAAGAAGAAGAAGAAGAAGAGGATGAGGATGAGGAGGAAGAAGAAGAAGTTGATGAGGATGAGGATGAAGAAGAAGAAGAAGAAGAAGAAGATGAGGATGAAGAAGAAGAGGATGAGGATGAAGAAGAAGAGGATGAGGATGAAGAAGAAGAAGAAGAGGATGAGGATGAAGAAGAAGATGAGGATGAAGAAGAAGAAGAAGAAGAGGATGAGGATGAAGAAGAAGAAGAAGAAGAGGATGAGGATGAAGAAGAAGAAGAAGAAGAAGAAGAAGAGGATGAGGATGAAGAAGAAGAAAAAGAAGAAGAAGAAGAGGATGAGGATGAAGAAGAAGAAGAAGAAGAAGAGGATGAGGATGAAGAAGAAGAAGAGGATGAGGATGAGGAGGAAGAAGAAGAAGAGGATGAGGATGAAGAAGAAGAAGAAGAAGAAGAAGAGGATGAGGATGAGGATGAAGAAGAAGAAGAGGATGAGGATGAAGAAGAAGAAGAGGATGAGGAAGAAGAAGAAGAAGAAGAAGAAGAAGAAGAAGAAGAAGAGGATGAGGAAGAAGAAGATGAGGATGATGAAGAAGAAGAGGATGAGGATGAGGATGAAGAAGAAGAGGATGAGGATGAGGAAGAAGAAGAAGAGGATGAGGATGAAGAAGAAGAGGATGAGGGTGAAGAAGAAGAAGAAGAAGAAGAAGAGGATGAGGATGAAGAAGAAGATGAGGATGAAGAAGAAGAAGAGGATGAGGATGAGGAAGAAGAAGAAGAAGAAGAAGAGGATGAGGAAGAAGAAGAAGAGGATGAGGAAGAAGAAGAAGAAGAAGAAGAAGAAGAAGAGGATGAGGATGAAGAAGAAGAAGAAGAGGATGAGGATGAAGAAGAAGAAGAAGAAGAGGATGAGGATGAAGAAGAAGAAGAAGATGAGGATGATGAAGAAGAAGAAGAAGATGAGGAAGAATAAGAAGAAGAAGAAGAAGAAGAGGATGAGGATGAGGAAGAAGAAGAAGAAGAAGAGGATGAGGATGAGGAAGAAGAAGAAGAAGAAGAGGATGAGGATGAAGAAGAGGATGATGAAGAAGAAGAGGATGATGGTGAGGAAGAAGAAGAAGAAGAAGAAGAAGAGGATGATGATGATGAAGAAGAAGAAGAGGATGATGCTGATGAAGAAGAAGAAGAAGAAGAGGATGAGGATGAAGAAGAAGAGGATGAAGAAGAAGAGGATGAGGATGAAGAAGAGGATGAGGATGAAGAAGAAGAAGGGGAAGAGGATGAGGATGAAGAAGAAGAAGAGGATGAGGATGAAGAAGAAGAAGAAGAAGAAGAAGAAGAAGAGGATGAGGATGAGGATGAAGAAGAAGAAGAAGAAGAAGAAGAAGTAGGATGAAAATAAGAAGAATTCCAGTACAGCAAAAAGTGTATCTGCAGAGAGCTCCGCTATTTCTGACAGTTCTCTGACAGTTCCTTCACATTTACAGCGGTTGAAACATTGTATCTATTTGTTTCCGAATAAAAACATCTGTATCCTAAATGGAAACAAATAGATACAATGTTTCAACCGCTGTAAATGTGAAGGAACTGTCAGAGAACTGTCAGAAATAGCGGAGCTCTCTGCAGGGACACTTTTTGCCGGCTGTAGAAGGGATGAAAATCGGCCGATCGGGGAAAATTCGATTCGCGCATCCGAAGTTTGCTAATTTTCGGATTCGGCGCAAATCGAATTTTTCCTAATATTCGAAACGAATTCCACTTCGCCAAGTTCGATTCGCTCATCTCTAGTTAAAACCTTACAGAGGACAAGTGGTTAATTATCAGTGTTTGTGCTGACAGTACAAGCATTCCAATTTATGTTGCTATAAAACATTAGAGTAGCCCATTACATTAAGGTATCCTAGACTGCATCAGAAAGCATCATGTGACAATTTTTTTCTGGTAAATTTCTGAATACTTGTTGGAAATTGACTGTAAGATATGTTTATTCCACCAAAATTCTTAGAATAAGGTTGCATTTTGTTTCCAGAGTCTTTTCATGTATCTAAAAAAACTAGGTAGTACAGAGAACAGGAGGCTCCTAATTATTCTATACCTATAGAGTGCAAAAAATGAAGCATAAAACCTTTATATTTAAGTAGCAATGGAATGAACAATAAAACATAGAGATTTCTTTTTCCTCAATTATATTTACACTGGTGGACAGTTCATGAGTTGACACAGCACTACCGCCTACTATGAAGCAACATGTCTTTGATTTACCCACTAGCCTAATTGAAACTATTCACAGCAAATAGCATTTTCTTTCTCTCGTTTTTTTTTAAAGGACTTTTCCATTCCCATTTGGCCTCATTATTTCCAACCAGAGGCATGCTCACCTATTATAATAACCAGATAAAATGTAAGACACGAAAGCACAGTATGTTTGAGTCAGTAACTCTGACAAAAAAAGGAAGAATAGAGAAAAAATACTGCGTATTTTAAGCTCAGTTGAAAAATGAAAATGGAGGTCATGCAGCTTCTTTAGCAAATCAGTGCTATGATTTCACATTGAAACAATTAAATAGTTTATAATCTCTTCACTAAGCCCGACTACCTAATCAGCCCTATCAGGCTATCAGCCCTGAATGACATACAGTTTAAATAGCTCTCTCAGACAGCTGATTGAGAGTGATCGATAGACAGAAAGTCTGAAGGATATGACATTTCATTTTGGTGTTTCAGAAGAGGAAATAAGAACATTGCTGTACTTAGGACCCATAGAATTTCTGATAGAATCAAATGTATTACTGTATATTGAATTTTCCTTATTTGTCAGATATTGACATTCACAGTGTGCAATAAAAGAAAGGGCTGTATTTATCAAAACAGTGCATAAGAGATATTAGGTAAGGGCGGTGAAGCAGTGGTTAGCATAGATGCTATCTGCTATTGAAAGGGTTTGAATGAAAGGAAAGCTATCAGGGTAAATGTTATTTCTGGCTCATTTTCTAAACTGCTTGCCCAAAGACTCATCTTTTTGCATCTTTCACTACATTCACTAACCAGGCATATGCTTGTACATGGCAGATGTTAAGACATGTGATATGCAGCTGCATGTTTCAGGTCATTAAATCATCAAATGGGGAAAAAATGCATTGTTATTCACCATTTTTAATAAATTAACAATATCTGAATTCCAGATGAACAGCTAAATCAAAAGTAACAAACAGATATGAAAGCTAGTTTATTTGCCAAAGAATTTATATTCCTCTCCATTTAGCTCCAAGATTTAAGATGCTCAGGCAAGATTACAGCAAGGGCAGGATATCTCCTTACCCTAAGCCTAGATTGGATAGTGAAGGAGCAGCATACACCTGAGGAGATCATCTCTCTGTTCTTTCTTCTTGTCAGCTTGTTCCTTGACAATATATTTTCATGCAGCACAACTTGAGCTCCATTGTACAAGAGAGTACAAGGGTCTGTTATCAAAGCAAATTTTTTAACGAATACATAACTGCACTAATTGGTGTTATTTTTTTATCTTCCTAGAGTTCATCTTTAAAGAAAAAATGTTTTACATCCCTTCAAATCCATCAATTAGTTAATTTTTTTTTCTCCATCTGTCCTTGTCGCTGGAAATTTCAGCCTGATTTCAAACAAACCTATTTAAATGAAGTCTACAATGAGAATCTATTACCTGTGCTAAAAGTTCTACACCAATAGTTTAATAATTTTTTTTACTTCAAACAGGGTCTGTCTTTTTGGCAGATATGCCCAGGAAGTGACAAGTTTTCCACATAAGAAGAGTTCCTATTGCATGAAAAGAATTAAAGGTCTGTCACCATTTAACCATGGCCTGTACAATTTAATAGGCATAATATACGGTGTTGGGAAACAGGTTTCATCACAGTAGTTTTTGTACAACTTTGATATGTGTCAACATATGACAAGGTGCGCCAGATTGAACTCAAAGCTCTTAATCTATAGCTCAGCAAAGTATGGAATGACTTCCAAATGAGAATAGTCATCACAATCAATACAAATCTGAAAAAGGGGTTTATTCCCCATTTTAGGATTGTAGACAGAGCCACACATCATAATGAGCAAAAGCTGGTTTTGGATTTAAAACTCTGCAGGCAAACTATTATCAAACCACTAAGTCAGCAAAATTAGTTATTATTAAATTTTGGGTGTTTTTCCCAGTTTCCCAGTGGTCTGCATCTTTTTAGAAACATGCTGGGGGGTGGCTTGGTGCATGATGGAAATGGAAGCATGCTAAATGAGGTCTCTATTAGTTCCCCAGCTGGCTTGTGACCTTTTATCAACCTGAAAATGGGTAAAGTATCCAAGCCTAACTCAAATACCCAAAACCAGCGATCATCAGCTGCTTCCTCTGCCTTCTTCTCAAAACTCAAGCAGCAGCAATGAGAAGTACAGCTGAAAGCAAGATGGTGATGAGTCTTCACAAGTAGGATTATGATGAGGTATTCCTTCCTACATCAGAGGATTCGGTAAGAGAATCTTCCCATACAGACCATCTTCTTACTTTTGCTGATATGACCACCATCACTGCAGACATTAAAAACTCTGCTTAGCAGCTATTACATATTTAAAAGCTGATTTACTTGTGCTGACTGAGCAACGTGCAGCTAGTGTACTGATAGAGAAGGCAGATGAAGAGAGAAAGCCATAAGCAGGGTAGAGCAGATTTCTGTTTCTCATTCAAAACACCTCACCGATATGAATAGACATCTTGAAGACCTTGATAATAGAGGCAGATGCCACAGTATAGGAGTGAGAAGAGTACTTGAATCCATGAATACTGACCAGATAAAACCCGCTTTAGGCTCCATCTTTAGGCCTGATGTTGGAAACGTTCTTCAGAGATTTTGGTCTATATTGACCCAAGCTACTGTTGCCTTTCTATCATCTCAAACTAATCTGCCCATTCCCCTCTGACCTCTGACATGAACAATTCTTTTTCATCCACACAACTGCCGCTCACTGGAGATTTTCTCTTTTTCAGACCATTCTCTGTAAACTCTAGAGATGGTTATGTGTGAAAATCCCAGTAGATAAGCAGTTTCTGAAATAGTCAGACCAGCCCGTCTGGCACCAACAATCATGTTCAAAGTCACTTAAATCCTTTTCTTCCCCATTCTTCTGTTCGGTTTGAACTTCAGCAGGTTGTCATTGTCATGTCTAGATGCCTAAATGCATTCAGTTGCTGCCATGTGATTGGCTGATTAGCAATTTGTGTTACTAGGCAATTGAACAGGTGTACCTAATAAAGTGGCCAGTGAGTGTACTTACAAATAGAACTTTCATTTTGCTCTTCAAGCTACACATAACGGCAAGCAATTCTATCTGCGCATGCCAGATGACCTGCCTTCTTTCTATGCCGATCTACAATTAGAGCTGATTGATTTACCTGAGAGGTACGAAGACTTCCGTGTACCTTCACCTTTGGCGTCTTTGTTATCTACTCTTCACTTCTCTCCTAAAAAACCTCATCTGAAAAAGAGCACATTTTACAAAAGCTCTGGATCAGGTTTTACTAGAACATCTCCCAATTTTAAATTGCCTAAACCTCGAGTTGATCGCTGATTGGAGCAACAGATTACTTTTCCTTGTTTATGTAATACCAACAGGAAGATTGACTCTCCTTTACTGTTTTGGATTTGACTTTCCAATTGATTAAGAACTCTTATAAAACTCCTCCTCACAAGAAAAGCTACTTCCAAATAACCTGTTTTCACTTTTGTGCTGTTTTTCTATACTCAGAAAACCTAACAAGATTGCTCTGCTTAAGAAGCCCAGCAAAATAGGATACTTAACAACAATACACCTTTTGGGTAATATAATTCTTTCCATTTCAGATTATATACTATAAATTCCTTTCTGACTGTCTGTTAGTTTGGGACAATATAACCCTAAATGCAAATGATGTGCTAGGATTCAAAGCTAGCAGATGTTCTTGTTGATAATCTATAGCATTCATAGAGATATCCATTCATGTTCACATTCACTATTTGCTCTCTTTTGCTTTCTAGTTTTTAGCAGTAAAACCAATTTATTAAGTGTATTATCTTCAATACGATACCTGTAGCCTATAACTAAGCATGGCTACATCTAGATTTGATGTTTTGATGTTAGAGTTACTAAATGCCTCTTACTCTCTTGTTGAGAATGTACCCTTTATTTTAAGATTTTGGCTAGAGGGATTCTCCTCTTTTATCAATAGATAATAATCTATTTAGCTTGTAAGCATTTTCCCAAACTTCTAAATGACATGTAATCTATATTCACTTCTTTAAGCCCTCTATACAAAATTTAATAGGGATTGCTTTTGTTATTGATATGTTGTATATTTAGATGCTGGGGAATGGTTGACCCTTACTATATTGACTGTTATACTTGAACCTTTACTTGACTCAGTTTGAGAGTATTATAGATAAATCCATTTCAAACCATCCCTCCCACTAACCCCCACGTGGTAGATACATGCATCCTGATTTTTTTCAAGCTAGTTTACCACTTGTCTACAATATGATATACCTATAATACCAACCCGGTTTACGGAATTATTAGGATTGTTCATATTTTAATAGCTGTTACTTCATTAAGGTTTTTTTTTTTTGCTACCTCTTTCAAACAGTGATGCTGGCATTTTCAACTATGGCCTATTCAAATCTAAAGAATTGTCCCACTCTCATCTCTCACAATGTTAAAAGCCTTAACGCACCAGAGAAACAAACTGCTTTATTGCAGGAACTCATAAAAGCTAAACCACAATTTGTCTTTCCCCAAGAAACACACTTCAAATCTTAACATACTCAACATCTGACCAATGATTATTTCACAGATGAATTCCACTAAACTAGCCCAATTTCAAAATCGAAAGGAGTTGCTACATTAATTATGAAAAACCAAACGATTGTGATGAAGTGCTCAGCTATAAATATACCAAAAAATTGTACAATAATCAATTTAACATAGAATATATTACATCCAATGTGAAAATATGTGACTGAAAAACTCAATCTCCTATATAATAATATTATATAAATAATGTGAAAATAAACAATAGAAATGGAACCAGTGCATTTATATATAGTGCCAAAAAATACGTGCCAAAACAAAATTCAAGTTATGCCACCTAGTGGCTGACCAAAAAAATTAAAAATAATTAAACAATCCCACTCATGTGTAGACAAAGTGAAAAATAAATAATACAAATATTTATATCACAACAATCCAAGATGATGTGAAAAACTGTGCAAATGATATATGGTGTTCAATACACAGTGCTTCAAAACTTCATTCCATGCTGCAAACGTGCTCCTGGTGACACTCTGAAGTGACTCCCCTGGACTAGCTAAAGTGCCTCCTCACCTTCTAAATTTGACCCATAAGGGTCACAACGCTTTAAAATATAAGGATCTCAGCCTAGCTTCAATGATTCCACTTGTTCCACCAACTCCAATACCGTCCCCCTCAGGGTAAAAAAGTTCCTCTCAGACCACTCTCATTATGGACTCGGATACAGGGCATATAAAACAAAGAACAAACCTCCATAGTGCAACACCGCTTTAATAGTTCAAAAACGCCAAGCAAATGGACACTCACGTTAAGATCAGTACACAGGCACGGTTTCCCATGTGTTATGGGTGTACTCAGGAGTAAGGGTGTTCCAAGATGGCATCTGAAAGCAGAAACCGGAAGTGCGTCACCATTCAAAACCGGAAATGCGTCTATGCGTTACACCACGGACACGTGGCTTCTTCAGGATGGCGCAATGGGCGACAGGACCTCCCCTTTATACTAATATGCTAATTGATCAAGGGGAGTGTATTACACCTCCATAACCTTGAAGCCCAGCACAAATGCGGCGGCCATATTTAGACTCCGCTTTCCCTAGTGACCCAAATCTGTATAACTCAAACCTGTATACTCATAAAAACGATGACTTTATCCACCCTCTAACTTTAAAATTATAAACCTTTATTAAGTAAATCATAATTAACATAACTTAAATATTAAAATATGTATATATACATTGCACTACTTTTCCATACATAAAGATAATGATAATTTTGATTATATTATAAAATCCCCCAAGTAGGGATCACTGTACCTATAATAAATAAATCCCAGGACAATATTAGATCAAAGATACTCCATTTATAAATAATGAAATATTATTCATTAATTATATTAATTCTAATACTCCCTATGTATCACCCATACCACATGTTTACATATATAAAAACATAAATAACATAAAAATAAATAATATATAATACCATTTAATATATTTATAAAAATTATTAAAACATATCTTATGTATATAAAAATGTATTAAAATTTAATAACCAAGCAAATTAAAAATCACTAATAAAACAGTTGAGGTCAAACTCTATGTTTCGACCTCTAGGGGCCAGTGTTTCCATAAGAAAAATCTATCTCAACTCAGCCTGACTAATTGTCCTCACCTTATGGCTCCCTCTTCACTGTTTTTTATATCGTTCTATCCCCCAGCATTTTAATCCAGAGGGATCCTTCCCATGATGACTAGCAAAATGTTTAGATAAACTGTGTTTTGGGTTACCCTTTCTGATATTTCTTACATGTTCCTGTAATCTGACCCACATGGGCCTTTTAGTGCGCCCTACATACTGCAAGTAGCAACTACATTCTAAAACATATACCACTCCTTCTGTTTTGCAAGTGATAAAATCTTTAATATCAAATATTCTTCCATTGCTCTTGGACATAAACAAATTCTTTTTCTGATTTTGTCCTCTCGTGGCCTTACAAACGCAACATTTTCTACATGGAAAAAAACCTGTAAGATCAAACAAAGTACCCTTCCTATTATCCTTAGGTGGATCCAACACATTCCGCATTAATTTAGTTCTCAGGGTAGGTGCTTTCCTATATATAAATATAGGCTGCTCAGGTAATATATTACCTAATATGGGATCCATTTTCAATATTGGCCAATGTTTCCTATAAATATTTTGTATTTGCTTATATTGCACATTAAAATCTAAAATAACTGCTAATTGATCAACCATGTCCTTTTCTCCATTAATAATTTTATTTTCAAGGAGCATATCTCTATTCAAATTAGCCACCTCTCCTTTATTCTTCTCAAGGTCTGATGCTGAATACCCTTTAGCCAAAAATCTTTCTTCCAATACTCTCGCCTGGATCTCATAATCCTCTTTAAAGGTACAATTCCTTCTCAGCCTGATGAATTGGCCCTTAGGGAAGTTATACAACCACGGTGGAAAGTGGCAACTTTCCACCAGGATGTATCCATTCCTATCCACATCTTTAAAGCGTGTTTTAGTGCTGATTTTTGCCCCTTCAACCTTAAAATCCAAGTCTAAAAATTGGATCGATTGTTGACTGTGTTTCCACGTAAACCTAACATTTTTATTATTAACATTTAATTGATTCAAGAAATTAATTAATTTCTACTCGTCACCTTTCCATATGATGAACACGTCATCAATAAATCTTTTACACATGGCCAATTCCATAGGTCTATCTTTATATATTGCTTCTTGCTCGCAGTAAACTATAAACAAATTAGCTACACTGGGAGCAAATCGAGCTCCCATGGCCACTCCTGTAATTTGCCTATAAAATGTGTTGTTATACCAAAAATAGTTGTGGCTCAAGCAAAAATCAAGACATTGTATAATAAATCTTCTCTGTGTCCAGGTTAGACTGCTGAGTTCTCTAAGACCCCAACCGGTGGCTTGTAGCGCATCTTCATGCTTAATAATTGTATATAACAAGGATACATCTGCACTCGCTAAAAAAATATTACTACTCCCTTTTTCTTCTTCTAACATTTGAATTAAATGTTTAGTATCTCTCAGATATGCTACCGTCCTCTGGACTAATGGTTGTAAAAAAATATCTATATCTTGGCCTAACCTGGCCAATACAGATTGAATCCCATTAACAATTGGCCTCCCTGGAGGATTCACAGAATCTTTATGCATCTTCGGAATTGTATAAATGACAGGTATTCGGCACATTTCGGGTACTAAATATTTAACCTCTTTTTTATTTAATATTTTCTTTGTTTCACCAATTTTAATTATTTGCTCCAATTCTTTCTTATATGCCCTTGTGGGATCTTTCTTTAACTTCTGATAAGTACCCTCATCATCCAGTTGCGCTTGTAATTCCTTACATTAATATTCTTTAGAGAGTACCACTATACCGCCTCCCTTATCTGCCAGTCTTACTACTATATCTTTCCTTTTAATTAGCTTGTTGATACCTATTTGCAATCCACGATTCGGCAATTTTTTAGGGACCTGTAGGTTTTCTAAATCTTTATTAATCATTTTTTTAAAAACATCTACTTGGTTATTACTACTAATTTGCGGATTAAAAACTGATTTATTCTTAAGTGCGGTATGGGTGAATATACTAGTAGGAACCTTTGAAACATTATTAATGGTTCCTGAGAGCCCTAAAAAATATTTCTTTAAATTCAATTTTCTGATATACTTCTGTGTATCTATATAAGTGCTAAACTTGTCCACATTCTTGGGGGGAGCATATTTCAAACCTTTGTCCAGGACCATAATCTCTTCTTTAGAGAGGGGAATTCCACTAATATTAAAAATACCCTCTCCTACTGTTCTCTTCTCTTTTTGTTTTTTTGCTTCCTCTACAGCCCCTTCTCTTCCTGGGCTTCTTTTTTTCCCTGGTACTGGACTCCTCTCTCCTCTGTCCCTTTCTAAAAAAATCTCTACTCTGATGGTTATATTCTAGAGGTTCCAACCTATTGTGTGTTGGAAAAGGACTCTGGTCCTCATATTTAGGTGAATGCCAATCATTCCCAGGGCTTCTTTCATAGTATGGTTGGTAATTTGCCCTCTGTTGTGGGTAAAAATTCCTAGATTGTTGATAATCTGGTCTGGGATAGGGATTTGATCTATAGGGCTGATCATGTCTGCCTCTTCTTCCTCTCCCTGATGGTCCATTAGGAAATCCCCCTCTCCTACCAGGTCTCCACCCATTGTAGGGAGTAGGATATGAATGTGTGTTATTACGTTGCTGGTTGTCTTTATAGGGACCCCTTTCAGGTTCCCAATAAGACACATGTGTGGTAGGAACTTTAATAGTCTCTATAGGTTTAACAGGTGATGAATTTGTGAACCCTACTTCCGTATTAGGGGCTGAAGACTGCCACTTGAAAACTAAGTTCTTGGAAAAATCGTTCACATCTCTATGATATTTCTTAGTTTTCCTATATTTTACCTCTGTGTCTACCTTCTCCAGGTCTTTACTCAATCTTTTAGTAAGATTAACCATTTGTGGGGTATCTTTATAAGGTTCTAACTTATTCTTGATATCCTCTATTTGCATCTCTAAATTCCTCATTTTTTTCTGTTTCCTCTTAAGCAAGAATTGCACCAATTCCAATCCTTTTTCACTGAAGAAACAAAACCATTCTTCCACTGAGTCTGCATCTAGAAGCCCATCACTAATGGGAACTTCCCATCTTAGTCTTCTAGGAACCAACCTATCCTTTAAATACCTTTCATGGGTTGCCATATCCCACCATGTTGTAACTTTTTTCTCCATAAGGTGGCCTAATTTCCTAAATAGGGTATCAAGATCTCCATTATTACTACTTATACTTTTATTAAATACATCCTCCAAATTAATATTCCTATTTACAAGGAATCTCTACATTAATTAGCAGAAAATTCAATATTCACCTTAAACCAACAATTAGAAGATTCTGATGGACATTACCTTTTTCTAAAAGACACACTGGCAGGCAAACCAATCACACTAGGAAATGTCTATTTTCCAAACAAAGCACACATCTCCTTCTGTCAACACATTATTGATGAACTTAAATGGTTCAACATAGGATGTATCATTTTAGGAGGAGACTTCAATATCCCCTTAAACCCACTACAAAATACATCATCTGGCAAAACGTGCCTAGCATACAAAATACTCAAACTTATTAAATCTCTATTACAATCACTGTCTTTAGTTGACACTTGGAGAACACTTCATCCCTCAGAAAAAGATTTTGCTTTTTATTCAATACCACATGAAACATACTAGCGTATTGATTTTTTTTTATAACCCAAAGAGACCTGCCGATTTTGAAGGGGGCAAAAATCGGAATTATATTCACTTCAGACCACGCGACTATATCACTATCTCTTGCTTCTACAGACCTGCCCAACAAGCTCTATAATTGTAGATTTAATTCCCCTTTGTTAACTGACCCGTTCATACAAAACCATGTCGCAGAAGCCATAACCGCTTATTTCGCTACCAACTCCCAAGTAGATGTCTCACCTCTTCTGATCTGGGAAGCACATAAATGCATATTAAGAGTTGATTTTATCAAGTGGGCTCTAAATGCAAAAAAAAAAGAGAAAACAAACTAGCTGAACTTTCTGACAAAATTGCAAAATTAGAATTGGTACATAAACCTTACAGTCACTGCAGCTAAAGACCTTTTGGATGCTCGTAAGGCACTGCAACAATGTTTTGATTTGCAAACCTAACAAATCTTTTTCTTTCGCAAACAAATATATTACGAATTTGGAAATAAAAGTGGAAAACTACTAGCAAAATACTTGAGAGATTCCAAATCATGAAGTACCATTCATAGTATTAGGGACTCAGAAGGGAAACTTGTACACATCACAGGAAAAAACTGCATCTCAACTTCACAGCTGTTATACTAAATTATACAATCTATCCCCTACAACATATGCCTGTTCAATTAAAAGGAGACAGAGAGACAATTATTAGAGACTATCTGATGAAGTGCAAATTACCCATCCTATCACTGATCAATACCAAACTGTTTGAAAAACCAATCACTGAGGAAGAACTCTCACAAACTATCGAAGATTCAAAACAAGGCAAAAGTCCTTGACCAGATGGGTTTACTTCCCTATATTACAAAATCTTTACATCTTTACATACAAAACCTTTGGCATTGGCATTAAACTCCCTTAACAACCTTTCTAACACATCAGAAACTTTTCTTATGGTCTATATCTCTGTAATCCCCAAACTGAATAAGGACCTAGTGGAACTTTTAAGCTATCGGCAGATCTCTCTATTAAATATAGAGCTGAAACTATTTACTAAATTACTGGTTAACTGCTTGTGCCCATTACTCGCTAAGATCATTGGGCCAGAAGAGGTAGGCTTAATGCCAGGCAGAGAGGTCAAAGATAACATTATAAAAACACTCAATTTAATTCATAGGGTCCATAACAATAAAATCAAAGAATCAGAATCAGTAAAAATAAAAAATGGAGCTAGGCAAGGCTGTGTCCTTTTTCCTTTACTATTTATTCTCATGCTAGAACTCTTCATCATAGCTATTCATTAACAGCCATCCCTTCATGAATTCACAGTCACAGTTAGGTAATACATGTCAGCAGTATATGCTGATGATATACTTCTCTTTATTACCCAACTCAACATTTCCCTCCCAAATTTACCAACAGCAGTCCAACAATTTGGCTACATATCCAACTTCAAAATAAATTACTCTTAATATAAAGCCCTAAACCTATCTTTATCTTCTCACATAACAAAAACCACAGAGGAGAATTGTTTGTTTAAATGAGTACCTAAAGTTCTAAAGTACTTAGGTATCTGGTTATCCTCCAATTTAGAATCATTTTACGGACATAATTATAGCCCTCAGATCAAAGAAAGGGAAAAAGATCTGAAAACACGCAACCCTAAAAATTTCTCATAGTTTGGCAGAACCACAATTCTAAAAATGACTATATTATCCGACACGCACCCCCAATTAAATTACCTTCTGGGGTTTTTTTTTTTAATCTATATACAACATAGTTTTGTCTGGGCCAGTAAAAAATCCCCAAAATTCAACTTCCCTGCTTGTCAAAGGAAATAGGAGAAATGGCGTTACCAGACTTTATAAAATATTATTATGCTACTCATTTAACCAGAATAATTTATTGGAACTGTCATGAGAAAAACAAAGATTGGGTAGCCTTAGAACGCACTTGGACTAACATTCCTTTAAAATATCTACCTTGGATTCCACGCTCTTCTCTCCCATTACCTATAAAACAGTACCCCTTTATTAATGCCACACTTGAAGTTTTTCACAAAACAAATACTAGTAGCCACATACAGTAGCTTCTATACCGGGCCCATTAACGCACATATCAAAAAAAGTTTTTTTAATTTTTTTTTTTTTTTTGCCGCAGCAGCAGCAAAAATATTTTGGGCATAATCGCTGTTCCTTCTTCTGTGGCAGCAGTTCTTACCTTTTTTTTGGCATTCTGAATTTTTTTTTCCCAGCAGCAGCAAAAAAAATTTCTCCATAATTGCTGTTCCTTCTTCTGAGTTGCAGGTGTTCTTCCTTTTGCATCAGTCATTGTTTTTTTGGCTTTCTTACTTTTTTACAGTTATTTTAATTAATTTTTTTTGCAGCAGTAAAAAAAGGATGTCCATAATTGCTGTACCCCCTATTTTCTTTATTAAATACAATAATAACATGGTTTATAGTGTACCAAGCACAAACGTATTGCACCCAAGCACTGAATTCCCATTCCACAAAAATGTTATAAAAATCTCAGAAAAAACTCCCCATCATGTCAGAAAGGTCAACAAGGAGATGCAGACACTGACAGGCAGCTAAAAAAGGGCAAGCAGCCTCTGTGTCCACAGTGAAAAGTGGTGGTCGTGGACATGGTGTATCCTCTGCAGGCAGGGCATGCTTGTCCTTTTTTTCCGGTGCTGGCTGTGTTATTGAGCTACAACATGCAGAAGAGGTGGTGGAGTGGATAACTAAGCCATCCTCATCCTCCTCATCCTCTGTCACCCATACTAGTTCACCTTCCACCGCAGCTGCTAAAGCCGCCTGTTACACAGGCTCCTTGTCCACAGCTACTCCTTTCGTAGCCCCACCATCATGCACAGAGGAGTCACCTGAATTATTCGATCATAGTGTCAGTTACATGCTGCTGGAGGATGCACAGAAATTTGAATGCTGGGATGTCGGTTTGCAGGTTGAGGAAGGGAGTGAGGTGATCCTAGAAAGAGGGGGTGCCAAAGACAGACAAGAAATTTGCAGTCATGTTCCCCCAGTCGCATCATACTGCCAAGTTGGCTCCAGTGATGAGGAGCGAGGGGATGATGAGGTCACTGAATGTACTTGAGTGCCTGAGAGAACAGAGAAGGAAAGTGAGGAGGAGGCACAACTCCAACAAGGCAGGATGTTCTCCAGGGACAGGTGAAAGGGCAGCCACCCTATTGCATCTTACAACAGAGCTCCACAGATGCAGGGTGCTTCTGACTCCCCTCTTACTTCCAAACGTTTATTGGTGTGTGCTTTTTTCAACACATGTACAGCAGACCGCAGCATTGCTGTTTGCAGTCTCTGTCTGAAGCGGATCAAGAGTGGCCAAAACACCAGCCGCTCGGGCACCACATGTTTGACAAGACATATGACTTCCTGCCATGCAGCCTGTTGGCAACAGCCCCTGAAATACCTACATCATGAAAAAGTGCAGACTTCTCCTTGCACCTACTATATCTCAGGTCTTCTCAACAGCGTCCACTGAGAGGGATGATGGTAAAGCAATGAGTGCCACAGGTCTTTGCACACCCAATATGCTAGCAGTACGCCACCTGTTAATTTCACTACCCCAGGCAAATTTCACTACCCCAGTATATGAGCCATAAAAAAATACTGTCCCAACCATCCACATGCTCAGCATCTAAATGCTAGCTTGGCCAAATAGCTAGCATTACAACTGTTGCCTTTCCATCTTGTGGACTCTGCCCCCTTTTGTGAATTTGCGGAATGTACTGTACCACAGTGGCAGGTTTCTGAAAAGAAAGTTCTGTTCACATAAGGCCATTCCAGCTCTATACCATCATGTGGAATGCAATGTTTTGGCCTTGTTGGACAGGGAGGTCAGCAGCAAGGTCTACATTACTGCTGACACATGGTCCAGCAGGCATGATCATGGAAGTTACATTTCGTTCACGGCACACTGGGTAACTCTGCTGGCAGCTGGGAAGGATGCAAGACAGGGTTCAGTGCTTGAGCTTGCTCTGCCACCACACCTCCAAAAAGCTGGTGGTGATTCTGCCACATCTGTCTGCTCCACGCCAGTGGCTGCTGATAAATGATGCATGCACTGTCCTGTCACCTTTTGAGGAGGCCACAAGGATGGTGAGCCACGACAATGAATGCATCGGTGACACTATCCCTCTAGTCTTCCTGCTGAATTATATTCTGCATGGAATCATAGACAGGGCATTTGAGGCAGAACAGCGGGAGGAAGAGGAGGAGTTCCTTTTTTCTTAAGGACCCTTTATGCAGATACCATTCCTGCAGTGCTGCAGAACAGACAGGAGGAAGAGGAGGAGAAGGAGGATTGTGGCAGCATAGAAGTAGAGGATAACATGCATAACGTGCAGTCTTCAAGAGATGGTTTTAAGTCCCCAGAAACCTAGCCAGGAGCAGTACGTGGCTAAGAGGAGGTAGTTCCTGACAGTGTCATCCTCAGTGATCCGGAGACTCAGAATCTCATACCTCTTCAAACCCTGATTCTGGAAAGCCTGTCATTACTGATTAACAACCCTTCTTGATCGATGTTACAAGTGTAAAGTTGCAGAGCTCATCCTGCCTTCTCAGAGGGAGCAGAGGATGAAACATCTGGAGGACGCTGTAAAGAAAAATTTGTGTAACACCTTTCCAGACACTGAGAGGTTACCATTTCCTGGACAATGTGTTTCTGAGGCTTCGTTCGGTCAAAGGAAGTGTGGTGGAGAAGATGACCAGCTGATCGATTCCTTTAACCTCCCTGGAAGTATTCCCGAGTGTAGCTCAGGGTAAAGTTTCAGCACCAGAAGCGGTAACCCCGAGCTACACTCGGGAATACCCTGCAGCGTTGCTCCAGGATCCCTTCTGCACTTACCTTGTCCTGCGCTTCCACGATGTCCCCCCTGCAGCGTCCCTTGCAATGTCCTCCGGCCGATGCCGGCATCTGTCTTCCGGGTTCAGTTCCCTGCGACGTCAGGACGTATGGGGACGGAACTGGCGGGAAATTTAAAAATGTCAAAAAGTGACATTCACTAAATACACTAAAATCACATAGTAAAACATTACTGTATCAAACCATTTCACATACATTTTAACCCTAGTGCTTTGTCCTGTGCCCTGCCTACATTTTTACTGTTCTTTCTGCCTTGAACCTGAGAAATGTCCATGGCGTCCAAAAAGCATCCCTTTATGTCAAAAGCGGTTTTAGACCATCTAGAGAACAGCGATAGTAAATTAGAATTACTTGCAGAATTGAGTGATAATGATTCGTGGGGAAATTCGTCATCAGACACTGAAAACGATTTTGCGACTTTGCTCAATGATGTGAGAACTTGGGGCTATATTTCAAATTTCAGTGTTTTTGGTTTGATTATATTATTGAATTATATTTATTAATTTCAATAAATTTTAATGATTTCAGTGGATTATTCCTAAAAATTACAGGCCTACAATAAAAAAACTACATATTTCCATGCAAAAAAATGTACTGTTTTGAGCACAGAAATACTGACATAATCAGACAGCTAGGGAGGCTACACAATTCTTTAGTCCTCAGTGCCCAGGGCTGTTAGGTTTAAGCACCCATCTGCATAATATGGTGCAGGATTATCTAGGTATGGGTAAGAGCAAAGGGGCTCCCTTAAGTACCTGACTGTGAAGACTTAGGTACAAGGGTGAAGAAGGGGATAGAAGCAGGAAGCAAGGGTTTACGGGGAAGGATCAATAGGTGCAGCGAGAGCAAAGAGAGGAACGAGAAAGGGCAGAAGAAAGGTAAATTATGGAAATGAGAAAGCAGTCAATCATTGCTGATCAAGGCACCTGTCAAGGTCCAGAATGTATAATTGGGCCTTGGCATGGAGGGTAGCATGTGCAGTAGGCTTTAGCAAAAGGCTGGACCAAAAAAAGATTATCAACATACAACAACAGTAGATGTAGAATCATAGACACCTCCCTTGAACAATGGCAGTGTACACCCCTTGTGTTGTATAACTAGATATAACTAGAGATATTTCTACATACAGCTAAAATTATAAAGACTAACAACCATTTTGATATATACACTATGAAAGGGCTAACATTGGTGCAGGCAAGTCACAGAAAATCATATGTTTGACAAGTCAGAATGGTACCTCATGAGGTGGGAAGAAAAGTAGTTACCATCTAATATTGCAGATAGAGGAGCCTGAGTGAAGTCATTAGTGTATGTAGCTGATATACAGTATGTAGGGTGACATCTGTGTATGGTATCTTGGGAGATGGTTTAAACAGGATCAGTGTAATAGAGGAAGTATGCATATAAATGTTAGCTAGGATTAGTGTCTTCCAGGGGCGGACTGACAACTCATGGGGCCCCCGGGCAATAGGAGATCATGGGGCCCCTGTGTCCTTGCCCAAACTCAAAAAAGTCTATGAAAAAGGTACCAGGTGCATCTCATGGGGCGCGCTACTGACCCCGGGCCCTCCGGCAGTGCCCGAGTTTCCAAATGGTCAGTCCGCCCCTGGTGTCTTCTCAGTCATAATTAATAGCATCTGTGTGTATTTGTGTAACACACTGCACTGTTACTCTTTGCAAGATATTGATTGACCACAAAATAGTGGTGCTTTACAATTTAGCTATTAGAGACTTGAGTATAGCAAAGCATTGTTGAACTTGTATGCTGAAGGCAGGACTGTTGTGCTTGAACAGTCGTAAGGCAGACAACATTTCCAAGAGGAGCTGGCAAAGAGGCAGGAGCCTATATAGTCTGTGTGTGATTGAGGACATGTGCTGGACACTGGCGCAGACCTCAGAGGGCTCAGGCTGGATCAGGTTGTATCAGGTTGTATCAGAGATCCGGAAGGAAGAACTACATATTGGTATTGTTCACAAGCAGAAGAACTGATCCTGCAGGCAGACAGATTGTGGAATCATGACCAGTATTGTTCTATTCTCAGAGAGACCAAAGGGGCCCCCAAACAAGAGACCAATCTTGATTCTGCTAAGACTGCAGACTTGGTGAGAGGGTTCCACAACCCAAATTGTCTTCATTTACCAGATATCCTGTTGTTTTTCTCAGTTGTTTCAGTGTAGTATACTTTGCATCACAGTCTACCACTTGAAACATAGACTTCTTAGACCAATTCAGTACTACAGCCTATAGCTTTAGTGTTTTTTCCCCCCTCTATTGCTCTTAATGGAGGACTTCTCCTGCCCTCCTGACACTGTTAATACCTCATCTTCAATATATTATAGCTATAAAGGAACTTGCTTTATCAAGTCAATTCCCTACCTACTGGAATTAAAATTCTACTGGAGTCTACTCCCACCCCTTCCTCGTCTAAATCAATCTTTGTATTCAATTAATTCCACAAAGGGACCCTTTCTAGTTCTGCTACCATTAGTCAGGGGAAGATTTTCTACTACTGTGCCTTTTCTTCTTTAAGAACTCTTGTTCTCAAATAAAAAGGACCTCAACCTTAATGTGCACCAACTGGGGCCCCAACAAGGTTTTTTTTATATATATCCTGAAGTGATACTAAAGGGGACTTTATTATTTACATTTTTAACCAAAAAACTTCAGCGCAATCACCCAAAACCTGCTTCTTGTATGTATTAATGCTGCTGACATTCAATATGTTCCAGCATGTACACACATTAATATCACATAATAGTGCTGCGCAATCAACAATCTAATAAGTGCAATATAGAATATCCATAAAGTTCATAGACAACAATATGTTTATGCATTATATACATATGATATAATGCCATATACTAAAAAAAAGAGAACAGTCTTTTATATGTGATAACTTCAGTGCACAATAATTTAAATCTTGTGCAAATTTGTGCTCCTTTCTTTCATGTGTCAAAAACACCCTTATTAGTGCTCCTCCACCACTGTCATACGTTAGGGACTGATGTGAATGTACTATATATATATATATATATACAGTATGTAAAAGCGCTGCGCAAATTGACGGCACTATATAAGTACCTGAAATAAATAAATAAATATACTCTCACATTCTTATTTGATCTATAGTTAATAGGTCAAACAGCACTTTTCCCTTTTAACCCGAGTAGGTATAGGTCCTTTAAGCTCCACTCTCCTCCTCACTTTGCTCCAGAGGACTCCACCTGCTTCTTATCCATCATATCCTCCGCACATGTGAACAAAAATGCTCAACATTGCTCAACATAGTGTAGCATTTAAATACTGTAATGTTTATTTAAAACAAAGGAGTGCACTAATGTGTCCTGTTGGAACAGACATTGACATTCCCAGACATTGAGAACCCAAAGGTGAGTTATCCCAACTTCTTGATAACTTATTTCAGCTAATGTTTGGGAAATATATCTCAGTGCAGGAATTATCCTTTAAACTTTGTTCCTGCAGGACATTTTGGGTTTGTTCTAAAGTGGTACTGTATTTGATCATTTGGCGGAGCCTTTCAGAGTGTCTAACTTTTGTATATGCTTACTGTTATCTCTTTTGTGCTTGTACTATTTTTTCTTATTCTGATCTCAATACAATCAGAATATTGGTTCACCTTAAACTGTGTGATTACTTTGTGTTTTAGTGTTAGGGGATTTTCCTAGTCAAAAGTCTTATGGTGGTGTCAGTAGGGGTTGTGCTTCCAAATTAAGCTCAAAACAGACAGGGAACTCCAAAAAATCCTCAGAAGCTTTTAAGGTGGTAGCTCTACATTTGTTTAATATACATTGTTAAAGGAGAAGAACAGCAAACCTTTTTTGGCTGTACTTCTCCTGTGGATTACATGAGTGCAGTTCATTCTGCATTCTTGTGATCTGTTAAGCTGATAGTAGATTTAAGTTTGCTGACAACACTCAGCCGTTCCAGGCTGGAGAAAAAAATCCCACTTCAAAGTTGGGATCCACCTCAGAGTCTGGAGTGGCACCTGGCTCAGACTCTCAGTGAAGCGCTGAGAGCCGGAACCGGCCATTCCCACTCCTTGCACAGCCGAGCGCTCCAGTGAGAACTTGGGGGGGAGCAGAGCAGACAGCAGTGACTGACAGTCCAGCTCTCTGCTCAGAGTGGCTGTGAAAACTCAGGGATCGGCAGTCATGTGATCGCAGAGTCCTCACCCTTAGAGCCAGTGGGGGACAGACCACCTAGGTAAATAGGGGAAAAAAGCCCTACTTCTCTTTTAAAGCCATGAGGTAGACACTTGCAGCCACATCACCTCTGACCTGTAAATTCATGTTTCAGATCAAGAATAGAGTATTGCATGTGGGCTTGTCAATCAAAGTACATGTGACTCTGAGTTTAGTTCTTCCTTTCATCAAGAAAATAGCTGTAGCAAACAATATTAATGTTTGCCATACAAAGTTCTTAGTTATGAGAATTATGACGTCTACATGTAACATAAAAGGCATCTTAAAAAAGAATGGGGGATCCTTTTACACACAAACTCATGGATACACACTCACACAGACACATTAGGAAACATGAAGAAATGAAGACTATATATAATAGTATATGACACATAAGGTTAGACAAAAAAATGGAAACACTACAAGATTTGCAGGTGGAAAAGTGACAACATGTTTCATGTTGAAAGTGGAAGTGATGTAACATTCTTTTGCTTCTACTGTGTGATGAGACACCTAGCTAACAGGTGGAAAGACTCACTTTCATCATTCACTACATTGTGCTGCTAGTAATACGGAGTCATGTCAGAACTTACTGATCTTCAAAGAGGGCAAATTGTTGGTGCATACTTAGCTGGTGCCTCTGTGACTAAAGTTGCCAATGAAGAACAGTATCAAAGGGTATGACAAGATATACAGTTTCCTGGAAAAATCATCTGATTAGCATAAGCGCGGTTGACATGGTCAACTGACTGAAATAGACAAAAGGATATTGTGCAGGATTGTGACCTGGAGTATGAAAACAACTGCTGCAAAAGTGGCTGCAGAGCTTGATCTCAGTCTTCACGAGACTGAGATTGAGCTCTGCAGCCATTTTTTCAGCAGTCATTTGTGTGCTTCACTGTCTGTCAGTCATGTGTGTGCTTCACTGTAAGCACACTGCTTTGTATGGCTCTGATGTGCAGAGCCATACAAAGCAGTGTGCAGGAGCTGACCGGGGAGAGATCTGTGTTGTTTATACACAGGTCTCTACTCCATCAGCGATCATCGGGTGCCGGCAAGTAATCACCTGCCGGGTCCCAGTGACTGACAGCCGAGGCCGCAAATGGCGGCATGGGTAGGGCGTGCGCACCCCCTACTTGGAACTGCAGAATCACGTACAGTATATATACATGATTTTGTGCACCCGTGCCTCCCTGTAGCAGTATTTCTGCTGTAGGGGGGCACGGAAGAGGTTAAAGAGCAGTGTACAGACAACAATGGTGGAAGGGTCCATGTAATGCTACCCAGATCTAATAGTAACCCCCCCCCCCCACCACCACCATTTAGATATGATACATGCATATATAGTTCAACAAATCACCAGATGGTAAAGGAACTACGATTATGACAGCCCTGGTGATCCAAAACAGAGTCAAGAATGACAGGTCCCATCTTTCTATCCAGACAGGCTCCTTTTAAATGAATTCCATGTTTTGTTATTGTACCTCATTGTGTTTCTCAAGACATATTGATGAATGTAGATTAAGTACCGTGTGCCTCACTTCCAAGCCATGTCAAATTAATCTTATTTTAATAGATATAAAATGAAATTCATGTTAAACTTGAGGATAATTATTGTTGTGACAGCTGTCATCAGGTTAAGTGGGTTTAAAACTACTTGAAGAAAATCAGATTATAATAAATTACATCTTTATGAAACATCGCAGTGGGTTTAAATTTCAATCTGTCAAGACTGTTGGTAACAAGTGTGTATATCAGGCAAGTATAATTTATAATTGTATTAATAAAATTAATTACAATAACTGACTTGTTGGCACAGGTTTTACATTGGTTGTGGTCAGATTAAAATAATTGTGTGTGATAATTTAATGTCAATAAATGAATTTGATTAAATATTGTGATTTCATAGAAATATAACATTAACTATGTATTTTTAACATAACTGACAATTAAATTTAAACCAATCCATATTCTCTGTTTTCCTGTAGCTGATTTCTAGAAGTGAGCCAGACACTGTTGGTACAATCTGAGACTGAGACTATTTGAGAATCTGTCACTGGTTATACAAGTAGATACCTATACTCATGCTAAACATGTGGACCTAACAGTGAGTCCATATTGGTAAGTTGAAAAATAAGGCTCCGTTCACACTTGCAACTTTGGTGCAACTGTAATGCAACTTTGACGCAACATTGGATAGGTGCAACTTGGATACAACTTTGGCTTTCATTAATGATAATGGACAACTGTTGCATATATAACATTCAGGTACAACTTTCATACTACTTTTGAGGGTTTTCATTGCAGTATATGGCACTCAAGTTGCATGAAAGTCGTACTAAAGTAGTGCATGAACTACTTTGTAGTCACTGCGACTTGAAATCACACAGATATGAATGGTGCAAAATCTGTGTATATATGGTGCCGCGCTCTATCACAGATCTATGCCCAGTAAATCTGCATAATCTCTAAAACATATAATAAAGAAGAAAATATCGATGTTATTCTATACTTAATTAATAACAAAAAAGTGAATTTTGATGAGAAAAAAAAAATATTAAATAAATTAGAAAAAATTAAAAATTAAAAAAGATGACAATAAATCTATATTGAGTATAAAAATATATAAACGTAAAGATTCAAACCAAATGTGCCACAAAATGTGCTATCAATTGATAATGGTGATAAATATATATATTAAAATAAATAATTAATAAATTTAATAAATAATAAAAAGTCCAATGAGTTCTTATGTGATAAACTGTGTGCAGAGTTCATCAAGTAGATGACTTCAATATGCTTCTCCTTCCAAACAACCTATAGGTATATAGGTGAAGTTGTGTGAAGAGGATGCTACAGTGGGAGCCTGTGTAGTCAGGATCTCTCCCTCCTCATAATACTCTTCAATCCAGCTCTCTATTGTTGTTAGAGTAGACCATGGAAAAAAGAAATGTCTTATCTTTTATATAAAACAATTGCTTTATTAAGCGCCCATTATGCACTCACATTTTAAAAAAAGATACCCGCTTTTGTTATATAACCGCTGAATGCGGTGTGAACCAGCCACTTGGGTGTGTTTGCCCTCACTGTTAGCACTCGCCGTATTTGGTAGTCGGATACGCGGTGACATCACTGCCCCTCCCCAATGCGTTGCGCCACAGGGATTCGTAGCTTCGTCTGGGGGATGTAGTAAGACGATCACCCTTGCCTGACTCCTTAAATAGTAATGCGGCACCATTTTCCTGTAGTCCTAATGGATTCAGCCATCTTTTTGGGGTTTAGGCTCTATGCATCTTGAAGTTGACGCTGGAATTGAAGATGTTTGGGTTTAAGTTGATACTATTTATCTTAATACAGTGTTTGTCCCAGTATCCTACGGCTTGTATATCAATGTGTGCAGTACACTCCTTAAATAAATCCAGTGAGATTCTTTTTTACTGATTTCTTTAACCAAATTATCTCCTCTCCAATGTTTATTATGTTTCTCAATACCCTAGAATTCTAGGCCGTCAACTTGTTGTCTATGAAACTGGCAAAAATGTAACGGTACATGGTGGTATTTGTAACCTTTCATAATATTATAAACATGCTCTTTAATTCGTTCTTTTAATGTTCTTTTAGTTCTCCCAATATAGATTTTATTACAGGGGCATTTTAGAGCATACACCACCCCCTTCGTATCGCAAGATATGAACTGCTTCATTTTATATGTTTTACCGTTAATAGGATTGGTAAATTCCAATCTGTGTTTAGGATTGCTTTTCACTGTTACGCAGCTGTAACATCTACCACATTTGTAGAATCCTATTCCTTGAAAAAAAGTGTAGTTCTTATTTGTATTGGGGGGGTTAAGTATATTTTTAACAACTTTATCCTGAATGTTTGGGGCTTTTTTATATATAAATCTGGGTTTATCTGAAACTATATTCTTCAGGTCCTTATCTAATTTTAGTACATCCCAATGTTTAATAATTATTTTCTGGATATCTTTGTGTTGTTTATTGTATGGCATTATCATAGCTAGGTCATTAAATAAATTATCATTCTTAGGTTTCATGTTAGTTAGAAGGTTATTTCTATCCAGTACCTCAATTTTCTTTCCTTCTTGTTCTATAATTTCTCTCTTATACCCTTTATCAGTAAATCTCTTCACCAGGATATTACTTTGTTCTTGATAATCTAATATGTTTGTACAATTTGTCTCAAGCGCATAAATTGCCCTCTAGGTATGTTTCTAATCCATGGTTTATGGTGGCAACTGTGGGTGGGTATGTATGCATTCCTATCTGTTTTTTTAAAAGAATTAGTGAAACTAATTAATTATGGAAATAAAAAGAATATACTGAATGATAAAGAAACAAAGTATCTAGTACCTTCTACATGTAAATTACCTATCATTTATTCAGTACCTAAAATTCATAAAGACCCTGTAAATCCTCCAATAAGACCAATTATTAATGGTATTGATTCATTAACAGCGAGGCTAGGAGAATATATTAACCAATATCTCCAACCATTAGTAACACAGACTAAAGCCTATCTAAAGGACACCAGGCACATTATTCAAATAACACAACATTTACACATTGAAGAAAATACTCTATTAAGCACAGCAGATATGTCCTCGCTATATACCAACATAGACCATGAAGGGGCAATTAAAACAGTAAAATGGGCCATAACGAAATATTCCACTCTACACAATAAGCAACAAAAAGTTCTAATCAAATGTTTAAAATTCTGTGTTAACCATAACTACTTCTGGTACCAAAACACGTATTATCTACAAATAAAGGGAGTGGCTATGGATGCCCGATTTGCTCCTAGCATAGCAAATCTTTATATGGTGATGTGGGAGCAGGAAAGTGTATTCCATAATCAAAGACAAGAACTGGCATTATATCAGATTCATAGATGACTTGATAATATTATGGAATGGAAATGAAAACTCATTGTTAAACTTCTATGAGGATCTAAACAATAATAACCATAATGTAACACTTAGCTGGAATATAAGCAGCAAGGAGATTAACTTTTTGGATATATGGATAATCAATAATGGATCACAAATATATACCAAGAATTATTTAAAAAAAAACAGATAGGAATGCATACATACCCACCCACAGTTGCCACCATAAACCATGGATTAGAAACATACCTAGAGGGCAATTATATTCCAGCTAAGTGTTACATTATGGTTATTATTGTTTAGATCCTCATTATTATTGTAGATAATACGTGTTTTGGTACCAGAAGTAGTTATGGTTAACACAGAATTTTAAACATTTGATTAGAACTTTTTGTTGCTTATTGTGTAGAGTGGAATATTTCGTTATGGCCCATTTTACTGTTTTAATTGCCCCTTCATGGTCTATGTTGGTATATAGCGAGGACACATCTGCTGTGCTTAATAGAGTATTTTCTTCAATGTGTAAATGTTGTGTTATTTGAATAATGTGCCTGGTGTCCTTTAGATAGGCTTTAGTCTGTGTTACTAATGGTTGGAGATATTGGTTAATATATTCTCCTAGCCTCGCTGTTAATGAATCAATACCATTAATAATTGGTCTTATTGGAGGATTTACAGGGTCTTTATGAATTTTAGGTACTGAATAAATGATAGGTAATTTACATGTAGAAGGTACTAGATACTTTGTTTCTTTATCATTCAGTATATTCTTTTTATTTCCATAATTAATTAGTTTCACTAATTTTTTTAAAAAAACAGATAGGAATGCATACATACCCACCCACAGTTGCCACCATAAACCATGGATTAGAAACATACCTAGAGGGCAATTTATGCGCTTGAGGCGAAATTGTACAAACATATTAGATTACCAAGAACAAGGTAATATCCTGGTGAAGAGATTTACTGATAAAGGGTATAAGAGAGAAATTATAGAACAAGAAAGAAAGAAAATTGAGGTACTGGATAGAAATAACCTTCTAACTAACATGAAACCTAAGAATAATAATTAATTTAATGACCTAGCTATGATAATGCCATACAATAAACAACACAAAGATATCCAGAAAATAATTATTAAACATTGGGATGTACTAAAATTAGATAAGGACCTGAAGAATATAGTTTCAGATAAACCCAGATTTATATATAAAAAAGCCCCAAACATTCGGGATAAAGTTGTTAAAAATATACTTAACCCCCCAATACAAATAAGAACCACGCTTTTTTTCAAGGAATAGGATTCTACAAATGTGGTAGATGTTACAGCTGCGTAAGAGTGAAAAGCAATCCTAAACACAGATTGGAATTTACCAATCCTATTAATGGTAAAACATATAAAATGAAGCAGTTCATATCTTGCGATACGAAGGGGGTGGTGTATGCTCTTAAATGCCCCTGTAATAAAATCTATATTGGGAGAACTAAAAGAACATTAAAATAATTAATTAAAGAGCATGTTTATAATATTATGAAAGGTTACAAATACCACCATGTACCGTTACATTTTTGCCAGTTTCATAGACAACAAGTTGACGGCCTAGAATTCTAGGGTATTGAGAAACATAATAAACATTGGAGAGGAGATAATTTGGTTAAAGAAATCAGTAAAAAAGAATCTCACTGGATTTATGAGATGAATTGCTTGGCTCCTGGAGGCCTCAACAAAGAATTTGATCTCTCATGTTTCCTAAGTGATTATTAAAATACAATAAACTTATTAGGACACAGACTTTGGGATCATATATGAAATATATGTACTTCTCTCGGGGCAGGTCACACATTTAGGATACATAAATATCAAAATACTTTTGAATTATATCAGTATGGATTGGCATTCCACTAATTTGTACTGAATCTCCCATGTTTCCTAAGCTACGATCTAATTACACTAATTAGGATCAATATGGCACAAATACACGTGCATAACATGTGTTTATGAATATACACAGGTTACACAATTATTTAGTACTACTCATCTACATTTAGGAGTACTATAATGGCATAAATAACATCATACATGGGTTAATATTAGTGTATTACCGCATGCACATTGGTCCATTCTATTCACATCTGGATTGAATAATATACATGTAACTGACATGCATTTGCAGATGGGGCATGTCAAATAGATTTATAGTAATAAGGGAAACCTTGCGATATGAGTTATTTTAATGTTTTTTACTTAATTTAAGTTATAATTAATTATTTTCATTTTTTATATTTTATATTTTATTTTATTTCATTTTTTTATTATTTTTTATTTATTTTCATTATTTTTGCAATAGTTTGTTGTTATAACTAATGATTAGGTAATATATGTGTTAATTGATTCATAATATTAATTATCAAAACATTAATTAACATCATTCCTTATTTATAAACATATTTGTTTTTTGTATAAATACACTGGACCTCCTCGGAAGTGTGTACTGCACACATTGATATACAAGCCGTAGGATACTGGGACAAACACTGTATTAAGATAAATAGTATCAACTTAAACCCAAACATCTTCAATGCCAGCGTCAACTTCAAGATGCATAGAGCCTAAACCCCAAAAAGATGGCTGAATCCATTAGGACTACAGGAAAATGGCGCCACATTACTATTTAAGGAGTCAGGCAAGGGTGATCGTCTTACTACATCCCCCAGACGAAGCTACGAATCCCTGTGGCGCAACGCATTGGGGAGGGGCAGTGACGTCACCGCGTATCCGACTACCAAATACGGCGAGTACTAACAGTGAGGGCAAACACACCCAAGAGGCTGGTTCACATTGCATTCAGCGGTTATATAACAAAAGCGGGTATCTTTTTTTAAAAATGTGAGTGCATAATGGGTGCTTAATAAAGCAATTGTTTTATATAAAAGATAAGACACTATATACATTTCTTTTTTCCACGGTCTACACGAACAACAATAGAGAGCTGAATTGAGGAGTACTATGCGGAGGGAGAGATCCTGACTACACAGGCTCCCACTGTAGCATCCTCTTCACACAACTTCACCTATATACCTATAGGTTGTTTGGAAGGAGAAGCATATTGAAGTCATCTACTTGCTGAACTCTGCACACAGTTTGTTATCACATAAGAACTCATTGGACTTTTTATTATTTATTAAATGTATTAATTATTTATTTTAATATATATATGTATCACCATTATCAATTGATAGCACATTTTGCAGCACATTTGGTTTGAATCTTTACGTTTATATATTTTTATACTCAATATATATTTATTGTCATCTTTTTTATTTTTAAATTTTTTCCAATTTATTTTATTTTTTTTTTTTCTCATCAAAATTCACTTTTTTGTTATTAATTAAGTATGGAATAACATCAATATTTTCTTCTTTATTATATGTTTTAGAGATTATGCAGATTTACTGGGCATAGGTCTGTGATAGAGCGCGGCACCATATATACACAGATTTTGCACATATTGTTGGCACACATTTATGAGGGTGAGCAAGGGAGCCTGCGATCTATTTTGTACAAACCATTTACACATTCTATACCCCAGTGGCTCACAAGTAATTTAATATTAAGATCAGATATGAATGGTGCCATTGGGAAACGGGGGGGGGGGGGGGTGATTTGTCATGCAACTTTGGACCACAAAGTCGCATTCCAAGTTACATAAGTGTGAATGGGCTCTAAATCAGAGCAGAATGAGCTTCATCAGTTTATGCGTGAAATTAGTAATTGTGTGAAACACTATAAAATTACAAAGACTACTGCAGGAAAAGTTCCTCTCTGGGCTTTTTAATGGCTGTGACCGAACTTTTTTTAAAGCAGCTTTTTGTAAATCTATTTCAAAATTTCTTTTCAACCTACCTTCCGCCATCTTTCAGTTGGCAGTTGGGTTGCCTTTCAAATAAGGTAGGCAGCCCAACTGCCAATTTAAATGCAACTAAACACATTAAACAGTTGCAAAAAACAGTTACATTCCCAGCATGCCAGAAATGCTAACTGTCACATTTGTTTGTGCTCTCCACAAAACTGTCAAGCCATCAAATGGTTACATTCAAGGCATGTCATAAATTTTAACAGCTACAGTTACTAGTGTGCTTAAGGCTGGCCATACACTATACCATTTTCTTGAGATATTTGCTTTAGATTTACCAAAACCCATATAATTTGAGGTCAAACTTAACTGCCTCCCGCCGCCATATAGTCCAATGACGGACGCAAGGTGGTTCTCTTGTTCTGGGAGGACGTCATATGACATCCTCCCATTCTCACCCCGGAAAGGGCGGCTCCGTGAGTACGCAGCGTGGAGATCGGTGGTGCGCTGTGTCCCTTGGGCACAGTGGATCACCCATCCACGGAAAGAGCCGAAGATGTCGGCTCAGTCATGTGATCAGCTGTGTCCAATCACAGCTGATCGCATGTAAACAGGGAAATGCCAGTTATTGCCATTTCTCTCCTCATGAGCTGTCACACTGACAGAAGAGAAGAGAGGAGAGCTGGTAATCGGCATTCCTCGGAGGGGACATGTACACTGATCATCATCTGTGTAGTATGAAACAAATTGTCATCCAAGTGTATTTTATCAAATCATAAGCAGACAGAGTGAACAGTCTTGCTTCTGTTTGCTTGTTGTTAATTCTTTAATTTATTGTTTAGTCATTATGACTGTAAGGAATACTTATTTGATAGGACTGGTTTGCATTTATGCAGAATTTTGGATTGGAACACTACCTTAAACAGCCATACGGTGTAGCACAAATTATTTCCCCCCCAAAAAATGTAATGCATATCATATTTGTAATAATCAGGATGTGCTTGTAATTATTAGTGTGCCTATGTTTCCATCTCCACCTGTTGCTACTTCAGTTATGAAGCTCATTATATCTTCTGCTGTAATTTTTAATTTGGGAAATAAAATGGAAAAAAATTTAATTATGGCTAACCTTGAAGAGAATGTATAGATTTTCTAAATCAAGGCTACAATGGGCTGATGAGACAGGAAGCAAGTGTATTTTCTGTATGTATCTGGCAAAGAATGGGAAATAATTGCTTTATGCAGTCTACTGTATATCATTGGAGCTAGAGGAGAAAACCAATAAATACAAAATATGTCACATTGGAAGACAATATTGTGGAACAGTTACATCAATGTTAAAAGCATTTGGAAACAGACACATAGACAAAGCAATAGACTACTGTCAACTGCCTTACCACTGGAAAGGTTTAACTCTTCTATTTGTTGGAGAAAACTGAAAATGGAATCTTGGGCCCTTTTATTGTGTTAAATTATATTTGGTCAAATACGTTTGTGTCTAATTTCAACAAGTCCCTGGCAAGCCTGACAGCATTTTGCAAAGCATGGGGCCACATTGCTTAAAGACACATGGGGTGAAGTCACATTTTATGGCTTACAGCATTAGCTAGGGTTTCTATGCCATGATGGCAACCATATAGCAGCATCAGCATCATGAACCAACATGACTGTGAAATGTTTCATGACAGTGATTAATGACTTCTGTAAATGACATGTAAATCATACATGTATTTTGGCACTTCGTGCAACAGACAGTTGTAGGAAGTCATGTCTGTAATGAAATGGTAAAAGCTGGTATTTTAATACCAATTTGGGTTCAATAACACAATACCGGGATTCAGCAATATGGGAGAAGACTTCTGCAAGTGATTTACCTAAAAATATAGATCCTTAGGGGAAGATTTACTAAAACGGGTGTGCATAAAGTCTGGTGCAGCTGTGCAAAGCTTAACTGAACAAGCTGAAGTTAGAACAGGACCAGATCCAGGGGGGTGCTGGGGTAAGCTGTGCCCCCCAGATTTTAGCTGTCCCCCCCTCAGATCTTTGAGAGTGCATACACAGATCCATGAGCCAGTCTGATGCAAACAGTTGATGTAAGGAGACACTCTGATAGGAACAATCCATGTAAGAGGGGGCACGCTGATGGGGAAAATGCCTGTAAGGGGGCACTCTGTTGGGGACACCTGAATTAAGGGAGCACTCTTTTGAGAACACCTGATGCAAGGGAGCACTCTGATGAGGATAATTGTTCATATGCAAGGGGACACTTCAATGTGGACACCTAATGTAAGGGGGCACTCTGATGGGAACACCTTATGTAAGGGGAACACTGACTCGGATAACTGATCATATGTAAGGGGGCACACTGTTGGGGACAATCAATGTAGAGGGAGCCTCTGATGGGGATACTGGTGTAAGGGGGCACTACGATGGTGGCACCTGATGTAAGGGAGCACTCTGATGGGGACATGTGATGTAAGGGAGCATTCTGATGGGTACATTGATGTCAGCAGGCACTCTGATAAGAACATCTGATGTAAGTGGGCACCCTTATGGGGAAAATGCATGTAAGGGGGGCACTCTGCTGGGGACACCTCAATTAAGGGAGCACACTTATGAGGACACCTGATGCAAGGGGGCACTCTGATGAGGATAACTGTTCATATGTAAGGGGATACTTCGATGGGGACAACTAATGTAAGGGGGCACTCTGATGGGGACATCTGATGTATAGCGGCACTTTGCTTAGGATCCTGATGCAAGGCGGCAATCTGATGGGGACCCAATGTAAACGGGGACTCCTAATGTGAAGGGGGACTCTTATAGGGACATCTGAGGGCACATCACCCTAATCTGATGATAATCTAATGCATACTAATGTTTCCCAGGTTGTGACACTGTGTAACAGACTGTCAATGGCTCACACACCGTGTTGCGATTATGCCCCAGACTTTTTTTACTGCATCCCCAAATTAGATAGGCTGGATCCGGTCCTGAGTTCAAAGCTGATTGATTACTATGCACAGCTGCACCAGATTCTGTGTGCACTAGTTTTAGTAAATCTCCCCCAATGTGTCTTAATATGATCCACAGACACCTCAGAGCCTATAAACAATTGAGGATAGTTGGGGCTACAGGCCAATTACCCAGTAGCTGGAAACATTTGCTAAAGACTTTGCAAGATACATTTTTCTTTGCAAAGGGAATTTTTATTTTGCTTTAATAAACACTATGACAATTCTGTTTGCACATTGCAAAGTATACTTAGTCAGGTGGAAGGAAAATAATAAAAAAGTAATTATGTTTGCACATTATTGAACTATGGCAATTGGTGCTTGACTTCATTCCCCAAGATAAGGGAAAATTAAATTGCAAAGGGAAAATTCCCTTTCAATGTGAACAGCCTATTTACCTTTAGTAAATTATCCCCATAGTCTCAGAATGGGAATCAGCTGAGAAAAAATAGATTAGACCATTATGTAATAATGACAGAGATCAATTATACTGTATACATTTTCACAATAGAAGGGTATGATGTAAAATGTGTGCCTTGCCTTCTTAACAATGACTGAGCCTCTTTCTTTGCACATTGCTCATGATTCAACCATTTGTATATGTGAAAAATATTTTCATTCAAAAGATGCTTGCACAATACCTTCCACCAATACCTCATGTAGTGTTAAAAACCCTGAGAGGGAACGGATAGAAGTAAACGTGCTGGAGCTGAATGCTACTTACGCAGTGGACAAGGTGGTCTTTGGTGATACATGTTGGCATGTCGGATAGTCATCTTTCTGAAATCTTCTTCTTCTTAACGTAATAACTAACCATGATCAGTTCCATTGTCATACATTACAGCTAGTATTGTGAATAGAACTGATATACATGTACATGGAATAAACTACATATATCAGTCTACAAAACTTTGTTAAAATATGCAACACCATCAGAATTTATCTCCCAACTAAAACAGCAAAATAAAAATTCATTGAGATCAGCCATGTTTCAAAAACATTTTTGTGTTCAGGTATGATTTTTTTCCACACATTGTTGCTATACCACACACAGAGAACAAGCTCTGACCCATAGCTTTCACTGTTGCCATGAACCTTAGTAATTTAGAGACTCCTGTACTGACATTCATAATGTTGCTTGCCTGCATGTGGAGTTGCATGGCAACAACTATATGTCTTCTTTAGACAATTAGATCTCACTGAGTGAGAATCACTGACATTTAGTAACAAATACTGACAATTAACAAACACACTGGTTATGATGAAACATCATAAAATGTCCTAAAAGTGTTTGTTACTGCTCAAAAAGATTTTGCAACATGCTAGAAAATCAGTCTGAGTCATTGTTAGACCGTGACACCCAGGGTATGTGCCCCAAGCCTTAGATTGGCATTTTTGTTTAGGGATATTTCCTTCAATGAATAAGAAAATTTGCCATTTTTGAGTGACAAGGCTTCTATGTTTACCTATACTGTACTGTGCAGTACAAACTTCTTTCATTACCTTAAAGTGGTTGTAAACCTCAGACATGAAATATGAACAAAGCATATCCCTCTATAGTGTGTACTTGTCTCAATCCAGAGCACTAAGTGTCATTTCTCTCAGCTGCTTTGTTCCTAAGCTATCAGCACGAATCACTTCTGAGAAGTTTTCCTGACACCAAGAAAAAAATGGTGCCGGGGAGGGACCTCCAGCAGATTGACAGCCTCAGCTCTATTCCTGTAAGCTGTGTAAAGGGGGTGTGTCTCTTCCCTCAAATCAGCTCTTAGAGCTCTCCTCAGTGTAATATCAGCTCACTGCCTCCTTTTTTTCTGAACTCTGAAAAGCTTTAGAAATTCAACACTTTGAACAGAAGAGAGAAGAGAAGACTGCAGTTAGACAGGTGCAACTCATGTAAGAGGATTTGCTTTATCTCTGTGTATCACCTGAGGCCAATCACTTCACTGGGTATATGTAATGGTTTACAACCATTTAACTTCAATTGAACTTTTCATAAAATATTTTAACCCCTTCATGCCGACCGTATGCAAATATGCAGTCCCACTGGACTGGGAATTTTTCTGTGGGGCCGCTAATTTGCGTACCTGTCTTTGTGCTGGGAGCGTGCTGCACGGTGCGCTGTCACAGTGATCAGTCACTGTGAAGCCTGCCCCCATGTTTTCTCTCTCTGAATAGAGAAGAGAGATACATTGTATGTCTCTCTGTCTTTTCAGAGAAAAAACAACAACAATTGTGTGTGTAAATAAATAAATAAATATAATAAGAAAAAAATACGTAGATCATGGTTTGATCTAGGTCAGTACCAGGGTTAGTGTTTGGGTCAAGGTTGGGGGTCAAATGTCAATATCAGGGTCAAGGGTCAGTATTTTTTTTTTTGGTTAGGTTTTTTTTTTTAATTTTGTAGTTAGTATCAGTGGCAGAATAAAAAAAAAACAAGGAAAAAAACCAAAACAAAATGTGCTCTATTGTTTGTGAGCCATACTACTAAGTTATGGTAGTAGCAAGAAATATACAGCTAAATTTACAAAATATATATATACAGTTGTGTTCAAAATAATAGCAGTGTGTTGAATAAAGTGAATAAAGCTCAAAATCCTTCTAATAGCTTTTATTTCCATACACACAAATGCATTGGGAACACTACACATTCTATTCCAAATCAAAACAGGAAGAAAAATATATCAAATTTGTGTTGTTCCTCTAAAAAAATGTAGAATGAAATGTAAAAAATGAAGAAGAAAAGTGAATATTAGACTGTTCAAAAAAATAGCAGTGTTTGTATTCTTCTTTACAAACTCAAACATTCACTATATAAACTGAAAAATGTTTGAAGATTTTGCTTTCCTTTGAATCTCTTAATATTTAGTTGTATAAGCACTGTTTCTGAGAACTGCTGTACATCTGTGTTGCATGGAGTCAACCAACTTCTGGCACCTGTGAACAGGTATTCCAGCCCAGGATGATTGGCCTACATTCCACAGTTCTTCTCTATTTCTTGGTTTTGCCTCAGAAACTGCATCTTTGATGTCACCCCACAAGTTTTCTATTGGATTAAGATCCGGGGATTGGGCTGGCCACTCCATAACGTCAATCTTGTTGGTCTGGAACCAAAATGTTGCACGTTTACTGGTGTGTTTGGGGTCGTTGTCTTGTTGGAACACCCATTTCAAGGGCATTTCCTCTTCAGCATAAGGTAGCATGACCTCTTCAAGTATTCTGATGTATTCAAACTGATCCATGATCCCTGGTATGCGATAAATAGGCCCAACACCGTAGTATGAGAAACATCCCCATATCATGATGCTTGCACAACCATGCTCCACGGTCTTGAATTCAGTGTTTGGGGGTCGTCTGACAAACTGTCTCCGGCCACTAGACCCAAAAAGAACAATCTTACTTTCATCAGCCCACAAAATGTTGCGCCATTTCTCTTTAGGCCAGTCAATGTGCTCTTTGGCAAATTGTAACCTCTTCAGCACATGTCTTTTTTTCAACAGTGGGACTTTGCGGGGGCTTCTTGCAGATAGCTTGGCTTCACATAGGCGTCTTCTAATTGTAACAGTACTCACAGGTAACTTTAGACCTTCTTTGATCTTCCTGGAGCTGATTGTTGGCTGAGTTCTTGCCATTTTGACTATTCTTCTATCCATTCGAATGGTAGTTTTTCGCTTTCTTCCATGTCTTTCAGGTTTTGGTTGCCATTTTAAAGCATTTGCGATCATTTTAGCTGAGCAGCCTATCATTTTCTGCACTTCTTTATATATTTTCCCCTCTCAAATCAACTTTTTAATTAAGGTACGCTGTTCTTCTGAACAATGTCTGGAATGACCCATTTTCCTCAGAATTTCAGAGAGAAATGGACTGTAACCAGCATGTACAACATTTGCTGCCTTCCTTCCTTAAATAAGGGCAATAATTGCCACCTGTTTTTCAAAAAATGAATGACCTCACTAATAGAACTCCACACTGCTATTATTTTGAACATGACCCTTTCAATTAGTTATTCAATTACACAGAATCAGCAGCATGCATGTCATGACTGTTGGGTCTGTTGGATTTCTATTAATCTACTACACCTACTAGTAAATTATTTGCCATGTAGAAATATAATTTCTACCAAAAACAGTGATTGATCAGGTTAGTAATGTCTGACTGCTATTATTTTGAACACAACTGTGTACTGAAAAAACAAGATGTAATACACCTGGATGCACAAAGTAGTTGTGATGATATGTATGGTTTTGCTAACACATCTCAAAGTTGCAAAATTATGCTTAGGTGCAAAGGGGTTAAATACATTCCAGGTCCATCAAAATAAAAGGTCTTTAAAGTCTTACTGTTCATTTTCTTTTTCCAGAGTGTCAGCCACATCCTTAGTAGGATGCTTTGGAGAAGGGACTTTACCCTATGTGGGGAAGCAGTTGTCTCTCTGCAGAGGTCTGTCCAGACTTATCTCTCAATCAGCAAATTGCACACTTCCTGCTGATTAGAAAAGGTACATATATGATGCATTCCAAAGATGAACAAAACAGAACCAGGGCTCAAATCTTCATGCAAACCAAGGACATGTCAAAATGCCAACCGAAGAGGTGCTGCCCTTCTGAGATCGTGTAATCTGGCCACTAGTGGAAAAAGAACAAACAAGGGTGCACTCTCATCGTGCATTACCGTGATAGTCCACGTATTTATTAATAAAAAAGGATTATATACTCACAAACCAACGTGATAAAAAAGCAGTAAGGTGGTCCACAAAAACAGTCACAATATGGCTGTGTCTAGTGATGCGGATAAGCTAACGTGTTTCAGGAGCTGTACACCCTTCCTCAGAGCTCTGAGAAAGGGGGTACAGCTCCTGAAACGCGTTAGATAATCCTCATCACTAGACAGCCATATTGTGACTGGTTTTGTGGACCACCTTACTGCTTTTTATCGCGTTGGTTTGTGAGTATATATGCCTTTTTTACTAATAAATACGTGGACTACAACGGTAATGCACGATGAGAGTGCACCCTTGTTTGTTTTTTTTCCACATATATGATGCAGCTGAGGAATGTTGGACCTCTGCAGAGAGACCACTGCTTTTACACAGAAGATGTATTTTATGTCTGGGCTGTAAAGTTCACTGATCAAGGATCACCAGCACAGCCGCATAGCCACAAAACAGTCTTTATTTTCCAGTGGGCAAACAACAGTGCTTTAGGCAGACAAAGAATGTTTTTCTTCAGCTCAGTAACATAAACTCATTTTAAGAACAAGGTTAACTTTTACTGACAGGAACAACATAGCTGTGCTCTGGGCTCATCTGTTTCTCTATTGTAGCTAACCTGCACTTGGAGGAGATAGAAAAGGGAGCCTTGAACTCTTTTTGTGTGGGTCAAAATTAGAACATTGAAATTACAAGCTTTTAGCAAACACAAACTCAGTGGACATAAATATCAAGTTTACACAGAAAAGGCACAAAACAAAAAAATGCCCCTTTTGAACTGTGTGTTGCATGGGGGAAGTCTTTGACATTGAGATCTACAAGAAACCCACCCACACAGATATGTATCTTCTTTTTGACTCCCTACTACCAAATGGCACACAAAGTGGGGATTATTAGATATTGTAGAGAGATAGTAACAACAAATGCAAAGTCTAAACACAAAGAACACAGGCATCTCAGAAGTACTTTGAATGTTTGTGGCTACACAGACTGGGCTTTTTTTTAAATATCCACAAGGTCAAGCAAAAACACAATCCTCAAACAGAGGGGGTAAGAAGAACACACAGAGTAATATACCGTAGTCATTTCATATGTAGTTAGAATGTTGGAAAAACTCAGAAAGATGCTTATATACAGTTGTGTCCAAAATTATTCAACCCCCAATGCTGTAAAGGGGTTTAGGGACTATAGTGTACATTTGGAATTGTATTCAGAATCAAATCCTACAAGGACGTTGTAACTACCCAAATGCAACTAAAATGACATCAATTGTTTATGTAATACAGTAGTAAATGGTTCTTATGTGGTTTCTTCATTGCCACAATTATTCAACCCCTTAAAGACTACCACTCTGAAGAACAGAGGTTCATACAGGTGCTTTCCATCAGGTATTGAAAACACCTGTGGATGTCACCGAGCAGCAATCAAGCATAATAAGCACCAATTAGGCAGCTTTAAAATGACTGTGATACTCAGCTCCTTCTAGACATTTACTGGTGTGGTTACAAACATGGTGAAGGCAAGAGAATGGTCCAGGAAGACAAGAGAAGAGGTGATTTCTCTTCACAGGAAGGGCAATGGCTATAAGAAGATTGCAAAGATGTTAAACATACCAAGAGACACCTTAGGAAGCATCATTCGCAAATTCAAGGCAAAGGGCACTGTTGAAACGCTACCTGGTCGTGGCAGAAAGAAGATGCTGACTTCGACTGCTGTGCGCTACCTGAAGCGTAGAGTGGAGAGAAGTCCCCGTGTGACTGCTGAGGAACTGAGAAAAGATTTGTCAGATGTGGGTACAGAAGTTTCAGCCCAGACAATAAGACGCACACTGCGTAATGAAGGCCTCCGTGCCAGAACTCCCAGGCGTACCCCCTTGCTGTCTCCAAAGAATAAGAAGAGTCGACTGCAGTATGCCAAAAGCCATGTGGACAAACCACAAAAGTTGTGGGATAGTGTTCTGTGGACTGATGAAACAAAATTAGAACTGTTTGGGCCCATGGATCAACGCTATGTTTGGAGGAGGAAGAACAAGGCCTATGATGAAAAGAACACCTTGCCTACTGTGAAGCATGGTGGAGGGTCAATCATGCTTTGGGGCTGTTTTGCTTCTGCAGGTACAGGGAAGCTTCAGCGTGTGCAAGGTACCATGAATTCTCTTCAGTACCAGGAGATATTGGATGGAAACGTGATGCAGTCCGTCACACACCTGAGGCTTGGGAGACGTTGGACCTTTCAACAGGACAATGATCCCAAGCATACCTCCAAGTCCACTAGAGCATGGTTGCAGAGGAAAGGCTGGAACATTTTGGAGTGGCCATCGCAGTCACCAGACTTAAATCCGATTGAGAACCTCTGGTGGGACTTAAAGAAAGCAGTTGCAGTGCGCAAGCCTAAGAATGTGACTGAACTGGAGGCCTTTGCCCATGAAGAATGGGCGAAGATACCCGTAGATCGCTGCAAGACACTTGTGTCAAGCTATGCTTCACGTTTAAAAGCTGTTATAACTGTAAAAGGATGCTGTACTAAGTACTAAGATTGAATGTCACTTGGGGGTTGAATAAAACTGATAATGCTGTGAGCACAGAAAAGACATTTGTGGTTATTTCATTATAACTGTTATGTTATATTTGTCTGACCTACAAGTGCCTCTTTAATGTAAATGTAAGCAAGATGACTGAATGATCAAAAGCAATGTCAAACTGGCCAAAACACTCAATTTCAGTGGGGGTTGAATAATTTTGGTCACAACTGTAAGTCCAATTAACCTTCTGATGTCTCTTTAAGTGACCATAACCCAAACATGGGCATGGTAGCAAATCACAATTAGCAACAAAATGAGGAAATCTTGTTTCAGCATCAGGCATTTGTGGAACTTCGTTAACAACAATTTGCTCTCTAGAATTTACCTGTATGCCATCTCAGCAGGATGGACACATCCATGTCAGTATATACCAATTTGGAGAAAATTTCCTCATTATCCTCTCCATCCATGATCTTAAATGGGGAAGGTTTCCCCCCGCAGAAGTCAGCTTGGTCTGTAGACCTGGAAAATTTGTCATCCTTAACATTATCATCATTATCATTATAATCATGACCATCAATTATTTCGCATGTCTCTTTTATGAATGTTTTTCTTCATTTGTAGGAGCTGGGAATAGTTTTTTCCCCAAGTCTCCAGTCTGTACAGTTATTTCACTTCTCATATGCTCCCACAGATTCAAAAACAAATGTCCTGTCCCACTATTATGTCATGTACCAGGTTTTCCTAAACCCAACCTCTTGAGTGACAGTGTCACAGACAATGAAAATGTACACTGGCACTAGTACCCCATAGTATGTATACACACAACTTGGAGGGTATTACAAATTAGTCTGACATTCATAAGCATTACCATGCTGCCTAAGGTCAGCAAGGCCTTGCATGTACAGACACTTAAACTTCCCCACACATAGGTCAAGGTGCCTTCGTTCCTTAGTATGCTTCCAGGAGTGAGATCACCATCACTGGACATCCCCAATTCTCCAGATAAGAGTAGACATTTTAGGAGCTGAGGGAGACACATTTGGGCCATCTTGTGTGCTGGGTGCACAATTTTGCAGAGCTTCCTTTCTGGAAGCTGTAATAAACGTTTGTGCAGATGAAGAAATGGGGTCTCATCATCTAGCAGTCCCAAGTAGATCCTACACCGGTCTCTAGCTGATCCAATGATTTGGGGTCTCCATAGCAGACTCAGCTCTAGAGATCCCCAGGCAGGGACCTCAAATACTATTCACCATGACACACTCCACTATTTAGGGCCCAGGCAGAGCCTCTGGGTGAAGCAACTTCTTAGCATCCTTAAGACCTTGCTGTGTATTTAAGTGGTTGGTCTGCACCTCTACTAGAGCGAGTGGAAGGTAAATGTATGTCCTTGTTTATTTACAGTTGTGTGTGTGCTATCTGTCATTAGACAGAAGAGAGTATTGGTTAAAGGCACAGAGCCTTGTGTAATGGCTCTGTGCTATGTGACTACTGTGATGGCCACACCAATTATTAATGTCAATTAACAAGAGTAATTGTCATTCAAACTGTCACAGCACTGAAAACTGAAAAATGGTCTGAACAGATCTGTACTGGGGTCCCATCCAGTCAATATCTCCAGCTATGAACTCTTTGAGTAACAACAGTAACCGTCCCCCCAAGGCAGGCCAGGATCTCCAATTTCAGCTCATTATAATTATTGATCTCACCAGGTGGAAGATCACAATAGGTCTTTTGTAGCTCTCCACTGAGAAAAGCAGTCAGTTCATTGTTCTTGGGTCCACCTCTCTCTCCTATGGCAAACAGCCTGTGCCAAGCCCTGTTGCTGCTTATCTAATGCCTCATCAGTATTCTTATATGAACACATATTTAGTCAATGACATTGGCTAAACATGGGCATGTGACCACATAAGGGCACTGACACCACCAGAATCCCACCCCCTTGTCTAGTTAAGGGTGGTAAATGACCTTGACTGCAGTTGACTGAAAAAAATATATATTTTGAAAAATATTTTTGATATATTTTGTAATATATACAAAATGCATTTCAACATGCAGTATATATATATATATATATATATATATTTAACATATAAATTACAAATATTTGTAAATGCATTCCAAAAATGTAGATTTGTATTTTTAAACACACGGTATATTTGAAAATGTATTTCATATATTTTGTAATAAAAATGCATTTCAACATGCATTTATCAACATGTCCTCAAAATTGTATGTTAGTGCAAATAAAAAAAAGTATCACGGACAGTACTCAATTGTTTCTGTCGCAAATGCACTAATACGGCTACAATCAACTCAAACATACAGTACATATATATATATATATATATATATATTTTTTTTAATATATTTTTAAATAGATTGAATATGGCCAAAATTGTACTATTTCAAATATGTCATATATATCTGGGGAGAATATTTTTTAAAATATATTTCAAATATATTTTTCTTCCAAGTGGGTTGTTTCAGGTCTGTAAGACATCAATGACATCTGTACCAAAAGTAGAGCCCCAATTTTATTATTTTATGACTTTAACCACCTCCCGCCCGCCATATAAGGTAATGACGGGCGCAACGTGGTTCTCTTGTTCTGGGAAGATGTCATATGATGTCCTCCCACTCTAACCGCACGTGCACAGCTCCGGGAGCATGCAGCGCAGCAATCGGCGATGTGCTGTCTCCCTAGGACACAGCGGATCACCGATCAACGGCAAGAGCCGAAGATGTTGGCTCGGTCATGTGATCATCTGTGTCCAATCACAGCTGATCACATGCAAATAGGGAAATGGCGGTTATCGGCATTTCTCTCCTCACGAGCTATCACGCTAACAGCTTGAGAGGAGAGACGGTAATCGGCATCCCTGAGAGGGGACATGTACACTGATCATCAATGCACTGATGATCAGTGTTCCCTGATGATCTGTGTAGCCCCAGCAGTGCCAGCTGTCAGTGCCCATCAATGCCAGCTGTCAGTGCCCATCAGTGCCACATATCAGTGCCTACCAGTGCACATCAATGCCACATATCAGTGCCCATCTGAGCTGCCTTTCAGTGCCACCTATCAATGCCAGTCAGTGCCACCTATCAGTGCTGCCAATCAGTGCTGTCTATCAGTGCCAGTCAGTGCCGCCTATCAGTACACATCAGTGCTGCCTATCGGTGCCTGTCAGTGCTGCCTATCGGTGCTGCCTAACAGTGCCGGTCAGTGCCACCTAACAGTGCCAGTTAGTGCCGCTTATCAGTGCTAGTCAGTGCCACCTATCAGTGCCACCTATCAGTGCCATATGAGTGATGCCTTTCAGTGCCCATCAGTGATGCCTGTCAATACCCATCAGTGCCACCTACTAGTGCCTCCTCATCAGTGCCACCTATCAGTGCCCATCAGTGCAGCCTATCAGTGCCCACCACTGCAGCCTCATTAGCGCACATTAGTGAAGGAGAGAAATCACTTATTTACAAAATTTTATAACAAACACTAAGACAAATCTTTTTCTTTTTCAAAATTTTCAGTTGTTTTTGGTTTGTTTAGCAAAAAATAAAAAACCCAGAGGTGATTAAATACCACCAAAAGAAAGCTCCATCTGTCTCAAAAAAATTATAAAAAGTTTATATGGGTACAGTGTTGCATGACCACGCAATTGTCATTCAAAGTGCGACAGCGCTGAAAGCTGAAAATTGGCCTGGGCAGGAAGGGGGTATAAGTGCCCTGTAGGCTAGTGGTTAAGGAGATATTACATTTTATTATTTTATTCCTTTTTAACGGAATGAGGGACTACACAAGTTATTGTAGTTATGTATGTCTACTGATTTTCTAATTTAAATAGGAAAAATGTTTTAAGACTTGTGTATGATCTGCATTTAGCACAAACAGTGGTTCTTTTACTTAATTAGTGTTTCAGTATTGGAAGACTTCAGGACACAATTTATGAAATTGTTAAGACTTAGCCTTGGTTCATCACTACATAATATGTGTTTGTTCTTTTTGTAGTAGAATAAAATGCTGTGCGAAAGTTTGGCATGACAGTGTTTATTTAATTACATTCTGCACATAAAGTAAAGACTCTATTGGAGTATATTTAGAGTCATCAAAATATATGCCCACACTGAAAATATATCTGTTATAATGTGCTCATTCTTAATTAAAAACAGGAAGGGAAATTGTACCCTGCATTACAGAAGGTCTATACAGTGTCACATCATTCTTACAATAAATAGAATATCTACTTTGTTCTTTATAATTCCCTTTAAAGCATGAAGGGAAAATTAAATTAGAGTTCAGCTTGTGGTAGCCAATCATGCCTGATTCATAGTATAACTCCCACTAAATAAGTTTTATAGTTGAAGGAGGGTAATACTTTTGTGAGATATCTAGCTTCTCCAGTAGGGGGACTGACTGTCACAAGGGGACCTCTATGTTCATTTTGCTCAGTGGTTTATACATTATTCCTGCTATATAGACCCATGTAGATCTTTAATTTATGGTAAAAGGGATGTGGCACTGTGTGCTTCTTCTCTAATATACGAGGGGCGTTCAAGTCAAACCGGGACCTTTGAGTTTATATAATAAAAGAACAAATTTCAAGGGTGGAAACTGCATTTATTTTTTTACATATTCCCCAGCTACATTTATACGCTTATCCCAGCATTTAATGCCCGGAAAGATTTGGCACAGAAAGATTTGTCAGTATTTCTGAACCATCCTAGGACAGCCTGGTTCACTTTGTCATCATTGTGTTCACTGTTCCCACAGAAATGCATTTTCATGACAGGTTATGAGTTGGTTATCCAGAATCAGGCATTCCACACACTGAATGTTTACAGAAATGACTGCTGTGGGCTGGGAACCACCACGGCCAGGACCATTACTGATGGATGTACAGTCATATTTGAAACATTTACATCATTCAAATGTCTTACTGCTTCTGAGCGTCTCATCAGCGTACCGTGCTTGAAATCTTTTGTAGATATCCGCAGGTTTTACACCTTCATTCACCAGAAACCTCATCACCACACAGTGTTCCATGCACGCACTAACACTGTTGTCTGCCATCTTGATTAACCTCCCTGGCGGTATGATTCTTTCCGATTTTTGGTGCTGAAAGCGGTACCATTATTTTGCATGGAAATATGTAGTTTTTTTATTGTAGGCTGTAATTTTTAGGAATAACTCACTGAAATCTGTCTGAACAAGATTCTAAATCATACATTTAATTCAATAATATAATCAAACCAAAAACACTGAAATTTGAAATAGAGCGCCAAGTTCGCACATCACTGAGCAAAGTCGCAAAATTGTTTTCAATGTCTGATGATGAATTTCCCCACGAATCATTATCACTCAATTCTGCAAGTGGTCCTGATTTACTATCGCTGTTCTCTAGCTGATCTAAAACCGCTTTTGACCTAAAGGGACGCTTTTTGGACGCCATGGACTTTTCTACGTTTCCAGGCAGAAAGAACAATCAAAATGCAGACAGGGGACAGGACAAAGCACTCGGGACAAAATGTATGTGAAATAGGTTGAAACAGCAATGTTTTACTATTTAGAATCATTTTGAAAAAAATTACATTTTTTTTAAATTTTCAAATTTCCCGCCGCCGGCGGCGCCCGTACGTCCCGACGTCACGGGAACCGGAACACAGGAGCCGGATGCCGACATCAGACGGAGGAGATGGCCGGGAACGCTGCAGGGGACACATCGTGGGAGCGAAGGACAAGGTAAGTGCTGCAGGGACTCCCTATGCAGTGCTGCATGGTAAGCCCGAGTGTAGCTCGGGGTTACCGCTTTTGGTATAGAAATTTTACCCCGAGCTACACTCGGGAATACCGCCAGGGAGGTTAACAGTCTCTGGACTGGCCTGCGACATGTGTGTTGCCTATCAGTAATAGGACACACTTGCCACTTACTACTGCGTGCAGTACTGCCACACTGGCATCTCTTTTTATACCTGTAAAATTAAAAGTCCCAGTTTGATTTGAATGTCCCTCATATATTACAATGTACACGAAGCTTAACTGCTCATTCTGTTTTATTGAAGGATATCCAGGCAGACAATTGGTTGAATCTCAAATAATATTCTTTGTTGCACCCACGTGAAAATAATAAGGGTCAATATATTAAAAGGGCAATATAGTAAGGGAGATAAAGCAAATTAAAACAAGGATGACATACGAACATACAAGCAAGTTGTGCATATAATAAAGTGCAAGGCAGAGGTAGCCCTATAATTAGGCACAAATTTGCAGTTTTCTACATATGTAACAACCAGGGCAATGAATCTTACTATGAAGGAGAAGAGCAGAAGTGCCAAAGAAAACTGGCAGATACAATCAAACAGACGGAACAGTGCAAAGGTTTCATAATGTAGCAAATTATACAAAAGTGTATTAACTAAATGTAAACATTCTAAGGCATTGGTGCAAAGAAAACCATAGTAATATAAATAGTGACAAAATGTAACAAATAAATGAACTTCAAGGATAAAACATGATGCAATATGATGCAATGGTTGCTCATGTAACTATGTATAAGTTCTCATGCACACTGGACATTTAATAGCTGCTGTTTTTGGCTTTTGATGTTTTTTTTTCTACAGCCACATAGGCTTTGATCAGCGTTTTTATGGCAAATGTGTTTTTTGGTTGGAAAACCCCCCAGAACTATTGGTTTCTAGAGGAATTTTTTGCTGCAAAAAGCTCTAATGCTGAAAAATGCAGTAATATGCATACAAATGAGTTAAAACCAGCGTTTTAGGGCTTTTTTTTGTGTAAAATAAATGCAAAAAAATGCAAATGTGGAAAGACACAGCTAAACGCTAATGCAAAAATGCCAAATAATGCTAAAGAACTCAAATTTTTAATGTGACTTTACACAGCTAACGTTACCATGGATGGTAACACGCCCAGTGTGCATGGAGCCTAAATAGTAAGAACACAAAGTAGTAAAAAGTAAATTTAATAAATATGTAAATAATCTGTTTGAAAAAGAAATTTTAAAAATCTAGAATATAGAGAACAGAAAGAAGGAAGAATAAAAATAAATAAGATAATAAATAATAGTATGCTTTTCATCAAGGCCATATGGACAAAGGCTATTCAACCATAACTATGGTTGATTTAAAAGTTCAGACTAAACTTTGGCTGTTTGGGCATGCTGAACACCATAATGTATATAGCAACAGTATTTCTGCCATAACTATCTATGACAGCTTCCTACCTGTCAATGGTTGCTAAGGAAGCAGAGGTTGCTGGTACACACTGTATCCTTAGCAAACAGTGATGTCACCCAGTCCCATTCATTTACTGGCTCAAAATCCCTGGCCATGTAAACAAAGAGCCAGAGATAACATGATATCACTGATCAAATACAGCCAAATGGTCATTTTTTTACAATGACATTTACCAAATATGTTTACACCCCCTACTTTGTGCTACATATATAATTTAAAGACCCCACAAATGTTAGAAATATATTAAATTATGAATATGTGAAAAATTATAGAAAAAAACAAACTAACCCCAAATAACCCCAAAAAATACTGAAAATGTGAATCTAAAAAAATCCAAATTCAACAGCAACGCTGTGTGTACACAAATTTATTTGATGAATAATAAGTGGATCAGAAAACAATTCAATAATACACATTACACCACCAACTGAAGTGCTTTACTTTCAGGTGCTTTCACTAAGGGATGTGCTGGATTTTATTCCCTGCTGACAGGACAGAGTTCTGCCTTGTTTACACAGGCAGAGCTCTCTTCTGTCTTTCTCCTCACTGATCAGCTGGTGCTGGCTGTCATCCATTGGCCAGCACCCTCTGATCGGCTTGTACTGTGTCTTATCAGAGCACAGCCTGGTCACAAGTGATGTGAGCATGCCCCCTACCTGGGAGTCCTGGATTCACACACTAGGTACTTGACCTGGTGCTGGAGTGCCACTCTGCCGCCATATAATTAGGTTATGTGGTCAGAAAGTGGCTAATGAGAGTGGGAGGCACTTGACACTGTTTTTTGGCACTTTTGAAGATTTTTTTTTACACAAGATGATCGCTGTGAACTTCACTTGGATTGGATTTTGAACTTAATAATATTATGGACTGTTGTGCACTTCACTTAGTGGTGTGATTTGTATTATTGATTTGTTTTGTGATCCACTTATTAATCATTCATAATTTGTGAGTGTACACAGTGCTACTGTTGAATTTGGATTTTTCTAAATTCACTTTTTCAGTATCTACCAAATATGGCTGCTGACAAATTTGGTCAATGATATCACCTGGGAGACCCACCCCTTTGTTTACTTTTAGGTTCCATGTACACGGGACGTTTGGAAAACACTTCTGAATGATGGAAACTGACTGCTGGAAAACGTAGGTTAAAAAAAGTCTGTTTAGCTGCGTTTGCATACCGCATTTATGCGCGTTTATGAGCATTTGCGTTAAGAAACGTTTTTTAAGATAACCTCAGGAGACCTTCCAAAATGCCCAGAATGTACTGAAAAACAGTAAAAAATTTACTATTTCAGACATTTTGACAGAAATAGAGAGAGCAGAAGCAGAGAGAGCAGCATGTGTTGAGATTACCTGTCTTTTCTGGTTGTATTCACTATGGATCCCATCATGAGCATAATGCGGCACATTCTACTATTTTTTACTTCACGCAAAACTTGGAACTGACTGGTGTGCTAGGTCCATTTGAATACATGGAAAATGCTTTGCATGCATTTCTCATGATGAAAAAGGCTCTGGACAGCATTTTGATATGGAACAGTTAAAAAATGCTTCTAAACGCAAGCGCTTATAAAAGCATTTAGCTGCGTTTACAAGCATTTGGTGTTTGAAACGCTGATAAAATCTACCCCTGAACGCATGTTTGGTGCATTAAATAAAATGACTGTAAACTCAACTGCCTGTAAAAGACTATAAACAACATAGTGTACATGGCCACATAGGAAAACATTAGGGAGAGTTCAGGGGCTGCTGAAAAAAATTGCAGAAAAGCTCCTGAACGTCAATTTATCAGCTGAAGCATACATGAACCCTTAGACGTGAAACCTGGGAGATACCATTCAGCTTTAGTTAGCTACAGGATTGACTGTGTCCATGGGATGGTGGGATGTTTTTCTTTAGGCAGGTGTCGGGTGTTGCTCATCGAGATTGAGATGGATCTGCATCACTGCATGGTGTGGTTGACAATGGATGTATTAATGGGAATTATTTATTTTAAATAAAATGTGGTATCATTATTTACCATTTACATGTTTTTTTTGTGAATGAGTAGTGATTATGTACAGCTTATTCATTCACATGGTGAACTAGTTCTGGGTGATCCCCTGATTGTTAGAGAGTGCTTTCAGAAACCAGTAAGTCAGGGTTCTGGGGAAGAGGCCCTTGTAAGGATCTGGTATGGATTGTGGGGGATCCCATGCTATTGTTTTCTGTTTTTTGCATGGGAATTATAATGATCTGGTACAGAATTTGGGGAATGCCCTGACATTTATTCTTTTGTGAGAGATTGCTCCTCATATTCAAACCAGAACCTCATAACAAAATAAGGATCAGATATGCATTTTTAGGGGTAATCCCCATGCCTTTTTTTTGGGTTGGAGTGACCCATTAAAATCTATGAGATGTTGGATAAGAATCTGTTATTGATTACTTCTATGGGTTTTTTTTTTTGCTGTTTATGCCTTCCTGTCTTCTTGTACTGGTATCACAGAGAATGGAAGTGAAAGAAAATAAAAACCTGAGTAAAATTTCAATACTTTCCTGCTCTAATATGAAATTTAAAAAAATGACTAGAGTTAGTTTTTTTTTTCAGGCACAACCCCTTATATTGATAAAATAGTAGTTTGCTGATATACCATTTTATTCAAAAGGCTAATTTTATCATATAATGTAAGGTTCAGGAAAGCAGTGGCATGTAATCCAGACTAAAGGATATTTCAAAACAATTTTATTTACCTTTCTATAAATTGACTTGTAGCTGTATATAGTGTTTCAGGTTTTTCCAACTGGGATTGTTTATTCAGTATCTAAGGGCTGTATAAGTTTAGGAATAGGAAATTTTTTTGTTGAAGTCATCAAGCTTGGCAACACTGTCCTGGTGAATGGGGGAAGTTGCTATGAAAAGTTAGATTATGCTAAAATAACCCACTTTTCAATGTCTGGCTTGCAGAAGCCAACTTCCTATAGACTGGATTGTTAAATGAAACTATTGCAAAAAAAATGCTAGCAAGTATAGTTACTCCTACAAAGTAGAAGAGAATTAGTAATGTCTCTCCTGTTAATTTCTTTTCACTTGTCTATTAGCATTTTTTTTTACTGCACACGTATTGCTCTTGTTTACTTACCTGCTCTATGCAATGGTATTGGAGTGGCCCTTACCTCCTCTTCTGAAGTCCCCCGCTGGCACTGTCCACTTCTTCTTTCTTGCAAGTGCCTACTCACAAAGGCGGCTCACAGGTCACAGCAGAGAGATACAAACCAGCTTATCTCCCAAGTAACACAGCACACAATGTAAAAACAATGTAAAACACACACACAGCACACAATTAAACCTTTGATTGCCCCCCCCCGATGTCAACCCCTTCCTGCCCAGTGTCATTAGTACAGCATTAGTGCTTTTAATTAGCACAGATCACTGTATTAGTGTCACTGGAGATGTCAGTGGCCATTAGTCAGTTCCCCCTCAGTGTCAGAATGCCCGCTGCAGTCCCGCAGTCCAGCTATAAGTCACTGATCGCTTCCATTACTAGTATAAATAAATAAATGAATAAAAAAATCCAGTATATATACCACTATTTATGGACACTATAACTTTCACGTAAACCAATAAATATACACTTAATGGGATTTTTTTTTTTTTTTTAGCAAAGGCATGTAGCAGACTCCATTTTGGCCTAAATTTATGACAAATTTTTATTTTTTTATTTTTTTATTGGACATGTTTTGTAGCAAAAAGTCAAAAAATATTTTTTTTTTTTCAAAACTGTCAGTCTTTTTTTTTTATAGCCCACAAAATAAAAAACGCAGAGGTGATCAAATACCACCAAAAGAAATCTCTATTTGTGGGAAATAAATTAAATAAATTTCACTTAAGTACAGCATTGCATGACCGCGCAATTGTCAGTTCAAATAACGCAGCACCATATTGCAACGAATAGCCTGGTCAGGAAGGGGGGTAAATCCTCTGGAGGGCAAATGGTTAACCTACAAGCATGTCTTTGGAGTATGGGAGGAAACCAGAGTACCCAGAGGAAACCCATGCAGGCAAAGGGAGAATATGCAAACTCCAGACAGGTAGTGTTTGGCAAGGGATTGTCAAAACAAAAGTCATTGGGGCTGGACACTGCCATGGGGGACATTTACCAATTAAAAACAATTTAAAAACATACTGTTTGGTGGGAAGCATCCATTTTTATAAGGCTTAAAGTAAAACATTAAAAAATTTCCAATTTCTTTAACTAACATGCTTTGGTGATACCCTGAGCCTGCCTATGAAGTGGTGTAACTATACAGTGTACATAAAATACTATAGCAAAAGTGTAATTTACAAAGAATAAAGATGCCGTTTAAATTGCCAGTAAATAGCATTTCCCTACCAGCTTATCTTTATTTCTAAAAAAAAAAAAAAGAATTGGTAGGAATACATAAATAACCAGCAAATTTTGTTTTTTAAATGTCACTTTTGCTGTAGTGCTTCCTACAGCAAAGGATGGAAACTATGACCTGAATTCAGGAACAGTGCAGCATCATTGCCAACCCATCAACAGAAAGTTGATGGTGAATTTTACTGGCAGCCACAACAGGTATTTCTGAGACTTTGAAGGGAAACTAATAGGAAACTATAAGTGCAGATGCAATTATAATAAAGAGCTGCAGCACATTTTTTTTGAATAGGGGGCATAGTTCTACTATTCAAAGAACACAGTTTTTCCCCACTTACATGAATGTTTGCTATGCTGTATTGAACTGCATCTGGGTATTATTGTTTTGCAGTATGCTGATATCTAGTGGCATTTTGGGTCGCTGCAACTTGTTTACTATGTAATCTTATTTTTTCCTTTGTCCTCCCCTCCTCTTCAGTGCTAGTTAGTTCAGTCCTAGCTAGACCCTCCTTTTTATTGCCATGTTACCTCAGTCAGCGTTAGTACTTTGCAAAGACAGGGCTTACAAACGTTGTTGTCTTCTTTTACTTAAAAAGACTGGAAAAACATCCTCATTGCCAAAGCAAATTATGTTGGATTCAATTTCTGTGTCTTATTAAGCCTGTGTACGGTGCAGAGGTGGACTGACCATTTGGAAACTTGGGCACTGCCCGAGGGCCCGGGGTCAGTAAGGGGCCCCATGAGATGCCCCTGGTACCTTTTTCATAAGCTTTTTTGAGTTTGGGCAAGGACACAGGGGCCCCATGATCCCCTATTGCCCGGGGGCCCCATGAGTTGTCAGTCCACCCCTAGTATGGTGCCAAGCTAGCATGTGACTGTAGGGCCCTGATTCACTAAGATGTGAGTCTATCAGCAGAGTCTGACCATTCAGGCAGACTCCGGTCAATCAATCAGTCGTCTGACCAGCGTCTAGCAAGCTCATTAACGAGCGTCTACTGACTACTTTGCCATTAGTGAATGAGGTATCCCGTCTGGCACATCTTTAGGTGCAATACCGGATATATTCGCTAGATGGCGCATAAGCGCGTGCTTTATTAACATTGGCGTTTTCCTGATAGAAAATTCTAATACAGCTGTACTATTACATTCTGAAAATTCTCTTTTGCTATGTTTTTTTTTTTTGCTGTTTCTCCAAAATGATCAGGAAAGTATTGCATTTACTAATGAATGTCATACATTCTATATTCAAATGTTAAACATTTTCACACTTATATCTCAAATAATTTATATACTTCTAATTTCCCAATATAGTTATATATCTTCATTCTCTTTAATCACATAACTATTCTATGTTAAAGACAAGTGCAGCGCTATAAATGCATGTGATCAATAATGAACGCATGTAAAAACCAAAAAGTGCAAAGAATTGCAATAATGATGTAAACTGGTAAATCGTGCTAAAATAAGTTCATAGAATCATTCCTGAATAATGGAATGTCCTTCGTGTGAGAGTACCAACTCAGAGAGTGCCTATGAATGGCACGTGTGGTCTCTCCGTGACGGACAGTAGTGCATGAACTCGTGAAAGGTAAACCACCCTTGGGACTGGTCTACACTCACCAGAAAAAAAGTATTAATGTGCATGGGTTATACACATCGCACATCTGGGGGTGCAGCGGTCTGCTGGCAGCTATGGGTTAGTCATCCAGCTCCATCCATCCATCCATCAGGGTGGGTGCCCAAATGGTCCTGGGGAGGAATTAGCTCAGCCACAGGAGCCAGAAAGGTGCTCAATAGTGTAGTACACTGTCACAGGGGTGGATGACCTTTCACGAGTTCATGCACTACTGTTCGTGGTTATATTTATCTTGTGTAATACCATTTTACTAGTCTATATCATTTGACCAGCGCTCGCTTTATCATTTTTAAACAATGTAACTATTCTACATTATAGCTCAAACTGTGTTTCCCACAGTGGTTTAGTGGTTAGAGCTCAGAACTTACAGCACTTGGGTCATGGGTTCTAATCCCAGTCTTGGCAACATCCCAAAAAAATGGAGATCAATTTTCTGGGTTGTGGCAGGAATATTGATCAATCAATTATGATTTTGCCTAGTGACTAGAAAGTGGATGAATGTTACTTGCGTACTGTTCTTCTGCCAATTAGGTCATGTGCAAGGTTCATGCCGTGTATATTTCATTGCAACTTTTTTCTCTTTTAAATCTGTCTCCTTATACAACTTGACCCCCTCCCCCACCCCGCCATCACCTGTCCCATATGCAAATCTATGGATCACCGCCCCACTCTTTAACTATCTATTTACTGATCAAGTGAATGTGTCTCATTTTCTATCAGCTACAGTTCAGATCTCACATTATTATACAATTGCTGATTGTATCTCACCACTAGTCTGATTGAATTCACAATTCCTGGTCAGTCCTGTTCCCTGACCTCTAATAACCTTTAGGGCCAGTTCACACTACATGTGTTTCAGTTGCTTTTTCAGCATCACAAACGCACAGAAAGAAGGTTATATGGTTGTCAATGTCATAGTTCACATCAGCGCTTGCATTTTCAATGCATTGCAGGTGCTGTAAACAAAGTTGACCACGCTGCATTGTTTCTGCACAGAACTGTACTGGAACACATTGAAACGTCCTTGAATGTACTAAAACGCACATGTCCCTAACTACATTGAATACAAAGAAAATAGAAAAAAATAAGTGGAAGGGATACAAAAATGCAATGTAAACATGTCCAAAACGCATCCAAAATGTACTGGAACACACTAAACATGCATGCCAAAAGGGCATGAAAAAAACCCATCAGGAACACATCTAGACTGTTTCTATAGTGTGAACCAGCCCTTAGGACTTGTTCACACCATTGGTGGTGCAGAAACGCATGCAAGAACACACATTTTCCAGCACAGCAAAGAAATGCAATGCCCTGTGTAGATGTGCGCAGGTACCATGATGAAAACGTTGTTGCACCTACACACGTCTATTAAAAACAGCCCCATTCACAGCCACAAATACGCATGGCACCACACTACTGTGCGGTTAGGTGCGACACACTTGGAAAATAACATAAAAATAAGCCAACATGGCTAAAACATATCTTGAAAATATGGGGACTCTGATATCCGGCGACAGTCCGTTCACGAACGAGAAGCAATTCTGCACCCCTAAAACCAACATAGAGGAAAGGGATGGTCAAATTGCTGTGCTGCTTCCAAACCACCTCTGGCATGCCAGGGTCATTATGCAGGTCCTCGATGCCAGTTCTTGCCTGCGGCCACAAAATATCCACTGGCCACAAGTGAAGGTGAGTGGAGGACGTGAAGGTGGATTTCTACCAGCTTCAACCGCAAGCAGTACCACTCCTGAAAAATGAGAGCAAATAATCATTGACACGTCATCATGACAGTCAATTCTCAGTGCAGGCTATCTAGAGTGTCTTTCCTTTTTAACCATTTCAAGAGTTTAAGGAAACATTCTTGGAGCATCTACTGTGTTTGGAAAGGCCAAAGGTCCCCCCCTCCCCCAGGCACACTAATGCTTATGCAGGCCATAGACGGGGAGAAAAACAGCCGATTTTTCTTTTAAAAAATGAAAAATCGGTTGTTCAAGCGGCCGACGTTACCAGCAATGGTAAAAAAAAAAAAAATCGGCCGATTTTCATCCCGTCTACAGCCGGCAAAAAGTGTCCCTGCAGAGAGCTCCGCTATTTCTTTGACAGTTCTTTGACATTTATAGCGGTTGCAACAATGTATTTGTATCCATTTCGGATACAGATGTTTTTATTCGGAAACAAATAGATACAATGTTGCAACCGCTGTAAATGTCAAGGAACTGTCAAAGAAATAGCAGAGTTCTCTGCAGGGACACTTTTTGCCATACTGGAATTCCTCTCATTTTTCATCCTTCTTCTTCCTCTTCCTCTTCTTCTTCATCATCATCCTCTTCTTCCTCTTCATCATCTTCTTCTTCTTCATCATCATCCTCTTCATCATCTTCATCATCATCATCCTCTTCTTCTTCTTCTTCTTTTTGTCTTCCTCTTGCAGGTCACTGCTCATGTGCAGATTTTTTATCAGTAAAAAAATCGGCCGATTTGCCCATCATTGCCGCAAAAATCGGCCGATCGGCAAATTCGGCCGTTTTTTTCCAACTTTACCGAAAAAAAAAATCTGCCAAAATACCGAAAAACGGCCGAACAAATAGCCCACCAACGATCCGAAAATCGGCCGATTTTATTTTCGGCCGAAAAATCGGCCGATTTTCGACCCATCTATGGCCTGCATAAGATATGGTGTGGCCCTAGGGTCAATGTGTGTTTAGAATACTTCCAAAATGCACATACAAAAACACTCCATCCAAATGCATGTTGCATTTCTATAGCATGTTAAACAGAAGAATAACGCACTTCCATAATGTTAACATGCCAAGTAAAAATAGACAAAATCCACATCCTTTTATTCTGGCTTCACATACATGCATTGTGGTCTAACACCGCACTCCTGGGCAAATCACATGCAATTTGTGTGCGTTGCAATTAGAGACAAACATTTTGCACACCTCAAATTGCACCGCATCCGGGCCAAAAATGTGCAGGACCCTTTTTCAGGGTATGCACATGGGTGTGAATAGGCATGCCATCCAATTTGGCAAATCGCAATACGCTTTGTGTACCAATATTGGTGTGTTGGTAACTTCACCTAGAAAGCCGCAGCAGGTGGCATGAAGGGGTTGCGGTTGTGATGCGGTGCAGCGCTTGCACAGAAAACACTGCAAATTTCACATCGCATCTGTGTGACACCAGAATGTGCCAATATGTGGCTGACAAAGCACAGTGGTCAGTGCAGATTATTTTCAATCCATGTTTTTTTACACTTTTCATTCACTGGTTTAACTCAGGTGATCATTAATCACAATTATCTCCGGAGATCACATGCAGCCCCTCAACCATCTACACATATCTCTGGAAATCTATACAGATCTCCTTGAAAAAAAGTCTCCTCTCCTCTTCGGAAAACAATTGTCCTCCACCTCATAAACAGGGGGACAGAGAAGACTTCTCCTTGATAACTAAAATCAGATGAATTATCTGTGCTTAATAAACATACACCAATACTGCAAATGCATTGTACTGTCCAAGGCATTGCACACGAACGCATTGCACACTAGAAATGTCAAATGCGTTAGTGTGTACAGTGCATGAGTGTAACATGTGTTAGTGTGTACAGTGCATGAGTGTAAAATGCTTCAGTGCACACTGCAGTGTACAACGCATTGCACACTGTAATACTCTGTACAAAGTAATACCGTGTACACCCACACATTGTAGACTGTAATGCACTGTACTCTGTCATGCAGGATGGAGCAACGCATTGCACACTGTGATACCGTGTACACCCACACATTGTAGACTGTAATGCACTGTACACTGTCATGCAGGATGGAGCAACGCATTGCACACTGTGATACCGTGTACACCCACACATTGTAGACTGTAATGCACTGTACACTGTCATGCAGGCTGGAGCTACGCATTGCACACTGTGATACGCTGTCCACTGTCATGCAGAATCCAGCAACGCATTGCACACTGTAATACCATGTACACCAACACATTGTAGAATGTAATGCATTATACGCAGTATACATGTCCAGATATTCAAAGATTAGCCATGAAGGCCTAGCTGGTTACCTATTTGGCGACCGCAGATAGCCGAATAACGCTACACTGCATCCAGGCAGCTCTGGGAGGGTGTCATATGACATCCTGGCAGAACGCGCTCTCCATGATTGCTGTGTCCTAAGGACACAGCTGATCACGTGATGTGGTAAAGACCAATCACAGCGGCTTTTTACCATGTGATCAGCCATGTCCAATGACACGCTGATCACCGGGAAATGCATTTGCCGGGTCTTGGCTGCACTTTCATCACGCTGTCAGAATGTGTGGAAAGTACTGCCGAGAACCAGCAGTTATCAAAGCAGGGGTCGGCCCCGATGATCAGTGCCCACCAGTGCCACCCAACAGTTCCGCCCACCTGTGGCCAGCAGTGCCGCCTCATCAACGCACATCAGTGTTGCTAAATTACCAGTTTACCAAATGTTATAATATAAACAGACTTTTATTCATTATGAGCTATTTTGTGGTTTATCGAGCAAAAAGTGAAACTCACAGCAGCAAGTCAATACCACCCAAAGAAAGCTCTATTTGTCTGAAAAAACTGATACAAATTTAAGATGGGTACAATGTGGCATGACCGCACAATTGTCATTCAAAGGGTAACAGTGCAGAAAGATGAAAATTGGCCAGGACAGGAAGGGGGTAGGAGTACCCAGTAGGCAAGTGGTTAATATAATTGACCCATCAATACCCAGGAGCTAATGTACAGATAAGTAGCATGTGCACCAAGTGAGATTCTGCTAGGCCCCACCCACAAAATTACAATTACTTGTCCCTCACCTGTTATAAACATATTTGCAATGGCCACAGTTACTTTACATATAAGGATCATCTCCTCAGTTGAGAACTGTGCTCTCGCCATGTCCAAATGCCAATAAGGTTATCAAAATTTTCAACCAACACAAAACCTCCAACCACTTCTCATCCACTTACACTCCCAACAACCACTTCCGGGTGCGCGCGCACCAGATGACGGACTTCCAGGAGGATAGCTGCTCGTGCGCCATGGGGGACACCTGTTTGGCGTTTATTTGTGCACGATCACGCATATCTATGCACGATCGCTCATTTCTATGCACGGCTATGATAGCTTTCGCGAATGTGTGTTTTAGTGATTTTTTTTCTTTTTAAACCTTGGCTAATATATCTTTGTTGCCAAAGGCCAAAAATCAACATACAGTGGGGACTATTTTATTACTGTAAATCAAATTGTAGAAAACCTGTAGCTGGCTGCACAGTGAATGTGACATATTCATTAGTACATAATATTGTGGTGCAAGCAGGTTTTTTATTTTTTTGTTTGGTTTTGAAAAAGCCAGTTTGCACCCACTTGCATATTCACGCTCTTACAAGCTACATTTGAGCAGATTATATAAGTATACAAAGTAACTATTAAGGTTGTTCATATATTGAACATAAAATAAACACAAAAACATCGGTGAAACATTTATTGATCAAATATATCTTCATTTATTTGGTCAGCAGGAACAAGTAGGTACAGTCAATATCTTGGTGAGTCACAAAAATAGGATTGATGTGGCAAAAATAAAACACTCCTGCTCATAAGAGCTTACAATCTAAAGATACTTCTAATGAACTGTGTGTGCTCAGGTTATAGCAGGAAACAAAGGGGAAGATGAATCAAGTAACATTTTCGTGCACATAAGGTTTACTTACACAATCATTTAGTATTAAGATCCATTCACAAAAAAGTCTACACATCAAAATATAAAGAAAACAAGACATATGTGAAAAACCCCTCCCACCTCTACAAACCCCCTCCCACCTCTACAAATCCCCTCCACATACATTTGTCAGCAGGTTTGTAAGAAAAAAGCATTTGAGTCTAAATAAGCAAGCAAAATTAAAACAAGAGCAGATTTTAAACAAAACGATTGACATGTGTGAGGCTTTCAATGCAAAGAGAAAAAACACAATCATTGTGCAATAACACACAAACACTTTACAAGGCCAAAAATACGCAAACATTTCCAGCCCACTTCCAAACACAGCCTGAGTGGTGTCTGGGGCAATTCAGCACAAAATCTCCCCCCCCCCCCAAACACAGCCTGAGTGGTGTCTGGGGCAATTCAGCACAAAATCTCTTCCTCCCCCAAACCACTACAAGCAAGGACTTAGTCACAAACCACCCGGCCTAGTAACAGGCCAAATCACTCCCTACTGCACGTCTTTATATAAGCTAGGTTGTATTTGGAGCGTGCCAAACAAGGCCCCACACCCAATGAAGCCACACCCACCACTGACCTTAGTTTGGTCAGTGAAAGTGTTTTCACCTGATGAATCCGCTTCCTACCTGCATTAACCCTTGGTATACAGGCCCCACAAATCAGAAAGATATATACAGTGAAATGTACGTGTGCAGCATACAACAGAACATTGAGCAGGGATGTGAAAGGGAACCCCAATTGGAACCTTTATTGCTACTATGGTCACAATTCCCTCCAGATTCTCGCATGAGTTAAGACAGTCACATGACCACATGACCAGTATTGTATGCAATACTGAAAATGACAAATCGATTTGACTAGTATGGTGAATTTCCCATCAATTGGTAAAACACTCCAGAAATCAAACATCACCAAACATTACACTCTGGGCAAAGCTGATTTACAAATCATGCAACTTACAGTAAAGTTGACCATTTCAATGCAATTTTCAAGACATCTGACACAGATCTCTATGCAAATTGCCACTAAAGTAGTACATGTACTACTATAGAAATCAGTGTTTGAAACGCACCCATGTGGTCACTCTAATAGCAGACAATAGGGTGCGACTTTGCAGACGATTTACAGCTTGCATGTTGTGCAAATCACATGCCAAGTCCCACTCAATGAGCACGCTATTGGAGCGTGCATATTGTTGTGGTTCAAACTTGGTAGGAGCCGCAAGTAATAATAGAGTAATGAATACACTACTTTTCATGCAATTTGCTGAGAGATCGATGTCGAATGTCTTGCAAATTGCACTTGAAATCACCATGTACCCCGACTTTGAAATCATGCAACTTCTATGCAAGTCACATGATGTGACTGTGGTGTCAATAACACCACTTAGAAATCTGCTTTAATGTGACCGGGTAGCCCCCAGTAACATTGTTTGCGATTGCCATGCAATTGGCATGACAGGCGACTTGCAAATCGTAGACCAAGTCGCACCCTATTGGCCACTGTAGGCTCTGTTCACATCCAATTGGATTGTGAACTCGTGCAACTTCACTGTAAGTTGGACAATTGCCGCATCGGATTAGATGTGACAGTGGTGTTGGCCCCCAGTAACATTGGGTGCAATTTGCCATGCAGAGAGCAAGCTGCTGGCCATGCCAATCACATGACAAGTCACATCCAGGGTGTGCAATTTCAGGTGCGATTTGTGCATTGACATCGTACCTGATATTGGATATAATGAATGTGAGTGTATTAACATACACCATTTGTTGCAGCGAGAGTTCAAAGGTATTTGAGAATTGTGGCCATTTATTAGCAATTTAACATCTAGACTCAAATAGAAATCGCAATGCTACACACAATTGAAAACACAACTAGTTAGTAATTCTCTAGAAAACACAGTAAAATTGGCAACTTAAAGAGTAATTTTCAATTGCATATAGTGTGAACGAAGCAGGAAAATCAACAAAGGAAATAAATCTTTGAAGGCGTGCGGTACCTGCCTGCTGGGATAAGGGTCTGCTATGCATTTGGGGGAAAAATGCACGCCAGGATTTGTGACAAGTTTGATGTGTGGATTCACCAACCAAGTCTTTTCTCTCTCGTTCACTCTTCTGAATGTCTCTCTTTATCACTCTTCAGTATGTATCTCTTGCTCACTCTTCTTTGTCTCACTGGCTCGCTCTTCTCTCTCGCTCACTCTTCTGAATGTCTCTCTTTATCACTCTTCATATGTATCTCTTGCTCACTCTTCTTCGTCTCACTCTTCTCTCTCTCTGTCAGCTCTTTGCTTGCCAAATCCTTCACAAAAGTGGGTGGAGTGTAAACCATCATTATCAAATCTATTAGTGATTCAGGCCCTTATCTTATACCATTGTATGACATTCACATAAGGTGCAGCTTTGAAGGTGTTTCAACAGACAAGGCCTCATTCTAATTCACATTTTAGGGATCATTTAGACAGAAAGCAAAGATGTTGCCAGAACATGTATGTGAAGACAGCCACACACGGAGATCACGCTACTTCCTCGCCGAGGTTGGGATTCGAACCGACAACCCTAGAGTTGTGAGGCAGCAGTGCTAACCACTAACCCACGGAGCTACATTGCTAACCCAGCCTGTATTTCTGTGCTGTGAATCAATCCTAGGTCCCTGGGCAATTTCAGTGTAACTACCAGATATCTCCAATGTGACACAAATGTTGTGCTATGTTGCCAATTCAGATGTATGATGGTTCTATGTATCCCAATACAAAGGATTGCAATACTAATACAGGCGTACCTCGGTTTACCAACGCCTCAGGGAACGTCATATTTGGGGTACAAATGCCAAACCATTTCAGTTAATTGGTCTGTTTACAAATGTTTGAATAATTTGGTATGGGCATGTGGCCTGGTATGGTTCAGGAGGGGGGGAGGCGCTCGCTCGTCCCCCCCCCCCTTTCCTGACCTGCCGGGCTGCATGCTCGGATAAGTATGTGTTATGGATTTAGGGGGGTACCCCATGCTGTTTTTTATTTAATTTCAGCGTGGAGTTACCCCTTAACATCCATACGAGACCCGAAGGGCTTAGTATGGATGGGAGGGGGGACCCCACGCCAGTTATTTAAAGAACTGTTTATAAATCACTGCAATACTTTGACATTCAACTGTCAGTGGGGAAATCCGCCGACAGCTGAAACATGAGCGCTGCATTGGTTTTCACTACTAAAACGCCGCATGAGTTGATAACATAACTCATGCGGGATTGTAGGAGCGACAGCCATGAGTTAATGTTTCATCTGTCAGCGGGGTTCCCCACTGACAGCTGAATGTAAAATAATTCCCTTTATTGCATAAATAATAGAAAAAAAGCGTGGGTCCCCCCTCACATCCGTACCAAGCCCTTCGGATCTGGTATGGATATTAAGGGGGAACTCCACGCTGAAATAAAAAAAAACAGCGTGGGTCCCCTCAATATCCATACCAGACCCTTATCCGAGCATGCAGCCCGGCAGGTCAGGAAAGGGGGGGGGCGAGCGAGCGCCCCCCCTCCTGAACTATACCAGGCCACCTGCCCTCAACATGGGGGGGTGCTTTGGGGAAGGGGGGCTCCCCCCCAAAGCACCTTGTCCCCATGTTAATGGGGACAAGGGCCTCTTCCGTTATTGGGATAATTGGTCAGCCATTTTTTGGGATTTTAGCATATTTTGTTTACCAGTAAAGTTGAAAATTTTTTGTTCCAAATTTACTGATAAAAAAAATGTGCCAAAATCCCGAAAAACAGCTGACCAATTAACCCACTAACGGCCCGAAAATCGTTCGATTTTCTTTTCGGCAGAAAAATCGGCCGATTTTAGACCCATCTATGGCCTGCTTTACATGGGTCTAAAATCGTCCGCAAAAAAAATCGGCTGATTTTCAGCCCGTTAGTGGGTTAATTGGTCAGCCATTTTTGGGGATTTTGCAACTTTTTTTAATTGGTAAATTTGGATAAAAATTGGCCGATTTTGCAGATCGGCCGATTTTAGCTGCAATGATCGGCAAATTGGCTGATCTTTTAACAGATAAATAATCTGCACATGAGCCATGACCTGCAAGAAAAAGAATAAAAAAAAAGAATAAGAAAAAGAAAAATGCAGGCCTTAGATGGGGCGAAAACTGACCGTTTTAAAAAAAAAAAATCGGTTGTTCAATGGGCCGACGTTACCACCAATGGCAAAAAAATTGTTCGATTTTCGCCCCATCTACGGCCTGCAAATATAATAGCGAAGTAATTACTTCTGTCCCTGCAGAGAGCTGCGCTATTATATTTGACATTAAAAAGTATAAAGGTTGCAACATTGTATCTATTTGTATCCGAATAAAAACATCTATATCCGGAATGGATACAAATGGATACAATGTTGCAGTCTCTATACTTTTTAATGTCAAATATAATAGCGGAGCTCTCTGCAGGGACAGAAGGAATGTTTCAGCTGTCATCGGGGTTTCCCACTGACAGCTGAATTTTAAATTATTTCCGTGAATTAAATAAATAATAAAAAAAACAGCGTGGGTCCCCCCTCTCATCCATACCAAGCCCTTCAGGTCTGGTATGGGTATTAAGGGGGAACTCCACGCTGAAATTTAAAAAAAAAACAGCGTGGGTCCCCCTCAATATCCATACCAGACCCTTATCCGAGCATGCAGCCCGGCAGGTCAGGAAAGGGGGGGGACGAGCAAGCGCCCCCCCCCCCTCCTGAACCATACCAGGCCACATGCCCTCAACATGGGGGGGTGCTTTGAGGCAGCAAGCATGTGACATGGGGCGGGTCACTCGGATGATGTCCCCGGCTGGCCCCGCCCCATAGCTATATAAGAAATGTCAGACTGTCTCCTGCATTCAGCTAGTTATCCTCAGCGGAGAGACAGGGTGACATTTCTCAAATAGGTAAGGGGCGGGGATGATGTGCCCGGCTGGCCCCGCCCCATACCTATATAAGAACTGTCAGCTAGCCTCTTCTTCACATGGCTGGAAGCCTCCGACGGGAGCGGAACCTTTTTTTTTTTTTCTTTTTTCGGGTCCCTGCCGCCGCCGCCGTGATTGACGTTGGATCTACTTCGGGGGACATTGTTTTAATAAAGGACTTGTCAAAGACCCTGTACTGTGTTTTTTTTACACCACACTTTTTTTTTTTGTGAAGGAGTCTGCGGGAGCATCTACCGCAGACTCGTTCACGTAGGGGGGGGGGCCGGGATCTGGGGGCCCCCTTGTTAAAGGGGGCTACCAGATTCTGATAAACCCCCCGCCCGCAGACCCCCACAACCACCGGCCAGGGTTGTGGGGAAGAGGCCCTTGTCCTCATCAACATGGGGACAAGGTGCTTTGGGGGGGGAGCCCCCCTGCCTCAAAGCACCCCCCCATGTTGAGGGCATGTGGCCTGGTATGGTTCAGGAGGGGGGGGGGCGCTCGCTCGTCCCCCCCCTTTCCTGACCTGCCGGGCTGCATGCTCGGATAAGGGTCTGGTATGGATATTGAGGGGGACCCACGCTGTTTTTTTTTTTAAATTACAGCGTGGAGTTCCCCCTTAATATCCATACCAGACCTGAAGGGCTTGGTATGGATGAGAGGGGGGACCCACGCTGTTTTTTTTTTTTTTTTTTTTATTGTGGACCTTTATTTTTACATTCAGCTGTCAAAATAAATATTATCTAGACCTTTGAAATAAGTAAAATCATTACAGAAATAATTATAAAGGATAAGAAACAAAAATAGAATCACTAGAACTAAGGAAATCTAGTTAGATTACATGAAGATATGCCGAGTGCTGTTTATTAAACACAATAGTCGCGAGCGAGTGCCGGCTCTCAGAGGAATCCACAATCAGATTCACTATTAGTCAGTGGCTAAAAAGCAAACGCCCATGGCAGAAGTCTAAAATGTGTTCTGCACATGCTCAGTTGTATCTGCCAAAGACACTGCACGGGCTTCTAGATTTTTACTGTGTCGATTTCCTTGAAAAAAACGATTTTTAACACATTTTTAATTTTTTTGGAAATAGCAGATATTGTTTAAAGTGAAGTCCTGATATTTGGCAAAGCAAATTTCTAAGTGAACATGTCTCTGCAGTGATTTTTCATGGTTTTAGACTTGCTTCTTAGCAGGTCTGTTTTGTGAGTCTGATTTCGGGCGTGTGTCTCTTTGTGAATTAGATTGGGCATCTGCTTATGGGCTCTGCTCAATAGTGAATTAGGTTGCAGGGTAAAAAATGACGGACGCCCATGAAAATTGGGCTTAAGCCCATAAATATGCGCCCACGCCCAATAGTGAATCAGGGCCTATGAGTCTGAGGAGGTATGTCAAATCATAAAGTGGACTGTATGGGGTTTATTTACTAAAGCTGGAGAGTCCAAAATCAGGCTCCCTTCTGCATAGAAACCAATCAGCTTCTAACCTCAGCTTGTTCAATGAAGCTTTGGCAATGAAACCTGGAAGCTGATTGGTTTCTATGCAGAAGGGAGTCTGATTTTGGACTCTCCAGCTTTAGTAAATAAACCCCTATGAGTCTGAGGAGGTATGTCAAATCATAAAGTGGCTTTTGAAACTGAACAAAAACTGTAAGTGCATATGCACTTGTAATTGAGTGCTGCAGCAAATACTTTTTTTTAAATAATGGATTGATTCTACTTTTAAAAGCAATCTGCAGATGCAAAACAGAAGTAGACGTAAATTCATGGGCATGGGCACATGGGGAGCATCACGCATTTCCTAAGATTGAAGGGGAATCGTCACTTTAAGTCGAAGGGATATCCTTGGCAATTATTTCACAGTATGCATGAATGTAATTTCCATTGAACAGTTTTTTTCAGGATAATTTCCCTTTAAAATGACATTGATTTGCGCAAAGTTAAGTAGTGAAGCTGGCCTGTATTCCTAATGAACTGCAGCCACCTACTTGCTGTAAACTGCATTTTCAGTTTTCGTATACGCTCAGTAATTAAGACCAATTGTGAAACTAGTTCCTCTACTCTGAACAAAATCTGGTGGTATAAGACACTACATTAATCAATACAAAACAGACAAATTCTCAGGGGTAAAACCTACTTAGAATGAATCAGCCAACAGCCTTGAAAGAGCTGTCTGGCCTTAAAGCCTCACAAAAGAGTTGATGCGCCAGAATAACAAATTACAGCACTATATTCTAAGTCTCCACTTTAATCAGAAGTCTTAATAACCCTGAGCATTCTATCTTGAGCTTTTGTTCCCATTAAATCCTGGTCACAATCAATGATACTTAATATCCTTTTGAAACACGATGTCAAATAATCTGATACTTGGTGAATGGCAAGACATTTCTTTTAGATTTCTGTTTCCCTTGTAAGTTGTTTCTGTTGTTACTCTGAATGTACTTAGTCTGAGCTAGTGTTTCCTTTCAGAATTTTAAAGGTCCCTTTGCTATGATATTATTGTATTATTGTTATTATTGGTATTATAAAATGCAAATAAAATAAACCAGTGAAAATATTTTATTGCAGTATACCTAATTTTGGCACATTAACAAGTGCTGATTAGGATTATCAATCAGGCCAGGTTATTACAGTGAAATACACAATATAAGTTTTTGCGTTTTATCTTGGCATTTTTTTTGTGCTATTATTTCTTGCAATTAAAGTTGTTTACTAAAATGGAAACATTGCAAAGATGTAATGAGCTATTTTTTTTGCATGCACAAAATAGTTTTGCATACATTTGTGCATGGAAATTAGCATGTATTAAGTACCTTATAACTGCCCATTTTATGGCGAATTCATCAAATAGTTTCAGGTACTAAAATGCTAAGACAGCTCAGTTTCTCGCACTGAAAATGTAAATTACTTAAAGTGCATTTTAACCTAAAAACCAAAATAATAATTTATTGCATATTACCAGTCCTCGTAGGAAGACGTGTTTGTGGAAATTACAAACAAAAAATGTGCTAAAAATGCATTCAACCCATGCACATTACCCAGCTCTTATGTGAGAATGGTGAATACAAATGAGCTTGAGAGTTATATACAAAAACAACAATAAATATAACAATAATCACAGTAGCGCTCAACACTTTTAAAAGATCATAGTCCTTCACCAATTGGTGATGAAAACAGCAAAAAATCCCAAACAGTCATTGAGATGTTTTTCTCTGCGTCAAATAGCTCACAGCTTAATTCCTCCACTTTTAATCAAAGAAGCAGATCAATCACCCTTTGTGCTCTGTGAACCACATCGCCTCAGGATACCACACTCACCGCAATCAAATGCCTGTCATGTTACTGATAGGCAAACAGCACTTTTATCCCATCATCCATTTAGGTGGATCCATTCAAAATCTCCCTTCCCCACAGCGGTCACTTTAAATCTCTAAAAGCTCAATGTAAGGGAACAAAGCAACACACATAGCATATTCCCGTTTAAAATAATTATAGCTTATTCGTTCCCATTAAAAATTCAGTCACAAACATAAAAGAATGATTGTTGATCACAATCTCAATTCATCAGACGCTAGACCTCTGCCATCTCAGTAATACATGCGGTATCTCACCAACCTGTTAGTACCGCATCACTTCTGATCAGGGGACTGACGTCACTTCCTTGACACCGTTTATCACATTGCTAATATCGTTTGAGATTTCAGTTCAGTGGACAGAAAATGACAAGGAGTTCTGGCAGGATTAACAGGTATTTTTCTGTAGTTACAGGGTGCTTGAAAAATAATAAAATTAATTGTTTCAGTTTGTCAATTAACAATGTATAAAGTGCATAAACATGAAAAAATAAACCCAAATCAAATTATTATTTGCTGTGTCCATCCTTTTCAATCAAAACAGCATTGTTGTTGCCATGTCAATAGTTGCACAAAGTTAAAGTGGTAGCAAACTCTGCTGTAATATTTTTACTTTGGGGCCCCCAAGGTGGGTTATGCCATAATGTGCTAGTATGCATGGCATATTAGTACATTATGGCAGACTTACCTATCAAATGATTCCCTCCAGCACTGAAGTGGGATCAATCTGGAGAGCCCCTGGCATCTTCGCCTGGGTCCTGTGCCTTCGGCCTTGTGATAGGCCAGGCCACGATGACGTCACTCCCACGCATGCGCACTGGAGCCACATCGCCACGGCACAGATTGAGGTTGTAAATGTTCACTGAGCTGTGCATGCGTGGCTCAATGTACATGACAGCTGACAGGCAGGAGGATGAATTTATGCCAGAAGAGACCAATAGGGTCTCTTCTGTCATAAATACCCTGTATGTCAGCAAATTTTTAAAAACTGACTTTACTTCCACGTTAAGGATTTTGCAGGCATGTGGTTCAGTGCATGATTAAACAATTATACCGATGTTCTAATAATTAACAAGGTAAACATGTAGTTTAACCCCTTGGCGCCGGCGCCTCCCGACCCTTTAAGGGTTTCAGAAGCTGGGAGATAGGGTGGGGTTTAGGGTCATGTGACTGCCGTGACACGCCGTCACGGCGGTCACATGATTGGGAAAGGTCCCGATCGAAAGATATCGGGACCTTTCCGTAAGTACTGGACATGTGTGCTGGGAGCGCGCAGGGCGTGAGCTCTCAGAACATATGGCTTTTTTTAATAGAACACAAATGTGCGGCCTCTCAGTGTCTAGGCCAAGACGCCGGGAGGCCGCACATTGCGTTTGGCCGGCGCCAAGAGGTTAAAATACAATTATCAAATAAAGAAATAAAGAAATTAGGCGTGTAGGAGATAATAAAATGTTCACAGAAAAGCTAAGCTCTACTAACAAGTTGAGGTTGCTTAAGACAACTTAATGTGAAAAAAATCTTAGACCATGACAAGGCTAAGAGAGTATTATATCACCGCATCAAGAAGGTCTGTCTCTAAAGGAAGACAGGTGTTTCAAGAGGTGCTGTCCAAGCACTTCTGCAAATGCACAGATGTTGAGGACCGAAAACACAATACAGTAGATGTATCCAGTGGCACCATTAGGTCAGACCCTGGTACATTGATCTAAACTCCAGGAAAAGTCTGGCCAAGAAGTTGTCTTCATGAAATACTTACTGCTGAAAATCAATACCTTCGACATTAAACAAGGTCTATGCACAGAAACATAACAACTGGTGAGTACAAAAATGGCAGCGGGTTTCTCGACTGATGAGTCCAAATTTTAAATATTTGGATGTAACAGAAGCAGGTTGCTTTCTGAACACCTGTACAAAGATGAAAGTCTGCAGACAATAGTAAAGCATGGTGGTCGTTACTTTAGGGCTGTATTTCTGTACATGTTGGAGTTGTGAATTTTTCATAATTAATGGTCTTCTCATGGCTGAAAAGTACAGGAAGGTACTACAAGCAAAACTATCAGGAAGATGTCTGATCAAATGTTCCCAAAAAAATCTGCAGTAGGACAATGACTACAAACAGGGGCGGACTGACCATTTGGAAACTCGGGCACTGCCCGAGGGCCCAGGGTCAGTAGGGGGCCCCATGAGATGCCCCTGGTACCTTTTTCATAGGATTTTTTGAGTTTGGCAAGGACACAGGGGCCCCATGATCCCCTATTGCCCGGGGGCCCCATGAGTTGTCAGTCCGCCCCTGACTACAAACATTAAGCAACAGTCATAAAGTCAGTAAAAGCAATAAAATGGTAGTGATGGGCTGAACACCCCCCTGTTCAGTTCGCGGTCGAACATTCAAACCTGCTGAAAGCTTGACCGTGAACTTCAAACAGGGACAATTTACTGAGCAGTACCTTACAGCATCTAAGTATTTGGTAAGATACTGCTCAGCTACTAAAATACCGTATGAGTTATATATAGTCATGCGGTATTTTAGCAGTGAAACATTCTTTAATGTTTCAGCTGTCAGTGGGGTTCCCCACTGACAGCTGAATGTGAATAGAATTGTTGACCTTGACGACAATTACATTTTTTTTAAATGGTGTGGAGTCCCCCTTCCCATCCATACACTCCAAGTCTGATATGGATTTTGAGGGGAACTCCCACGTCAAAATTTAAAAAAAATGGCAGAGGGGTCTCCCCTAAAATCCATACCAGACCCTTAGATACAGCCTAGCAGGTCAGGAAAGGGGGGGGGATGAGCAAGCGCCCCCCCTCCTGAGCCATACCAGGCCACATGCCCTCAACATGGCTTGGTGCTTTGGGGCAGGAGGGCTTCCCCTCCCACAGCACCTTATCCGCATGTTGATGGGGACAACAGCCTCTTCCCCACAACCCTGGCTGGTGGTTGTGGGGGTCTGCGGGCGGGGGGCTTATTGGAATCTGGAATCCCCCTTTAACAAGGGGGCCCCCAAATCCCACCCCCCCATGTGAATGAGTATGCAGTACGAGGTATGGTACTTTCAGCGACCCATTCACAAAAAAAAAGTGTAGTGCAAAAATGACAGGAGACAGTCTTTCACAAGTCATTTAATAAAAATAAATATAAAAAAGTGTCCCCCCAAAGTAGATCCGAAGTAATATATTCACAAAATCAAAGGGTAAAGTCAGGTGAGAAAACATGTCAGAGTCAATTGTTTACAAGCGACATCCACTTCATATCCCCCGCCGTAAGTGACATTCCGCTTGCAGTTAGCGAGGATGGTTGGGTGAGACATTGCAGACGTGATACACAATGCCATTTGCGGGGGTATTAATGTTGGGCATGCAATAACTATAATCTTCTGAATATGTTACTGGCTTTATAATAAAAAAATTTTTTTCGGTTTTACGCTATTGGCTTTTCCTTATTTCCTTTCCTGTGGCAGAATGATCTTGATAGAGGATTTCCTACCATTACATGAGCGTTCGATTACTAACGATCACAGCTATTATGGAGGAAGAACTGTAATCGTGAGTGATATTCACCACAAGCGCTGTTGCTTATCAATGGTAGATAAGCCATAATATCTGGTGTGTCAGTAATCCGGATATGACCAGAGATGTGTGGACTGACACAGGGAATATCAGGCTTCAGGAGTGATGTGGATAATATAGTTTATTGTGAGATACACCAGTATACAAAACGCACAGTACAAACCAAATAACCAAACCTTCACCCAATATATATATGTACAGAAATAACACCGCAGTCAGGGCTGGAGAGGTAGGATAGTCAGGCAGGCCAGGTCAGGATCATTCGGGCGGATCAGGTACAGAGGAATAGGCAAACGGATAGTCAAAGGGAGAGCTAGGTCAGTGCAGGCAGAGTTCAGTCGGAGTCAGAGTCAAGCAGGTAAATCACAGGAGACAGGATACAGATACAGGACAACAAAGGCTCATGGGAAAATAAACACCAAGGCACTGATTGCAGGTCTGGTTACTGTTGAAGCACATCTTCTGCAATCAGTCTAAGGTGATGGCTTGATTGCAGGAGGTGAGATCCTGGCTGCTGAAAGGCACCTGCTGTAAGTCCTGGTACTGCAACCCATAGAGCAGGTGAGCCACAGCACCACCAGCGGTGAGTCCTTTCCTGACATGGTGAGTGCCACTGGATTGAGGGTGATCTGTTTGGAGCATGCAGTGTCACTGGGGACGGAGTTTGCTGTTTACTGACACTTGTGGAAGGTTTATTTAACCATGGTTTAGTTGAAAAGAAGGACTTATACACAGTTATATGGTGGACCAATATATGTAATCTACAGCACATTGTTGATTTTCACTTCTATGAATTAGACTTATTTTATTTATTTTTATTATTTATGTATATATGGTATAGCACTAGAGCACTTTATTTTTATTTATGCTGGTTATACTGTATTAATGATTTAGCATTTGCAAAAATTAGCATTTTATAAATTTTCACTGATCACTGTATTACTACCACTAGCAACATCAAATAGTGTCATGGTCAGGTAGCGCCTCTACCAGCCAGGGTTAGCTAGCGTTAGATTGCCTGCACACCAGGGGTGGACTGACAACTCATGGGGCCCCCGGGAAATAGGGGATCATGGAGCCCCTGTCTCCTTGCCCAAACTCAAAAAAGCCTATGAAAAAGGTACCAAGGGCATCTCATGGGGCCCCCTACTGACCCCGGGCCCTCGGGCAGTGCCTGAGTTTCCAAATGGTCAGTCTGCCCCTGCTTTGGTCTTCAAGGTTTTAAAAGAATGGGTGATATGTGACATACGTTTCTAATGTTGGCCCTAAAATGTCAGAATATACAAGCTCCCCCCCAAAATGACCCCTTTTTGGAAAGTAGACACTGCATGGTATTTGCTAAGGGGCATGTTGAGTATTTTGCAGATCTCATTTGTTGCCACAAGTTTTTGGAAAATTAAGAAAAAAAACAAAAAATTTATTTTTTATTTTCTTTTTCAAAACCTTGTGACAAAAAATTATATCTGGAAAATACTCACTATGCCTCTTGTCAAATTTCTTGGGTTGTCTACTTTCCAAAAAGAGGTAATTTGGGGGGTTTTCTACCGCTGGCATTTTAGCACATCATGAAATGTGATAGGCATACAGAAATGTGAAAGTAAAAGCAGCGTAAATTCCAATATATATACCATAGTTTGTAGACAGTATAACTTTCACACAAACCAATTAATATACACGTACTGGGATTTTGTTTTTTACCAAAGACATGTATCAGAATACATTTTGGCCTAAATTTATGACTAAATTTAAGTTTATTGGATATTTGTTAAAACAGAAAGTAGAAAATATTGTTTTGTTTTAAAAAATGTCTGACTTATTTTGCTTATATCACAAAAAATAAAAAAAAAGATCAAATACCACCAAAAGAAAGCTCTATTTGTGTGAAAAAAGCATTTTGTTTGGGTACTGTGTTGCATGACTGTTCAACTGCCAGTTGAAATAGTGCAGTGCCAAATAGAAAAAAATGACCTTGTCTGGAAGAGAGGGGAGGGGGACCTTCCAGGGCTGAAAAGGGTTAAAGAAGGTTTTTTGCATTCAAATTGACATATAACAAAACTCCAGTGCAATTTTTTTTTGTCCCAACTAAGGAGATTCACTCTGTCCATTGGTCCTTGTCACTTGGGACTGAAAGTAGGGGAAATCCAAAAGTAGAGAAGAGAAGAAAAAAGCAGAAAACCTTTAATGGGGACAGTTGTTATAGCGACAGCTGCCTAAGAGTTGATTACCATCATTGTGGAGAGATTTCCTCTCACAACCTTGTATCTCCAGGACAGGGCATGAAGGGAAAGCACCCCAATTGGACACAGGCAGTAATAAAAAAAAGAAAACATGTTTTAACACTCTCCTACTCCAAAATAAATAAAATAATAATACAGGGTAGTGCAGACCTAGATTAGCCAAGTTTCACATTCTACAAATCTAAAATCAGTAGGTTATATTTAGATAACTAAACATCTCCTTTAAAGAAGCGCTATATTATAATTTAACTTCTGTCACTTCCGGGATCCCTATGACTATGTCGGAAGTGATGAAACGTGTCAGGCTGAGGCTGTGCGGCGACCGGAAGTGACATTGTGAACCAGAACCGAAAGTGACATTTTGTGGCATCCATTGGTGGTGAGAGCATGACACACGCATTTTACTATCTTGGATTACAACAAGCGTTTTTACTAGTTTATTTTGTGAGTGGCTTTTCATTTATTTAATAAAATAGAGGATATTGGTTACTGTACCATTAGAGTTTATCTCTTACTTTTACTAGACCATGATATCTAGTGGAGAGGAGTAAGGAGATTTATATAGATTATGAAGTTTACATGGTGATACCACAATTGGAGATTTCACAAGCGATACATGCCGACCATGAAAGTGGAAGGCATATGGGTCTGGTGAGTGCATACCCAAAAGTATTTTCATGTGCACACTGGAATGCCCACTCTGTCTGCAATAAGCTCACCTCTGTCCATGACCTTTTTGTCTCCCGCTCCCTTAACCTACTAGCAATTACAGAAACCTGGCTTCAAGCAGCAGATTCTTCTTCTCCCGGAGCACTTTCCTATGGAGGCCTTCTCTGGACCCACTCACCCAGACCCAGTGGTCGGATAGGAGGAGGGGTTGGTTTGCTTCTATCCCCACTGACCACTTTTCAAGTCCTCCCTAACCCTCTCTGTCTATGCTTCTCTTCTTTCGAGACTCACTGCATTCAACTGTTTTCTCCCATTTCTCTGAGGATTGCAGTGATCTATTGGCCTCCTGGACTGGTGTCACGCTTTCTTTATGATTTCTCTGCCTGGCTACCCTACTTTCTCTCCTCTGAACTACCCACTATCATTCTTGGAGATTTTAACATCCCCATTAATATCGACAACCATGCTACATCCCAACTCTTCAACCTAACCTCATCTTTTGCATTAGCACAATGTATACAGTCCTCCACTCACTCTGATGGGAATATATTAGACCTTGTTTTCTCCCATCTTTGCACTCCCTACAACCTCACAAACACCCCCTTTCCTCTCTGATCACAATCTCATCACCTTCACAGTGTCCTTGTCTTCAAACACTTATCATTCCAAACGGCAAACAATTACCTGCAGAAATCTTCACAACTTGAACCCTGCTCCTTTCCACTCTGCAACTGACCAACTCTATGACAGAATCTCTCCCCTGTCCTGCCCTCACTTGGCCACTACTGTCTACAACAGTTTGCTTTCATCCACACTAGACTCACTTGCTCCTCTAACAACACGAAGCATCAGGCCCTGACCATTACAACCTTGGCTGACTGACGATACCAGAAATCTTAAACGACATAGTCGTGCGCTGGAGCAATTGTGGCGTAAAACCAAATCTCACCAAGCATTCATCCTATATAAATCTGATTTCTTAACATACAATTCCTCCCTTCATGCTGCCAAACAAGCCTACTTTGTCACTCTCATCAATTGCTTATCATCCACTCCTCGTTGTCTCTTCTCTACTTTTAACTCTCTACTTTCTCCACCTTCACCTCCACCGAGCACCTCACTCACTGCTCACAAGATTGCAAATCATTTCAAAAGCAAGATTGATGCAATTCGTAGGGGCATAGCCACTGCACAGACATCCATCCCACTTAGCATACCTTATACTAAACCTCCCTCAACACTTTCCTCTTTTGACCTTGCTACTCCTGAAGAGTTCACTAAGGTTTTCTCAGAAGCCCGTCTCACTACCTGCCCCCTGGATCCCGTCCCCTCACAACTACTACGGTCACCCTCTTCTTCCATCCTATGTTCCCTCACTCACATCTTCAATCTCTCCCTAACGGTGCCTTCCCCTTCCCTCTAAAGCATGCACACATCACTCCCATACTTAAAAAGCCCTCCCTGGACCCCACCAACCTGAACAACTTAAGACCCATCTCCCTGCTCCCATTTACCTCTAAACTCTTAGAATGCCTAGTCTACAATCGCCTGAGCTCCTACCTCACTGACAACAACCTTCTTGACCCTTTACAGTCTGGCTTTCGCTCACTACACTTCACTGAAACTGCCCTATTAAATCTCACTAATGATCTACTAACTGCTAAAACCAATGGCCACTACTCTGTACTCTTACTACTTGACCTCTCTACAGTTGACCATCCCCTGCTCCTCAAAAAACTCCACTCTCTTGGCTTCCGAGACTCTGCTCTCTCCTGGTTCTCCTCTTACCTATCGCAGCGCTCCTTCAGCATTACTTCTAACTCTGGCTCCTCCTCATCACTCCCTCTTTCTGTAGGGGTCCCTCAAGGTTCCGTCCTTGGGCCCCTACTCTTCTCCATCTACACCTCCTTCCTTGGTCACTTGATAAACTCCCATGGCTTTAAGTACCATCTCTAAGCTGATGACACACAAATCTATCTTTCTACCTCTCACCTCACCCCTTCAGTCTCCTCTCGCATTACTAACCTACTAAGTGACATATCGGCATGGATGTCACTCCACTTCCTCAAACTCAATCTTTCCAAAACTGAGCTCTTAGTATTCCCTCCAGCCCATTCCCTCTCCCCTAACTTCTCCATCAAAATCAATAAAACAATCATCATTCCCTCCCCTCATGCCAGGGTGCTAGGTGTAACCAGGGGCGGACTGACCATTTGGAAACTCGGGCACTGCCCGAGGGCCCGGGGTCAGTAGGGGGCCCCAGGGTCTGGTATGGATTTTGGGGGGACCCCAAGCAAATTTTTATTTTGGCATGGAGGTTCCCCCTCAAAATCCATACCAGACCTGAAGGGCTTGATATGGATGGGGTGCTTAATTTTTAATTGCTTGCAATTCTTTTTCTTTTACATTCAGCTGTCAGTGGGGATCCCTCCTGACAGCTGATACATTAATACAAGTTTTCACTACTAACACACTGTATGAGCTAATAAAATAACACATAAAATAAAAGTATTTTAGTAGCGTTTTTTTAGTGAATGCCAACTTTTTTTTTTTAAAATGCTGTGCGGTATCTTACATTGAAAACAATGTAGATTCTATGACCAGTATGCAAAACAAAAAAAAGATTCCCTGCACTTAGTGTACAAATTAAAAATATGTGACGACAGCAAAACTGAAATATCCTAATACTAGATAGAAAAAATATTTCTCACTAAATAAGTACTGTACATAGTCACTTTAAAGTGCTATTCATACTAATGTAGATACAACAACAATGTATTATTAAAAAATTAGTGCACAAAAATGAAGAAAATAAGCAATATAAACAAAAGATCAATAAAAAGTTCATATATGTGAAATGGATGGCAAAAAGTCCCAAAGTTGACAATATCGAACTGTGAACCAATCTAAATGATAAGTGCTCCCCAAGTGAATGACACTAGTGCTCGCACACTCCTTTCTAGATGGAGAGATCTCAGTAAACAGAGATCAATTATGCTTTGCTGTGATAAAGCCACAATATTCCCAATGGCAATTTAAGTTTGATATAGCTCTAGACTGGTGGAAAGAGTGCAACACATACAGATCGAATGTGCTTCATGGTGACCCAGCCACAATATCTTCAACAGCTATTCAGGTCTGTTATGGTTCCATTCATATGAGGTAAAGACAAAAAAGGGCAAACTCATAGTACAGCAAATTTTAAAATCTTAAAAATGTATTGAAGTAACCAACTCACATGAGGTAAATTGGAAAATCAGAGTATGTAGAAAACCAAGATGTCATCACAAGCCTAGACTATACCCAAAGTGTTTCCACCACACGGTCCTCAACAGGGAAAGAGAATTTTCAACAATGTTAACAGCACTATTTAAATACTAAACAGGGTAATAAAGACAGCTGTGCACAGTGAAACTTGATGATAGAATATCACTTACCTCATGCACACACCAAACCAGCTTCTTAAATTAGGCATTACCATGCTGAATGCCTTTGGAAATTTTGCAGCATTCATCTAAATTTTGAGAAATGCGGAGGAGCACAAGCTGATGCATTAGCATCATGGTGCTGTTTTGGAGCATGCATGATCACTTTAGTAAATCACCCTTGTTGACATAATATAGAAAAATATAGGTTACCCAATAATGTCTTATTTAAAGACTACAGTTTATTCAACTTTTTTGTTAAGAAAACTTTCTAAATTTTTACTTGTAACAAAGCATCATGTGTGATCTGCTATAAAGGAGAAATTATGTATATTTTATGATTGGATTTGGATTTACTATTTTCTTGTCAAGCTTAACATTATGTCATATATTATTTACTAGATATGGAAGTACAGTTTTTTGTTTGCTTTTCATAATGTTAACTTTGATCCATTTGCGTACCTACTTGGTCTTCCACTGAAATGAGTTTTGATGGTACATTGAACTATTTAACTTTGACTTTGTAAGGATGATGTTGAGGCTCAATGAATATTTTTTTAGATAAAATGAAGTAAGGTATTTGAAATTATAGCTGGCTTTTTCTTTAACGTAAAGCATGTGTCAAGGCAAACACTTTTTTAAATTAAAATAATAAACATGTTATACTCACCTGCTCTGTGAGTGGCCCTGAACCTCCTCTTATGGGGTCCCCCTCCCGCGATAATGGTTTCTTCTCTTCTACGTCTGCCCCTATAGCAAGCCTCTTTCTATGGGGGTGGACATGGAGGCTTTCTCCTGAGCCAGGATGTGTGTGTCCATAGTCACACAGTGTGGCCCAGCCTCAACCCCCAAACATTGCTTACAGGATTTGATTGGCTTCTACTGCTCTTAGTGTAGTGTAGTGAGAAAAAGGGGAGGGGAAATAAGACCAGCAGCTGGGCGTGGCTTTGAATTGATGTAGGAGTGTTTGGGTGGGGGGCACAGTAATTGCACAAGTTATGCATAACTAATTACCCTAAAAAAAATAAAAACTATTAAGATGGCTACAGGTTTAAATATATTTAGTTGGATGTTTCACATAATCTGTTTCAGAAGCTGTGGAACAGTGTGCCACAGTGACACCAACATTTGAACATACTGCACAGGAAATAACTCCACACCATACAGGCTCCACTGGCTCCACAGACCCTCACTGGTAGCTTGCATACAGCATGGATTCCCCTTCCACAGGCAGGTTAATGTAGTACAGCCAACTTACTCATAAGTGTCATATTGAAGCCATAAAAGAACAAAAGAAATCCTCCATAGTGCAACACCATTTATTTGCAGTGTAAATGGGTAAAAAACGTCAAGTAAAAACTCACATTTAGTGTAACATCAACAGGCAGTCACACCACATGCTATGGGTGTACTCTGTATGAAATCTGGTGTACCAAGATGGCGTCCGCCGGAAACACGTCACCACGCATCTACGCGTTGTGTCACGCTCTACACGTGACTTCCTTGGTCGCTGTATTTGCATTTTGTTATCGTCACTTTGTTTTGGACGTGTTTATCCTTTTTGGGATTGGGTGTCATTCACTTATTATATGTAGGTCCAAGATTGGGACCAGGCTGATGTATGCACTTTAATCACTTATTGTGACACTTATTTTAGACCCTTGGAGGATCTATCACTTATATGTATACATTTATTTATGTATAATACTGAGTGTTTATTTATTTATTCATTTTCACATGATATTTTTTCATTATTATTATTTGTAGCGCTACACCACCTTCACTATTATTTTTCTTGTTGCACCTATAGGTATAGGATAGGATGTCAGCTGCTTATTATATATATATTTATAGGTTTCCTTTTAGCACAGGGGGATTTTGTTTTTATTTTTGTATTGCACAAAAATTAAGAGACTGCAGATGACACAGCAATGAAAATCTGACAGCAGCAAGGCAATTTTAAATAGCAGGGCTAGCCCCAAATTACTAGAGACAAAGAACATAGGCTTGGGCTTTACTATAAGAATTAAGATACAACAGAGGATACAGAAGTGTAAAATTGGCCAGCAGCAGGGCAATTTTAATCAGGGATAATAGGTCCAACCAGTGTATGCCTAAAGCTGGGTACACACACTGAATGCTTTTTTCATCCACACAGCTGGTTGTACAGCAAAAAACTCACAGATTCCTGCATCCACACAAACGATGTGGAAGTAGAGTTCTCCCCTGCTGCACTATAGTATTCTGATAGTAGGGACTCCCCATGTCAGAATACACTTATCAGTGGTGCAGCCATTGACTTTAGCTACTGATCCAATGCTGGTTTTCCAACAAGACTGTTTGACAGTAACCAGTCTAACAATCAGTTTCTGTTGAACAGAGAGGGCTACACCTGGATCGAAATACAACTGGTTCCTGCTGAACAGACAGAATTGTGATCTGTGTGTACTCGGCTTAACTTTTATTTTATTTATGGGGATGGGGGTGTGGTGAATTTGAATGCTTTAATGCCAAGAGTGTTAGATGCAAACTGATGACACAAGTGAGATAATGTAGAAGTAGATTTTGGCTAGCAGTTATTTTTACATGCACCTAATCTCAAATATCATAGAGATGATAATGCAGACAAGGGTTATTAAGGGACTTTTCCACTGATGACAAGCTTAAATTGTATTTTACAATCTTGCCATAAATGGCAAATCTTTACAATGATCCAAAGTAATGCAGAATTTCTTTTGTATACATTGAAGTCATTGAAGTTATGTTTCCACTCATGTATACGATTTCCACCCACATAAATCACCATATATCTTGTTTATCATTCAACGTAAGATGATTGATGAGAAAGTTATATGGTGATTTATGGGTGAGAGTACATCTACTGCATCACAAACAGGTGAGGAAAAGGTGCTTTTAGGTCCCCAGACTACTGACAAAAAAGGAATGGGGTGGACTGGTGCGCAAGGACATTTTCATAGTGGATCACAGATGCTCTAAACATATAGGCTGTGCTTCCTGTAAGCCTTTTAAGGTTTGTTTTAAGTTTTAGCCTTTTTCATGCAGTTTCCTTCCTGAAATATGAAACACAATTTCCAAACTCAGCTATAACTGATACCTAGCTATTTTATACTCAGCTCTAACTATCTTGTCTGGCAAAAAATATCAGTCTTTTTTTTCCACATTAGTTAAAGTCTTGATATATTGCACATGAATAAAAGTAAAGTGCTTTTCCTTCAGTGTCTCAAAGTTAAGTCACAGTATAGATACTGATTTTCTTATTTTAACAAAAGAAAAGATGAGCAATTTTAACTGGAATTTGGGTCCTTAAAGCAGACCTTCATGACAAGTTGCCTCCCATCAACTCCATCTCAGCTCTGCCACACAAATTAGGCTTTCTTTTTTTTCTTTTCTTTATATAAGTTTTTTTTTAATATTAAAGCTCTGGCCTGGCCACAATCCCCCGTGCACATCATTTGCTTAACGTGATATTCAATGACGTACACATTGCCCTCTCTGCCTCGTGGAATATGTATATTGCATATCCCAGGAGGCCAGAGGCATAACTAGAACCTTCAGGGCCCCAGTACAAGAAACCGTGAAAGATCCCCCTAATCTCTGGTCCTGGGACCCTTCCCATTGATCCTGAGGTCTTTTATGCCCATCGCGAAGACTTTTATTACAGTCCCGTTTTGGAACTCTTTCACATGTTCTGCAGCAGGCCCCCTTCCTGCCATCTTGGGTAGGGTCACCACCTTTTTCTTCAAGCCAAACCCAGACACTGCAGTGGTGCACTGCAAGTAGTATACACTATACATATATTTTATTATTTAATAATATTTCTAATCATATGGATTTAATCACAAGAGTCCCTCTGGTGTAAAGGGGAACTCTGATATAATGGGGTCTTTGCTCACCAAAGTCCCCCTTACATTAGAGTCTACATAGCACCACTTACATCTGAGTCCCCCTTTACATTACAGTGCACAGAGCTCTCCTTTACATTAGTGTTCTCAGAGACAGGAGAGAAGGGAGAGAGAGTGACACTTCAAACACTGTGGATGGTGAGATCACTCACCCCAGGAAGGAGGCTGCACATTTTCTCCATGATCTAGATGATGGCTGCTGGGCTTTCTGAATCCCGCCCATTTATCTTTGTGAAACACAGTGCTGATGGGATTGGAATCTGTGTGGGGCCAAGGGCACACACAGGAGGAGAGGGGCAGAAGGAGGAGGAGCTCATCAAGCTTTCTCTCTCTTCTTCTATTTGTGCAAGGGGGGGGACTGTCGATGATGGATCTGGGCAATGTGAGAGAGAGTGTAATAGACACTATCTGCTCACAACTGCAGCCAGCAACCCTGCTGTGGAGCCACAATCCAGGCCCCCATCGTGGCAGAACACCAGGCCACTGCTGCAAGTGCTACCTTTGCAACCCTGGTTGTTCTGCCAATGCAGGAGGCTTAGACCTTAATTGAGAAAGGAAGAGGGGGTTGGGTCTTTGGTCCAGCGGTGTCCTCATCACCGCTGGTTTCACTGGCCGTCTTCTCTACCTGGCACCGGCATCTTCAGTGTGGGCACCCGGCTGTGACAGCTTGCGGCTTCACAGCCGGGTATTCACTGCACATGCGGAAGAAGTGCTGCACTTTGTGAATGGCCCGTAGTCTTCTGGGACTCATCATGTGTCCTAGAAGACTATGGGGAGGGAGGGTAGGAGGACAACTTCCAATGCCGATCGCAGCGGAAGTGGGAGCGGGTACCTGTCAAATTCTGGTACCCGCTCCCCCCCACTCCCCAAAGGTATCAATCCTTAATGGGGAGCGGGGGACAAAGGCTTAAAGCAGAACTTCCCCATTTGGGTGGAGCTCTGCTTTAAGAATAAAAGAAAACACAACAAAACCTATAAAAAAGTAGCAGTTATTATCTTGTTGTTCAATAAGCCATTACAGCTGTGTTTTTTGCTGTGCAACATTTTTGTGGAAATGTTAATATATGTATAATTTATGTTAAGTTTAAAACTAAGCTTTCTGCAATAGGCTTAGACAATTTGAAATGCAACAGCTGATTGTAGAAGGGGGTGAAAGAAACAGCGCACAAACCTTGCGCATTACCTCAATAAATAGTGACTAATTTTATTTTATTTAGGAAATATACTCACAAAAGTGACGGTAAAACAGGCATAAGTTAACCATAATCCACACAGGGTTACAGGTAAATCCAAAGGGGGGGGATAAAAGCTAACGCGTTTCGAAGGGTGCTTCCTTCTTCATCAGAGCTGGGTTTGGCAGATAGAAACTTCAGTATAGCAGAGTTCCTATAGCAAGGAGACATTCAGCCACTGAGTGTCAGTATTACAGCATTTCAGCCTGTTTTGTTTAAAGAAATAACTGTTTGTTTTACTTTCCAGACATATTACTGAATTATAACCACCGGGTGCACCCTCAGTGTTCTAATAAGGAAAGTTGCAGTGTATGCATCCCTTAGGAAGTGTTTGGAATTTCCAATCACACAAGCAGTAAATGGAATTTCAGTGGGCATTCTGTATACCACCTGGTTGCTATATTGCACTGATTTTTTTACAGACAAAAAATAACAGCAGCAATTTTAAATGGAAATGTTATTTTTATTAACATTAAATAACAAAATGGCTTAGATACTAATTATTTATGCTATTTATATGCCATATTATTTTTATCAATGCAAGTGGAGTTCCCCTTTAAAGCTTTGTTTTTTTTACCTTATACTGTTTTAGGATAATCGTAGTATAATCTTTTTGTACAGGAGCTCAGAGAAACTCAAACAATAATAATAAAGGAAAGAAAATCATTACTAAGAAAGATCAACTTCTTTTATCCTATTGTCGTTGGAAAGGAATAAATAGTTTTCCTTTAGTGTTTTGGACAGAATTGCTATTCATGAAATAAAGAACACAATTTATTTACTGCACAGTTGTCACTGGGAAATAAATATTTCCTATGTTAATTTTGTGCACCACATTTTATTAGGATATATATACAGTATATTATACATGTTTCTACATTGTGGGTTATTCAGATTTTTAAATCCACACTTACCTCACACAAGGTAAAACTTTCTATTCCATATACTGTATACATTTGACTGTTATGAAAAATATTCTCTCACAAGTAGGGATGAGTGTAGCTGGTTGGGATAGGTTCAGTCTGGGTTACTGTAACCCAGTGGGAAGTGCATGAATTCCAAACTTAGCACTGAACCACGCTGATTTTTTGTTTCTAGGAAAAACTAGCTATTTTCTTCTGGTCCTTTTCGGGGCTAAAATATAAGATATTGGGGTAGATTTACTGAAGGTAAATAAGCTGTGCAAGTGCAGTCCGACTCATTTTCCCCAGAGCTTAGTGAATGTGGTGATACTTCACTTTGTAAAGAATACCCAATCAGGTGCAAGCAAAAAAAAACAGCATTTTTTGCTTGCACATGACTAGATGATGGAAGTCAGCAGAGGTTCCCCTCATTTAATAAGCACAGTCTACTTGCCTTTAGTAAATCAACCCCTCAGTTTAAAAATAACTTCACCTTCTATGAAAAATAAATAAATGCTCTGTTTTTTAAGGTAAATAAATGTGTATTCATGAATTCGATACACTGGAGCCTGAGAACTACAAGCTGATGGTCACAGTGGCTGACTGTATTTGTAGTTTACTCATTCATAAAACTCTGAGAATGAAAGATGCGGCTGTGACAATGGGTGTGGGGAGAAGATCCCCTGCCTGCTGTAGCAAGAAGGGGAGGTCAGGTGGAGAGGAGGCAGAAGCCGAAACATGTTACATGTTCCACCCAGAATACAAGAGAAACATGTAACATGTTCCAAAAGTGAACTTATCCTTTAAACAATGTGAAGAATAGCTGTGCATTGCCATGGAGATACAGTATATACCAAAGCAAAAAAATGTTTAAAAAATACCATTTAGCATGAGTGGATCTTTTAAAACAGCTTAAGGGCAACAAAAAATTGCACAACTGCATAGAAACTCTGTAAATCTGCACATGATGCTACAGAACAGCACAAGTTCTTCCTTCAACTGCTTCTCCTCTCACACCTGTACATCCCTTATAGACCAGAGCACTTTTTACATTTCTGCTCTGGAACTGTTACTTCAGCAATAACTTTGTCATTACTTAAAATAACTAAGTAAAATGTACTGTATATATGTATACAGTATGTATATGTGTTTATAAACAAGGCTTTCTTTTTGTGATATTGTCTGCAGAAGTGGCTTTTTTTTAATCCTCAGTCTAAAAAAGTGAAAAGGTTAAAAAAAAAAAAATTTTTAGTTTTTTGACCAATGTTAGTTCAAAAATAAATACTGTAAAGTGTATGCACTGGTATGGGATGCAGCTGTGTTTCTAACTCACTCTGCATTCCTCTGGCACATTAAGCCTATATACAGTACCACTGAGACCTCCAGCAGGTTGCCCCTCTCTCTCTCACAGCTCCTGGTAGTAACCTGCAGCATGTCACTGAAGACGGTGGGAAAAACCCACAGTGGCGACAATGAGATCCACACAGGCTGCAAAGGGAGAAGGAGGCAAGATGGTGGCTGGACCCACTTCCAGAGCTAATCCAGCAGGGAGAGTAAAAAACTACAAAACTATCAACAGAGGTAAAATAGGTCTTTACAGTGGACCTTTACCCATAACAAATTGAGATAAATAATGTACTTTAGCAGGAAACATGTACATTCCACATTAATAATTATGCTGCCAAAATTAGTGTATGCTGCATATTGCCTCCAGCTTTGTTCCTCTTTCTTCTTGCTGGAGGCTGCCATTTTGTTGAAGCCCAGAGCCACTGAACAGCAGATTGTCCTCTACAATTTCGGCACAGTGCCTAAACATAAAAAGCAACAGAGTGTGTGCAGAGCAGGGCGGGACAGTGTATTACTGGATTTTAAACAGTATAGGTACTTATTTTTTAATGTTTTACATTGCTATTTCAGGAAATTGGACCAGCCTGAAGTAATCTAGCATGACTTTATTTTCTGACTAAAGTTCCACTTAAAGAACAGGGCCAGAAGCTAGACAGCATTGCATTTGAAATGGAACGAATGGTCCATAGAGTGACTCAGAACTTCACACAAATCACTGAATTATATTCTCAATCAGGTGAGGCTCATGCAAAAATCGAAGACCTTGAAAATTGCTCCAGAATTTACAGTTTTCACATTAGAGGCTTACTGAAAAACATTAAAGATATTAAGTCTGCGGCACAAGCCCTAATGAAAGTTAATTTCCAGAAAGTGACACGCATCAAAATTGACAGGATCCACAGAGCACTAGTTACTCCAAGACCTGATGGGCCACCCAGAGCTATCATCGTGAAACTGCACTTCTTTCAAACCAAATCGGCTGTAATGCATTATGCCTGACATAACCCTGACCTGGAACTCTTGGAACATAAATTTCAGATTATCTTGGGTATAGTTAGACTAACTCAGGCTAATTCACAAAATACATGCTCTGAAGCCTCTTCTCTCCCCTCTTACCTTTTGTAACATCCAAGATTGAACTCTTCTTAGATGTGGGTCTTATCTCTACAAGTTAATTCACCTGAACAGATGACTGGCTGGCTCCAGCATAGTGGCTTGATTTCTTGGCTAAAGGGAGTCTCTCTTTTTTGATTACTTTTATTACTGTTCTGTGCTCTCAAGATATTTTATTTTTTCACAATCTGCAAACTTACCTAGCAACATTCTTAAAACTCATTATTAGTTTGAACTACTATAGTCACATGACCTACTTTCCTTAAGTTCTCTTTCAATTGAGGAAATGCTGACATTTATGACACTGTCTTGATTTTTCCCCAATGTTATTCTATAGGAGATACCTAGTACCCATGACCTTCAATTTGGAAAATGGCTATCATTTTCTTCCAGATTCCATGAAATTCTCTTTCTCCTGAGCATTGTTATGGACCTCCTTTAAATATAAACTTCATAAAGATAAATTATTTGGATTTCACCTTCTGCCTGTCATTACTAGCAGTAGGAGGTTTTCTGTAGAAAGATGAAACTTTTCCTTGAATTTATTTCCATTTCTTCCTGGACTTTTTGCATAATTACAAAGGCAAGATTTTTTTTTGTCACTATATAGGGACACTTTGAAGTCTATAAAAATATGCTTAAAAGTATGCTTACACCTCAACCTACTCCTGGACTTTTCTTCAACTATAGCTCCGGTGAAGGAAGATGGAAAAGAGCTTTTTATCTCACCGCTCTACACTTGATCTGCTGTTCCAGGGTCTTGATGCTCCCTCGCTGCAGACAAAGTGGTTCCCCTAGGAATGCGCCTAAATAAGATCTGATGGTTTATGTTTGATGTCACATGTAGATCTTTTTGCATAAGTTTTTCATTTTTATATTTCAAGGATTTTATTCAGTGAAACAAGCCAAGAGTACAGATACGTACAATGAAATCAAATATCCACTTTTAAATGGCAACATAAAAGGAAGCACACACAAAAACGTTGTGGCCTCTCACAGTAACAATGAGTAAAAACAGAGGGGGGGGGGATCACATCACATAAGAACAATGTTCAGTGGAGCAAACAATCAAAATGCATTACAGAACATTCAAAGGAGGATACAGAACAGATCCTGCAACAGGTAATGATAGGACATGACAAACAAAGCATACATGAGTAGACCAGTAAGGCTCTTTTGCATGAGTGGTCCCCAAACAGAAGAACTGTAGAGGTAAGGGAAAAAAAAGGAAGAGAAAAGAAAAAAAGAGAAAAGGCCAGGGAGCACCTCCAATTCCCCTCAGGAAAAGAAGAGATACATGATCCAGGATCCAAATTTAATAAGTGGACTAGGTGCATGTTAGACCTATTGTTCTGATAATCTACAAAGTCTAGATAGTGGAACAAACAGGCCCCAAGTATGAGTGAATTTAGTCGGGGTGTCATGTGCTATGTGTATAAGTTCCTCCATTTTGCCTGTAAGACTAATAAGTTGAAACCATTCCGCTATAGTAGGAGGATGTTTAGAGTTCCATTTCAAAGGAATGCACCATCTGGTGACATTCACTAGGTGCACAGCTAACGATCTATAGTAAACAGAGAGGGGCAGGGATGAATGATGCAAGAGGTAATGAGCAGGTGTATAATACAGGTTATATGTAGTGATTTTAGCAATGAGAGCATGTACTGTAGACCAATATTGTTGAAATTTGGGACATTCCCACCAAATGTGCAACAGTGAGCCTGGGGCTGAGCCACACCGCCAGCAGAGAGGTGAAAAAGAGTTAGAGATTTTGTGGAGAGGTTCGGTGGGTTTATACCAGGCAGAAAATAATTTGTATCCAGTTTCTTGCGTATTCACATTGACCGAGCGATAATGGGTATGGAACAAAACTCTTTCCCATTTGTCTTCAGTAAGATCCAAAGACAAGCGTTTTTCCCACTGCTGAGACAGTCTACTGGCCTTCATCATAATATGAGAATGGAATAAATCGCTGAGATCATGTGTCTTTGAGGGGTTGATCAAGAACAGACATCCTCAAAGAGCGCGTGGGGTCTAGACCATACGCTTGGAGTATTCGGGTACTGGAAGAAATGTCTCAGCTGGACATATGTCCAAAAAGGAAAATTTTTATTGAGCATTTTGAGATGCAGTCTTTCATAAGACAATAGGAATCCTTCATGGAAGAAGTGTTCAGCAACAATGCGTTTGTAGGGCCAGCAATCAGCTAGAAAATGGGGGGTAAGGCCCGGAGAGAACTCCGGGTTGTGCTGCAGTGGAGTCAAAGGACCTGGGGTCGAGGAGAGCGCAAAGGTAGTGCAGGTCGCATAAAAACAGCATAGTAAAGGGCCCACAAATGAATGATTTTTAAATACACTCAGGGAATGAGGTAACCAGGGGGCCAGATGTAGCAGGGTATGTACCCCCACATTCTCCAATTTAATCCAGGCTTTGGAAGACTCATGCAGATTTCAATCCACTACACGCGTCAAGTGGCATGCTAAATAATATTTATAGAGATCAGGGGTACCAACGCCTCCCTTGGGTTTAGGTTTGGTGAGGAGGTCATAGTTTATTCTTGCTCCAAATAAAGGCAGTACATACCTTTCTTTAGGAGACAAAAAAAGAGTTCAGAAATTTGATTATATGGTATAGCCAGCCTGGTGTAAAGGAGTTGGGGGTAGAACATTCATTTTAATGATGGCTGCCCTTCCAAACCATGAAAAGAGGTCCTTATGCCATACCTGTAGATCATGTTGAATAGTGTGCAAAATGGGTAAATAGTTCAGGTCATATAAGTCCTATAAACGCTGTGGAAGTTGTATACTGAGGTATGTAACGGACTTGTCTTGCCAGAGAAAAGGATAACATGCTTTACACTCATCTACTGCTGTTTGGGTTAGAGAAATATTAAGTGCAAATGACTTAGCAAAGTTGATTTGGAGATTGGAAAGTATATTGTAGTGGCTGTGACGATCGTGGCGTCAGACCCCAGCCCTTCTCACCAAACTCATGCCTAGCCACCAATGGCGGCACGGGTAGGGCGGCATGCACGAGCGCACTCCCTACCCAGAAATGCAAATCACATATATATACATGATTTTGCGCAGCTCTGCCAAACTGTAGCAGTGTTTCTGCTATAGGGCAGTGGGCAAATGGTTAAACAAGTTGTAACTAAAAAAGGCCATTGTATGAGAATATGTTAACTGTGTACTTAGAGATCCCCTGTGTGACGGACGCGGGATCGCTGCCACCAATATGCGACGATCCCACGATTGCTGTCACCAATATGTGACGGGCACGGCGTCAGACCCCAGCCCTTCTCACCAAACTCGTGACCGAAGGACTAGCCAATCTAAAACTGCGCTGTCACGTGCGTAACAATGCCACGCCCAGCTGCACCCTGCACAAAGATTTTCCAGCTAATGGACCACAACCTGCGTGTCGGCAGCCTGGGAGCGATTGTTACTGGGTCAGGTTAATTACGCAATTAACCCTTCACACTGCCACCACCTCCTTTTTGTACAGAGAAAGAGGAAACTCGGTAATATCAGAAATAACATTATGATGTTTGAATAATCGTCGGTATACCACTGTCACCGCAGGCAGAGATATACTGAAGTTTAAAACACACACACAGTAGTGCTTTTCAGAGGCAGGGGTTCTTTAGTTTGCGTTAAAGAGCTTTAGAAACAGTTCAACACTTTCAGAAAGTAAGATTTATTACTAAAAATTCAAAAGGGTGCAATAAAAATACTTACAGAAAACGATGTAGCCAATATATATAAATATACAGAGAACAATAGCACAGCAAAGAGATAACAGAAAAGAATTTAGGAAAGTAAAGTTCTTGCCAAACAGCCTGGTTTAAGCAGATCAGGTTTCATGAGCCAAAAGGATGCCTTATCTCCCAACTTTAGTTCCGATGTTAAAAAGGAGAATCTTCAACTTTTTTCAACTTAGCTCAGCTTAGATTTTTCTAGGAACTCCACAGGGTGTCTCCCTGAAGCAGGGAACCAATCACCTCATTTGGGGAGGGGGTTGTGTAGGCGGGAGCTCAGGCTATGACCAAAACTCTCACAGTTGATGTCATGGTTCATAACTTATTCTTAGTGCATTTAGCAGCCTTGCCACTAGTAGATTAATATGCAGACGCATCTGCTGAATGGTTAGATATGAAATATGACATTTCTGCTTGAATGGTTCAGGAGATATAATTTTCTGCTCTCCTGTATATGCCAGCTAGGGGGTGTAATATACCAGGCAACTTGTCTTAAAGTGAGCTGTCCAAATATGTGCTCCCTGTTTATGTAATTATGTCCTATTTGAAGATATAACATTATATGGAAATGTGAGTTTTTAAATGTAAGTCTGTTTTTACGACTACCTGGAATGGCTTTGAGCTCAGTGAAGGACTTGGTTTATGGCTTTACGATATCCCAGATTGAGAAGTAACAGATATCTAGGCCCCAGCTCGTTTGGGGGCTTTATAGCCATGACGCCCTCCCAATGAGTTTACTGCCTGTGATCTCTGCAACAAACAGACCACATGTTACTCAACAGAGAGGGAGGGGGGATGTTGGAGGAATCTGATTTGGGAGAGAAAGATACAATATAGAGGGGTTTGGGAGAAAAATGGATGACCGCGTCCATCTTTGTGTGCATGATTGCTACAGTGGCAAAGTCTTGTAATAAATGGGGTATCGTGTGCATGGGGTCAGTTAAAAATAGGCAAAAGCAAGTCATGTGCAAAAGAGACAATCTTTTGCACGTCCAGCAATCTGGGTGCTCAACATTGTAGGAAAGGTTCCAAGGTCAATACGAAGAGTAGGGGAGATAGAGGGCAACCCTTCCTAGTAAGGTTAGATATGGAGAAAGCATCCGATAGGTGACCATTAACGCGTACACGGGCCGATGGCTAAGAATACAGAGCCATGATGTAATTCATCACGGTAGCAGGTATGCCAATAGTTTCCAGAGTGGCCCGCATATAATCCCAAGCCACCCTGTCGAATGCCTTCTCCACATCAAGAGAAAGGAAGAAGCCTTGTTGGGCGGAGGAGGTCAGCCAGTGTTGGACATTGAGCGCTTTCAGAATATTATCCCTGGCCTCTCTCCCTGGAATGAAGCCGATTTGATCTAATGAGATCAGAGAAGGCAAGAGCGGCAGCAGGCGATTCGCCAAAATTTTTGCAAACAGCTTGAGATTCACGTTTATGAGCAAAATGGGCCTTTAATTAAGGATCAGCGTGGGGTCTTTTCCCTCTTTAGGAATGAATGAAATATGGGCTTCTAAAGAGTGTTGCAACTGATGCGGATGAGAGTCTAGAGTAGAGATGAGCGAATCGAAGCATCCGAAGTGGAATTCGAGTCGAATATCGGAAAAATTTCGATTCGTGCCGAATCCGAAAAACAGCCTAATTCGGACGCGCGAATCGAAATTTTTCCGAAAATGGCGGCTGACATGTGCGGCGACGGAGCGGGGATGTCGGGGAAGGCGCGCAGACAAGGCGCGCTGCCCCATAATGCATTCCTCAACGACATGTGATCGCATCAGCCAATCAGCAGCCAGCCAGCCAGCACTGTGTAATGGTCGAGGTATATATAGCGGCCATTTTGGAAATCTTCATTTGCCTGCAGTCATTGAACAGAGGCAGACCGCTCTGTACTAGGGACAGGGACAGAGTTAGGGCCACAGAAACGAGAATTGGGGACAGAGAGAAGTTACTTAGGGACAGAGAACCATTACTCAGGGACACAGACTTGTTAATGAGGGCCACAGAATCGTTATTTAGGGACAAAGAAACGCTAGTTAGGGCCACAGAATTCATACTCAGGGACAGACAGAATTGTTACTCAGTGCCAGAGAATTGTTACTTAGGGCCACAGAAACGTTATTAGGGCCACAGAATTTTTACTCAGGGACAGACAGAATTGTTACTGAGTGCCAGAGAATTGTTACTCAGGGACAGACAGAATTGTTACTGAGTGCCAGAGAATTCTTAGGGCCACAGAATTCATTCTCAGGGACAGACAGAATTGTTACTCAGGGACAGACAGAATTGTTACTGAGTGCCAGAGAATTGTTACTCAGGGACAGACAGAATTGTTACTGAGTGCCAGAGAATTGTTACTCAGGGACAGACAGAATTGTTACTGAGTGCCAGAGAATTGTTACTCAGGGACAGACAGAATTGTTACTGAGTGCCAGAGAATTGTTACTCAGGGACAGACAGAATTGTTACTGAGTGCCAGAGAATTGTTACTCGCACAGACACAAAATTGTTACTTGCACAGACACAGAATTGTTACTCGCACAGACACAGAATTGTTACTCAGGGCCACAGAATTCATACTCAGGGATAGACAGAATTGTTACTGAGTGCCAGAGAATTGTTACTCAGGGACAGACAGAATTGTTACTGAGTGCCAGAGAATTGTTACTCAGGGACAGACAGAATTGTTACTGAGTGCCAGAGAATTGTTACTCGCACAGACACAAAATTGTTACTTGCACAGACACAGAATTGTTACTCGCACAGACACAGAATTGTTACTCAGGGCCACAGAATTCATACTCAGGGACAGACAGAATTGTTACTGAGTGCCAGAGAATTGTTACTCAGGGACAGACAGAATTGTTACTGAGTGCCAGAGAATTGTTACTCAGGGACAGACAGAATTGTTACTGAGTGCCAGAGAATTGTTACTCGCACAGACACAAAATTGTTACTTGCACAGACACAGAATTGTTACTCGCACAGACACAGAATTGTTACTCAGGGCCACAGAATTCATACTCAGGGACAGACAGAATTGTTACTGAGTGCCAGAGAATTGTTACTCAGGGACAGACAGAATTGTTACTGAGTGCCAGAGAATTGTTACTCAGGGACAGACAGAATTGTTACTGAGTGCCAGAGAATTGTTACTCAGGGACAGACAGAATTGTTACTGAGTGCCAGAGAATTGTTACTCAGGGACAGACAGAATTGTTACTGAGTGCCAGAGAATTGTTACTCGCACAGACACAAAATTGTTACTTGCACAGACACAGAATTGTTACTCGCACAGACACAGAATTGTTACTCAGGGCCACAGAATTCATACTCAGGGATAGACAGAATTGTTACTGAGTGCCAGAGAATTGTTACTCAGGGACAGACAGAATTGTTACTGAGTGCCAGAGAATTGTTACTCAGGGACAGACAGAATTGTTACTGAGTGCCAGAGAATTGTTACTCGCACAGACACAAAATTGTTACTTGCACAGACACAGAATTGTTACTCGCACAGACACAGAATTGTTACTCAGGGCCACAGAATTCATACTCAGGGACAGACAGAATTGTTACTGAGTGCCAGAGAATTGTTACTCAGGGACAGACAGAATTGTTACTGAGTGCCAGAGAATTGTTACTCAGGGACAGACAGAATTGTTACTGAGTGCCAGAGATTTGTTACTCGCACAGACACAAAATTGTTACTTGCACAGACACAGAATTGTTACTCGCACAGACACAGAATTGTTACTCAGGGCCACAGAATTCATACTCAGGGACAGACAGAATTGTTACTGAGTGCCAGAGAATTGTTACTCAGGGACAGACAGAATTGTTACTGAGTGCCAGAGAATTGTTACTCAGGGACAGACAGAATTGTTACTGAGTGCCAGAGAATTGTTACTCAGGGACAGACAGAATTGTTACTGAGTGCCAGAGAATTGTTACTCAGGGACAGACAGAATTGTTACTGAGTGCCAGAGAATTGTTACTCGCACAGACACAAAATTGTTACTTGCACAGACACAGAATTGTTACTCGCACAGACACAGAATTGTTACTCAGGGCCACAGAATTCATACTCAGGGATAGACAGAATTGTTACTGAGTGCCAGAGAATTGTTACTCAGGGACAGACAGAATTGTTACTGAGTGCCAGAGAATTGTTACTCAGGGACAGACAGAATTGTTACTGAGTGCCAGAGAATTGTTACTCGCACAGACACAAAATTGTTACTTGCACAGACACAGAATTGTTACTCGCACAGACACAGAATTGTTACTCAGGGCCACAGAATTCATACTCAGGGATAGACAGAATTGTTACTGAGTGCCAGAGAATTGTTACTCAGGGACAGACAGAATTGTTACTGAGTGCCAGAGAATTGTTACTCAGGGACAGACAGAATTGTTACTGAGTGCCAGAGAATTGTTACTCGCACAGACACAAAATTGTTACTTGCACAGACACAGAATTGTTACTCGCACAGACACAGAATTGTTACTCAGGGCCACAGAATTCATACTCAGGGACAGACAGAATTGTTACTGAGTGCCAGAGAATTGTTACTCAGGGACAGACAGAATTGTTACTGAGTGCCAGAGAATTGTTACTCGCACAGACACAAAATTGTTACTTGCACAGACACAGAATTGTTACTCGCACAGACACAGAATTGTTACTCAGGGCCACAGAATTCATACTCAGGGACAGACAGAATTGTTACTGAGTGCCAGAGAATTGTTACTCAGGGACAGACAGAATTGTTACTGAGTGCCAGAGAATTGTTACTCAGGGACAGACAGAATTGTTACTGAGTGCCAGAGATTTGTTACTCGCACAGACACAAAATTGTTACTTGCACAGACACAGAATTGTTACTCGCACAGACACAGAATTGTTACTCAGGGCCACAGAATTCATACTCAGGGACAGACAGAATTGTTACTGAGTGCCAGAGAATTGTTACTCAGGGACAGACAGAATTGTTACTGAGTGCCAGAGAATTGTTACTCAGGGACAGACAGAATTGTTACTGAGTGCCAGAGATTTGTTACTCGCACAGACACAAAATTGTTACTTGCACAGACACAGAATTGTTACTCGCACAGACACAGAATTGTTACTCAGGGCCACAGAATTCATACTCAGGGACAGACAGAATTGTTACTGAGTGCCAGAGAATTGTTACTCAGGGACAGACAGAATTGTTACTGAGTGCCAGAGAATTGTTACTCGCACAGACACAAAATTGTTACTTGCACAGACACAGAATTGTTACTCGCACAGACACAGAATTGTTACTCAGGGCCACAGAATTCATACTCAGGGACAGACAGAATTGTTACTGAGTGCCAGAGAATTGTTACTCAGGGACAGACAGAATTGTTACTGAGTGCCAGAGAATTGTTACTCAGGGACAGACAGAATTGTTACTGAGTGCCAGAGATTTGTTACTCGCACAGACACAAAATTGTTACTTGCACAGACACAGAATTGTTACTCGCACAGACACAGAATTGTTACTCAGGGCCACAGAATTCATACTCAGGGACAGACAGAATTGTTACTGAGTGCCAGAGAATTGTTACTCAGGGACACCTAATCGTTGAATTAAATAGTATGTCAGACAACATGCAGAGGAGTGGCAGAGGAGGCAATGTTTTAGGAGCGAGCAGACGTGGCAGCAGAGGAAGGGGTCGAGGCAGCAGTATTCGCAGCCAGAGGCCAGTGCTCCCGGTGTCATCCAGCGGTCGTGTCTCCACCGACAACCCTGCCGTCATTGATTGGTTGGCTCGGTCGTCTTCCTCTTCCCAGGTCACCTCTGACACCTACAGCCAACGGTCGGTGGGTACGTCAGACACAACCGTTAGTTGGCATGGCCCGGGACCAAGCCCACTGAAATCACGTGTCCTCTACCTGCCCCTGTCCTTTGCTGTTCCCTCACCAAGCGAAGTATCGCATGCTGTGGGCTCAGCCCCACTGTACAGTGAGGAAGAGCTAACAGAGGGCGGTCAGGAACGGGGGGAGACATCGGCCTTTTCAGCAGCCAAGCGAACAAGTACTGGCGAGGAGAGTGGCTCGGTAGCCGGTCTAGAGACAGGTCTGTCTCCTGACCCAGACGCAGCCGAGGGGGCTAGTAGTGAGGCGGAGACCCTACTTGATGATGAGGAGGTTGATCGCACTTGGCAGCCTCGTCGTCATCAGGCAATTTCTTCCGCATCATCAGGAGAAGAGGGTGGCAGCTTGGCAGCGAGCAAAACAGTCGGTGGGTTGCCCAGGAGACAGCAGCAGGGTCGCATCAGTGTCAGTGGAGCCAAACGTCCACGGAGTAGAGCACCAGCTCCACTGCAGCCTACCACCACGGCCAGTAGTGGTGCCGTTGCGCACGGAGGAAGTAGCAGTCAGCCAGTGAAGAGTAGCGGGGGCAAAGTTTCCTACTCGGTGGTGTGGCAATTTTTCCTCAAGCCGCCCGAGGAAGTAAACGTAGCCGTATGTCGACTATGTGGCCAGAAATGCAAGCGTGGCCAGGGGGCCCATGTTGGGACTACAGCGTTGCGTCAGCATATGCAGCGTCACCATTCGGTGGCCTGGGAAAACCGTGATAAACATACGGCGGTTCTGCCTGCCCCAGCCCCCGCTCCATCACCCGCTCCGTTACTTGCTCCGTCACCCGACGTCGTCAATCGCCCTCTATCAGCCAGTCAAGGCTCCAACACCTCTGCTGAGGGGAGTTGTCGCTCATTGGCATCTTCCGCTCGTTCAGATGCTCCTTCTCCTGCTACTCCTCTTCTCGGATTCCGTCAACAGTCTTTCTTGGAATCCGTATCCAAGAGACAACAGTTTGCGAGCACGCACCCGACGGTGCAAAAGCTGAACGTCCTCCTGTCCAAGTTGCTGGTGCTGCAGTCCCTCCCTTTCCAACTGGTGGACTCAGCACCTTTCCGAGAAATGATGGCTTGTGCCGCGCCGCGGTGGAGAGTGCCAAGCCGTCATTTCTTTGCCCAAAAGGCAGTGCCAGCCCTGCATTCACATGTAGAAGAGATGGTGGGCCAGTCTTTGAGCATGTCGGTCTCTGCCAAAGTGCACGGCAGCGCCGACGTGTGGAGCTGTAACTACGGTCAGGGACAGTACATGTCATTTACGGCCCACTGGGTGAACGTGGTGCCGGCACAGCCGCACCAGCAACTTGGACAGGTCACGACGCTTTTGCCTCCACGTTTGCACGTCCTTGGTCCAGCAAGCATGTCCGCCTCTACCACCTCTTTTTCCGCCGTGTCCTCAGCCGCCACCCCCGTGCCAAGTCCCATTACCCGACCGGCATATCACATGTGCAGGGCGCAACGGTGTCACGCTGTGCTGCACCTGGTATGCCTTGGCGAACGTAGTCACACAGGGGAGGAACTGCTGAGTGTAATGAACAGAGAAATCGACAGATGGCTGTCTCCGCGCAAACTAAAAATCGGAACCATGTTGACTGACAACGGAAAGAACATGGTGTCTGCTCTGCGTCAAGGAAGGTTGTGCCATGCGCCATGCATGGCTCACGTGTTCAATCTGGTTGTCAAGCGGTTCCTAAAATCCACCATCCCACTGCAAGACATCCTTAAAATGTCACGTAAACTGTGCATGCATTTCAGCCATTCCTACACCGCAAAGAACACCCTCATTGAGCTGCAGCGGCAGAACGGAATTCCACAGCATCGCCTGATCTGCGACGTTGCAACAAGGTGGAATTCAACCCTACACATGTTAGACCGCCTTTACGAGCAGCGAAAGGCCATCACCGATTTCCTGATGTTACAAGCGGATAAAGGTACTCCCCTGTGTAACTTAGATGTCAGCCATTGGCAGCTCATGCGTGACACCTGCCGCTTGCTCAGGCCCTTTGAGGAGGCCACGCTATTCGTGAGTCGGCAGGACTATGGGATGAACGACGTCATTCCTCTGTTGCACGTCCTGGAACAAATGCTGTTAACAATGGCTGGTCAGGGTGCGGTAGACGTGGCGCACAGATCTCAACGCCACATGACCCCTGTGGGGGCAGGACAGGAAGAAGAGGAGGAGGTAGAGGAGGACATTTGTGCTCAGGAATTATTGAGTGAAATGGGTGGTTTTTCCACTCAGCGGACAGGAGTGGAGGAGCAGGAGCATCTGGTAGAGGAGGAGGAGGAGACAGAGGACCCAGACGCACCGTGGCAGTATGCTGTGGAGATGGAGGCAGGGAGTCCCTCGCATTCCTTGGCACAAATGGCCCATAGCATGCTCGGTTGCTTGCGTAGCGACAGCCGAATAATAACCATCAGACAGAGGGATGACTTTTGGCTGTCCACCTTGTTGGACCCTCGCTACCGGTCCAAAATGGTGGCCTTTTTCACACCTGCTGAGAGGGAGGCCAAAATTACGTACTATAAAAACCACCTATGTAGTCAGTTGGTCTCTGCCTTTGTGCGCCAACGTCCATCCTCAGACACTGTGGGCCCTGTGCGCTCGCGTTCCGCTGGCATGGCAGCAGGGGAGGGGTGGGGTGGTAGGAGCAGTGGCAGCTCCACCAGCAGCGGCTGCCTCAGTCTGCAGTCGATGATGAGTAGCTTTCTTCACCAGCGCAGTGAGGAAACTACTAACCAGCCGCAGCAGCAGCAGCAGCATCAGGTGGACCTGGAGCAGGAGCTCAAACAACAGGCTTGGGCCTACTTGGACAGCACCCTGCCAACCGAGGTAGACAATCCCCTTGACTACTGGGCAACGAAACTTGACCTTTGGCCCCAACTAGCTGAATTTGCCCTTGAAAGGCTGTCATGCCCGGCCAGTAGCGTGGCATCGGAGCGCGTGTTTAGTGCGGCAGGAGGTATTGTAACTCCGCGGAGGACACGACTGTCCACCCAAAGTGTGGAGAGACTCACGTTTGTGAAAATGAATCAGGCGTGGATTAGTCTGGATTTCAAACCACCAGTTCCTGACACAACTGACTAAATCCGCCATGAATCATGCCTCAAACATGTGCCACTTTCAGGTCTCCTCACACTGCTGGTGTGTTTAATTTTTTGACATAGGGTGCTGGCAGATTACGGGCCTCCTATAGCTGCTGCCAGGCCCCTAATCTGCCATAGGCCCCTATATACCGCCTCCTCATGCTGCTGCCAAGTCCAGAGTCTGTCATGGGTCCCTGTATGGCCTCCCATTGCTGCTGTCTCCATCGCCACACTCTGCTGCCATGTGCCACTTTCAGGTCTCTTCACACTGCTGGTGTGTTAAATTTTTTGACATAGGGTGCAGGCAGATTACGGGCCTCACATAGCTGCTGCCAGGCCCCTAATCTGCCATGGGCCCCTATATACCGCCTCCTCATGCTGCTGCCAAGTCTAGAGTCTGTCATGGGTCCCTGTACGGCCTCCCATTGCTGCTGTCTCCATCGCCACACTCTGCTGCCATGTGCCACTTTCAGGTCTCCTCACACTGCTGGTGTGTAGAATTTTTTGACATAGGGTGCTGGCAGATTATGGGCCTCCTATAGCTGCTGCCAGGCCCCTAATCTGCCATAGGCCCCTATATACCGCCTCCTCATGCTGCTGCCAGGTCCAGAGTCTCTCATGGGTCCCTGTACGGCCTCCCATTGCTGCTGTCTCCATCGCCACACTCTGCCATGTGCCACTTTCAGGTCTCCTCACACACTGCTGGTGTGTAGAATTTTTTGACATAGGGTGCTGGCAGATTATGGGCCTCACATAGCTGCTGCCAGGCCCCTAATCTGCCATGGGCCCCTATATACCGCCTCCTCATGCTGCTGCCAAGTCCAGAGTCTGTCATGGGTCCCTGTATGGCCTCCCATTGCTGCTGTCTCCATCGCCACACTCTGCTGCCATGTGCCACTTTCAGGTCTCTTCACACTGCTGGTGTGTTAAATTTTTTGACATAGGGTGCAGGCAGATTACGGGCCTCACATAGCTGCTGCCAGGCCCCTAATCTGCCATGGGCCCCTATATACCGCCTCCTCATGCTGCTGCCAGGTCCAGAGTCTCTCATGGGTCCCTGTACGGCCTCCCATTGCTGCTGTCTCCATCGCCACACTCTGCTGCCATGTGCCACTTTCAGGTCTCTTCACACTGCTGGTGTGTTAAATTTTTTGACATAGGGTGCAGGCAGATTACGGGCCTCACATAGCTGCTGCCAGGCCCCTAATCTGCCATGGGCCCCTATATACCGCCTCCTCATGCTGCTGCCAAGTCCAGAGTCTGTCATGGGTCCCTGTATGGCCTCCCATTGCTGCTGTCTCCATCGCCACACTCTGCTGCCATGTGCCACTTTCAGGTCTCTTCACACTGCTGGTGTGTTAAATTTTTTGACATAGGGTGCAGGCAGATTACGGGCCTCACATAGCTGCTGCCAGGCCCCTAATCTGCCATGGGCCCCTATATACCGCCTCCTCATGCTGCTGCCAAGTCCAGAGTCTGTCATGGGTCCCTGTATGGCCTCCCATTGCTGCTGTCTCCATCGCCACACTCTGCTGCCATGTGCCACTTTCAGGTCTCTTCACACTGCTGGTGTGTTAAATTTTTTGACATAGGGTGCAGGCAGATTACGGGCCTCACATAGCTGCTGCCAGGCCCCTAATCTGCCATGGGCCCCTATATACCGCCTCCTCATGCTGCTGCCAAGTCCAGAGTCTCTCATGGGTCCCTGTACGGCCTCCCATTGCTGCTGTCTCCATCGCCACACTCTGCTGCCATGTGCCACTTTCAGGTCTCTTCACACTGCTGGTGTGTTAAATTTTTTGACATAGGGTGCAGGCAGATTACGGGCCTCACATAGCTGCTGCCAGGCCCCTAATCTGCCATGGGCCCCTATATACCGCCTCCTCATGCTGCTGCCAAGTCCAGAGTCTGTCATGGGTCCCTGTATGGCCTCCCATTGCTGCTGTCTCCATCGCCACACTCTGCTGCCATGTGCCACTTTCAGGTCTCTTCACACTGCTGGTGTTTTAAATTTTTTGACATAGGGTGCAGGCAGATTACGGGCCTCACATAGCTGCTGCCAGGCCCCTAATCTGCCATGGGCCCCTATATACCGCCTCCTCATGCTGCTGCCAAGTCTAGAGTCTGTCATGGGTCCCTGTACGGCCTCCCATTGCTGCTGTCTCCATCGCCACACTCTGCTGCCATGTGCCACTTTCAGGTCTCCTCACACTGCTGGTGTGTAGAATTTTTTGACATAGGGTGCTGGCAGATTATGGGCCTCCTATAGCTGCTGCCAGGCCCCTAATCTGCCATAGGCCCCTATATACCGCCTCCTCATGCTGCTGCCAGGTCCAGAGTCTCTCATGGGTCCCTGTACGGCCTCCCATTGCTGCTGTCTCCATCGCCACACTCTGCCATGTGCCACTTTCAGGTCTCCTCACACACTGCTGGTGTGTAGAATTTTTTGACATAGGGTGCTGGCAGATTATGGGCCTCCTATAGCTGCTGCCAGGCCCCTAATCTGCCATAGGCCCCTATATACCGCTTCCTCATGCTGCTGCCAGGTCCAGAGTCTCTCATGGGTCCCTGTACGGCCTCCCATTGCTGCTGTCTCCATCGCCACACTCTGCCATGTGCCACTTTCAGGTCTCCTCACACACTGCTGGTGTGTTAAATTTTTTGACATAGGGTGCAGGCAGATTACGGGCCTCACATAGCTGCTGCCAGGCCCCTAATCTGCCATGGGCCCCTATATACCGCCTCCTCATGCTGCTGCCAAGTCCAGAGTCTGTCATGGGTCCCTGTATGGCCTCCCATTGCTGCTGTCTCCATCGCCACACTCTGCTGCCATGTGCCACTTTCAGGTCTCTTCACACTGCTGGTGTGTTAAATTTTTTGACATAGGGTGCAGGCAGATTACGGGCCTCACATAGCTGCTGCCAGGCCCCTAATCTGCCATGGGCCCCTATATACCGCCTCCTCATGCTGCTGCCAAGTCCAGAGTCTCTCATGGGTCCCTGTACGGCCTCCCATTGCTGCTGTCTCCATCGCCACACTCTGCTGCCATGTGCCACTTTCAGGTCTCTTCACACTGCTGGTGTGTTAAATTTTTTGACATAGGGTGCAGGCAGATTACGGGCCTCACATAGCTGCTGCCAGACATGTAATCTGCCATGGGCCCCCGTACCGACTCCTCATGCTGTGACGTTGCAACAAGGTGGAATTCAACCCTACATATGTTAGACCGCCTTTACGAACAGCTAAAGGCCATCACAGATTTCCTGATGTTAAAAGCGGATAAAGGTACTCCCTGTGTAACTTAGATGTCAGCCATTGGCAGCTCATGTGTGACACCTGCGCTTGCTCAGGCCCTTTGAGGAGGCCACGCTATTCGTGAGTCGGCAGGACTATGGGATGAATGAGGTCAAATCGGCCATGGGCCCCCGTACCGCCTGTTCACGCTGATGCTGGTCCCACAGTGTGACCTGGGTCCCTGTACGGCCTTCCATTGCTTCCACTCTGCCATGTGCCACTTTGAAATCTCCTCACACTCCTGCGGTTGTCCATTTTGTCATAGGTTGCTGGCAGATTACAGGCCTTCCATAGGTGCCACCAAGCCCCATATCGGCCATGGGCCCCCGTACCGCCTGGTCACGCTGCTGCTGGGCCCATAGTGTGACCTGGGTCCCTGTACCGCCTCCCATTGCTCCCACTCTGCCATGTGCCACTTTCAGGTCTCCTCACGCTCCTGCTGGTTTCCATTTTGTCATAGGTTGCTGTATGGCCTCCCATTGCTGCTGCCTCCACCGCCACACTGTGGCTCCAAACACTGGTTTTGGCCCCGTGACTGGCCAAAGGAGTGAAGTGTGCAGTGATTCTAAGATCGACGGCACTCATCTGCATGTCATACTGACAGACAGTATTATTTCTCTTCCCCAGCAGACTCCAAGGGCATTTAAATTAAAGGTACAGTGTTCTGCACTAATATTAAGTCTCTCTGAAGCCTAGAAACACCCTTTTTTAAGTTAAATTCACAGCGAATTTATTCGACTCGAATCGAATATTGTCCACGAATTCGCCGAATCAGTCGAATCGAATTTTTCATTTCTTCGCTCATCTCTAGTCTAGAGCATTAAAAACCATGAGAAAGGGGTCAGTTAGCTTGTCAGAAAAAGTCTTGTAGTACATAACGGGTAGACAATTGGTTCCTGGACATTTGCCCGGTTTTGTATTTTTTAGAGCTAGGAGAAATTCTTCACTAGAAATGGGTCTGTTCAAGAGGATAGCCTCTGCGTCAGCTATTGGTTTTCAACTATGTTGCGACAAAAAGTCTTTAATAAGTTGTTGTCTATGGATGGTATCTGTGGCAATAAGAGTACCTTTGTGTATATTGTATAGGTCAGTATAATAGTGGACAAATTGACGTGCTATCTCCTTAGTATTGACCAGGGAACGGCGATCGGGAGTTTAGATCGTATGGATCGTAGTGGCTGAGCGCTGAGCATGTAATGCTCTCGCCAGGAGTTTACCATGTTTGTTACCTTGCTCATAAACCAATTGCTTGGTTAAAACAAATGTATGTTTAGTAATTAGGTCGAGTTCTGTGAGAAAATCCGCCCGAACCTTGTGTAAGGCCTGGAAATTCTGAGCATGTTCTGGTCATGCGACGGTTTGTGCACTGTTTCCAGATCTTTCACCTTTTTGAGCAATGTGTCAAGATGTGCCTGTCTCTCTTTACATCTGCATGCCATTAAGGCAATTATTTCCCTTCGTAGTACACATTTATGTGCTTCCCATATAGTGATAGGAGAGCAATACGGGCTGGAGTTCTCCAGGAGTGAAGTCAAGATGCAAAAATGAGCTGTGTGTAATTTGTCAGTAAGTAAGGACGTATGCATAAGCCTCTAGGTTGGTCGGGGCCTGGTCATCGGAAAAGTGAGTGTGATAGTAATGGGATTATGGTCCAAAAGCAGCATAGGTTCTATGGTGGCTTTCGTGAGGATAGACAAATCTGGTTGAGAGATGAAAAAGTAGTCCAGTCTGGAGTTTCGGTTGTGAGGGGGCGAGAAGTAGGTAAAGTTTTTTGCATTGGGATGAAAGGTGTGCCAGGTATAATGGAGCAAAAGAGATTGAAGTTGAAGTTTAATATACCGAAGGGCCTTATATGGTAGCGCCGAAGTGCCAGTAGATGTGTCAAGCAAAGGATGAAGCAGGAGGTTAAAATCACCCCAAAAGGATGAGAATGCTGGTATGAAAAGGAATCAATTGAGTCACAACATATTTGAGGAAGGTAACTTGTTTGGTATTCGGACAATAAATATTCGCCAGCGTAGCTGTCAGGGCTCCAGGGTATGACCAGAGGTATGTGACTGATGCAGGGAAACGCAGGCTTCAGATAAGTTATAAACAATATAATTTATTAAGGACTAACAATACAACTAGAGATGAGCGAATCGAACTTGGCGAAGTGGAATTCGTTTCAAATATTAGGAAAATATTAGGAAAATCCGAAAATTAGTAGACTTCGGATGCGCGAATCGAAATTTTTCCTAAAATGGCGGCGACATGTGCGGCGACGGAGCGGGGATCTCTGGGAAGGCGCGCAGCCAAGGCGCGCTGACCCATAATGCATTCATTCATGACATGTGATCGCATTAGCCAATCAGCAGCCAGCCAGCCAGCACTGTGTAATGGTGGAGCTATAAATTGCGGCCATCTTACAATTCTCCATTTGCCTCCGGTCATTCAACAGAGACAGAACTATCTGTATTAAGGACAGAGTTAGGGCCACAGATACTTTAGGGACACAGAATCGTTACTTAGGGACACAGAATTGTTACTCAGGGACAGACACAGAATTTTTACTGAGGGACACAGAATTTTTACTGAGGGACACAGAATTTTTACTGAGGTACATAGAATTGTTACTGAGGGACACAGAATTGTTACTGAGGGACACAGAATTGTTACTGAGGGACACAGAATTGTTACTGAGGGACACCGAATTGTTACTGAGGGACAGACACAGAACTGTTACTCAGGGACAGACACAGAATTGTTACTCAGGGACAGAAACAGAATTGTTACTGAGGGACACAGAATTGTTACTGAGGGACACAGAATTGTTACTGAGGGACACAGAATTGTTACTCAGGGACACAGAACTGTTACTCAGGGACACAGAACTGTTACTCAGGGACACAGAACTGTTACTGAGGGACAGACACAGAATTGTTACTGAGGGACACAGAATTGTTACTCAGGGACACAGAATTGTTACTCAGGGACACAGAATTGTTACTCAGGGACACAGAACTGTTACTCAGGGACACATAATTGTTACTCAGCGACAGACACAGAATTGTTACTGAGGGACACAGAATTGTTACTGAGGGACACAGAATTGTTACTCAGGGACACAGAACTGTTACTCAGGGACAGACACAGAACTGTTACTCAGGGACAGACACAGAATTGTTACTGAGGGACACAGAATTGTTACTGAGGGACACAGAATCGTTACTCAGGGACACAGAATTGTTACTCAGGGACACAGAATTGTTACTCAGGGACACAGAATTGTTACTGAGGGACACAGAATTGTTACTGAGGGACAGACACAGAATTGTTACTGAGGGACAGACACAGAATTGTTACTGAGGGACACAGAATTGTTACTGAGGGACACAGAATTGTTACTGAGGGACACAGAATTGTTACTCAGGGACACAGAATTGTTACTCAGGGACACAGAATTGTTACTGAGGGACACAGAATTGTTACTCAGGGACACAGAATTGTTACTGAGGGACAGACACAGAATTGTTACTGAGGGACACAGAATTGTTACTGAGGGACACAGAATTGTTACTCAGGGACAGACACAGAATTGTTACTCAGGGACAGACACAGAATTGTTACTCAGGGACAGACACAGAATTGTTACTCAGGGACAGACACAGAATTGTTACTGAGGGACAGACACAGAATTGTTACTGAGGGACACAGAATTGTTACTGAGGGACACAGAATTGTTACTGAGGGACACAGAATTGTTACTCAGGGACAGACACAGAATTGTTACTGAGGGACAGACACAGAATTGTTACTGAGGGACACAAAATTGTTACTGAGGGACACAGAATTGTTACTCAGGGACAGACACAGAATTGTTACTCAGGGACAGACACAGAATTGTTACTCAGGGACAGACACAGAATTGTTACTCAGGGACAGACACAGAATTGTTACTCAGGGACACAGAATTGTTACTGAGGGACACAGAATTGTTACTGAGGGACAGACACAGAATTGTTACTCGGGGACAGACACAGAATTGTTACTGAGGGACACAGAATTGTTACTGAGGGACACAGAATTGTTACTGAGGGACACAGAATTGTTACTCAGGGACACAGAATTGTTACTCAGGGACAGACACAGAATTGTTACTCAGGGACACAGAATTGTTACTGAGGGACACAGAATTGTTACTGAGGGACACAGAATTGTTACTGAGGGACACAGAATTGTTACTGAGGGACACAGAATTGTTACAGGCAGCACTAGTCGCAGCCAGAAGCCAGTGCTCCCGGTGTCATCCAGCGGTCGTGTCTCCACCGACAACCCTGCCGTCATCGATTGGTTGGCTCGGTCGTCTTCCTCTTCCCAGGTCACCTCTGACACCTACAGCCAACGGTCGGTGGGTACGTCAGACACAACCGTTAGTTGGCATGGCCCGGGACCAAGCCCACTGAAATCACGTGTCCTCTACCTGCCCCTGTCCTTTGGTGTTCCCTCACCAAGCGAAGTATCGCATGCTGTGGGCTCAGCCCCACTGTACAGTGAGGAAGAGCTAACAGAGGGCGGTCAGGAACGGGGGGAGACATCCGCCTCTTCAGCAGCCAGGCAAAGAAGTACTGGCGAGGAGAGTGGCTCGGTAGCCGGTGTAGAGACAGGTCTGTCTCCTGACCCACACGCAGCTGAGGGGGCTAGTAGTGAGGCGGAGACCCTAATTGATGATGATGAGGCTGATCGCACTTGGCAGCCTCGTCGTCATCAGGCTATTGCTTCCGCATCATCAGGAGAAGAGGGTGCCAGCTTGGCAGCGAGCAAAACAGTCGGTGGGTTGCCCAGGAGGCAGCAGGGTCGCAGCAGTGTCAGTGGAGGCAAACGGCCACGGAGTAGAGCACCAGCTCCACTGCAGCCTACCACCACGGCCAGTAGTGGTGCCGGTGTGCACGGAGGAAGTAGCAGTCAGCCAGTGAGGAGTAGCGGGGGCAAAGTTTCCTACTCGGCGGTGTGGCAATTTTTCGTCAAGCCGCCCGAGGAAGTAAACGTAGCCGTATGTCGACTATGTGGCCAGAAAGTCAAGCGTGGCCAGGGGGCCCATGTTGGGACTACAGCGTTGCGGCAGCATATGCAGCGTCGCCATTTGGTGGCCTGGGAAAACCGTGATAAAGATACGGCGGTTCTGCCTGCCCCAGCCCCCGCTCCATCACCCGCTCCGTTACTTGCTTCGTCACCCGACGTCAATCGCCCTCTATCAGCCAGTCAAGGCTCCAACACCTCTGCTGAGGGGAGTTGTCGCTCGTTGGCATCTTCCGCTCGTTCAGATGCTCCTTCTCCTGCTACTCCTCTTCACGGATTCCGTCAGCAGTCTTTCTTGGAATCCGTTTCCAAGAGACAACAGTTTGCGAGCACGTACCCGACGGTGCAGAAGCTGAACGTCCTCCTGTCCAAGTTGCTGGTGCTGCAGTCCCTCCCTTTCCAAGTGACTCAACACCTTTCCGAGAAATGATGGCTTGTGCCGCGCCGCGGTGGAGAGTGCCAAGCCGTCATTTCGTCGCCAAAAAGGCAGTGCCAGCCCTGCATTCACATGTAGAAGAGATGGTGGGCCAGTCTTTGAGCATGTCGGTCTCTGCCAAAGTGCACGGCAGCGCCGACGTGTGGAGCTGTAACTACGGTCAGGGACAGTACATGTCATTTACGGCCCACTGGGTGAATGTGGTGCCGGCACAGCCGCACCAGCAACTTGGACAGGTCACGCCGCTTTTGCCTCCACGTTTGCACGTCCTTGGTCCGGCAAAGATGTCCGCCTCTACCACCTCTTCTTCCGCCGTGTCCTCAGCCGCCACCCCCGTGCCAAGTCCCATTACCCGACCGGCATATCACATGTGCAGGGCGCAACGGTGTCACGCTGTGATGCACCTGGTATGCCTTGGCGAACGTAGTCACACAGGGGAGGAACTTCTGAGTGTAATGAACAGAGAAATCGACAGATGGCTGTCTCCGCGCAAACTGAAAATTGGAACCATGTTGACCGACAACGGAAAGAACATGGTGTCTGCTCTGCGTCAAGGAAGGTTGTGCCATGCGCCATGCATGGCTCACGTGTTCAATCTGGTTGTCAAGCGGTTCCTAAAATCCACCATCCCACTGCAAGACATCCTTAAAATGTCACGTAAACTTTGCATGCATTTCAGCCATTCCTACACCGCAAAGCACACCCTCCTTGAGCTGCAGCGGCAGAACGGAATTCCACAGCATCGCCTGATCTGCGACGTTGCAACAAGGTGGAATTCAACCCTACACATGTTAGACCGCCTTTACGAACAGCGAAAGGCCATCACCGATTTCCTGATGTTAGAAGCGGATAAAGGTACTCCCCTGTGTAACTTCGATGTCAGCCATTGGCAGCTCATGCGTGACACCTGCCGCTTGCTCAGGCCCTTTGAGGAGGCCACGCTATTCGTGAGTCGGCAGGACTATGGGATGAACGACGTCATTCCTCTGTTGCACGTCCTGGAACAAATGCTGTTAACAATGGCTGGTCAGGTTGCGGTAGACGTGGCGCACAGATCTCAACGCCACATGACCCCTGTGGGGGCAGGACAGGAAGAAGAGGAGGAGGTAGAGGAGGACATTGGTGCTCAGGAATTATTGGGTGAAATGGGTGGTTTTTCCACTCAGCGGACAGGAGTGGAGGAGCAGGAGCATCTGGTAGAGGAGGAGGAGGAGGAGACAGAGGACCCAGACGCACCGTGGCAGTATGCTGTGGAGATGGAGGCAGGGAGTCCCTCGCATTCCTTGGCACAAATGGCCCATAGCATGCTCGGTTGCTTGTGTAGCGACAGCCGAATAATAACCATCAGACAGAGGGATGACTTTTGGCTGTCCACCTTGTTGGACCCTCGCTACCGTTCAAAAATGGTGGCCTTTTTCACACCTGCTGAGAGGGAGGCCAAAATAACGTACTATAAAAACCACCTATGTAGTCAGTTGGTCTCTGCCTTTCTGCGCCAACGTCCATCCTCAGACACTGTGGGCCCTGTGCGCTCGTGTTCCGCTGCCATGGCAGCAGGGGAGGGGTGGGGTGGTAGGAGCAGTGGCAGCTCCACCAGCAGCGGCTGCCACAGTCTGCAGTCGATGATGAGTAGCTTTCTTCACCAGCGCAGTGAGGAAACTACTAACCAGCCGCAGCAGCAGCAGCATCAGGTGGACCTGGAGCAGGACCTCAAACAACAGGCTTGGGCCTACTTGGACAGCACCCTGCCAACCGAGGTAGACAATTCCCTTGACTACTGGGCAACGAAACTTGACCTTTGGCCCCAACTAGCTGAATTTGCCCTTGAAAGGCTGTCATGCCCGGCCAGTAGCGTGGCATCGGAGCGCGTGTTTAGTGCGGCAGGAGGTATTGTAACTCCGCGGAGGACACGACTGTCCACCCAAAGTGTGGAGAGACTCACGTTTGTGAAAATAAATCAGGCGTGGATTAGTCTGGATTTCAAACCACCAGTTCCTGACACAACTGACTAAATCCGCCATGAATCATGCCCCAAACATGTGCCACTTTCAGGTCTCCTCACACTGCTGGTGTGTTCCATTTTGTCATAGGGTGCTGGCAGATTTCGGGCCTCCCATTGCTGCTGCCAGGCCCGTAATCTGCCATGGGCCCCCGTACCGCCTCCTCATGCTGCTGCCAGGTCCAGAGTCTCTCATGGGTCCCTGTATGGCCTTCCATTGCTGCTGTCTCCATCGCCACACTCTGCCATGTGCCACTTTCAGGTCTCCTCACACTGCTGGTGTGTTCCATTTTGTCATAGGGTGCTGGCAGATAACGGACCTCCCATTGCTGCTGCCAGGCCCGTAATCTGCCATGGGCCCCCGTACCGCCTCCTCATGCTGCTGCCAGGTCCACAGTGTCTCATGGGTCCCTGTACGGCCTCCCATTGCTGCTGTCTCCATCGCCACACTCTGCCATGTGCCACTTTCAGGTCTCCTCACACTGCTGGTGTGTTCCATTTTGTCATAGGGTGCTTGCAGATTACGGGCCTCCCATTGCTGCTGCCAGGCCCGTAATCTGCCATGGGCCCCTGTACCGCCTCCTCATGCTGCTGCCAGGTCCACAGTGTCTCATGGGTCCCTGTACGGCCTCCCATTGCTGCTGTCTCCATCGCCACACTCTGCCATGTGCCACTTTCAGGTCTCCTCACACTGCTGGTGTGTTCCATTTTGTCATAGGGTGCTGGCAGATTACGGGCCTCCCATTGCTGCTGCCAGGCCTGTAATCTGCCATGGGCCCCTGTACCGCCTCCTCATGCTGCTGCCAGGTCCACAGTGTCTCATGGGTCCCTGTACGGCCTCCCATTGCTGCTGTCTCCATCGCCACACTCTGCCATGTGCCACTTTCAGGTCTCCTCACACTGCTGGTGTGTTCCATTTTGTCATAGGGTGCTGGCAGATTACGGGCCTCCCATTGCTGCTGCCAGGCCCGTAATCTGCCATGGGCCCCTGTACCGCCTCCTCATGCTGCTGCCAGGTCCACAGTGTCTCATGGGTCCCTGTACGGCCTCCCATTGCTGCTGTCTCCATCGCCACACTCTGCCATGTGCCACTTTCAGGTCTCCTCACACTGCTGGTGTGTTCCATTTTGTCATAGGGTGCTGGCAGATTACGGGCCTCCCATTGCTGCTGCCAGGCCCGTAATCTGCCATGGGCCCCTGTACCGCCTCCTCATGCTGCTGCCAGGTCCACAGTGTCTCATGGGTCCCTGTACGGCCTCCCATTGCTGCTGTCTCCATCGCCACACTCTGCCATGTGCCACTTTCAGGTCTCCTCACACTGCTGGTGTGTTCCATTTTGTCATAGGGTGCTGGCAGATTACGGGCCTCCCATTGCTGCTGCCAGGCCCGTAATCTGCCATGGGCCCCTGTACCGCCTCCTCATGCTGCTGCCAGGTCCACAGTGTCTCATGGGTCCCTGTACGGCCTCCCATTGCTGCTGTCTCCATCGCCACACTCTGCCATGTGCCACTTTCAGGTCTCCTCACACTGCTGGTGAGTTCCATTTTGTCATAGGGTGCTGGCAGATTACGGGCCTCCCATTGCTGCTGCCAGGCCCGTAATCTGCCATGGGCCCCCGTACCGACTCCTCATGCTGTGACGTTGCAACAAGGTCGAATTCAACCCTACATATGTTAGACCACCTTTACGAACAGCGAAAGGCCATCACCGATTTCCTGATGTTACAAGCGGATAAAGGTACTCCCCTGTGTAACTTAGATGTCAGCCATTGGCAGCTCATGCGTGACACCTGCCGCTTGCTCAGGCCCTTTGAGGAGGCCACGCTATTCGTGAGTCGGTAGGACTATGGGATGAACGACGTCATTCCTCTGTTGCACGTCCTGGAACAAATTCTGTTAACAATGGCTGGTCAGGGTGCGGTAGACGTGGCGCACAGATCTCAACGCCACATGACCCCTGTGGAGGCAGGACAGGTAGAAGAGGAGGAGGTAGAGGAGGACATTGGTGCTCAGGAATTATTGAGTGAAATGGGTGGTTTTTCCACTCAGCGGACAGGAATGGAGGAGCAGGAGCATCTGGTAGAGGAGGAGGAGGAGACAGAGGACCCAGACGCACCGTGGCAGTATGCTGTGGAGATGGAGGCAGGGAGTCCCTCGCATTCCTTGGCACAAATGGCCCATAGCATGCTCGGTTGCTTGCGTAGCGACAGCCGAATAATAACCATCAGACAGAGGGATGACTTTTGGCTGTCCACCTTGTTGGACCCTCGCTACCGTTCAAAAATGGTGGCCTTTTTCACACCTGCTGAGAGGGAGGCCAAAATAAAGTACTATAAAAACCACCTATGTAGTCAGTTGGTCTCTGCCTTTCTGCGCCAACGTCCATCCTCAGACACTGTGGGCCCTGTGCGCTCGCGTTCCGCTGCCATGGCAGCAGGGGAGGAGGAGGTAGAGGAGGACATTGGTGCTCAGGAATTATTGGGTGAAATGGGTGGTTTTTCCACTCAGCGGACAGGAGTGGAGGAGCAGGAGCATCTGGTAGAGGAGGAGGAGGAGACAGAGGACCCAGACGCACCGTGGCAGTATGCTGTGGAGATGGAGGCAGGGAGTCCCTCGCATTCCTTGGCACAAATGGCCCATAGCATGCTCGGTTGCTTGCGTAGCGACAGCCGAATAATAACCATCAGACAGAGGGATGACTTTTGGCTGTCCACCTTGTTGGACCCTCGCTACCGTTCAAAAATGGTGGCCTTTTTCACACCTGCTGAGAGGGAGGCCAAAATAACGTACTATAAAAACCACCTATGTAGTCAGTTGGTCTCTGCCTTTCTGCGCCAACGTCCATCCTCAGACACTGTGGGCCCTGTGCGCTCGCGTTCCGCTGCCATGGCAGCAGGGGAGGGGTGGGGTGGTAGGAGCAGTGGCAGCTCCACCAGCAGCAGCTGCCTCAGTCTGCAGTCGATGATGAGTAGCTTTCTTCACCAGCGCAGTGAGGAAACTACTAACCAGCCGCAGCAGCAGCAGCATCAGGTGGACCTGGAGCAGGACCTCAAACAACAGGCTTGGGCCTACTTGGACAGCACCCTGCCAACCGAGGTAGACAATCCCCTTGACTACTGGGCAACGAAACTTGACCTTTGGCCCCAACTAGCTGAATTTGCCCTTGAAAGGCTGTCATGCCCGGCCAGTAGTGTGGCATCTGAGCGCGTGTTTAGTGCGGCAGGAGGTATTGTAACTCCGCGGAGGACACGACTGTCCACCCAAAGTGTGGAGAGACTCACGTTTGTGAAAATGAATCAGGCGTGGATTAGTCTGGATTTCAAACCACCAGTTCCTGACACAACTGACTAAATCCGCCATGAATCATGCCCCAAACATGTGCCACTTTCAGGTCTCCTCACACTGCTGGTGGGTTCCATTTTGTCATAGGGTGCTGGCAGATTACGGGCCTCCCATTGCTGCTGCCAGGCCCGTAATCTGCCATGGGCCCCTGTACCGCCTCCTCATGCTGCTGCCAGGCCCGTAATCTGTCATGGGTCCCTGTACGGCCTCCCATTGCTGCTGTCTCCATCGCCACACTCTGCCATGTGCCACTTTCAGGTCTCTTCACACTGCTGGTGTGTTCCATTTTGTCATAGGGTGCTGGCAGATTACGGGCCTCCCATTGCTGCTGCCAGGCCTGTAATCTGCCATGGGCACCTGTACCGCCTCCTCATGCTGCTGCCAGGTACAGAGTGTGTCATGGGTCCCTGTACGGCCTCCCATTGCTGCTGTCTCCATCGCCACACTCTGCCATGTGCCACTTTTAGGTCTCCTCACACTGCTGGTTGGTTCCATTTTTGTCATAGGGTGCTGTATGGCCTCCCATTGCTGCTGCCTCCACCGCCACACTGTGGCTCCACACTCTGGTTTTGGCCCCGTGACTGCCCAAATGAGTGAAGTGTGCGGTGATTCTAAGATCGACGGCACTCATCTGCATGTCATACTGACTGACAGTATTATTTCTCTTCCCCAGCAGACTCCAAGGGCATTTAAATTAAAGGTACAGTGTTCGAATTGAATTTATTCCTCGAATTCGCCGAATCAGCCGAATCGAATTTTTGAATACTTCGCTCATCTCTAAATACAACCATAAACGCAGTGCAATACTAAAACATAACACAGTGCAAACGAACCAAACCAAACCACCCACAGATAACAGTACATACAATGCAAGCGTCGTCAGGCAGGCCGGATCATAAACAGGAGGTCAGAATGTATGGGGTAAAGCAGGAGAATGGTCAGACAAAGCCAGGGATCAGAGCAGGAGAATGGTCAGACAAAGCCAGGGATCAGAGCAGGAGAATGGTCAGACAAAGCCATGGATCAGAGCAGGAGAATAGTCAGACAAAGCCAGGGATCAGAGCAGGAGAATGGTCAGACAAAGCCAGGGATCAGAGCAGGGTCAGCAACGAATCAGACAGGAACAGGAACAGGATTGCAGGAACAGGATACAGGGCCCAGGAAAAACACACACCAAGGCAGAGTCTGCAGGTCTGGCCATCCCTTAAATACACCAGCATAAGCAGTTTCAGGTGTTTGGCTGGCTGCAAGGTTGAGTCTCTGATTGCTGGGAGCACCCGCTGGCCAGCCCTGGTACTGCAGCCCATAAGGCAGGTGAGTCCCACCATTGCTGGCCAGTCCATTCCTGACAGTACCCCCCCCTCAAGGAGCGGCCTCAGGACGCTCCAAACAGTCCTAGCTGGGCAAAATGTTCCACCGCCCGGGTCTGGTAACTGGCGGGATATCAAAGACTGGCACACCGGGCAGGACTCCGGGCAGCGGCACACCAGGCAGGACTCCGGGCAGAGGCACACCGGGCAGCGGCACACCGGGCAGCGGCACACCGGGCAGCGGCACATCGGGCTGGACTCCGGGCAGAGGCACATCGGGCAGGACTCCGGGCAGAGGCACATCGGGGCTGGACTCCGGGCAGAGGCACATCGGGATGGACTCCGGGCAGAGGCACATCGGATCACCAGGCGAAGCAGCAGGCAGCGGGCCACCAGGCGGAGCGACATGTCTCGGGCCCCCAGGCGGAGCAGCGGGCGCCGGACCCCCAGGCGAAGCGACAGGTCTTGGGCCCCCAGGCGAAGCGGCGGGCGCCGGACCCCCAGGCGGAGCAACAGGTCTCGGGCCCCCAGGTGGAGCGGCGGGCGCCGGACCCCCAGGCGGAGTGACAGGTCTCGGGCCCCCAGGCGGAGCGGCAGGCGCCGGACCCCCAGGCGAAGCGACAGGTCTCGGGCCCCCAGGCGAAGCGGCCGGCGCCGGACCCCCAGGCGGAGCGACAGGTCTCGGGCCCCCAGGCGGAGCGGCGGGCGCCGGACCCCCAGGCGAAGCGACAGGTCTCGGGCCCCCAGGCGAAGCGGCGGGCGCCGGACCCCCAGGCGGAGCGACAGGTCTCGGGCCCCCAGGCGGAGCGGCGGGCGCCGGACCCCCAGGCGGAGCGACAGGTCTCGGACCCCCAGGCGAAGCGGCGGGCGCCGGACCCCCAGGCGGAGCGACAGGTCTCGGGCCCCCAGGCGGAGCGGCGGGCGCCGGACCCCCAGGCGGAGCGACAGGTCTCGGGCCCCCAGGTGGAGCGGCGGGCGCCGGACCCCCAGGCGGAGCGACAGGCACCGAGTTACCAGGCACGACAGTGGGCTCCGAGTCAACTGGCATGACCGCTGGCACTGGGTCAGACAATGGATCGTCTGGCTGGACAGCGGGCATCGGGTCACCAGACATCAGTTCATTTGGCTCGACAGCGGGCACCGCGTCATCTGGCAAGGCAGTGGGCTCCGAGTCAACTGGCATGACCACGGGCACTGGGTCAGACATTGGATCGTCTGGCTGGACAGCGGGCATTGGGTCACCAGGCATCAGGTCATTTGGCTCAGCAGCGGGCACCGCGTCATCTGGCAAGGCAGTGGGCTCTGAGTCACCAGGCACGACAGTGGGCTCTGAGTCAATTGGCACGACAGCGGGCACCGGGTCATCAGGTACCGGATTGTCTGGCTCGACAGCGGGCTTCGGGTCACCAGGTATGACAGCGGGCACTGGGTCACCAGGCATCAGGTCATTTGGCTTGCCAGCGGGCACTGCGTCATCTGGCAAGGCAGTGGGCACCAAGTCACCAGGCACGACAGTGGGCTCTGAGTCAATTGGCACGACAGCGGGCACCGGGTCATCAGGTACCGGATTGTCTGGCTCGACAGCGGGCATCGGGTCACCAGGTATGACAGCGGGCACTGGGTCACCAGGCATCAGGTCAATTGGCTTGCCAGCGGGCACCGCGTCATCTGGCAAGGCAGTGGGCACCGGGTCACCAGGCATTGGATCGTCTGGCTCGACAGCGGGCATCGGGTCAACTGGCCTAATAGGATCATCAGGCTGGATCAGTTCATCAGGCTGGGTAGAAACATCATGCTGGGTAGAGGCATCAGGCTGAGTAGAGGCATCAGGCTGAGTAGAGGCATCAGGCTGAGTAGAGGCATCGGGCTGGGTAGAAACATCATGCTGGGTAGAGGCATCAGGCTGAGTAGAGGCATCAGGCTGGGTAGAAACATCAGGCTGGGTAGAGACATCAGGCTGGGTAGAGACATCAGGCTGAGTAGAGGCATCAGGCTGAGTAGAGGCATCGGGCTGAGTAGAGGCATCGGGCTGAGTAGAGGCATCAGGCTGGGTACAGGTATCAGGCTGGGTACAGGCATCAGGCTGGGTACAGACCTCAGGCTGAAGTGCGGGTGCCGAGGCACCAGGCTGAACCACGGAAGGCCGGTTCTCAGACAGCAGGCTGACCGGTTTGGATACTGGCAGGATGGTACTGGTTGGAAAGAATTTTCGCTTTTTTCTGGTTTTAACTACTGGGGCACTGCAAGTAAATGCAGGTCTGCAAACGAATGGAGCAGCTGGAGACAGAGAAGAGCTGGAGGATGGAACAGAGGAGTGAACAGTTGCTACAGAGGACTTCTTTACAAGGTTAAAGGCAGGATAGGTGCAGCGAGTGGGAACAGGGTACTGACATGCGGTAGATAGCAGGGCAGGAGGAGCTGTTGGGAATGCAGGAATAGAGCTTTGAGGAAATAGATTAGAAGCAGCACTGGGCTTTTGTAAGCTGACTGAGGCTGGGTGCAACAAATCTGTCCATGTCTGCAGTATGGGTTGAACAAAGCTCAGCTTACACAAAGCCTGTCTGGGGAATGACTGCACTGCGTTTATACAATCCCTTAGTATCTGTGGTGAACATGCAGAGTAACGCTCCAGAAAGTAATCCACATCATCCTCTAATAACCATACCAGGGACTCTACCTGGTCGGCACTAAATGGCGGCAAAAATTCATCCCTGCATTCGGGGGTACCAGATGAAACCAACTCCGCACAAACCTGAATCAATGGCTGCACCTCAGAGAATTCTGTGCCCTGATCTACTAGAACATGAGCGAGCCGTATACATTCTAGCAGTTGATCCCGGGGATACTCCTTCAGAGTTTGATAAGCATATTCTCTGTCATCAAACACTAGCAGATATAAATACACAACCTCATCAAGATCCATCCTTCCCATCAACAAACCAAGATGGCTTCCCTGTGCAGCCACTTCTGGTCAGGATTGGCCTTGGTGTAATGTCAGGGCTCCAGGGTATGACCAGAGGTATGTGACTGACGCAGGGAAACGCAGGCTTCAGATAAGTTATAAACAATATAATTTATTAAGGACTAACAATACAACCATAAACGCAGTGCAATACTAAAACATAACACAGTGCAAACGAACCAAACCAAACCACCCACAGATAACAGTACATACAATGCAAGCGTCGTCAGGCAGGCCGGATCATAAACAGGAGGTCAGAATGTATGGGGTAAAGCAGGAGAATGGTCAGACAAAGCCAGGGATCAGAGCAGGAGAATGGTCAGACAAAGCCAGGGATCAGAGCAGGAGAATGGTCAGACAAAGCCAGGGATCAGAGCAGGAGAATAGTCAGACAAAGCCAGGGATCAGAGCAGGAGAATGGTCAGACAAAGCCAGGGATCAGAGCAGGAGAAAGGTCAGACAAAGCCAGGGATCAGAGCAGGAGAATGGTCAGACAAAGCCAGGGATCAGAGCAGGGTCAGCAACGAATCAGACAGGAACAGGAACAGGGTTGCAGGGGTCAGCAACGAATCAGACAGGAACAGGAACAGGGTTGCAGGAACAGGATACAGGGCCCAGGAAAAACACACACCAAGGCAGAGTCTGCAGGTCTGGCCATCCCTTAAATACACCAGCATAAGCAGTTTCAGGTGTTTGGCTGGCTGCAAGGTTGAGTCTCTGATTGCTGGGAGCACCCGCTGGCCAGCCCTGGTACTGCAGCCCATAAGGCAGGTGAGTCCCACCATTGCTGGCCAGTCCTTTCCTGACAGTAACAGGCTGATTTTGGAGCATGCCTTTCAAAAAAATACATCTACCCTCTGTATCAACGAAGGACTCAGCAATGTGAATAGGCAAGCGTTTTGATGTGATTATGGATACACCTTTGGTTTTGGATTGAGTATTAGTTGCATTGTAGACGATGGGATAGGCTGGGTTTGTCAGTTTTGGAATGTTATTTGATCGAAAATGTGTTTCCTGGAGGAAAATTATGTCAGCCTTTTGCTTTTTCATTAAAAGTATAAGGCCCCTAGCACATTTAGAGAGATCAGTTTCAATGTGTTTGGATGCTCAGTTTGTTTTCAGGGAGCCATGAGTATGGGAACCATAAGTATCAGGACACAATAAAAAGCGTAGCACTAGAAATCTCTAGGGGAGGGGGTATGAGACAATTAGGGAAAATTAAAAAAATATATATATATCTATATAGTTATATAGTTATAGTTATAGTATTCTAGTATCAGATGGGGATGGGAAGGTATCCTGAGGCAGGGAGAAACCTACTATCTTGCCGATTGAGGTGAAAGGGGCTCCCGGATATAGTCAACGGAAGAAAGCCGTAGTCAGAGAGCGTATAAATAAAAAAATAATCCACTGCTGGGGGTGGAGGTATCCCTGTAGATGGGTATCCAAGAGAGTTAAGATACTTGTAAATATCTGGGAGGCATGGGCCTCACCAGGGGAGACTGTAGGCTACAGAGGGGGACCCAGATGCTGTTTGGCATAATGCACATGTGTAAGGCAGCAATAGGGATAGAAAAAGTCATAACACAAAAAGTACTGAAAATCATAGAGCAACCAGTTAAATACAATCACATAGCTATCTGAGCATAGCAGACTGAAATATGCGATAAAATCTCAAACAGGTTATTACTGAGCAGTTTTTAGAAAGGACAGCAAAAAAGAAAAAAAACACAAGATACAACAGGTGGAGACTATTAAACATATCCCATGGGGAATACCCAGAGCCAAATCGTGGAAAGGAGCAGTCGCCAGGTGGCACATGGACTTTCAAGTATAAAAAACAAGTTACACATGTGATAGGTGAGTAAGGCGTGTATCAAGCAGCTGTGGGAGGCAAGGCACTATAGGATAGCTCCAGAAACAGAGAGCAAGAGAGAGACCCAGACATAAGGATGAAAAATTATGCATAAAAACTGTGAAGCAGTCCAGCGGACTTAGCTGACTTTGGACCTGTCGCACTTTTCCTGGGCATCAGGCCTCTTGTCGCGGCCTGCGATGAGCCAATGATTTTGAGGGGCTTGTGACGGGGTGCCCCCTGCTGTCATCCGGAGGAGCTGAGTCGGTGTTGGAAGGCCACTGACGTCTCTGTCTATGAAGCTGAAAGTCCATTCTGTCCTCAGGTGGAGGAGTGCGAAGGATAGAGGTGGGATGAAATTCACTGTACCATTCAGGGATGTGAGGTGTTGGAATGTCCAGCGTTTCACAGAAGAGCTGAAGATCTTCAGGAACACAGAGTAGCGCCGTGCGTCCAAGCGCAGAAGCAGAGAGACCAAAAGGGAACCTCCATCGGTAGTGTATGCCCTGTGATCTAAGGATGTCCAATAGAGGGCGGAGTAAACTGGCCCTCTGATCTAAGTTTGGGGTCTCCAAACTTTCTAAACAAAGCATATTCATGTGTTAGAATGGCCCAGTCACAGTCCAGACAGAAATCCAATGGAGAATCTGTGGCTAGACCTGAAAATTGCTGTTCGCAGACGCTCTCCATCTAATAACAGAGCTTGAGTGATTCTGCAAAGAAGAATGGGCAGAAATGTCCCTCTGTAGATGTACAAAGCTGGGAGAGTTGTCCCCAAAAAGACTTGCAGATGGAATTGCAGCCAAAGGGGGTCCTACAAAATACTGAATCCAGGGGGCCAAATACAAATGCCGCCACACTTTTCACAGATTTATTGGTCACAAATGTTGGAACCATTTCTCATTTTCCTTCCAATTCACAATTATGTGCCACGTTGTGTTGGTCTATCACATCCAATCCCAATAAATACATTGTAATGTGACAACATGGGGGACATTTCAGGGGGGGAATACATTGTAACATGACAACATGGGGAACATTTCAGAGGGGGAATACATTGTAACATGACAACATGAGGGACAATTCAGTCGTGAGGAAGACTTTTTTAAGGCACTGTATATATCACTGATATCTGTACACTGAGTGTTATTCCTTATATATAACACTGATATCTGTACACTGGGTGCCACTCAGTGTACAGATATCACTGTTTTATATAGGGAATATAGAATAGAAGATTACTATTAACCCCTTGCCTACTGGCACTTATACCCCCTTCCTGCCCAGGCCAATTTTCAGCTTTCAGCTCTGTCACACTTTGAATGACAATTGCGCGGTCATGCAACACTGTCCCCGTATGAAATTTTTATCATTTTTTTGGAGACAGATAGAGCTGTTTTTGGTGGTATTTAATCACCTCTGGGATTTTATTTTTTGCTAAACTAACCAAAAAAACAACTGAAAATTTTGAAAAAAAAGTTTTTTCTTAGTTTCTGTTATAAAATTTTTTAAATGAATAATTTTTCTCCTTCACTGATGTGCGCTAATGAGGCTGCAGTGATGGGCACTGATAAGGCGGCACTGATGGGCATTGATAGGTGGCACTGATGGGCACTGATGAGGACGCACTGGTAGGTGGCACTGATGGGCATTGACAGACATCACTGATGGGCACTGAAAGGCAGCACTCATATATGGCACTGATAGCCGGCACTGATAGGCAGAGCTGACTGGCATTGTTAGGTGGCACTGACGGGCACTGATAGGCGGCACTGATTGGCAGCACTCATAGGCAGCACTGACTAGCACTGATAGGCAGCTCAGATGGGCACTGATATGTGGCATTTATGTGCACTGGTAGGCACTGATATGTGGCATTGATTGGCACTGATATGTGGCATTGATTAGCAATGATATGTGGCATTGATGTGCATTGATTGGCACTGACAGGTGGCATTGACGGACACTGACAGGTGACATTAATGGACACTGACAGGTGGCACTGATGGGGCTACACTGATCATCATGGCTCTGATCAGTGCCCTGATGATCAGTGTAGATGTCCCCTCTGAGGAATGCTGATTACCGGCTCTCCTCTCCTCACGAGCTGTCAGCTGTCAGCGATAACCGGCATTCCTTATTTGCATGTGATCAGCTGTGATTGGACACAGCTGATCACATGACCGAGCTGACGTCTTCGGCTCTTTCCGCTGATCAGTGATCCGCTGTGTCCCAGGGACACAGGGCACCACTGATCGTTGGAGTGGGATGACATCATATGTTGTCCTCCTAGAACAAGAGAACTGCCGCCCACCTGTCGTTTCCTTATATGGTGGGCGGAAGGCGGTTAAGCTGCAGTGCTGTCAGTGTCACCGGGGTCGGGGGATTACACACTGACCTGCTGCAGGATACAGGGCAGGTCAGCACAACAATGACTCCGCTCTCTTCTCTGGCCGCCCATCCTGTAGCAGGGATGTGGGACCTGACCCTCTGAGGAAACTCTGAGGAGAGGTCTCCGAAGTGCCTGCTGCGGTGCTGCCCCGTTGCAACACTTCCTTTTGTTCCTCCTTTCAGCAGCGGCATATCCAGAGGACGGACTGAGCCTCTCATGGGGTCCTCTAGTGACCCTGGGCCCTCGGGTAGTGCCCAAGTGCCCAAATGGTCAGTCCGCCCCTGAGCATATTACATCCTTCAGTGGGTCTATCTCTTGCCCCTTTGGCCGCAGTGCATGGTGGATGTATTCCATCTTGATCACAGAGTCAGGGGGTCTGTCTAGAAGCCCATTAAATCATGCTGCGACTTTGATCTTGCTCAATAGATTCAGGGAGACCCTGAAGTCTTGGATTATTTCTGCTCCCCGGTTGTCCAAGTCTTCTATATGGTGGTGTAATTCTTGCATCTACAAGAATTACACGAATGAGCATCTACGTTCTGAAACAACTAGTGTATGTGAGCTTCCTGGCGGCTAGTAGTCATTTCCCTTTCTTGTACTCTGTCAGCGATGGCCTGTATATCATGGCGCAAATCTGTAATAGCCGCTGTAAATGTCCCATTAATGTCCGCAGCTAGATTATGCAGGTGACTCAGGTTCAATGGGCGCTGTATAGAGTGCCCGGGTGGGGAATGATAATGACTGGAGCGTGGTATGTGTGTCATGGAGACGTGCAGGAGGGCTGGCTGCCGCCATGTTGCATTGCTGTGTACAGAAGAGCTCTGGGATTTGCTTACCCAGCTGTGTCCCTGAGTCCCGCAGGGACCACAAGCAGGATATGGAGCTGCCACGGGAGGATTTCCTCATTGCAGGGGCGTCTGGATTCCCGTTAGCACAGGTGATAGTACCCTGGAGAGGCTGGAGCTCGTGTGCTAAGCGGCCATCTTGGTCCACGGCTTGGACACGCCCCCCCAATGTTTTCATTTTTATGTTTGTGCCTGAAGAGGTGCACATGCCCTCTCTTTTGAAGGCACCTCTCCAGATTCTCTGGTGAGTCTTCTTTATTCCTGGAACTTTGAGGTCAAGGTCAGGTTGTCTACCTTACACAATTTGAGATAGTTTATTTTTGTATTCAGCTGTTTGTTGCTGTTCTTTTGACATTTTTTATCTTTTGTCTATGTTTTTCTGATTTTTCACTTCTTTACTTTCACTTCTAGTCCACCTTTACTTCCTCCTTTGAGGGTTGCTTCCAGATCTTTTGGGTCTTCATACTGTCTGCCCGGAAGGAGGGTCCATGTGGGTGTCAGGGCAGGAGCTGAGGAACGGACAGGCAGGCCTAACAATGTAACGCACTGGCTGACGACAACCACCACCCACAGACCAAAGTCCCTCAGGGCGCGGAGTCTAAGTCCCAGGCTGCCCTTCACCAGGGCCCCTGATGGTGGGGATGGACTTGACGCAGCCAGGAACCAGGTCGCGGCCCCCGAGACACCTCAGCTGCGGTAATGGCCGCCGCCAATGGCGTGTAGCTGGTGGAAGAAACAAAAGAGTAGTCAGACAAGCCGGGGTCAACAACAACAAGACAAAACAGTACAGGACAGCAGACGAGAATCACAGGTCACAAGCCGGGTTCAGCAACAGAGGGTCAGATCAAAGGAGAATACAAAGAATAGTCAAGTCACAAGCCGAATCAGAATACCAGGAGAGTCACGAGAGTCAGAACAGAGTAATAGTGACACAAAGACACAAGCCACAAGTGCAAAGAGCATGTGCGGGCCACAGGCTTATATGTCATCAGCCACGCCCCTCTGGGGGGTGGACCTCAGAGACCTGAAGACATAAAAAGGATTCCCATCATGCACAGCAGAATCCAAGATGGACGCCAGCACATGGAGTAACATAAGGTAGGAAAAGGTAGGACCTTGACAGTGGGTGAGTACCTTTAGCATCTTTCAGACCTCTTCCAATATCTACCTTAAATACTACAGATACCACCAAACCACTGGTTTTGCATAAAGTGCAGAGCCTCAATCCTTCTTTAAAGCATATCAAAGCTTTCACTTACTGTCGTGTTCTGGACTCTGATATTGTGAACTTACAGGAAATCCACTTTCCTTAATCTTTTCCCCCAAAATATCTCCACAAAAATTTCACTAATTTTTATTACACCAATGCAACTGAGAAAAATTTTGGAGTGGTTTTATATCTGTCTAAGTGAATATCCTTTAAAGAATCAAAAGTGATTAGGGACAAAGAGTAGCATCTATTAATAGTAAATAGCTACCTGGGAGAGAGCTTGATATTTTCTTGTTTATTACGCATGGAACTCTGACAAACTTCTCTTCTAGACGCTCTCATTGGAATTTGAAGGAAGGTTAACTATAGCCAGTGATTCTAACCAAGCAATAGATCATATTTTGGAAAAGTTCCACTTCATTATTTATAAACACCCTCCCAAATGTAACCATAAATTGGTAAATTTTCTTATCAATATGATTTGTGCTTGGAGGGAGGCCAATCCAACTAAAATGGACTGCTCTTTTTACTCCATGCCTCATAAACAATACACTAGGATAGATATCCTTTATATCTTTAGCTCTGGCTTCTAATCTATTATCAGCCAAGATCTTTTCAACCCATGTTCCTACCCTGAGACAGTAGTTGCCTTTTTCTCTGATTTAACATCTTAAAGACCCCATTGAAATCTGAATGTAATGCCCAAATGCCTGTTAGGTAATTATTCCAGCTGTTTTGATATAGCTTTCCATCTTAAAAATGTTTTGGAGGCAAACAGAGTGAAGGACACATGTCCTTCCGAAACTAAATAAAGCATGTAACAAATTATTTGAGAGTAAAATAAAGAATACAACACCATGATTAGCCGGCAAAAAGAACTCATGACCCTGCCCTTTTTGGCAAAAGAGAACACACATGCATCAAATTAAATATGTGCTTATAACCACAAGAGCAGAAAAGTCCTTAAGATGGGCAAGTCATTCATTTTCTACTTGGAAGGACAAACCAGTATCTCTTTAGCTTAAAAAACTAAATTCTAGACCCCAAACTCACACCGTACTTAAACTTAGAGATGATATTCTATTGCCAAATCCCCAAACCCTCAATGGATTCTCTATCTATACCACACTTTATTAAAAACCTGCAAGCTCCATCCACACTCCCCTTAAGAGTATCCTAACATTCCTAAGGGCTTGTTCACAGTTGACTTTATTTCTAACTCTTGCCTCTTTAACGCTCCTCAAACGCTCCCCAAATGCCTCATGAGCTGTTTTGAGGCGGTTGATAGGCATTTGCCAAGTGTTAAAACCGCACCACAAATGCCTATAATGAAGTTAAATGGTATTAATGCTCCACAACCGCCTCGCAACCGTGTAGCAACCGCACCACAAACGCCTGCCAGGCGTTTGCGGAGGCACCATAGAATGGGAGGCTTCAACTCCTCCTGACTCAGTTTTGCTGCAACACGACGCTAACGCTTCAGTGTGAACAGCACTGTGTGCTGCCATGTGCAGAATTTTCATAGACAGTTGAGAAGCAGAGGCGGACTGACAACTCATGGGGCCCCCGGGCAATAGGGGATCATGGGGCCCCTGTGTCCTTGCCCAAACTCAAAAAAGCCTATGAAAAAGGTACCAGGGGCATCTCATGGGGCCCCCTACAGACCCCGGATCCTCGGGCAGTGCCCGAGTTTCCAAATGGTCAGTCCGCCCCTGTTGAGAAGCATTAAAAACGCTTCCCAAATGTCTGTCTGACGCCTGCTGACAAAACTAGTGTGAACTGAGCCTAAAGATTCCAACCCTTAGAATCCAAAATATTGAATTTGTGGATCAACCATTATCCAGCGACTAATTACACAGAGTCATCAGGACTTTAAAACTAAACAAATCCCATGTTCGAGATGAACTCTCTGATATTTACTATAAACAATTCTTGGATCTTTTAGTTTCCCATTTTGTGCTATACTTCAACTACTTAAAGTTCTGGAAGGGAGTATTCCTCAAGATGAAAATAAGGCTTTTATTAGTGTTACCCCCAAGCCCGACAAGGACACTACAGATGTCATTAATTACAGACCAATATCTCTGATCAACTGTGACCTCAAAATACGTATTAGACATGTGCAGTTTGTGTCATTTTGAATCGAAATTCAGAAGAATTTTCCGTCATTCGGAGATTCGGATGTATCCGAATTCCAAACTACAATAGTAATGAATTTAAATGAATCTGAAAAAAACAAAAACAAAATTCGGCTGAAATTTTAATCGATTTGAATTTGAAAACACATTCAAATACAAATTCAAATGTGAAAACAAATTCAAAAACCAATTCAAAAACAATAATAGAATAAAATATAACAGAAAATAAAGACATAGAAAATAATAGAATAGAAAATAAAAGAATAGAATAGAAAAGAATAGAGGAAAAAAGACATAATAGAAAATAAAAGAATAGGACAGAATACAGTAGAAAATAATAGAGTAAAACAGAACAAAATAGAATGGAAAATAAAGAAATAGAAAATAATAGAATCCATTGGAATAGAATAGAAAAGTAAGGAATAGAAAATAACAGAATCCATTAAAATAGAATAGAAAATATTACAATAGAAAATATAATAATAGAATAGAAAAGAATATAAAGGATTAGAATAGAAAATCAAAGAATAGAATACAAAAGAATAGAGCAGTGGTTCTCAACCTTTCTAATGCCGCGACCCCTTAATACAGTTCCTCATGTTGTGGTGACCCCCAACCATAAAATTATTTTCATTGCTACTTCATAACTGTAATTTTGCAGTGGGAGGAGTAGTGCCATGTCATTGGTGTCAGTGGAAGGAGTAGTGCCCCATCACTGATGTCAGTGGGATGAATAGTGCCCCATTGTTGGTATCAGTGGGAGGAATAGTGCCCCATCGTTGGTATCAGTGGGAGGAATAGTGCCCCGTCATTGGTATCAGTGGGAGGAATAGTGCCCCGTCATTGGTATCAGTGGGAGGAATAGTGCCCCATCGTTGGTATCAGTGGGAGGAATAGTGCCCCATCACTGATGTCAGTGGGATGAATAGTGCCCCATCACTGGTGTCAGTGGGAGGAATAGTGCCCCATCACTGATGTCAGTGGGATGCATAGTGCCCCATCGTTGGTATCAGTGGGAGGAATAGTGCCCCATCACTGATGTCAGTGGGATGAATAGTGCCCCATCACTGGTGTCAGTGGGAGGAATAGTGCCCCATCACTGGTGTCAGTGGGAGGAATAGTGCCCCATCACTGGTGTCAGTGGGAGGAATAGTGCCCCATCACTGGTGTCAGTGGGAGGAATAGTGCCCCATCGTTGGTGTCAGTGGGAGGAATAGTGCCCCATCGTTGGTGTCAGTGGGAGGAATAGTGCCCCATCGTTGGTGTCAGTGGGAGGAATAGTGCCCCATCGGTGTCAGTGGGAGGAATAGTGCCCCATCGTTGGTGTCAGTGGGAGGAATAGTGCCCCATCGTTGGTATCAGTGGGAGGAATAGTGCCCCATCGTTGGTATCAGTGGGAGGAATAGTGCCCCATCGTTGGTATCAGTGGGAGGAATAGTGCCCCATCGTTGGTGTCAGTGGGAGGAATAGTGCCCCATCGTTGGTGTCAGTGGGAGGAGTAGTGCCCCATCATTGGTGTCAGTGGGGGGAGTAGTGCCCCATCATTGGTGTCAGTGGGGGGAGTAGTGCTCCATCACTGGTGTCAGTGGGAGGAGTAGTGCCCCATCACTGGTGTCAGTGGGAGGAGTAGTGCTCCATCACTGGTGTCAGTGGGAGGAATAGTGCCACATCATTGGTGTCAGTGGGAGGAATAGTGCCCCATCATTGGTGTCAGTGGGAGGAGTAGTGCCCCATCATTGGTGTCAGTGGGAGGAGTAGTGCCCCATCATTGGTGTCAGTGGGAGGAGTAGTGCCCCATCATTGGTGTCAGTGGGGGGAGTAGTGCCCCATCATTGGTGTCAGTGGGGGGAGTAGTGCTCCATCACTGGTGTCAGTGGGGGGAGTAGTGCCCCATCACTGGTGTCAGTGGGAGGAGTAGTGCTCCATCACTGGTGTCAGTGGGAGGAATAGTACCACATCATTGGTGTCAGTGGAAGGAATAGTGCCCCATCATTGGTGTCAGTGGGGGGAGTAGTGCCCCATCATTGGTGTCAGTGGGGGGAGTAGTGCCCCATCATTGGTGTCAGTGGGAGGAATAGTGCCCCATCACTGGTGTCAGTGGGGGGAGTAGTGCCCCATCTCTGGTGTCAGTGGGAGTAGTGCCCCATCACTGGTGTCAGTGGGAGGAATAGTGCCACATCATTGGTGTCAGTGGGAGGAATAGTGCCCCATCATTGGTGTCAGTGGGAGGAATAGTGCCCCATCATTGATGTCAGTGTGGTGGAGGGGAGAATAGTGCCCCATCATTGGCGTCAGTGGGGGGAGTAGTGCTCCATCACTGGTGTCAGTGGGGGGAGTAGTGCCCCATCACTGGTGTCAGTGGGAGGAGTAGTGCTCCATCACTGGTGTCAGTGGGAGGAATAGTGCCACATCACTGGTGTCAGTGGGAGGAATAGTGCCCCATCATTGGTGTCAGTGGGAGGAGTAGTGCCCCATCATTGGTGTCAGTGGGAGGAGTAGTGCCCCATCATTGGTGTCAGTGGGAGGAGTAGTGCCCCATCATTGGTGTCAGTGGGGGGAGTAGTGCCCCATCATTGGTGTCAGTGGGGGGAGTAGTGCCCCATCATTGGTGTCAGTGGGGGGAGTAGTGCTCCATCACTGGTGTCAGTAGGGGGAGTAGTGCCCCATCACTGGTGTCAGTGGGAGGAGTAGTGCTCCATCACTGGTGTCAGCGGGAGGAATAGTGCCCCATCATTGGTGTCAGTGGGAGGAATAGTGCCCCATCATTGGTGTCAGTGGGGGGAGTAGTGCCCCATCATTGGTGTCAGTGGGGGGAGTAGTGCCCCATCACTGGTGTCAGTGGGGGGAGTAGTGCCCCATCACTGGTGTCAGTGGGAGTAGTGCCCCATCACTGGTGTCAGTGGGAGGAATAGTGCCACATCATTGGTGTCAGTGGGAGGAATAGTGCCCCATCATTGGTGTCAGTGGGAGGAATAGTGCCCCATCATTGATGTCAGTGTGGTGGAGGGGAGAATAGTGCCCCATCATTGGGGTCAGGGGGGGGGGGGAAATAGTGTCCCATCGTTGGTGTCAGTGGGGGGGGAATAGTGCCCCATCGTTGGTGTCAGTGGGGGGAGGAATAGTGCCCCATCATTGATGTCAGTGTGGTGGAGGGGAGAATAGTGCCCCATCATTGGGGTCAGGGGGGGGGAAATAGTGCCCCATCGTTGGTGTCAGTGGGGGGAGGAATAGTGCCCCATCGTTGGTGTCAGTGGGGGGAGGAATAGTGCCCCATCGTTGGTGTCAGTGGGGGGAGGAATAGTGCCCCATCGTTGGTGTCAGTGGGGGGAGGAATAGTGCCCCATCGCTGGTGTCAGTGGGGGGAGGAATAGTGCCCCATCGTTGGTGTCAGTGGGGGGAGGAATAGTGCCACATCGTTGGTGTCAGTGGGGGGAGGAATAGTGCCACATCGTTGGTGTCAGTGGGGGGAGGAATAGTGCCCCATCGTTGGTGTCAGTTGGGGGAGGAATAGTGCCCCATCGTTGGTGTCAGTTGGGGGAGGAATAGTGCCCCATCGTTGGTGTCAGTGGGGGGAGGAATAGTGCCCCATCGTTGGTGTCAGTGGGGGGAGGAATAGTGCCCCATCGTTGGTGTCAGTGGGGGGAGGAATAGTGCCCCAACGTTGGTATTAGTGACACAAATGATGGGGCACTATTCCTCCCACTGACACCAATGATACTTACTTTGCTGACCCCTGCTCCAGCCTGGGCTCGCTCTCTCACTTACCTGTCAGCTGTCTTCCTTCTCTGGCCGCTCTCCTCTTCACTCGCTCCGGCAGTTCCTTGGTTTTCTTTGATGTACGCGCGCTGCCGCTCGGCTCCTCCTCTCCAAGCTCCACCTCCTCGCCGGTGATTGGCCGCCTGTGTGCCTCTCCTGAGCTACAGTTCCGGTGGCCAATCAGCGGCGAGGAGGCGGAGCTGCTGAGCGATCCCGGAGGTGTGGCCAGGTGACAGCAGCGTATCATCCCGCCCACACATCGCCGGAGACTGCAGCGGTGTCTCGGTTCCTAAGACCATCGGAAATATGTGTTTTCCGATGGTCTTAGGCGACCCCTGGGAAATGGTCGTTCGACCCCCAAAGGGGTCGCAACCCCCAGGTTGAGAACCGCTGGAATAGAGTAAAACAGAGCAAAATAGAACAGAAAATAAAGGAATAGAATAGAAAAGATTAGAATAGAATATATTAGAATAGAGAATCAAAGAACAGAATAGACTAGTATAGAAAAACAATAGAATAGAATAAAATAGAAAGAATGTAAGTGTCTTCCGAATTTTGAATAGAATGAATTCGAATTCAAACAGAATACATTAAAATAGAATATAAATAATAGAAACAAATAGAATAGATTAGACCATACTAAATTACTTTACAAAATATTGTGAGCTGTGCTATGCTGACGTGAGCAGTGATCAACAAAGGTGCTGTGAAATTTTGCTGAAGTAGGAATTTCCAATATGGTCACGCAACTCTTCATATAGCCCATATACCATCAAAAACACATATGGATTGTGGATTATGGATTGTAAAATTAGAATTATTATCAAATCTGTTAGAATTATTTTTGAATTTGTTAAAATTATTTTTAAATCTGTTTGAAATGTTGAATTCGGTCGAATTCGAATAAACAAAACTAATTCCGAAAAACAAATCAAACTAATTTAACTAATCAAATGAAACAAAATTAGTCAAATAACAAAAAGAAACAAAACAATTTTTTTTGTGTTTTGCACATGTCAAATGCATTTTAAAGCTCTAGCATCGCATTTCAACTCCTTCCTGGAGCATTACACACACAACGATCAATTGGGTTTCATTTGTTATTACCAGACGCTAGATCATATGTGCTGTAAATCACCTACCTTTTCAACTTGTAGAACTGCCCTGACATCCTTGATAGGGAACATAGATTTTCCGCGTGATGTTACCCCTGAATTAAACCAATTTTGGTCAGAAAATGTTTCAACCAAGGGAACTTTCATTCTAAAACAAAGATATTGACTCAGATAGACACACTACATTTTCCTTGGTAGATTTACCTTCAAATTCATCACTTCCTGAATTGCTTCAAACATAATTATACCTGTTCTTTGGCCCTCACACTCATTGAATTTCTTGGATTTATTCCACAGTAATATACTCTTTTTGCTCTTCGGCTCCTATCCTTAAACAAAAATGAGAGAAGGAATTACAGATCTCATTAACAGACGAACAATGGACCAACACCTGTCAGGTCGCTCATAGCAGTTCATGTAGTATGAGAATTCAAGAGATTAATTACAAAATTCTTTCATTTTGGTATAGAGCTCCTATGAGATTGAATAAAATAAACCCACTCATTTGAAAGATTTGTTGGTGATGCTCAAGGGACAGTGGTTCTTTGAGCCACATGTTTTGGTATTACACACCACTACAAACCTGGAAAAAATGAATTTACTGAATAGGCAAGTCACAGGTCTGAACCTCCCTTATTCCCCAGAAATCTTCTTACTACATGTTGAAACAGATGCTTTCAATCTCCCTCCTAAACATTTGACCAGAGACTTGATAAATGCAGAATACCTTTAGATCCCTAGATTTTGGAGATCTTCCAAGGTTCCTTCTCTGAAGGCGTGGATAACACATGTAGACCATATTCATGATATGGAATCCATTATGCACTACAAACTGGCCATACATTATACAATTTTCTTGAGATTTTTGGTTTAGATTTACCAAAAACCATATAACAGGAGGTCAAACCTAAACACTTTCAATTGTATCCAATTAAGCAGGCCCTTGCACTACATAGTTGAGGGTAAATCTAAAGGAAATTGAGCAGAAAATTGTAAGAAAATTGTATAGTGTATAGCCAGCCTAAATCACTTCAATAACACATGGCAGGCAAGGAAAACCTTACAATCCTCTGAAACCAATAAAACCATCAAAGGACTGAAATACATTTAGGTTAATAAGGTATCATTGATTAATTTTGAAAGGAAATGTAATGACCAAAGTGGCTCCTATTTTCTCGACATCTTGGTACCCATCTACCTCTCCCATTCTCCATCAGTTAACTGCGTTTTCCCCTATCATGCCAGTTTTTATCTCTCCTTTCTACTTTCTTTGGGTCACCCCCCCTCCCCCCCAAGATCAGAATGCATATCTCTTCTACCTGACACACAAGACAACTAAAGCCTAAAGTGGAGGGGGTACCTGAATTCTCTGGACAATATTGGGGCACACAATGAATTAGGTGTTTTGGAGGTTATGCATTTTGAGGTTTTTTTGTTTTTTCCTATTCATTATCCTCTCCCCCTCCCTACCTTCCCCCTCTCTCTCTCCCTACCCTTCCTTTTTTCCCTTCTTGTACACTTAAACTCAACTGGACATTCTTTGAACAGCTTTGTCTTTGTACCACTACAGGGTTTGCAGAATCAATGCTTAACCAACCTTCATGTGAGATCTTGTATTGTTAACATAGCTTGTGTGCAAGATCTGTTTTAATTGAGCTTTCTGTGATATCCCTTCATGCATATTAGAAGTATTATTTTTGTTTATGTTTCACTGTAAAAATAAATAAATAAATAATATATTTTAAAAAATATATATATATATATATATGTAAATCCCCAGCTCTTATTTTGCCTGTCCACTCTCGGTGGGATTCTGCACTACATAGAGAAGTTACACTTTTGTCTCTAGATCTCCATAAAGCGTTGATACCTTCTCTAGTCTCAGTCCAGCAATTTAATTCATAGTGCAAATAGAGAGACTCATGCATCCAAAATAACCTCTTAAACCAATAAGTAAGTCCTAGCAGGCTTTTATATCATTTTGTAGATCTACTGTTTTCCTGTCTACCCTTGGTTGGATTCTCCGCTGCATAGAGAAGTTACTCTTTTGTCTCTAGATCTCCATAGAGCATTGATATCTTCTCTATTCACTCAAGTAAGTCTTAGCAGGCTTTTATATCATTTTGTAGATCTACTGCTTTCAATACAAAAACCACTCCTCAAAAGGTCTCAGGATAATACTCAATCTGGATTAACACAAAATGGGTAGGAAGGAAGAAGATGACCATAATACTACAACCAATTTATTAAGAGTTAAAAACAAAATCCATTAAAATCAGTCAGACAACATAAGTGCTCAGCCAGTGCTATGACAAATCAGCTCAATCTCTTCCGGGTTCCAACACTCCACATCACTATTTCCTCATGTGAGTGCCTGACCACAATGCATGAAGATGTCAATGTGTTGTAGCCCTGTCCAACTAGTTTAAATTACAGACAAACTTCCTCAGGAGTGGTAACAGCACTATCTTGTCCATTGGTATAAATAACCACATTATACATTTGCATATTTGCACAAATATGTTAATGGAGACAGACCTGGGACAGGCTCACTTTAACATTATTAAAAAAAAACTTGCAGTCAGCCATGACACCTCCTCCTGAGATGCATCCAAAAGGTAAGAAGTTTTCTTTTAATTTTATAGGCATGCTGCATGAATGGGAACATATAAAAAACCAATAGTGGGTCTTTCTCAAACTGACTGCAAATGTAGAATTATGCTTTAAGGCCTTTTGTGTAAGAGCCGAAAATTCATAGGAAAAGGTTTGAGTAGAAGGGCCTAAGCAGGTGATATAATTTCCAACTATTCTTATGACAGAAAATGAGTTTGCTTCATTTTAAAATGCAGAACCTCTTAAACGTTTCATGTTCATTAATGTTGTCAACCTGGGGGAATTCTAGGTAGTATCTCTGCTTTCTAGACTAGATTAATAAATATGTGAAAAGGCCATCTATTGCCACAGCATGTTCTGATACTGTTTTGGCTGTCATCAGAGAATGCACCTCCTGTCATTCTTCACATACACCACTAGACCTTTCTTAGGTTTCATGCTTAATTTTATGCAGATGAAAGAAGACACGTAACCAAGCGTTCTTATTGAATTGCCATAGGTTTAATTAGAAAATCATTTTTACTTGTATAATGCTAATCTGCCATATAAAACTAATACAAAATGCATAATCATCTTTTTTTCTTATATAAGCAACGTTAAACATTGATGAATGTAATATCTTTTAACAGTACACAACAATACAATTTCTCCAGATTACATGTGTGTATTTTCTACTTAATGGCTAACCTATTTTGAAACTGGCATGACAAGAAATTCAATAAAATGTCACAATTTTTGTATTGCAATTCATTAACAGTCTATCTATATCTATATCTATTTTTTATTTTTTTCACACAACATTTAAACAGCATTCACCCAAGATTGAGGTCTTTTCCATCTGGATTCGATTGTAGGATGTGTGAATGCTGAGCGAAAGTTGTATGAATATTTTGCAAAAAATGTTAAAAAGTTACCAGACCTTCACTGCAAACTTTAAGCTCTGGAGAAAATTCCCTTTTGAAGTGCAACTTCCCTTGCAAAGTCAACAGCCTATTTTCCTTTAGTAAATTCACCCTGTTGCTTAAAAAATTAATTGGCACAGCTGGATATTTTTTTTTAAAAAACAACCTTTACTTTTTATTATATTTTTAACCACTTGCCCTATAGATGATTTACCCCCCTTTCCTGACCAGGCCATTTTTTTGCAATATGGCGCTGCTTTACTTTAACTGACAATGGCACGATCATGCAATGCTGTACATAAATTAAATGTATGTTTTTCCCACAAAATAGAGCTTTCTTTTGGTGGTATTTTATCACCTCTGTGGTTTTATTTTATGCGCTATAAACAAAAAAAGACCGTCAATTTTGAAAAAAAAAAAAAACAATATTTATGACTTTTTGCTATTAAACATGTCCAGTGAAAAAATGTTAAAAATCTAATTTCATCATAAATTTAGGTCAAAATTTATTCTGTACCATGACTTTGCTACAAAAAAAAAATCCCAATACATGTGAAAGTTATAGCGTCTACAAATGGCAGTATATATACTGGAATTTTTTTTTATACTAGTAATGGTGGCGATCAGCAACTTATATGGGACTGCGTCAGGCATTCTGATACTGGGTGGGAACTGACTAACTGCCACTGACATCCCCAGTGATGCTAATACAGTGATCAGTGCTAATAAAAAGCACTGACACTGTACTAATGGCACTGGGCAGGAAGGGGTTAACTTTTGAGCAATCAAAGGGTTAATTGTGTGCTGTGTGTAATATAAATAAAAGTGCAGCGCTAAGTAATAAATCTGAAAATTGTCCGTGAGGAAGTGGCAGAAATGCGCACTCACCAGAAGGCGGATATATATAAGCAGTATATATCAAAAGCTCATGGATCCTCGGTCAAGAAGAAACAGGTCTGGTCACTGTGGATTGGCCTTTCCTTTCCTCAAGGGTGCAGAGCAAATTCTTCCTCCTCTTAGGTGGATGCTTAAATTCCTAATAAGGACTCTGCAAAGAGGTACTCCTCTCTCCCCCTGCCGTTTCCTCAGCTCCCGGCTCCCCCGCTCCTCACATGTAAACACAACTGGATGGGCACACCGCACTGCTGTGCAGAGAAATACAAAACAGCATGTCCTTGCTGGCAGGAGAGAGGCCTGTGTTGTTTACACCCAAGTATCTCCCCTGTCAGCTTTGCACGGCGATCTCCGGGTGCCGGAGGGGAATCTCCGGCCAGGACCTGGTGATTGACGTGCCTAGCCACCAATGGTGGCACGCGTAGGGCAGCGTGCACGAGCGCGCTCCCTACCCAGAAATGCAAATCACGTATATATACATGATTTTGCCGAACTGTAGCAGTATTTCTGCTATAGGGCAGCGGGCAAATGGTTAAACAAGTTGTATCTAAAAAGGCCATTGTATAAGAATATTTTAACTGTGTACTTAGAGATCCCCTGTGTGACGGACACTTGATCGCTGCCACCAATATGCGACAATCCCACGATCGCTGTCACCAATATGTGACGGGCGCGGCGTCAGACCCCAGCCCTTCTCACCAAACTCGTGACCGAAGGACTAGCCAATCTAAAACTGCGCTGTTACGTGCGTAACAATGCCACACCCAGCTGCACCCTGCACAACGATTTTCCAGCTAATTGGGCCACAATCGATGTACCGCAGCCTGAATGTGATTGTTACTAGATCAGGTTAATTACGCAATTAACCCTTCACACTGCCACCACCTCCTTTTGTACAGAGAAAGAGGAAACTCGGCAATATCAGCTATAACACTATAGTGATTGAGATAATCGTCGGTATAAAACGGTCACCGCAGGCCGGTTATACAGAGGGTTAAACACACAGTAGCGTTCTCTTTAGAGGCAGGAATTCGTAAATTGCAATTAAGAGCTTTAGAAACAGTTCAACACTTTCAGAAGGAAAAATGTATTACTAAAAGGTCAAAGGGGTGCAATAAAAATATTTACAGGAAAAGATGTAACTAAGATATATATATATATATATATATATATATATATATATATATATATATATAAATATACAGAGACCAACAGCACAGCAAAGAGATATCAGAGAGAGGTGAAAGGGTTAAGGTACTTGCCAAAGTCCTGGGTTAGCAGATCCAAGTGTCAGAGCGAAAGGGCGCGGGTCTCCCCAGGTGGTACTGATGTTAAAATGGGAGACGTCTTCAACTTCACTCTTAGGTCTGACAGCCCAATTTGTAGTTCCCCAGCAGGGGGTGTCTCTGAAGTTAAGGACCAATACCCCGTTTAGGGCGTGGAGGTCTTGGCATAGCCCTAAACTAGAACCAAAATCTTGTTTAGTTCATATTTTGGCTCACAACTTTTCCTATACACAAGTGACACTCCACCCGCGGGTAAATTATGATGCAGACACGTCTGAGGATTGATTAGATATGATTTATGAAATTATACACTGAATGGTTCCCAAGATCTACTTTTCTGCTTTCCTATGTATTCGAGACAAGGAGAGTGATCCATCAAATTGTTTGTCTCCTCTTAGCCAATCTGACGATATGTCTGGCTTTTATGTAAGTCTCTCATACTGCAAGATATGAAACATAGGGGAAAAATGGATTTTGAAAAGTGTTTATCTGATTCGTGCTTCCTTGGAATGCCTTGAACTCCTGGGAAAGCTTGCCTTATCTTATACGAGGTGTTATATGGTGCACCTCGCCCAGACAGCCAGGCACCTACCTCAAAAATGTTTTATAGCTCTGGGGTTCCCTGCTGTGCTGGCCTGCCAGTGACACACAACCAGCACACACATACTGGCCAAATGTCTCTGTGCCTCTCAGATAGGGAGGGGGAGGGAGTGAGGGGAGAAAATGGAGATTCTTAACAAAATGGAGGCTGTGTCCTGCCTCTGGTGTGCACATTCGCGACACCCTGCATCTGAACTGTTAAACCAAAAAGTTGTTAATTGGATAAACCGAGGAAAAATAAATTGGCATAAAAAAGTGCTCAGACCAGCTTCATAAATGAACAAACCTGTCAGATTCAATAACTCCCTTAAAAAAACAACAGAATATTGTTCTCATCCTTTTTCTTAACAGGTCATGCTATAATCTAGCTAACAGAATATGTAAATGGTCCCACACTAATGTCCTTTATCAGACACATAGATGAAATAAAACAACCAATTTTACAAGCTGTTTCTACAATGTGCTACGTGCTGTGACATAATCACCCAGGTGATTTTGCTGCTTACAGATGGCGGTAAAGTTAGTCCCCTACTCCTACCAATGGATAAGCCCTGATTGCACACTGTGAAAATGTCACATGACTTTAAAACGCATTAAGCCCTCAGCAATTTTTTTTGGGTTAATGAATTGGTCACAACAAAATAAACATTCATCAATAAACTATTTGTTAAAATTAATTTCCCAGCACTTGCAGTAACTGTTATTGCTTCTGGCACCTGCTCTCCTAGTGCTGCTTCCCTTAACACCTAGTTTTCATACAAAATATTTAACAGTGGACAGTCATTCTGGGCCAGTCTTTTAGCTTGGAGAAGGGAGGAAGGTGAGGAGGGTGGAGCAGGGAAGAGCCTTGCCATCCTAGGCTATGAGGCTGTGTATTTCTGAGGCACATAACATACATTAGCCCCTGCATGCAAGAGTAGCACTGTAGGATGCTGCAACAGAAAGGAGCCATCCTAAATCAGGAAACCTAGTGCAGTGAACATGGCAGTAGTGTAAAATGAAACAAGGGCAGTGATTACATCAGCTGCTTGTCAGAATTTCTGTGAGAGGAAATATATTTTTATCTTTTCTTCAGCTCAAATCATAGTTGCTTTAACCACTTGCCTTCCAGTGGATTTACCCCCCTTCCTGACCAGGCCATTTTTTGTGATATGGCGCTGTGTTACTTTAGCTGACAATTGCGTGGTCATGCAACATTGCACATGAAATTTATGTCCTTTTTTCACAAAAAAAAATATTTCTGACTTTTTGCTAGAAAACATATCCAATAAACAAAATAGAAAAAATCAAATTCTTCATACATTTTGGCCAATATGTGTTCTGCTACATGTCTTTGCTATAAAAAAAATTCCAATACGTGTAAATTAATTGGTTTACGTGAAAGTTATAGCGTCTACAAATGGCGATATATATACTAGAATTTTTTTTTCTTAATACTAGTAATGGCAGCGATCAGTGACTTATAACAGGACTGTGGGACTGAGGCGGGTATTCTGACACATTGATTGTTTGATTGATATATATATATTCATTTTATACTAGTAATGACAGTGATCAGCGACTTATAGTGGGACTGTAATAGTGCGGAGGGCAATCTGACACTAACTGATACTAGAATGGAAGTAGACTAACTGTCACTGACATCCCCAGTGACACTAATACAGTGATCAGTGCTAATAAAAAGCACTGACAGTGTACCAATGACACTGGGCAGGAAGGGGTTAACATCTGAGGCAATCAAAGGGTTAACTGTTTTACTGTTTGCTGTGTTTTACTAGGGAGACATGCTGTCCAGAGAGATACAAAACAGTATGTCCATGCTGACAAGAGAGAGACCTGTGTTGCTTACACACAGGTCTCTCCCCTGTTAGCTTTACCCGGCGATCGCCGAGTGAGGGCCAGGAGTCGCCAGCTGGGACTCAGAAATTGACAGCCCTAGCCACCAATAGCGGCGCAGGTAGGGTGGTGCACGCACGCCCCCTACTCCAAAATGCAAATCATGTATTTATATGGGATTTTACCCAGCCCTGCCACCCTGTAGCAGTACTTCTGCTATAGGGTGGTGGAAATGTGGTTAAACCCAATAGGTCCCAACAATACAGGTTCACTTTCAGGTCTCAGTTCACATAGGAGACAATCTCGTTCCCAGCTCAGATATTGTTCTTGCAAATGAAGTGTGTACAGATATGACTTAAGCAAGGACACCTCCTAGTGCATGGACAATGGGAAAGTTACCTTCACACACAAAATAAACCCGTGGTACACAATATCTAAAGTACAGCTGGTCTTCCATTGTTTTGAGTAGAGATGAGCGAAGTATTCAAAAATTCGATTCGGCTGATTCGGCGAATTCGAGGAATAAATTTGATTTGAGGCGAATATATTCGCTGCGAATTTAACTTATAAAAAGGGTGTTTCTAGGTTTCAGAGAGCCTTTATATTAGTGCAGAACACTGTACCTTTAATTTAAATGCCCTTGGAGTCTGCTGGGGAAGAGAAATAATACTGTCAGTCAGTATGACATGCAGATGAGTGCCGTCGATCTTAGAATCACCGCACACTTCACTCATTTGGGCAGTCACGGGGCCAAAACCAGAGTGTGGAGCCACAATGTGGCGGTGGAGGCAGCAGCAATGGGAGGCCATACAGCACCCTATGACAAAATGGAACCCACCAGCAGTGTGAGGAGACCTGAAAGTGGCACATGGCAGAGTGTGGCGATGGAGACAGCAGCAATGGGAGGCCGTACAGGGACCCATGAGACACTCTGGACCTGGCAGCAGCATGAGGAGGAGGTACAGGGGCCCATGACAGATTACGGGCCTGGCAGCAGCATGAGGAGTCGGTACGGGGGCCCATGGCAGATTACGGGCCTGGCAGCAGCAATGGGAGGCCCGTAATCTGCCAGCACCCTATGACAAAATGGAACCCACCAGCAGTGTGAGGAGACCTGAAAGTGGCACATGGCAGAGTGTGGCGATGGAGACAGCAGCAATGGGAGGCCGTACAGGGACCCATGAGACACTCTGGACCTGGCAGCAGCATGAGGAGGCGGTACAGGGGCCCATGACAGATTACGGGCCTGGCAGCAGCATGAGGAGTCGGTACGGGGGCCCATGGCAGATTACGGGCCTGGCAGCAGCAATGGGAGGCCCGTAATCTGCCAGCACCCTATGACAAAATGGAACCCACCAGCAGTGTGAGGAGACCTGAAAGTGGCACATGGCAGAGTGTGGCGATGGAGACAGCAGCAATGGGAGGCCGTACAGGGACCCATGAGACACTCTGGACCTGCCAGCAGCATGAGGAGGCGGTACAAGGGCCCATGACAGATTACGGGCCTGGCAGCAGCATGAGGAGTCGGTACGGGGGCCCATGGCAGATTACGGGCCTGGCAGCAGCAATGGGAGGCCCGTAATCTGCCAGCACCCTATGACAAAATGGAACCCACCAGCAGTGTGAGGAGACCTGAAAGTGGCACATGGCAGAGTGTGGCGATGGAGACAGCAGCAATGGGAGGCCGTACAGGGACCCATGAGACACTCTGGACCTGGCAGCAGCATGAGGAAGCGGTACAGGGGCCCATGACAGATTACGGGCCTGGCAGCAGCATGAGGAGTCGGTACGGAAGACCATGGCAGATTACGGGCCTGGCAGCAGCAATGGGAGGCCCGTAATCTGCCAGCACCCTATGACAAAATGGAACCCACCAGCAGTGTGAGGAGACCTGAAAGTGGCACATGGCAGAGTGTGGCGATGGAGACAGCAGCAATGGGAGGCCGTACAGGGACCCATGAGACACTCTGGACCTGGCAGCAGCATGAGGAGGCGGTACAGGGGCCCATGACAGATTGCGGGCCTGGCAGCAGCATGAGGAGTCGGTACGGGGGCCCATGGCAGATTAAGGGCCTGGCAGCAGCAATGGGAGGCCCGTAATCTGCCAGCACCCTATGACAAAATGGAACCCACCAGCAGTGTGAGGAGACCTGAAAGTGGCACATGGCAGAGTGTGGCGATGGAGACAGCAGCAATGGGAGGCCGTACAGGGACCCATGACACACTCTGGACCTGGCAGCAGCATGAGGAGTCGGTACGGGGGCCCATGGCAGATTACGGGCCTGGCAGCAGCAATGGGAGGCCCGTAATCTGCCAGCACCCTATGACAAAATGGAACCCACCAGCAGTGTGAGGAGACCTGAAAGTGGCACATGGCAGAGTGTGGCGATGGAGACAGCAGCAATGGGAGGCCGTACAGGGACCCATGAGACACTCTGGACCTGGCAGCAGCATGAGGAGGCGGTACGGGGGCCCATGGCAGATTACGGGCTTGGCAGCAGCAATGGGAGGCCCGTAATCTGCCAGCACCCTATGACAAAATGGAACCCACCAGCAGTGTGAGGAGACCTGAAAGTGGCACATGGAAGAGTGTGGCGATGGAGACAGCAGCAATGGGAGGCCGTACAGGGACCCATGACAGATTACGGGCCTGGCAGCAGCATGAGCAGGCGGTACAGGGGCCCATGACAGATTACGGGCCTGGCAGCAGCAATGGGAGGCCCGTAATCTGCCAGCACCCTATGACAAAATGGAACCCACCAGCAGTGTGAGGAGACCTGAAAGTGGCACATGGCAGAGTGTGGCGATGGAGACATGGGCCCCCTGGCCACGCTTGACTTTCTGGCCACATAGTCGACATACGGCTACGTTTACGTCCTCGGGCGGCTTGACGAAAAATTGCCACACCGCCGAGTAGGAAACTTTGCCCCCGCTACTCCTCACTGGCTGACTGCTACTTCCTCCGTGCACACCGGCACCACTACTGGCCGTGGTGGTAGGCTGCAGTGGAGCTGGTGCTCTACTCCGTGGCCGTTTGCCTCCACTGACACTGCTGCGACCCTGCTGCCTCCTGGGCAACCCACCGACTGTTTTGCTCGCTGCCAAGCTGGCACCCTCTTCTCCTGATGATGCGGAAGCAATAGCCTGATGACGACGAGGCTGCCAAGTGCGATCAGCCTCATCATCATCAATTAGGGTCTCCGTCTCACTACTAGCCCCATCGGCTGCGTGTGGGTCAGGAGACAGACCTGTCTCTAGACCGGATACCGAGTCACTCTCCTCGCCAGTACTTCTTCGCCTGGCTGCTGAAGAGGCGGATGTCTCCCCCCGTTCCTGACCGCCCTCTGTTAGCTCTTCCTCACTGTACAGTGGGGCTGAGCCCACAGCATGCGATACTTCGCTTGGTGAGGGAACACCAAAGGACAGGGGTAGGTAGAGGACACGTGATTTCAGTGGGCTTGCTCCCGGGCCATGCCAACTAACGGTTGTGTCTGACGTACCCACCGACCGTTGGCTGTAGGTGTCAGAGGTGACCTGGGAAGAGGAAGAGGACCGAGCCAACCAATCGATGACGGCAGGGTTGTCGGTGGAGACACGACCGCTGGATGACACCGGGAGCACTGGCCTCTGGCTGCGACTAGTGCTGCCTCGACCCCTTCCTCTGCTGCCACGTCTGCTCGCTCCTGAAACATTGCCTCCTCTGCCACTCCTCTGCGTGTTGTCTGACATACTCTTTAATTCAACGATTCTGTGTCCCTGAGTAACGATTCTGTGTCCCTGAGTAACAATTCTGTGTCTGTCCCTGAGTAACAATTCTGTGTCCCTCAGTAACAATTCTGTGTCCCTCAGTAACAATTCTGTGTCTGTCCCTGAGTAACAATTCTGTGTCCCTCAGTAACAATTCTGTGTCTGTCCCTGAGTAACAATTCTGTGTCCCTGAGTAACAGTTCTGTGTCCCTGAGTAACAATTCTGTGTCCCTGAGTAACAGTTCTGTGTCCCGGAGTAACAATTCTGTGTCCCTGAGTAACAATTCTGTGTCCCTCAGTAACAATTCTGTGTCCCTCAGTAACAATTCTGTGTCTGTCCCTGAGTAACAATTCTGTGTCCCTGAGTAACAATTCTGTGTCCCTGAGTAACAATTCTGTGTCCCTCAGTAACAATTCTGTGTCTGTCCCTGAGTAACAATTCTGTGTCCCTGAGTAACAGTTCTGTGTCCCTAAGTAACAATTCTGTGTCCCTGAGTAACAGTTCTGTGTCCCTGAGTAACAATTCTGTGTCCCTCAGTAACAATTCTGTGTCCCTCAGTAACAATTCTGTGTCCCTCAGTAACAATTCTGTGTCTGTCCCTGAGTAACAATTCTGTGTCCCTGAGTAACAATTCTGTGTCCCTCAGTAACAATTCTGTGTCTGTCCCTGAGTAACAATTCTGTGTCTGTCCCTGAGTAACAATTCTGTGTCCCTCAGTAACAATTCTGTGTCCCTCAGTAACAATTCTGTGTCTGTCCCTGAGTAACAGTTCTGTGTCCCTGAGTAACAGTTCTGTGTCCCTGAGTAACAATTCTGTGTCCCTGAGTAACAGTTCTGTGTCCCTGAGTAACAATTCTGTGTCCCTCAGTAACAATTCTGTGTCTGTCCCTGAGTAACAATTCTGTGTCCCTGAGTAACAGTTCTGTGTCTGTCCCTGAGTAACAATTCTTTGTCCCTCAGTAACAATTCTGTGTCCCTGAGTAACAATTCTGTGTCCCTCAGTAATAATTCTGTCTCTGTCCCTGAGTAACAATTCTGTGTCCCTGAGTAACAATTCTGTGTCCCTCAGTAACAATTCTGTGTCCCTGAGTAACAGTTCTGTGTCCCTGAGTAACAATTCTGTGTCCCTCAGTAACAATTCTGTGTCCCTCAGTAACAATTCTGTGTCTGTCCCTGAGTAACAATTCTGTGTCCCTCAGTAACAATTCTGTGTCCCTCAGTAACAATTCTGTGTCTGTCCCTGAGTAACAATTCTGTGTCCCTGAGTAACAGTTCTGTGTCCCTGAGTAACAATTCTGTGTCCCTGAGTAACAATTCTGTGTCCCTGAGTAACAGTTCTGTGTCCCTCAGTAACAATTCTGTGTCCCTCAGTAACAATTCTGTGTCCCTCAGTAACAATTCTGTGTCCCTCAGTAACAATTCTGTGTCTGTCTCTGAGTAACAATTCTGTGTCCCTCAGTAACAATTCTGTGTCCCTCAGTAACAATTCTGTGTCTGTCCCTGAGTAACAATTCTGTGTCCCTGAGTAACAGTTCTGTGTCCCTGAGTAACAGTTCTGTGTCCCTGAGTAACAATTCTGTGTCCCTGAGTAACAATTCTGTGTCCCTCAGTAACAATTCTGTGTCCCTCAGTAACAATCCTGTGTCTGTCCCTGAGTAACAATTCTGTGTCCCTGAGTAACAGTTCTGTTTCTCTGAGTAACAATTCTGTGTCCCTGAGTAACAATTCTGTGTCCCTAAGTAACGATTCTGTGGCCCTAAAGTCTCTTTGGCCCTAATTCTGTCCCTAATACAGAGAGGTCTGTCTCTCTTGAATGACCGGAGGCTAATGGAGAATTCTAAGATGGCCGCAATTTATAGCTCGACCATTACACAGTGCTGGCTGGCTGGCTGCTGATTGGCTAATGCGATCACATGTCATGAATGAATGCATTATGGGTCAGCGCGCCTTGTCTGCGCGCCTTCCCAGAGATCCCCGCTCCGTCGCCACACATGTCGCCGCCATTTTTGGAAAATTTCGATTCGCGCACCCGAAGTCTGCTAATTTTCGGATTCGGCGTGAATGTTTCCTAATCTTCGAAACGAATTCCACTTCGCCAAGTTCGATTCGCTCATCTCTAGTTTTGAGCATTAAGAAGAAACAACAATCTAAAAAGAAGTCTATTATCTAAATGCTGCATACATAGGTGACCATTATCCAAAGATGGCGGTTTCTGTGAGGATTTGTTAACATGAAAAAGTTTCTATATTCCAATGTTATGTGGATGAAATAAAGTAACAGCCTGGTCCTTCAATGACTCACCATTGTTTCAGCTTTGGAAGGGGTAAACAATGGACAAACACCTCTCATGGGATAAAAAGATTTTATCCCAATCCAGTAATACATTGCTTGAAAGGATATCTGAATATTAACACAGGTTGTTTAAGTGTAAGCCCATTATATTTAGTGTAGAGGACTTTATCTTTATTTGAGAATTATTGCTTGTGTGCTGCCATATTTATGATCAATAAGACGTTAAGTATGCAAATTATTAGGTTTATGTATGTGTATATAGATATACAGTATATATATATATATATATATATATATATATATATATAGTATTTCTGTCCTCTATGTACATAAATAATAACGATATATACAGTATAAAACTACAACTCTTTATAGTTAAGATTTTACATTTAAAATACTGGTATACAAGAAATTAGGAATGACATCTACCCTCCAAGGCTTTTAAACAGTTTTCACAAAGTCCAATTTGTTATAGTGAAATATTGATCTTTTCCTATGACAAATTATTTCAGAAAACTCTAAATAGTCAGGACTCATCTGAGAGTGACACTCAGTTGCAAAAGGGTGGTAATGCAAAAACAAACGGGCTGGATTATAAGACAAATTCACCAATAGGAAGAAGGTAACACCTTCTCGGCCATGTTTTATTTAAATTGTATGAATGCATTGTGTGCCATAAGAGAAAAGAGTAAGACATGTAGACAGAAGGGACTGCTGCATTCACACTGGGACCCATCTAACCATTCAAGAGACTACATTCACCAGGGAAGCCATCATAACCTGTCACAATCTGATCACATTCAGAACACACAATTCCAGCATGTCTAGACGCAATTTTGTGAGAGCTTAACTCCACCCATCAATTGGCAGCCATCTTTGGTTTACCTGATACTTGGAGGGTAATTATAATCTTTTTTCTGGTGATTCTGCTTGACTAGATTAATAATACTATTGTCATTTTTCTTGTTGTAACCTAATTATTCTCCTCACAATAACATAACCACCAAAATTTAAGTTTTATTTTAGTGTTAATATTTTTTTTCTTTTTGGGCCATATTGGCGTACATTTTCGTGTAGTTTGACACTTATTCCTTCTGCAGGGGATTAACCATTGAAACTCCATAAAACAAAGACAATTGTCTGATAATTAGTTATTATTGGTTATTTTGTCTATGGGGAGAAATTAATTATCAAACTTATTTTATATATATATATATATATATATATATATATATATATATATAGTATCTATACATAATCTATTGCTATGGACAAATTTTGGAACGTTTATGTAGACTATTTTGGTGTGTATGTGCATCACAATCAGGCTATTATATTATGTGTTTGTATGTGAATTAGTGTAAATATATATTAATTTATTTAATAATTTCCAGTCCATTTCACACTTATCAAATTTGTGTTTTTTTAAAAAATGACTAGAATTATTTATTAAGCCACTTAAAATTATTTTTATTAATTATTTTTATATTTGGAGGCACCTTTAGATGACTAAGTTAATTGTCCAGGCATTTCCTGGCATAACATGCTGAAAGTTCTTAAAAAGTAAGGGTTTATTATCAAATATATAAAAGTACAACTTCAGTTTTCATGAAGCCATTAAAACTTCATTAATTCATTAAAGCACATTCAAATAATTTGGGTATTTACCAAACTTTCTCCATTTGCATTGACATGTGAGATCCAGTATTCCTTTTTTTAACAATTGTATTTTTCAGAACTCACATCTGTAAGTCATAAAACCCTCTCTCACCCACATAAACAAAATAGTACTGGGATGACATTCTAATATGTCTTACTAGTTGGGGTTTTCCAATATACTTTATGATAGGCAATGATGTTAAAGTACATGACATTTCAAGCATTGACTCATTTTGCAAAATTATAGTTTACATGGTTAAAATAACCAAAAAAATATAGTGTCCTGAAAGCAATTACATATTTAACAATGCAATTGTAATTTCCCAACTGGACATTTTGTCATTAAATCACATCTCCTAGATTGTAAGCTCGAAAGAGTAGGGCCCTCGAACCTCTCGTGTATCACATTGTATTGTTATTGTACTGTCGCATGTTCTGTCTCCCTTTGTAATGTACAGCGCTGAACAGGCCATTTTACATTTTTGTGGTGCATTAACATGCATTGTGTTGTGCACTAATGTGGCTTAAGGCAGCCTGTTGAAGTGAATGGACTGTCAATGCACTAAAACATCTGCATCACAAATTTAGTAATGCAACACACTACTGTGCATTTTCATGTTACTGCATCCTGCAATGCAGGGGCATTGTCTAATTGTGTTGGGTGCTATTCAAAATGGAATATGCACTGCCATTCTTTAAGGTGATGTATTAGTTAAAGAGGTAGTAAACTTGCTAAGAAAATAATCCTCCTGCAAGGCAATTTTATAATGTGCTAGCCACTTTAAGACCAGGCCTTTTCTGACACTTATTGTAAAAATCTACTTTTTTTCCTAGAAAATTACTTAGAACCCCCAAACATGATTTTTTTTTTTTACCAGAGGCCCTATTGAATAATATGGTGGCTTTTGCAATTGTTTATGCCACGCGGAATTGGCAGAGCTGTTTTTTCAAACAGTGTTACAGGTACTCATTATGGAGAGATCTGAGGTCTATTAGACCCCAGATGTCTCCTCTGCCCTTAAAAACATCTGATCACAGCAAGGGCAGAGTGATCAGATGCTTTCCCTATTTAAAAATGATGCTGTTTACATCTGGGAGAAATGGAAGTCAGGAAAATGCTTGTTGCCTCTGGTTTCCTATACCATAGAGCTCATCAGGGACCTTCCAGTCCTCAAAAATCTCTATGTTAAACCAGCAGAACTGCTGGCTCCAGTTCTGGGTTCTCCAGTGGGATGGAGAGCCAGAAGAGGCACCTGCAGGTGGTGGTGGGGGGAGAACCCCTCTTGCCACCTCTAAAAGTAATCCAGTGGCTAATTAGCCACTAGTATGACTTTTACAAAAAATCTGTGTGCCTCCTGAAAAAAAAAATACTGGGATGATGCCTGCAGCTGCAGGCATTATCCTGGTATAACCACTGGAAGTCCCACAGCATATATACGTATTGCAGTCTTCAAGTGGCTAGTGTGCATCGCATACTAGCACTTTATAAAAGATGAATGAAAGACGACATGAGTATGCTGTCCCTTCAGAGCGCATGCATTGGTGACATCACAGGCTGTAGAAACAAGAAATATCTCCTAAGGCTTAATGCACACTTGTTTACTGTAAATGCTGTTTCTCCTGACAGTAGAAAAACAGAGTTAAAGGATACATTCACCTTTTAGTAAAAAATAATAAATACACATTTTTTTGCAGGTCTGCAGATCACAGGAAGAATCAGTGAACTACCACTGTGCTCCACAGTGCTGTGGTAGTTCATTGAGGACTACAAGCTGACAGCCACTAAGGCTGCCAGGACCTGAAGTCTCTCATTCCCAGAATGCTGTGAATGAGTGATGAAGCCGTGCATGCGGAGCCTCGCTTGGCCACAGCTTTTTAAAATTTGACAGCTAGCGGAGGGAAGAAGATCCCCACTTGCTGTCAAAGTAGGGATCGGGGGGCAGTGGGGGGCTGGTCAGATCGTAACATGGGTGTAACATGTAACATGTTACCAAAGGTGAACCTATCCTTTAAAAACTCACCTAAGCTGCATTTTTGAAAACCAATTTAGGTGAGTTTAGCTAAGTTTAGCAGCATTTGGTGTTTGAGAGTTTATTTATTTCATTGACCAGATTTTTGATTTATTCTGAGCATTGAAATTAATAAATGCTGAAGTGCTAAACGTGCCTAGCGTTTAGGCGCGTTTGGCATTTTCAATGTTGGTAAATTCTTGTCCTGAACGTTGTTTTTGCGCTTTAAGAGAAATGCCAGTAAACTCAGCTGTCTGTAAAATTCTCTAAATAACTGCTTTCAAACATCAGTTTAGCAGCTGTAGTGTACATGAGGCCTAAATGTTAATGTTAAGGAGATATTCCTTGTACCTACAGCTAAGCTTTATTATACCTTACCTGTAGGTACAAGTGTCCAAGCATTGTTTTCAACGGCTTTAATGTGTATGTTTCCCCAATGCAAAGATGTAAATGGGCCCTTTTCAGCTTGAAATATTACTCATTTTTAGGTCACATATTTTTAAATTTGTACATCTATGAAAGAAAATCATCAGAGGTGGCCATAATTTATCTTTCAGCATTACATCATCTTGTATAATATGTCAGTAATCTTAAATGAGTTGTTGGATCACTTCTGGCACTGGAGAGTGTTCAACAATGAAAATAAAAAAATCTATTTGCATTTCTACTTTTGTATTTTCTGTTTCTTCTTTAAAATATCTTTCACTGGAACAAGTGGAGGCTCATAAAAAGACTATTTCTATCAATTCCCTGCTGTATCCTCTCAAAAAATCTAGTATTAACTCATCAACTTAAACCAAAAAGTCACTTCCATGTGTATTTTTGCTCTTACATCTCAAAGATTTTCCATAGAGAATAGCTTCTTTATTATATTTAAGAAGATAACTATCAAAATGCAGCAGTGAATTGGTGGATGTGGCCTTTAAGATCAAGGCATCTTGGATCCCTTTGATGCATACATGTAAAATTTAAACCTGCCTTACTTTAAATATTAATATTTTTGTTGTCACGGATGTAGGTGTATTATCATTAATGTTACAGAAAGGTGGTTCAAAAGAAACTAAAATGCTTTGTGGCTCATTTAGATTTATGCCTGTGTGTAGAGGTACATTTTATGTAGCATTAGGTGGATATGTTGTCATGTATAAACAGGAGTTTCCTTGCATGCACTAGAGCAAGGGATTTAAAAAGTAGTGAACTCAAAGTCAAACCCACAGTGGCTTTGAAGTGTGTTCAAACCACTGTAGGCAGAGCTGAAGATTTGAATGAGTGGTGTGCAGCTCTAATGAACAAGTCTAATGATGCTGTACCAAAGAACAAAGGCCCTAAGTCTGTAAGCAGAAGAAGGACATGTGCCATTGTTACTTCCCAAAAGCAGGAAGCCGGGAATCTGATCAGCTCAAATAGTGATGGCCAGATGAATCTGATGAAAGGAAGCCAAGGCTTATGGTCTCTAGGAGACAAATGTGGACCGATTTACTTAAGGTTGGGGGCTCCTAGAGAAGAAATAGATGGGATTCCTACACCAGCATTGCTTCAGAGGTGGAAGCATGTGGCTGGTAATGGTGTATTCTATCACATTAGGAGTTTCTGCTGTCATAGACTGGGATTTATTGCTACAGTGGCATGCTGCTAAGACTGGAAAACAGCAGGCCAGTGTTCCCACGACAGCATGGAGAAAGATATAGGTTTATTCTTTTGGCTGGAAATCTATCCCTTTCAGCAAAATTGTTACAAGGCAGCAGTGGGCACCCTACAATACTTTTGCATTTAGAAATGGGCAGATAGAGAAATGTGGGCAGTGAGCTATGTTTTTGGTACAGTTGGACGGAACATATAATCCGCTTTTGATCTTACTTCTTTAAGGTAATGAACATCAAAGAGGTGGAGAAGCAAGAGAAGATGACTAGGCAAGGTGGGATGAGACAGACCAAAAGAGGAGATGAGAGCATGAGGAAGATGCAAATGATTTCCTGATGGCGGTTGAACTGGAGTGGACTTTCATCTGAGCATTTCCTTATAACCAGGAAGACAAGTAACTTTTATCTGGGACTTTCTTTCTAACTGTGTTACACATGCTGCCAAGGACATTGCTAACCTTGCTCAAAGGAATGTTGTAGCTTTCCAGGGACAAAAAGTCTGATCACCCAGAAAGGGATTTTTTTCTTCTCATTTACAATACGGGGGGTTTAATTTGCCCTTTCCTGGACAAAATTTATAAAAACGCTGAGAATTGCTAAGTTTCCAGTTTTTCACATATCATGCTAAAAAAAATCAAGAGGTGGTTTGTGTTGTTTGGCTATTTTTGGTGATTTTCATAACTTAGATATGTGAACTTTTCGATTTTAAGACCATGTGTTGTTTGGTTGTTGCTAAGGTTTTGCTTTTGGTTGGAGCTAAGGCTCCCCCTATTGATAAGCAAATAAACCAGTTGGACTAGTTTGTGAGTTCAGCACAGGAAGTCAAGCTACAAGATAGTATGTAATAGGAAATAGGGGTAGGGAAAAGAACCTTGAACAACTATATGGTGAGAGACAAAGACAGTGTGGTCCTGTGAGACAAAAAGAAATAACATACTGTATGTTATTGTTCTGGACTCTGAAGGAAGAGCCTGGAACCTTTGAGAAGACTCCGTTACCAGAAGGAATTACATTAAGCAACATTTCATGTATGCCTATCACATAGTCAGCTTGTGCATGTTTTATGCATATTTTGTTATAATTTGTGGTTTCTGCAGTTGTATGTGCAGATTTTCTGTTTAGTAAAATGTTAATACACTACAGAGGTCTAAGTTTCCTTGGCTTTTATCAAAAGAACCTTTAAATAGACACAAAGCAAAACATTCAGATCATCCCATATCCAGTACCTTCACACCTCACATCACTCCAATTCCTACACCTTCACACCTCAGATCACCCCAAATCTTACACCTTCAACACCTCAGCTTAGCTCCAATTCCTGCATCTTAACACCTCAGATCACCCCCAATTCCAGCACCTTCACACCTCAGATCTCCCCAATTCCTACACCTTCACACCTCAGGTTACCCCAAGTCTTGCACCTTAACACCTTATATCATTCCAATTCCTCCATCTTCACACCTAAGATAATCCTAGTTTTTGAACCTTCAGATCTCAAATAAGCCCCAATGCATGCACCTTTACACCTCAGATAGCCTTTATTCCTGTGTCTTCACACCTCAAATCAACCCCAAGTCCTGCACCATCATGCCTCAGATCCCCCCAATTCTTGCACCTTCACAACTCTGATCACCCCATTTGCTGAACTTCACACTTCAGATCAGCCCCAATTCCTGCACTATCACACCTCAGATCAACTGAATTTCTGCACCGTCACACCTCAGATCACCCCATTGTCTGTGCCTCACATTGCAGATAAACCCCATTTTCTCCACCTTCACACCTCAGATCACCCAAATTCTTGCACCTTCACACCATTGATCTCCCATTTCCTGCACCTTCACACCTCATATCAGCCCCAATTCCGGCACCATCACACCTTAGATCACCTCAATTCTTCCACAGTCACCCCTCAGATCACCCCAATTTCTGCACCTTCACATTGCAAATCAGCTCCAAATCCTGCACCTTCACACCTCAGATCAGGCCCAATTTCTGCACTTTCACACCTCAGATCATCTCCAATTCCTGCACCTTCAGATTCCAGATCACCCCAAATTCTGCACCTTCAAAAATCACGCCAGCTCCAATTCCTGCACCTGTAAATTAGTAATACCCAATAGCTAACATGGTTCAGTAGTACAGGGGACAGGGGTCAGCAGGGCATAGGACAGTGTTCAAGTAGGGTAGTGTACAGGGGTCAGTGAGTCAGAGAACTGGGATCAGTGGGGAAGCAGACTGGGGTCTGGATGGGATCAATGGGGTAGTGCAGGGGTTAAAATTTCAAGTCCAGACCTACTAGCTGGTCACAAAACTTACTCTCTACCAGTTGCCCCACCCACGGCACGCCCACAACTCAGCCTCCTTAAATCTTATTAAATTACATTTTTCTTTAGAATAAAGAGTCCACAATATAAAAACTGCAATTTTAACATAGCTTTATTATGTCAATTTAAACATAACAGCAATAGCATAATAGCAATAGTGTGCAATCAAAATATCAAGTGTTACAGCTTTAAACCTGTAGTGAACATTTTGCATTTTTTGGGTTTATCTCCTGCATCTTAAAAAGAGATTTCAGTAACTAAAGTCTCTTTTAAAAGATGTAAGTTTAGTTTACAGAAGTATAGCATAAGAAAAAGTGCTTATTTTGATGCCAAAAAACATGGAATAATAGTTACTGTAAACATGTTGTATTTTTTATCTCCAGCAGAGACCTTAGAGAAGTGTGGCATTAAGAAAAAAGAAAAAAGGGCCTCTTTGATGGCCAAAACACATTGCAAAAAATAAATAACAATAGTAAACATTTAGCATTTTTTATCTCCAGCATCTTATTAAAAGAGAGCTTAGAGAAGTAGTGCATTAAGAAAAAACAAAAAAAGTGCTTATTTAGATGACAAAAAACATGGCATTAACATTAGTAAACATTTCAACATAGAGCAGCCATGGTTTGTGTTGTACAGCAGGACCAAAACTTCTGTAATACCCTTTTTCTGATGCAAAATACCACTTCAGTGGCTGTGTGTGGATTGCATTCTATTCAATTAAGAAAAAAACACCAAAAATTATTATTTGGATGCCAAAAAGCAGTAGGAAGCCAGTTTCACATCAAGATTTGCTATGGTTTCCATTGTACAGCAGGACCAAGACTTGTGTAATACCCTTTTTCTGATGCAAATTACCACTTCAGTGGCTGTGTGTAGATTGCAATTAGAGATGAGCGAAGTATTCAAAAATTCAATTCGACTGATTCGGCGAATTCGTGGAAAAATTTTGATTCGAGTCGAATATATTCGTTTCGAATTTAACTTATAAAAGGGTGTTTCTAGGCTTCAGAGAGCCTTTATATTAGTGCAGAACACTGTACCTTTAATTTAAATGCCCTTGGAGTCTGCTGGGGAAGAGAAATAATACTGACAGTCAGTATGACATGCAGATGAGTGCCGTCGATCTTAGAATCACCGCACACTTCACTCATTTGGGCAGTCACGGGGCCAAAACCAGAGTGTGGAGCCACAGTGTGGCGGTGGAGGCAGCAGCAATGGGAGGCCATACAGCACCCTATGACAAAAATGGAAACCACCAGCAGTGTGAGGAGACCTGAAAGTGGCACATGGCAGAGTGTGGCGATGGAGACAGCAGCAATGGGAGTCCGTACAGGGACCCATGACACACTCTGGACCTGGCAGCAGCATGAGGAGGCGGTACAGGGGCCCATGACAGATTACGGGCCTGGCAGCAGCATGAGGAGTCGGTACGGGGGCCCATGGCAGATTAGGGGCCTGGCAGCAGCTATGGGAGGCCCGTAATCTGCCAGCACCCTATGACAAAAAATGGAACACACCAGCAGTGTGAGGAGACCTGAAAGTGGCACATGGCAGAGTGTGGCGATGGAGACAGCAGCAATGGGAGGCCGTACAGGGACCCATGAGAGACTCTGGACTTCGCAGCAGCATGAGGGGGCGGTATAGGGGCCCATGGCAGATTAGGGGCCTGGCAGCAGCTATGGGAGGCCCGTAATCTGCCAGCACCCTATGACAAAAAATTGAACACACCAGCAGTGTGAGGAGACCTTAAAGTGGCACATGTTTGGGGCATGATTCATGGCGGATTTAGTCAGTTGTGTCAGGAACTGGTGGTTTGAAATCCAGACTAATCCACGCCTGATTCATTTTCACAAACGTGAGTCTCTCCACACTTTGGGTGGACAGTCGTGTCCTCCGAGGAGTTACAATACCTCCTGCCGCACTAAACACGCGCTCCGATGCCACGCTACTGGCCGGGCATGACAGCCTTTCAAGGGCAAATTCAGCTAGTTGGGGCCAAAGGTCAAGTTTCGTTGCCCAGTAGTCAAGGGGATTGTCTACCTTGGTTGGCAGGGTGCTGTCCAAGTAGGCCTAAGCCTGTTGTTTGAGGTCCTGCTCCAGGTCCACCTGATGCTGCTGCTGCTGCGGCTGGTTAGTAGTTTCCTCACTGTGCTGGTGAAGAAAGCTACTCATCATCGACTGCAAACTGAGGCAGCTGCTGCTGGTGGAGCTGCCACTGCTCCTACAACCCCACCCCTCCCCTGCTGCCATGGCAGCGGAACGCGAGCGCACAGGGCCCACAGTGTCTGAGGATGGACGTTGGCGCAGAAAGGCAGAGACCAGCTGACTACATAGGTGGTTTTTAGAGTACGTTATTTTGGCCTCCCTCTCAGCAGGTGTGAAAAAGGCCACCATTTTTGAACGGTAGCGAGGGTCCAACAAGGTGGACAGCCAAAAGTCATCCCTCTGTCTGATGGTTATTATTCAGCTGTCGGTACGCAAGCAAGCGAGCATGCTATGGGTCATTTGAGCCAAGGAATGTGAGGGACTCCCTGCCTCCATCTCCACAGCATACTGCCACGGTGCGTCTGGGTCCTCTGTCTCCTCTTCCTCCTCCTCTACCAGATGCTCCTGCTCCTCCACTCCTGTCCGCTGAGTGGAAAAACCACCCATTTCACTCAATAATTCCTGAGCACAAATGTCCTCCTCTACCTCCTCCTCTTCTTCCTGTCCTGCCCCCACAGGGGTCATGTGGCGTTGAGATCTGTGCGCCACGTCTACCGCACCCTGACCAGCCATTGTTAACAGCATTTGTTCCAGGACGTGCAACAGAGGAATGACGTCGTTCATCCCATAGTCCTGCCGACTCACGAATAGCGTGGCCTCCTCAAAGGGCCTGAGCAAAAGCAGGTGTCACGCATGAGCTGCCAATAGCTGACATCTAAGTTACACAGGGAGTACCTTTATCCGCTTTTAACATCAGGAAATCTGTGATGGCCTTTTGCTGTTCGTAAAGGCGGTCTAACATATGTAGGGTTGAATTCCACCTTGTTGCAACGTCACAGCATGAGGAGTCAGTACGGGGGCCCATGGCAGATTACGGGCCTGGCAGCAGCAATGGGAGGCCCGTAATCTACCAGCACCCTATGACAAAAAATGTAACACACCAGCAGTGTGAGGAGATCTGAAAGTGGCACATGGCAGAGTGTGGCGATGGAGACAGCAGCAATGGGAGGCCGTACAGGGACCCATGACACACTCTGGACCTGGCAGCAGCATGAAGAGGTGGTACAGGGGCCCATGGCAGATTACGGGCCTGGCAGCAGCAATGGGAGGCCCGTAATCTGCCAGCACCCTATGACAAAAAATGGATTAAACCAGCAGTGTGTGAGGAGACCTGAAAGTGGCACATGGCAGAGTGTGGCGATGGAGACAGCAGCAATGGGAGGCCATACAGGGACCCATGACAGACTCTGGACTTGGCAGCAGCATGAGGAGGCGGTATAGGGGCCCATGGCAGATTAGGGGCCTGGCAGCAGCTATGGGAGGCCCGTAATCTGCCAGCACCCTATGTCAAAAAATTGAACACACCAGCAGTGTGAGGAGACCTGAAAGTGGCACATGGCATGAGACACTGTGGACCTGGCAGCAGCATGAGGAGGCGGTACAGGGGCCCATGGCAGATTAGGGGCCTGGCAGCAGCTATGGGAGGCCCGTAATCTGCCAGCACCCTATGTCAAAAAATTGAACACACCAGCAGTGTGAGGAGACCTGAAAGTGGCACATGGCATGAGACACTGTGGACCTGGCAGCAGCATGAAGAGGCGGTACAGGGGCCCATGGCAGATTACGGGCCTGACAGCAGCAATGGGAGGCCCGTAATCTGCCAGCACCCTATGACAAAAAATGGAACACACCAGCAGTGTGTGAGGAGACCTGAAAGTGGCACATGGCAGAGTGTGGCGATGGAGACAGCAGCAATGGGAGGCCGTACAGGGACCCATGACAGACTCTGGACTTGGCAGCAGCATGAGGAGGCGGTATAGGGGCCCATGGCAGATTAGGGGCCTGGCAGCAGCTATGGGAGGCCCGTAATCTGCCAGCACCCTATGTCAAAAAATTGAATACACCAGCAGTGTAAGGAGACCTGAAAGTGGCACATGGAAGAGTGTGGCGATGGAGACAGCAGCAATGGGAGGCCGTACAGGGACCCATGACAGACTCTGGACTTGGCAGCAGCATGAGGAGGCGGTATAGGGGCCCATGGCAGATTAGGGGCCTGGCAGCAGCTATGGGAGGCCCGTAATCTGCCAGCACCCTATGTCAAAAAATTGAACACACCAGCAGTGTGAGGAGACCTGAAAGTGGCACATAGCATGAGACACTGTGTACCTGGCAGCAGCATGAGGAGGCGGTACAGGGGCCCATGGCAGATTAGGGGCCTGGCAGCAGCAATGGGAGGCTCGTAATCTGCCAGCACTCTATGACAAAATGGAACCCACCAGCAGTGTGAGGAGACCTGAAAGTGGCACATGGCATGAGACACTGTGGACCTGGCAGCAGCATGAGGAGGCGGTACAGGGGCCCATGGCAGATTAGGGGCCTGGCAGCAGCTATGGGAGGCCCGTAATCTGCCAGCACCCTATGACAAAAAATGGAACACACCAGCAGTGTGTGAGGAGACCTGAAAGTGGCACATGGCAGAGTGTGGCGATGGAGACAGCAGCAATGGGAGGCCGTACAGGGACCCATGACAGACTCTGGACTTGGCAGCAGCATGAGGAGGCGGTATAGGGGCCCATGGCAGATTAGGGGCCTGGCAGCAGCTATGGGAGGCCCGTAATCAGCCAGCACCCTATGTCAAAAAATTGAACACACCAGCAGTGTGAGGAGACCTGAAAGTGGCACATGGCATGAGACACTGTGGACCTGGCAGCAGCATGAGGAGGCGGTACAGGGGCCCATGGCAGATTAGGGGCCTGGCAGCAGCTATGGGAGGCCCGTAATCTGCCAGCACCATATGTCAAAAAATTGAACACACCAGCAGTGTGAGGAGACCTTAAAGTGGCACATGGAAGAGTGTGCCGATGGAGACAGCAGCAATGGGAGGCCGTACAGGGACCCATGACAGACTCTGGACTTGGCAGCAGCATGAGGAGGCGGTATAGGGGCCCATGGCAGATTAGGGGCCTGGCAGCAGCTATGGGAGGCCCGTAATCTGCCAGCACCCTATGTCAAAAAATTGAACACACCAGCAGTGTGTGAGGAGACCTGAAAGTGGCACATGGCAGAGTGTGGTGATGGAGACAGCAGCAATGGGAGGCCGTACAGGGACCCATGACAGACTCTGGACTTGGCAGCAGCATGAGGAGGCGGTATAGGGGCCCATGGCAGATTAGGGGCCTGGCAGCAGCTATGGGAGGCCCGTAATCTGCCAGCACCCTATGTCAAAAAATTGAACACACCAGCAGTGTGTGAGGAGACCTGAAAGTGGCACATGGCAGAGTGTGGTGATGGAGACAGCAGCAATGGGAGGCCGTACAAGGACCCATGACAAACTCTGGACTTGGCAGCAGCATGAGGAGGCGGTATAGGGGCCCATGGCAGATTAGGGGCCTGGCAGCAGCTATGGGAGGCCCGTAATCTGCCAGCACCCTATGTCAAAAAATTGAGCACACCAGCAGTGTGAGGAGACCTGAAAGTGGCACATGGCATGAGACACTGTGGACCTGGCAGCAGCATGAGGAGGCGGTACAGGGGCCCATGGCAGATTAGGGGCCTGGCAGCAGCTATGGGAGGCCCGTAATCTGCCAGCACCCTATGTCAAAAAATTGAACACACCAGCAGTGTGAGGAGACCTGAAAGTGGCACATGGCAGAGTGTGGCGATGGAGACAGCAGCAATGGGAGGCCGTACAGGGACCCATGACAGACTCTGGACTTGGCAGCAGCATGAGGAGGCGGTATAGGGGCCCATGGCAGATTAGGGGCCTGGCAGCAGCTATGGGAGGCCCGTAATCTGGCAGCACCCTATGTCAAAAAATTGAACACACCAGCAGTGTGTGAGGAGACCTGAAAGTGGCACATGGCAGAGTGTGGCGATGGAGACAGCAGCAATGGGAGGCCGTACAGGGACCCATGAAAGACTTTGGACTTCGCAGCAGCATGAGGAGGCGGTATAGGGGCCCATGGCAGATTAGGGGCCTGGCAGCAGCTATGGGAGGCCCGTAATCTGCCAGCACCCTATGTCAAAAAATTGAACACACCAGCAGTGTGAGGAGACCTGAAAGTGGCACATGGCATGAGACACTGTGGACCTGGCAGCAGCATGAGGAGGCGGTACAGGGGCCCATGGCAGATTAGGGGCCTGGCAGCAGCTATGGGAGGCCCGTAATCTGCCAGTACCCTATGTCAAAAAATTGAACACACCAGCAGTGTGTGAGGAGACCTGAAAGTGGCACATGGCAGAGTGTGGCGATGGAGACAGCAGCAATGGGAGGCCGTACAGGGACCCATGAGAGACTCTGGACTTGGCAGCAGCATGAGGAGGCGGTATAGGGGCCCATGGCAGATTAGGGGCCTGGCAGCAGCTATGGGAGGCCCGTAATCTGCCAGCACCCTATGACAAAAAATGGAACACACCAGCAGTGTGAGGAGACCTGAAAGTGGCACATGTTTGGGGCATGATTCATGGCGGATTTAGTCAGTTGTGTCAGGAACTGGTGGTTTGAAATCCAGACTAATCCACGCCTGATTCATTTTCACAAACGTGAGTCTCTCCACACTTTGGGTGGACAGTCGTGTCCTCCGCGGAGTTACAATACCTCCTGCCGCACTAAACACGCGCTCCGATGCCACGCTACTGGCCGGGCATGACAGCCTTTCAAGGGCAAATTCAGCTAGTTGGGGCCAAAGGTCAAGTTTCGTTGCCCAGTAGTCAAGGGGATTGTCTACCTCGGTTGGCAGGGTGCTGTCCAAGTAGGCCCAAGCCTGTTGTTTGAGGTCCTGCTCCAGGTCCACCTGATGCTGCTGCTGCTGCGGCTGGTTAGTAGTTTCCTCACTGCGCTGGTGAAGAAAGCTACTCATCATCGACTGCAGACTGAGGCAGCCGCTGCTGTTGGAGCTACCACTGCTCCTACCACCCCACCCCTCCCCTGCTGCCATGGCAGCGGAACGCGAGCGCACAGGGCCCACAGTGTCTGAGGATGGACGGTGGCGCACAAAGGCAGAGACCAACTGACTACATAGGTGGTTTTTAGAGTACGTTATTTTGGCCTCCCTCTCAGCAGGTGTGAAAAAGGCCACCATTTTTGAACGGTAGCGAGGGTCCAACAAGGTGGATAGCCAAAAGTCATCCCTCTGTCTGATGGTTATTATTCGGTTGTCGCTACGCAAGCAACCGAGCATGCTATGGGCCATTTGTGCCAAGGAATGCGAGGGACTCCCTGCCTCCATCTCCACAGCATACTGCCACGGTGCGTCTGGGTCCTCTGTCTCCTCCTCCTCCTCCTCTACCAGATGCTCCTGCTCCTCCACTCCTGTCCGCTGAGTGGAAAAACCACCCATTTCACTCAATAATTCCTGAGCACAAATGTCCTCCTCTACCTCCTCCTCTTCTTCCTGTCCTGCCCCCACAGGGGTCATGTGGCGTTGAGATCTGTGCGCCACGTCTACCGCACCCTGACCAGCCATTGTTAACAGCATTTGTTCCAGGACGTGCAACAAAGGAATGACGTCGTTCATCCCATAGTCCTACCGACTCACGAATAGCGTGGCCTCCTCAAAGGGCCTGAGCAAGCGGCAGGTGTCACGCATGAGCTGCCAATGGCTGACATTGAAGATACACAGGGGAGTACCTTTATCCGCTTGTAACATCAGGAAATCGGTGATGGCCTTTCGCTGTTCGTAAAGGCGGTCTAACATGTGTAGGGTTGAATTCCACCTTGTTGCAACGTCGCAGATCAGGCGATGCTGTGGAATTCCGTTCTGCCGCTGCAGCTCAAGGAGGGTGTGCTTTGCGGTGTAGGAATGGCTGAAATGCATGCAAAGTTTACGTGACATTTTAAGGATGTCTTGCAGTGGGATGGTGGATTTTAGGAACCGCTTGACAACCAGATTGAACACGTGAGCCATGCATGGCGCATGGCACAACCTTCCTTGACGCAGAGCAGACACCATGTTCTTTCCGTTGTCGGTCAACATGGTTCCGATTTTGAGTTTGCGCGGAGACAGCCATCTGTCGATTTCTCTGTTCATTACAATGAGAAGTTCCTCCCCTGTGTGACTACGTTCGCCAAGGCATACCAGGTGCAGCACAGCGTGACACCGTTGCGCCCTGCACTTGTGATATGCCGGTCGGGTAATGGGACTTGGCAGGGGGGTGGCGGCTGAGGACACGGCGGAAGAAGAGGTGGTAGAGGCGGACATCTTTTGTGGACCAAGGACGTGCAAACGTGGAGGCAAAAGCGGCGTGACCTGTCCAAGTTGCTGGTGCGGCTGTGACGGCACCACGTTCACCCAGTGGGCCGTAAATGACATGTACTGTCCCTGACCGTAGTTACAGCTCCACACGTCGGCGCTGCCGTGCACTTTGGCAGAGACCGACATGCTCAAAGACTGGCCCACCATCTCTTCTACATGTGAATGCAGGGCTGGCACTGCCTTTTTGGCGAAGAAATGACGGCTTGGCACTCTCCACCGCGGCGCGGCACAAGCCATCATTTCTCGGAAAGGTGCTGAGTCCACCACTTGGAAAGGGAGGGACTGCAGCACCAGCAACTTGGACAGGAGGACGTTCAGCTTTTGCACCGTCGGGTGCGTGCTCGCAAACTGTTGTCTCTTGGAAACGGAATCCAAGAAAGACTGCTGACGGAATCCGTGAAGAGAAGTAGCAGGAGAAGGAGCATCTGAACGAGCGGAAGATGGCAGCGAGCGACAACTCCCCTCAGCAGAGGTGTTGGAGCCTTGACTGGCTGATAGAGGGCGATTGACGTCGGGTGACGGAGCAAGTAACGGAGCGGGTGATGGAGCGGGGGCTGGGGCGGGCAGAACCGCCGTATCTTTATCACGGTTTTCCCAGGCCACCAAATGGCGACGCTGCATATGCTGCCGCAATGCTGTAGTCCCAACATGGGCCCCCTGGCCATGCTTGACTTTCTGGCCACATAGTCGACATACTGCTACGTTTACTTCCTCGGGCGGCTTGACAAAAAATTGCCACACCGCCGAGTAGGAAACTTTGCCCCCGATACTCCTCACTGGCTGACTGCTGCTTCCTCCGTGCACACCGGCACCACTACTGGCCGTGGTGGTAGGCTGCAGTGGAGCTGGTGCTCTTCTCCGTGGCCGTTTGCCTCCACTGACACTGCTGCGACCCTGCTGCCTCCTGGGCAACCCACCGACTGTTTTGCTCGCTGCCAAGCTGCCACCCTCTTCTCCTGATGATGCGGAAGCAATAGCCTGATGACGACGAGGCTGCCAAGTGCGATCAGCCTCATCATCATCAATTAGGGTCTCCGCCTCACTACTAGCCCCCTCGGCTGCGTGTGGGTCAGGAGACAGACCTGTCTCTAGACCGGCTACCGAGCCACTCTCCTCGCCACTACTTCTTCGCCTGGCTGCTGAAGAGGCGGATGTCTCCCCCCGTTCCTGACCGCCCTCTGTTAGCTCTTCCTCACTGTACAGTGGGGCTGAGCCCACAGCATGCGATACTTCGCTTGGTGAGGGAACACCAAAGGACAGAGGCAGGTAGAGGACACGTGATTTCAGTGGGCTTGCTCCCGGGCCATGCCAACTAACGGTTGTGTCTGACGTACCCACCGTTGGCTGTAGGTGTCAGAGGTGACCTGGGAAGAGGAAGACGACCGAGCCAACCAATCGATGACAGCAGGGTTGTCGGTGGAGACACGACCGCTGGATGACACCGGGAGCACTGGCCTCTGGCTGCGAATAGTGCTGCCTCGACCCCTTCCTCTGCTGCCACGTCTGCTCGCTCCTAAAACATTGCCTCCTCTGCCACTCCTCTGCATGTTGTCTGACATACTCTTTAATTAAACGATTCTGTGTCCCTGAGTAACAATTCTGTGTCTGTCCCTGAGTAACAATTCTGTGTCCCTGAGTAACGTTTCTGTGGCACTAAGTAACAGTTCTGTGGCCCTCAGTAACAATTCTGTGTCCCTCAGTAACAATTCTGTGTCCCTCAGTAACAATTCTGTGTCTGTCCCTGAGTAACAATTCTGTGTCTTTCCCTGAGTAACAATTCTGTGCCCCTGAGTAACGTTTCTCTGGCCCTAAGTAACAGTTCTGTGGCCCTCAGTAACAATTCTGTGTCCCTCAGTAACAATTCTGTGTCTGTCCCTGAGTAATAATTCTGTGTCTGTCCCTGAGTAACAATTCTGTGTCCCTGAGTAACAATTCTGTGTCCCTCAGTAACAATTCTGTGTCCCTCAGTAACAATTCTGTGTCCCTCAGTAACAATTCTGTGTCCCTGAGTAACATTTATGTGTCCCTGAGTAACAATTCTGTGTCCCTGAGTAACAATTCTGTGTCCCTCAGTAACAATTCTGTGTCTGTCCCTGAGTAACAATTCTGTGTCCCTAAGCAACGTTTCTGTGGCCCTAAGTAACGGTTCTGTGGCCCTCAGTAACAAATCTGTGTCCCTCAGTAACAATTCTTTGTCTGTCCCTGAGTAACAATTCTGTGTCCCTAAGTAACGTTTCTGTGGCCCTAAGTAACGTTTCTGTGGCCCTAAGTAACGTTTCTGTAGCCCTAATTAACGTTTCTGTGGCCCTAAGTAACGTTTCTGTGGCCCTAAGTAACGTTTCTGTGGCCCTAAGTAACAGTTCTGTGGCCCTCAGTAACAGTTCTGTGGCCCTCAGTAACAATTCTGTGTCTGTCCCTAAGTAACAATTCTGTGTCCCTAAGTAACTTTTCTGTGGCCCTAAGTAACGTTTCTGTGGCCCTAAGTAACGATTCTGTGGCCCTAAGTAACGTTTCTGTAGCCCTAAGTAACGTTTCTGTGGCCCTAAGTAACGTTTCTGTGGCCCTAAGTAACGTTTCTGTGGCCCTCAGTAACAATTCTGTGTCCCTCAGTAACAATTCTGTGTCTGTCCCTGAGTAACAATTCTGTGTCCCTAAGTACCGTTTCTGTGTCCCTAAGTAACAGTTCTGTGGCCCTCAGTAACAGTTCTGTGGCCCTCAGTAACGGTTCTGTGGCCCTCAGTAACAATTCTGTGTCCTTCAGTAACAATTCTGTGTCTGTCCCTAAGTAACAATTCTGTGGCCCTAAGTAACGTTTCTGTGGCCCTAAGTAAGGTTTCTGTGGCCCTAAGTAACGTTTCTGTGTCCCTCAGTAACAATTCTGTATCCCTCAGTAACAATTCTGTGTCTGTCCCTGAGTAACAATTCTGTGTCCCTAAGTAACAATTCTGTGTCCCTAAGTAAAGTTTCTGTGTCCCTAAGTAAAGTTTCTGTGTCCCTAAGTAACGTTTCTGTGGCCCTAAGTAACGATTCTGTGGCCCTAAGTAACGTTTCTGTGGCCCTCAGTAACAAATCTGTGTCCCTCAGTAACAAATATGTGTCTGTTCCTAAGTAACAATTCTGTGGCCCTAAGTAACGTTTCTGTGGCCCTAAGTAACGGTTCTGTGTCCCTCAGTAACAATTCTGTATCCCTCAGTAACAATTCTGTGTCTGTCCCTAAGTAACAATTCTGTGGCCCTAAGTAACGTTTCTGTGGCCCTAAGTAACGTTTCTGTGGCCCTAAGTAACGATTCTGTGGCCCTCAGTAACAAATCTGTGTCCCTCAGTAACAATTCTGTGTCTGTCCCTGAGTAACAATTCTGTGGCCCTAAGTAACGTTTCTGTGGCCCTAGGTAACGATTCTGTGGCCCTCAGTAACAATTCTGTATCCCTCAGTAACAATTCTGTCTGTCCCTGAGTAACAATTCTGTGTCCCTAAGTAACGTTTCTGTGGCCCTAACGAACGATTCTGTGGCCCTAAGTAACGTTTCTGTGGCCCTAAGTAACGTTTATGTGGCCCTAAGTAACGTTTTTGTGGCCCTAAGTAACAGTTCTGTGGCCCTCAGTAACAGTTCTGTGGCCCTCAGTAACAATTCTGTGTCTGTCCCTAAGTAACAATTCTGTGTCCCTAAGTAACTTTTCTGTGGCCCTAAGTAACGTTTCTGTGGCCCTAAGTAACGATTCTGTGGCCCTAAGTAACGTTTCTGTAGCCCTAAGTAACGTTTCTGTGGCCCTAAGTAACGTTTCTGTGGCCCTAAGTAACGTTTCTGTGGCCCTCAGTAACAATTCTGTGTCCCTCAGTAACAATTCTGTGTCTGTCCCTGAGTAACAATTCTGTGTCCCTAAGTACCGTTTCTGTGTCCCTAAGTAACAGTTCTGTGGCCCTCAGTAACAGTTCTGTGGCCCTCAGTAACGGTTCTGTGGCCCTCAGTAACAATTCTGTGTCCCTCAGTAACAATTCTGTGTCTGTCCCTAAGTAACAATTCTGTGGCCCTAAGTAACGTTTCTGTGGCCCTAAGTAAGGTTTCTGTGGCCCTAAGTAACGTTTCTGTGTCCCTCAGTAACAATTCTGTATCCCTCAGTAACAATTCTGTGTCTGTCCCTGAGTAACAATTCTGTGTCCCTAAGTAACAATTCTGTGTCCCTAAGTAAAGTTTCTGTGTCCCTAAGTAAAGTTTCTGTGTCCCTAAGTAACGTTTCTGTGGCCCTAAGTAACGATTCTGTGGCCCTAAGTAACGTTTCTGTGGCCCTCAGTAACAAATCTGTGTCCCTCAGTAACAAATATGTGTCTGTTCCTAAGTAACAATTCTGTGGCCCTAAGTAACGTTTCTGTGGCCCTAAGTAACGGTTCTGTGTCCCTCAGTAACAATTCTGTATCCCTCAGTAACAATTCTGTGTCTGTCCCTGAGTAACAATTCTGTGTCCCTAAGTAACGTTTCTGTGGCCCTAACGAACGTTTCTGTGGCCCTAAGTAACGTTTCTGTGGCCCTAAGTAACGTTTCTGTGGCCCTCAGTAACAAATCTGTGTCCCTCAGTAACAATTCTGTGTCTGTCCCTAAGTAACAATTCTGTGGCCCTAAGTAACGTTTCTGTGGCCCTAAGTAACGGTTCTGTGGCCCTCAGTAACAATTCTGTGTCCCTCAATAACAATTCTGTGTCTGTGGCCCTAAGTAACGTTTCTGTGGCCCTAAGTAACGATTCTGTGGCCCTCAGTAACAAATCTGTGTCCCTCAGTAACAATTCTGTGTCTGTCCCTGAGTAACAATTCTGTGGCCCTAAGTAACGTTTCTGTGGCCCTAGGTAACGATTCTGTGGCCCTCAGTAACAATTCTGTATCCCTCAGTAACAATTCTGTCTGTCCCTGAGTAACAATTCTGTGTCCCTAAGTAACGTTTCTGTGGCCCTAACGAACGATTCTGTGGCCCTAAGTAACGATTCTGTGGCCCTCAGTAACAATTCTATATCCCTCAGTAACAATTCTGTGTCTGTCCCTGAGTAACAATTCTGTGTCCCTAAGTAACGTTTCTGTGGCCCTAACGAACGTTTCTGTGGCCCTAAGTAACGTTTCTGTGGCCCTAAGTAACGTTTCTGTGGCCCTAAGTAACGTTTCTGTGGCCCTCAGTAACAAATCTGTGTCCCTCAGTAACAATTCTGTGTCTGTCCCTAAGTAACAATTCTGTGGCCCTAAGTAACGTTTCTGTGGCCCTAAGTAACGGTTCTGTGGCCCTCAGTAACAATTCTGTGTCCCTCAATAACAATTCTGTGTCTGTGGCCCTAAGTAACGTTTCTGTGGCCCTAAGTAACGTTTCTGTGGCCCTCAGTAACGATTCTGTGGCCCTCAGTAACAAATCTGTGTCCCTCAGTAACAATTCTGTGTCTGTCCCTGAGTAACAATTCTGTGGCCCTAAGTAACGTTTCTGTGGCCCTAGGTAACGATTCTGTGGCCCTCAGTAACAATTCTGTATCCCTCAGTAACAATTCTGTCTGTCCCTGAGTAACAATTCTGTGTCCCTAAGTAACGTTTCTGTGGCCCTAACGAACGATTCTGTGGCCCTAAGTAACGTTTCTGTGGCCCTAAGTAACGTTTATGTGGCCCTAAGTAACGTTTCTGTGGCCCTCAGTAACAAATCTGTGTCCCTCAGTAACAATTCTGTGTCTGTCCCTAAGTAACAATTCTGTGGCCCTAAGTAACGTTTCTGTGGCCCTAAGTAACGGTTCTGTGGCCCTCAGTAACAATTCTGTGTCCCTCAATAACAATTCTGTGTCTGTCCCTAAGTAACAATTCTGTGGCCCTAAGTAACGTTTCTGTGGCCCTAAGTAACATTTCTGTGGCCCTAAGTAACGATTCTGTGGCCCTCAGTAACAAATCTGTGTCCCTCAGTAACAATTCTGTGTCTGTCCCTAAGTAACAATTCTGTGGCCCTAAGTAACGGTTCTGTGGCCCTCAGTAACAATTCTGTGTCTGTCCCTGAGTAACAATTCTGTGTCCCTAAGTACCGTTTCTGTGTCCCTAAGTAACAGTTCTGTGGCCCTCAGTAACAGTTCTGTGGCCCTCAGTAACGGTTCTGTGGCCCTCAGTAACAATTCTGTGTCCCTCAGTAACAATTCTGTGTCTGTCCCTAAGTAACAATTCTGTGGCCCTAAGTAACGTTTCTGTGGCCCTAAGTAAGGTTTCTGTGGCCCTAAGTAACGTTTCTGTGTCCCTCAGTAACAATTCTGTATCCCTCAGTAACAATTCTGTGTCTGTCCCTGAGTAACAATTCTGTGTCCCTAAGTAACAATTCTGTGTCCCTAAGTAAAGTTTCTGTGTCCCTAAGTAAAGTTTCTGTGTCCCTAAGTAACGTTTCTGTGGCCCTAAGTAACGATTCTGTGGCCCTAAGTAACGTTTCTGTGGCCCTCAGTAACAAATCTGTGTCCCTCAGTAACAAATATGTGTCTGTTCCTAAGTAACAATTCTGTGGCCCTAAGTAACGTTTCTGTGGCCCTAAGTAACGGTTCTGTGTCCCTCAGTAACAATTCTGTATCCCTCAGTAACAATTCTGTGTCTGTCCCTAAGTAACAATTCTGTGGCCCTAAGTAACGTTTCTGTGGCCCTAAGTAACGTTTCTGTGGCCCTAAGTAACGATTCTGTGGCCCTCAGTAACAAATCTGTGTCCCTCAGTAACAATTCTGTGTCTGTCCCTGAGTAACAATTCTGTGGCCCTAAGTAACGTTTCTGTGGCCCTAGGTAACGATTCTGTGGCCCTCAGTAACAATTCTGTATCCCTCAGTAACAATTCTGTCTGTCCCTGAGTAACAATTCTGTGTCCCTAAGTAACGTTTCTGTGGCCCTAACGAACGATTCTGTGGCCCTAAGTAACGTTTCTGTGGCCCTAAGTAACGTTTATGTGGCCCTAAGTAACGTTTCTGTGGCCCTAAGTAACAGTTCTGTGGCCCTCAGTAACAGTTCTGTGGCCCTCAGTAACAATTCTGTGTCTGTCCCTAAGTAACAATTCTGTGTCCCTAAGTAACTTTTCTGTGGCCCTAAGTAACGTTTCTGTGGCCCTAAGTAACGATTCTGTGGCCCTAAGTAACGTTTCTGTAGCCCTAAGTAACGTTTCTGTGGCCCTAAGTAACGTTTCTGTGGCCCTAAGTAACGTTTCTGTGGCCCTCAGTAACAATTCTGTGTCCCTCAGTAACAATTCTGTGTCTGTCCCTGAGTAACAATTCTGTGTCCCTAAGTACCGTTTCTGTGTCCCTAAGTAACAGTTCTGTGGCCCTCAGTAACAGTTCTGTGGCCCTCAGTAACGGTTCTGTGGCCCTCAGTAACAATTCTGTGTCCCTCAGTAACAATTCTGTGTCTGTCCCTAAGTAACAATTCTGTGGCCCTAAGTAACGTTTCTGTGGCCCTAAGTAAGGTTTCTGTGGCCCTAAGTAACGTTTCTGTGTCCCTCAGTAACAATTCTGTATCCCTCAGTAACAATTCTGTGTCTGTCCCTGAGTAACAATTCTGTGTCCCTAAGTAACAATTCTGTGTCCCTAAGTAAAGTTTCTGTGTCCCTAAGTAAAGTTTCTGTGTCCCTAAGTAACGTTTCTGTGGCCCTAAGTAACGATTCTGTGGCCCTAAGTAACGTTTCTGTGGCCCTCAGTAACAAATCTGTGTCCCTCAGTAACAAATATGTGTCTGTTCCTAAGTAACAATTCTGTGGCCCTAAGTAACGTTTCTGTGGCCCTAAGTAACGGTTCTGTGTCCCTCAGTAACAATTCTGTATCCCTCAGTAACAATTCTGTGTCTGTCCCTGAGTAACAATTCTGTGTCCCTAAGTAACGTTTCTGTGGCCCTAACGAACGTTTCTGTGGCCCTAAGTAACGTTTCTGTGGCCCTAAGTAACGTTTCTGTGGCCCTCAGTAACAAATCTGTGTCCCTCAGTAACAATTCTGTGTCTGTCCCTAAGTAACAATTCTGTGGCCCTAAGTAACGTTTCTGTGGCCCTAAGTAACGGTTCTGTGGCCCTCAGTAACAATTCTGTGTCCCTCAATAACAATTCTGTGTCTGTGGCCCTAAGTAACGTTTCTGTGGCCCTAAGTAACGTTTCTGTGGCCCTAAGTAACGATTCTGTGGCCCTCAGTAACAAATCTGTGTCCCTCAGTAACAATTCTGTGTCTGTCCCTGAGTAACAATTCTGTGGCCCTAAGTAACGTTTCTGTGGCCCTAGGTAACGATTCTGTGGCCCTCAGTAACAATTCTGTATCCCTCAGTAACAATTCTGTCTGTCCCTGAGTAACAATTCTGTGTCCCTAAGTAACGTTTCTGTGGCCCTAACGAACGATTCTGTGGCCCTAAGTAACGATTCTGTGGCCCTCAGTAACAATTCTGTATCCCTCAGTAACAATTCTGTGTCTGTCCCTGAGTAACAATTCTGTGTCCCTAAGTAACGTTTCTGTGGCCCTAACGAACGTTTCTGTGGCCCTAAGTAACGTTTCTGTGGCCCTAAGTAACGTTTCTGTGGCCCTAAGTAACGTTTCTGTGGCCCTCAGTAACAAATCTGTGTCCCTCAGTAACAATTCTGTGTCTGTCCCTAAGTAACAATTCTGTGGCCCTAAGTAACGTTTCTGTGGCCCTAAGTAACGGTTCTGTGGCCCTCAGTAACAATTCTGTGTCCCTCAATAACAATTCTGTGTCTGTGGCCCTAAGTAACGTTTCTGTGGCCCTAAGTAACGTTTCTGTGGCCCTAAGTAACGATTCTGTGGCCCTCAGTAACAAATCTGTGTCCCTCAGTAACAATTCTGTGTCTGTCCCTGAGTAACAATTCTGTGGCCCTAAGTAACGTTTCTGTGGCCCTAGGTAACGATTCTGTGGCCCTCAGTAACAATTCTGTATCCCTCAGTAACAATTCTGTCTGTCCCTGAGTAACAATTCTGTGTCCCTAAGTAACGTTTCTGTGGCCCTAACGAACGATTCTGTGGCCCTAAGTAACGTTTCTGTGGCCCTAAGTAACGTTTATGTGGCCCTAAGTAACGTTTCTGTGGCCCTCAGTAACAAATTTGTGTCCCTCAGTAACAATTCTGTGTCTGTCCCTAAGTAACAATTCTGTGGCCCTAAGTAACGTTTCTGTGGCCCTAAGTAACGGTTCTGTGGCCCTCAGTAACAATTCTGTGTCCCTCAATAACAATTCTGTGTCTGTCCCTAAGTAACAATTCTGTGGCCCTAAGTAACGTTTCTGTGGCCCTAAGTAACATTTCTGTGGCCCTAAGTAACGATTCTGTGGCCCTCAGTAACAAATCTGTGTCCCTCAGTAACAATTCTGTGTCTGTCCCTAAGTAACAATTCTGTGGCCCTAAGTAACGGTTCTGTGGCCCTCAGTAACAATTCTGTGTCCCTCAATAACAATTCTGTGTCTGTCCCTAAGTAACAATTCTGTGTCCCTAAGTAACGTTTCTGTGGCCCTAAGTAACGTTTCTGTGGCCCTAAGTAACGATTCTGTGGCCCTAAGTAACGTTTCTGTGGCCCTAAGTAATGTTTCTGTGGCCCTCAGTAACAAATCTGTGTCCCTCAGTAACAATTCTGTGTCTGTCCCTAAGTAACAATTCTGTGGCCCTAAGTAACGTTTCTGTGGCCCTAAGTAACGGTTCTGTGGCCCTCAGTAACAATTCTGTGTCCCTCAATAACAATTCTGTGTCTGTCCCTAAGTAACAATTCTGTGGCCCTAAGTAACGTTTCTGTGGCCCTAAGTAACGATTCTGTGGCCCTCAGTAACAAATCTGTGTCCCTCAGTAACAATTCTGTGTCTGTCCCTAAGTAACAATTCTGTGGCCCTAAGTAACGATTCTGTGGCCCTCAGTAACAAATCTGTGTCCCTCAGTAACAATTCTGTGTCTGTCCCTAAGTAACAATTCTGTGGCCCTAAGTAACGTTTCTGTGGCCCTAGGTAACGATTCTGTGGCCCTCAGTAACAATTCTGTATCCCTCAGTAACAATTCTGTCTGTCCCTGAGTAACAATTCTGTGTCCCTAAGTAACGTTTCTGTGGCCCTAACTAACGATTCTGTGGCCCTAAGTAACGTTTCTGTGGCCCTATGTAACGTTTCTATGGCCCTAAGTAACGATTCTGTGGCCCTAACTAACGTTTCTGTGTCCCTAAGTAACGTTTCTCTGTCCCTAACTCTCTCCCTGAATACAGCCAGGTCTGCCTCTGTTGAATGACTGGAGGCAAATGGAGAATTCTAAAATGGCCGCCATTTATAGCTCGACCATTACACTGTGCTGGCTGGCTGGCTGCTGATTGGCTAATGCGATCACATGTCATGAATGAATGCATTATGGGTCAGCGCGCCTTGTCTGCGCGCCTTCCCAGACATCCCCGCTCCGTCGCCGCACATGTCGCCGCCATTTTAGGAAAAATTTCGATTCGCGCATCCGAAGTCTGCTTATTTTCGGATTCGACGCGAATCGAAATTTTCCTAATATTCGAAACGAATTCCACTTCGCCTACTTTGATTCGCTCATCTCTAATTGCAATCTATTCCATGAAGAAAAAAACACACCAAAAAATGATTATTTGGATGCCAAAAAGCAGTAGGAAGCCAGTTTCACATCAAGATTTGCAATGGTTTTCGGTGTACAGAAGGACCAAGACTTGTGTAATACCCTTTTTTCTGATGCAAAATACCACTTCAGTAGCTGTGTGTGGATTGCAATATATTCCATGAAGAAAAAACACACCAAAAAAAATCTTTTTTTTTGGATGACAAAAAGCAGTAGGAAGCCAGTTTCACATCAAGATTTGCTATGGTTTCCATTGTACAGCAGGACCAAGACTTGTGTAATACCCTTTTTCTGATGCAAAATACCACTTCAGTGGCTGTGTCTGGATTGCAATCTATTCCATGAAGAAAAAACACACCAAAAAATGATTATTTGGATGCCAAAAAGCAGTAGGAAGCCAGTTTCACATCAAGATTTGCTATGCTTTTCATTGTACAGCAGGACCAAAACTTGTGTAATACCCTTTCTCTGATGCAAAATACCACTTCAGTGGCTGTGTGTTGATTGCAATCTATTCCATGAAGAAAAAAAACACCAAAAAATAATTATTTGGATGCCAAAAAGCAGTAGGAAGCCAGTTTCACATCAAGATTTGCAATGGTTTTCATTGTACAGCAGGACCAAGACTTGTGTAATACCCTTTCTCTGATGCAAAATACCACTTCAGTGGCTGTGTGTTGATTGCAATCTATTCCATGAAGAAAAAACACACCAAAAAAATAATTTTTTGGATGACAAAAGCAGTAGAAAGCCTGTTTTACATCAAGATTTTCTATGGTTTTCGTTTTACAGCAGGACCAAGACTTGTGTAACGTCCCCTTTCTGATTAAAAATACCACTTATCAATGGCAGTGTTTGGATTGTAATCTTTTAGTGGTGGTCCATTAATGGCAATTATCAAAAGATCATTCAAAGTCTCCAGTGTCAGTGATGAACGATAGACCGTCTTTATTCTGTTTTGGTAGCTAAAGCCATGTTCACATGAGGTGGTTGTTGGTGGAAGTACGGCACAGAAATTGAACAAAGGGAGTATGTTGCTGAATCTTTCTTTCTGCTGATTCAATCTTTTCACAGTCTCATTAAAAGAGAGTCCATTTTGAATGGAGAGTTTTAGGTCAGCCCACTCTACTTCTAACAGGTCAATTTTGTCTTCAAACTGATTATCAAAAACATTTTTGCAATTCTGTGCAATTCAGTCAATCCAAAGTTGAGGATGTGTGCTTTGTCTGGCCAAGACACGCTGTTAAATATATTGAAAGATTGTACAATATCTGAGGAGAATGAAGAAAGCCTCAAAATGAAATATCTTTCTGCTTTGGCCAATACAGATTGGCGTATAGACTGAAATTCTCTGTCACCAGCTTGAAGGTGGTCAGCTGCAGCCCATGTAGTTTTCCATCTTCTGTAAACTTACTAAGAAATTTAAGTTCTTTTTTTCCTTTCCCATCAGAAAGATCCTGAAGAGTTTTAACTGCATGTTCTAGTTTGTTTTTTACCTGACAGATTATAAGTTCCTTGTTCTGAAGACCCTCTGACAAAGGTTTCAGCTTGTTATAAAAATCAAATAGGAAATGCAAAAGTTTCACAAACTTCAGCTGTTTCAGGTCTTTCAGGATGCCTTTAACTTTAGCAGATTCAGATGATCCCTCAGTTGATATCTGCTCAAAATGGCTCACTACTGTCTTCCAGTTTTGCAGAAAAGCACGCAAGGCCTCAACTTTGCAGCATAACCAGCGCACTGTGTGTACATCTTTAATTTTCAAGATTTCCTCACTTAAAGTGTTTGCGAGATCTTTAAATTGCATAAGGTGTTTTGCTGAGCAATGATAATATTTGAAGACACGCCACACCACCTCATCGAATGTTTGTAGGTATGGCATTTCCTTGCAAACATCCAAGATCGCAAGCTACAAGCGATGAGCTACACAATGTATGCTGATCATCTGTGGGCAGACTTCTGGACTGCTAAACCTGACTTGTGGCCAAGCATGCTTGCAGCTCCATCCGTTCCCAAGCCTGCAACCCATGAAGAGCCTCTGTAATTAAGATGCAAATTATCCATAAAGGCAGTCAATCCTGTGAAATAACCTTCGGCAGTAGCATTTTCTAGCGCAAATGTACCCAAAAAATCTTCTTTGACGTCTCCTTCTAAAACATAACGGACATAAATGTTTGCATGTTCCGTGTAGGTTCGATCTGTAGATCCGTCAATCATGATGCTAACAAAAGGTGACTTTTTAATATTTGCCACAAGACTTTCTCTGATTATTCTTGGAATGAAATGAATGAATTGTTTGCAATGAACATTACTTCCATATTTCTGCAGAACTGGCGCATCTAGTTTGGCACTCAATGTTAATAAATCAGGGAAATCTAGAAATGGCTTTTCACATTTAGCTACGTAATAAGCAATGTTAAACATGTGTGTCATGAGCTGAAACATTGCTGCGTCCATTTTTCTGATACATAGCTAAAGGTCTTTCTTCAGGGTTGTCTCTAGCCTTTGCCTTATCAGTATTCTCTTTGTGTTTATTACATTTGTCATGCCATACAAAAGTTTATCTTTTAAATGGAGCTTTTACGCCATTTGCCCATTTTTCATCTGAAACTTGGGGGAACTGACTGCAAACTTTACATGTAACTGTATCATTTTCCTTGGAGTAAGCAAGCCATGAAAACTGATCCAGCCAATGTGTACTAAAACTGCGTTTTTTCACGGTCTTTCCAGCATCATCATCATTTGTCTTTTGAGTTATTATGGCAGTGGAAGTTTGTGGCAAACTACAACTAGCAACTGAATTAGCTATTAATTCATTCTTTATTTCAATAGGGTTTGAGTGGGACTCCACAATAGTAGGATAATCTTTTGCTGCAAAAAAAATGATAATTTGCTCTGTTTCATGTTGTAGTGTAAACAAGGAGACCCCAAAAAAATCAGGAAAAACTCACAGGCATGAAATATGGATTGAATACTGGAAATTAGGACCACTTTTTTGTATTACGTCTGGGCTGCCACAGATGACTCAGGCTGAGGAAGATCCTCCATGGCATGTGATCATGCTACTTGCACTGTCAAGGCCAGTTTTGGCTGCCTATAGGCCTTTCTGCTCGCTGAGCCTATTAAACGTTGGTCTGCTGGCTGGCTTGATTGATGGCTGGCTGGCTGGCTTGATTGATGGCTGTTCTGATTGATGGCTGGTCTTATTGCTGGCCTGATTAAAGTCTGGTTTGCTGGCTGGTCTGATTGATGGCCTGCTTAAAAGGCTGCTCTGCTTGAAGGCAGATTAACAGCAGGTCATCTGAGCGGCAGTTCAGCTCAATGGCAGTTCAGATTAAAGAAAGCAGTTCAGCTCAACGGCAGTTCAGATCAAAGGCAGTTCAGCTCAACGGCAGTTCAGATTAAACAAGGCAGTTCAGCTCAACCGCAGTTCAGATCAAAGGCAGTTCAGCTCAACGGCAGTTCAGCTCAACGGCAGTTCAGATTAAACAAGGCAGTTCAGCTCAATGGCAGTTCAGATCAAAGGCAGTTCAGCTCAATGGCAGTTCAGATCAAAGGCAGTTCAGCTCAACGGCAGTTCAGCTCAACGGCAGTTCAGATTAAACAAGGCAGTTCAGCTGAACGGCAGTTCAGATTAAACAAGGCAGTTCAGCTCAATGGCAGTTCAGCTCAATGGCAGTTCAGCTCAAAGGCAGTTCAGCTCAAAGGCAGTTCAGCTCAAAGGAAGTTCAGCTCAAAGGCAGTTCACATCAAAGGCAGTTCACATCAAAGGCAGTTCACATCAAAGGCAGTTCACATCAAAGGCAGTTCAGATCAACGGCAGTTCAGATCAAGGGCAGTTCAGCTCAACGGCAGTTCAGCTCAACGGCAGTTCAGATTAAACAAGGCAGTTCAGCTCAATGGCAGTTCAGCTCAAAGGCAATTCAGATCAAAGGCAGTTCAGATCAAAGGCATTTCAGCTCAAAAGCAGTTCAGCTCAAGGGCAGTTCAGCTCAACGGCAGTTCAGATTAACACCATTTCAGATTAACGGCAGTTCAGATTAAAGGCAGTTCAGATTAAAGGCTGGCCTGATTGAAGGCTCCTCTGGTGTTTCGGTGTGTCTGCTGGCTGGGCTGCCTTTCAGGAGCAGGCGGAACACACAGCTGCTTGCTTGGTGGGTCTGTCCATGCATTACAATTGTGAAGGACCAATGGCGATCCTAGGAAAATAAACAGGGTGCACATAAGATACCACAGTGACAGTCAAAACTGGGTGGGCACTGGTAATTTTCACCACTACCATATGAGGATGTGTTCCTATGCATAGTCAGCTACCAATTTTATTTTTATTTTAAATTAAATTAGTAGCTGATTGTGCATAGGTGTGCTGTTTTTTTTTACTCTTTAACTCTTTTCCAAATCATTTTGCCCCCAGAGCGCAGCACAAAAAAATGTGAGGGCCTCTCCTCATGTTCCCCAAGGCGGCGTGGAGCAGGCCTCGTGTCCCCCAAGGCGGTGAAGAGCGGGCCTCGTGTCCCCCAAGGCGGTGGAGAGCAGGCCTCGTGTCCCCCAAGGCGGTGGAGAGCGGGCCTGGTGTCCCCCAAGGCGGTGGAGAGCGGGCCTGGTGTCCCCCAAGGCGGTGGAGAGCGGGCCTGGTGTCCCCCAAGGCAGTGGAGAGCGAGCCTCGTGTCCCCCAAGGCGGTATAGAGCGAGCCTCGTGTCCCCCAAGGCGGTGGAAAGCGGGCCTCGTGTCCCCCAAGGAGGTGTAGAGCGGGCCTCGTATCCCCCAAAGGTTCAGAGCGGCCCTCGAGTCCCCCACGGCGGTGTAGAGGGTGTCTCCTCTCAGCATAGAAAAGCGGACCTCTCCTGCATGTGTCCCCTCAACGGCGCTCGCACTGTAATGGCAATGCCGCGGAAACTGGAAGTTTTAAACCGGAACTCGGCTTCACAATGAGGCTTGAAGCGCATGTGCAGTCGTTCCATGCTTCATTTGCGTTTGCCACAGAGGAATTTCTCCTCACATTTGGCGAGTGGGCAAGCGGATTTTTCAAGCCCTGGGGTAGTGGACATGGTCATCAGGGCAGTATACAGACCTCAGCCAGGCAGAGATCTGAGGTCAGCTGAGAAGTGTACTGGGGTCAGCTTACCAGAGGTCTGAGGTCAGTGGGGCAGAGGATGGGATCAATGAGGCAGTATACAGGGGTAAACCGAGCAGAGGTCTGAAGTCAGCAGGGAAGAGGACAGGATCAGCAGGGCAGTGTACAGAGGTCAGCTGAGCAGAGGTCTGAGGTCAGCCAGGCAGAGGATGGAGCCATTGGGACAGTGTAAAAGGATCAGAAGTCTGGGGTCAGCAGATCAGAGAACCAGGACAGAGGAGTTGTTAATGGGATAGTGCACAGGGATCAGTGTATCTATACATCTTTGTATAATGTATGTATGATCTATACATCTAAAAGGAATGCAAGCCAAATGAGGTGGTCAGGACCGGAAGCAGGAGAGATGCAGCCAGTCTCCTTCCTGTGCAGCCAGCCAAAAGCATCAGGTGACTGGCTGTGTTGGTATGTCCGGTGTCATCAGGAACAGAGGTGGGCAGGACTGAAGGGTGGAAAGAGGCAGATCCTTCCTTTGTAGCCACCAGTAAGCAACGGGCGGCAGGATGAGTTTATGTGTTGGGTGTCCTAGCCTTGTGTACCAGCATCGTGCCATGTCTGTTCTACATTGCTGTCTTTTTTATTGGTGGAAGAAGGTTATTTATATGTGTGTGATTTTTTTTATACTATTTTTATTCAGTATTTGGCATTTAGAAAGATATTTAGAATTTAATTAAAAGCATAGTTTAGTTATATTTTAAATAAAACAACCTCAGTAATTCTGTGTTTTTCATATTTAGGTTTCTATGCAGCACTGTTGAGAAAACTGATTCAAAAAGGTAGAGATTACTCAAAAATTGGCTATTATATTTACATTCCTTAAAAACCACATGCCTATAACATTATTTAATTATCACATGCATTTTAATATTTTTTCTTTCTATGAATTGACTTTAATCCCTTTTTATGCAGTATTTACTGAGCGTTTTCAGTGTTTTACAGTAAATACCGCAAAACAGCATAGTGAATTGACAATTTCCGGATCTCATGCAATATTTAAAGAAAATGTGTCTAGACACCTAAATACTGCATACATTCTGCTTTAGTGAATGGAGCCCACTAATATTTATGGCAGTTAAAGAAAATCAAGACTAAAGCTGATTTAACTTTAGTTGCTCTACAATGTTATTTCCACTGTGTGGCCACATACAACAAGATATGATTCTACAGAGGTGAATAGTAATAGAAACCTCTGTAATTTGAATTGGAATGTAAAGGTGTTAATTTAACTTAGATGTATAGAGCTCATTGCTTCTGTTTTCCTTCAGATATCACCAATATCGAGGATGCCTGACTGTTCTCCCCTTGATTAAAACACCATTACCATACAAAACCTAAATACTAACTAGGGATGAGCTTTTCTGGTTCAAGTTGACCAAGAGTTTGAACCAAACCAAGCTGTTCACAGTTCACTGACCAGCCAATGCAAATGGCCAGATGTATCCAGTTTGCCCATCTGCCCTAACCTCTAATTGTTGCAGGTGGATATTGTTCATTAAGTGGGGGTAATACTAGCCTCAATAAATAACACATTGTCAGGAAAGCAATGGCCATTCTACAAGTAAAGGCTCAAGGTGCATACAGATGCTCAGGCACATATTTGTGGCACCTGCACAAAATGGACTAATTAAGTGTAGCACCTGTACTAATAAGTGCTGCCTGATCTACAGCTATTACCATGTCCCTGCCTCTGTTCCTGTGTTTGGCCTCTGTGACTGACCCGGCTTGTCCTGACCACGCTTGAATGCTACCTACCCTGACCTTGGCTTGTGTCTGCTATGCCTCCTGCTCATATGCCTGTTTCAGCTTTGCTGACCTCTGCCTGTATCCTGACCATTTTGTGCCTGCTGTCCATGCCTGCATCTGGCCGACTGTTATTGACCTGGCTCATCTGACTACGCATCCAGGTATCTGTATGTCCTGCTCTGCCTGCTACCTGGTCCCTGCTGTGTGCTGGTAGATTCTCCCGCACCTCTGCCAAACAACTGCTACCTGCTGTCCACCAAGTCCAGGGTCTGCTGCTCCTGCTGCCATCTGCTGTTCTGGCCATCTGACCTTTCTCTGGCGAAGCACCTGTTATCTGTGGCCATGGTTGGTTGTACAATTTACAGGCACTTATACCTTGCCACACTTTTGCAATCTTAACATCAGTGGTCCCTGAACTGGGGCTTTAAGAGAGGCCTCTCTCTACATGTCAAGCTCTGCTATAAGGTATGTTACACATATTTTGCACCCCTCCAGCTTGTTTCATTTTGTAAGCAAGTCGGTGGCTACTGTAATATGGGGAAAACTTCATAGAAGGGATCTTAAGACAGATATTCCTCGAAGCCAACAAAACCTTGTCCCTGGTTGAAGAAGTGGTTTCTTTCACCAAAGCTGGTCAGCAAATATTTTTGTGTTTAGCAGCAGATTGCAGAAGCTGGTTCTGTACCTAGACCAGATCCAATTTATGTTCATCTGCATGGTATCCTGAGACATAATTTTAAGAGCACCCAGCATAGGCAAGGGAAGACATGGGTGTTTGCCACAGATAATGTAAAACAGATTCTTGGGCACTGGCATTGTGATGATATATTATGGGATTACTCCACCTAGGGCAGATGAGAAACCCAGTTGTCCTGGTGGGCAGACTTCAATGCTTGAAGGAATTACAGAAATTATTAGTTAGTTCTCTTGGATTACAGATGGTAGGCTGAAGAGAACTGTAGAAAGGCATTAAAATATTTGCCCCCTCCAAAACATGAGGTAAACTGGACCCCACCATCGGACACTATACTAGTTGGCAAACCATGGAGCCAGAAGATCTCATAAATATAGATTGTCACCATGGCTGCAACAACAGGAGAGGCATAAAATGTGGCATGTTATACAAAATATAATCTGTCAACTACTACCAAGACTACTGTGCAGCAGACAATGGGAGGTCTGTGATGAAATCCATAGCAATATGGTACCAGGGTTCCACAAGAATAAGCAACAGGTAAAGAGGACCTGGCACTTGGGTAGGAGGCTTAGTTTTAGCACACACTATACGAGCCTTTATGAAATTCTCTATATCTTTGCAGCCGTCCAGCCACCAGTTCAAATGGGAAAGAAACACAAAGGTCTGTGGAAGCCTGGGTGTCCAGTGAGCTTGGAATCATAGGCCCAGCAAAGTAGCTTGGTTCTCTGCATGGCCATAGGTTATATCCTGAAGAATGGAAGACTCTCAAATGTAGGTCAAAGCTAGGACTTGAGTGGGAGGAGTGATGAATTCCAGTGCAGTGGGGGCTTCAGAATCTTGTGATTCAGATAGTCAAAAGAGAGCATCTGTTCTAGAATTTGTGGTTCCAAGGTTTAGGGCAATAACAAAATCAAACTAGGAAATGAACAAAGACCATCAAGCTTGCCTGAGATTCAAGCAATGTGCAGTTTGGAGATACTGTAAGTTCTTATGATTAGTGATCCATCCTAGAGGTAAGGTTCCTCTTCCAGAGTGAGTTTAAAGGCAAGACATTTGATCTGCAGTGGAGTAGTATTTGTTTGCTGGGGGGATGGTCTCCTCTGGCAAGCACCCCACCATATTGAAGTCATGTTGCCTGGTACGGTTAGGGAGAGGGGTGCTCATCCCCCCTATTCCTGGGCTGCATGCTCAGATTAAAGTTTTAGTATGGAAGGGGGACCTTACATGTTGTTTTTTTGTGTGTGTGCAGTCCCCCTTAAAATCTGTGACCTGAAGGGTCTAATATGGAATTCTGGGGGGACCTTAAGTATTTTTCCTTTGTTATTTTTGGGTGAGTCAACTACTTACAGGACAGGTTCACCTTTGCAAAACAAATAATAAATGCTCATTGTTTTACAGGTAGATCGTGGGTGCAATTCCACAATCCTGCAGCCTGTCAGAATTCTGTGAATTAAAGAAGTGGCCCACTAGCTGTTAAAATGTGGGGTGTACATGGGTGTAACATGTAACATGTTACAAAAGGTTATATAACATCCTCCACAATGCAGCGCAATACTATCAAATAATGTGACAGTCCTTTATTCAAAATAATATAGCGGTCCTTCAATATCCAATAAAGCTTCATTTCCTCCTCCACCTGATGTGATTTATCTCTTCCTTCCTCTTTTCTCAAGCTCTGGAAAACATGCAAATGCCCAGTGATAATATGCGCTTATCTTGTGCAATGGACCTCAATACAGATCAAGGTCATGACACACCTGTTGCTCCACCTTGGGTATATGTGCCATCAGCTATTCCTCTTGCTCCTTCCTCTTCGGTATTCCTCACCATGGGTACATCACATGCAAAAATAGAATGGGACATAAGTGATGGAATAGCTGAGGTGGTGGAGGAAATATAGCTTTATTAAATATTGAAGGACCACTATATTATTTTGAATTAAGGACTATTACATTATTTGATGGGATTGCGCTGCATTGTGGAGGGTATCATATATTATGTTGAAGTGTGGTGAAAAGCACTAATTGATGTGTCAGCATCAAACACTTTTGATTTTTTTGCTATTTGTTGTGCTTTTATTTTATTTTTCATTCATTTGTGGGCCTTTATTTTTACCTGCGCAGGTTGTTTTAATTGTTTTTATGCTACAAAAGATTAACTTATCCTTTAAAATCTATACCAACTTAAAATGTTTTTTTCATTCTGTTGTAGGACATGCTACAGCAAAAATAACATTTACAAAAAAATTGCTGGCAAAGAAAATTTCACTGTCAGCTTTTTTTTTTATTTTATTTAAAGAAAAAAGCACACAGACCCTTAATAAGTTTCCCCACAATGCATAACAAACCCTTGGGGGTCTACTATGTATTTTGGAGGACCTTTAGGGACTGTCTGCTGATTTTTCTTTTAAAAAAAGAAGCAGGAGAGATGTATTTTGCCAGCAATTTAAAACCCTCACTTTTTCCTTTGTAAATGCTAAAAAAAAAATCACTGCTGCTGTTCACATGGAAATAAAAAAAAAAAAGTTCAACTCGTTACTAATCTTGAGCTTGCTTGCTGAACATTTTCTGAAAACGAGTAAGAAATACAGCGATATTGCCTGTCATAAGATCTGCCCTTTCCTACTGAGGAGAGGCCCAGGCGAGAGCTTCCCCAGAAAGCATGCCAGTTTGACCCATTCTGATAGGAGACACTGAGGCTTCAGCTCAAAATGAATGTTGCATTGATTCACAAAACCATGGCATTCCTTAAATTTCCAAGGCATGGCAAAACTAGAAGAAAAATCAAGGACAGTACTGTTCTCATGGACTGCTGCACAGTAGTTGGTTGCCGTGAAATCCAGGATGCAGGGACCATTGAAAGTTTGAAGCTGTTTCACCAAAAATTAAGAGAAATCTATAATGGAATACAATTAATCACAACGTTTATATACTGAAATATTAGAACCCAGGCTCTGATATGTGTTGGTGGCATATGCGTTCAAAATATAGTGGGACCCAAAAAAAAAACTATTGTAACTAGTAGAAAGATATATAAAGCTTTCTAACGAAATCAAGTGAATCCTTAATACTGTGTATAGTTTAACCATTAGCCGCCCGGCCTATAGCCGTTTGGCAGCCGCAAAAATTCTGTAGCTTTCCGGGGTATACGCCATTTGGCGTCCTCCCGCACATGCACAGTTTGCGCGGTTGCAGAGCCGCGCAGCGGCGCGATCTGTCACCGGCCGTGTACCTCGGACACGGCCGAAGACAGATCTGAGTACCGGCCCCCGTTGCCGGTACCATGTGACCTGCTGTGACCAATCACAGCAGGTCACATGACAGTTGTATACAATGGATGACTTCATTCATGAATGGTCACAGCAGGTCACATGCACATGTCATGTGATTAGCTGTGGCCAAATCACAGCTAAGCATAAAAAAAAAAAAAACCTGAATGAATCGATGTCATTCAGGTAAATGCTTGCTTGTAGCAAAGTAATTCTTTGCTACAAGCAAATTGTGTAAAAAAAAAAAAAAATACTGATCACTTCCCCAAAGTAGTACAATGTTACTATGGTAACATTGTACTACTTTGGTCATAGTAAAATATGAAAAAAAAATCTTAAAAAAAATAAAAAAAAATTTAATAAAAAATTAAAAAATATATATATATATATATATATTTTTTTTTTTTGATACTGTCACCAGCCAGTGTCCCTGTTCACCGCTATGCCAGTTATATGATGATGCTGTACTGCACTGGTGACAGTATGTAAAAAAAAAATAGTGAAAATAATTTTGTTTAATTTTTTCATTTTCCGAAAAATTATGTCAAAAAAAATACAACTTCAAAAAACTCGCCATTCCTCTTATGAAGAACGTCAGACTGTCTTTCTTGGACCTCAAGAAATTAGATTGGCTGTCAGTACTTCAGGATTGATCAATTTTCAGATCTATACCATAGTTTGTGAACTTTATAACTTTCCTACAAACTAAATAATACATCCAAATTTGGGTTATTTTCACCAAAGTCATGTAGCAGAATATATCTTGGCCTAAATTTATGAAGAACAATTATTTATTTGTAAACTTTTATAACAGAAACAAAGAAAAACATGTTTTTTTTTCAAAATTTTTGATCTTTTTTTGTTAATTTAGCAAAAAATAAAAACCCCAGCAGTGATTAAATACCACCAAAAGAAAGCTCTAGTGTGAAGAAAATGATAAAAGTTTCGTTTGGGTACAATGTTGTATGACCGCGCAATAGTCATTCAAAGTGTGAGAGCACTGAAACATGAAAACCGGCCTGGGCAGGAAGGTGTAAAATTGCTTGGTTTTGAAATGGTTAAGAAAAGAATTACAAAAGATCATACATTATTAGATCCATATGGTTAAGCTTGGGAAAGTTGAAAATGTGTCCATACTAGGCACATATCACGAACAAGCTACTTCTGCAGGAAACTTCCCTTTGTTGTTACCACTATCTAGTATCTACTGAATACCTAATAGTGTATATTAATAAAAGCTATGCCTAATGATTTGATGTAGCCTATAATATCTCATCTGGTGCTGGCTTTTATTTTCCAACCTGCTCTAAAAATGATTGCTGACGTTTGAATGGACACTATAGGGAATAACTTGGTTGTTTCTGCAAAAGAGTCAATGTTTCAACAATCTCAGATTGCAATGTGCAGAGTTTGTGGCACTGCATTTAAAAAAATGTATTGTTTAAATGTGAAGACTACTAATGGTTTATTTATGTTTTCTCCAAATTTCACATAGTAGTCACCAATTTTCAAATTGAGTCATATATGAAAAATTTGTGAACCATGTGTAAGTTGTCTGAATTTTGGGGGAAAAGTTAATAAATACACCCCTAAGTGTTTTGGATATAGAGCTTAGACATAGAGGTTATATATTGCTACAAGAGAGCAGGCTGTGTATATAATCTGTAGATATGGAAACACAGGTGCCAATTCTGACATATAGGTACTGTTTCTGACTGATTATTCTAAGCCAGTGACTCCCATGATAATGAATCCAGGATCAGGGTCACAACCCAGGAACTTGCACCTTTTAGAAATAAATGAAGACGCTTTATACAGTCATACAGTAGGTTCCCTTTAAACCCATTTAGGTTACCTCCAAAAACTTTTTGGAAAGCGGAAAGCTGATATGGAAAGGCCTAGCTGTAGCTCTATTTATTATTTTAACAAAATCTATGCAATTTGCTATAAGGGTGTTTGATATTTAAGCTTTTCATACTTGTGAAATAAACTATAAAAACATCAGATGAATTTCACAATAAAGGCTGGGAAATATAATACAAAAGCATGAATTCACTCAGAGTATATTGAAAGAATGCATACTAAATTATATTTTGAGAAAATTCATTTCCTGCTGGTTTACTCCCTGCAATCTTCTGTGTGTACTTTAATGATTGATGAATACAGCAAACAATATGCAGTAGGTCAAGTCAAAGAGTTTTCTCTGGAAAAAAAGAACCTGTTAAAATATTCCACTCATAACCCTAGTTAAATTACTTAAAATACCATGTTTGTTACATGACACATTTTTCTTCAGTAAAGATAACCGTGCAAAATGTAAACCTTATTATTACTGTTATGAAAATGTTCCTGGAAGGTTTACTGAGTTGTGTGTGGTTCTGCGATGTACAGATTCACCTATATAAACAGCCTTTCCCGTAAGGCTAATGTGACAGACCCATTCGGGGCAGGGGCTTTTGGAGGGGACTAGGGGCTAGCCTTCTACCCACTGATTATGTTTTTTTTTTTTGCCCTAGTTGGATCTGTCATAGCTAATGTGCCATCCAGTTCTTAAATGTCCCCAGGACTTAAGGCACAGGGCTATATCCACAGAACTAGGATGTTTCCCAGCAACACAGAGTGAGCAACATCAAACTGGCTCCAAAAAGATAAAGTTTAGGGCATATGCGGCATACAGGATTGACCAGAACTGATGACTGCCAAATTGCCATTCTAGTAGGGATCCTGAGCTGGCAGTGGGGGTTTTGAGCTGGCAGCAAGTGTCAAAGCAGGTGGCAATAACAAAGTAATCCTTATCCAATCCTTATCCAGGCAAAGGGATTGGGCAGGTTGCAATAAAAACTGAGCTGAGAGTATCATTGACAATCAAGGGGAGCAGAAGGGACACTGATGCAAGCAGGATGGGGAGAAAAACTGAAGGCCTATGGAGAGACAGGCTGTAAAGAGGTAAGGATGGATTGTGCAGAAATGAGTGGCGTGAATGAGTGGAACAAGTCTCATGTTTTTAACAATAACCTCCTCTGAGGAGGGGACTACATGCCCAAATGAGCAGGCTTATTGGGGTGATGGTAATGAAAACCCTTTATCAGATGATCAGCATAAATATGGGAAACTGTCACTCTACAGCAGTGGTCTCCTAATTGCGGCCCTTTGCTTGCCTCTGTCCAGCCCTTGAAGTACTATTCCTTCCACTAAGACCAATGATGGGGCACAATTCCTCCCATTGATATAAACAATTAGGTACTATTCCTCCACTCCAACTAATAGCAAGGATGGGGCACTATTTCTCCAACTAATATCAATCATGGGGTACTATTCCTTCCTCTGATACCAATGATGGTGCACTATTCCTCCCACTGTCACCAATAATGGGACACTATTCTTCCCACTGATACCTATGATGGGGCACTATTCATCCCACTGATACCAATGATGGGGCACTATTCGTCCCCCTGATACCAATGATGGGGCACTATTCCTCCCACTGACACCAATGATGGGGCACTATTCCTCCAACTAATACCAACGACTTGACACTATTCCTCCTTCCAATGACTATAAGCACTATGTCATTTTCTTTTTAAATGGCATTTGCAAGGTTTCCAAATGACAAAAAAATGGCCCATAAAATAACCTCTGGAAAATTAGAACAGAAACAAGAAAAGGAGCAGGACCTAGAATGGAGGCCATAAACACAAAAGAAGGTTGAAAACCCAGAGGAGGAGTGGATCCAATTTTTACATGCAAATTCTGCCCACGGTGGTAAGAGGCCCATTCAGTTTTCTTTTTAAGCAGTGAAGCAGTGGAAGAAGCCTTCTAGGGAATGAATAATGTACTCAATTTGACTGTTAGATTGCTGGTGAAAGAAACAGTTGAATTCCCAACTGAGAAAAGAAAGTCTTTCAAAGACAGGAAATGAGCTGAGATTGTCAGTCTAAAACTGGGATACCGTAAAACCTGCCAATTACTTGTATGAAAAGGGTGGGCAGGTGTTTGGAAGAAGGCAGCTTGGGTAAGGTCACAAAATGAGCCACCTTGCTAAAACAGTCCCCTCTCTACCATATGACAGTCTTGCCATTAGAGAGAGGTAAATCAACAATAAAATCCATCTAAAGATAAGTCCGTGGGCATTTAGGGACAGAGATGGCCACAGAAGAGGAGAGACATGAGAACCTAAAGAGGGAGGGACCTCTGATCTTGCTGGTAGTTCTGGCATTTGGCTGACTTAATGTACTTGACATACTTGCAGTGAGCTCAAGGTTCTGTCTGAACACAGTTTCAGTATGAACTTTGTTTGAGCATTTGTCTAAATGCCAGACTTTTTGCGAGTTTAGCAGGAGCTGGATGGCATGTTTGTAGTGGTATAAGTACCTATTCTATATATAACAGCTTCCTATAAATGGTTATTAAGGAAGGAGAGGGTATCAGCACCTGCCACATCCCTAGCAATCTTGACATCACCTGGCCCCATTCATACATGGGTGGGAATCCCCGACCAAGTAAACAGAAGACAGTCATAGCATGACTAAGTATAAACACATGGCCATTTTTGAGCATTTAAATTGACTTTTGCTTTTCATGTGGGAGGGGGGCAGTATCTGGGGACCCTCTAATTTTTAAATGGGGTTTCCAGATTCTGATAAGCTCAGACTCACAGACCCCACAAATACTGGACCAAGATTGTAGGGGCGCTGATGCCAGCAGGCTGGGGAGAGAGAGTGCTGGGTTGTGGAGAGGCAGGCTGTAAAAATACAGGTTTGGGCGATTCAGGAACGTGTCTTGTGTTTCTAACAGTTGCTTTGCTTAAATAGTATGTGTGTGTGTTTAAATGCAGACAGCAAGGGTGGATGGAGCTTGCCTGTTAGTGCCAAGTGTACAAGCACTTTATTTTTTACATTGGTGGTTCAGTGCTATAAGATCATCCTTTAATTTAGCAGACCTTGCTCATTAACTGGCAACCAATCCAGAGGATTCTCTCTGGCAGGAGTCAGAAAACATCAGAGTTATTGCCTCTTAGTAGTATTGCTTTCCTTCTCCCTTCTCTTGGGTCCATCCTATACTAGCCTTACTCAACCAAGGTGCCGCGGCACCCAGGTTGCCACCAGAGGTCTTCAGGGGTGCTGTGGCATCTGGGCAGAAAAAGGCTATCAGTTGAGCCAGAGCTCTTGATCCCCAGCCACACTGTATATCGGTACTGGGAGCTGTCAGACTGCTGAGCAAAGTGAAAGCAAAGGGAAGAGGAGTGTCTTCTGTGCTCTCTGCCTCCCCCTAGAGTGCAGTACCCGGCTGTGTGAAGGAAGTTAACCCCCTGGCGGTATTCCCGAGTGTAGCTCGGGGTAAAGTTTCAGTACCACAAGCGGTAACCCCAAGCTACACTCGGGTTTACCATGCAGCGCTGCTCCGGGATCCCTCGACCACTTACCTTGTCCTGCGCTCCCGCGATGTCCCTCCTGCAGTTTCCCCGGAAATGTAATCCGGCGGATGCCGGCATCTGTCATTTGGGTTCCATCCCCTGCGAGCGGCGGGACGTACAGGAGACGGAAAGGCGGGAAATTTGAAAATGACAGAAAGTGACATTCACTAAAATCACTAAAATCACATAGTAAAACATTACTGTATCAAACCATTTCACATACATTTTGTCCCTAGTGCTTTGTCCTGTGCCCTGTCTTCATTTTGACTGTTCTTTCTGCCTGGAAACTAAGAAAAGTCCATGGCTTCCAAAAAGCATCCCTTTAGGTCAAAAGCGGTTTTAGACCAGCTAGAGAACAGCGATAGTAAATTAGAACCACTTGCAGAATTGAGTGATAATGATTCGTGGGGAAATTCCTCATCAGACACTGATTTTGCGACTTTTCTCAGTGATGTGCGAACTTGGCACTCTATTTCAAATTTCAGTGTTTTTGGTTTGATTATATTATTGAATTCAATTTTTTATTATTAGTATATTATTATTTTTTATGATTATTTATTAAATTATAATTTATGATTTCGTGTTTCAAGTTTTATCCTACCCGGGATGTTTACTAGACTCTTGTTCGGAAAGATTTCAGTGAGTTATTCCTAAAAATTACAGGCCTACAATTAAAAAAATACATATTTCCATGCAAAACAATGTACCGCTTTGAGCACAGAAATATGGACATAATCAGACCGCTAGGGAGGTTAAGGTACTGTAACTTTTTATAGGGCTGTATACATGTGTTTGTATGTGTGTTTGTGTGTGTGTACATGTGTCTGTATGTAAATCACAAGATAAGTGAGCGCTTAAAATAGATAATAAAAATGAATAAAATTGAATAAAATGAAACAATAGCAGCTGAACACCAAAAAAGGTACCATATAAACAAAATCATTTTTGTGCCTGGCTTACCACGAGCGGAAGGTTTACAGACTGGAGTCCAGAGCGAGCTACGGATCCCGGGCCCCCTACGAAAGCGAGCGACCTTTTTTCATTCATGTGTGGCAATACTATCAAGTGGCGAGGGGCTCTTGACCAGATCTGACCAGACCCATTTGAGGATCCTAGGATGTCCTGAGAATATCTGCTTTGAATGGGCATTTGGATTGCGTATCTGGTGAGTGCGCAATCTTTACACATTTATCACCTCACCCACGAATCCAGCCATTGGGGTTCTTTGAAGATTTTCTTGGGATTTTTCTTGATCACGTTATGGACTATGTTTAATTATCTATAGTCATCTTTATTGCACTTTATTTGCACCTTAATACTGTTTTACATAAATGTGTGTATATGCACTAAGCACATTAAGTTAGCGCTGCACCTCCCCCCTTTATGTATTCTGATGTGTCTGTATGTGTGTGTACATGTACCTGTGTGTGTGTGTATGTGTACATGTGTCTGTGTGTGTACGTGGGGGTGTGTATGTATATGCGTGTTTGTACATGTGTACATGGGTGTGTGTATGTGTGTCTGTGTGTGTGTACATATTGGTGTGTGTGTGCACGTGTGTATGTGTGTACATGTGTCTCTGTGTGTGTGTGTGTGTGTGTGTGTGTGTACATGTGTCTGTGTGTATGTGTGTACATGTGTTTGTGTGTGTACATGTGTTTGTATGTGTGTGTGTTTTAATGTGTGTGTTTGTTTTTATATGTGTTTGTGTATGTATGTTACTTTTAATCTTGACTCCCTATTCCTGTCCTTTCAGAACTGCTTTTTTAGGACTTGTTCGTAATAGCAGCAAGGACTTCTGCTCCTCTGAACAGCAATCCATGCTCATGTCGCTTTTCAGGAACATTTGACAGATGGTAAAGATGCAATATGTTGCCTCCACCTGTTTTAACTCTGTAAAAAGCAGCATCACCACACCACAACCACGTGCAATGTGCACACAGTTGTGGGGTGGTTGTAGTTCAACTCGATTCACCTGCAGGTATACTTCCAGCTGCGGCCACAACATATGTATACCCCCAGCTTCTGCAGCTAAAGGGTAGCAGTTGAGGGGTGGTAAAAGCAGCTCAGGTGCATGGTTTTACTGCCCTCCAACCTCACAGATATAAAGCCCTTGCTTCACATCTGTGTGGATGTGTGAAGGACAGCCTATTCATTTCAATGGGCTGCCTTACCCTCAGAAATGAAGGAAAAGTCATCCCTGACCCTTTTTTAAAATTGCACCACACCAAAAACACCCTGCGTTTGCCAATGTATGGGGGTACCCCTAAAGAGCAGAGCATTTGTCTGTATGTCAGGAATGAATGCAATTTTGCGTGCGTTCCGTGACACACAGTAACAAGAACCAAGCTTTGAACAGGAGTGCCTCGTGACTGAAAATATTTTTTAAGGGCATCCCGACTGGAAAAAGGTTGAGAAACACTGTCCTATACTACACCTTTTATCCCTTTTCTGTGTGCTTCTTTCTTACCTCCAGCATCCACAGGGTACTCTTCATTACTGTATCCCCATCTCTCTGTAATGTACATTCACTTCCAGCATTATCTATGTAAGGTGTCTAGACTCCACTTTCAGAAGCTGTCAGTACTATGCCTCACCTTTGTTTACCACTACCCCCATAATACTCCTTTTCACCACCAATGCCCCTAGTGCTGTGCTTGCCATTCACCTCCAGTGACCTCTAGATTAGACATATGCATGCTGGAAATTGTTGTTTAGTTTTGGATGCATTTATTCATTAAAAAGTTTTGTTTTGTCATTATTGTTCATTTTGTATCTTTGGCATTCGTTTCAAACAGTTGAAAGAAAAAGTATGTGAACCCCTTGGGATTACGTGGAGTTTTACATGAATTGGGCATAAAATGTGCTATGAACATCATCTAAGTCACAATAGAAGAACACAGTCTGCTGAACATAATACTACACAAACATTAGATGTTGCCATGGTTTAATTGCACATAACATGTAAACATTCACAGTGCAGGGAGGAAAAAGTATGTGAACCTTTGGACTTAATAACTGGTTGACCCTCCTTTGGCAGCAATAATCTCAACCAAACGTTTCCTGTAGTTGCAGATCAGTCCTGCACAACGATCTGGAGTAATTTTGGACCACTCCTCTTCACAAAACTGTTTCATTGTAGCAATATTCTTGGGATGTCTGGTGTGAATCGCTCTCTTAAGGTCATGCCACAGCATTTCAATCGGGTTGAGGTCAGGACTCTGACTGGGCCACTCCAGAAGGCGTATTCTGTGCTGTTGCAGCCATTGTTTTGTTGAATTACTTGTATGCTTTGGGTCATTGTCCTGTTGCATCACCCATCCTCTGCGGAGCTTCAGTTGGCAGACAGATGGTCCATAAAAATGTTAGCATGTGCCAGAGATTTCTGTAGATCTTTAGCTAACACTCTGGGATTCTTCTTTACCTCATGCAGCATTCTGCGCTGTGCTCTTGCAGTCATTTTTACAGGACGACCACGCCTAGGGAGAGTAGCAACAGTGCTAAACTTTCTCCATTTGTAGACAATCTGTCTTACCGTGGACACATGAACATCAAGGCTTTTGGAGATACTTTTGTAACCCTTTCCAGCTTCATGCAAGTCAACAATTCTTGATCATAGGTCTTCTGAGAGCTCTTTTCTGCGAGGCATGGTTCACATCAGACAATGCTTCTTGAAACCAGTAAACCCAAAACAGGTGTGTGTTTTTTAAGGGGAGGACAGCTGTCAGCAACACATCCAATATCATCACACTGATTGGAGTCAAGGTTGGCTCACTCCTGGCTCCAATTAGCTCTGGGAGAAGTCATTAAGCTAGGGCCTCACATACTTTTTCCTCCCTGCACTGTGAATGTTTACATGTTATGTGCAATTAAACCATGGCAACATCTAATGTTTGTGTAGTATTATGTTCAGCAGACTGTGTTCTTCTATTGTTCGACTTAGATGACGTTCAGAGCACATTTTATGCCCAATTCATGCAAAACTCCACGTAATCCCAAGGGGTTCACATACTTTTTCTTGCAACTGTATATATACAGTCAGGTCCATAAATATTGGGACATCGACACAATTCTAACATTTTTGGCTCTATACACCACCACAATGGATTTGAAATGAAACGAACAAGATGTGCTTGAACTGCAGACTGTCAGCTTTAATTTGAGGGTATTTACATCCAAATCAGGTGAACGGTGTAGGAATTACAACAGTTTGCATATGTGCCTCCGACTTGTTAAAATTGAATTAATTTCCCTTTGGGCACGAACTGCTATCGCATTATTTGACGTCATCTGAATGAAACAAATGCATTTGTTAATTGTTTTGCTTGATGTGATTGTAGCCATATTAGTGCACTTGAAACAGAAACAATTGAGTACTGTTCATGATACTTTTTTTATTTGCACTAACATACAATTTTCAGGACAAGCTTTCGGGGTATGTCCGCTTCTTCAAGGTCCAAGCAGTACTGCTTGGACCTTGAAGAAGGGAACATACCCTGAAAGCTTGTCCTGAAAATTGGATGTCAGAGAAAATTTACAAAGTATCATGGACAGTACTCAATTGTTTCTTTGGAAATTTTCATTCAAAAATCGATTTGTAACAAAACATGTCTATTCTAGATCATTCCTCTTCTCTTCTGCTAAAGAGCCACTTTGTTCCATAACTCACGTCTGCTTCCAGCACCAGCATTCTGATGTGACATCATCCGAATGAAATGAATGAAACTAATGCATTTGTTAATTTAATTATAACTTTTTTTGGAAATTTTCATGTGAAAATTGATTAGTAACGAAACATGTCTACTCTGAATGATTCCTCTCCATTTCTGCTTTCAGCACCTCTCCCCGTTCTGTGCCTTGTTTTCTCCTCTGCCTCTGGCACCTTTCTTGTACTATGCCACCTGTCTCCATTGTCCCCTATACCATACCTTACTTCCACCTCCAGCATCTCCTTTTTTGTCCTCTACTTACTCTTACCATTCAGAATTGCCCCTGTTTTCTGCTTCACCTCACTTTCTTCTGTGCTAAGCTTCTACTCTACCTCCAGTTTCTTCTTGATGGCAAAGGGATGGTGTGAGGGTGGAAACTCAGCAGTAGAAATGACCTATGAGCTTAATTCATTAAGCTGCTCTAACACTTACTGCACAATAAAACATAATATTTTAGTTCTGGTTCACACTGCTGTGACTTCTCATTCAATTTATCATGTTTCTTGCTGTGACCTGCGACACAGAATGTTGTATGACAAGTCAAAACATATTCATTTCAATGGATGCGAGTCACAGCAACAAAAAAAATAGTCCCTGCACTATTTTTCTGCATCTGCGACATGAGTGCCATAGACTTCAATGTTAAACTCACAAAAGTTGACAGGAAGTCATTTATTTGTCTTATCTTTGTGACTTTGGCTGCAAATTCAGAAGGTTTTTAAAGTTCACTAATATGTGTTCACACTTTGCATTGTTATGATTTTCCAAAGCCGAAGTAGCAAAACATCAAAGTTGCATGAAATGTGCATTGAAATCACATTAAAGTCACATCAAGCTGCAATGCAAAGTTGCACTGGAGGTTGCATGGCTTAGGAGTCCCAAAAGTGTAAACCAAGTCTTCGATTAATATTGCTTGAATAATTAGAGATAACTTTTACATATTAATGCTTGGATTTTTTTAAAAAGACAAGAACATTCTTTGTGCAACCATTTCAGCTTTTACACCCGATCCCTTACTGACTGGAGCAAAATGTAATATTTCTACAATGGGCCTAATGGTTCGATGATACATTTTTCAATACTTAGAACAACAACATAATACACATTTATTTTTTATTTTTTTTAACAAATTAGGTTTTCATTTGGTGATATTGGGTTTGATTTACTAAAGGCAAATATGATGTTCCTTATAAAAGGAAAGTTTCACTTTGTAAGGAATTTTGTCCCAGAGCTTAGTAAATAAGGTAATGTTTTTCTGATTTCTATCATCCAATCATGTGCAAGCAAAAATTCAATTTTTTTTAAATTTTCTTTGCACAATTGGGTATGCTTTGCAAAGTGAAACGGCACCATATTTATTAAGCTCTGGGGTAAATTCCCTTGCAAAGTGAAATTTCCATTGCAGATAATTGTCTTCAGTAAATTAAGTCAGATGCTTCCAAACACAGAAAATATGCATAGATGTTAGGTATGATCACTCAATTATTTTATTTATTTCAAAACCAGATTGTTAGACCATTACATTCCAGGTTATTTTTCAGTTTTCAGTGTTGTGATAGTTTCACAATTGCTTGGTCAAGTATCCAACTCTCTACAAGCTTATTACAACTGTAAGTCAAGATAATCATATTATATTATGCTACTGCATAAAGGATAAGTTCACCTTTTGACCAAAAATAATAAATGCACATTTTTTGCAAGTAAAAAAATGTGCATTTATTATTTTTGGTTGCAGGAGCCTATAAAGCATTGCACCAGCGATCAGCAGATCTTTCAGTATACAGTTGCAAGAAAAAATATGTGACCCCCTTGGGATTACGTGGAGTTTTGCATGAATTGGGCATAAAATGTGTTCTGAACGTCATCTAAGTCACAACAATAGAAGAACACAGTCTGCTGAACATAATACTACACAAAAATTGGATGTTGCCATGGTTTAATTGCACATAACATGTAAACATTCACAGCGCAGGGAGGAAAAAGTATGTGAGGCCCTAGCTTAATGACTTCTCCCAGAGCTAATTGGAGCCAGGAGTGAGCCAACCTTGACTCCAATCAGTGTGATGATATTGGATGTGTTGCTGACAGCTGTCCTGCCCTTAAAAAACACACACCTGTTTTGGGTTTACTGGTTTCAAGAAGCACTCTCTGTTGTGAACCATGCCTCGCAGAAAAGAGCTCTCAAAAGACCTATGATCAAGAATTGTTGACTTGCATGAAGCTGGAAAGGGTTACAAAAGTATCTCCAAAAGCCTTGATGTTCATGTGTCTAGGTAAGACAGACTGTCTACAAATGGAGTAAGTTTAGCACTGTTGCTACTCTCCCTAGGCATGGTTGTCCTGTAAAAATGACTGCAAGAGCACAGCGCAAAATGCTGCATGAGGTAAAGAAGAATCCCAGAGTGTCAGCTAAAGACCTACAGAAATCTCTGGCACATGCTAACATTTTTGTTGACACATCTACAATAAGGAAAACATTAAACAAGAATGGAGTACATGGGAGGACACCACGGAGGAAGCCATTGCTGTCCAAAAAGAATATTGCAGCACGTTTGAAGTTTGCAAAAGAGCACCTGGATGTTCCACAGCACTACTGGCAAAATATGCTGTGGACAGATGAAACCAAGATTGAGTTGTTTGGGAAGAACACACAACACTATGTGTGGAGAAAAAAAGGCACAGCACACCAACATCAAAACCTCATCCCCACTGTAAAACATGGCGGAGGGAGCATCATGGTTTGGGGCTGCTTTGCTGCCTCAGGGCCTGGACGGATTGTTGTCATTGATGGGAAAATGAATTCCAGAGTTTATCAAGACATTTTGCAGGAAAACGTACGACCATCTGTCCGCCAACTGTAGCTCCGAAGAGGATGGGTGATGCAACAGGACAATGACCCAAAGCATACAAGTAATTCAACAAAACAATGGCTGCAACACCACAGAATACGCCCTCTGGAGTGGCCCAGTCAGAGTCCTGACCACAACCCGATTGAAATGCTGTGGCATGACCTTAAGAGAGCGATTCACACCAGACATCCCAAGAATATTGCTACAATGAAACAGTTTTGTGAAGAGGAGTGGTTCAAAATTACTCCAGATCGTTGTGCAGGTCTGATCTGCAACTACAGGAAACGTTTGGTTGAGGTTATTGCTGCCAAAGGAGGATCAACCAGTTATTAAGTCCAAAGGTTCACATACTTTTTCCTCCCTGCACTGTGAATGTTTACATGTTATGTGCAATTAAACCATGGCAACATCTAATGTTTGTGTAGTATTATGTTCAGCAGACTGTGTTCTTCTATTGTTGTGACTTAGATGATGTTCAGAGCACATTTTATGCCCAATTCATGCAAAACTCCACATAATCCCAAGGGGTTCACATACTTTTTCTTGCAACTGTATAATAATAATAACACCAGAAAAAACAAAAATCACCATGAAGGAGGACCAATAACACACCTGCGGCAAAGCCTTGTCATGGTCAAAAATCCCACCATGAAAGCCACCAAAGAGTACAACAAACATATCCGCACATTCATAAAATGCAACACAATGCATGACATTGAAAGCATCAATCAAGTGTGATTCATTGGCAACTATTTATGGAGAACAACACTAGAAAATTGTTTTTAAAAAAGGGTTTTCTTATATAACAAATATAGTTTTGAGATATCAGGTGAGAGTCCATAGCACCAAAACAGAGGCACCCATGGGAAGGACAAGGAGGCCATAAACAGACCCCTCATCCACCCTGGGTGCCCCTGGGCATCCGTATAGCCACCTGCTATATCCCATAGGGCAGGCAGGGAGGAAAAAGAGATCTTGTACAAAAACAATAACTGAAGATATATATCAAGCATAATATGTTTAGATTATTTGTTTACATAGATATTTAAATATGCTATAGAAAAGAGAACTCAATGTAATGCCTAAGCAGAAACTGAGGTTAAACAATGCGCAACGACACCATCATAGGTCCACCATGAAACATGTCTTAACATATGGTATATAAACAACATACACCCAATTATAGACACATTTAGACAACATTGAAAATATTGTTACAAAAATTGCTGAAAGCTTATGGTTTCATTTAAGCCAGGTGCTTTTGCAGCTTTTAATGAAAATATCCACTTTCTCTCTCTCTGCAGTAATAACACTGTTCAACAAATTTTTATTTTTTGCCAGTTTTGGAAACAAAAGGATCCATTTCTTAATGAATTTCACATTCTGAGTTCAATTATAACAATGAAATTTGTCAATTGGCTCTAGTTTTTCTGTAAACGGAAAGTTTTCTACTATAGGCGTAATGACTACATAATGCACAATAATTATATAGATAGATGTCTTTCCACAAATATAAAGCAAGTGATATTGACTACATAACAAAGCCTAAATGGCATAATATATTGCATAGGATTACCAAGAAAAATTATAGCCATAAGCTAAGTTGAATCATTTTAATACTTAGGATTCTCACTAGTTTTGTCTTCAGTTTGTGTCGGTTTTGCTTCTCTTGGCTTTTCTCTTGTATTCGAGGAAAGGGCTATCTCTTACAACTGCACGTGACTACACGCTTCAGGTTCTTCCTCACTTGACTCAACCACGAGGATTCTGGTGCTTTAGGAATTGGTAGCCCCTCTCCATGAGGAACTGGACGTATTGCCGATGGAATATTTGGATAGTGCACAGATAACTTTTTCTTCTTATTTAGCCCTTTTACAATTGGAGGCACCATACAAAAGTAACAATTACTAACATGATCTGTTGGCTCTCTCCAAATCATTGGCACAGCGAAAGGCATAGATGCCTTTTTTCCATTCAACCATTGCTCCAGTGCCGTCCCACAAGAATTGCAGCATATATGTGGTGCCCAGCTCTTGTCCTGGTCTCCTATCTTGCAGCCAAAATACAAGTTGTAGGCTTTCTTAATCATTCCTGTTATCCTCCTTTTTTGTGAGATAAAAGTTATTTCACCGCAGATATAGCAGAAATTATCTGCTTTATACACACAAGTTCGAGGCATTACTGAGTAGCCTATATAAGCATAAAACGAAATGTAAAGACGCTGTCGAACTACAATCAGCTACAGATACTGCAGCTTTTATGCAGTGAAGTGATGCAATTAAAGGCTAATATTGCATCATCTCAGTATACATGCAATTTTCCATTGGTCACCAGTATCAATTGCGCAATATGCAGCTGAAGTTGCATCATAATTTTGAATGGCTTACGTCATTAGATGGGTGAATATATCATGGAAACTAGAGCCAATCAACATTTTCGTTTTCAGCACCCCAAAATTATGTAAGATTAGCTAATTTTATGCCCAAAACTTTTTACCTGTTGAACAGTGTAATTGATCTACATTCCCACCTCTTTCATGGAGGGGGTATGTATTCTAACCCATAAAAATGGATGTAGGACAGGTCAAGGTTATGGTACAATCCCACATGTCAACTTATCGAGGTTTCAAACTTCTTTTTCGTAATCAGATATAGATGGTCCCGAATATGTTTACAAAATGCACGTTTCATTTTGTCTACATAAAAGGATCCGCAATTACATTGCATCAAATAAACAAAGCCTACAGATAGACAGTTAACGTAGAATTTAGGGGTATGTTTTTGACCATTAGGTAGTAATATGAATTTAGCACTCATGACCTGTTGACAATAATGACATCCACCATAGGGAAAAGTACCAGTTCTCAGAGCAGATGATGTACCTTCTCTTGATACCAATTGGTGTTTTAAGGACCTGGATCTCTTAAAGGTAATTTCTGGGTAGGTTCCAATGTAATTAGAGACAATGTAATCTGCCTGTAGGAGATATTTACCTAAAATACTTAGTTCTTGTGTATGTTGACCTGTATACTAAGTAACAACTCTGGTAGTTGAGGGTTTTGCACGGATTTCTTTTTATGGATTAAACTCTGACTATCAGCTTTTTTGCACGATTGTAAGCTTTCCTGAAACAGGACTTACTATTCGTAGCCTCTCTGTAAGAGGCATGTTTGCAAGGCTTTTGCCTCTTTTTCAACAGCTAAGTGCTGAGTACAATTCCATTTAATCCTCAAATATTGAGTGTACGGGATGTTAGATATCAGTGAAGCAGGGTGAGAGCTAGTAGTGTGCAAGATGGTATTTCCTGCCAAAGGCTTCCTATATAGGTATGACCCAATACTACCATCGGGAAGACTGAACATTTCCACATCCAGGAATGTAATAGATGTCTATTCATAATTCTTAGTAAACTTTAAATTAAAATTATTAATGACCAACTTAGACAAAAATGCTTGTATTTCCTGGTAAGTGCCATCCCAGATAAACAGAATGTCATTAATATAACAATTCCAAGTGAGGATCTTATTCAAGTCATCTTGAATATCCTTTCTGGCAAATAGTTCACGCTCTCACCTTCCCAGGTTCAGGTTGGCATATGAAGGAGCCCACCGAGTCCCCATAGCCACACCTTGCACCTGGAGGTAGTGGGAGTGCTTGAACATAAATGCATTGTGCATAAGAATAAATTGTAGCTAATTAAACACAAAATGATTATAATTAGTGGCCATTTGGCCACATTCTGAGGGGAAAGTACCTACTTCTTTGATTCCTAAATCATGAGGGATTGAACTATAAAGGACCTTGACCACCACTAACCATGTTCCCTGCAGAACATGCATCCCATCCAGTATTTCAATAGGTATATGATATCCTTGACATATGAAGATAGTGATTTCACATGTGGATTTAAATATTCATCAACAAGCTGACTGGCCCTTTCAGTGAGGCAACCTCTACCTACCTAACCTAATTTGAAGTAATAAATTTATCTTCTTGGTCTTTCCTGGGTGTCAAACTCCCCAAAACTCCTACTTTATATGCTCTGCCGCAGGTCCACAAAAAGGCTACTGCACCCCCTGGGTGCCCAATTGTATCAAGTAGAGGTTGCTTTACTGAAACCTTAAAGAAAGAAATAGAAAAAAATCAGAGGAATCTTAAAACTACAAAACAGTCCAAATTTAGAAGAGATTTATCATATTGAGAAGCAGGAGATATCTTTGATGAGAACAAAGGATGTCAGATCGGAACAAATGAAGATCAAATCATCTATGTAGCACATGAAAAATTAGATGTAAGGACAGAATGGGTTGTCAGGTCCAAATATCTTCACCCTTTCCCACCAACACATGTAGAGGTTGGTGAGAGAGGGCAAAAACCTGGCACCCATCACCGCCCCACATCGTTGGAGGTAAAAAACACCATCAAAAGAAAAGTAGTTGTGTGATAATAGGTATTCAAGACATTCCAAAATGAGTTCCTTCTGTATGCGTGAATATAGTCCACACAAATCTAAAAGAAGGAAACAGCCCTAAGTCCCAAAGTATGAGGGATGGAAGAATATAGGCTCACCACATCACATATGACCCACCTATCTCCATCCCTCCATTTAACCTCCCAACACTAGTTCAGCAAATGGTTGGTATCATGAAGGTAGCTGGGGAGTCCCACCACTATAGGTTGTAGTTGGAAATCCAACCATTGTCAAACTCTTTCATTCAGGACCCAATACTGGCTACAATTAGTCTACCCATTAAGGGGTCCAGCCCCTTATGTGTCTTAGGTAGATGGTAACATACCGGGACAACAGGAGACTCTGGACTAGTGCTTCACTTTCATGTTTGAATAGAATACCCAATCAGACACCCTTCTGGATCAGTGAAGTGAGTACACATTTATACTCTTTGGTAGGATCCCTTCTCAGTTTAAGGTAAGTATTCTCATCTGACAGCTGTCTAAGAGACTTATGTCTGTATGTGTCAGTGTCCTGGATAACAACCAAGCCCCCTTTATGTAATGAATAAGCCCTGTCTTTAGTGTGAAACTCATTTAAATGCCAGTTCTTGACTGTATTTTTACTGTCTGTATTGGTTTTATCTTGGTTCAATAAAGTGGATTGTTTGGAGTGCAGCCGATCGGACATCCTTTGTTCTCATTTATGCAGCACACAAGCTGGGCTAGCACCTACAGGAGGAGTTGTGCTTGGAGATTAGATGTCTCTCTACCTTGAGCAGCGGTAAACATATAGGAGATATCTTTGACTTGACAATGAGGGAGAAGTAGATCGAGGAGAAAAGGATACCGCTCTCAATCACAATCATGAGGTGAAAGAACCCCTACTGATACTGATGAAGAGACAGACCCTAAATCAGTGACTTTTTTATATCAGGAAAAAGGAGAGACGGGGAAAATCGTTCTATAGGGTCGAATCCCACAGTGAAAAAAAAAACACAAGGAAAGGGGAAAACCAACAAACTTGGGGATGTAAAAACACAAGCAAGGAGTCAGAAAATGAATCAAACAGGATTTGGAACCTATCCAAAATAACGGTAATAAAGTAATAATTTGTCGCAATTCCATTTAGCCCCAAGACATATCAAATTATAACAACAGGGAATGTCATTTTCCCCAGTTGCAAATATGGATGAATTAAGGTCTACAAGGATATTGTCCTATTTTTGAGAAAGATTTTCTTCATATCATTATATTCAGCCAGACTAACTATGTAACTAGGTAACCAGGAGATATTATAACAACGGATGAGGATAATGAAGCCCTAAGTATACTAATTTCCCTATTGGATGAAAATGACAAGGATGAACAAAATGACATCATGATAAAAAGGAATGCAAATCTTAAGATAAGGTCAACGAAAATGCCTTTCCTATGCAGAAATAAAAGAATTGACCTCTTTCTTGAATTGGTACAGAAGGACCTCAAAAGTTTAGATTGGACCTGGAAAGGCCTTGATAACTTATCACGAGAAGAATGCAAGGAAAAAAGAGCTTAAAGTCAAAGAGATTGTGATAAAAAGAATTGACAAAGGAGACAATGTGGTCCTCATGAATGAAAACTTTTATGAGAAAGAGGCCAAATGTCAACTGGGTGACTTAACAACTTATCTACCCCTAGACCATAATCCATTTTCAAAATTAGTCTGTGCCCTGAATGAGAAATTAAAATGGGCAAAAGAAGAAGGATTATTAGGTAAACGTGAATTTGAATATCTCCAGGTTAATTAATTCAATATACCTACCTTTTATATAATACCAAAAGTGCACAAAAATTAGAAAACCCACCTGGAAGACCAATTGTCTCCACAGTAAAGGACTCAATGGAAAGGGTTGGTGTATATTTGAATTCATTGCTAAAATGCCCATGTGATAAACCGTACATTGGTAAGACCAAATGCCCCCTTAAGAATAAAGATAGTGGAACATATGAAAGAGATCAGGGAAAGAAATGCTGAGAAATCTTTAGCCAAACATTTTGCCACCTATCACGGTGGCAGGCTGTCAGGTATGACGGTAAAGGGTATCTATGTGCTAAAATTACCCCAAAGATGTGGGGAGTTTGGTCGCATACTGCTGCAAAAAGAGAAAAATTGGATTTACAAGTTACAAACTTTAATTCCATTGGGGTTAAATGTAAAGATGAACTTTCAGGTCTTTCTTAAGGCGTAATTTATGAATGGTGTTAATTCATGCAGTTTTGTAGAAATCAGCCAAAAACACGAACATTTTATTAGTGCCCCTTACATATTTGTGTATCATCTTTATACAGATTCTTCACCTGTGTGACTCTCCTGTAGCACAACAAATACTGGCCCTGGTCAGGGTGAAGGTGGGAAAATTAGGATTGGTTGGCTCTATATTAGAGCATGTGCCTTTAATTTGATCACATTGGATCTATATACATGGGTAAGACAGCATCTACAGTAATTTATCCACTATGATTATTTTGTTGTTGTTTTAGTTTGTTATAAGTATACATATATTATTATTTTTGTTTTTGATTGCTACTTGCTGTACTATACAGTATTTTAAAGCATTACAAATGTATGTATTGTGAGGTATTGATTGCCTTTTTTTAGTTCCTTTCTAGTGTGATAGATTGCATTCCCTGAGGAAACCCGAATGAGCGAAACATGTCTGGATTCTTCCCACCATTCATGATAACTTTTGGGAACTATGATATGTGAGACTATATTCCATTGAAAAACCTCCAAATTGTTTTGTTTTTAATATATCAAATGGGTTTTTTTTGTTTACAAACGTTTTTATTAAGAGGTAGACTACAACAAACGCACCGTTAAGTGAGGTAGAATAGACATTTTGAAAGATATACATGAATTTTAAACAGAAATACAAAATACAAGTATATATCAAATGTTTTTAATACAAGAAATTGTTTTAAATATAGTATTGTGGATAATTTTAGCCTCTTAAATTTTTAGTTATGAGTCAGCACCTTGAAAGTCCTAGATTTTGTGAGGAGTACATGCTTCCTCTTTTTGTGTGTCTATTTAATGTTGGGGACGTGGTGCTAGGATTCCTCTATTTGACTCCTCGTTTTCAACTTGTATGGGGAACTTCTCCTCATACTGCTGTCACGGGGAGGGGAATCAGGCGGCGACTGCAGCATTGAGAACATGTTACATGTTCTACTGTAAAAATGGATGGAACATGTAACATGTTCCCAGAGGTGAACTTAAAACAAATAGTGCTCATCGATGATCATTTGTTTAGAACACTATATATGGTCCATTTTGGGATAGAGCAGTTGGTTATTTTGAGTTACATTTGTCATAAACCTGCAGGGGCTAGATATTTGTTTTGGGTACACCTATATTAATGATTATCAGAATCATTTCCCTTTTTTAATAGGTGTTTTATGTATATTATTTTTATATTATGGTAAAATAAAATTATGTATGTTGTTAAGTGGTTGTTATTTGTTTGATAGCTGGTGCCTTAAAAGCCCAAGTGCTTAAGTGTTTTTGTGATTGCAACTAATAATAGGGTGTGTCACCTTCTATACCACCCATGATTTAAATTTATCTTCCACTTTAAATTAAAATGGCAATTTTAAAGTTGTTATATGTATAATGATGTGTTGCAATCCACAGCAAATAATGTGTGTCGTGTGTCTAAAAACTGCAAATTATATATGTGTATATTATATATACATATATACTGTATGTATAGTATATATACATATAGTATATATACTATATATTCTGCTACATTGTTTTAATTTTAAGATAATTAGATTTAAAAAAAATACTGCTTAATCATTTAAATATTCAGGTATTAATATTCTTCATTATATTTTAGCTAGAAAATTATGTAAACCAATTATTTATTATGCATAGCATTTGACATTACCATATATTTTGTTTTGTGGTTTTACTGTATGTAATGTAATTGGAAGTTGTTGTGACACTAACTGTGATTTAACAAGGAACCCAACAAGTCCACAGATAACTGTGTTTCTGTGTTAATTCTGTCAGTTCTCAAATTAGTCTACTTGGGTATACTTAAAGTATACATTATTTATATACATGTTATACTATATACTGTAAGTAGCTAAGGAAATACCCTGATTATGACTGAAATGCCTTTATTTTAACTATTACTTAGTAATATTATAAACAATAATGGGAACAGATGACTCAATTTAATATATTTTATATAATTTTGGTGTAATGCATAGCATTATTTTATAATGTCATTCTTCTGGTGGCATACAAAGGCGTTTACAGTATATTATAATTGAAGAGTCCATGTAAAAAGCAGCAGTATGCTGTCTAGCAGCCATAAATTAAAACTAAATGTACATTTATAAAACACAGCATTGTTTATTAGAAATGTGTATTGCAGCCAACAGGCTTTGAGAGTCTGAATGCCAGTTGACCACTAATTGAACAAAAATAAATAAATAAATGAACAAGTGTTAAAAATGTACAATATAATAAATTAAAAAAGGTTGAAAGCACCCCCATCTCTCTGTGCACAAATTCAATAATATAATCAAACCAAAAACCCTGAAATTTGAAATATAACGCCAAGTTCGCACATCACTGAGCAAAGTCGCAAAATTGTTTTCAGTGTCTGATGACGAATTTCTCCCACGAATCATTATCACTCAATTCTGCAAGTGGTTCTGATTTACTATCGCTGTTCTCTAGCTGATCTAAACCCGCTTTTGACCTAAAGGGACACTTTTTGGACACCATGGACTTTTCTAAGTTTCCAGGCAGAAAGAACAGTCAATATGCAGGCAGGGCACAGGACAAAGCACTAGGGACAAAATGTATGTGAAATGGTTTGAAACAGCAATGTATTACTATGTAAAATTTGTTTTGAAAAAATGACATTTTTTTAAATTTTCAAATTTCCCGCTGCCAGCGGCGCCTGTACGTCCCGACGTCACAGGGACCGGAACACAGAAGCCGGATGCTGGCATCAGCCGGAGGCGATGGCCGGGGACGCTGCAGGGGACACATCGCGGGAGTGAAGGACAAGGTAAGCTCTGCAGGGACTCCCTATGCAGCGCCGCATGGTAAGCCCGAGTGTAGCTCGGGGTTACCGCTTTTGGTACAGAAACTTTACCCCGAGCTACACTCGGGAATACCGCTAGGGAGGTTAAAGACCCAATACCTGAAATGATGGACCTCCCTTGTAGCGGGTCCAATCCTTTATGGGTTTTAGGTAGGTGGTAGAATGTGGATAGTACGGGAAATTCGAGGACCAGACTACCAATACGGGCACCGTTATCAGAAAGACTTTTTAAAATTACTTTATACTTTTTCGTAGGGTCACCCTTTAATCTGGTATAGGTGTGAATATCTAGGAGTTGCCTTTCTGCTTCCCTCTGACACATATCAACATTCATAACTACCACCATTCCACCTTTATCAGCATTACGAATGATAATCAACTTATCACTTTCTAACCTTTTCAGAGATGTTCTTTCTCCATGCGTCAAATTATTGCACCATGGACTCAAATCAGTGGACACTTCTAATGCCAAGGTGGTCAAATCCCGCTCAACCAACTTCTGATACCTATCCATCCCAGGACTGCGTGATTGTATAGGATAAAAATCTGATAGAGTCCTGAGAGGAAAAGACTCAATCAAATCAATACCCATATTATGAAGAATGTTGCCCCCTCCCTCCTCTGTGAGGTCCTCTAAATCTCTTAATGCTCACAATTCTCTGAAAATATGGACCTCTGGAATAAATGGCAAATACTAAACATTGGAATTCAAACATTGCTCACAATCATCTCTGTCCTGCTCAGAAAAGTAATGTTTCTTGAGGGTAATATTTCTAATAAATAACATCCAGAACTGTTTCAAACAAATTAAAATGTCTTTGGGGGCAAAAATGTAGTCCTTTAATGTTTCATGTTTTTGTTTTCCTCTCTTCCTCCCGTGTATTTCAGGGAGGTGTCTGTATTTTATTGAAATTGAAATTAATAAAAATCTATTGAAAAAGAAAAATGTAGTCCTTTAGACAAAAGGGATTCCTCATCAGTGGTGAGAGATCTATTAGAAAGATTTAACACATTTACAGTACCTGCTACATCTTCCGAGATGGTATTCATAGCGGGTATCGATTGCCACTGGTTGTTCCTTCCTTGTCTTTTTCCTCTTCTTGTCTTTTTGTACCCTTGTAATGCATCTTTTTGTGGGTTTTGTGCTTTTGCTTCCCATTTTTTGGAGGAACAGGTGTACTGGCTCCATTTTTTGTCTAAAAGTAGGTTGTCTCATTGATGAGTGATTCAGGGCAGAGGCAGCCTTTGTATCCTCCAAAAATTCTGCAACAGTGTCAGAGAAGATTACATATAGTCCAGTTTGTCTCGTAATATTTTTTCTTTTTTTCCATCTATAACTTCCTTTTCCAATTGATCCAATTTATCATTAAGGCATTTGTCCAATTCAACACATTCAGCCACATTTTGAAGGGGTTTAATATCCTCCTGTAAAACAGAGATTTCTTTCTGTAGTTTCTCAATCTCTTTGGTTTCCAAAAGAATAAAGATCTTCATAAGAGCAAAGGAGCAAGCAGAAAGAGTATCCATCCATTGTTTCTTTAAATCATCATCAAACAATTTAAACATGGAGAATTTCTTTATATGCAAGCCCCTAGGTCTTCGCTCAAGGGACAAATGTTCAGCTAACAAACTGGAGTCCCAATAGCCTTTAATCTGCTTTGTCATGTTTCTTTCCAGGTTGCGGAAGAGCAAGTTTACAGAGCTTGCAGTTCCATCCATATTGCTGTTCAACATCCCATGTGCATTAGCTCTGAGTGGATTATCTCCCAACAACCTGAAAGTACGGCTGATATCCTGCATGGTGCTGTTGTCTGACAAAAACAAAGCATAAACACAAATGAACTTGTGATTGCACCAAACATGTACATCACAGTGCACGCCAGATTTAAAGCTATATTTCTAGTTCCCTAATTTATGCTAAAATGGTGAGCTAAAGACATTTAAAGCATTACTTATTGCTAATTTTAAGTACCATCATTTTTCGCTATTTCATGGGCTCAAGCATTATTGAGGTTGAGACCAAATTCTGTATGTATAAGCATGTATGCATGTATGTATATTACAATAAAGAGGTTTTTTTTATCGGAGTGCAGTCATCCATCCATTTTTTCAGTGTGAATTTTTTCCATACCAAGCTGGATGAGCACCTAGCAGATAAGGGTTGCATGATATTTTTTGGATGAAATTTTGCATTTACATTGATTATGTAGCTGGGGGCAGAGTTGTGGATTGCCCTGTATGTTGTTAGTATTTTACATTTTATATATTAGTTGGTAGAAGCCAGGGAATGGTGGGAGTTGAAAACTGGTTTAAAAGTTGGATGAGTCTAGCAGCCGCATGCATAATGGGCAAAAGAAGGATAGCCTGATTATAGGTAGACCAGTGAGAAGAGAATGGTGGGGGCTATGGGAGGGGAGTGCATATTTGAGAGGGGTGTGGGAGAGATTGATGATGTGAGTTAGAGTAAAATAGAGCAGTAAGATGACCATAGTGGCAGGGAGGGAACAGGGTCCAGGGGGCAGGTGGTTGTGTGGTCCTTAGAAAGAAGTGTGGAAATTTTCTCAGGGTTAGCAGGGTCAAAAGAAGAAAGTATTGAGTGTAGTGGTAGAATTTAGACCAATTCGTTTTGGTCCGAATATAAATTCGGACTCATTTTTGGTTATTCAGAGAGTTGGATGTATCCGAATCTCCAAATGAAATTGTAACATATTTCAGTGAAATTCATTTAGTTTGGTTTCATATATTCATTTTCTAATGAATTCTAAATTTTCAGAACAATTCGAATTGGTCATAAATTAATCGACGATCTGAATTTTTTTTTTAAGAATAACTGGTTGCTAAAGAGTGTGCTGGCAAGCCAGCCACTGCATCCTTAACAACCAATAACTCATTAGCTCTTAGCGGGCTTCCCTGCACAAGTCTAGTAGAATTGGCATGTTGCTTGGAGGAGATAGCTAGATAGTGGAGATTTAACCATAAATTGTGTCAATTATGGTTTTAAAATGATTGGCAATCTCCTGGGCAATGATGAAGTTAGTGGGTAGAGGCAGTGGGGAATGAAGTAGAAAGTTAGAGGTGATTCACACATATGTGGTGATTCAAGCTCAGGTTTCACAGTTAATTGATACAGTAGTTGTTCACAGGTTCCCATCAGGTTTACATCAGGTTCAGAACAGGATTAGCTCAGGATCTTATCCTGTTCACACATATGCAGTTTAGGAATGGTTCCCACAGATGTCAATAGCCTGTAATCCGCACCTGAACCTGAAACCACTCTTCAGAAATCGGACATGACTCTTTTTAAAACTGCACTGAATCTGCACTGGCCATGCATTGGACTAATGTAAATAGGCACCATAGGAAGCAATGTTATTTCACATGTCATGCAGACTGGATGCGGTTGAAACCGCATCCAATACGCATATATGTGAACGGGCACTTAAGGGTAGAAAATTGTTGATGAAGACTGGATGAGGGGATGTTAAGAAGAGTGAAGAGGTAGGTTTGTTTATCAGCAAGAAGGCAGAAGGTGTTATATTTTAGGAAAGCTTATTTCTTTAGGGTGAAGTAATGCAGAGAATTAGTTTTATGCTACAATCACTCAAGAGCACTGCTGTGTCTTTCCAGACTTCTGGTGCCATCTGTTTGAGAGGGTTTTTGTGATCGAGGCCTGGCTCTATGCAGAGAGAGGAGAGTGAGTGTGTGTAGGGAGGATGAGAGGGAGATTTTGCATCTGCCATAGCTTTATTCTACAGAGCTCTATATTCAAAAATGTATAGCATTCTGGGGATGAAAAATTAAAGCACCTGTCATATATGGCAGGCAGACCACATTACAATCGTTCTGCAAAAGCATGTATTGCAAGCGGTTGCAGCATGGTGCTGTGGGCTTTAATGGTTAACACAGGTTGGGTAGTGCAACACTGCATTTCAGAGGGGCAGTAAATACAAACGCAATTCTAAACGAGGCTTTGTATTGATGATTACTGCAGATTTCAATGTTTACATCATCAGTAGAAAAGCTCCTGTTTAAATTGAGGGTCTAAATACTGCCCCCCTTTTATTGCTGGTCAGTGGAAAAGTGACCCTTTACATTTATAGTCAGAGTAGTGTTCATTTACATTGGAGGTCAGATGTATCTGCAAGAGAATTATTATTATTTATTATTATACAGTATTTATATAGCGCCAAAAGGTTTGTTCAGCGCTGTACATTATAGTGGGGGACAGTACATGAGACAGTACAGTAACAAAACAATACATGAGGGGTTCGAGGGCCATGCTCTTTCAAGCTTACAATCTAGGATGGAGGGGGTAGTGGTACAGGAGGAAGTGGCTGTGGGGGATGGAGTGGTAGGAGGAGTGGAGGAGATCGGTTTCCCTGAAGAGATGGGTTTTCAGGGTGCGCCTAAAGGTGAGGAGGGTAGGTGACAGTCTGATGGATTGGGGTAGTGAGTTCCAGAGGATGGGGGAAGTCCTGGAGAAGTCCTGCAGTTGGGCGTGGGAGGTGGAGACCAGGGAGCTAGAAAGTAGGAGGTCTTGTGAGGAGCGAAGATTAGGGGTTGGGTGGTATTTGGGTATCAGGTCGGTGAGGTAGTTTGGAGCAGCGTTATGAATGGCTTTGTATGTCAGTGTCAATAGTTGGAATTTGATGCGTTGGGCAATCGGGAGCCAGTGGAGGGAATGACAGAGGAGGGTGGCAGAAGCGGAGCGGGTGGTAAGGTGGATGAGTCTGGCTGCTGAGTTCAGGATTGACTGAAGCGGGGATAGTCTGTGATGAGGTAGGCTGGTGAGGAGGGAGTTGCAGTAGTCCAGGCGCGAGATAATAAGGGAGTGAACGAGTTGTTTAGTAGTGTCTGGGGTTAGGAACGTACGTATTTTGGAGATGTTACGGAGGTAGAGCCTGCATGAGCTTGCTAGTGATTGGACATGGGGTTGGAAGGACAGGTTTGAATCTAGAGTGACACCTAGGACTTTGGCTTGCGGGGTGGGACTGATGGTGGCGTTGTTGGTTGTGATGAAGAGGGTGGGGGGAAAATTAGGAGCTTGGTTTTTAAAAGGTTCAGTTTGAGGAAGTGGAGCGACATCCAGTCTGATATGTCGTTCAGCAGGTGGGTGATACGGGCAGAGACTGAAGGGGTGAGTTGAGGAGTGGAGAGGTAAATTTGCGTGTCATCGGGATAGAGGTGATAGTTGAAGCCGTAAGAGTGTATCAGTTTGCCAAGGGAGGAGGTGTAGATGGAGAAGAGAAGGGGCCCGAGGACAGAGCCTTGGGGGACCCCAACAGAGAGGGGGAGGGCGGGGGAGGTGATAGCGTTATAGGTAACGCTGAAGGAGCATTGCGAGAGATAGGAGGAGAGCCAGGAGAGAGCGGAGTCTCTGATGCCGAGGGAGTGTAGTTTATCAAGGAGGAGGAGATGGTCAACTGTGTCGAAGGCCGTGGAGAAGTCGAGGAGTAAGAGAACTGAGTAGTGGCCATTAGCTTTGGCGGTTAGAAGGTCATTAGTGATTTTGAGTAAGGCGGTTTCGGTGGAGTGTAGGGGACGGAAGCCAGACTGTAGTGGATCGAGGAGGTTGTTGTCAATGAGGTGGGAGCTTAGGCGATTGTAGATTAAGCGCTCAAGGAGCTTGGAAGTGAATGGCAGCAGGCAGATGGGTCTAAGGTTGTTCAGGTCAGTGGGGTCCAAGGAGGATTTTTTGAGTATGGGGGTGATGTGCGCGTGCTTTAGGGCGGAGAGGAATGTGACAGTAGAGAGGGAGAGATTGAAGATGTGAGTGAGGGAGCGTAGGATGGAGGGAGAGGGTGCCCGGAGGAGTTGTATGGGGACAGGGTCAAGGGGGCAAGTGGTGAGGCGGGCTTCTGAGAAGACCTTGGTGACCTCCTCAGTGGTGGCAAGGCTGAAGGAGCGGAGTGTTGGGGGGGTTATGCTGTGCGGGAGGTTAAGGGTGGTGGGAGGCAGGGCGGTTGCGAGGTCAGAGGAAGGGAGAGTTGGAGGGGTTGTAGTGGGAGGGAGGCTAGGTGGGGAGGTAGGTGGAGCATTGGCAATGTTCTTACGAATTGCGTTGATCTTATTTTGGAAGTGAATGGCAATCTCGTGGGCGGTGAGTGAGGTACTGGGTGGGGGTGGGGGGGGTGAGTTGAAAGTGGAGAAGAGCCGACGAGGATTGGAGGAGAGGGTGTTGATGAGGGTTACGAAGTAGGTTTGTTTGGCGGCGTGGAGCGAGGCGGTGTAGGTGAGGAAGGCAAATTTGTAGAGGGAGAATGCTTGAGGGGATTTGGTTTTGTGCCAGAATCGTTCCAGTGCGTGACTGCGTCGTTTAAGAAGTTTAGTGTGGTCGTTCTGCCAGGGTTCAAGCGGTCAGGGTCTAATGCTACGTGTGGTTAGGGGTGCTAAGGAGTCTAGGGCAGCTGATAAATTACATCATCATTCTTGTCTCCACATATCACCCAAACCGTACTCTCCGCTCCTCACATGACCTCCTGCTCTCTAGCTCTGTTGTCTCCTCCTCCCATGCTCATCTCCAGGACTTCTCCAGAGCTTTCCCAATCCTCTGGGACTCTCTACCCCAATTTATCAGACTATCATCTGCTCTGCTCACTTTTAGGCTATCTCTGAAAACCTATCTCTTCAGGGAAGCCTATCCTGCCTTCAGCTAATAATGGATCTTCTATTCCTCCTAACAGTCCATCCCCCACAGTTATTACCTTTTTGTACCACTAGCCCCTCCCTCTTAGATTAAAAGCTCCAAGGAGCAGGGCCCTCCTAACCCTCTTGTATTGAACTGTATTGCTGCTGTATTGTCTCTCGTTATATTGTAAAGCGCTGAGCAAACTGTTGGCGCTATATAAATCCTGTATAATACTAATAATAATAATAATAAGTCACTGTATGGTAGGAGTAAAACCAGCTCATAGAGATCTTTAGATGCTAGAATTTTGTGGAACTCTAGTTGAGAAAGGCTGCATTAAGGGGAAAAAATCCAGCTTAGTAAATATGCCCCTTCATACCAATTAACAGTGCATAAGGCAAAGTGCAGTTATTCATAGCAATTATTCAGAATTCTTGAAGTCAACCCAACAAAAGGTGTATTGTAGTTGGTTACTATAGCTATTGCACTCTCTCCAGAGAATGCATACCAGTATCACAAAACAGAGCTCTATGCTCAGCTATCTGAAACCTTTATGCAATTAAGATTTGGAAGAATTCTGTAGGTTAGTTAAAGACTTAAAGACTTCATATGAGTCAGGTTCCAACAAAGTAAAGAAAATGAAGCAAGGGGGTAAATATACATGTTTAATGCATTAGGCTGCACATTTATAATCATTTAAAATTGAATGCACAGGTTCTTGCAGAGGCCTATTCATAACTGGCACTTTTTAAAATGTACGTTTGTTATTTTCTGACGTGTAGAATAAGTTCTGCTGTAAACCATCAAATGAAGGCATTCTAAATAAAACACAGCCATTTCTGAATTGACATAAACAAGATCAGATTTAAAAAGCATTTATTCCAAACCCTCTATTTCTTATTGTTGTGAAAAATAAAGAATCAGTAATTCTGTCCAGATTTATTTAGATTAAATTGTTAACAGCACGTTGATAATATAGTGAATGTACTGCACAGAATAAGGCTACATTAGTTTTTCACTCTTGCATATTGCTGAGGTTCACTTAGAAAAAGCAATACATTGAGGCTGATTTACTAAAAGTATATTCAAAGAAAAAAATTTGAATTATTCACTTCAATTATTCTGCCACGTGAAAAACTGTTTTCTTACTTTGATTACCTAATGTCCAGATGCTTTTCCCATGATAGAATAGTTGAAGTGAATATTTGCACATTTTTTCAGTGAAGATTCTCAGTTCACTGTATAAAATAATATGCAGAGTAAAACGTCAGCGCTAGAATCAATATACAGTACATAAACCTCTCAAATTATATATTTATATAGGGTGCAGGGGCCAAATTATAATATAAAACAAACCAATAAGTGTAAAGAAAAAATGAAATCACAAAAAAAGGAATCACAAAAAATGTTTTACTATAAATATACAAATGAATATACAAGAGATTGTCCCTATAAGAACAAATATCATATACAGTAATGTAATATACTATAATAAAGTACACTGACATGCATTGATGGTGGCTGGATAACACACTGGTGCCATTGTCCTCCATTTGGTGGAAGAAATACACAGACACACGAATTTAATCAATGGACTTTATTCTATTATGTTATATGATATTACTTATATTTTGTGGTCAAAGATGTTTTTGTGATTCCTTTTTTTCTTTTCACTTGTTGGTTTGCTCTGTATTACAATTTGGTGCTGCAAGCTATATAAATATATCATTTGGGGGTTTATGTATTTTGACCTGCTTTGCTGGCTGCCAGTATTATTCACTCTCATGTATAAAATTGTACCAACCTGCTGTCTGCCCTTCGGAGTGGTAAAGTTCACACACCTATCTTGCTTAGCACATTTCCTGAACCTGGTGGTGCAGCAGTCCCTTGTTAGCTACCCTGGCTTCCAGGATGTTCTGTAGCTTTTTTCTTTTTTCTCCCAATTAGTCTCACTTCATTTTGGTATATTATCATATATATTTTGTATACTTTATCTCATTGTAGTTTCTATTGTGTTTGATATTTTGGTTGCTTATAATTCATCATTATTTTGTTACAATTTGTTGGACTTTTTTGTAATTTGTGTCCTGTTTGTTTCAGGTTCCCCTTTTACCCGGCAGTTTGGCATCTCTTTTTCCCTCCAGCACAGACACAGAGGGACTTCAAGCGGTATATACTTCCACCTGAGGTGCCCCCCTTTTCTTCTCTTGTTCCGCATTTCCTGTTGGTGTGGGCACTTCACTGCCCCATGTGGCTGGCCGCTGCAGGCTTCCTTAGTTCACGTTGAGCTCTGGCTTTCCCCTATATGACATCACAAGTTTGTGATGCTGTGCGTGCATGATGACATCATTGCGCCTGCAGATTGTAGTGAGGTGAAGTTGTTATGGAATGGTGTGTGAGACGCCCCTACCATGAGGACAACAATGGACCCGAGGATTTGGCACCATTGGTGCGGTTCACTATGCCAAAGGCCAGTTCTGGCGACCCACCCCATGGGACCAATTAATTAAGCTACTATATACGTCAGTAGGCCTCTTCATTGTTAACATTTGCCTCCTTGTCAGGGTCAGGAAAGTTGTGGTCACTCATGTAAATGATCTGTGAGAACACTGTTTTTTCTTTGTTTTTTAGACTTTTTCTAGAGTGTCCCTGCTTGCTTTGTGACATCTCTAAGATTGATGTTTTTCTTTCTTTTTTTTTATTTTGATGATTGCTTTTCATGTACTTTTGATGCCATAAATGATATTTACATAAGGCATCTTACCATATTATCGATTTATGGATACTATATATTATAAGCTACATGTCAACCTCAAATTGTGAAGTTCAATGGTGGTTTCTTTCCTGTATCCTGTCAGCCAAGAGTCTTACATTCAGGTTTAGATCAATAATCATATTATCTATTTTTGTGTTTTGGAGACCATTTAATTAATTACATATGTTTGGCATCCAGTATACATGATGAATATTCCTCTTCTTTACACAGACCTTGTCGCGTGTGTTTGTTTGCCTTAGCTGGCCGTGGTAAGCCCTCACGGCACCTTGTGGGCTTCGATGTTGGGTTCGTTTGGGCCTTGGGGTCCTTTAAGGTGAATACTGAATGACTTTTAAATGGTGATTTGTGTGAGTTATATATGTGCAATTAACCACTTATAAATATTATATACATTCTTGGTTGCCTGTTTTTCCATTTTTTTCTCTTTTGCAGGCACTTCTACTACCCTCTGATAAAGTTTACTGTATGAGAGTCAGAGGGGGATACTGCAGTATGTTTATTTATTAGAACCATAAATTATTTTTAAAAAAATGCACTCCTGTGCCAATAGCAACACTACAGGGGAAGTTGCCACCAAATTTTCCTTTCCACTCCATTCAGCCTGGAGCTAGCATAAGTTCTGATTGGTGGATATTACAACAGCAGAGCCAACCAGAAGTCCCACCTGTATGCATTTTGTCCAAAAGACATAATCAGAAAACAGGTTTTAATAAATATACCGAACAATGAAGTATCCCTCTCTGGCTCTTGTATTGTCTCTAAGCCTGGAGGAGGCTTGGAATATCCCTGTACAGACATCCCTTTTCCTTTAAGGTTGTGTGCTTCCATTTTATGTGGAGGAGAGCAGGTGCACCTTTATATATCCTGGCAGTGTGACAAACGGAATTTATGGCATCAAACGCCCATTAACCTCGGCTTCTGGTGAGTGTGCACTGTTTTCAAAGGCATGTCATGAAGTGTACATCCCAGGAGGAAGATTTCAGTGACTTTTGGTAGCACTTGGGTACATATGGTGAAATTATGAACTTACTGTTCACTAGTATCACTACTGGCACTTGTTTTGTGCAGCACATTAGCACTATATATTTGGCATGCTTTATGTTTATTAGAGTCTGCATATTAGCACAATTTTTTTGGTTTTGTATTTTATTTCTAAGCACCACTCTCATCACTTTTATATTACACAAGTGTATTTAAGGATAACACTTTTTTGGAGTGGCAGCTGGGCACATATTTTGACTACTAGAATTTAACTTAGGGCAGATTTTTTTGAATTTTTGTTTTCATGTGGATGCATCGCATAGTTACAATAACAAAACAAAGTGTGAGAATCGCTACTTCAGTAAAAAAAAAAAGTACAGAACACAGTTACTTGGGATTATCCTCATGGACAGCTTTCCTCACAGTGAAGTCCAGGTTAGCTCTGGAGTGGTCCAATACCCAACAATGAAGAGTCACCCCACTGAAACTGGAATACACTGGTAGCAATCATGGAGGGGCTCATTATAGTATTTAGGTCTTCTGGAAAAGCTATGTGCTATTGGGTTTCAGCCTGGTTGACCAAATACCAGTTCTGACAATAGAAGGCCCTTCACCTGGCTTGTCACTTGCTAAGTTACCTCTGCCTCATCAGTTGTGGCCTCTCTGAGCTGATGAGCAAAGGAAAAAGAAAAACGTATCTTCCTTGGGTGTGTCCAGGAACCCAGGGGTTGTTAAAAAAAGAATTAAAGGGGCCTGCACTTGAATGGTATGTGAATGAGTACTCCCCATATAGGTTCATAACACAGAATGTAAATTGTAAAATTCTAACTTTACTGAATATTTTGGGGAGTTGGAAATAATGATATATCATTCAGTTTGGGAAGGCATAAAGGAATGCCTACTTATCATTATAATTATTCATAATTTATATAACACCAACAGTTTGTGCAGCGCTTTACAATATAAAGGGAGATAGTACAATTATAATGCAGTTTAATGCAGAAGGAATTGGAGAGCCCTGCTCATGAATCTTACAATCTAAAGGGAGGGGGGTGGTGGTGCAAAAGGTAATAGCTCCAAGGAATGATCTGTGGAGGTGGCTAAAGTACTGTTTTTTAGTTGGAGGTGGGGTAGACTTCCCTAAAATATATGGGTTTTCAAGAATAGGGTAGGTGCTAATCAGACATACTGGGGTAGGGAGTTCCAGAGGAGTGGAGAGGTTCTGGATAAGTCCTGGAGGTGAGCATGGGAGGACGTAACAAGGGAGTTAAAGAGCAAGAGGTCTTGGGAGGAGTGGAGAGGATGGTTTGGGTGACATTTGGAAATAAGACTGTTGATGTAGTTGGGGGCAGTGCTGTGGATGACTTTGCACGTTTTGGTTAGTAATTTGAAATTTATATATATGATGTTGACTCTGAAGTAAGCTATTGCCTTTTCGCTGGAAGAATTCAGGTTGAAAAGCACCCATAACCCACCAAATTTACTAAATAACAGTTCAGTAATCATCAGATTTTTATTTTTTTCATTTTCTTTGCTTTAAAATATACTCTTCAGGGAAGGAGGAGACGGAACATGCGGAAGGATGCTAGATTTTTGTAAACCCCATGCGCGAGAAGCGCTGCGCTTTGTGAATGGCCCGGCACCTTCTGGGACCTGTCATGTGTCCCAGAAGACACCGGATCATTCACAAAGCGCAGCACATGCGCAGTGGGCACCCGGCTGTCACAGAAGCCAGCTCGGGAAGACTGTGCAGCGCTGGAGCGAGGAACAGGTAAGGCCGGCCCGGTATTCTGACATGGTGGCAGCAGAAATACCAGGCCGGCCGCTTTTTATTCGCTCCATAAGACGCACTGACATTTTCCCCCCTTTTTTTGGGGGAAAAAAGTGCGTCTTATGGAGCGAAAAATACGGTATGTACCTCAGATTGCTAATTATTGAAGTTGGTGAAAAGGGAAAACTTTAACAAAGGAGGAGAAGAAGAGGGAAAGGAGTGGGGTGACCCAATGAGAATAAAGGAGTAAGGAGTGAAAAGATAATAGAGAGAACACCTGTTGAGAATACAATGTAAAATATAGGCCCAGGGAGGAAGAGACCACCTGAACAGAGTTTTAAATGAGGAATTTGGAGGATATTGTAGTGGATTGGAGCTGGAAGGAGAGACTATTAATAATATGTAGAGTAGATCAGCAAAAGGGGGTGGGACAAAAACTCCTAAAATAAGTTTAATAAGAAAGGACCTGCCCCCCCAGGAGAAAAGTCCAGAGGGACATCCTCCGGAGAGACAGCAAGGAGTTAGGAGAAGTCATGAGATGAAAAATAACACTGGAGTTTAAACTAGACTGTCAGCAGGGGGATAAAATCTGAATCAGACTGAAGAATCAATAAATATTGAAAACAAAATAGACCCTGTATAGACTGAAGAAACAGGGACTAAGGCTGCAAATGCTAACAGAAATGAATATGGCGGCGATGTTTGCGAAACGTGAACATTCTATAAAAAGTGAAATGGCTATATTACACAATGACCTGGGACAAGCCTTGTCACGAGTCGAAGAAACAGAAAGAAAACTAGAGAAGCAACCAGAGAAGCAAGTAACTATTAAGTTAGAAATGTAGATGTAGGAAATGCAAAGAGAACAAAGGAAGATAGTATATAAACTAGAAGATCAGGAGAACAGAGATAGAAGAAACAATTTGAGGATCAGGGGCTTGCCAGAAGTAACATCAGGAGAAGATCTAGGGGAAGAAGTGAGAAAAATATTCAACCCAGTAATAAGTAAACCACTGACAGAGCACCTGATAATAGACAGAGTACATAGGACTAAGGGACCCCAAGGTGTGACATCAGATGCCCCTAGAGATGTAACCATGCAATTTCATCGTTATGAAGACAAAGCAAATACCTGGAAGAAGTTACAGGGAATTCCAATAGTAAAACATGGAGACGCGAGCTTGCACATTTTTGCTGATATAGTGCCAGAGACATTGGCAAGAAGAAGAACTTTGAAACCATTATTAGAATTGTTGCGCAAGAAAAATGTCTTATACAGTTGAGGCTTTCCAGCATGCCTGATCGGGTGGAAAGACAGAAGATTGGCAAGACTGAGATTCCCAGAGGACTTGAATGCTTTTTGTGATAGACTTGATATTCAGAAAATTGTTGTAGTTTTTCTCCAGCAGGTGGAAGGCGGGGGGGGGCATGTGGGGGGGGGGGTGAGAGTGGTATACATATATATGTGGGGGTGTGAATGAAGAAATCCCCTTTTTTTTCTCTCCCCTTCTCGTTTTCCTTTTCTCCTTTTTTTTTTAAATAATTTTTAATTTAAAAACAGGATATCGGGAGACTCAATATGTTAAGTATTGGAGATCCGGGAATAGCATCCTGGTTAGGGATACGTGTTGTGAGAAGGACTCCATAGAGGAGTCGACTGTGGTAATACACCACTTTAGACTTCAGGGCTTGGATATGAGCCAAAAGGAGTTAAAAATAGGGAGAGGTAGAGTGGGAAGAAGTCGGGTAGGAGGATTGGGGGGTGGGGGATAAAGGTCACTTGGAAGACTGTTTCCTGTTCCAAACCATACACACCTGCTTCCCTTTAAGTTGGTACTTATATGGAGGAGAAAGTTAGTAGTAATTGTATGGCTTACAATGTGAAAGGCATAAGATACTAAGGGAAATCCATCAATACTCCATTGATGCAAAGTTTTTGCAAGAGACATATTTATCACAGGATACAAATGTTAAATTATATTCTAAACACTACCCAATGTGGTTTTACGCGGATTCACCAATTAAACATGCAAAAAGGGTTGCAATCGGGTTGTCAAAAAATGTAAGATTCACTATGGAAGATAGATTAGTTGATCCAGAAGGTCACTTTTTATTTCTGAAAGGAAAATTACAAGGAATACAATGCACACTAGCAAAAATATACTGCCCTAATAAGAACTCAATGACATACTTAGATAATTTGTTAAGAAAATTTTTAAATTTTAAGAAGGGTTACTTGATTGTAGCAGGAGACTTTAATTTTTGCTTTGGATCCTTTGTATGGACTCTTTATCGTGTGCAAGGGGAGAAGGAGGTAAATATTTGAAGTTGATTAATAAAATGTTACATCAGTGTCAATTGATGGACTCATGGAGAATTAAACATCCAAGAGATAGAGATTATACCTTTTTCTCTCCGGCGCATGGGATGTATTCCAGATTGGATTACATAATGATAGAACAAAGACTTTTAGGGGTTTATTTACTAAAGCTGGAGAGTCCAAAATCAGACTCCCTTCTGCATAGAAACCAATCAGCTTCTAACCTCAGCTTGTTCAATGAAGCTTTGGCAATGAAACCTGGAAGCTGATTGGTTTCTATGCAGAAGGGAGTCTGATTTTGGACTCTCCAGCTTTAGTAAATAAACCCCTTAGAGTCTTTGGTAAAGTCCAAAATAGTGGTAATGTCTCTATCGGATCATGCACCTGTTATAACAAGATTAAGCTTGGATGGAGAACGAAGTGGAAGTATTATGTGGAGATTAAACAAGCAGCGTATACATGATGTTGAGATGGAAAAAATAATAAAGAGGGAACTAGAGGAATATTTCACACTCAATGAGACAGAAGAGGTCTTCGTTGCTACTACTTGGGAAGCACTTAAGACTTACATTAGGGGAATCCTGATCTAAATGGGGGCTGAAAAAAAGAAAGAACAGGGACAGAAAAAGAGTTTATTAATTGAGGAGCTCTATGATTTAGAACAACTACATAAGGAGAAAATAGAAATAGAGATACAACAGAAGATAACCCAAAAAAGATTTGATGAAACATGACACGAGAAGAGTTTTTAATATGGTTGCAAAAGAGAGATATCAATGGGGGAATAGACCAGGAAAATATTTAATGAAAATATTGAGGGAAAAGAAATCAAGAAATTATATAGAGAAAATCAAATATAAGAATGGAGAAATGGTACATTCAATCACTGATATCGCTAAAACGTTTCAACAATACTATAGTAATTTATATGAAATCAAATTTAAAAAAACAAAAGAGTCAGAGGAAGAAAAAAAAGGGAAAAATACAGGCGTGCTTAAAAGAGGCTGGACTACCTAGGTTAGAGGAGGGGAGATCAGTAGTTTTAGACAAATCTATCATGCAAGAGGAAATTTATGCAGCTCTTAAAAGTACAGCAGCAGGAAGGAGCCCAGGAACAGATGGATACACGTTGAGATATTACAGGAAATTTAAGGAACTACTTGTGCTCAAGATATGTATATACATGAATGCTTTAGGAGAGAGAATGGTAATGAAAGAGGAGTCATTGCAGGCATATATTACAATTTTACCGAAAGAAGGGAAAGATCTGTCCCAATGTGCCAGTTATAGACCCATATCGCTAATAAATATAGATACAAAATTATATGCAAAGGTCCTAGCAAATAGAATGAAGGAGTTGATGCCAGAATGGATTAATTTAGATCTGGTGGGTTTTAGCTCAGGGAGAGAGGGAAAGGATAACAGATTGAAATCATTATTGCTTTTGCAAAAAAGTAAGAAAGAAAATCATCCGGCGATTGTTTGATTAATCGATACCGAGAAAGCCTTTTATAGGGTAGATTGGGGATTTCGACACATTCGAAGTTTTGGACCTAAGATGATGCAATGGATTATATAGCTCCCCAACAACTGCGGTCAAGGTCAATGGCTTGCTGTCACAATTTTTTTAAATGCACAACGGAACTAGACAGGGAGGTTCACTCTCTCCCTTACTTTTTGTCATATCATTGGAACCATTATTGGTAGTGTATGCAGACAACATGCTATGTTACATAATGAATCCTAGAGTAACTCTAAAAATTCTAAAATACTTTGGAGAACTATCAAATTTGAAAATTAATCCTTCGAAGTCAGAGATATTAAATATCAATGTTTCAAAGACAGAAAAACAGATATTACAGAAAGCTTTTCCCCTTGTATGAAGGGAGAATGATCTGAGGTATTTAGGTGTAAAATGAACCCCGTAGTAAAGAATATGTATCAGACAAATTACATTCCATCAATAAACGAGTTGAAGGACGATCTGAGGAAAATATCTACTAGATCAATCTCTTGGATTGGCCGTATAAATTTAGTAAAAATTATAATATTCCCAAAGATCCTGTATAAATTTATTATGCTCCCAATATATGTATCGGGGTTATTCTTTGAGATAATAAAAAAGATGATATCTAAGTACATAAGTGTAAATAAAAGACCAAGAGTTAGTATGAGATATTGTGTAAGGACAAAACTAACGGGGATCTGAATGTACCTGATTTCAAGAGATATTATTATGCGGTGCTGCTTTCACAAATAGCAGATTGGATTTATAACTCATGGGGGAAAAGTTGGGTAATGATGGAAAGTACACCTAGTGAGTCACACTTAGATAAGATTATTTGGCTCCCAACAACAGTATAGAAAATTTTCAGATAATACAAGCACTTTAACACTTAATGTTTTTAGGATATGGGATAGAATTCATACACAATGGGGGTGGGAATATAATTCACTGTTAATACCATTGTGGGGAAAAGAATTCTTCCCCCTTGGGAATGAGAATATTGCAGGTAATTGGATAAAAGACAGAAACGCATGTTTGAAAGATATATCTGATAAAGGGGAATTGTGAAATTTTATAGATTTAAAATATAAGAAGGAAATATTCTGTGTGTTAGATGAGTGTCGTTACAATCAATTAAGACACTTTGTGACAGCACTCCCACAGCCACTGAGGACGATGAAGGACATGTATCCATTTGAACAACTTTTTAGTATAGACGTAATGCGAAGGCATATGACCTCTCGCATATATAAGATTCTTACTGCTATATCTGTAATTGTCTCTCAGTCATTATTAGAAAAGTGGGAAAAGGCATTAGGAACAAAATTAAATGATCAAGATAAAAAAAGAATATTTCATTTAATACATGGTGCAGTGGATATGAACACAATAGAAATGAATTCTAAATGTTTAGTTAGGTGGTATGTTACACCTAGTGTGGCACATAATGAATGAATAGATAATTCACCTTTATGTTGGAGGGGATGCGGGAAGAAAGGAAGAAAGGAACAATGATACACATATGATGGGATTGCCCTAAATTACAGAAATTTTGGCAGGGAATAATACAACAAATATGGGAAAGAATAGGGATTAGTGAACTGAAGGACCCTTGGGTTTGTTTGTTTCATAATACTGATCTCATAGTGAAACAATATAAGAGCTCGATGATATTTAATTTCATTAATGTGGCAAAAGAACTGGATCCTAGTTTCTGGCAGGTCCAGGAAGCCCCAAAAATCATGGACTGGATACATAGAATAGAGTTTATATATAGGATGGAGGAGCTGTGTCATACTGGAGAGGATAAAATTGAAAAATATTTGGGACAGATGGACAGTTTTTAAAACATCCAGGAGATATTCAGAATTGATCAAGGGGCAAGATAGGGTTCAGACAGGATAAGAAAGATTTTCTGGTTAATTTTTTATAAGAAGGGAAGGAGATTGAAGGGAGATAAGAGGAGGTTAGGAATAGAATACTGGATCAGGAAGAAAGAGGTTTAGAATAGGAGGTGACCAAATAGGGGGGTGAGGGATGAGGTGGGAGGGAGGGAGGGAGGGGATAGGTATATGTAAAAAAACAAAATTTGATATGGGGATTGTATGATCTTAATGTACGGAGAATTGTTGTATTTATATTGATGATTTTAAACTTAATAAAAAAAGAAAGAAAAGATAAAATAAAATGTCCTCTTCAGGTAAGATCCCCCTCTACGCCAGTTCTCCTTTGTTTGTCTCTCATCCTTGGAACAGCGTATTAGAAGTATGATATGGCAGTGTGGGGTAGCTTCAGAGTTTGTTGTAATAGCAGAGAAAGTGAGAAGACAAGAGTAATAGCCACTGTGACAGGCACATACAGGAATCTGACACTGTCAAAAGTGTTGCATAACTGTGAAATGTATAAAACTTGTAACTTAAAAAGGACTAAACGACTTCCAGAAAAAGAGCAATACTGTGAGTGGCATTGCAGATATACTGAACATTTCAATTTCTAAAAATAAAAAATATGGTCTGATAACAGGGTCTCCTTAAAGTTGAACTCCAGTCAGCCATTAAATTTCACTAGTTTGTGCCCCCTCACCTCCCAGATTGCAGGTGATACACGATTTCTACTTCAGAAGAGGAATACTTTCCTTATTTTATACTTCCCTAATAGTCAGTGCTCTGATATGCTCCTAGAATGTGTGTGTGCATGTGTGTGTGTGTGGGGGGCATAATGGCCTCATGTACAATTCAGCATAGTTGGGCCTACATTATTATTATTATTATACAGTATTTATAAAGCGCCAATAGTTCGCTCAGCGCTGTACATTACAAAGGGGGACAGAACATGTGACAGAACAACAACAATACAATGCAAAACATGAGGGGATCGAGGGCCCTGCTTTTTTGAGCCTACAATCTAGGAGGGAGGGGATGGTGGCACAGGAGGAGACAGCTGTGGGGGATGGGGTGGTAGGAAGAGTGGAGGAGGTTGGCAAGTTAGCAGGGGGTGGGGTAGGCTTCCCTGAAGAGGTGGGTTTTCAGGGTGCGCCTAAAGGAGAGTAGAGTAGGTGATAATCTGATGGGTTGGGGCAGGGAGTTCCAGAGGATGGGTGACACCCTGGAGAAGTCCTGGAGGCGGGCATGGGAGGAGGAGACCAGGGAACTAGAGAGAAGGAGGTCTTGTGAGGAGCGGAGTGTGCGTGCTGGGTGGTACTTGGATATTAGGTCAGTGATGTAGTTCGAGGCAGTATGGTGGACGGCTTTGTACGTCAGTGTTAGGATTTTGAATTTGATCCGTTGCGCAATCGGAAGCCAGTGGAGGGATTGGCAGCGGGGGGTGGCAGAAATGGAGCAGTTGGAAAGGTGAATGAGTCTGGCAGCCGTATTCAGGATTGACTGAACATAGCCAGCGGCGAGGCAGGCCAGTAAGGAGGGAGTTGCAGTAATCAAGTCGTGATATGATGAGGAAGTGGATGAGCTGTTTAGTGGTTTCTGGGGTTAGGAACGTGCGTATTTTGGCGATGTTGCGGAGGTGGAGTCTGCACGAGTTTGTTAAAGATTGGACTTGGGGCTGGAAGGATAGGTTAGAGTCCAGAATGACACCAAGTACTCTGGCCTGCGGGGAGGGTTTGATGGTGGCGTTGTTATATGATGGCATTGTATGTGATGACGTTGGGGATGGTGTGGTCATACAGCTGGTGAACACTAGAGGCTTTGTAGTACTGGTTGTGGGAAGGAAACCTGAAACAGCAAGAAATAAAGCAAGAAATAAAGTAAGTATTCCTTTGTTTTAAACCTCTCTTTTAAATTTAACCCTTGGGAGGGGGGGGGAAGGTAAAATGGTGAAACTTTATGGCTAAATGGAGATACATCGATCTTTAATGCATTTTTATGGGTTAATATAATAATTGATTTACCAAATTACAGTTTTAGATTGACTTTATACAAGGTTACCTAAATGCAAAGTTTTTATAAAATGGCTTTTCAATTAAATAAAAACAGCAATATTTTGAAAATTTAATTGGAGTACAGTTTAATAATTGCATATTCCAGGTGATCTAAAATCCCTGGAATTATTATTAAAACTTTTATTATTGACTAATATATGTTTCAGTACTTTATATTAGAATGAAATTTAAATTATGTTTATTTCCCAGTTTCACTATTTATAAGAGTTAAATATTTATCAAACAGTATTTCTATTGACTTTTCATCTTGTTTAAACTTGTTATGTGTTCTTGTTCTTCTCTTAATTTTTATGGTTTTAGCAATGTTATTTATAGTTTTTTTTCCTTTGATATTGTAGAAATGTTTTAGTTGCACAAGCATATAGAATAATATTCCATCAGGAAAACATTTTTGTGCAACTTTGGAAACAAAGTAAAAGTCATAAATAGAAGGTTTATTCAGTAAAAATGTACTAGGAGCAAAGTGCAGAATCCATTGCCACCAATGGGAATTCATCCTATAGAAGTCTAAATTCAGTAAGGTGAAATCAGATTAGCTGTTATGGATCACTACACTTTGCACTTACAGTTTTACTACTTACACTAATCATCGAAAATGACATGTAAGTGTTTCAGGGCCTATTTTGGGCTTAAATTATAAGGTTCAAGTAAAGAGGGGCACCCAGTGATTCAGAATCTTCCTAATAAATATGTTAGAATGATTGGCCATGCTTATAGCTTATGTTGTTAGTGCTTTTCTGCTGGCGCTGTTTATTGCCCACAAATTCAATTAAAAAAAAAGCTTCCACTAGGCAAAAATAACATTGTAAATGCAATGAAAGGTTGCTATTGCTTACTGTGCTCAAAAGGTCTGTGCAATACCTTAAATAGTTATTATATGTTGGGAGGAATATATTATAACAGAAGATATCTATGCACAAATAAACGTTATAAAAAAATAGGACTTTTAAAGTGCCCACTAATATACCATTTCTACACAACTGTTAAAATGCAAACATGTATTAATCATTTGCCGACCGCCTTACATACATTTATGTTGGCACTTAGTTATACTGGGATGATGCCTGAAGCTACATGCATTATCTCAGTATTGTTTTTTTCAGCCAGCTATTCTCTGTTATGTAAAAGCCATCTTAGCAGCTAATTAGCTGCTGGATTGCTTTTACAGGCGTCAGGAGGGGTTGTCGTTATCCCCCCCTGCTGCCCCACCGGGAGCCTGGCAGTGAAGCCAGCTTACCATAGATCTGATCATTTCTATTGTATACGACACCGGAAGCAACAAGCATTTAGTCACTTCTGGTGACTGTAATAAAATAAATATAATTTTAAAACATTTTTAAAGCACCCCCCCCCCTTCCCACCCATTCTCGCATGCAAAGGTGAATGTAGCATGCATATGTAAATGGTGTTTGCACCACACATGTGAGGTATTGTCATGAATGTTATTGCAAGAGCAACAATTTTATCACCAGACCTCCCTTGTAAATCTAAACTGCAAACCATAGCCCTCTTCCCCTGAACTCTCCCTCTGCTTTTTTTTATTGTATTTTGTACATACTGTACCTATCAATTATGGTGCAGGGGGTCCTCTGTTCGTTTCCGACTGTAGGCATTTTTGAATGCTGCGGAGAATGTTGCTCACATAGGTGTCCAATAAAACAGTAAAAATGCAGCGCTAAAATGTGCAAATGATAAACAAATAAATTAATAAACAACTGAAGTTAAGTCTTAGGTATAGTTCATAAGGTGCAGTGTGACAATAGTGGTTCAATGAGTAACTGTTAAACTTTCGTGACTTCCATGGCTGTGAAGAATGAGCATACAATGCACTAACCAGATAGCACAAGTTCTTGTGCGTTGGAGTATATAAGATCTACTCCTAAGTGCTCTGGGGACAGGAACTCTGCATGCGGATGAAGTCGTCAGGTGGGGGTGCGTCACCAGATGTCATCCAACCAGGGCAGGTTGCCTCTCTCCAGCAGTGTGTAAACACATCAGGTTAACTACATCCTGTAGTATGGATTTCAGCCATGGGGGGATCATACATTCAAGTGTGAATCCACTTTTAAAAGCACCTTCAGGGGAAGGGGGCTCAAAATGCCAAAAAATGAGCCCGAAGAGAGAAAACTCCAATAGTGTAGTATTTTTAATGGACAAATGGAGTAACATCAAATTCAGATAAAAAAAGGATCAACACTTACATCAGAGGTGAACAATAAGTCATGCAGTCAATAATCCATGATATAGGGGGTCTCCCTAATGCGTTTCGTGTAATAACACATTTTCAAAGGGCCCTTGTATGATCCCCCTGATGGCTGAAATCCGTACTGCAGGATGTAGTTAACCTGATGTGTTTACACACTGCTGGAGAGAGGCAACCTGCCCTGGTTGGATGACATCTGGTGACGCACCCCCACCTGCCGACTTCATCCGCATGCAGAGTTCCTGTCCCCAGAGCACCTAGGAGTAGGTCCTATATACTCCAACGCAAGAGAACTTGTGCTATCTGGTTAGTGCATTGTATGCTCATTCTTCACAGCCACGGAAGGCACGAACGTTTAACAGTTACTCATTGAACCACTATTGTCACACTGCACCTTATGAACTATACCTAAGACTTAACTTCAGTTGTTTATTAATTTATTTGTTTATCATTTGCACATTTTAGCGCCGCATTTTTACTGTTTTATTGGCATACTTTGGAGGTTTTGAGGTTTTTCCTCTTCTATGCTGGCTGCTTCCTTTCTCTATACTACCCAGCGCTCATATGCTACTATTTACATAGGTGTCCGTTCATCAAGCAGTGGTAAATGACCGTTGATAAGATCGCTGGTTTATGTAGCTTTGTAGATAATTTCTCTTAAGAAGAAGAGAAGCGATCTACAAACACTGAGAGCGCTAGAGAACTGTGAGTGCAAGGCTGTAATCTCGCAAGAAATCGCAAGACTACAGTATTGTGAATGTAAAAGTTAATGTAAAACAAAAAGCTCATAATAAAACACATTCTAATAAGATTTAAAAAAGTTAAAGTCAATCAATCATGAAAATAGACACCCTGTAAATATAAAACATAATTATTATTAATATTATAAATAAATAGTGCCGCGCTCCTATTACCTAGTATATATATCTCTTTCTCCTAGAGGTGCATGATTGTTTAACTATAACAATTCATAACTCTCTGTGACCAATAAATACAATAATAACATAAATAACAATAATAAATAGTGGGTCACTGTGACTAGTGAATCAAACAAATTATATAAATAAATAAATCAAAAGAATCAAATCAAAAATCTTCATACATGTGATTAATAGCAATTAGTCCTAAATTGATTGTGACTGAGAAAATACAAATCCATACACTCTAGATTAGTGCTCCTCTGATCCACTGTGATTACTCCATTTATATTGTGCAATAACTTATATAAATGTGCACGTGCATATAATAAAATAAATATCAAAAGTCTTTTAAAATAAAGTGCAGTGTGCAGGTGGATTCCTTATTCCCTCTCGCCGAGTGCTTAGTGGTCTCCCTATGCGCTCACCTTAATATTTGCCTGAATAAATCCAGGCAAATACGCTTTTAATCCTTCCAGGATTGATAGGATGGGATGATACTCTCATGCAGGCTGTTCCAGAAGGTGGATATGGATCTATAGGGGTTCTCCTGTTCTCTCCTCTATCCCCTTGTGCAGCTGCTCATGAGTAGATATCCTGACCAGCTCTCTAAGGATCTCCTTATTCCCCTCCTGGGGTTATCACCTCCTCCAATCCTCCTTATACCAGCGCTCCGAGCTCTCCCGAGTCTGGGATCGGCCAGGCCCTGTCCGTGACGTCACTGTGTGCAGCTGCACAAGGGGATAGAGGAGAGAACAGGAGAACCTGGAAGGATTAAAAGCGTATTTGCCTGGATTTATTCAGGCAAATATTAAGGTGAGCGCATAGGGAGACCACTAAGCACTCGGCGAGAGGGAATAAGGAATCCACCTGCACACTGCACTTTATTTTAAAAGACTTTTGATATTTATTTTATTATATGCACGTGCACATTTATATAAGTTATTGCACAATATAAATGGAGTAATCACAGTGGATCAGAGGAGCACTAATCTAGAGTGTATGGATTTGTATTTTCTCAGTCACAATCAATTTAGGACTAATTGCTATTAATCACATGTATGAAGATTTTTGATTTGATTTTTTTGATTTATTTATTTATATAATTTGTTTGATTCACTAGTCACAGTGACCCACTATTTATTATTGTTATTTATGTTATTATTGTATTTATTGGTCACAGAGAGTTATGAATTGTTATAGTTAAACAATCATGCACCTCTAGGAGAAAGAGATATATATACTAGGTCAGCGTTTTTCAACCACTGTGCCGCGGCACACTAGTGTGCCGTGAGATATTGTCTGGTGTGCTGTGGGAAAAATTCCAATTTCATCTGTAACATGTGGCTTCGGCTCACAAATAGACCAATCATTAGAATCTAATGATTCAGTGGTCGGCAAGCCGCGGCTCGCGAGCCACATGCGGCTCTTTACCCAGTCTAATGCGGCTCTTCTGTGTGCCGGGCGCCTGCTCCCCTCCCTCCTCTCGGTCGGCCGCTCCCCTGCCTCCTCTCGGTTGGCAGCCCCAAAAGTCCGCGCGGACCTTTTAATCCGGCTTGCGGATGTGGCTGTCAGGATGTGTGTAGGCGGGGCAGCGTGCCGAACGTGAGGGGAGGGGAGCTAGGCTCCTCTCACAGTCCGCCCTGAAGACCCGAACGGCGCGGGAAGACAGCGAGAGGAACGCAAAAGGTAAGTGAATTGACACGGGGGACTTGGCTTACTAGAAGGGGGGGGGGGGAATAGTACTGTGGGGGATGAAATACTATATGAGGGATGAATTACTTTATGAGGGATGAAATACTATATGGGGGGATGAAATACTATATGGGGGATGAATTACTATATCAGGGATGAATTACTATATGAGGGATGAAATACTATATGGGGGGATGAAATACTATATGGGGGGATGAAATACTATATGGGGGGATGAATTACTATATGAGGGATGAAATACTATATGGGGGGATGAAATACTATATGAGGGATGAAATACTATATGGGGGATGAATTACTATATGAGGGATGAATTACTGTATGAGGGATGAAATACTATATGGGGGGATGAAATACTATATGAGGGATGAAATACTATATGAGGGGATGAAATACTATATGGGGGGATGAAATACTATATGGGGGATGAAATACTATATGAGGGATGAAATACTATATGAGGGATGAAATACTATATGAGGGATGAATTACTATATGAGGGATGAAATACTATATGGGGGGATGAAATACTATATGGGGGGATGAAATACTATATGGGGGGATGAAATACTATATGAGGGATGAATTACTATATGAGGGATGAAATACTATATGGGGGGATGAAATACTATATGGGGGGGATGAAATACTATATGAGGGATGAATTACTATATGGGGGGATGAAATACTATATGAGGGATGAATTACTATATGAGGGATGAAATACTATATGAGGGATGAAATACTATATGGGGGGATGAAATACTATATGAGGGATGAAATACTATATGGGGGGATGAAATACTATATGAGGGATGAAATACTATATGAGGGATGAATTACTATATGGGGGATGAAATACTATATGAGGGATGAAATACTATATGGGGGATGAAATACTATATGGGGGATGAAATACTATACGGGGGATGAAATACTATACGGGGGATGAAATACTATACGAGGGATGAAATACTATACGGGGGATGAATTGCTATGGGGGATGAATTACTATATGGGGGATGAATTACTATGGGGGATGAATTACTATATGGAGGATGAATTACTATATGGGGGATGAATTACTATATGGGGGATGAATTACTATGGGGGATGAATTACTATGGGGGATGAATTACACTATGGGGGATGAATTACACTATGGGGGATGAATTACTATATGGGGGATGAATTACTATGGGGGATGAATTACTATATGGGAGATGTATTTTCAGTTTTAAAAATGTGGCTCTCAAAATAAATTTCAATCATGGTTTTGGCGAGATTTGGCTCAGTTGAAAAAAAAGGTTGCCCACCACTGTAATGATTGGTCTATTTGTGAGCCGAAGCACATGTTACGGACTATAAATAGCTCCGGTGTCACTGTTACACTGACAGGAGAGGACATCGCAGTAGATCGCCGATGCGCAGAAGAGCACCGAAGGATCTGGACTCTGGAGGATTATCGCGGACGCAGCACAGAAGAGCGCTGAGTGATGGATCTGGAGGAGACAGGAGAAGAAGAGCACTGACTGATGGATCTGGATGGAGTGCTGAGTGTGACGGACAGCGGCTATCTGGAGGAGACAAGCGCAGTAAGTACTGAGTGACAGTGAGACAGGAACAGATACTGCAGTGATGGACAAATTTTTGAAAAGGAAAGAACTGGACTCTGAACAAAATTCGGAGCCAGATAAGAGCCCAAGTATGAGTGGGGATCAAAAGAAAGCAAAGATGGTTAGCTCAAGGAAATTCTTTGGCACAAGGCAATATAGCGAAAGCTATATTTCATTTGGATTTACTTTCACCGGAGATGCAAAGAAACCAACTCCACTGTGTGTGGTGTGTGGTGAAAAGCTATCTAACAGTGCTATGGTCCCAAGTAAACTTAAACGCCATCTCCAAACGAAACACCCTTCGCTTCAAAACAAGAATGCAGACTTTTTTGTTCACCTGCGTGAAAACACGGAGAAACAGGCAACTTTCATGAGAAAAACCACAAAGGTAAATGAAAGAGCTCTTAAAGCTAGCTATCAAGTTGCTGAACTTATAGCCAAGTCAAAAAAGTCGCACACTGTGGCAGAGACATTAATACTTCCCGCCTGCAAAGCTATTGTAGAGGAGATGCTCGGACCTGAAGCAGCTAAGGAAATAGACAAAGTCCCTCTCTCAGACAACACAATTTCCAGACGTATTAATGACATGTCTGCAGACATAGAAAGTGTGGTTTTGGAAAAGATCCGTATCAGTGAGAAATTTGCATTGCAACTTGACGAGTCTACTGATATCAGTGGACATGCTCAACTCTTGGCCAATGTGCGTTTTGTGGATGGTGATGCAATTAGAGAAAACTTCTTTTTTTGCAAGGCATTGCCAGAAAAAACAACAGGAGAAGAAATTTTTAGGGTCACATCAGAATACCTTGAACAAGGAGGACTTAAGTGGGAAAACTGCACAAGTGTCTGCACCGATGGAGCTGCAGCCATGGTCGGGCGCACCAAAGGCTTTGTAAGCAGAGTGAAGGAAAGAAATCCAGATGTGATTGTTACGCATTGTTTTTTACACCGTGAGGCCCTCGTAGCCAAGACTTTACCAGCAGACCTAGTTCCTGTGTTGGATGATGTTGTGCGCATGGTAAACTTTGTAAAGTCACGACCCGTGAAAAGTCGCATGTTTGCAGCTTTGTGTGAGGAGATGGGAGCGAAGCATAAAACCTTGCTGTTTCATACGGAGGTCCGGTGGTTGTCGCGTGGCAAGGTCTTGGTTCGTGTGTATGAGCTGCGGGAGGAACTTAAAGTGTTTCTGACAAATGAGAGGTCAGATTACGCAAAGCTGCTTGCAAGTGATGAGTGGTGTGCAAGGCTGGCATACCTGGCAGATATTTTTCATCATCTGAATGAGCTGAACACACGAATGCAAGGCCGAAATGAAAATCTGCTTACAAGTACAGATAAAATAAATGGATTCCGTTCAAAGGTGCAACTCTGGCATCAACACGTGGAAAGTGGCAATCTTGAAATGTTCACACTCACCAAGCAATGGCAAGGTGTTCACACTGCTGCACTGGGTGAGATAATAGTTAAACATTTAAAAACTCTCGAGGAGAAGTTGTCATTTTATTTCTCTTCAGTCTCCACTGAATGCCTTGACTGGGTTAGGGACCCTTATAGCTCAGCATCAGTTGGTGGAAAGGACATGACTTTACAGGAGCAGGAGGAACTAACTGAACTGAGACAAAATCGTAGTTTCAAGCTAAGATTTGCTGATCTACCTTTGGACAGTTTTTGGTTGGATACTGCCAAGGAGTTCCCCGTTCTGGCAAACAAAGCTATTTTGACATTGCTCCCATTTTCCACTACATATCTGTGTGAGATGAGCTTTTCAAGCCTGATTGCTATAAAAACTAAAGACAGAGAGAGACTGAGAGCTGTTGACGAAGAGCTACGTGTGTGTCTTTCTTCGATTCCTGCCAGAATATCAGCTTTGTGTTCAGCCAAACAGGCCCAGGTTTCGCACTGAGTAAGTCAACAGAAATATGAACAATTATGAGAATACTTTATTATTTCATAATAAAGTAATTATAAAATAATTTCTTTGTGTTTGATTACTATTCAAGAGAATTACTTTATATATAGTCAATATAGGCACAGAGGTAATTTTTTTTAACATTTTCTAATGGTGGTGTGCCTCGTGATTTTTTTCATGAAAAAAGTGTGCCTTTGCACAAAAAAGGTTGAAAAACACTGTACTAGGTAATAGGAGCGCGGCACTATTTATTTATAATATTGTATATACACTAGCAAGTGAGTCGGTGCAAGTGCCAGCGCACCAAACACATCATATATAAAAATATAATATTATATATTACCCACTGAATACCTCATTTCATAATAGCTCACAAGTATTTATTATTTATAATTATTATTAAAATTCAAACAATAATCAGATTTGTACTTTTTTCATGTGAATGGTGTGTAGTGAAATGGTTGAACCTGCATCGTCATGCAGCTATACACTATTCATAAAATGTAAAAATAAATATAAATAAATCATTTTAAAAAAGGAAAAAAAATAAGAATATTGAATAATAAATCAAAATTAAAAAAAAAATTATGAAATGAGATACCCCTGTATGATAGAAATAAGTCTGAGTTAGAACCATACCTTAGTGTTTTAAAAAAGAAGAAAATAAATATATACAATATATACAATGCTCGGCACAAATGAGTACACCCCTTTTGAAAACTAAGATTTTAATTAACATCTCAATTAACACAAGAACAATTTCCACAATTTTGACAAAACTGAGCTTTATAGAACATTTGTTTAGTTCAGTACATGAAAGTAAGGTTAATAATATAGCTTAGATTGCAAAATCTTCAGTTTTACTCAAATTAGTTGATGCAAAAATGAATACACCCCAGAACATAAACTACTACATCTAGTATTTTGTATGACCTCCATGATTTGTAAGGACAGCACCAAGTCTTCTAGGCATGGAATGAACGAGTTAGTGACATATTGCAACAGCTATCTTTTTCCCTTCTTCAAGAACTACCTCATTTAGAGCCTGGATGCTGGATGGAGAATGATGCTCAACTTGTTTCTTCAGAATTTCCCATAGGTGTTCAATTGGGTTTGGATCAGGAGACATACTTGGCCACTGAATCACTTTCACCCTGTTTTTTTTCCAGAAATGCTACAGTAGCCTTAGATGTAGGTTTTGGACCATTGTCATGTTTGGAAAAGTGCAGGACAACCAAGGGCACGGAGTGATGGTAGCATCTTCTCTTTCAATATAGAGCAGTACATCTGTGAATTCATGATGCCACCAATGAAATGCAGCTCCCCGACACCAGCAGCACTCATGCAGTCCCACAGAAGGACACTGTCACCATCATGTTTCACTGTAGGCACCATGCATTTTTCTTTGTATACCTCACCTTTTCAACCCCATACAGTTTTGAAGCCATCATTTCCAAAAACATTTATCTTGGTCTCATCACTCCAGAGTACAGAATCCCAGTAGTCTTCTTTTACAGCATGGGCCCTGGCAAATTCTAGGTGGGCTTTTTGTCCATGGGCTTTAGGAGAGGCTTCCTTTATGGACGACTGCCATGCATACCCTTTGTCTGCAGTGTACGCTGTATGTGTCACGGAAAACAATCACCCCAGTTTGGCTTTCTGCTTCTTTAGTTCTGACCTGGAGAATCTGGGAGGGAGAATTTTCACAGAGATCGCCAGTGAGGTGCTGAGATCCCACCTTCAAAGCCTGCATATTTCTATTACTGTCAATGACAGCTTCTAAGTGTGCTGAGATGATCAGCAGAGAAAATGTTCTCCGCTGATCATCTCAGTTCATAAACCTCTAATGATATGGGATGAGCTGCGATCACCAGGATCACAGTTCGTCTCAGTTTCATAAACAGACAACATAATCTTGTAAGCAAAGTTCTCTTTAGAATTTAGAGAGCCCAGGGTGGCTTGATGTGACATACAGTATTAATATTGTTATTATTATTGCCATTATCATCTTTATTATTATTAAAAATATTAGTAGTAACAGTAGTAGCAAAATTTAGCTCCTGAAGAAATAGTTCACTAAAATATGTTATGAGTTAAAGTGGTAATAAACCCAAAAGCAAACATTTAATATATTGCAGCTTACAATTTCTTACATATGCATTTATTTTCTTTTTTAGGCTTTCTTTCTTCTATTTTTATCTGGTGATCCAGTATGTTATTTTTCAAAAAAAACAAGCTTTCCAGCAGAATGTATTAGTTACAGAGATGAGACAAACCATTTAACACTAGCAAGGACTAGCAAGGGTGTTTACAATGGTCAAGTTTTAATTATTTATGTAAAACCTTTATCCCAAAAGGAAAAAGAAAACAGTTTGCTGTAACTGCATATAAAGTATTAGCTGAAGTTCAGCTTCAGTCAGTTTGTGTATTTAAATCTGCTAGCCCCCTGTGCTCTTTCATTCAGAGTGGTGTCTCACTAATACAGGAGGTGTTTTACTGGTCAGATCACCAGGTGAAAACAGAGGGGAAAAAACATAAAAAAAGAAAACCGATGCAGCCACCACATCTAATATGTGGTAATTTGCAATATATTACATTTTTGGTCTTTGTGCCACTTTAAGAGGCACAAAAGGGTCTGGTGGTGATTTCTTTTGTGTTTTTACCATGCTGATCACTGACATCAATATGAAATCCAGTGTATGCATTTATACTATTTTGGAGTTCTACCAATGATAAGTTGATGAACTACACTGAAGCTAAGTTTTATGTTAGATGAAAAGCTTTAGTGGCAATGGCTTTAAAAAAAGACCATTACTTGAAATTATGTAAAAACAATAATGTATGGCAGCTTGGGATTGTATCAGGATAGTGAGAACCCCCTATAAAAGAAGAGATTCTGGATCCGATTTACCAAAGGGTAAATTGAAATAAAGCACTGTGAAATTAAATGGAACTTCACTTTGTTATACATACATAGTTCTTCCTATTCCAACCTCATTCACATGAAAAAAGGAAGAAAATAAACAATATCTGCACTTTCTAATGAAATTTCAGAAATCTGTTTAAATAAAAGGCTACTTATGATTGGGACCACTCTCTAGGACATTATGTAGCAAACTGCTTTTATTTCCCACAACTCACGAGATTAAGATTTTGTAGATTGGAAGTCTTTTTCCATGACTTGAGGCATTTTCACAGCACATTTTTATAAATAGACCCCCAAGTGTGATGGACACTTTGCCCTAAAAAACAAACTGACTGCAAAATGAAAGACCAGATTTTGTTTGTGACGAATGTCTCTTGTTTGTTGAAAGCTGTCAATTGTTATTGGTTGTGTCAGCTGAAAATGCTGCTTCTGAAAATGTTAAAATGTATAGCTGGAAAATTAATCTGAAACTAGCTGCTTTTCATTGGTATATTTACCTATATACTAGCCCTAAAATGGTATAGTATTCCAGTGTGCTAAGCAAAACATATTAAAGCTTACAGTGTTATTAAACCCACAACAGTAAAATCATTCTGTATATGCAGTAAAGCATGCTTGTTATACTCACTGTGGAACCTAAGGGGTTAATCCTCTGCGTTGTGTAAAAACGCTGTTTGATTCTGATCCTCCCCTTCTTCCAGTGCCCCCCTCTTATCTCTTGATAAAACATATCGTGTGCAGACAGTCTGCACATGCTCAGTTTGGAGTAAAGTATTGCTAGAGAGCTTTTTCTTTTCTTGGGAGAATGCATGTGATCAGCACAGGGCCAATAAGCACTGTCCAGACAGAGGGTCAGGGGTCCTGCATCCTCCCAGAGCAGAATGAAAACAACTCCTACAAATTTTAACATGTGCTTGGCTGGACACTGATAGACGTCACAAGACTGCTCTGACTGCTGATGAGAAAAGTTTATATTTACTAAAATAATAGCACTTCTATGTTATGTGTACTGTGGGAGACCTGACAGGGTGAATGCAGGGTCCTGGATTTAGTAACACTTTAAATTCATCTTAATAGCCTAAAATAATGGGTTATGTTTGCAAGTAATTCTCAGACTTTCAATGGGGTAGTGCATTGAGAGGTGCATTCCATCCTCACATTGCTCTAATCATTGGCTTCATTGCTTCATCATTGGCAACTCAAATGGTTGTCCACCTTTGGTATGTCATCCTGTATTCATAAAAAATCAATAATTCTAACTCTCCACTGTGTTGGAGAACCTGACACTCTAATACGTATAATGTGGTTTTGTATGTCTTTCCAGTCCTATTGAATTTGAATGTTCACCCTCATAGCAAAAATTACCTGGATACCTATAACTCACCTATAACTCACCTGAACTAGCTTTACTTCACATAAATGTCTCTGGTTTCCATAATGCATACAGAGCCATAATCATTCATTTATTACTCTCAGCTAATCTCTTTGTCACTAGGAGATGGAGACTACTCCCCCAGAAATTAGAGAAGTAATCCAAGACCTTAATTCCCAATGTTCCATAGAAAGTATGATAGCAATAAAAAACAATACATACCCTAAGTTCTTTAAAACTTGGCAGCAATAGTTATAACATCCTAATGTATATTCTGATGACACTCACATTTGGTCCAAGAGACGTTGAAGAAATGGATATTGCTTTCGTTTTCACAGTTTCTGGTTATAATTCTATGAGGGGCATTCAAGTCAAACCAGGGCTTTTGAGTTTACATAATAAAAGAACAAATTTCAAGGAGTGGAAGCTGCATTTATTTTTCAACATATTCCCCTGTTACATTTATACACTTATCCGAGCATTTAACTAATGCCTGGGAAGCTTCTGCATAGAAAGATTTGTCAGTATGCCTGAACCATCCTAGGACAGCCTGCTTCATTTCGTTATTAGTGCTGAAATGCCGACCTCCGAGGAACTCTTTTAAGGGTCCAAACAGGTGGAAATACTCGGAGTGAGGTCTGGGCTGTAAGAGGGACTATGGCAATACCTCCCAGCCGAGCTGCTGTGATGTGCAGGTAGTGGTGTGAGCAGTATGAGCTTGAACATAGTCCTGGAGAAACAGGATGCCCTTATTGATCAATCCAGGCCTTTTTCCACAGACACATATGCACATCACTCAGTACATGACAGTAATATTCACTGTTGATAGTGGCACCACAAGGTAGAACATTAACATGAGGTTGGGAACCACCACGATCGGGATTGTCACTGACGGACGGACGGCCATCTTTGAAATGTTTACACCATTCAAATGTCTTACAGCAGCTGAGCTTCTCATCACCGTACTGTGCTTGAAGTCTTCTGTAGATATCCATGGGTTTTTTACACCTTCGTTTGCAAGAAACGTCATCACCACACGCTGTTCCATGTACGCATTAACGCTGTTATCTGCCATCTTGATTAACGGCCTCTATCAGTAATAGGACACGCTTGCCGGTTACTAGTGCATGTAGTACCACCACACTAGCATCCTTTTTTATACCTGTAAATCTAAAAGTCCCGGTTTGACTTGAACACTCCTCATATTTTCTACCTCCCGTTCTGATCACTTACCATCTACCTTGTCTACCATACCTGCCTTGTTTGTTACCCCCACTGTTAACTAGCACATACTAAGGAATATATGAAGATTTAGTACAAAAGCTATATGGCTTGTATTTTTCTCACTCAGAAATGAGCTGTTCCATACCTGTAAGTTTTAATTTTACTCCATTCTCCGTAAATGCGGCTGTTGTACTTCACGTACTATATGGATAGGTAACAACTATGTGTGAACCTCTGGTCTATGAAAATATTAAAACCATATTGTTTCAAAAAGGTTTTAATGAAACAGTTTATTGAACATTTTAATCAATCTTAATCAACACGTTTCACATTGCACCAACATTTTGCATTGCAGCTTACCAGTCTTTAGCTGTCACCTGGTGATTCTGTCAAAAAAAAAACGTCCTGTCCTAGTTCTGTACTGTAAACATCTCCCCCTTTTCTATCTTCATTATACAGGGAAGAGGAGTTGTGTAGTTTACAGAAAACAGCTTGGAAGGCTAATAAGATTCAATTTCAGTTCAGTATTCAGGAAATTGCAAGGACACTAGATTTCTATCATAATAACTTGTACTTGTACTTTCAGAAAATGTACTTAGCCTGAAAATGAAAACTAATGCAGTTACCATGTTTAACCATTGAGCTTGGGAAGGTTTTACCCCCTTCATGACCAGGGCATTTTTTGCTATTCAGCACTGCACTACTTTAACTGGCAATTCCATGCTCATGCAATGCTATACCCAAATTAAATTTATTACATTTTATTATTACATTACATTCACAAATAGAGCTTACTTTTGGTGGCATTTGATCACCATTTCTTTTTATTTTTATTATCTAAATGAAAAAAAATTGGAAAAAATGCGTTTTCTTTCTGTTATAAAAAATATCCAATAAAAAAAAAAATCCTCATAAATTTAGGCCAAAATGTATTCTGCTGCATCTTTGTTAAAAAATCTGAATAATAATTGATTGGCTTGTGTGAAAGTTATAGCATCTACAAACTATGGTATATATTGGGATATTTATTGATTGATTGGTTGATTAGTTAATATATATTTATTTATTTATTTTATACTAGTAATGACAGTGATCAGCGACTTATAGTGTGACTGTAATAGTGTGGAGGGCAATCCGACACTAACTGACACTAGAATGGAAGTAGACTAACTGAAACTGACATCCCCAGTGACACTAATACAGTGATCAGTGATAATACTGTACACTGCCACTGTACTGATGACACTTGCTGGGAAGGGGTTAACCTCTCAGGGGTAATCAAGAGGTTAAGTGTGTGCCTAACAAGTGGTAATGTGTGTAATATGGGCTGCTTTTTGGTGAAAAATCTGTTTGTTCCTTCTCTCTGCTTTGCAGAAAGAAGAAACACACAGCTCCTTCCCACTGTACAGAGTTCTTTGTGTTTGCAAACACACGACTCTGAGATGTAATTGGACACAGCTGATCAGCAGGTCTCAACCATGAATCATTTGCTGAAACCTGCTGAAAAAATTCAGCCGTGTGCAATCAGAGTGGGAGTTGGCTGAAGGGAGAGCATGCGCGCACATCCTGAACCCGGAGGAATGTGGTGATGTACAGGTATGTGGCGGTGCCTGTACAAGCTGCCTGCCCACAGTAAAATTACTGTGGGTGGTCAGCAAGTGGTTAAGGGATGAGAAGCTATAATACATTATACTTTTATTTGTGGGTTTCAGATATACTTTAAGAGCTCATTCACACTTGTGCGACTTGTCATGCCACTTTGGGGTCCAGAGTGGCATGACAAGTCACACCCCATGTTTCCCAAGTTTCTGCACTACTTTAGTCCAACTTTCATGTGACTTGAGGGCAAAGACTTCTATGTAAACCCTCCAAAGTCACATGAACAACGCACCTGAATGTTGTACATGCGACTTGTGTGCGTCTGTGTACAGCACAAACAATCATCTTTGGTCAAAGCCACAAAGTTGCACTTGTCCAAAGTCATATCAAAGTCGAGTCAAACTCACATCAAGTTGCACTGTATAGTCGCAATGAAAATCACACAAACTTGAAGTCGCACAAGTGTTAATGGTCCCTAAATAGACTCTAACAATTGTGCATGACAGCAGCAGAAACAGCATCAGTCTCAAATGCCCATTAAGAGCCTGATAAATATATTATTATATCAGAAAATAGTATCTGCTGACAAAAGATTGAAATGCTTGCCCCGCAAACATACTGTATACATTCATGTCAGAATACCTTATAAGTCAATATTTTCATGTTTTTGTGTGATTTAAATTTTTCACTTTAGCAAAAAATGTTGTTTCATAGCATTATAAAATAGAATTTGCTGAACTTGTGCCCATTTAAAAAAGCTGTCTACTATGAAGTAGTATATCCAGAACAGTAAACAAGAATTGAAAGAATCACTTTGACTTGAAAACATAATTTTAACACTACTAGTGTTTGTCTGTTTCAATGTTTGTTTTCATTCATTTGCTTTGGTTTACGATGTAAGCTCAGTGCACTTTGAGCATTTAATCCTTTGCCTTCCCCTCCTGCCTCTAATTCCGATTTCCTGGGAGTTCTACTATTTGGCAGAAGGTGTTTAAGCCATTTACAAGGCTAAGCAAAAGCTGGAAGCCTTCCAGGCATGTATGAATAAAACCTCTGCAAACAAAAGGGACCAAGGGGCCAAGCTAGAAAATCATACGTGTATATTTTGTTCTTTTGAAAACATTGCTGTTTTTTTATACTGAGGAAAACCCTTTTAACAAAACTGTAATATTTCACTCCAATTGTATATCTTTCAAATGTCATTTTAAAACTATGTCATGGGATCATATGTAATTGGGGAACGTAACAACTAATTAATTATGAAAAAATATAATTCTTTTTGCATGTTCTAAAACACTTTCATATTATTGTCTGATGTTTTAACAAGACAAACTAAAGGACCAGCATTTGTGAAACCATGCAGTGTTGATAAAGGATAATCAGCGGGATTTCCACAAATCATTTCTTGCTGCGGTTAACATAACAGTTATAACACTAGAAAAGCTACAATTTCTGGGGAAATTATGTGAAGTGTTCTTGCCTCCTCCAGTAGTCTACAACTAGAGTGGGCGGAGTAACTGGGTGGAGTGGCTTGTCACTCTGCTGCCTGCTGACACACCTGGGTTCCTATGGCAACTCACTCTACAGCAAGGGCAGAGAAGAGCGGTTAAAAACAAACTGCTCCAACTTGCTCACTTCACTGGCGGTTGCCATCTTCAAATGGTCGTAGTTTTAAAAACTATACATCCTACAGCAAAGAGCTTATTATTGTGAGAATCACAAGACCCAGACCTACATTTTAATGCATAGTATGTCTCTGAAATATTAAAAATGAAGGCACAGTCGCAGTTTAGAAATTGCCCTTCAAATTTGAGGTGGCTAGAGTGGAGTTTCAATGGGCGGTGTGAGTTGCAAACAAATGGTCATATTGTAAAAACTATCAGGACTATGGCTTAGCCGTGGACACTTTTAGTGGCAGCAGGGATAGCCGAACATTTTGATATAAGATTTGTGTAGGTGGGCTTGAAAATGAGGGAGTGATGGCAGTTTAGAAATCATGTCCTGATTTTTCAGCTCACACTCTAGCTTTTGTAAGCTCCCACTCTAGTTTTGAACATTCCGCCATTCAATCCTATGGGACCAATTTCACCACAAAAACGCAGATATTTCGTAAACCATTCGGTGAAACGTTCCACAAAGTAATAGCACACCAATCGGGAACAGTCCGCACGTTTCAGTATTTTACTGTCTATGTAGTGTAAAAACTGTGGGAGGAGTTAGGGTGGTAAATTTGGCTATAATAATAAGAATATATATGTGAGATAACAGTAAGGGGTCTTGCCATGCAAGAACACTTAATAAGTACAGTTCTAGTTATAGATTCAAAATTGTACTGTAGATATCTTCAGATTTGAAACAATCAGGCATGTGTTCTTGCATTTGTTCTCTAATTATTTTTACTGATTATATCTTTTGACTTGCATTACTGTATTGCTTAGTAAGGTTGTTGCAGTTTATCAGGGGAACTTCTGAGGACTAGGAAAGAAGAAATCAGAGGTGCACAAAGAGTGCCGTGGTAAGACCTATCCAAAATGTAGAAGTATTCAATTGCAAGGTTAAATAGCAACAGACCTTTTGCCTCCTACACTTTATAAGCATTGTACTCTACTGTCTTGCCTTCTCAGGACACTGGATTGAATGGAGAAAGTTGAATGTAAAGATATTAGATGCTGTAGTCCACATTTACATTTTTACACTGACAGTAATTAATCAGATTCAAGCTAAAATTGAAACTGCCAGCTTAACAAAAATTTGGAAGTGATTGGTTGCTGTGGGAAACATGTTGGGCACATTTTTAAATGTCAAATAGGACACTCATGACAGTAACTGAAAATTGACGTAGCTAATTACATACTTGTTTTTTTCCCAAGAGAATCAAAAAAAGAAACCTAATGAGAAAAATAAAAGCTGTTTAGTAGTTGTCAAAAACATTACTTCTGCTTCAGTTTTAGTTAATCAGCACCTGTATAGCAGGTGTTGTGGCCACAACCCCCATAAATGGATATAAAAAGTCTACACACCCCAGTTAAAATGTCAGGTTTCTGTGATGTAAACAAATTAGACAAAGATAAATCATTTCAGAACTTTTTCCACCTTTAATGTAAACTATAAAATGTACAACTCAGTTGAACAACAAACTGAAATCTTTTAGGTGGAGGGAAGTAAACAGAAAATACTAAAATAATATGGATGCATAAGTGTGCACATCCTTAAACTAATGCTTTGTTGAAGCACCTTTGAATTTGATTCCAGCACTCAGTCTTTTTGGGTATGAGTCTATCAGCATGGCACATCTTGACTTGCAATATTTGCCCACTCTTCCTTGAAAAAACACTTCAAATCTGTCAGATTGCGAGGGCATCTCCTGTGCACAGCTCTCTTCAGATCACCCCACAGATTTTCGATTGGATTCAGGTCTGGGCTCTGGCTGGGACTTTCCAAAACCTTAATCTTCTTCTGGTGAAGCCATTCCTTTGTTGATTTGGATGTATGCTTTGGGTCGTTGTCATGCTGAAAGATGAAGTTTCTCTTCATGTTCAGCTTTCTTGCAGAAACCTGAAGGTTTTGTGCCAATATTGACTTGTATTTGAAACTGTTCCTAATTCCCTCTACCTTGACTAAGGCCCCAGTTCCAGCTGAAGAAAAACAGCCCCAAAGCATGATGCTGCCACCACCATGCTTCACTGTGGGTATGATGTTCTTTTGGTTTTTGCAGTGTTGTTTTTGCGCCAGACATATCTTTTAGAATTATGGCCAAAAAGTTCAACCTTAGTTTCATCAGACCATAATACATTTTCCCACATGATTTTGGGAGACTTAAGATGTAGCTGGGTTTAGATGTTTTTCTTCATAAGAAAAGGCTTCCGTCTTGCCACTCTACCCCATAGCCCAGACATATGAAGAATACGGGAGATTGTTGTCACATGTACTACACAGCCAGTACTTGCCACACATTCCTGCAGCTCCTTTAACCTCCCTAACGGTATTCCCGAGTGTAGCTCGGGGTAAAATGTCAGTACCAAAAGTGGTAACCCCGAGCTGCATAGGGAGTCTCTCCAGCACTTACCTTGTCCTTCGCTCCCGCAATGTGTCCCCTGCAGCGCCCCCGGCCATCTCCTCCGGCTGATGCCGGCATCCGGCTCCTGTGTTCCGGTCCCTGTGACGTCGGGACGTACGGGCGCCGCCGACGGCGGGAAATTTGAAAATTTAAAAAAAATGTCATTTTTTTCAAAACGATTTTACATGGTAAAACATTGCTGTTTCAACCCATTTCACATACATTTTGTCCCTAGTGCTCTGTCCTGTCCCCTGTCTGCATTTTGACTGTTCTTTCTGCCTGGAAACTTAGAAAAGTCCATGGCGTCCAAAAAGTGTCCCTTTAGGTCAAAAGCGGTTTTAGACCGGCTAGAGAACAGCGATAGTAAATTAGAACCACTTGCAGAATTGAGTGATAATGATTCGTGGGGAAATTCGTCATCAGACACTGAAAACAATTCTGCGACTTTGCTCAGCGATGTGCAAACTAGGCGCTATATTTCATATTTCAGTGTTTTTGGTTTGATTATATTATTGAATTAAATGTATTATTATTATATTATTATTTTTTATGATTGTTTATTAAATTATAATTTATGATTTTGTGTTTCAAATTTTATCATACCCGGGATGTTTAATAGACTCTTGTTCGGACAGATTTCAGTGAGTTATTCCTAAATATTACAGCCTGCAATAAAAAAACTACATATTGCCATGCAAAATAATGGTACCGCTTTCAGCACCAAAAATCTGAAATAATCAGACCGCTAGGGAGGTTAATGCTGCTTTAGGACTCTTGGCAGTCTCCCAGACCAGTTTTCTTCTCTTCTTTTCATCAATTTTGGAGGGACATCCAGTTCTTGGTAATGTCACTGTTGCGCCGTGTTTTCTCCACTTGATGACTGTCTTTGCTGTGTTTCATGGTATATCGAATGCCTTGGAAATTCTTTTGTACTCTTCTCCTGACTGATACCTTTAAACAATGAGATCCCTCTGATGCTTTGGAAGCTCTCCGTGGAAAATGACTTCTGCTAAGCGACTAAGAAATTGTCAGGAAAGACCTACTAGAACAGCTGAACTTTATTTGGGGTTTATCAGAGCCACTTTAAATGATGGCAGGTGTGTACTGACTCCTATTTAACATGATTTTTAATGTGATTGCTTAATTCTGAACACAGCTACATCCCCAGTTGTAAGAAGGTGTGCACACTTATGCAACCACATTATTTTAGTTTATGTTTACTTACCCCTAAAAGATTTCAGTTTGTTTTTCAATTGAGTTTTACAGTTTATAGGTCACATTAAAGGTGGAAAAAGTTATGTAATTATTTATCTTTGTCTCATTTTTTTTTACATCATAGAAACCTAACATTTTAACAGGTGTGTGTAGACTTTTTATATCCACTGTAACTCCTCTCATGCAAGCACAAAATCCTAGCAGAACAGACCCTTTGACTAATATGGACAGACCTGCACTACAGCAGACCATCTTTATCCAGCCCCCCAGTACAGTAGACCCTGCATGCATTTATGGACACTCCCAATGTAACCAATTCTTCACTACAGCAGACCACCCCCGTTGCAGTTGTAGACACCACGCTGCAAGGGACCTCCTTGCCCTTTATGCAGTCAACACTTCTTGTTAAGCCACAGAGCTTTTTACAGGAGTCCTCCCCCAATAATGCATCCATAGATTACCACTACATGAGAAGACCCCATATTTATGTATCTGCTGTCCCTGCAAATCCACAAGACCCCCCCTTTCTAAAGTCACTAAATCCCACTACAAGAGATCCCTCAACAGAACTCTCTTTTTTTTTCTTTTCAACATATCTTATTTTGTTGTAAAAAGAGGTACAAATACAGTGTACAGGCAGAAGCCCAAAAACTGGGTAACCGATTACAAACAACAAGTATCAGCAAAATATCAATCATGTCAAGGCAATACAAACAGCAAGGTGTCATCGGTAACATGTGGCCAGTGGTGTAAGTCAATGATAACAGTAGTGGCCACAGAGATGGTATGGCAAAATGGCCTTGGTACCTAATACATCATGGAAGAACTAGCTTCCAAAAAGAAAAGGGATAAGAAAAAAAGAGAGAGAAAGAAGAGAGAAAAGATCCCCCCTAAAGGGAAAAAGGGAGGGTAAGGAAGGGATGGGAAGGGTTAAGAGGAGGTAAGGGAGAGTGGGATAAAGAGGTAAAGGAATGGGGAACATGGGTGGAACACAGAGGGTATCCGGTCCACTAGCATGCCTCTTATACAGCTGCCAAGCTCGGAAAGGAATATGTTGGTTGCCGGTACGTGAGCCATGGGCTTCAAATTTTTAGGAATTTGTCAGGAGTGTTAGTAAGAATACTGGTCAGTTGTTTGTTAATAAAGATGCCATCTAGGCAAGATTCAGCTTCTGAGAAAAGGATAAATTGCTTCTTTGATGCTTTAGTGATTATGTTTCGGTTCATGGTCGAACATTCGAACCCAGGAAACATTTGAAAGCTTGACAGCAAACTTTGAACCCAAGGGACAATTCACTAAGCAAAATCTTACCACATCCCAGCATGCGGTAAGATACTGCACAGCATTTTTCCAAACAAAGCTGGCATTCACTAAAAAAACTCTACTAAAATACCGCATGAGTTATGTTATAAAGTCATGCGGTATTTTATTAGTGAAAACATGTGGTAATGTTTCAGCTGTCAGCGAGATTCCCGGGGGGCCGGCAATAAGAAATTTGGCAAACAAACCGGTATAGGGCCCCCTCCCCATCCATACCAAGCCCTTTGGGTCTGGTATGGATTTTGAGGGTAACCCCCACACCAAAATTAAAAAAAAAATGGTGTGGGGTCCCTATAAAAATCCATACCAGACCCTTATCCAAGCATCCAGCTCGGCAGGTCAAGAAAGGGGGAGACGAGTGAGCACACCACCCCCTCCTGAACCATACCAGGCCACATACCCTCAATGTGGGAGGGTGCTTGTCCCCATCAACAATGTTGATGGGAACAAGGGCCTCTTCCCCACAACCCTGGCCTGTGGTTGTTGGGGTCTGCAGGCTGGGGTCTTTTCAGAACCTGGAATTCCTCTTTAACAAGGGGGCCCCCAGATCCCAGCCCCCCCCCCAATGTAAATGAGTATGGGGTACATGGTACCGCTACTCTTTAAAAAAAAAAAAAGTAGTGTAAAATATGACAGTAGACTTTGACAAGTCGAAAAAAATGATGCTGACTTACAGAGATTAAAAAAAAAACAATGCCCACAGACCCATCCGCACCCGCTGAGCTCTATCTGTCATTTGGCGGTCAGATGTAAAAAGCTGGGTGGAGCTAGTGGTGACATCACCGCTAACTCTGCCCAATTGTGCTGTGATTGGCCAAAGCATTGCACCTGACCTGTGGTCACTGTGGTCAGGTGCATTACTTTGTCCAATCACAATGTACTGTCAGAGCGCAGTGCATTGTGGGGTGCAGAGGGTGAAGTTGGAAGTTTTGGAAACTGTGTAGGAAGAACACGTGGGGTATGGTTACAAATATTCATGATCCACCAACCTGTGCATTTTATGGTCTGTATAAGTGGACTTTTGTTCATATCGAAATGCTTCTCTCCCCATACAAGTCAATTTGAAATCATTTTGATGCAAAAAAGGAGGTTAAATGTCAACTGCAGATTACATGTAATTTAATAAACTCTGATTGATCACAAAGGTGTCTCAAACAGATGTCAAATGGAAATAGAATTAAAATGAAAAAATCCTCCTGCGCTTAAATGGATGAACCTAATTTTAAGCCACTATCACCCAACCTGACCTAATAGATGTAAAACAATAAATATTTGAATGGTGAAGCGCTAATAATAAATAATACATAAATACAACAAATAATCAACGTGTAATGATAATAAACACACAGCGCTCTGATCCAAATCAGATCCAATGAAGTGCAAAACTTGTGAAATGCACAGGAATCACCTGTGGCAACACTCAGTGAATAAAAATCCCTCCTTGTCCCTTCAACAAGGACTATACTGTGATAAATAAATAAACTGTGATCCCTTATAACAAAAGGGAAAAACACTCAAATTGTGTTTAGTGCCTTACTTAAACAGATAAATGATGAACCGATATCAAAAAATTGTGATCAACCATACATATGACAAATAAAACATCTCACATAATGTCCAATTAACATATATTTGTGATCATGCAGGTGATGAAGTGAATTAGTGGTTTCCACTCTTGTGTCAAATCCTCAAAACAGCAGAAATGCCCCCTCACCTCCAAACCGTGACCCCAAGGGCCAACTCGCTTTTTAGGATCACCCCAACGCTCCTTAAGGATATTATCTCATCACAGGAGAAGATGTCGTATGTGCTCCCTTCAGCAGTATCACTTACTCCTCTCAGGTTCCTTTCAGGTAATGGTACCGCAATACAGCTCACTCTCCACTCTCTCCACTCAGGGTCATATTAGTAAGATACAAAAATAATATCCTTCATAAAGCAATATTGTTTATTAACTTGATGTAGAAATAAAGCCATAAATGGTACACTCACATTTGTTTTCGTTCAAAAAACGTCTCTAAACCTCATGCTATGGGTGTACTGCATGGGTTTTGCTGGGTGTACCAATATGGCGTCCATGCCCGGAAGTGCGTCACCACGTCGCCAGAAGTTGCGTACCAACGCGTTGCGTCATGTGTCACGTGACTTCATCAGGGTATACCTATATAAGGGATCACGGTTTATTTATTTATCACAGTATAGTCCTTGTTGAAGGGACAAGGAGGGATTTTTATTTACTGAGTGTTGCCACAGGTGATTCCTGTGCATTTCACAAGTTTTGCACTTCATTGGATCCGATTTGGATCAGAAGACTGTGTTTATTATCATTACACGTTGATTATTTGTTGTATTTATTTATTATTAGCGCTTCACCATTCAGATATTTATAAATTGAAATAGAATGCCCCTGAAAGCATGGACACACGTTCACCTGTCGACACATGACCTTACATTGTTAGTGCTTTATTTGCTTGTTTTTTTGCTTTTGTTCTTGTGTTTCTCCATAAACATTGTTGCATAGCAATCTCATGCCAAAGGACCTTACTAGAAGTATTTTATCTGAAGTATCAATATATCAGGATAGGGCACAAACGTTGTCTTTTATAACCCACAACAGACATAACTTGAGCAGACTCTAAAAGCTGAACATTTTTTCCTGGTATTCGTAAATGGGCATGAAAGATAGCTTAAATTAATTCCAGTCATTTATCTGTGTTTGAATGTGGAAAAATAAGCTCAGAATATGATAGTCACATAAAACATTGAGTGGTCTGGCTGGATTATTTTTTTTTTCATTATGAGAGTAGAATTGTATATAGAGATGTCTCAACAACAATCATGCTTTATAGTGATCCATTGACTGCATTTGTAAAGCTGCCAAATGTATGTCACTTGAACATGTTCATCTTAATGTGTACATGGACGGAGGACCTTTGTGTGAGATTTGCCATCTGGCTGGTATTAAACTGGTCTAAATGTCAAAAATAAGACATGATGTTATTAAATTAAAGAGATAGTTATGTTGTAGTGGTAACAGTTGTTTTAGAATAACACAGTTCTAATTATTGGGCTTTGTTTTAAATTGAGTTTAGAGAACCAAGCAATCCTACTGAGGAATATTCATCATGTGACTTTAGTGTACAAAACACAATTTGGTGATGCCAATATTTAAAAAGAGGTAAAAATCTTTACCAAGTAATTAAAGACCTGTTAGTTTAACTTCTATAGTTGGGAAGATACTGGAGAGTTTAATAAAAGACCACATAGATGAGTTCTTGCTGGAAAAAAATATTTTAAGCAACAGACAGCATGAATTCAAAAAAGACAGAAGTTGCCAAACAAATCTGATTTATTTTTATGAGGGGGTGAGCAAAACCTTGGACAGAGGGGTGGTGGTGGACGTGGTATACTAGGATTTTGCAAAAGCATTTGACACAGTTCCCCACACATGGCTAATGTGTAAGGTAAAGTCTACAGTCTTGGAAAAATCTGTATGTAAATGGATAGAAAACTGGATAAAAGATTGTATTCAGAGAGTAGTGGTTAATGATTCATACTCTGAATGGTGTAGGGCTGCCAGTGGTGTACCCCAAGGTTCAGTGTTAGGACCCTTACTTTTTAATATATTTATAAACGATATAGGGTCTGGGATTAAAAATCCTATTTTCAGTCTTTGCAGATGACACCAAGCTGTGCAGTGGAATAACGTCCTTACAGGATGTCTTCAACTTACAAGCCGACCTCAATGCACTGTTTAATTGGGCAACTATGTGGCAAATGAGGTTTAATGTTGATAAATGTAAGGTTCTGCACTTGGGAGCTAAGAATATGCATGCATCATACATACTAGGGGGAGTACAACTGGGTGAATCAATGGTGGGGAAGGATCTGGGCATTCTGGTAGATCACAAGCTTAATAATGGCATGCAATGCCAAGCTGCGGTTTCTAAAGTGAGGAAAATCCTCTCTTGTATTAAAAGAGGTATAGACTCCAGAGAAAGAGATATCATATTACCCCTGTACAAATCATTAGTAAGACCTCATCTGGAATATGCAGTTCAGTTTTCGGTACCAATTCACAAAAAAGAAAATTGGGGAACTTGAGAAAGTACAACTAAACTGATACGAGGCATGGAGGAGATCAGCTATGAGGAAAGATTAGAGGAACTGAATATATTCTTTTTTGAGAAGAGAAGATTAAGGGGGGATATGATCAACATGTATAAATACATCAGTGGTTCATAGAGTGAACTCTGTGTAGAGCTATTCACCCTGAGGTCATCACAGAGGACAAGGGGGGCACTCTTTACGTCTGGAGGAAAAGAAATGTAATCTCCAAACAATGAAAGGTTTCTTCACAGTGTGAGCTGTGAAATTGTGGAATAGACTCCCTCAAGAGTTGGTTCTGGCCAGCTCAGTGGATTGCTTAAAAAAAAGCCTGGATTCTTTTTTTAGATACACAGAATATAACTGGATACTAACATTTATATGTAAAGTTGTTCCAGGGAATATCTGATTGTCTATCGGAAGATCAGGAAGGAATTTTTTTCCCAGCAGGAGCAAATTGGATCATGCTTTGCTGGGGTTTTTTTCTGCCTTCCTCTTGATCAACTGTGGGTGTAGGATTATAACTTTTTTTTTTTTCTATGGTTGAACTGGGTGTACTTTTGTCTTTTTTCAGCCATACTAACTATGTAACTATGTATACATATGAAAAAATGAAGTCTTAAGAGTCAATGCGGGAGATTTACTAAACCGCATGGTGCAAAATCTGGTGCAGCTCTGCATAGAAACCAGTCAGCTGAAGTTAGCAGCTGATTGGCTACCATGCACAGCTGCACCAGATTCTGAATGCTCCAATTTTAGTAAATCTCCCCCATTATGTATTATAGAGGAAATAAGATATGTTGGTATATTATTAGCTTTCAGAATAACTCTAAACACAGTAACATTGCTGGCACTAGTAATTTCACACACAGTGCTACCATTGGGTCTTTATTGCTGCATGTGACCCCAGCAGAGATATTTACTTCCAAACCCAGTTTGACAGTGACAGCTAGGGCTTGGTTGTGAGCTAAATGTTCTTGTTTCTGTCTATGAAGTGCATCATTTTACAAAGAGTTCACAAGGTGGCAAGTGACAGAACTATTAGTGCTCCCTTTTTCATTGCAGACACTTAAGTTATCTCTCACAAGTAACTCATCTCTCCTTGCTCTTTCCTCCAAGGTCTCTTGCTTTGTGTATACCTTAGCAATTAGAAGGCTGCTGATCCACTTTTGGGAGGGGGAGCATGGGGAACTGAGTTGGCTTAGGCAAGGCCTTCAGTGGCTCTGCTGTGAACTTTGCGGATTAATTGCTCTACAATGTGTGCAGAGGGTGGGGTCAGGGAGGACTTGTTTTACTCTTTTACTGTTTGGAAAATTGGAATATTTAAAAGTCAATAGTATTGTTTTATGTGTGCAGAAACACTTCAACCAGTATGCAGCACATTTATGTGCAGTGATAAAAAAATATATACATACCTATGTGGAATTATTTAAAACATTACTTTAAAAGCAACCTTAAATCAAATACTGCATGTTTGTATTCATTATCATGCAACGTTTTGTTTACACTGTACTAATGTATAGGCACATAGCAACTCATGATTAAGGCACATAACAACTCATTTCCTACCAACCTTTCCATCTCTCACAGCTCAGCATTCTGCAAGAGAGAAAGAGTGAACTGCCCCTGCATTAGTAGAGAATGAAGCTGTGTTCTTGTTCATGAGTTGCTGGCGCTGCACATCCAATGCTCAGCACATCCTGCCATTTAGGCAGGATGGAAAGGAAAGGACAATGGAATAAGCAGTTTTTTTTAAATTGAGGGACTGCATAGTAATGTACTGATACCGAGGAAGCTGAAATGTATACTGTATGTCAAATGGCATAAATAGCATAAATGGCAAATGTCATAAAAAGTGAACTAACCCTAAAAAGTGCAGGAGCTCAGAGAATTAGTGGACTTAAAGTGTATGTGTACATTTTTGTTTTGGTAGAGTTAGATCCCCTGTAAGGTTCTCATTGTATCTCCATTAGATAGATTCACCCTCTATGATTGCCCTTCTGACCATTGTCATTGAAACAGAAAGCAATGAAAAATAAAAATTTTGCAGTTGTCAGCAGAATAAGAAGTGAAGTTAAAACTTCTTATGGGAGAACCTGCTCCAGGGACGACTGTCTAATATCGGAATTACCCTTAGTTTGCAGATTGTCTCTCACGTCCTTCTTTGCCTCTGATACAATAAGAAATTTCCATAATGGTACACATACAGCAAAAAAAATAACTTTCAGGGCATTGAACCATTCCAAATGCTAATAGAAATTACCAAACATGTTGGCTATAAGTTCACTTCAAAACTAATATAGTAATTATCGACAATAATATAGCTCAGTAGCTCTTTTTTTTTAATAAAAAGGCTTTTTTTTTAATGGCATGACAAATCTTCCTGGAAAACATAAAATTCAGGTTACAAAAAGTTAAACAAATATTGCATGATCCTTAAAAATGAACAGCTTTAGAATCTTGCATTTACAGTAGCTGTAGAGTCCATTTGACACCGCAAGTGAATATGTCAGAAATAGCTCTCTATGATGTTTAAGCTGTGTTATGTTCTTGATAGTATAATATTGTTTGGCCAAAATATAATAAAATAGTGCAATTAAAATTGCCCTTATTTAAAAATTCAGTTAACAGAGCGTTGAGCAAGAAAAAAGCCAGGTATTTAGCTATATTTATCTTTAGAAGGCCTCAATCTAGATCTCTATCCTCTTGAGAAGAGGAGATTAAGGGGGGATATGATCAACCTGTATAAATACATCAGTGGTTCATATAGTGAACTTGGTGTAGAGTTATTCACCCTGAGGTCATCAAAGAGGACAAGGGGGCACTCTTTACGTCTGGAGGTAAAGAAATGTAATCGCCAAACACGGAAGGTTTCTTCACAGTGAGAGCTGTGAAAATGTGGAATAGACTCCCTCAAGAGTTGGTTCTGGCCAGCTCAGTGGATTGCTTAAAAAAGGCCTGGATTCTTTCCTAGATACAGAGTATACCTGGATACTAACATTTATAGGTAAAGATGAGCCAGGAAATTTCCAATTGCCTCTTGGGGGATCAGAAAGGATTTTTTTTCCCTGCAGGAGCAAATTAGATCATGCTTTGCTGGTTTTTTTTGCCTTCCTCTGGATCAACTGTGGGTATAGGATTCTAACTTTTTTTTTTTTTAATGGTTGAACTGGATGGACTTTTGTCTTTTTTTTGGCCAGTCTAACTGTGTAACTGTGTAACTATGTAACTATAAAATGGACCACCTAAAAATATGTGTTGGAGCTGGTGGGGGGCGTGGCTAAATGCTAGAGGAGATTGCCATGGAGTAACACAGCTCTCATCCAAAATGGCTCAACGGACCAAGTACCAGACACATAGGGGTTTATTTACTAAACCTGGAGAGTGCAAAGTCAGGCTCACTTTTGCATAGAAACCAATCAGCTTCTAACCTCAGCTTGTTCAATTAAGCTTTGGCAATGAAACCTGGAAGCTGATTGGTTTCTGTGCAGAAGTGAGCCTGACTTTGCACTCTCCAGGTTTAGTAAATAAACCCCATAAAGCCCTGGTTTCTGCTCCAAACTGTTCCCCGAGCACCGGACACCAACAGCCTTGTCGGCTAGGAAAAGAAAGGAGAGAGGTAAAGAAAGGAGAGAGGAGAATTACGGACTTCTTCCCCTAGCTGCAGTACTTCACTTACCAAAATGGCACTGTCGGCTCCCCAAGCTCCCAGCACAGCAGATCACCGAAGCCGGGAGCAATGCACAGACACTCTCCTCAGCATGGGACTGGACTCAGATTTGATCCTCCTCATCCACCTCCAGTCCAGCTAAGGTGAGACCTAAACTGCAGGATACAACAACAGCCCAGGTGGTGAGTGTTATAGACACTTTCTTAGATAACACGAGGGAGCTGCAGGACTCCATCTTAGAATTCCCTGCTTCAAACCAGCCGATCATAGACACATTTAAGGAGATGCTAATGTCATTGCGAACAACAATTCATTGTGACATAATGACATTGGAACAACAATTCAAGTCAGAAGTTGCAGCAGTCTCTAAAAGAGTGTCCCACGTTTAAACTAAATTGGGCAAATTCACCACTACATTTAATGAGTTGGTAAACTCCCACAATAAAATGGATGATGAGTTACACTGGATAAGAGCAAAACTGGAAGATCTGGAAGACAGATCCAGATGCAATATTGTAAAAATAAGGATTCCAGAATCACCACTACATTTAATGAGTTAGTAAACTCCCACAATGAAAGGGACAATGAGTTACACTGGATAAGAGTGAAACTGACAGATCTGGAAGACAGATCCAGATGTAACAATGTAAAAATAAAAGGGATTCCAGAATCAGTAAAACTACCTGATTTGAATGCTTATTTCACCAACATACTGCAGGAAGCTTTCCCAGAAGCTCCCCTGGAGGCATTAATAATTGACTACATACAAAGACTAGCAAAACCTAAACACCTACCGAATCATTTACCAAGAGATACAATATATATAATTTCTAGAATTCACTTCTATCAAACAAAAGAGAAACTGATCACGGCCTCCAGAAATAAAGAAAAACTTCCACAAACTCTGCAGGAGCTTTCGTTCTTTACAGACCTCTCGACATACACGATGCAACAGAGAAGAACACTGGCCACTTTTATACAGCTACTCACATTGTCACCTCTGTAAAGGAAGGCCTACATCTCTAACGTTCCTGGAACATACTGGATCCCAGACACCCTGGCTAAGACAACTTGCCAAATTCCTCAAGAGCCTCATGCACTGGTTCTGATACAGAAGCAGGATGACTCTGTGTACATAATCACTCCTACACTATATTGTGATTTGGTGAGCCTATGGAAGATGTTTGATCCATAGCTTTTTGTCCCCAGTTATTTTAGCGGTCAGTTTTCCGCTCAGATACCTTTGGGAATTGTCAATTTTTATAACAGGTAGCCCTGCACAGATTTCTTTATTATTAACAATTTTTATTGGTTTTCACGTAAGTATACAAACAGCATGTTTTAAGAAAACAGAACAAGAAGGTACATCGATGGTAGAGAACTGCATAGGTACAGGACATATAATGTCACAAAATAACAGTGTAGAGGTTATTAGGACTGTACATTTTGGGCTGGTAAAGAAGAAATAAAGGCATCCCATGGGTTCCATACTGCCTCAAACACAGCAATCGAACAAATATGTAGGGCGGTCAAATATTCCATCTGTCTTACATTAGTAATAATTTTATACAAGATAGGCATCAAAGGGGGAATAGAGGATAGCCAACACATAGGAATGCTTCTCCCAGCCACGGTCAGAACATGCACAGAAAGTTTCCTGGATGATTTGGGTATACCTGGGAATGGTAGGCTTAGTAACAAATATAAAGGTTCGAAGGGGAGAGAGGTATGCAATAGCAATTGTAACAAGGACAAAACCTCTTCCCAAAAGGGAGTAATGGATCTGCATGTCCAAAAAATATGGTAGAGAGAGCCAAGGTCTTTACCACAGCACCAGCAGGCAGAAGAAGCATTCGGGTTATAAGCGTGGAGAACTCCAGGCATTTTGTACCACAACATCATAATCTTGTATGTATTTTCCTTAAAGACCACACAGACAGAAGATCTAGGTGCGTTTTCCCAAATTTTCTTCCACATTATCAGATCAATGTCACATTGTAATAATTGGGACTACTTGCGCATGTAAATATGAGTGTCATTAGATGGGGGGGGGGGAGGCATCCATAAGGAGTCTATATGTGTTAGGAATAATACCCCTTAGGTGTGGACCCTGTATGCATAGACGTTCAAAGGGAGTAGGCTTCCCCAGGATCAATGAGGGTGACATGGTAGAAAAAAAGTGGTGTATTTGAAGATAGATATATAAATGTTGGGATGGTAGAAGAGCTTATTTTTGGAGATCCGAGAATCAATGTAGTTTCCGAGTCACCGGGTGCACCAAGTGACGCAGTTGGAAAAGGTTGGCTGCGACCCAAGGGGACATCCGGGACATGGCCATATTATCTGGGAGATTGGGGTTGTAAAGGATATTTGTCAGTGGAGAACAGTCAGAGACCAATGCAAATTTAGCCTTACATTTTTGCCAAACAGTCAGGGAAAAATGCATGGTGAAAGGATTAAATGGAATATAACTGAATCCATTTTGTATACACTAATACAAGATGCTAGTTTAACATATATATGAAATTTGTACACACTAAACAAAACTGTCTATGCCAGCTTCATGTAGAAATGAGTGTTTTTGCAAACTTTACAAAAAAAGCAGATAAGGTTTACTCTCATTTCTGAAAAGTTGTAACCACAACTTGGGCGTTGGGTCAGATTACAGCCATGGTCTGGACGTTAGACCAGATTTGGCGTGACAGATAAAGCAGAAGAATGAAAATGCAAACCTCATACAAATAATTGTTGAGTTAAGGTAAAAAAATGTACATGTATTTGATTGGATGGTCTGAGGGTGTGTTTGCCCAAAGACTACAGTATAATAAGCCTGATGTATTGCCAATAAAACTGAAGTGTTTGCAATCGCAACTGAGGTGACTTGAGTGCATTCACTTTCCGAGATCTCGTAGCTGTGTCCAGGTGTGACCGTTGGCATCTTGAGGGGGCCCCAAGGAACAGGAAAAAGACCACCTACCTACTTTTAGTGGTGTCAGAAGTGGGATAATTGCCAAGGTAAGTGAGAGTTTTATTTTTTAATTGCTTTCTTTACCGAGGTAATTATTCTGAACTTAAGGGAAATTTGGTGGGTGGAGTTTTAGGAGCGAGACTAAGGGATTCTCGGCTCAGGGAATAATATCAGGACACACCTGGCACAGCACTTTGTATAATTTGTAAAAAGTGTGTTATTGTTTTTTGTCTTGTTTGTTAGTTTACTGCTCTTGGTAATTCCTCAGGTAAGGAGGAAGGATCCCGTCATGTGACGCCACAAAAGTTAATTAAGCTATTAAGAAAAACTAGAAAGCTGAGGGGAAAGAACACATCTACCTGAAACTTGTAAAGAATATGTAGCAAGGGTATCCCCTTATGATCCCCTTATGATATTTATTATGTTAATCCCTGGGTGGATAATTTAGTGGGATGGTCAAAAAGACTGGGTGGAGCTAGTTGTCCTTGTGAAGGGGGAAATGACACTATGTGTATGGATATGATTAGAGGAATGTGTTTGCATGAACAGCCTCAGGTAGGTATCTGGGGGACTGGAAATCCAGATTGGGACAAGAAATATATGTATGAAGGGGGGAAGAATTGGTTGAAGTATGAACCGGGCTATAAGACTCTAATTGTAGCAAATGATTTCACACCTCCACCGCCATACAAACACAGCAAGACATGTCCTGCCCCTACAGCTCCACATGCAGCCACATTATACCCAGCACTCCCACAGGTAAAACAAGTAGATGAAGATGAATAGGTTCTTATTGCTGCTTCCCAGATACATACAGGGGAGTCAGAAGAATCTAGCTCAGATGGGGAAACTGGGAGTGTTAGTCAAAGGGATACTGAGAGGGGTAAAAGTAAAGTAAAGGGGAATATAAAGAATGTAGAAAAGAGTGATAGAATTCTTAGGTCAGCAGAAAGTAACAAGGGGGAAGTTAAAGATTAGACAGCTGAGCTAGATATGATGAATTCAGCCTTTCCATTCATGATGATTGGGGAGCAGCTAATTTTAAAGGCAATAGATCCCAAGGAGCTGGATGCTATAGTACAGGGATGCCCTAATCCAAGGAAATCTCCGAGTGGAACGGTATCCTGGCTAAAGAGGACATGTGTAGGAAGTAATTATACGATGGAAGATTGCAGGTTGATAATTGAGAAAGTATTGGGAGATATTACAGGAGAATTTGAATGGGAAAATTGTAAGATTTTTAATAATGAAGATGGAGCTGGTTACAAAAAGTGGGACCCATCACAGGGAGTAGATCAGTATCCTTTATGTACTAGAGCACAATGGGATGCTGCATGGGAGGAGGTGACGTGAATTGTTTAGGCTGTACAAACAAAGGAAATCATTTGCTCCAATAGTAGCATGTCGGCAAAATGTCACAGAGACTGCTACTGACTTTATTAAAAGGTTTAAGAAAGTCTGGCTGGAGGAAGGGGGAATGGATCTGATTGGTAGAGAGTGTGGATCACTTTTTATCCAATCTTGGATGAATGGGGCACTACCATATGTTAGTTTAGCAATTAGACAATTGTATGATGGTTGGGAAGATAAATCTGCACTAGATTTTGAAAAATGGATTCTTAGTAAAGATGAAGCAGGAATTTTTGAGAAGGGAACAAAGAAGCCCCAAGTACAGGCACTGGCACATAGGGATGACTGGGAGGACAGACCCAGGGAGCGGTGTCAGTATCAGTGCCGGCCCTTTAAACGGGTCCTACGATGTTACAATTGTGGGGAGGAGGGGCATTTCCGTCGGGAGTGTACTGCTCCAGGAGTACAGTTTCAGAGAAGGGAGCCCACGGATGAGGGGAGACAGTTTGATGAGGTGAGAAGGGAACAGGCAGCCGCCAATAGGCGAGGTCAGCAACAGTATCCTGAGGGACAATGCCCCAGGTACAATGTGGACTGGACTAATAAAAATAAATAGGGAGGCCAGGGTCCGCTCGAGCATACTTCCTCAACAGTGCCTTTGTTTCCATCTTTTAGTTGTTCCGATTCATTTTCGGAAAATCCCATGATTACACTTACAGTGGGGGAAGTCCCCTGCACTTTTTTAATAGATACAGGGGCCACTGCATCAACATTAAATAAGGAATTTTTAAAACAAAGGCATTGTAGTATGGGACCCCCCTGGATATTTACTCGAGTAACACTCGATCAATAGGGATCGAGGGAAAGGAAAGCCCCACTGGCATTACACCTCCCCTCCCGGTACAAGCAAAAGATGGACAGGTCTGGTATAATAAATTTCATGTGCTCCCGCAGTGTCCTGTGTCCCCATTGGGCCGAGATTTGTTAGCTGACCTTAAAGTTGTGATGTCTATCATGGAGGAAGGTATGCAATTGGACACACCTTTCCTAATCTGTCCAGCTATGGATCATGATTTAAACAAGCTCCCTGAAAACCTATGGACTAAGAGCACAACGGATGCAGGCCTCATTGACTGCACACCATATAAAGCCATCCTTAAAACCAGGAACCCTGTTTATCATAAACAATACCCACTGTCCAAAGATAAAATAGACAGACTTAAACCTATTGTGGAGGATTTTAAAAAGAGAGGAATACTGAAGCCGGTAGTATCCCCCTATAATACTCCCATTAATCCGGTAAAAAAGCCAATGGGGAGTGGAGATTAGTACAAGATCTCAGGGCAATTAACGATCTGGTCGTTCCTATTGCCCCTGTAGTCCCAGATATACCAACTTTGGTTAATGCTATACCTGCCAACGCCACACATTTTACAGTAATTGATCTGTCAAATGCATTTTTTAGTGTCCCAGTTGACCCGGGGACACAGGTATTGTTTGCTTTTTGTTTTCAAGGGGAGAGGCTAACCTGGACCTGTCTCATTCAGGGTTATGTAGACTCGCCGGCAGCATATACCATGGCCAGTAGATCCATGCTCAATGACTGGGTACCCACCCATGGCTCAGTACTTACCCAATATGTGGATGACTTACTGCTTAGTTCTGTGAGCGAGAAGGCGTGTCAGGTTGATTCATTGTCATTGTTACGGTTTCTGGCTGATCAGGGACATCAAGTCTCTCGAAAAAAGATGCAGTTTGTGGCACCACAAGTAGAGTACCTAGGATTTGTATTGTCTGAGGGCCAGAGGGGGCTGAGCTAAAGGAGAATGGCAGCAATATGTCAACAACCAAAACCAGAAACTAAGGTTCAGATGCAATCCTTCCTAGGTAGGTAAACTATTGTAGACAGTGGATTCCTGACTGTTCTTATTATGACAATGTATTACGCCAAGTGACACTGAAAGATCAGCCAGACCATATTGAATGGATGCCGCCATTGGTGCGGGAATTTGAGTATTTGAAGACAGCACTGGTCTCGTCTCCCGCATTAGGGTTACCGGATTATACTAAATCTTTTCATTTGTGTTGTCAATCTGCATGTAAAACCATGGCTGCAGTACTAGCTCAAGAGCATGGATGTGCCATGAGGCCGGTAGCATATTTATCAAAAACAATGCCCATCCCGATCCAGGGCATGCCGGGGTGTCCCCAAGCTTTATCTGTGTGTGCCTGGGCTGTGGAAATGGCATCTATCATAGTTTTGGGGAACCCATTGATATTACACACATCTCATCATGTCCTACATGTACTAAAAAACATTAACACTCAACACATGTCAGCACAACGCCTGGCGGAATATGAAGTAATTTTGACATCCACCACTAACCTCACAGTTAAATACAGCCCATCTACATCAGGACCATCTCTTTTATTGTCCTCCCTGCTTAATCTTCACAACACAAGGTCACCAGAATTGCAGGAGGAGCACAATTGCCTGGATGTTATCCAAGCTGACACTTCTCCGCGACTAGATATGTTGGAGACTCCAATTCCTGGAGCCCCTGATGTGTTTGTTGATGGATCCTGTACACGCCCTAGTGATGCTACATACATCACAGGCTACGCAGTAGTAGAACCACCTCTTATTATTGAAACAGGGTTCATCCCCTACCCCAGTGCACAAGCAGCTCAATTAGTGGCCCTAACACGAGCTTGCACTCTTTATCAAGATCAAGACGTTAACATATACACAGATTCTAAATATGTTTTTGGGGTTGTGCATGATTTTGGCCGTATTTGGCAACGCCGTGGTTTCACTACAGCCGATGGCAAGTCAATATCCCATCATTCTTTGATCCAGGATTTGCTTGCTGCACTCCAACTTCCAAGAAGGATAGCGGTCATTAAAGTGCGGGCACATACTAACGCCAAAGACCCAGTCACAAAAGGCAATGCTATGGTATATGCAGCTGCAAAAACTGCAGGGCAACTGCACAATTGAGATGATCTATCTATGGTAATGTTGCCCACGCCATCCCTACTGTCAAATGAGCTTTTAGGTACACTGCAGGCACAAGCCTCTGAGAGTGAAGTTGATTTTTGGGCTAGCAGAGGTTTGACACAAGACAAACATGGTCTTATGTCAAAAGAGGGGATTGTAGGACTTCCACAGGCAGCTGCTGTATTATTCATTCAAACTTTTCATGGTGTGGGGCATAAGGGAAAACAGTTAGTGGAAAAAGAAATGCGCAAACGATTTTGTGTATGGTTTCTCCATGATCTAGTGAAGGAAACATTGGGAAGGTGCCTTAATTGTTTACAAAACAACCCTAGGCATGGCCAGCATGGGAAACATGAACATTTAACACCCCCTGAGGCACCATTCACACATCTACAGATAGATTTTACACATCTCCCTAAATCAAAAGAAGGAGATAAGCTGTTGGTGGTAGTAGACAGATTTTCAGGTTGGCCGGAAGCTTTCCCATGTAGGAATGAAACAGCAGAGACAGCGGTCAAGGTTTTGTGTAAGGAAATCATCCCTAGATGGGCTTGTCCTTTGTTCATAGAAAGCGATCAGGGACCAGCTTTTACTGCAGCAGTGACTCAGGGAGTCTCAAAGGCTTTGAGTATTCAATGGAAGCTCCATATTCCTTACCACCCTCAGAGTTCTGGAGTAGTGGAAGGAATGAATAGGACAATAAAGGATAAATGAGTGAAAGCCACGGGAGGAACTCTGAAGAATTGGCCAGCTGTGTTACCTGCTATACTAGCTGAAATAAGGATGACACCTCATAAACGGAGTAAATTGTCTCCCTTTGAGATACTAATGGGCAGACCATTCCCTACCCCTTGGACTAGACAGCAACCCCCTCTGTGGCATAAAGGAGATTTAGAGGTGATACAGGCAGAATATGTAAAAGCATTGTGTGAAAAGTTGACTAGGGAATATGGTGATGTTGCCGCCTCTTTTCCTTTACCCGCAGATCAACCAACCCACCCCTTCGAGGTAGGTGATCAAGTGGTGATCTGAAGGCTGGATCCAAGGGTGAAACCCCGGTTTGGAGAACCTACAGTGATCGTGGCCATTACACGTACAGCTGTTCTTACTGAAGGATCAGGCACCTGGATCCATGCATCAAGAGTCAAAAGGATTTCCCAAGATTAGAGACACAATCAAGCTGATCAACCAACAGAAGAAGGAGCCAAGAACTCTGCTATCCAACCTATTGGATCCCCGTGAGGACTGGATGAACCTGATTATTATCTTATCAATAGTGACTATTATCATTGTCCCACTCTGGTTTCTATTGGAGATTTCATATGATAGAAAGGGGCCAGTGGTTCAGAAACCCTCTGGGAGTTCAGGATGGGTGGGGGGTTGTACCTCATCACAGCCAGATGAGAATAAGTCATGTACTACATTAACATGGAATAGCCCATCTGAATCACATCTGGTAAAAGGAGCTAACCAAACATATACCCATCTGATACCTTTTAAAGGTCAATATAAAATAGACAGTAATACTACACACAACTTTACATGTTGTATTATGGTTGAGTGTAGTCAGGCACTAACTTGTAAATGGAATGAAGGTTTTCTGTTACATGTTCAGAAGGGAAGCAAAGTGGTTGCTAATTTTGGGTGTACCGTACCTGTAAAAAGACAGAAGAGGTCTACAACTGAAAATATGTCATTACTGAAATTTAAATATAAGTATGCTAAATTCTCAGGGTTTAAAAGTTGTTGGGTTTGTAGCATGCTCCACCCTGAAACTATGAGCATACCCATATATGCAGTACCCCTAAATGTCACAACTATGTTGGAGGGTAACCTGAGTGTCAGGAATGGATTCAGCACTGGTGGTGGGACTCTCCTGCCGTGTGGGCTGCAGTACCAGAGCTGACCAGCGGGTGCTCTCAGCACTGGTGGTGGGACTCTCCTGCCGTGTGGGCTGCAGTACCAGAGCTGACCAGCGGGTGCTCTCAGCACTGGTGGTGGGACTCTCCTGCCGTGTGGGCTGCAGTACCAGAGCTGACCAGCGGGTGCTCTTAGCAGCCAGAAGCTCACAATCAGCCAAACCTGGGGCTGATTACAGAAAGGTGTATATAAGGCATGACCAGGCCTGTGCTCTGCTCCTTGGTGTATGTTTCCCCATGTGCCCCTGTATCCTGGTCCTAGTTCCTGTGAGAAGATACCTTGTTGCCGACCCTGCCTGATCCTGATCCTGATCCCTGTTGACCGTCTCCTGTTCTGACTACTGGCTCATCCCTGACCATCCTTCTGCCTGATCCTCTGTACTGCGCTGTCTGTGAGTTACTGAACCCGGCTTGTGACCTTGACCATTCTCTGCCTGCTCCTTTGATACCTTGCTGCCCGCATGTTGCTGACTTGGCCCGTCTGACCACGCTAACTACTCTGCCATCCATCCATCCTGCACGGATCCAGCCGTACCTGCACATACCTCTGGCGGATCCCTCTATCACTAGCAGGTGTACTCGGGGGCCGCGACCTGGTTCCTGTCTGCTCCAAGTCCATCCCCACCATCAGGGGCCCTAGTGAATAGCAGACTGGGACTTAGACTCCGCGCCCTGGGGAATCCTGCCCTGAGGACCGCTAGAGGTACCACCAGGCAGTCGTTACAGAACCCTACGGCCGGCCTGACCATTCCACCTCTCCAGCCCTGACTACGCCTGTGTTCCTGCACCTCCTAAGATTAGTGGAAGGTTAGTTTGTTCACTGTGCATTTATATATATATCTGGGTGGCTAATAACCTGTATTATACTATACCTGAAACCTGCGTTTCCCTGTGTCAGTCCGCACCTTTCTGGTCATTCCTTGATTCCTGACACTGAGTATAATATTAACTAATGTTACCACCCAACCTAAATTTGAAGTATTGGGGGTCGTTGTGAAACCCAAATGGGGTTTTCATTTGGGTAAGGGGTCGAGAGAAGGGGAAGAGTTTTGCAGTAAATCTGAATTAAATATTACTGGGAAGAAACCTACAGGTGGTCATTTTATACAAATAAATACAACTGAGGGAGAATGGGAGAATTATATTAAAAAAATTATTGACGAAAAAGATCACCTGAAACATTACGGATTAGGACACGTTTTTATTAATTTAGCCCTAGTGGGTTACCCTGACTCCAATGTAAGCAAAGGATGGAAAAGCCAATCAGTAGCTTTTACTCGGGGAGTCCAGGTGTGCTGTGGGAAAGTTTGTTACCTATGGATTCCCCAGGATCAGGAGGGTTGGCGCTATTTGGCCACTTTGGTACCAGTGATGGATGATATGGGAGGAGAACATAGTGATGCCCTATTGGCCAGTAATCATCCCTGGTATCCTCTGAAACATAGATGTAAGAGAGATTTGTTCAAGGGAGAAGACCAGGCTTGGTCATGGTTTCCTACATGGACTGGATGGTGAATAGAATTAATGAGGAGACTTAATAACTACTCACTTATTATGGATCAAATAATAAATGAAACACAAGCTGAAATAAGTCTTATTAACGTAGAATTACGGGCCTTAAGAAAACAAGTGCTTATTAATGAGATGAAGGTAGAACAAATTGGTGCAGCACTGACTGGGCTTTGTGAATCCACCACTGATTATAAGTGCTGTACCTGGGTACACAATACAACCGCTGAAATACCAGATTACTATGAAATGATTAATAAGCATAGGGAAAAGTTGGAGGATCTCCAGGCTGAAGCTAGAGCTATAGCTGAGGATGGGAGGAATCCCTTTAAGGGCATAGGAGATGGATCCTGGTTTAGGAACATATTCAGCAGCTTTAGAAAATTGATCTCCCTCATGATTATGTTTTTCTTACTGATTTTTATGGGATATCTGTTATACCGAATGATCATGTGTATCAAAATGAGAATTAATGAGAAGGAAAGGGAGGAAATGTTTTTGCTTCAACAATATGAGGAAATACATGGGATTGAGACGATAGGGAGAGTGAGGCAATGAAAAGTGTTATCACTATTAGAGATGAGCGAAGTATTCAAAAATTCGATTCGACTGATTCGGCGAATTTGTGGAAAAATTTTGATTCGAGTCGAATATATTCGCTGCGAATTTAACTTATAAAAGGGTGTTTCTAGGCTTCAGAGAGCCTTTATATTAGTGCAGAACACTGTACCTTTAATTTAAATGCCCTTGGAGTCTGCTGGGGAAGAGAAATAATACTGACAGTCAGTATGACATGCAGATGAGTGCCGTCGATCTTAGAATCACCGCACACTTCACTCATTTGGGCAGTCACGGGGCCAAAACCAGAGTGTGGAGCCACAGTGTGGCGGTGGAGGCAGCAGCAATGGGAGGCCATACAGCACCCTATGACAAAAATGGAAACCACCAGCAGTGTGAGGAGACCTGAAAGTGGCACATGGCAGAGTGTGGCGATGGAGACAGCAGCAATGGGAGGCCGTACAGGGACCCATGACACACTCTGGACCTGGCAGCAGCATGAGGAGGCGGTACAGGGGCCCATGACAGATTACGGGCCTGGCAGCAGCATGAGGAGTTGGTACGGGGGCCCATGGCAGATTACGGGCCTGGCAGCAGCAATGGGAGGCCGTACAGGGACCCATGACACACTCTGGACCTGGCAGCAGCATGAGGAGTCGGTACGGGGGCCCATGACACACTCTGGACCTGGCAGCAGCATGAGGAGGCGGTACAGGGGCGCATGACAGATTACGAGCCTGGCAGCAGCAACTTGGACAGGAGGACGTTCAGCTTCTGCACCGTCGGGTGCGTGCTCGCAAACTGCTGTCTCTTGGAAACGGATTCCAAGAAAGACTGCTGACGGAATCCGTGAAGAGGAGTAGCAGGAGAAGGAGCATCTGAACGAGCGGAATATGCCAACAAGCGACAACAGGGGCCCATGACAGATTACGGGCCTGGCAGCAGCATGAGGAGTCGGTACGGGGGCCCATGGCAGATTACAGGCCTGGCAGCAGCAATGGGAGGCCCGTAATCTGCCAGCACCCTATGACAAAAAATGGAACAAACCAGCAGTGTGTGAGGAGACCTGAAAGTGGCACATGGCAGAGTGTGGCGATGGAGACAGCAGCAATGGGAGGCCGTACAGGGACCCATGAGAGACTCTGGACCTGGCAGCAGCATGAGGAGGCGGTACAGGGGCCCATGGCAGATTAGGGGCCTGGCAGCAGCTATGGGAGGCCCGTAATCTGCCAGCACCCTATGACAAAAAATGGAACCCACCAGCAGTGTGAGGAGACCTGAAAGTGGCACATGGCAGAGTGTGGCGATGGAGACAGCAGCAATGGGAGGCCGTACAGGGACCCATGAGAGACTGTGGACCTGGCAGCAGCATGAGGAGGCGGTACTGGGGCCCATGGCAGATTACGGGCCTGGCAGCAGCAATGGGAGGCCCGTAATCTGCCAGCACCCTATGACAAAAAATGTAACACACCAGCAGTGTGAGGAGACCTGAAAGTGGCACATGGCAGAGTGTGGCGATGGAGACAGCAGCAATGGGAGGCGGTTCAGGGACCCATGAGACACTGTGGACCTGGCAGCAGCATGAGGAGGCGGTACAGGGGCCCATGGCAGATTAAGGCCTGGCAGCAGCAATGGGAGGCCCGTAATCTGCCAGGACCCTATGACAAAATGGAACCCTGGGCTGGGGCAGGCAGAACCACCGTATCTTTATCACGGTTTTCCCTGGCCACCGAATGGCGACGCTGCATATGCTGACGCAACGCTGTAGTCCCAACATGGGCCCCCTGGCCACGCTTGACTTTCTGGCCACATAGTCGACATACGGCTACGTTTACTTCCTCGGCGGCTTGACGAAAAATTGCCACACCGCCGAGTAGGAAACTTTGCCCCCGCTACTCCTCACTGGCTGACTGCTACTTCCTCCGTGCACACCGGCACCACTACTGGCCGTGGTGGTAGGCTGCAGTGGAGCTGGTGCTCTACTCCGTGGCCGTTTTCCTCCACTGACACTGCTGCGACCCTGCTGCCTCCTGGCAGCAGCAATGGGAGGCCGTACAGGGACCCATGACACACTCTGGACCTGGCAGCAGCATGAAGAGGCGGTACAGGGGCCCATGGCAGATTACGGGCCTGGCAGCAGCAATGGGAGGCCCGTAATCTGCCAGCACCCTATGACAAAAAATGGAACACACCAGCAGTGTGTGAGGAGACCTGAAAGAGGCACATGGCAGAGTGTGGCGATGGAGACAGCAGCAATGGGAGGCCGTACAGGGACCCATGAGAGACTCTGGACCTGGCAGCAGCATGAGGAGGCGGTACAGGGGCCCATGGCAGATTACGGGCCTGGCAGCAGCAATGGGAGGCCCGTAATCTGCCAGCACCCTATGACAAAAAATGGAACACAACAGCAGTGTGAGGAGACCTGAAAGTGGCACATGGCATGAGACACTGTGGACCTGGCAGCAGAATGAGGAGGCGGTACAGGGGCTCATGGCAGATTAGGGGCCTGGCAGCAGCTATGGGAGGCCCGTAATCTGCCAGCACCCTATGACAAAAAATGGAACACACCAGCAGTGTGAGGAGACGTGAAAGTGGCACATGGCAGGGGCATGATTCATGGCGGATTTAGTCAGTTGTGTCAGGAACTGGTGGTTTGAAATCCAGACTAATCCACGCCTGATTCATTTTCACAAACGTGAGTCTCTCCACACTTTGGGTGGACAGTCGTGTCCTCCGCGGAGTTACAATACCTCCTGCCGCACTAAACACGCGCTCCGATGCCACGCTACTGGCCGGGCATGACAGCCTTTCAAGGGCAAATTCAGCTAGTTGGGGCCAAAGGTCAAGTTTCGTTGCCCAGTAGTCAAGGGGATTGTCTACCTCGGTTGGCAGGGTGCTGTCCAAGTAGGCCCAAGCCTGTTGTTTGAGCTCCTGCTCCAGGTCCACCTGATGCTGCTGCTGCTGCGGCTGGTTAGTAGTTTCCTCACTGCGCTGGTGAAGAAAGCTACTCATCATCGACTGCAGACTGAGGCAGCCGCTGCTGGTGGAGCTACCACTGCTCCTACCACCCCACCCCTCCCCTGCTGCCATGGCAGCGGAACGCGAGCGCACAGGGCCCACAGTGTCTGAGGATGGACGTTGGCGCACAAAGGCAGAGACCAACTGACTACATAGGTGGTTTTTATAGTACGTTATTTTGGCCTCCCTCTCAGCAGGTGTGAAAAAGGCCACCATTTTTGAACGGTAGCGAGGGTCCAACAAGGTGGACAGCCAAAAGTCATCCCTCTGTCTGATGGTTATTATTCGGCTGTCGCTACGCAAGCAACCGAGCATGCTATGGGCCATTTGTGCCAAGGAATGCGAGGGACTCCCTGCCTCCATCTCCACAGCATACTGCCACGGTGCGTCTGGGTCCTCTGTCTCCTCCTCCTCCTCCTCTACCAGATGCTCCTGCTCCTCCACTCCTGTCCGCTGAGTGGAAAAACCACCCATTTCACTCAATAATTCCTGAGCACCAATGTCCTCCTCTACCTCCTCCTCTTCTTCCTGTCCTGCCCCCACAAGGGTCATGTGGCGTTGAGATCTGTGCGCCACGTCTACCGCACCCTGACCAGCCATTGTTAACAGCATTTGTTCCAGGACGTGCAACAGAGGAATGACGTCGTTCATCCCATAGTCCTGCCGACTCACGAATAGCGTGGCCTCCTCAAAGGGCCTGAGCAAGCGGCAGGTGTCACGCAAGAGCTGCCAATGGCTGACATCGAAGTTACACAGGGGAGTACCTTTATCCGCTTCTAACATCAGGAAATCGGTGATGGCCTTTCGCTGTTCGTAAAGGCGGTCTAACATGTGTAGGGCTGAATTCCACCTTGTTGCAACGTCGCAGATCAGGCGATGCTGTGGAATTCCGTTCTGCCGCTGCAGCTCAAGGAGGGTGTGCTTTGCGGTGTAGGAATGGCTGAAATGCATGCAAAGTTTACGTGACATTTTAAGGATGTCTTGCAGTGGGATGGTGGATTTTAGGAACTGCTTGACAACCAGATTGAACACGTGAGCAATGCATGGCGCATGGCACAACCTTCCTTGACACAGAGCAGACACCATGTTCTTTCCGTTGTCGGTCAACATGGTTCCGATTTTCAGTTTGCGCGGAGACAGCCATCTGTCGATTTCTCTGTTCATTACACTCAGAAGTTCCTCCCCTGTGTGACTACGTTCGCCAAGGCATACCAGGTGCAGCACAGCGTGACACCGTTGCGCCCTGCACATGTGATATGCCGGTCGGGTAATGGGACTTGGCACAGGGGTGGCGGCTGAGGACACGGCGGAAGAAGAGGTGGTAGAGGCGGACATCTTTTGTGGACCAAGGACGTGCAAACGTGGAGGCAAAAGCGGCGTGACCTGTCCAAGTTGCTGGTGCGGCTGTGACGGCACCACGTTCACCCAGTGGGCCGTAAATGACATGTACTGTCCCTGACCATAGTTACAGCTCCACACGTCGGCGCTGCCGTGCACTTTGGCAGAGACCGACATGCTCAAAGACTGGCCCACCATCTCTTCTACATGTGAATGCAGGGCTGGCACTGCCTTTTTGGCGAAGAAATGACGGCTTGGTACTCTCCACCGCGGCGCGGCACAAGCCATCATTTCTCGGAAAGGTGCTGAGTCCACCACTTGGAAAGGGAGGGACTGCAGCACCAGCAACTTGGACAGGAGGACGTTCAGCTTTTGCACCGTCGGGTGCGTGCTCGCAAACTGTTGTCTCTTGGAAACGGATTCCAAGAAAGACTGCTGACGGAATCCGTGAAGAGGAGTAGCAGGAGAAGGAGCATCTGAACGAGCGGAAGATGCCAACGAGCGACAACTCCCCTCAGCAGAGGTGTTGGAGCCTTGACTGGCTGATAGAGGGCGATTGACGTCGGGTGACGGAGCAAGTAACGGAGCAGGTGATGGAGCGGGGGCTGGGGCGGGCAGAACCGCCGTATCTTTATCACGGTTTTCCCAGGCCACCAAATGGCGACGCTGCATATGCTGCCGCAACGCTGTAGTCCCAACATGGGCCCCCTGGCCACGCTTGACTTTCTGGCCACATAGTCGACATATGACTACGTTTACTTCCTCGGGCGGCTTGACAAAAAATTGCCACACCGCCGAGTAGGAAACTTTGCCCCCGATACTCCTCACTGGCTGACTGCTGCTTCCTCCGTGCACACCGGCACCACTACTGGCCGTGGTGGTAGGCTGCAGTGGAGCTGGTTCTGTACTCCGTGGCCGTTTGCCTCCACTGACACTGCTGCAACCCTGCTGCCTCCTGGGCAACCCACCGACTGTTTTGCTCGCTGCCAAGCTGCCACCCTCTTCTCCTGATGATGCGGAAGCAATAGCCTGATGACGACGAGGCTGCCAAGTGCGATCAGCCTCATCATCATCAATTAGGGTCTCCGCCTCACTACTAGCCCCCTCGGCTGCGTGTGGGTCAGGAGACAGACCTGTCTCTAGACCGGCTACCGAGCCACTCTCCTCGCCACTACTTCTTCGCCTGGCTGCTGAAGAGGCGGATGTCTCCCCCCGTTCCTGACCGCCCTCTGTTAGCTCTTCCTCACTGTACAGTGGGGCTGAGCCCACAGCATGCGATACTTCGCTTGGTGAGGGAACACCAAAGGACAGGGGCAGGTAGAGGACACGTGATTTCAGTGGGCTTGCTCCCGGGCCATGCCAACTAACGGTTGTGTCTGACGTACCCACCGACCGTTGGCTGTAGGTGTCAGAGGTGACCTGGGAAGAGGAAGACGACCGAGCCAACCAATCGATGACGGCAGGGTTGTCGGTGGAGACACGACCGCTGGATGACACCGGGAGCACTGGCCTCTGGCTGCGAATAGTGCTGCCTCGACCCCTTCCTCTGCTGCCACGTCTGCTCGCTCCTAAAACATTGCCTCCTCTGCCACTCCTCTGCATGTTGTCTGACATACTCTTTAATTAAACGATTCTGTGTCCCTGAGTAACAATTCTGTGTCTGTCCCTGAGTAACAATTCTGTGTCCCTGAGTAACGTTTCTGTGGCCCTAAGTAACAGTTCTGTGGCCCTCGGTAACAATTCTGTATCCCTCAGTAACAATTCTGTGTCCCTCAGTAACAATTCTGTGTCTGTCCCTGAGTAACAATTCTGTGTCTGTCCCTGAGTAACAATTCTGTGTCCCTGAGTAACGTTTCTGTGGCCCTAATTAACAGTTCTGTGGCCCTCAGTAACAATTCTGTGTCCCTCAGTAACCATTCTGTGTCCCTGAGTAACAATTCTGTGTCCCTGAGCAACAATTCTGTGTCCCTCAGTAACAATTCTGTGTCCCTCAGTAACAATTCTGTGTCCCTCAGTAACAATTCTGTGTCCCTCAGTAACAATTCTGTGTCCCTCAGTAACAATTCTGTGTCCCTCAGTAACAATTCTGTGTCTGTCCCTGAGTAACAATTCTGTGTCCCTAAGTAACGTTTCTGTGTCCCTAAGTAACGTTTCTGTGGCCCTCAGTAACAAATCTGTGTCCCTCAGTAACAATTCTGTGTCTGTCCCTGAGTAACAGTTCTGTGTCCCTGAGTAACAGTTCTGTGTCCCTCAGTAACAATTCTGTGTCTGTCCCTAAGTAACAATTCTGTGGCCCTAAGTAACGTTTCTGTGGCCCTAAGTAACGTTTCTGTGGCCCTAAGTAACGTTTCTGTGGCCCTCAGTAACAATTCTGTGTCTGTCCCTGAGTAACAATTCTGTGGCCCTAAGTAACGTTTCTGTGGCCCTAAGCAACGGTTCTGTGGCCCTCAGTAACGATTCTGTGTCCCTCAGTAACAATTCTGTGTCTCTCCCTAAGTAACGTTTCTGTGGCCCTAAGTAACGTTTCTGTGGCCCTAAGTAACGATTCTGTGGCCCTAAGTAACGTTTCTGTGGCCCTCAGTAACAAATCTGTGTCCCTCAGTAGCAATTCTGTGTCTGTCCCTAAGTAACAATTCTGTGGCCCTAAGTAACGTTTCTGTGTAAGTAAGGTTAGTACCTAAATATTTTAAAGAGTGGGTGCACCCAAGGAAAGGACTCTTGAAGAGAAGATAGAACAACGGGTGGAATGTGTAGTGGGAGTGCATCAGTTTTAGATGTATTTACTTTGTAACCTGACAGGGCCCAGAATTGTCGCAAGGTCTTATGTAAAATCGGTAGGGAGGTGTGAGGAGGATGTCATCTGCAAACATGGATAATTTGTACTCGCGAGTATGGGATTGTATCCCGCGTATATCTGGATTAGACCTGATGGCAATAGCTAATGGTTCCAAACAGAGAATGAACAATAAAGGAGAGAGTGGACGGCCCTGATGCGTACCATTTGACATCTGGAAAGGGGACAAAAGAAAGGAGGCTAATCTGACCTGTGAGAAGGGGGAAGAATAAAGAACCTTCAAGGCTGCCACAAATGGGCCCCGGAAGCCAAACCTCTCCAAGACCATAAACATGTAGGGCCAACTTAGGCGGTCAAAAGCTTTTTGTGCATCTAAACTCAATAATATAGCAGGGATGGAAGATCGGTTTCCCAGGTCAACCAGGTCAACCAGATCAATAGATCTCCTGGTGTTATCCGCAGCATGTCTGGCAGGCACAAAACCTGATCCCTGTGTATGAGCTTGGAGATGAATCCGGACAGCCGGTTGGCCAAGATCTTAGTGAAGATCTTGTAATCGGAGTTCAATAGGGCAATGGGGCAATAGTTGTCTACAATAGGGTGGTCCTTGTCAGGTTTGAGGATAACCAAAATATATGCGCGGGAGAACTCAGCCTGGGGTGTGACACCTTTGAAAAGATCTTGATAAAGAGAGAGGAGATGAGAGGCCAGGGTACCAATGAAGGACTTATAGTAGGAATAGGGCAATCCGTCTGGTCCCGGAGTTTTACGGGATGGGAGATGTTTAACTGTGTCGAATAATTCCTCAGATGTGATGTCAGCATTAAGGGCCACAATGTCCGAGGGTAATAGTCTCGGTAGCGATAGGGGATCAAAAAAACTATCAAAAGATGATTGTGTGAGGGGCGGATGAAAGTCTGGGGTCAAACAGTTATAGAGATTCTCATAATATGAGCCAAAAAGGGAGACCATGACATGGGGATCATAGGTAGGGTCTCCATTCGGTTGGATTAGATGATCTGGCATCGTTGAGGGGGATTGTGCTTTAAGCCGATTAACTAGCATATGATGAGGTTTATTAGAAAATTCATAGAATTTCTGTTTGACCCAAAGGAGAGATTGTGCAAACTTATTGTAATCAAGAACCTTGATTCTGTCACAAAGAGATGTCACCTTTTGGAGCTCAGAAATCGACGGTTTAGCCAATAGATGTCGTTCAGCCAGAGACAGTTGGTGAATAAGAGAAGCCTTGGCACTCGCCGAGGACTTTTTTAAACGGGAGCCCATAGAAATACAGAGTCCCTGAAATACTGCTTTATGTGCCTCCCACAGGTAGAAGCTACAGAGCCAACATTGTGACTAAAATACATATCAAGTCCCTGAGAAAGTTCATCCCGAAGATGTTCCGTGGATAGAAAGGTCTCATTGAGGCGCCAGTGACATGTTTTCGGCATAATGGTAGGGAAGAAAAGGTTCAAAGTTAAAGTGGTGTGGTCAGACCATGTAATAGGGTTGATTTCAGAGGCGAACAGGAGAGGAAGCAATGGGGTGGAGATAAAGAAATGATCCAGGCGGGAGAAACTACGATGGGGGGTGGAATAGAAAGTAAACTGTTTATGGAGAGGGTGTCTAATCCTCCAGGCGTCAAAGAGAAGATGCTCCCTTATCAATCTGCAAACAGATTTTGAAGAGGAGCACTGCCGATTAGAGGGTGTGGACTCAAAAAGAACTTTCCTGTCTTTATGAGGGGAAAGAAATTGAAATCACCCCCAAGAATCACATGTGGATGGAAGTGGAACCTAAGTTGGCAAGTGTTTGGGAAAGAAATTGCAATTGACCCATATTCAGGGTGTATAAATTCAACAAAACAAAGGGAGTGTCACCAAGCATACATTCCAAAATAATGAAACAACCTCACTGGTCGACCTCGGAGGAAAGGGAGCAGTGTGTCCTAATCAGAATTGCCACCCCAGCCTTCCCAGAGGCATCAAAGGATGAGTAAGCTTGGGAAAGAAATATTGAGGCAAAACAAAAGGAGCCAGTTGATTTGAAATGGGTCTCCTGGACAAAAATAATGTCTGCTCCTGAGGATCGAAATTCCCTCAAAACCATCCACCATTTTTGGATGGAGTTAAGGCCCTTGACATTATATGATAAAAACCTTAAAGCCATCATAAAATAATAATGGATAAAGCATGTGTACCAGCAGAAAAAATAAATGTAACACCATCGATGAAACAGAATAGAAAACAGAGAACATTAACATAACACAAAAAATAGAAATTACAGTGGGAGACATAGATATCCGTAAGGATATATACTTGGGAGCAACAACTAGACCCATGTCGTCTAGGCCAATGGCTAGACAAAATTGGGGGCAACATTACATCCGACACATCAGGAAAGTTGTCAAACCCTGCCAGAGAAAAACAAAAGAAAAAAATGCACCCAACAAGGGCTCGGCCGACCAAAAAAACCATGTAGAAACTTTGTAAAGATCCGGGGGGAAGGATCAGTACCAGAATTACCACAGGAGGTCACCCCAGAAGAACATCAGGTGGGCGGATCACTTGATCAAGGAGGACGTGGACGTCGTGGGGTACACGAGAGTCGCTTCCGGCCCCCGCGAATTGATATCCAGATCTTGTTGGGGGTGGCGGAAAGGCGAGATGAGGTAAGCCGCAATGAAGACGCATCATCCGACAAAGGTGGGAGTCCCAGTTGCTTTAGGAAAGAGTCCACCTCATGAAGAGCACGAAGAACAACTTGGGTGTTGTCTTTAGAGACGACCAGCTTGAAGGAAAGCCCCCAGCGATAAGGGACACGTTGTTGCTGAAGGTGTGTGGTGATCGGCTTCACCGTTTGGCCAGGGTAATCGGAGAAAGGTCGCAGAAGAGCTGGAGTCTGTCCCCTTTAAATTCCAAAGAAGATTTGTGGCGAACTGCAAATAATAAGGCTTCTTTGCTTTGAAAGAAATGGAAGCGGACTATGACGTTGCGTGGTGCATTCTGCAGGTTTCGGGCCCAGAGAGCGGTGAGCCCTATCCATTCGCCAATCTGCTTCTGGAACCATGGGAGCGGTTGCGATGAAGAAGAACAATAGGTGACGGTGTAGCTGTGAGTCAGCAATTGATTTGGACATACCGCGAATACTGATATTTTGGCGCCGTTACCTGTTTTCCAAGTTCTCTTGTTGGAGCTGCATTTGGGACATGGAATGCTTCAGATACGCGTTGTCTTCCTCCAAAACATGAACGTATTGCACCAATTCATCAAACTTATTCTCTAATTGATCCGTGCGGTCTACTTTTATTTCTTTCTCTTCTATTTAATTTACTTAAAATTTGGACATACAGTGAACATTGGATCACCTTTCTTATCGCCACAACAGATGTAAGAAGTCTAATCTCTAACTTTGAGAAAGCTACCTACATTTGTATAAAATCACACACCACACAGACAATTTGCTTTGTTTGGTAACATTTCCTGTCATTTTGCCAATATGGCATTTAAGAATCTCTTAATTTAATGTGCATAGTCTCAATCAGGGGCGGACTGACCATTTGGAAACCCGGGCACTGCCCGAGGGCCCGGGGTCAGTAGGGAGCCCCATGAGATGCCCCTGGTACCTTTTCCATAGGCTTTTTTGAGTTTGGGCAAGGACACAGGGGCCCCATGATCCCTTATTTCCCAGGGGCCCCATGAGTTGTCAGTCCGCCCTTGGTCTCAATAGCCTGGCCAAGAGGAACATGACATGCAAAGAAATTTGCAGACTAAAATGTGATATTATATGCCTCTGTGCAACTTATTGACTTTCTGCTAGCTTAGGGTAAATGCTGCTGTCTTATCTCCACCTTAAACTGTCTCTGTGCAACGCAATGACTTTCTGCTAACTTAGGGTAAATGCTGCTTTCTCATCTCCACCTTAAACTGTCTCTGTGCAATGCACTGACTTTCTGCAAAACTCAGGATAATTAGTCTATTTGTCTGTTTGTGGTGATTGATTCTCACCTCCTTTTGCTTTTCTGTGATCAATCACATTTTATGACCCTGGCCTGTGTGTGCCACTGATTTGGTTTTTGACTAACCTCCTCCCAAATTCATGTGATCCTTATCAGTTCCTAATTGGGGTGGAGAAGAGTTGCTCATTTGATCATCTCCCTATAAATTTAGATCAGCTCATGGGAGAGGTCATAGATGGGGGGGGGGGGGGCACAGTCAGATGGGGATGCATTTTATGCTGGAGTGTGAAGCAGCAGTTGAACACAGCAGTTTAACTAAACCAGGATAACTCAAGCAGCAGGAAGATACAACAAAGAACTCTGCTGCATGCTGGATGGACTGCAAACAAACACCCTGGGAAACATCTCCTACAAGTCCTACTCAATCTACCTTTTAATATACCGCCTCTACTCCTCCTTATCATATTACTATCCTCTGTTCTCTAAATCTCATTTCTTTACCCCTCTACTACACCTCAAAACTTATACATCTCACCCTCACTGCTACCATCTCCCTACTACTGCTCTCATCACCTCCTGCTGATACTTTACTCACCTGCTGACCCAAACACCAGGACAGGAAGGCATGTGCACTTGTATACATCCCACTCCCACCTTACTTCCTCACCCTCCTTCTTCTCCTATCCTCTGGGGATATCTCCCCAAACCCTGGTCCTCCAGTATCTCACCCCCACACCAGGCACCCTCCTTCCTCCAGGAATAGCCGAAATCCACTCAATTTAATTTCTATCCCCGTACTCCTAAAAACCACCCTCCCTTTTTCATGTGTACTCTGGAATGCCCGCTCTGCCTGTAATAAGCTCACCTCTGTCCATGACCTTTTTGTCTCCTGCTCCCTTAACCTACTAGAAATTACAGAAACATAGCTTCAAGTATCAGATTCTGATCCTCCTGCAGCACATTCCTATGGAGCCTTTCTCTGGACCCACTCACCCAGGCCCAGTGGTTGGAAAGCTGGTGGAGTTGGTTTGCTTCTATCCCCACTGAGCACCTTTCAAGTCCTCCCTAACTCACCCTCTCTATCCTCTTTTTTTTCGAGACTCACTGCATTCAGCTGTTTTCTCCTATTTCTCTGAGGATTGCAGTGATCTACTGGCCTTCTGGATCAGTGTCTCGCTTTCTTGATGACTGCTCTGCCTGGCTACCCTACTTCCTCTCCTCTGAAATACCCACTATCATTCTTGGAGACTTTAACATCCCCATTAATGTGAACAACCCAGCTACATCCCAACTCTTCAACCTAACTTCATCCTTTGCCTTAACACAATGGACACAGTCCTCCACTCACTCTTATGAGAATACATTAGACCTTGTTTTCTCCCATCTTGGCACTCCCTACAACCTCACAAACACCCCCTTTCCTCTCTCTGATCACAGTGTCATCACCTTCAGTGTCCTCGTCTTTAAACACTTATCCCTCGAACAGGGGCGGACTGACAACTCATGGGGCCCCCGAGCAATAGGGGATCATGGGGCCCCTGTGTCCTTGCCCAAACTCAAAAAAGACTATGAAAAAGGTACCAGGGGCATCTCATGGGGCCCCCTACTGACTCCGGGCCCTCGGGCAGTGCCCCAGTTTCCAAATGGTCAGTCCGCCCCTGCCCTTGAAGCAGCAAATAATTACCCACAGAAACCTTCACAAATTAAACCTTTCTCTTTTCCACTCTGCAACTGACTGCCTCTATGACAGAATCTCTCCCCTGTCCTGGCCACTGCTGTCTACAACAGTTCGTTTTCATCCACACTAGACTCACTTGCTCCTTTACCTGCACAGAGTATCAGGCCCCGAGCATTACAACTGTGGCTGACTGACGACACCAGAAATCTTAAGTGACATAGTCGTTCGCTGGAGCGCTTGTGGCATAAGACCAAATCTCAGCAAGCTTTCACCCTATATAAATCTGCTTTCTTAACATTCAATTCCTCCCCCCCATGCTGTCAAACAAGCTTACTTTGTCACTCTCATCAATAGCTTGTCATCCAGTCCTCGTCGTCTCTTCTCTACTTTTAGCTCTCTACTTTCTCCACCTCCACCCAGTAACTCACTCACTGCTTACGAGATTGCAAATCATTTCAAAAACAAGATTGATGCAATTCGTAGGGGCATTTCCACTGCACAGACATCTATCCCACTTAGCATTCCTTATACTAAACCTCCCTCAACACTTTCCTATTTTGACCTTGCTACTACCGAAGAGGTCACTAAAGTTTTCTCAGCAGCCCATATCACTACCTGCCCCCTGGATCCTTTCCCCTCACAACTACTACAGTCACTCTCTTCTTCTATCCTATGCTCCCTCACTTACATCTTCAATCTCTCCCTCTCTAACGGTGCCTTCCCCACCCCTCTAAAGCATGCACACATCACTCCCATACTTGAAAAGCCCTCACTGGACCCCGCCAACCTGAAAAACTTAAGACGCATCACCCTGCTCCTGTTTACCTTTAAACTCATAGAACGCTTAGTCTACAATCGCCTATGCTCCTACCTCACTGACAACAACCTTCTTGACCCTTTACAGTCTGGCTTTCGCTCACTAGACTCCACTGAAACTGCATTACTAAAACTCACTAATGATTTAGTAACTGCTAAAACCAATGGCCACTACTCCATACTCTTACTACTTGACCTCTGTGCAGCTTTTGATACTGTTGACCTTCTCCTCAAAAGCTCCACTCTCTTGGCCTCCGAGACTCTGCTCTCTCCTGATTCTCCTCTTACCTATCGCAGCACTTCTTCAGTGTTACCTATAACTCTGTCTCCTCCTCTTCACTTCCTCTTTCTATAGGGGTCCCTCAAGGTTCTGTCCTTGGACTCCTTTTCTTCTCCATCTTTACCTCCTCTCTTGGTCATTTGATAAACCCCTATGGCTTTAAGTACCAACTCTATGCTGATGACACACAAATCTATCTTTCTGCTCCTCATCTCACCCCTTCAATCTCCTCTTGCATTACTAACCTACTAAGTGACATATCGGCAAGGATGTCACTACACATCCTCAAACTCAATCTTTCCAAAACTGAGCTCATACTATTCCCTCCAGCCCATGCCCACTCCCCTGACTTCTCCATCAAGATCAATAATACGATCACCAGTCCCTCCCCTCATGCCAGGGTACTAGGTGTATTCCTAGACTCCCAACTGTCCTTTCAGCCCCAAATCCAATCGCTGTCCAAATCTTGTAGACTTCACCTCTGCAACATCTCCAAGATAGGCCTAATCTTAACCTCTGAAACTACTAAGCAACTTATTCACTCCCTGGTTATCTTTCGCCTTGACTATTGCAACTCCCTTCTCAATGGCCTACCTCATCGCAGGCTAGCCCCTCTTCAGTCTATCATGAATGCTGCTGCCAGACTCATCCACGTTACTAACCGTTCTATATCTGCCATCCCTCTATTCCCATTGCCCAACGAATAAAATTCAAAACATTAACAATAACATATAAAGCCATTTATAACTCTGCCCCAAATTACATCACCAATCTTGTCTCCAAATTTCACCCAAACCATACTCTCCGCTCCTCACATTACCTCCTACTCTCTAGCTCCCATGTCTCCTCCTCCCATGCTCATCTCCAGGACTTCCCCAGAGCCTCCCCCATCCTCTGAAACTCTCTACCCCAATTTATCAGACTATCGCCTACTCTGCTCACTTTTAGGCGATCTCTGAAAACCTATCTCTTTAGGGAAGCCTATCCTGCCTTCAGCTAATAATGGGATCTTCTATTCCTCCTACCAGTCCATCCCCAACAGTTATCACCTTTTGAACTATTAGCCCTTCCCTCTTAGATTGTAAGCTCCAAAGCTCCAAGGAGCAGGGCCCTCCTAACCCTTTTGTATTGAACTGTACTGTTGCTGTATTAACTCCCGTTATATTGTGAAGCGCTGAGCAAACTGTTAGCACTATATAAATCCTGTATAATAATATGCCTACAAGAAACTCATTTTCCATCTCTTAAACCACCAAATTTTAAACACCAACATTTCCCACATATTTATTTTTCCAGTGCTGCTAAGAAAAAAGAGGGGTAGCCATCGCTGTGAAGGATATGGTATCCTTTAAACAAACTGAGGTAATTGCTGATGAAATGGGCAAATACATAATATTGATTTGCAAAATTAATAATGTTATGTACATCCTAATTAATGTGTACTTGCATAATGTGAAACAGCTCAGTTTTTTTTTTTCAAAAAACTGTAGACAGAGATCACCTCAATGTGTCGAGGTCATGTGATTCTATGTGGAGATTTCATTGCCATACCCAGTAGAGAATTGGATTAAGATCTTTATTGATACACCAACATGATCGTCATATCAGGGCTTTGAAAGCTAACCACTATAGATATGGGAACAAAGAACACAAATTACTAGCCAACCAGATAAAAGAAAAAAATCACCAAACAAAAGATTTTACTATGACATTTCTACTATTAGCATATTATGACATGTTAAGGATTTGGTACTGTGCTGTTTTAAGAAGGCAAAACAATTTAATGGGCCTCTAAGTCACTGACAGAGACAGTGATCAGATATATCCAAGCAGCAAAGCGGGTGTATGCAACTCTATTTAGACATTATTTAATCAAAACACATATTGGTGATGGGTTACTTTGAAATCAGATTATAAACCTTTGGAAATGACCGTGAAAAAGTTTCCTGCATCCCCTCCACAAGCAATGATACTACACCTACAAAAAATTTGACATATTGATTCAATCAGACTGTCATTTAAAGACAAGGAGCTAAAACATGAGACTCTTTTAAATACATCCAGCTTTCCAATTTTAGGAAAATTGGACAACTGAAAGATCACACTGCTAGTTACCCTTACCTGTTAGCAGTGAATATTGTCATACTAAATGGCTGACTAAAAGAAATGTTTTTTTGACCTCCAGCAGTGGGAGGTTGTCATTAGTGTCATGAAAGTCTGTTCCCACTAGGGGGCAGACTGCAAACCAAGAGTTAGTTGTTGCTGCTGGGGCTAGGCAGTATCTTAGCCATGGATGAGGCACAGAACGCTATGAGGAGTCTTGGGTAGGCAGGATAATTGTTGGTACCAGTGGAAGAGCCCAGTGCATTTGCATATGCAGTTGAAGGTGAAGGTGAGACCTTAGAAGGGCTTAAGTACAGTGTTTAAGGAGCCTTGTCTTTTTAAAATCTCCCAAAGGTTTATATGGGTTTTGCTGCAAAGGACTCCCAAGTTGTGGCCCTCTGATTTACTCAAGCAGGCAGCAACTAGGAAATGAAGCTGATAGACAAGTAAGATTCTTTTTCAGTACTGAGATGCTGGTATTACAGGTTAGAAAGTAGTACAGCCCCAGATAGCAGGAGTGCACAGAAACACACAGAGGTACTCGGTGCAGGTGCACAGAGTCACATAGGACACAAAATCCCACAGAGTCACTGGGACACAGACCAGGATGCTGATTAATAGTGCACAGATAAACACTGAAGCAGGCTTAGAGTAGGAGTGTACAGGTGCTTTTAATGAATGTCAGGCTTGAACACACAGGGAATCATGGAGGTGCAGGAAGCTGGCTGAGGTACACACAGAAATCATGCTGCTCAGTGGATATAATATGTTCTTGGATTTGGGTGGCAGGGAACAACTACAGAATCACTGAAGATAGGCTAGACCACATAGTAAACACTAAAGGTATGGAGATCACACTGGAAGGAACCAGGAGACACTTTGGAAGTCACTGGGAACATGTGGATCCAGCTGCCAACATATCTGTGCTCAAATGAAAGTCTAATTAAGAGTCTAAGTCATGATTATTACACAGAGCATGCTAAGAGATTGGCTAAGGTGCTAGAGGACACTGATTAGCTGCACGCCAATGGCCTCATGGAGAGAAAAAGACCCAGTGCTAGAGGGAGGAAAAGGCGAGTGGGACAGTAGCCTCCTTTATGGAGCCTCCCCAATCAGGTTCAGGTTTCAAGGGGAAACAAAGTGGTAATATCTTTACCAAAAAAGTAACTTAAATGTTGGAAGCTTATCACAGTTCGCTTTACAGTGCAAGATCTGATGGAGTGCATATACTTGAGATGGGATGGCAGAAGGAGTAGCCAAGAAAAAGGCGTGAGAAAACCTTTTCAAAAGGAACAGCTTAAGTAGAGCCACATTGAAGGAGTTATTAATCTTCAGTTGATGTGGCAAACAGAGTTTATAGTAGACTAGGTTGATTTTGGTGGTAATTACATAGGATCCAACGAATTCAAGTGTGAACGTCATAGAAGATACCTTGAGACAGATATTCTTCATTGCCAGTCAAACCTCTTGGTTTTAAAATTAGCAAATCTTAAGCGTCTGGTTGCTAATTGCCAACGATGGCTTTTTACTTAGGACCAGAGTTGGTTCATGGCCCTTTATAAGGCATCCAGGGCAGGAATTTCTAGGGCAGAGGGCATTGGCAACGGGATTCTTAGGTGTTTTTCATATAAAACTAAAAAGGGAATTGCTGGGTGCCAGCATCAAGATAGTTATTATGCATGAACTCTGCCCATGGCAGTAGAATAACCCAACCCTTCATCCTGGTGAACAGATATGAAGGCTCAGAGAAACTACCCAAGAAATTGATTAGTCCTTTTGGTGGAACTGGTTATAAAATGGATTCTGAAAATCTCAGGAATAGAGGTCAGCACCAAGGCTTTGTGCCAGATGTGGTACAAAATAGTCTATAATCACCCAAACCACAGTATTGCCCTCAGAAGGAGGCAAGTCAGTAATAAACATATACAATAAGTTCATTCCCTTGATTAAGTCATTATCGATGTAATGCACAGGGCGGAGCCCTGCAAGGCATTTGGCCATCAGAGCAGAAAATTTGTTTTTAGTAGCAGCCTGATGCACACTGTTTATTGGAGCTCTCAGTCAGACCCTGCTGGAAGCAGTGAGCCACAGGAGACATCTTGCTCTGTGTAACTGTTTAGCTTCCTGTTTTTGTACTCATTGTAAGATCAGTTTTAACATTAATCAAATGGTCTAATAGAATTATATGGAAAGCACTATTTGTGGTGCTTGTTTATCTTTTTATGGCTGGATACAATACCCCTAAGCTTATGTGAAGAGCCCATAACCTGCATTATAGCTGAATCTGACTTATAAAAGGGAACAAGTGCTGTCAGACCTTTATATCTTAAGGTCCATATTAAAAAGTGAGAGTCTGTCTACAGGTCTCTGTGGTGGTGGATGTTCATGCACACATTGTGATTTGCAGTGTTTCTGGGACTTTCATCATTTTTTCACAGACTGATATATGAATTTTTCCATGTTTGTTTTGTTTTACACTTGCATTTTGGAGCAATTATTATGTATTTGGGGCAATTTGTATTATGTTTGTTAGATAATTAGAATATCACTGTTTGTATTTATTCCTGCTGTATGTATGATTATATTTTTGTATAGCATGGCATATTCTGTTAAAGATAAAGTCAGTAATATAGCTCCAAGGTTCCTCAGGTACAACGAGTGGAATTAGAGGTCCTGAAGTAGTCTGCACACAGACTGAATATGCATTCATATATTCTGCCACATGCTTGTGGAGGCCAAGCCACCAGTACTGATGAGAGAGGGCAAAAGACTCTTTGGGTATATGGAAAACTTGGAGTTATGGGCCTGATATCTAAATGTGGTATGAAAGCTTGAGGGCACAAACATTTTTCCCAGAGGGATGGTGGAATCTCAAAGGGTATTCACAGCCAAAAATAAATATTAAAAAATAAATAAACTCCGGCTCTGATTCACTGTTCAACAGGTAAAAAGTTTTGGGCATAAAATTAGCTAATCTTACATAATTTTGGGGTGCTGAAAACGAAAATGACCCTAAAAAATGTTGATTGGCTCTAGTTTCCATGATATATTCACCCATCTAATGACGTAAGCCATTCAAAATTATGATGCAACTTCAGCTGCATATTGCGCAATTGATACTGGTGACCAATAGAAAATTGCATGTATACTGAGATGATGCAATATTAGCCTTTAATTGCATCACTTCACTGCATAAATGCTGCAGTATCTGTAGCTGATTGTAGTTCGACAGCGTCTTTACATTTCGTTTTATGCTTATATAGGCTACTCAGTAATGCCTCGAACTTGTGTGAATAAAGCAGATAATTTCTGCTATATCTGCGGTGAAATAACTTTTATCTCACAAAAAAGGAGGATAACAGGAATGATTAAGAAAGCCTACAACTTGTATTTTGGCTGCAAGATAGGAGACCAGGACAAGAGCTGGGCACCACATATATGCTGCAATTCTTGTGGGACGGCACTGGAGCAATGGTTGAATGGAAAAAAGGCATCTATGCCTTTTGCTGTGCCAATGATTTGGAGAGAGCCAACAGATCATGTTAGTAATTGTTACTTTTGTATGGTGCCTCCAATTGTAAAAGGGCTAAATAAGAAGAAAAAGTTATCTGTGCACTATCCAAATATTCCATCGGCAATACGTCCAGTTCCTCATGGAGAGGGGCTACCAATTCCTAAAGCACCAGAATCCTTCGTGGTTGAGTCAAGTGAGGAAGAACCTGAAGCGTGTAGTCACGTGCAATAGTAAGAGATAGCCCTTTCCTCGAATACAAGAGAAAAGCCAAGAGAAGCAAAACCGACACAAACTGAAGACAAAACTAGTGAGAATCCTAAGTATTAAAATGATTCAACTTAGCTTATGGCTATAATTTTTCTTGGTAATCCTATGCAATATATTATGCCATTTAGGCTTTGTTATGTAGTCAATATCACTTGCTTTATATTTGTGGAAAGACATCTATCTATATAATTATTGTGCATTATGTAGTCATTACGCCTATAGTAGAAAACTTTCCGTTTACAGAAAAACTAGAGCCAATTGACAAATTTCACTGTTATATTTGAACTCAGAATGTGAAATTCATTAAGAAATGGATCCTTTTGTTTCCAAAACTGGCAAAAAATAAAAATTTGTTGAACAGTGTTACATTTCAGAATTCTGTGAAATGAAAGGGCATCTACTTGAGAATTTGTTGGTCCCAGTTTGAAAGTAATGACAAAATCAAATTAGGTGAAAAACAGTGACCAGCAATCCTTTCTAGGATGCTGCAGGTTGTAATCTTTAAAGATTGTATTTTGGTGAGGTGACCCTTCCAAGAGGTGCTGACACTCTTCCAGGGTCAGCTTAACAGTAAGTAATTCCTGCTCGGCAGAGGGAAATTTTTTTACAAAAGGTGCAAGGATGTCTTGGTCCACGGGGGAACTGGGAAAGAAATGCTCCTACATCTGTTCCAAATGCATCTAACTCAATATAAAATTCCCAATCTCATGAGAGAAGGGCAAGAGAGGAAAGCTTGTTTTAGAGCTTGAAGGCTTCCACTGCTTTAAGAGTCCAGTTCTTGGGATCAACATTCTTCCTGGTTAGAGTTGTAATAGGAGACACCAACACAAAGTAATTGGTGATGAATTGCTGTTAGTAGTCGATGAAACCAAGGAGGCAGTGGGTAGCCTTGAGGCTTCTGCGCGAAGGGCAGTTTCCAGATGCATAGAGGGTTTTTCCCTAGAGAAACTGTTGAAGAGAAAAAGCTGGGGAATTACTGAGGGCATTACATAGTATTCATAATGGCTGTCGCTGGTGATAAAATATTGTTTTCAACTCATCACCTTTCTTGATACAGATTATTTTGTAGGCGCCATGTAAATTTAAATTTAACTGTAAATAGATCTGTGCTCCCCAGAGTTTGACAAATAATTTAGTAATAAACTGTCACTGTGTTGGTATTCAGGCCATGGTAGTTTATGCAGAAGCAGAGAGAACTGTCTCTCTTCTCAACAAAGAAGAAACTTGCCTCAGCTGGAGAAGAGGATTTGTGAATAAACCCCAGTTTTCCACAATATACTCTGTTATTACCTTGGTCTCAACAGACTAAAGGGGTAAACCTGACCACTGGCAGAAAAGGAAAATTAGCACAATCAAATGGCATGTGTTGTGGAAGGTGATCTATTTTTATTTTTGGAAAACCATCCAAGGAATGCTCATAATGATTTGGTACAAGTGTGGTAGCCTTAGTGGAAGCCACAGGTAGCAGTTTCAGAGGGTTTATCTTGGCGAGGTATCTAAACTGACAGGATGGGCCCTGGGCAAGCAAATGAGAGATGGTCCTATTAATCATTGGAGAATGTTGCTGCAACCTTGGAAGTCCTAGAAAAAGCTTGGAGAGTCTTGGGGTAATAGTAAAGAGGAGATTGTCTCTTGGTGGATTACACCACTGTCATCTTGATGAAGGAGGAACTAGAGAGAATGGATACAGAAGATATAATGATTGCAGAGATGACAGATGCTTGTAGAATCTAAAGGAGAAGTTCAGTCATTCAGGCAAGTTTCCCTACAAGGGAGGCCAAGACAAAACTTTTATCATTGCCATGGAAGTAGGAAATGCAGCTGAACTGGAAGAGAAGGGTGCTAAGATGAGGAGTGGGACTGGTGGTTTAGTGTGCCCTCTTTGAGACACATTAGAGGAGGAAGTTTCCTGGCCACTACAGGCACTGTTGGAGGAGATGTCCTTTTTGGCTATGGTAAATACAAAGGCCTTGAAACAGACCTCATGCTCTTTTGTCTAGAAGGAGTGAGCAGTCCAGTATCATTGGATGCTGTTGGGAACATAAGCTGATGCTTTTTGATTCTAGTTGATTCTAAAGGTCACTGAAAGTTTAACGCCAGATGAGTAATGAAGATTTTGCTCTGGCAGGTCCTCTCTTATGCACGATATTGGAAAGAGATGTCAATCTAGATGGCCAGAGAGACAATATCATCCAGAATGGTAGGAATTTTACAACCTGCCAGTTCAACTTTTATAAATTCTGCTAGTCCTGTTAGAATGTAACTTTGAGAGCTTTGTTTTTCCAGGAGCTTTTTACCTCAAATGTGCAAAATTGAATGGCAAGCTAAAAGTTCCCTGATGGGGCAGAAGGAGAGCATTTGCTGTGGGGTAGACTTGAAAAAGTTAATTGAAGAATTCTCTAAAGAAACAAGGAATCCTGTTATGCTGTTTGTAACAGAATTAAACTTTCCCAAAGTGTGGCAGTTCTGGTTAAGCTTCCCCAGAGAAAAGGGACACTACATAGACCTTCTGAACATAATTAGAAGAGAATTTTTGTGGCTATAGTTGGATGTTACACTGGTTCACAAAGCCATAGCAGGCCTTTGGATCTCTGGAGGAGTATAGTAGAGGTGTAGGTGAAGCACCATCTGGACTTGTGTGCCATCTGGCAGAAAGAAACATTAGTCTGGATCCATCGGTTGTTGTGGGCCTAGTAGACATAGTGGTTCAAGCAAACTGCCAAGAGAGTCATGTTCCCACTAGAGGGCAGACTGACTAACCAGAAATTAGTTGTAGCAACAGGGACTAGACAGTGGCATTTGCCATGAAGGAGACACAGAGAGTTACAATTTTGGATATGCAGGATACCCACCAACAGTGGGAGAGCCCATCACGAGTGTACAAACCGTAAAGGTGAGAGCCCTTAGAAGGATTTATTCCAAATTATGCAGGATAACACAACACATTTGTAGCATGTCAGTACCCATGAATAGGAAAAAAAACAAAATAAACAGAAGCATGGTATACTAATTTATTTTATGTTTTAATACTGGCACAACATATAAGTAATTATATTTTCCCCACATGAGCTGAACATATTATTAACTACATACAGTATAGTTTACTACTTATATAAAAAATCCCAAACCATACAATTTATTATTTTACAAATATAATTTAATGAATTGGTATATAATTACATCATCATCCAAAATATCCAGGATCATATATATGTTCAACCAGGTGATTTATTATTATTGACATGGAACTGCCATGTACAGTGGCTGATGCTAAATAATTACCTTGCATTTGACAGCTGTATTCTTTCTTTGCAAAAATGACTGTCAAAAGGACACCCATTGGCAATCTGCTGCAAAAGCTATACTTATTTAAACAGATGTTTATTGAAAAACATAGCTGCCTTTAAATTTAAAACATTATGATTACGATCAAATGGTATTGGACTGAGATAATACTTTATTAAACAAAAAAATAACATTTTTGATTTTGGAGATAGTGTCCTATTTACAATGATAACAGTTAGGGAGAAGTAACTTGAGTTCAGCTGCATTCATTAGAGCAACCTGTGCTATACTTCATACAGTGAGAATAAATCACTGAGCACCTGGATGAGTGAAATGATATCTTGAAGGAAGAATGTTGTAATGACTATTTTCCTGCTGGAAGTAAATTAATCTTACTGTCATAGCAAGTCAGCCACTGACAATGAACTCTGTGTTGTTGAAGATGGTTAAAAATAGCAATATATTAGCACAATTTTGACATAGGAAACTTACTTTATTTAGCATGCAATATCTTGTTAAAAGGAATAGTATTAGTCTTAGTCCTTAGGGATCAATATTAAGTTGGCCCACCCTTTGCAGCCAAAACAGCTTCAACTCTTCTGGGAAGGCAGTTCCTCTGCCCCAAACTCACCCATCCATGTCTTTATGGACCTTGTTTGTACACTGGTGCGCAGTCATGTTGGAATAGGAAGGGGCCACCCCCAAACTGGGAGCATGAAATTTTCCAAAATGTCTTGATAGGCTGATGCCTTATGAGTTCCCTTCACTGGAACTAAGGGGCCAAATCTAGCCCCTGAAAAAAAAACCCACACCATAATCCCCCTCCACCAAACATTACTCTTGGCACAATGCATTCATGCAAGTACCATTTTCCTGGCAACCGCCAAACCCAGACACATCCACTGGATTGCCAGACAGAGAAGCACTATTCATCACTCCATAGAACACGTCTCCACTGCTCTAGAGTCCAGTGGCAGTGTGCTTTGCACCACTGCATCTGACGCTTTGCATTGCACTTGGTGCTGTAAGGCTTGGATGCAGCTGCTCGGCCATGGAAACCCATTCCATTAAGTTTTCTACGCACTGTTGTGCTAATCTGAAGGCCACATGAAGTTTGGAGGTCTTTAGCTATTGACTCTGTAGACAGTTGGCAACTTCTGCGCACTCTGCGCTGCAGCATGAGCTGACCCCACTGTCATTTTACGTGGCCTACTACTTTGTGGCTGAGTTGCTGATGTTGCTTCCACTTTGTTATAATTCCACTAACAGTTGACCATGGAATCTTTAGTAGCAAGGAAATTTCATGAATGGACATATTGCACAGGTGGTAGCCTATCACGCTTGAATTCACTGAGCTCCTGATGTGTCTGTTGTACCATGTCTTTGTGTTAAACATGCTTTTTGCATTGATTCCTTTCTGTTCCTGTCAGTCCTCCTGCTTTCCTATTTCAAGCTGAGAACAATAGGCATAAGAGTGCGCTTGTTGGAGAGCAACCACTGTAGTTGTAGGATAAAGGTGCCAGATGGATATCAGGGATGGATGGATGGGAGCAGTAACACTGAGGCAGCTCTTCTTAGAGTGGAAGCAAGGCTCTAATGCAGTAACAAGAAAAAGAGAGGAAGGCGCCTCTAAGTGCAGTATTGACAATTTATTTAGTAAACAATGGATAAATTGCACTTACAAGATAAATAGTTAAAAAGACTCATCGTGTGGTAATTAGATCCAGGTGGAACATCCAGCCGTCCAGCAGCAAACTCTGTCTATAGGATCAGGAAATAGAATCCAGGATGTGCCTGTGTATCAAAATGAAGCTAGGAGAGCAGAGTCGGATGTAGGAGGTGAAGGGGGCAGTCATGCATTTCGGAGCATGCTCAATAGGCTCCTTCTTCAGACCTGAGCCCAGTAGAACCCTGATATTTTTATAGTGTAAAGGGAATGGGAGGGAGGCAAGTAGTTCCTGGGTCTTAAGGACCTACATGTTTTCCTGCATCATACAGGAATTAATACAGGTATTAAAAAAGATATAAAAATGTAACTAAAAATAGAAATAAAAACACACAAGAGAATAGCTCTAATGCTTTTGGGTTAAAAAGTATACGAGTGTGTATGTATACATATAATAACATATATCTAAAAAAAATGACATATTCGATAGAAGGGAAATAGAAAATGGCAATTAAATTAAATCTAAAAATAAATAGAATAGAACAATGGAGGTGAAAATAAATGTTAATAATAATGAATAAATCAATGAGATAATAAAAAAGGTAGATTATTGTACCATAAATAAAAAATTAATAGAAATAAATATAAAAGCAAGATTAAAAACAAAGTTAGAAAAACACATTTTAATAAATGGGCTTGCTATAATAGTATGTGAATTTTATGTATCTCCTTATTATCGCTTTGTGATGTACTAAAAGGGATCGTAGTTAAGTGAGAGAGGGATAAGAAAGGGATATACAGTACCTAAATTTGTAGGAGGAAAGGGCTACTAGTGATAAAGTACAAACAGCTGTATAAGGATATTGTGTTGATATTTATAACCACCATTTGGAAGGAACTGAATGTCTCTATAAAATGGAGTGCACCTATCTCAGTGTGGTCAGTTTCCTGACTATGCTGGGAACACAGGCTGCCTGTCCTCCAGTGATCAGACTTCTGCTGACACATGCTCCCTGCACATCCATTCACTGGTAATATCAATGTACTGCTGTTTCTGCACCTTTAGCTCTATAATCCCCTTATGAAGTTGACAGAGATTATGTAATCACTTATAAAAAAGAAAAAAAAATGTATTTCTAATTTTATAATTATGAAAAATGAGGGTTCACATATACTTTAATATTGATTAAAAGAGTTTAGTTCCACTTTAAATCTTGGTTTTCCTTACCGAAAGTACAAATCAGCAGCCAGATGCAGATATTTAGAGGTGTGACAGTTTTGAACTAACAGCCTATATATCTTCTAGACCACCACTGTGAAAGCAAACACACGCTTACTGTGGCAGGAATCAAAAACATAAACTAAATACTTGTGTGCCTATGTATCTTCGGGTTTTATTTAATGAGGAGGCATACAATGTAGTGATAATGTGCGAAGTGCAGTATCCCACAGCAATCAAATTTCACCTTTTATCAATCAGGACAAGGAAAGTTGACTACTAATCCTAACTATGATTACTCATATACGTTTCATTAGTGGGACTTTGGAAGGAAACTGAAAACAAATAAAGAAGGATGATTGTGTAACTATCCTATCACAGCCACAAATATTTCATTTTGACAAATTTCCAACATTCATTGTGCAGCTGCATATCCTACTTATTAACTTCCAGTTCCTATCTGATATTCTTATAAAATTTGATTTTTACATAGTTTACCCATTCAACCTTGATTTACTAAGCAGATGTTCATAACCTGTCTAGTGTAAAGTGTACTTTTAATTTTAAGTTATTTTTCTAGTTTACTTGGAGACACTATGCTTTATTCAAAAGCACAGGTTTTGTTAAAATTTAAGAATGGGTGAATCATCCTGGGCTCAGGTCATGTGTTGTTCAACACTCCTATGTTGAAAAAAAAAAACTTTTCTGAACCCCACTGAAGTCTATGGGGGTGGGGGGGGGGGGGGGCTTGAAAATTAGTTTTAGCCATTTTCAAGTCTAATAGGTAAGACAGGATTGTCAAACAAAAGGTAATGGGGAACTGGGTAACGCCATAGGTTAAAAGTACCAATGCAAACAAAAAAATCTTTTAAATGTCATACAAGGGGAACAGAGTCTTCCTCTTAATGTGACTCCATGCACAGTATGTAAGCAGTAGTGTGCAGTTTAGGATGCAGAGACCATGCAAGTTTTAACCAAGCAATTATTTAGAGTGTATTATCTGTTAGAAAAAAATACAGAGATCTTATTCGGAATTCATGCACTCTATGTAAGTAGCTTTAGTAAGCCACAATTTTAGAAGGAGAAACCAGGCAAGCAGGCAAAACATGTATGTAGGTTTAGTAGGCATAAGTTTCAGAAGGAGAAACCAGGCAAGACATGCAAGACAAGACATGTAAGTAGCTTTATTAGGCCACAGTTTCAGAAGGAGAAACCATGCAAGACAAGTTTTAACAAGAAGATCAAAATTACACTGTATTGTTTTGAAAAAAAAAATTGAAATGTTCTGGGTCACAATGGAACAACAAGCTACATAACTCCTTTCAATTGACTTTCTTTTGTGGCAATCCCTCAAGACCTGACCTCCAATCATGGCCCCAGTGCTTTCACATACTTTAGCACTATGGGATAAATTGCAGAATCACAAATGTTTAGTATCTAATTTCACTCCCTTAGCTCTCATCTTTTTCACAACCATAATTTCCCTCTAAAACTGAAATATTGTACAGACTTCATTCACATTATGTACTCTATTATACTTGGCCTTAGATATAGATGCGGAGACAAGTTTTTAATCTAGAAAACAAAACTGATCTTACAGAAAAAAAATCCAAAAATATTGTACAGATTTTCTGCACAATACACATGCAGCTTTAGTAGGCCACAATTTCAGAGAGAGAGACCATGCTGGTTTAAATCAAGAAATCAAAATGAATTGTATATTTCACAGAAAAAAAGCCAGAAATATTGTATAGACTCCGTGCACATTATAAAATCACTTTCACTAGACCACACATTCAAGGCAGGTTTTAATTTTACAATCAAAATGTGTATTATTATACAGCAAAAAAGCCAGAAATATTGCACAGACTCCACGCACTCCATGTAAGCAAGTTCATTAGGCAGCAATTTCTGAAAGCAGGGAGGGAAGAGGAGGAGATGACGTAGGCTGATGTATAAATAAAAATTAAAAATGTTTTGTTTCACAGAAACAATTCTGAAAATATTGTATAGACTCAATGCACAAATATGTTAGCAGCTTTAGCAGGCAGCATTTTTGAAGGGAGAGACCAGGCAGGTTTTTATCAAGAAATCAAAAGTATAATGTACTATTTCACAAAAAAGCAAGAACTATTGTAAAGACTCAATGTACTCCATGTATGTACTATTACTAGACAGAACTTTTCAGAAAGGAGGGAGGGAGCAATGAAGAGACTATGATGTTTCTAATCTATAAATAAAAATTAGAGTGTATTATTTCGTATTAAAAAAACAGAAATAGTGTATAGACTTGATGCACATTATGTAAGGAGCTTCAGAAGGCAGCTGTTTCAGTGGTAGAGACCAAGCAGGTTTTGTGCAAGAAATGAAAAATGTAGTGTATTGTTTCACAGAAAAAGGTCAGAAATATTGTACAGATTCCATGTACACTAGGTAAGCTGCAAATTTAGAAAGAGAACCCAGGATGGCTTTAATCAAGAAATCAAATTTAGAGTGTACCATTGAACAGAAAAAGTCAGTGGATAGTGAGTCTGTACATTATTTCTATGTAAGCATTTTTACTAGGCCACAATTTCTAAAGGGGAGACCAGACAGGTTTTACTAAAACACATTCAAATTACAGTGTACATATTTACATACAAATGTCAGACATATTTCCATTCAAAGAATGTCTTCATTTGCTCTGGACTGCATATAGTCTGAGTTTTAATGGTTTCTTTGCTACCTGTGACTGTTACCTGCAGGCAGGTGTATTATTTAGAAAAATGGCCTAAAAGTATTACTGAGGCACACCATTAATCCTCCTTTCATAAATATGTATTAAAAGGGTTTATGTCACTATCTGGAAATACAGTCAAGAGGTTCTTCCACAGCATCTTTTCTAATTATCAGTTCTGGGATGGAAACAAGAGATCTGCCATTTTTTATTTATATTGAGCATCCAAAATGGTGGCCAACTAGTAATGGTTCCTTTCTTTTGATGCCCCAAGTCCTGGAATGCTCAAATACTCATTGATTCCTGCTGCTGTTGGTGCAGCTCATGAAGCAAAGTCATTATCGAGTTCCACATGGGCATATCACATGTCAGACAATTGGCAGGTTGCATGTGTTACCATTGTCTATTGGCTAGCAGACACTCACAGGATAAGACTGCTATAGTTGCTGCGCACTCTTCTATCTAGCTTGCTACAGAACCCCCTAATAAAAGTGGGTTAAACACCAATATGTCAAGGGTTGCCACGTCCAAATAAAATTGTCTCCCATGGGGCTTTATGTAGCCAAAACTACAACAATATATAAAAGAAAAAAATGCTTACTGTACAAGTCATGTGTGCATTAAAACACTCAATAAAACCAAATTGACATGTAAACTCTGGTTATTAAGATGTACATTCATAAACAGTGAACTCCTAAATTCTAGGCATACAGTAAGTTAATACATATAGGGTTTTCTCAAAGATTGTTTGCCACAGTTCCCCGATGCATTTTGAGTAATATATACACTATATTGCCAAAAGTATTGGGACACCCTTTTAAATCATTACATTCAGGTGTTCATGGCCACAGGTGTATAAAATCAAGCACCAAAGCATGCAGACTGCTCCTACAAATATTTGTGGAAGAATGGGTCGTTCTCAGGAGCTCAGTGAATTCAAGCATGGTACCGTGATAGGTTGCCACCTGTGCAATAAGTCAGGCCTTGAAATTTCCACTCACCTGCTCGCATTTGGCGAGTGGAAATAATGTGGGGGCGAGTGTGTGCTCCCCTTCTCCTGCTATCTCCCACCACCACCACCTCCCCTGCCCACAGCCTGGCAAGAGTCATGTGTGCCAGGTGGGCGGGGCCTCTTCTCTGAGCTTCATTCATAAATCCTGAGGCCGGTGACTGAGCCGCAGCTCGGAGCGGGAGGTGACGAATCGAGCGCAGGAAGTCCACGCCAGGTAGGACGGCATTGGTGGCCGTCGCAGGATGTGCACAGGATCCGGTAGGTTGGAGGTGGCCATCCTTGTGTTGGGGATGTGGAGCACCGGCTGCTAAAAGCACACACACAGCCCCATAATAAAACACACACAGCACACATGTTAACCCCTTCCTGCCCAGTACCATTAGTACAGTGTCAGTGCTTTTTATTAGCACTGATCACTGTATTGGTGTCACTGTGGATGTCAGTGGCACCAAGTCAATTCCCCCCCAGTGTGAGAATGCCTGCCGCAGTCCCGCTATAGGTTGCTGATCGCCGCCATTACTAGTAAAAATAAAATTAAAAGTAAAAAATTCCAGTATACCGCTAACTTACACGTAAACCAATTAATTTACATGTATTGGGACATGTAGCAGAATACAATTTGGTGTAAATTTATTTAATTTTTAAAATTTTTTTACTGGATATGTTTAATAGCAAAAAGTAAAAAATAGGTTTTTTTTTCAAAATTGTCGGTTTGTTTTTAAATTGACATAATAAAGTTATGTTATAATTGCAGTTTGTTATATTTTGGACTCTTTATTCTAAAGAAAAATTTAATTCCATAAGCTTTAAGGGGGCATGGTTGGGGGCAGGGCTTGGGTTTGGGTTGGGGGGCCGGTCGGGGGTGGGGTTGGAGGTGGACCTGGGCAAGGGTGGGTGGGGCAACTGGTGGAGAGTAAGGTTTGTGCCTGGCTAGTAGGTCTAGACTCAAAATTTTAAGTCCTGCAATAAGTCCATCTGTGAAATCTCCTTGATACTAAATATTCCATGGTAAACTGTTAGTGGTATTACAACAAAGTGGAAGCAAATGGGAACAACAGCGACTCAGCCACGAAGTGATAGGCCGCGTAAAATGACAGAATGGTGTTAGAGCATTCTGAAGCACACAGTGCGCAGAATTTGCAACTCTCTGCAGAGTGAGTAGCTAAAGACCTTCAAACTTCGTGTGGCCTTCAAATTAGCACACCAAAAGTGCATATAGAGCTTTATGGAATGGGTTTCCATAGCCGAGCAGCTGCATCCAAGCCTTCCAGCACTAAGTGCAATGCAGTGGTGTAAAGCATGACACCACTAGACTCTAAAGCAGAGAGTGATGAATCATGCTTCTCTGTCTGGCAATCTGATGGATGTGTCTGAGTTTGGCAGTTACCAGGAGAACGGCACTTGCCTGACTGCATTGTGCCAAGTGTAAAGTTTGGTGGAGGGGGGATTATGGTGTTGAGTTGTTTTTCAGGGGTGGAGCTTGGCTCCTTAGTTTCAGTGAAGGCAACTTCTAAGGCATCAGCATACCAAGACATTTTGGACAATTTCATGCTACCAACTTTGTGAATAAAATTTGGGGGTGGACCCTTCCTGTTCCAATAGGACTGCACACCAGTGCACAAAGCAAGGTCCATAAAGACATGGATGAGCGAGTTTGGGGTGGAGAAACTTGACTGGCCTACACAGAATCCTGACCTCAACCCAATAGAACACCTTTTGGCATGAATTAGAGCAGAGACTGTGAGTCAGGCCTTCTCATCTCACACCAGTGCCTGACCTCACAAATGCGCTTCTGGAAGAATGGTCAACATTCCCATAGACACACTCCTAAACCTTGTGGACAGCCTTCTCTGAAGAGTTGTTATAGCTTAGCTGCAAAGAGTGGGCCAACTCAATATTGAACCCTACGGACTAAGACTGGGATGTCATTGAAGTTCATGTGCATGTAAAGGCAGGTGTCCCAATTCTTTTGGCAATATAGTGTAAACCTGCTCTGAGAAATGCCATGCAATCATCACTGGACATGAAGAAGCTGTAATAAATCTGGGATAACCCTTTAGTTTTCCCCTCTAATTTATTAATTGCCAGTTCTTCCTGCTGATTAGGCCGGATCTCATATGATCAGGTTGGTCCAGTTATTCAAGTCCTTACCTGGCCCAGTGTACTTGAGTAATTGCTGTGACAAGAATCCTGCCAGGAATAAGGGGAACATTATTGCAGGGATGGTAATCTGCTTCTACCAGGCATTGCTTTTGTGCAACTCCCATAACTAGAGATGAGCGAATTATTCAAAAATTCGATTCGGCTGATTCGCCGAATTTGCGGGAGAAATTCGATTCGATGCAAATTTATTCGCCGCGAATTTAACTTATTTAAAGGGTTTCTAGGCTTCAGAGAGCCTTTATATTAGTGCAGAACACTGTACCTTTAATTTAAATGCCCTTGGAGTCTGCTGGGGAAGAGAAATAATACTGTCAGTCAGTATGACATGCAGATGAGTGCCGTCGATCTTAGAATCACCGCACACTTCACTCATTTGGGCAGTCACGGGGCACGACGAAGAAGAAGAAGAAGAAGAATGAAAAGAAGAATGAAAAGAAGAAGAAGAAGAATGAAAAGAAGAAGAAGAAGAATGAAAAGAAGAAGAATGAAAAGAAGAATGAAAAGAAGAAGAATTAAAAGAAGAAGAAGAAGAAGAATGAAAAGAAGAATGAAAAGAAGAAGAAGAAGAATGAAAAGAAGAAGAAGAATGAAAAGAAGAATGAAAAGAATTAAAAGTAGAATGAAAAGAAGAATGAAAAGAAGTAGAATGAAAAGAAGGAGAAGAATGAAAAGAAGAATGAAAAGAAGAAGAAGAAGAATGAAAAGAATAAGAAGAAGAATGAAAAGAAGAATGAAAAGAAGAAGAAGAATGAAAAGAAGAAGAATGAAAAGAAGAATGTAAAGAAGAAGAAGAAGAATGAAAAGAAGTAGAAGAATGAAAAGAAGAAGAAGAAGAATGAAAAGAAGAATGAAAAGAAGAAGAAGAAGAATGAAAAGAAGAATGAAAAGAAGAAGAAGAAGAATGAAAAGAAGAAGAAGAAGAATGAAAAGAAGAATGAAAAGAAGAAGAAGAAGTAGAATGAAAAGAAGAAGAAGAAGAATGAAAAGAAGAATGAAAAGAAGAAGAAGAAGAAGAATGAAAAGAAGAAGAAGAAGAATGAAAAGAAGAATGAAAAGAAGAAGAAGAAGAATGAAAAGAAAAAGAAGAATGAAAAGAAGAAGAAGAATGAAAAGAAGAATGAAAAGAAGAAGAAGAAGAATGAAAAGAAGAAGAAGAATGAAAAGAAGAATGAAAAGAAGAAGAAGAATGAAAAGAAGAAGAAGAAGAATGAAAAGAAGAAGAAGCAGAATGAAAAGAAGAAGAAGAAGAATGAAAAGAAGAATGAGAAGAAGAATGAAAAGAAGAATTAAAAGAAAAATGAGAAGAATGAAAAGAAGAATGAAAAGAAGTAGAAGAAGAATGAAAAGAAGAAGAAGAAGAATGAAAAGAAGAATGAAAAGAAGAAGAAGAAGAAGAATGAAAAGAAGAAGAAGAAGAATGAAAAGAAGAATGAAAAGAAGAAGAAGAATGAAAAGAAGAGGAAGAAGAATGAAAAGAAGAATGAAAAGAAGAAGAAGAATGAAAAGAAGAAGAAGAAGAATGAAAAGAAGAAGAAGAAGAAGAATGAAAAGAAGAATGAAAAGAAGAAGAAGAAGAAGAATGAAAAGAAGAATGAGAAGAAGAATGAAAAGAAGAATGAGAAGAAGAAGAAGAAGAAGAATGAAAAGAAGAAGAAGAAGAATGAAAAGAAAAATGAAAAGAAGAAGAAGAATGAAAAGAAGAAGAAGAATGAAAAGAAGAAGAAGAAGAATGAAAAGAAGAAGAAGAAGAATGAAAAGAAGAATGAAAAGAAGAAGAAAAAGAATGAAAAGAAGAAGAAGAAGAATGAAAAGAAGAATGAAAAGAAGAAGAAGAAGAATGAAAAGAAGAATGAAAAGAAGAAGAAGAAGAATGAAAAGAAGAATGAAAAGAAGAAGAAGAAGAATGAAAAGAAGAAGAAGAAGAATGAAAAGAAGAATGAAAAGAAGAAGAAGAAGAATGAAAAGAAGAAGAAGAGAAGAAGAAGAAGAATGAAAAGAAGAATGAAAAGAAGAAGAAGAATGAAAAGAAGAATGAAAAGAAGAAGAAGAAGAATGAAAAGAAGAAGAAGAAGAATGAAAAGAAGAATGAAAAGAAGAAGAAGAATAATGAAAAGAAGAAGAAGAATAATGAAAAGAAGAATGAAAAGAAGAAGAAGAAGAATGAAAAGAAGAAGAAGAAGAATGAAAAGAAGAAGAAGAAGAATGAAAAGAAGAAGAAGAAGAAGAATGAAAAGAAGAATTAAAAGAAGAATGAAAAGAATGAAAAGAAGAATGAGAAGAATGAAAAGAAGAATGAAAAGAAGAAGAAGAATGAAAAGAAGAGGAAGAAGAATGAAAAGAAGAAGAAGAAGAATGAAAAGAAGAATGAAAAGAAGAAGAAGAAGAATGAAAAGAAGAATGAAAAGAAGAAGAAGAAGAATGAAAAGAAGAAGAAGAATGAAAAGAAGAAGAAGAAGAATGAAAAGAAGAATGAAAATAAGAAGAAGAATGAAAAGAAGAAGAAGAAGAATGAAAAGAAGAATGAAAAGAAGAAGAAGAAGAAGAATGAAAAGAAGAAGAAGAATGAAAAGAAGAAGAAGAAGAATGAAAAGAAGAATGAAAAGAAGAAGAAGAAGAATGAAAAGAAGAATGAAAAGAAGAAGAAGAAGAAGAAGAAGAATGAAAAGAAGAAGAAGAAGAATGAAAAGAAGAAGAAGAAGAATGAAAAGAAGAATGAGAAGAAGAATGAAAAGAAGAATGAAAAGAAGAATGAGAAGAATGAAAAGAAGAATGAAAAGAAGAGGAAGAAGAATGAAAAGAAGAAGAAGAAGAATGAAAAGAAGAATGAAAAGAAGAAGAAGAAGAATGAAAAGAAGAAGAAGAAGAAGAAGAAGAAGAAGAATGAAAAGAAGAATGAAAAGAAGAAGAAGAAGAATGAAAAGAAGAAGAAGAAGAATGAAAAGAAGAATGAAAAGAAGAAGAAGAAGAATGAAAAGAAGAGGAAGAAGAATGAAAAGAAGAGGAAGAAGAAGAAGAATGAAAAGAAGAAGAATGAAAAGAAGAAGAATTCCAGTACAGCAAAAAGTGTATCTGCAGAGAGCTCCGCTATTTCTGACAGTTCTCTGACAGTTCTGACAGTTCATTTACAGCGGTTGAAACATTGTATCTATTTATTTCCGAATAAAAACATCTGTATCCTAAATGGAAACAAATAGATACAATGTTTCAACCGCTGTAAATGAACTGTCAGAACTGTCAGAGAACTGTCAGAAATAGCAGAGCTCTCTGCAGTGACACTTTTGCCGGCTGATCGGGGAAAATTCGATTCGTGCATCCGAAGTTTGCTAAAATTCGGATTCGATGCGAATCGAATTTTTCCTAATATTCGAAACGAATTCCACTTCGCCAAGTTTGATTCGCTCATCTCTACCCATAACCATTGTCTAACATGGCCAATTCTCTTCATAGACATCAAATTAAACAGAATAGGTGACTGATTAAATGATCAGGCAGAGACAGGGGCAGACTGACCATTTGGAAACTCGGGCACTGCCCGAGGGCCCGGGGTCAGTAGGGGGCCCCATGAGATGCCCCTGGTACCTTTTTCATAGGATTTTTCGAGTTTGGGCAAGGATACAGGGGCCCCATGATCCCCTATTGCCCGGGGGCCCCATGAGTTGTCAGTCCGCCCCTGGGCAGAGAGCAACTGTACTGTAACTTGAAGTTTACCAAACAGGTTTACTAAACCTAATAGAACACCTTTGGGATGAATTAGTGTGGAGACTGCGAGCCAGGCTTTCTCGTCTGACATCAGTGCCTGACCTCACAAATGCGCTTTTGGAAGAATGGTCAAACATTCCCATAGACACTCTCCTAAACCTTGTGGACAGCCTTCCCAGAAGAGTTGAAGCTGTTATAGCTGCAAAGGGTGGGTTAACTCAATATTGCACCCTACGGACTAAGAGTGGGATGCCACTAAAGTTTATGTGCGTGTAAAAGCAGGCATCCCAATACTTTTGGTAATATAATGTATGTGGAAATCACCACTTTTAGTCCCTATCGGAAGCCTGCGTGACAAGGTGATAATGCAGGAGAAAAATTGGGAGATAAGGATTATGGGATTGATTTACTAAAAGCAAATAGGCTGTTCCCTTTACAGGGAAAGTTGCATTTTGCTATGAAAATTGACCCAAGAAGTTAATAAATATGTTGAAGTTTTGTCATTCAATCATGTGCAAGCAAAAATGCAGTTTTTTTTTCTTGTACTTGTTTGTGTATTCTTTGCAAGTGAAAATCTACCACAGTAACTAAGCTCTGTAGTAAATTCCCATGCAAACTGCACCTACCCTTGCAAAGTGAACAGCCTATTTGCCTAACAACAGCCTAAATTAAACACAGAGCATTGCCACCCTATAATAAGAAGTGCCTTAAAGTGGACATACATGGATCACATTGTATTTTAATGGAAGCTTAAGATTTAAAAATATTAAAAATGACTTTTCAAATTATTTTAACATTGTATGAGATTTTGACATTATATTTTAAAGCTAGTTTTTCTAGATAGTGATGTCAACAGGTTTATCAGAATTTGTTAAGAAATTTTAAAAAAAAGGCCTTAGCCATGAATGGTTCTGTGATTTGTGCTTTATTTGTTCAATACACAGCACTATGCAAATGTACATTAGTGTATCCATAATTTAGGCAGAGTGAAACTATTATTCATAATGCATAACAGAACACTACATACCAATTATCACTTATGGTTTTTAATAGCTGTATTCTGTTTAAAGTGGTAATCATTTTGCATTTTAGTTTACTATAGTTAGTGTTATGCGTCAAATGCTATGTTCATTATTTATTAAGACCTCAATTTTGAAAAGTGCTGCTGTATTGAAGAGTTTGTTTTATGCTAAACTTAGTTTCTACTTTAAAGGATAAGGTTACCTTTAGTAACATGTTACACTCATATTCAGGGTGTAACATACCGTATAACACCCATATTCAGGGTGTAACATGTAGCATGTTACAAAAGCACCCGTCTGCATCTCAACCTGATCTCCCATTGTGACGGCAAGCAGGGTATCCACTCTCTGCACCAACTGTCACAATTCAAAAACCAGAATGGAAGCGTGGAGCTCCTCACACACAGATGCATTATTCATTCACCGAGTTCTGTGAATGAATGAACTACAAGCACCATTTTTCACTCCCCCCTCCCGGCAGATGGCAGATGGCTTGTAATTATCAATGAACTGAGAGAGTGCTGATAAGTGCTCTCATAATTCATTGAGCTTTTTGGAGTTCTCTAACTGTCTGCCCATTTGGAGGTATGGACAGACAGCTGAAGGATAGTCTGCAGGAGCCTGACACTTCACCCGCGATCTACTGATAGTGCCTTTTTTTTCACTTGTTACTAAACATCTATTTTATAACTACTTATTGTTCTCAGCATGCTGAAAGGAAAGAAAAAAACAGTGTAAGACAAGTGTGCACCTAAACTACTTCATTTTATATCACTCACATTCAACGCACTCCCCTTACCATTAGATGGAAAACAATGTTAGGCATACACCAGTGAGGCCTATTATCCCTGACTAAAAATGTCCTGCCAATTACCATTTTTTCATACAGTAGCTGCATCCTCTGAATTATCTTCTTATAGTTAGGTCCCAGCCTGCTTTCTTTTTTCTCTAGTAAATTTGGGCCTACCTTTGGAATTTAAAATGTTCCTGATGTTGGCCAACTTTACACTGCTGTATTATCTGTGGTCTATTAATTCTTACAGTAAAATACCTGCCTGTACTTGTACATTTTGGACAATTTTTCATTTTGGACAGCTTCAGTGAACTATTAGCTGATTTTTACCTGCCAAAATAAATCAGATTTGAGTGTTAATTGTAAAAGAGAAAAAAAACAATTCCACAGACAAATATGTTCCGGCAGTGCAAGCTATTGCTGAGACTGTCCATTAAAATTGCACTGCTTTTGAACACCACGTACAGCATGAATGCATTCCCCAAGCATGTTATTTGCAGAATCTGTGTTTTTTTTTAAAAACACAAATTAAATATAAATACTATCTCCCAGCTGCATTGTATTTTTTTTTGTATTAATACATGTTCCTTATGGCATTGCCCAGCTTCCCTTGCCATTTGTGACAGGATTAGCCTTAAAAATGCCCAAACTCTACAAACAGGATCAGCCTCTTATAAACTACAATGGGATTCTTTGCTTAATGAATATATAGAGAGCTCTAAAAACAAGCTATATATATGTGAAAATTATTTGTTGATTAATTCACATGATCACCAATTTTTATTGGGTAACTGTAACTTTTTTTGGTCAACATTTTATATATTTTAAAGTTTTTTTATGCATAACATACATACATAGAAATATATGTGCTTAAATCCAAATAGCAACACATGAGGTGCTAAAGGGGATGGGACCACATATTAAAATTTAAGATTCTGAATTAACCCTTTACAGGGTTTCTTGTTTCTTATATATTGTATTAAGTGTTCAAGCTGGCCAGCTGTGTCAATGCAATCTCTCATTAACTATTAAAGTGTGCTGTAACTCAAGTATTTGGCATTTTGCACTGAAGAGTAGAGTCTAGCCAGACAGGGATCACTTTGAAAAGCTTCAACATGTATTGCAATATATGCGAACCAAGAATTCCTGTTTTGTAAGCAAAATTTTGGTAGTAACAAGTAAGGGGGCACAGCAGTATGCCAATGCTTAATTCAGAATTTACATTGTTAACATGCAGTCATGGCCTCTTTAGCACCTCATGTGTTATAGATATATATGAGTTTTGAATCTGAGCACAGACCTGTCTCCTCAAATTCTACTGCATAGTGCTGGTCAGTGCCCAGACCTGAGACTGTACCTCTCCTACAGCTATGTCTGTTTGACCCTAAGGCCTCAATCAGATGGCATCTGCATCCACCAAAACAAACATCTCCTACATTCAGTAAGGGTTCCAGCAACCATCTAAGACCATATTGGCAATATAAGCATACTTTACCTGCTGTAAAGTATGCTGTAAGCAATTAAGTATTTCACATTTTTCACAGTAGAATAGGGGCTGACAGAATGGGGCTCCCTTTGACACAGTTGGCCAGCTTGGTCATGTATCACAATATATGCAAACCAAGTATTTGAAGAGGGATATTTTGAAATTTTCAGTAATATATACAGTATACATACACATACAACCTATGCTTATTTAAAATTCTTCCAGTGGGTTCTGGTGACTATTGTACTGAAAAGAATGTGAAATCCAACATTTTTAGGTTGCTCCAGGAGCAGGAAGTGAGTGGAAATCTTCCAATGGGAAAACCATTTCTGGTGACAACCATCTAAGTAGGTAGTCACCCTTGGTCTTGACAGATCTTCTCTTATTTCCTGCTGTGTCTCTAGGAAAGGAAGTGTATTGCATTCTCCGAAATAATTCTAGGGACTATTGTACTGAAAATAATGGGAAAGGAACTGAAGTGTAATCTCCCCACCAGGATACTGCTAGCATTCCCTGTCCTACTGAAAAAAAAAAATTATGGCTTTACACACACTTTAATAAATAAAGTTAAACACATGACAAATGGTTTCTAGGGAACTATAGCTGAGCTAAAGGATTTGCTTTTTTCTTTTGCAAATAATATGTACTACCACGTTTTGCCTTATACATACATGTAACACAAAAGGATTCTAATATAAAGGAATACAAGAACATACATTATTTCACTTGTTTTTAAATTATGTGCACAAAATTAATTTTCTTTTGTAATGCCATAGACCTTTTATAGTCTTGGTAGTGAAGTCATGAAAAATGACCTGTTGTCAGATTGCAGTTTTGTGTCCTTGATCTTGACTTTTAATTACAGCCTTCATTAAAGAATTCCATTTATATTTGCAAGAAGCAGTAAAATATTTATTTGAGATATATTGTAATTTTAGTCTTTTCATGAAACACATTGTTTGATCATCTGTTCATTCAAAATGACATGGAAAAATCTCCATCTGAATTTTAATAGTATTGAATCACCTAATTATAATACCTACCATTTTAACAAGGTACAATATATCATAAGCACATTGCTTAGTTCCTATGGTTTCTACCTGCATTATACTTTAGCAAATTTTTTCTATTGTTACATTTTTGGATTTCAAAACAATTTGCACAGCATAAATGACAATAAAGAAAATCTGCAACAAACACTGACAATTCTAACTGAGCATATGATCAAAAAATGTATAATTATTATTATAATACAAGAATTATATAGCGCCAACAGTTTGCTCAGTGCTTTACAATATAATGGGAGACATTACAGCAACAATACAGTTCAATACAAGAGGGATAGGAGGGCCCTGCTCCTTGGAGCTTACAATCTAGGAGGATATAATTATAATTAAAACAAAAGTGAACTTGTCCTTTAAAAATACCCCAGAAGTTGTTAAAAAGCAATATAAATATTCTAGTGCTCACTTTATTAAGTTCTTATTAGTGCCAAAAAAAATTAAAACACATACAGATAACGTGGTGCCAACATCAAATATAAAGATCTAGTATTATAACTGATGTAATATCAGAATATATGCTGAATCAGTAAGAAACCATTAACACACACACAGGTATTATTGCTGCTTGACAAAAAAGCAATCCACAATGGGTCACTATTCAGTGGGTATTTGACAGATGGAGAAAAGGTGATATGTTGCCTCCTCATACCTGTTTTAACCCTCAAAATGATGGCCCGCTGTGCATTGCAGGGAGGTTACGGCATAGCCCCATTCACTTAAATAGGCCACATTCAGTGGTGGTACCACCTGATGTGACATGCTGTTTAATTGTTGCCATGGCATGTAAAAAGCCCTGAGAGGCTGCATTTCTGTGTTTAGGTGGGTGGCTGGGGATGGTAAAACCATGGCTCAACCATGTATTTTTACTGCCCATTGGACACCTATGTGAATGAGCCATTACAATTTTTTAAATCAATAAAATAAAACAAAAATATATACACACACTTTAAAAATTTAAAATCAAATTTTATATATATATTATATATATATATATATATATATATATATATATATATATAATGACAGACTAGAGTTACATCCCTGTGGAAAGATACAGATAATAAGTGGCGTAGAGTGGGTTGTAAGCTCCCGGGGCAATGCAAGTAATTTGTGCCCCTAACCCATTAGCTTTTAGCACTCCTTGAGTCCCTTATACTAGTACAGTATTAAGTCCCATACATGTATCATATGTTAAGAAAATACTGATGTAATTAAAGTAAATAGTAGGTGAATGCACTGTTGGTGTTCACCATCATGCTCCCTTCTGACTATACTACCAACCTAACAGTCATTTGCTTAAGATACTGTGTGCTTCAGCCACCTTAAAACACTTGGGGAGCTAAAGTAATCCCTGATTCCAAACAAGCATGCAGCAAGTGAAGTCAGACCTCCTGCATGCTTGTCCCAGGTAGAAGAAGGCATTGCAGCCAGAAGTGTGACAGTCGGTCTGATAACACATCTAGGATCATCTATCTGTACTCCTCCGGCAGCACATCCAGGATCATCTCCAGGAGCTAAATAATTTACAGAGCCCAGTGTGGAGGACAGCTGCACAGCTGCTCAGGATCCAGCGGAGGTAGATTCCTTTCCAGGCTGCATCATCCGTTCCACCTTAAAGGGGACCTCTGGCTGAACATACCATACACATATATGCGTATTTAAAATGCGCATCTGGTGAGTGCGTATTTTTACTATATCCCTGGCACATCACCGAATATCTCATCAGCACATTGAATATGATTTATGATCACTTGAATGTAGATCTTAACTCAATGTCACAGATTTATGGACATTAATTTATTTCTTCACTTCCACAAGGACTATATGTTTATTTATTACTGAAGCATTTTGATGATATTATTACACTTATTTTTCACTGATTTTGAATTTGATTTCAGCACATTTTTTATGTGAGCACTTTGTACATCCCATGCTTATTTATAGGATCATTGGTTTTATAAGTGCTGCACTTCATTATTTTTCTATGTGTTTTGGAGGTTATTTGGTTGCCTTTTAGTGCATTAGCAGCTGTTTTAAGCGCTCACTGACTTCTATACGTTTATGTTTTTTTTATTGTTTTTTTCTCAAAATTGTTGTTTTTTTTTGTATAGCACAAAAAAATAAAAACGCACAGGCGATCAAATACTAATGAAAGAAAGCTCAATTCGTGTGAAAAAAAGGATGTAAATTTAATTTGGGTGCAGCGTTGCACGGCCGCGCAATTATCAGTTAAAGTAATGCAGCGCCGTAATGCAAAAAATAGCCTGGTCAAGAAGGGGGGTAAATCCTTAGGAGGGCAAGTGGTTAAAAAAGCATAAAAATAGAAAGCCACTCACATGTAGTAAGACAAGACATACAGCTTAAAAAAGTTCCCATCTGCAACCATCAGGGCAGTTGACCATGGCAATGGACTGGATTTTTCAATGTAAGCTTCCATTGTCAGCTTGCTCTATTTCTCAGTGCTATGAAGTCACGCCTCAGCCACACCCCTAGGCCTTTCATCATCTTGAAGTCATCAGGGGGCCAGCCTAGAGGCATGAATTTGGAAATAAAGAATAGTGTCTTTGTGGACACTGAAGATGGAAAAAGCATACACCTTTGCACTAGAGCTAGTAAGCCTTTTTTTTGACAGGCCACAATTTCTGAATGGTTGAGCAGAAAAATTGTAAATAATAAATAGTGTCTTTTGTGGATATTGAAGACTGAAACAGCTTTGCATCACAGCTTTGACAGGCCACAATTTCTGATTGATTGAGCAGGGAAATAGCCTGTAGCCGGGGGAGCATTGAAGCTGAATAAAGCATACAGCTTTGCACAATAACTAGAAACTCAGTTTTGACTGGTCACAATTTCTGAGGTATGGAGCAGAGAAATCACATTTGGAAATAAATAATACTGTGTTTTTGGACATTGAAGGTTGAAAAAAATACAGATTTACACTACAGCTAGTAAGCGTTTTTTGACATGCCACAATTTATGAGTGACTGAGCAGGCAATTTGCATCTGGAAAAATAGTGACTTTTTTGGCCACTGAAGATTAAAAAAGCATACAGCTTTGCACAAGAGTGAGTAACCATTTCTAACAAGCCACAATTTTCGAGTGACTGAGCAGACATAATACATCAGGAAATAAAAAGAATGTGCCTTTTTTGGACACTGAAATTTTAAAAAGCTTATAATTTTGCATCACAGTTATTAAGCCTGCATGGACTGATGACAGTTTGTGAGAGACTGGGCCGACACATTGCATGTGAATAAAAAACTTAAGATAAAAAAACATAAAAGATTAAGTCTTTATTTAAAACTAAGTTAAAGTATAACTATAGGCAAAACTTTTTTTTAAATTTTTGATCGAGCAAGGGTTGTAACCCCTGTCAAATTTTTTTCGCCATCCGTGTCCCATTGTGGAGATTTCCCTTTACTTCCTGTCTCAAAGTCAAACAGGAAGTGAGAAGAAATTCTTGCAACTTAAGGGAATTCCTTGAGCACCCCCAGTTCACCAGAACTTGTGTCCCCATTGAAAGATTTCCCCTCTATTACTTTTCTGGAGACAACCCAAAATTTGGGATTTTCTTTTACTTTGACTTTTAATGATAATGGTAAACAGCACAAATAGGGTGAATCTCCCTAATGGAAGTACAGACAGCAATAAAAACTGACGGGGGTTCTAATTCCTATTCACTCTAGCCAAAGTTATAAAAAAGTTTTGCCTTTAGTTATACTTTAGGGACCAAGACAAAAAAAAGCATACATCTTTGCATCACAATTTTGAAGCCTTGTCAAGGTCACAATTTATTAAGGAGAGAGTAAACAGATTCCACTTTGCAATAAAAAAGTGGGTTCCTTTTCACAGACTGAAGGACAAATGCACGACTCCTTAATTCTTTTTAGACTTATTTTTAGACTGTCCACTATTTCTGAAAGAGAAATCAAGCCGGTTGTGCCTTACAATTAATTGTATACTTTCCCAGATAGGAGATGGAAAAATGTAATTGATTGTCAATACAGCTTTAACACCATTTCTGGACAGGGCACTATTTCTGAGGGAGGCAGATTTCATTTAAAAAATAGACTATTGACAGAGACATAATATAAAAATATGTATACAGAGTTCCAGCAGATAATCTCATCCTTGTTAATAGGAGTTCAATTTGGAGGCAGAAAGTCAGCCTATTTCAGCCTGAAATTGCAAATACCCACATTTTTGGGCACACAAATTATAAAAATGCCTTTGAAAAAAAACAAATTTGGAGACAGAAAATTGTCTTTTTCAGTCAAAAAATACTGCATGAATTTTTTCAGAGATATTATATAACAATTTCACAAATTTGATTCACATTTAAACATCTTTTAAAGTAGAAGACAGTTTAAGACACAGGGATAAGTCTGATTGTAGCTAACAATACTCAATGAGAGTGTTATTTTTCCCCTACATGATATTCAAATGGTACTGATTTGCTGTGCAGAATTGCATCTTTTTTACAGGAGGTAATTGTAGAAGCAGAGAGTATGGAATACTGCAATCAGAAAATGTAACTACACTGTACATTTTCTGATAGACTGCATACAGATTGAAAAAATGGATGCATAGAATCTTACTACAAAAATGTAATATATTGCAGTTTACCAATCCTTTCATTTAGTGTCTGCATTAGTTTTCTTTTTAGGCTTTTTTCTATTATTTCACTTGGTGATGAGCTCAGTAACATGCTTTCTGTCTTAAGATGTTTGCATTCTGATTTTCCGATTAATTTCACCCAAACTCTGGCTGTGTAGGACCACCTGAACTGGCTGCAAATTCTTCTGGCCTGTTTCAGAAGTTTTGGCAACCCAGGGTGCTTATCCAGGTACTGCTGCACCACCAGGCTGAGGACATGTTTAAGTCAAGGCACATGTGTCAACTCTCTATATCAAAGGACAGACAGCAGGTTGAGACTGTTGTCACACACCACCTTTCCTGGTACAAGTTGACATGGGGTTAATCACTTCTGGGCCAGCTTCTTCAGAGATAACAGAACCTCTCCCCGAGTTTGGCTCCTGCTCCTAGTCATTACAACTGCAACACTGCATGGCATCTTTTAACCAGAGATGCTGCATAGCCTCTTGAGCTTGCAGGGGACTGGTGGTTTAGAGGATAACTCAGCAGAAGAGGGCATAGTGGAGGAGGAGATGGATGTGACTGCTTTGTCATCATGCCTAAATGCGCGAACACAGGGCTAAAATTGTTGTGCTTCATTCTGCATCATTCCTGGCTAGCAACAAGGTCCACATGACCACAGACACATGGTCCAGAGAAATAGAAATATTGCTTTCCACATGATGGTGGTGGGCAAGGATGGCGTTATGGGTGAAGAAATGGTGACCTGGAACCTGTCACTGCAGTATAGCACAGGCTGCAAATTCCCAAAAGGGAGCAAAATTCAATAGCTGGAATGGCAAGTGTTTTAATGCCAGAACTTTGACCAAGATAGCATTTAGCTACTGAGCATGGGGGATACTGGTGATTTACTTTTTTATACTCCAGAGAAAGTTGCCTGCTCAATGTTAGAACTGATGAGGAGCAGTTGGCAGCATCAGAGCAAGGTTGTACCCTATGCTTGCCCCTACTCAATGTGGCCCCATGCTGATCATCTTTCCCATTGCAGGAGTCATAGGGCAAACCAATACCACATCTTGACTGGCTGTCATCCCTATCACTGGTGGCTGCTAATGGAAAGTATTTTGTAGTGGAGTAGAGGTGGAAAGGGAGAAGATGGAAAAAGGAAGAGTGTGGCTCTTTTCCTGATGATGACTAGCATTTGGGTGCTGATCCCAATGAGCTACTTAGTGAGAGGTCAAGTGTGTCTTTATACATGTGGAACCCACATTGCCTATGGGAATGCTGCACTTGATATGCTGTGCTAAAAAAAGGTCCAAACAGCTGAGCTCTGGGGAGTAGACAGGCAAAAACAGAGCCCTGCACATGGGGAGCTCTTCGCAATGGTGAAATAGGATGGCTGCTCTTTCCACTCCTATGTGTGCTGCTCCTGAATGACAATCTGCCTCAATGTAATTGTGCCTCTCCCCCACTTTGCTTCTCCACTCTATCTGGTATCCAGGTATGATAGGAGCTGCTCTGCTATATGGCTCTTGGGTGCACTGTAAACTGTGGTGTCTTTGTGGACTAAAGTGCACCACAATAGTGTTGTGCTCCAATGAAAACAAAAGGAATATTTTGTAGCATCACCAGGAAATTTACATTGCAGTTACATGCAGCTCATAAAAAAAAAACAATGAAAGACCCTAACAAAATGAAAAAAACATTAAATAGAGCTTAAAGAAAAAAAAAAGGAAAGCTAAAAAAACTTTTTTTTTCTTTTTACCTAAAGGAAAAAAGAAAGGCATACTAACCGATTAAAGCAATAAAAAAAAACAAATCAACAAAAAAAAGGGGGCGGGGGGGTGTCGGACAGCAAAATCACAGCAACATAACTTGCCACTGACATACACAGGAAAAGAAGAAAATAAAAGTCCTAAAAAGGACTGTTGTGTCAATTAAAATCACAGTGAATGCAGATTGGCTTACAATTCACTCTCCCTAGTCAAACTGCAATTCAATGCAAAGTACCAATAGTACATAAATATATGGCACTGAATATAGATCTGTAATGTATATAGCATTGAGTACTGTACTGTATAAAGCACACAACAGTAGTAGCTCACTATCTACACTAACCCCCTTTCTCCCCTTAAAAGCAATGTCAGTTGTCCCTCACTCTCATTAAACTCTCAAACCAATGGGAAATCAGCCTGCCTTTTACAGTGTGTGGGATGCGACTTATACCCTGGTTACATCGCTGCGATTTAAAATTGTGCAATTTGTGTGCAATTTCAGCACGATTTCAGGTGTGACTTCTGAAGACTTTATTGCTACTTGTGTAGATTTTCAACAATGTCTTGCAATTTGCAGTGATATTTCCATTATATTCTTTGAATGTGAAATTGCAACAAAACTGCAGAAAAAGTTATGCAAGAACTACTTTAGAAATCGCGCTGCAGCAAATCGTACATGTTAAGACACTGACATTCATATTCATTAGACGCGATTTCAGGTGTGATTTCAATTCGAAAATCACTCCTGAAATCACACCTCGGTGACCTGGCACTTACTCTAAAACAAACTTTGGCCAAAGTCTTGCACCCGACCAGAGGTCATGTGCAAGACTTTGATCAGTGGTGGCTTTGGCAATGCATTATGGGACTTTCTGCAGGAACAATTCCCACCAAATGTCCCAAAAGTTAGAATTTTGGATTCATATCCAAGCAGCTAATATTATGTTCAGGCTAAACACTCAGCTCATCCCAAATTATGAAAACCACTAAACCACTAAACACCTCATCCACTAAACAACTCATCCTCTCACTCATCATATCACGACTCGATTACTGCAACTCCCTCCTCACTGGCCTCCCTCATCGCAAGCTATCCCCGCTTCAGTCGATCCTGAATACGGCAGCCAGACTCATCCACCTTACCAACAGCTCCGTTTCCGCCACCCCCCTCTGCCAATCCCTCCACTGGCTCCCGATTGCCCAACGGATTAAATTCAAAATGCTAACACTGACGTACAAAGCTATCCATAATATCGCCCCAAACTACATCACTGACCTAATATCCAAATACCACCCAAAACGCACTCTCCGCTCCTCACAAGACCTCCTTCTCTCTAGCTCCCTGATCTCCTCCTCACATGCCTGCCTCCAGGATTTCTCCAGGGCATCACACATCCTCTGGAACTCCCTACCCCAATCCATCAGACTATCACCTACTCTCCTCTCCTTTAGGTGCACCCTGAAAACCCACCTCTTCAGGGAAGCCTACCCCGCCCCCTGCTAACTGCCGATCTCCTCCTCTTTTCCCACCACTCCATCCCCCACAGCTTTTACTCCTGTACCACTATCCCCTCCCTCCTAGATTGTAAGCTCCAAGGAGCAGGGCCCTCAAACCCCTCGTGTATCACACTGTATTGTCATTGTACCGTCTCATGTATTGTCTCCCATTGTAATGTACAGCGCTAAGCGAACTATTGGCGCTATAGAAATACTGTATAATAATAATAATAATAATGAAAATACCTGCACATAAAAAAAAAATTCATAACACAAAATGCATAATTAGAGTTTACATTTTTTTTTTCAAAAATCTCAACATTAAAGCAGATCCAATTATACATGGCAAATCTTGTCTTTTTGTGTAAATTCAAGCTTGACCCTGCCCTTCCCACCTCCCAACCCATTCTATTACTTAGTGAGGCCATCCATTACATTAAATAATCAAATACATTTTCAAGGAACATATTCTCTGTTCTACAATGAGGCTGATTTGCTAAAGGAGTTGAAAATCGTCACTGAAAATAAAGTAATGGTTCACTTAAATTATCCAGACGTGAAAAGCAAAAATGTGTTCATTATTTTCTGTCTACACATTTAGATTAAATCACAGTGTTTTCATCATATGCTACTTTTGAATCATTAAAGTCTCAATCATGTCACCACACTACTGTGTGGCATTATTTTGCTGTGACTGTCATTCTTCAAGTGTGGTAAAAAACACCAGTCACTGCTCTAGTGTGAACAGACAACCACCCCCAACCTATACCTGGCCTTTGTAGCAAGGTGCACATGAAAAGGCAAGGCCATCACAAACAAACAAAGGATTTCCCAGTACACTTACCAGCCAGGCTGGTTGGTAAGTGTGCTGGGAAATCCTTAGTTTGTTTATGATGTGCATTGCCCTTCCATGGGCACCTTGCTGTAAAGGCCAGTTATAGGTTGGGGCGGTTGCCAGTTATTTGTACAGTTGGATGACTAGGTTGCAGGGATGCACTGCATGCCTTCTCTTCCCTTGTGCTCTTGCTGGGCGTCACGTGTGTCCCTGTGCCTTTAAGGAAGGGTGGGCTCCCTCTAGGCATACCTGCCCTTAATCTATCCATTCGTATATGTGTCCTACTATGGAGGCTCTGGAAATTTAGGGTTAGGACCGCAACATATACACAGGTCCCTTGGCATGGGCACTATGGCTTATGCATACATTTGCAAATGTGTGCAAACAAAACCCTCTGCTTTTAACATAAACGGTTGGATGGAGCCAATTTGGCAGGCTAGCTGGTAAATGTGCTGGGAAATACTTTGCTTGTTTGTCTAGTATGAACAGGCCCTGGGTTTTAATGGGTTTACCATTAGTTGGTCAGTGCCCAGATAGTTTTGTTTGCTTATGTTTTACAAACCCCTTCTGCATCCTTTCAAAAGTATATCCAGCAGCAGTACAAAATACAAAGCAAAAATGAATCCCAAACATTGAAAACTATCTAAATTGTAGCTTGAAAATAAAAGTCCATCTCAAAAACATTTCTGTGAACTGCATTTCATATCAAGGCATTTCTGTATCATACAGTCTGATTCTAATGTAGCACTAACAGTGAATTGTCCAAAACATTTTACTGGTTAAATGTATAAAAATTACAAACTTTCAAAAAAGTAGCTGAAGGCATTCCACATTCATGGACTAAATATAAAAAACTACAAATAGCATGGGTAGTGTAATTTAAGAAGGGTCACCAAGTGCACAGTAAAATTCAAAGTCACTTAGCGCTGGGCCTTAGATAGGTAGATATATAGCTAGATAGCTAGCTAACTAGAGATAGATAGATAGATAGATAGATAGATAGATAGATAGATAGATAGATAGATAGAGCTGCCTAGTGGCATGTTGTCACAAAACAGGTAGGGCTGATTACTAACCAAACAATGTATACTTGCATTTACAACATAACTTTACAATGAATATGTAAGTACCCAAATGTATTCCCTAACAACTGTGCGGATAAAAAGCTATGTGTAATTTTGTATGTTCTATATTTCTTTGCATTATGTTTGTACTTCAGAACTAGATATATTGAATACTCAGTTTGCAAGTACTGTATTTTTAAAAAATGATAAACATTAGTAAAACTAATTTTCATCTCATATCACAAACTGAAAGTGGCTAATGTGAAATTGAGAAGCTTTTATGCCACAAGCATGCATTTGTGGTTATTATAATATACCTGATGTTTATAACCATTTGTTATTCTATAAAACTGTCTATCTAAAAATAAACTGCAGGCACAGCTATTGTTATCATCACCTAGATTCCTGTACTTCTTACTCATGACATGACCTCATTCCCGATTAGACATGGGAGGTTCATTTCGTTCCGAATCAAAATTTGGATGCATTTTCCATTATTTGGCAATTCGGATATATCCGAATTCCAAATTACAATAGTAACAAAGTTAAACGAATCTGAAATAATGGACTGAAATTAGGCCAAAATTCAAATCGATTTGAATTCAAAAACACATTCGAAAACAAATTCAAATTTGAAAACCAATTCGAAAACCAATTTGAACTTGAAAACAGGAATAGAATAAAATAGAACAGAAAATAAAGAAATAGAAAATAAAAGAATAGAATAGAAAAGAAAGAGGAAAAAAGAACAGAATAAAAAATAAAATAATAGAACAGAATACAGTAGAAAATAATAGAACAAAATAAGATAGAAAATAAAGGAATAGAAAAGAATAGAATCCATTAGAATAGAATAGAAAAAGATTAGAATAGAAAATCAAATAATAGAATACAAAAGATTAGAATAGAAAATCAAAGAATAGAATAGAAAATAGTAGAATCAATTAGATTAGAACAGAAAATCAAAGAATAGAATGGAAAATAATAGAGTAAAACAGAGCAAAATAGAACATAAAATAAATTAATAGAATGGAACCAATTAGACTAGAATAGCATAGAATAGAAAAGATTAGAATAGAATAGAAAATCAAAGAATAGAATAGAAAAGATTACAATAGAGATTACAATAGAGAATCAAAAATAGAATAGAATAGTACTGAAAAACATATAGAGTAGAATAAAATACAAAGAATATAACTGCCTTCTGAAATTTGAATTTGAAATAGAATGAATTTGAACAGAATACATTAGAATAGGATAGAAAAGAATAGAATAGATTCGAAAAGGCTAAAATACTTAACAAAAAATTGTGAGCTGCGCTATGGTGACACTGTGAAAATTAGCTGAAATAGATTTTTCCAATATGGTCACGCAACTCTTCATATAGCCCATATACCATCAAAAACACATATGGATTGTGGATTATGGATTGTAACATTAGAATTATTATCAAATCCGTTAGAATTACTTTTGAATCCATTAGAATGATTTTCAAATCCTTTAACCTCCTCTCGCCCGCCATATAGTACAATGACGGGCGCAAGGCGGTTCTCTTGTTCTGGGAGTACGTCATATGACGTCCTCCCATTCTAACCGCGCATGCGTGGCTCAGGGAGCGTGCAGCGCGGCGATCGGCGGTTTGCTGTGTCCCTCGGACACAGTGGATCACTGATCAATGGAAAGAGCCGAAGATGTCGGCTCGGTCATGTGATCAGCTGTGTTCAATAACAGCTGATCACATGTAAACAGGGAAATGTTGGTTATCTACATTTCTCTCCCCACGAGCTGTCACGCTGACAGCTCGTGAGGAGAAGAGAGTTGGTAATCGGCATTCCTCGGAGGGGACATGTACACTGATGATCAGTGTGCCCTGATGATCTGTGTAGCCCCAGCAGTACCACCTGTCAGTGTCCATCAGTTCCAGCTGTCAGTGCACATCCATGTCGCCTGCCAGTGCCCATCAGTTCCACATCAGTGCCACATTTCAGTGCCTACCAGTGCACATCAATGCCACATATCAGTGCCCATCTGAACTGCCTTTCAGTGTCACCCATCAGTACCAGTTAGTGCCACCTATCAATGCCAGTTAGTGCCACCTATCAATGCCAGTTAGTGCCACCTATCAGTGCTGCCAATGAGGTCCACATATCAGTGCCAGTCAGTGCCGCCTATCAGTGTGCATCAGTGCCGCCTATCAATGCCAGTCAGTGCTGCCTATCAGTGTGCATCAGTGCCATCTATCAGTGCCCATCAGTGCTGCCTATCAGTGCCGTCTATCAGTGCCAGTCAGTGCTGCATTTCAGTGCCACCTATCAGTTCCATATATGAGTGCTGCCTTTCAGTGCCTATCAGTGATGCCTGTCAATGCCCATCAGTGCCATCTACCAGTGCCTCCTCATCAGTGCCCATCAGTGCCACCTATCAGTGTCCATCAGTGCAGTCTATCAGTGCCCATCACTACAGTCTCATTAGCGCACATCAGTGAAGGTGAAAAATCACTTATTTACAAAATTTTATAACAAAAACTAAGAAAAAACATTTTTTTAAAAATTTTCAGTGGTTTTTGGTTTGTTTAAGAAAAAATAAAAAACCCCGAGGTGATTAAATACCACCAAAATAAAGCTCTATCTGTCACAAAAAAATTATAAAAAATTCATATTCAAATTCATATTGTGCATGACCGCACAATTGTCATTCAAAGTGTGACAGCGCTGAAAGCAGGAAATTGACCTGGGCAGGAAGGAGGTATAAGTGCCCTGTAGGCTAGTGGTTAAAATGATTTTCGAATCCATTCAAAATTTCAAATTGGGTCGAATTTGAATAAATGAAACAATTTCTGAAAAACGAATTAAATGAATTTAACTAACAAAATGAAATTAGTTAAATAATGAATCTAAATGAAACGAGACAAAACAAATGTTTTCATTTTGCCCGTCTATTCCCAATGTAGGCCTTACATTAACAAATGTCATAGTGGGAATCATGCTTGTTTTAGTAAATGCAGAGTCATGTAACTATATATGCTGTATTAGCATTTTATTAGCCTGTAGTAGTGTAGCAGAATGCCCGTTTACTCACCCTGCTCAGATGTAGTTGAAGGCTCCTTGAACTCCCTTTCCAACTACTATGTGTGCATAGGTAGTAGTTGGAAAAATATAAATCCCTCAGGAACTAAGAGAAGCCTCACCTGAAGAGGCAAAGTTAGTTGGACAAGTGATCTTCAGACAAGTAGTTAGGCATGAGTCTAATAATGGGTAGCTATTTCGGAAGAACCAGGTACTGTCAGGGAACCCCTCTATGATTGCTACAAGAGTGCTCCATTTAAAGTGGGGTGGTCCTTTGTCTTTGGGCCTCAGTTCCTTCAGCTGTTACCTGTGTTACCAGACTTACCCTGAAGATACACTGTTTATGAGGATAATCACATGTTTTTTGAGCAGTTTTTATGAAGTAATGATTCTCAGCGTGACTCCTTGTTCTTATAGACTCTTATACAGGCTATGCTATACAGCCACATGTTGCCCTGACTGAGTCACAGAGACTTTGCTGTGAAGAGTCACTGTTTGGTAAGTTTTCATAATTGGACAATGCAGGATAGGCCTGTTATTTGCCATCTTGAACCTGTTCTTCATTATTCTGCAGTGTATGCATGTGTTTTGACATCCCAAACCTGTTTTGCATTATTGGTTCTAATTTTGTACCTGTTTAGTAAACTGCAAGTAACAGTTATACTCTGCATGTTCATTCAGCTGACTACCAGTTCTACTTCCCTTCCGCCCAGGGGCGGACTGACCATTTGGAAACTTGGGCACTGCCTGAGGGCCCGGGGTCAGTTGAGGGCCCTATGAGATGCCCCTGGTACCTTTTTCGTAGGCTTTTTTGATTTTGGGCAAGGGCACAGGGGCCCCATGATCCCCTATTGCCCGGGGGCCCCGTGAGTTGTCAGTCCGCCCCTGCTTCCGCCCTATAGCAGAAATACTGCTGCAGGGTGGCAGGGGTGCGCAAAATCAAGTATTTATACCTGTGCCGCCCTTCGCAGCCTCAGCTGTCAATCACCGGGTCACGGTGATCGCCGAATATCTCCGACGGGGGATAGACCTGTGTATAAATAACACAGATCTCTCACCTGTAAGCTCCTGCACACTGATATTTATGGCTCTGCATAGCAGAGCCATACAAAGCAGTGTGCTTGCAGTGAAACACACACAGCCCATGTAGTAAAACAGCACATCGTTAACCCTTTGATCATCCCATATGTTAACCCCTTCCTGTCCAGTGCCATTAGTACAGTGTCAGTGCTTTTTTTCCAGCACTGATCACTGTATTGGTGTCACTGGGGATGTCAGTGAAACCAAGTCAGTTCCCCCCAGTGTCAGAATGCCCACTGCAGTCCTGCAGTCCTGCTATAAGTCGCTGATCGCCAGCATTACTAGTAAAAAAACCCCAAAAAACTAAAGCTATAACTTTCACATAAAATAATTAATTTACACGTATTGGGATTTTTTTTAGCAAAGAAATGTAGCAGAATACATTTTGGCCTCAATTTATGATGAAATTTGATTTTTAAATTTTTTTACTGGACATGTTTAAAAGTAAAAAGTCAAAAATATTGTTTTTTTCTCAAAATTCTTTTTTTTGTTCATAGTGCAAAAATAAAAAATGCACAGGGGATAAAATACCACCGAAAGAAAACTCTATTTGTGGGGGGAAAAAAGGAAGTAAATTTCATTTGGGTGCAGCATTGCATGACCACGCAATTGTCAGGTAAAGTAACACGAAAAAAAATGGCCTGGTCAGGAAGGGGGGTAAATCCTCAGGAGGGCAAGTGGTTAAAAAAATGACTCTAGTACTAGTTTCATTAGAAATGAAAAGGTTGTAGCTGCAAATTATATACCAAAAACCCTAAGCAGAGTTTCCAGTCTAAAAGTGTCTAGAAGAGCTGAGATCTGATGAACAGTAGAAGCAATTGGGATCTTGGTGTCTGTGGAATTGCTAGTCGCAGCTTTGCTTTCCCTCAGTTTCATCTGTAAGCAAATACTGTATATTGCCTTCAGAGCTTCTAGTCATTCTTATCAGTAATGTAAAAGTAATCCTGCATGCCTAACACAATCCTGGGAGCCAATAATGTATGACTTCAATGCGAATGTTCTGAAAGATGAAATGCAGTCAAGAGAAGAGAGCATAGGAATACCCTTTTAAGTGCTTCTGCTTTTCATTGTGCAATCAATATGTTAAGGCTGTGTTCGGTACAATGTGTATTTGATTTACTGGTGTTGCTGCTGCTCAAGGTTGAGCATTTGACTAAGCTGTCTTGTAGGGATGCCAGGGTAACAGAACTAACTTCAGAGCAATATCATTTCTTTAATAGGGAAAACAGTTTATGTATACTGTATGTGACACTGGCCAGTGGCCCTGGCACCTGCCCTCTCTAGCTATGGCACCAGTGTATCCTCACCAGATGGGATGTCTACTTTCCTGCACATGCATGGTGGATGTCCCCCCTCTTTGTTTTTTCCTACCCCATAGGTCTCTGCATAATTTGCCAGCACCCCACATATCTTCCATATTTACAATCAGGTGCACCAGGTTAACACCAATTTAGCACCCCTCAGTTACCATATACAGTAAATACTCTGGATCATAGAAGGGATATTTCTTTGCTGTAACATCCTTGGATGGCATGATCTGAGCAACCTTTCCTTCTGATACTTGTACATGAAGATATGTGATTGCCTTTCCTTAGGATTATACACTGCTCAAAAAAATTAAAGGGACACTTTGAAAACACCTCAGATCTCAATGGCAAAAAATATCATGCTGGATATCTATACTGATATGGAGTGGGTAATGTGTTAGAAGTGTAAGGATGCCCCATTGTTTGATGGAAATGAAAATTATCAACCTAAAGAGGACTGAATTTGAAGAGAAACTCCAAAAATCAATGTAAAAAAATTATGCAGCAGGCTAGTCCATTTTGCTGAAATTTCATTGCAGCAACTCAAAATGGTAGTTTGTATGGCCCCCACGTGCTTGTATGCATGCCTGATAACATCAGGGCATGCTTCTAATGAGACCATGGATGGTGTCCTGGGGTATTTCCTCCCAGATCTGAACCAGGACATCACTAAGCTCCTGGACAGTCTGAGGTGCAACCTGGCGGTGTCAGATGGACCGAAAAATTATATCCCAGAGGTGTTTTATTGTATTTAGGTCAGGCGAGCATGGGGGCCATTCAATTGTATCTATTCCTTAATTCCCCAGGAACTGCCTGCATACTCTCGCCACATGAGACCGGGCATTGTCGTGCACCAGGAGGAACCAAGGACCCACTGCACCAGTGTAGGGTCTGACAATGGGTCCAAAGATTTCATCCCGATACCTAATGGCAGACAGGGTGCCATTGTCTAGCCTGTAGAGGTCTGTGATATGCCTCCCCAGACCATCACTGACCCACCACCAAAATGGTCATGCTGAATAATGTTACAGGCAGCATAATGTTCTCCACAGCTTCTCTAGACCCTTTTTACATTTGTCACATGTGCTCAGGGTGAACCTGCTCTCATCTGTGAAAAGCACAGGGCGCAAGTGGAGACCTGCCAATTCTGGTGTTCAATGGCAAATGCCAGTCGAGCTCTATGGTGCCAGGCAGTAAGCACAGGGCCCACTAGAGGATGTCAGGCTCTCAGGTCACCCTCATTAAGTCTGTTTCTGATTGTTTGGTCAGAGACATTCACAATAGTGGCCTGCTGAAGGTAATTATGTAGGGCCCTGTACAGCTCTCCCAGAGTAACTTCCTGTCTCCTGGAATCTCTTCCATGCTCTTGAGACTGTGCTGGGAGACACAGCAAACCTCCTGGCAATGGCACGTATTGATGTGCCATTCCGAAGGAGTTGGACTGCCTGTGCAACCTCTGTAGGGTCTAGGTATCTCCTCATGCTACCAGTAGTGACACTGACCCTATCCAAATGCAAAACTAGTGAAAAACAGTCAAAAAAGATGAGTAGGGAAACAAATGTCAGTGGCCCATCTAGTGCCCATGTTGTTAATTTCATTAACACCAAAGCAGCTGAAACTGATTAACAACCCCCTCTGCTACATAACTGACCAGATCAATATCCCAGGAGTTTAATTGACTTGATTGTATAGTTTGGTTAAAAAGTGTTCCTTTAATTTTTTTTGAGCAGTGTGTATAATTGGCTCCTTTTGAGTTCTCTCTTTTTTTTCTTTACATCTGGACTTTTTTGTCAACTGTCTTTTTTAGAGAAATAATGTCAAGTCTACTCTACCTATATCTCTGCCTGTATGGGACTTATTTAGGAGAGAGGCTGATTTTGAGAGTTATGATCCTTTTGTAATATTAATATCAGGACTATGTATTGTTATTTTTTTATTGTTGACATTTACTGGGGGGTTCTGCCAATCATGTTGTAGTGTGCTTGATGTAGCTATTGTATACAGAGTTAATTGATTTTTTTGTACTCCTTCAAAAAATTACTTTTTTTTCATTTAGAATTGTGCCTATAGATTTGTGATGGAGAGGATTATAGCAGCTAGCATATACTTACGTTCACATGGGTATTGTAAGTTAATTGTGATGTCCACTTGTATTCATTGATGTGTGGATTATAGAACATTGATTTTTAGTATATTATGTTGTTTGTTTTTCAGTGTGAACAAATTCTCTTCTCCCCGAGAAAGAAATTTTGGAATGTATCAGAACCAATACACAACAACCATTACCTTATATTAACACTATCAAGTTTTTTTTTAACTTATGCATGTCCTATCGGTTTTAAATACTTTTTGAAAAAATATTTTAAATGTGTAAATATTTTGAATGCCTGAAAAGTTCTGTCCAGACATGTTTATTGTTGTAGTTTACCAAGGGATGTTGGCTTTAATCTTTTTTGTAAAATAAATACGATCCTCTGCATAAGGAGGAATTGTGATGAAATGGAGGATTATTTAAACCTACTTATTTATACTTAAAAAAAGATTCTTGGAAAAAGGTTATGAGGAGGAGGATCTTGATCACACAATAGGCACAATAGGAGTAGTGGGATCTCTAGATAGATCCACTTTACTTAATGTTAAAATAACATTCAGGACAAAAGTGAAAAAAATCTGCCTGTTTATCAGTAACATTTCATCTCAACAGAGACAAATTAAATAAATTATGAAGAGACATTGGGGAATTCTTTTAAAAGACCCCAGCCTGCAAGACATTTTGCCAAAAAATCAGGAAGTTATATTTAGTAGAGCTCCAAAATTGAGAGATAGTTTAGCCCCTAATATAATAAACTCTCCCAAACAAGTCCATTTGTTTCCACATTTAAAAGGGTTTCATCCTTGTGTTATGTGCAAGGTAGATGGTGCTAAGAAAAATAAGTTTACCAGTTTCCCTTCCTATAGTACTGGGAAGAAACACCACCTGCTTTTTAACAGGCAACACTAAATTTGTTGTTTACCTTCTCCAATGTCCATGCAGTAAACAATATATCAGTAGGGCTATACAGAGATTAAGAGATAGACTTAGGGAACATGTCTATAACATCAAACATGGTTTTAGAACACACTTCCATACGTGTTACCAGATAAATCCGAAACATTTAAAGTTTTGTGCTATAGACACCATTTCTCCACATTGGAAAGGGTCTAACAAAACGAGGCAGGTGTATAGAGACCAATTGGATATATGGAATGGGGACTAGTATACCCTTGGGTCTCAATATAGACATTGATATAAACTGTTTCATAGATACAAATGATATAACAGATTCATCCGAATTATTAGTGTTTAATATTTTCACTCTGCAGCTTATTTATCTATTTTTAATGGTTTTTACTATACTGCTCAAAAAAAATAAATAAAGGAACACTTTTTAATCAGAGTATAGCATGAAGTCAATTAAACTCCTGGGATATTGATCTGGTCGGTTATGTAGCAGAGGGAGTTGTTAATCAGTTGCAGCTGCTCTGATGTTAATAAAATTAACAACAGGTTCAGTACACTAGATGGGCAACAATGAGATGATCCCCAAAACAGGAATGGTTTTACAGGTGGAAGCCACTGATATTTATTTCTCTACTCATCTTTTCTTACTGTTTTTCACTAGTTTTGCATTTAGATAGGGTCAGTGTCACTACTGGTAGCATGAGGCGATACCTGGACCCTACAGAGGTTGCACAGGCAGTCCAACTCATCCAGGATGGCACATCAATACGTGCCTTTGTCAGAAGGTTTGCTGTGTCTCCCAGCACAGTCTCAAGAGCATGGAGGAAATTCCAGGAGACAGGCAGTTACTCTAAGAGATCTAGACAGGGCTGTAGAAGGTCCTTAACCCATCAGCAGGGTCCAGTATCTGCTCCTTTGTGCAAGGAGGAACAGGATGAGCACTGTCAAAGTATCACAAGTTAGCCTACAGTTTCTTGTTTGTGTATTCTTACCTCCTTACTGCAGTGCTGTTCCTGATTACTTTCACATGTGTGGTTTGTCTGTTCTAACCTATGGGTATCATCTGCTATTCTCTGGGTTTTATTTCCTTCTCTTCCATCACTTCCTGGCCTACCTCCTAGTTTGCTTGTCTAAGTAAGGCATGCTCAGTCTAGCCCACCTTGCCTGAGCAACTTCTTAGTTCTCTGAGCTACAGTCTGTTGCTACTCCTGTATCTTGTATCTGAATATACGTGTACCGACTCCGGCTTCATCCACTGACTGTGCTTGATTTCTACCTGTCCTGACCTCAGCCTGTCTATCACTTTTCCTGTTGTCTCCTGCCATTACACTCTGCACACGTGAGTGGTCTCCGCATCCTCAGCTGGGTGTACCTGGGGGCCGCGACCTGGTTCTAGCTTGCTGCAAGACCATCCCCACCATCAGGGGCTCTGGAGAAGAAGCAGGCTGGGGCTTAGACTCCGCACCCTGGGAAACCCTGAGTTGACAATCTAAAAGGGCTCATTACCACAGGTGCGTGACACATAGCCCTAAAAAAATGACCTCCAGCAGGCCACTGGTGTGAATTTCTCTGACCAAACCATAGAGCTTGACTGGCATTTGCCATTGAACACCAGATTTGGCAGGTCCACCACTGGCGCTCTGTGCTTTTCACAGATGAGAGCAGGTTCACCCTGAGCACGTGTGACAAATGTAAAAAGGATCTAGAGAAGCCGTGGAGAACATTATGCTGCCTGTAACATAGTTCAGCATGACCTCTTTGGTGGCGGGTCAGTGATGGTCTGGGGAGTCATATTCATGGAGGGATTCCCAGACCTCTACAGGCTAGACAATGGCACCCTGACTGCCATTAGGTATCGGGATGAAATCTTTGGACCCATTGTCAGACCCTACACTGGTGCAGTGGGTCCTTGGTTCCTCCTGGTGCATGACAATGCCCGGTCTCATATAGCAAGAGTTTGCAGGCAGTTCCTGGAAGATGAAGGAATTGACACCATTGAATAGCCCCCACGCTCACCTGACCTACATACAATAGAATACTTCTGGGATATCATGTTTCGGTCCATCCGACACCTCCAGGTTGCACCTCCGACTGTCAGCTCAGTGATGCCCTGGTCCAGATATGGGAGGAAATACACCAGGACATCATCCATCGTCTTATTAGGAGCATGCTCCGACATTGTCAGGAATGCATACAAGCACGTGGGGGTCATACAAACTACTGACTACCATTTTGAGTTGCTGCAATGAACTTTCAGCAAAATGGACTAGCCTGCTGCATCATTTTTTCACTTTGATTTTTGGGGTGTCCTTGACTTCAGTCCTCTCTAGGTTTATCATTTTCATTTCCATCAAACGATGGGCCCTCTTTATGTTCCTAACACATTACCAAGTCCATATCAGTATAGATATCCAGCATGATATTTTTCCCCATTGAGATCTGGTGTTTTCAAAGTGTTCCTTTAATTTTTTTGAGCAGTGTATTTTCCAGTACATCTTAGAAAATAAATGTGCATATTTGCAAAAATGTTTATTGTTTTTCTATTATGGGCAGGAAATCAATGTTATGATAGGATTTATAATTGCATTTTTCTTTTTATGTTTTTGACATTATGAATATTTTGATATTTAGTGTAGTGTATTGGGACTTTATATTAGCCTGAGCAATGTAGTCTTTAAAATGCATTTGCCATCTTTTATTTTAGACTACTAGAAAAAGGCAGAAGGTAATAGTATTTGGTACAACTATTATCAATGTAATTTTTTATTGCAGAAGATTTTTAATATGATAGTAAATTCAATTGTATTAGGTTGTTAGACTAGTCGGAATATATTAATCCTTTATATACAATTGTTTATTTTTTATTTAGTTAAACATAATGTAAACTACAAGAAAATGGCAGCTGTCTGTTTTGAGTAATGACCGTTAGTCACCCATAATTGATATTACTGATATAGTGGAATGATTATTTATTTATTTAATCTAAAAATTTAGATTAAGGGTAGATATATATGTCCAAGTTTTTCATGATTATGATGACGTCATGCCACCTCATGGACTCGCATGTGGCAGCCATCTTATTCAACCATACCTATGCTGTCCATATGTTAAAGAGAGCACCTTAGATGCCATTACCAGAGAGCTGTTATCCTTGAAGGGTCCATTCCATCCAGATGGAGGCTATGTTCCATGTCTTAAGGAATACACACTGTAATGGAAGCAGCCATACCCTCTGGTTAGTGCTGTGTGATTGGTAGTGGTTCACAAGGTGGATTAGCATATCACTGAACCAGCATTTACTTGGATGTCCAAGGTAAAGTGGTTTACACTATGGTTACATATTATAATTAATATTTTTTTTCTGTTTGCTGATTCACACATTGATTCATACTTTGAGGGCTTATTGCACTATTTATGATATTTAAAGAGACAGTGATCAAAATTGTGGTATTATTTCTATTTAAAGGGATAGTCATTGAGTTTTTAGTTTATATTGCACATGATGTTTATTTGTTAAATGCATATGCATATTGGATCATCCATATGGACCTATGAATGTTTACACATAATGTGATTTTTCACCTAACATTTTTTTCACTGTATTAGACAACTGCACTGTTTTTATTTATGCATTATAAGGTTTTGTCTATTGACCTTTTGTGCTAACTGCTTTGCTCTTTGAAACCAAGCGCTGATCTTTAAGATTATTTTTGGCCTAATTTTTTGGGGGGTGAAACTACTCCCAGATATGATTTGGGATAATACTGGAAGTATTTATTTGACTGCCGCTGCAGCCTGGGATTATGCCTATGCCTAGAAACAGAGTCAGGAGGATACCATGTACGTTGTCACCACTGATATCACCACTCAGGCAAGGAGGCAGAAAGTCGAGATACAGGGCTAAATGTAGCAGGGAGCTTGTACACAGGGCTCAGCACTGTGAGAGCTTCAGAGGGATGGGACTGCTTCTATGAGCATAGTGCTGCAGAGTAGAGTGTGCGAGGAGCCCAGAGCAGTATGGGCAGAGTCTACTGTGAGAGGTCCTGGTACTGCCGTGGTGAGGATTATGTAGCAGGGTTAGGGCTGCTGCTTTAGTTTTGCAAAGCAGGGTGAGTAAGTAGAAGATCCCAAATAAGGTACAGGCTTGACAGGGAGGCCAGAGGCCTTGAGGGCTGCTTTTTGCCTGACTCCACCCAGTCACCAGTATTGCAAAGACCTTCATCTTGTTGGAGGTATTCCATCCTACCTGAAATCAATCCTGTTTGTAGGATTGTCTGATGAGAAACTATCTTCTCCTAGACCAGTGTTTCTCAACTCCAGTCCTCATGGACCCCCAACAGGTCATGTTTTCAGGATTTCCCTCAGATGAAACAGCTGTGGTAATTACTAAGGCAGTGAAACTGATCAAATCACCTGTGCAAAATAATGGAAATCCTGAAAACATGACCTGTTGGGGGTCCATGAGGACTGGAGTTGAGAAACACTGTCCTAGACGGACATCGTCAGAATTACTGTATGGTGAGATGAGCATCTATTGTTCTTTAGTTGTCATTTTCTGAACCTGTGCTGCCAAAAAAGGAGTTCTGATAAGAGTGGGCTGTGTGCTCAATGTACTCTGTCAATTATAATACTCTTTGAATTATATATACAGTTGCAAGAAAAAGTATGTGAACCCCTTGGGATTACGTGGAGTTTTGCATGAATTGGGCATAAAATGTGCTCTGAACGTCATCTAAGTCACAACAATAGAAGAACACAGTCTGCTGAACATAATACTACACAAACATTAGATGTTGCCGTGGTTTAATTGCACATAACATGTAAACATTCACAGTGCAGGGAGGAAAAAGTATGTGAGGCCTTAGCTTAATGACTTCTCCCAGAGCTAATTGGAGCCAGGAGAACCTTGACTCCAATCAGTGTGATGATATTAGATGTGTTGCTGACAGCTGTCCTGCCCTTAAAAAACACACACCTGTTTTGGGTTTACTGGTTTCAAGAAGCACTGTCTGATGTGAACTATGCCTCACAGAAAAGAGCTCTCAGAAGACCTACGATCAAGAATTGTTGACTTGCATGAAGCTGGAAAGGTTTACAAAAGTATCTCCAAAAGCCTTGATGTTCATGTGTCCATGGTAAGACAGACTGTCTACAAATGGAGAAAGTTTAGCACTGTTGCTACTCTCCCTCCCTAGGCATGGTCATCCTGTAAAAATTACTGCAAGAGCACAGCCCAGAATGCTGCATGAGGTAAAGAAGAATCCCAGAGTGTCAGCTAAAGACCTACAGAAATCTCTGGCACATGCTAACATTTTTGTTGACACATCTACAATAAGGAAAACATTAAACAAGAATGGAGTACATGGGAGGACACCACGGAGGAAGCCATTGCTGTCCAAAAAGAATATTGCAACACGTTTTAAGTTTGCAAAAGAGCACCTGGATGTTCCAAAGCACTACTGGCAAAGTATACTGTGGACAGATGAAACCAAGATTGAGTTGTTTGGGAAGAACACACAACACTATGTGTGGAGAAAAAAAGGCACAGCACACCAACATCAAAACCTCATCCCCACTGTAAAACATGGCGGAGGGAGCATCATGGTTTGGGGCTGCTTTGCTGCCTCAGGGCCTGGACGGATTGTTGTCATTGATGGGAAATTGAATTCCAGAGTTTATCAAGACATTTTGCAAGAAAACGTACGACCATCTGTCCGCCAACTGAAGTTCCGCAGAGGATGGGTGATGCAACAGGACAATGATCCAAAGCATACAAGTAATTCAACAAAACAATGGCTGCAACAGCACAGAATACGCCTTCTGGAGTGGCCCAGTCAGAGTCCTGACCTCAACCCAATTGAAATGCTGTGGCATGACCTTAAGAGAGCGATTCACACCCGACACCCCAAGAATATTGCTACACTGAAACAGTTTTGTGAAGAGGAGTGGTCCAAAATTACTCCAGATCGTTCTGCAGGTCTGATCTGCAACTACAGGAAACGTTTGGTTGAGGTTATTGCTGCCAAAAGAGGGTCAACCAGTTATTAAGTCCAAAGGTTCACATACTTTTTCCTCCCTGCACTGTGAATGTTTACATGTTATGTGCAATTAAACCATGGCAACATATAATGTTTGTGTAGTATTATGTTCAGCAGACTGTGTTCTTCTATTGTTGTGACTTAGATAACGTTCAGAGCACATTTTATGCCCAATTCATGCAAAACTCCACGTAATCCCAAGGGGTTCACATACTTTTTCTTGCAACTGTACTCTCGCTTGAGAAATTGAGTGCTCCACCGAGAGATAAAGGACTCCAAAGCTAACAGGACTGTTACTAGATTTTCTACTGGCCAGTGGCAGATAGGACCGTTTCCTATAAATCCAGTTATCAATTGTGCTGTGACCTGTCCATGTTTGATTTTTTGCTGACTTTGCACTTGTTACATTTGGCTAAATTAATATTTCTTTTCAGGACTTATTCTTCTCTCAACAAAGCTCATTCCACTGCTCATGGCATTATGGTGGCAGAAGGACCCATCTATCAAGTGGCTTCTCCAGGGGTAGTAATAAATAAATATATTTTTTTTCAACCAACTGTTTTTTGCAACCAGCTCTTGAGTTGTTTCCTGGAATTTAGCATTAAAGAAACTGCGGCTAGTAAAGCATCAAATGAAGACATAGAAATCAGCAATATATGCTGTAAGTGCCATCTGCTCTAATTTGACTCAGTCCCATATTAATTTTTTAAAAGTATATTTTTAGCTCCCTTTAACAACTGAAATGTATAATTGGGATACCTCAATTTTTTAGCAGTGTTGCAACTATAGCATGTGCTGAGAAAAGCTATTTAGTAGTTAGAAATGCTTACGGAAAAATGGCACTTGCTGGGACCTAAAAGGTCAGGACTTCAGCTATTTTAAAATTCTGCCAGTACTTGAGGTTAGCAACGTTCAGAACATAAGGGTTAAGTATATTTTATTGCAAACTGTTCATCTGCCTGGGGCAAGGCCCAATACATATCAGTTGTCCAGTGTGAGGATTATTGAATGTAGCTGACCACAGGGGAGAAAAAGCACAATTATATTTTTCAACAGAAAGTTAGAATGATAACGAGTACAGTGCATCAGTCCAAAGATACTAAGGTAAAATTCCCAGTCATTGCAAATATTGTTTTTGTCTGGTTGTATTCTTTTATTTGCTATGTTGCTTCATGTGAAGCAAAACGCTCCCTTTTCTAATGTTATATGGAAAAATATTTGCAATTTGCATACAAAAGGAATTTCCCAAATGTTTAGTACTTTTCCTTTAGTGGTTCACTCTCTTGATTTATAAATTCACAACTTCTTAAATAATTAATGCTCTCAAATTTTGTGTATAATAATAATCTAAAACAGAAATGCACAGAAAAATAAAACCTAAATCAAGAGTGAGATGGAGTATTTAGCAGGATAAAATATAAACAAAAGCTTTATGAACTTTTCTAAAGCATGATGAAATGTGATGCTCCCAATAAACTTAAATGACAGGAAAACTCATCTTGTGGTGACTTATGGGCATTCCCCACAATGCAGCCGGATGCTTGACACCAGACTGTTTTGTATATCTTTATGGAATCAAGGAGAATGCGTATATAGTTTTCTGTATCATGCCATTGTTCTTTCCATTAATCTAACCTGCTGTTCACAGAGCTCAATAGCTCAATTTGAAATTTACACATTTACACACAGTAAATACGTCAGAACAGTAACTCCTTCCCTGCTCTCCTCCATCCCCCAACACAGCTGCAACTAAGATTTCAATGAAAAACAGCATGCCTACCAGGAGATGTGTAAAAAACACATATTAATTGAGGAATCCTTTTGTCATGTATTTATTTATACACCAAGATTACTGATATATTCCAAGGCATATATTAGCAAGTGCTCGATAGTGAAGACCAATAGCTTAATTTTTAAATAATTAGCAAGGTTGTCGCCAGAAGCTATTGGTCAGCACATGAGACTTTGACATTTGCTGTGTAGCTAGCTAGCATCACTCCCACCTTGCTTAATTTACTGCTCAAGAGAACATTCTACTTTTAGCTACGAGGGAGCATGGTGATACTCCCTCGGTTGCCAATAGGCTACTGGGATTGAAGGTCCAGTGCCTACTTAACTAATACTATAAGGCTCCACAAGATAGTGGTAAGAATGGTAAGGCTCCCAACTTCTTGACCCATATCGATCCCCCACTGCTGCCATTTCCTCCATTAACACTGAAACAGTGACCCATTCGAAAAAAAATGCCACCTTTCAATGCTTTTTTCAAATTTTGTACTCCACTAAATCATTGATTGCTGCATCGGGAAATCAAAACAGGCATAAACTCTATATTTTGTTTTTAATTCAACATGAAAGGATATTAAAAAGGTTAAAGCTTAATTATTACTCAAATGGTAATATAGCAGAAAAATTCTTAGTGGTTCAGATAAAGGAATGCACCATTATATCTAAGATTCCATTCTTGATCCATCATCACTAAAAACCACAAAGAGTATGAAAGGAAATAGCAGATTTAGTATTTTAGTAGTGACTATTACAATTCATTATACAGTATAACCTGAGAGAAGATCTGTCACTATCACAACCAAATACAGTGGCAAGAACAAACTTTTTGGAGAATGTCCATTTACTTCATCTTACTGAATCTCAGCTTCATACTCTAAATGCCTCCTTCTTAAATGAGGAGATTAATCTATTGCTGCTTTACCTAATTATAAATTACCAGTATTTGTAGCTGCTGATTTTGAAATTTTGGGGGGGAGATTGAAGCACCGCTTTACCATCTAATCTATACCAGACCAGTACCCTGTCCAGGATACAGCTCCGGTATGGATTTTATATATTATTAACCTCCTTGGAGGTATTCCCGAATGTAGCTTGGGGTAAATTTTCAGCACCACAAGCGGTAACCCCGAGCTACACTCAGGCATACCTTGCAGCGTTGCTCCGGGATCTCTTCTGCACTTACCTTGTCCTGCGCTCCCGCGATGTTCCCCCTGCAGTGTCCCCGGCAATATCCTCCGGCCGATGCTGGCATCTGTCTTCCAGGTTCCGTTCCCTGCGGCGTCAGGACGTACGGGGATGGAACTGGCGGGAAATTTGAAAATTTTTAAATTTTAAAAGTGACATTCACTAAATTCACTAAAATCACATAGTAAAACATTACTGTATCAACCCATTTTACATACATTTTGTCCCTAGTGCTTTGTCCTGCGCCCTGCCTGCATTTTTACTGTTCTTTCTGCCTGGAAACTGAGAAACGTCCATGGCGTCCAAAAAGTGTCCCTTTAGGTCAAAAGCGGTTGTAGACCAGCTAGAGAACAGCGATAGTAAATTAGAACTACTTGCAGAATTGAGTGATAATGATTTGTGGGGAAATTCGTCATCAGACACTGAAAACGATTTTGCGACTTTGCTCAGTGATGTGCGAACTTGGCGGTATATTTCAAATTTCAGTGTTTTTGGTTTGATTATATTATTGAATTAAATTTTTTATTATTATTATTATATTATTATTTTTTATGATTATTATTAAATTATAATTTACGATTTTGTGTTTCAAGTTTTATCCTACCCAGGATGTTTACTAGACTCTTGTTCGGACAGATTTCAGTGAGTTATTCCTACAAATTGCAGGCCTACAATAAAAAAAATGACATATTTAAATGCAAATAAAATGTACCGCTTTTAGCACAGAAATATGGACATAATCAGACCGCTGGGAGGCTACTATACAGGATTTATAAAGGGAGACAATACAATTCAAAACAAGAGGGATAGGAGGGTCCTGCTCCTGGGAGCTTACATATATAATAGGAAGGGGCTGGTGGAGCAAAAGGTAATAACTGGGGGATAAACTGATGGGAAAACTAGAAGATTCGGTTATTAGCTGAAGGCAGGATAGGCTTCCCTGAAGAGATAGGTTTTCAGGGCATATCTAAAAGTGGACAGAGTAGGAGATAGTCGGACAGATTGGGGTAGAGAGTTCCAAAGGATGGGAGAGGCTCTGGAGAAGTCTTGGAGACAAGGGAGCTAGAGAGCAGGAGGGCTTGGGAGGAACAGAGAGGATGGTTTGGGTGATATTTGGAGACAAGATTGATGATGTAGTTTGGGGCAGAGTTGAAAATGGCTTTATATCTTATTGTTAACATATACTGTATATACAGTATACAGTGTGTGTGTGTGTGTGTGTGTGTGTGTGTGTGTGTGTGTGTATTTCAACTGTGTATTTACTGTATCTGTTTACCTAGAAATTTGGTTTAAACTAAATTTTTAAATACTTTTCTTCTTTGCCATTTTTACATCTAATGCGTTCCACTATCAGACAATTATCTAAAAGAAAATAATGTTTTTAATTTTTTAAAGATTTTATATATATATTTTTATAATGTTATTTACAAATATTTACAAAGGGAATGCAATGGAAATCAGAGATGAGCCATGATTCTGAAAGCAAAAAAGCATATTTTATACCCAGCAGGCTGTCAAATATAATATCGTATGAGATCGAGATATATGCTTTCCAATCACAAGATTCTAAAAAGATCTGTGAACTGCAACCAGCAAAGTCATACATCTATTAGACCGTTTATTTTTCCTTTTATTTTTTCTTGTTTATTTGTCCTTTTTGAAAAAATGCACTTGGAAAAAGCGTGTTATGTGGTCTATTACAAAAATGGCCATACTGAAGGGACCAATAAAAAGTCTAGCAGTCAGTAAAATAAGTGGCCTAGAAGTTTTCTTAAAGGGAAGATATTTTGAGGTATTTTTGTAATTTACATATAATTGCATATTAACCGCTTCCCGTCTGCCCTATAGCAGAAGTACTGCTACAGGGTGGCACAGGTGCGCAAAATCATGTGTATATATACGTGATTTTGCATTTCTGGGTAGAGGGCAATGCGGCCGCGGCTGTCCCGGCCGGTGATTATTTGCCAGTGCCGAGCATCTCTGACAGGGGGGGAGAACTGTTTGTAAACAAGACAGTTCTCCTCCCTGTCAACTCGTGCACACTGCTTTGCATGACTGTGCACAGCACACCCATGCAAAGCAGTGTGCTTACAGTGAAGCACTAATACACAGCCCCTAGTAAAACAGCACACAATTAACCCTTTGATCGCCCCATGTGTTAAACCCTTCCTGCCCAGTGCCATTAGTACAGTGTCAGTCAGGTGCGGACTGACCATTTGTAAACTCGGGCACTGCCCGAGGGCCGGGGTCAGTAGGGGGCCCCATGAGATGCCCCTGGTACCTTTTTCATAGGCTTTTTTGAGTTTGGGCAAGGACACAGGTGCCCCATGATCCCTTGTTGCCCTGGGGCCCCATGAGTTGTCAGTCCGCCCCTGGTGTCAGTGCTTTTTATTAACACTGATCACTGTATTGGTGTCACTGAGGATGTCAGTGACACCAAGTCAGATCCCCCCAGTGTCAGAATGCCTGCCACAGTCCCGCTATAAGTCGCTGATCGCCACCATTTCTAGTAAAAATGTTTACAAAATCCCAGTATATATACTGCTATTTGTAAACGCTATAAATTTAATGTTAACCAATTATTTTACATGTATTGGGAATTTTTTTTAGCAAAGCCATGTAGCAGAATACATTTTGGCCTAAATTTATGATGAAATTAGATTTTTTTTATTTTTTTACTGGATATGTTTAATAGCAAAAAGTCACAAATATGTTTTTTTTCTCAAAATTGTTGCTCTTTTTTTATAGCGCAAAAAATAAACACCGCAAATGTGATCAAATACCACCAAAAGAAAGCTCGATTGGTGGGAAAAAATGACATAAATTTCATTTTGGTGCAGGGTTGCATGCCCACGCAATTGTCAGTTAAAGTAACGCGGCGCCGTAACGCAAAAAATGGCCTGGTCAGGAAGGGAGGTAAATCCTCAGGAGGGCAAGTGGTTAACATAGCAAATATAAAATATCTTGTCCTAATCACTCCCCCCAGAGCAATTTTTTAATTCTTCACGCGTTAAAAGTTTTAAATAACAATAAAAAAAAACCCCTTAGCATATTATATCGTTTCTGAAAGAAGAAGCCCTGTATAATAAAAGGATGGTAGTTGCAATTTTTGCACAATACAAAGTTAAATTGTTTGCTACATATAAAAACAAACATATACACTCACCTTTGTTGTGTGCTGTCCCTGTTTGGCTCTAGCACTCAGAACTGAGTAATCACATGACCACCAATTGCTCATTTCTCTGTCCACTCTGAGCAGAGAGTGGTGACTGTTTTAGCAAGTTTTTCACACATTTATGCTATGATCAGATGTGAATGGGGCCTTAGGGTTACAAAATCAAAAGTAGTATGAAAAAGAAGGAGAAGGAGAGAGGAAGGAGAATAAAAACATTTCTTGTAGCCATTTAGAGACAGGATTCCTGGTGGCTTACAGGTTGCAGATGCACCTATCTCTGTGGTTTCAGCTTAAAAGTTTATACTGGTGAACCAATGGTACTGTGATTGGCCAGAAGGGCTTTCGGAGCAGTTGTATAACTACAGCCATAGCTGCCTATATAGCTGCTCTGGGGCCTAGCGGTGGGAGTGCCCCCACTAAGAAGGCTGTTGCTGCAAATCCAGCATAGAAAGTCTGTGTTCATTTGAAGACAACATAAACCCAGTATTGTATAATTAAGGGTTGGGGAGGTTGCTATTGACGTTTACCCTGTACATTGATTTACATATAGGAAAGTTTGAACATAAATGTCATAGTGTGTTTATAGCTTTATATTCTTGACCTGATAGTGAATTGAGAAGCTGTGGTGAGTAGAGAAGAAAGGTATGTAAGGAAATACTAAAGGCAAATAGACTGTTCACTTTGAAGAAGTTGCACTTTACAAGAGTATTATCCCCAGAGCTTAGTGAATGTGGTGAAATTTAACCTGAAAGTAATACCCAATCATGTTGAGGTAAATAAAAACATACAGTTTTTGCTTGCACATTATTGGATGATGGATCTCAGCTAAAGTCCACCTCATTTACTAAGCTCTGGGGGAAATTCCTTTGCAATATGCAACTTCCCATGCAAAGTGAACAGTCTTGCGTTTTTAGTAAATGAGCCGCAGAGCATTATAGTACTGACTTTCTGCTGACTTTCTATTTCTGTACTGCTGGCCAAACTCTACCTGTCCATATTTGATGCACAGAGATTAGAGCTACATTAATGCAAAGTTAAATTTATGGTTAGTTATTATATAGCAATATTCCCTTTGTGTTTAAATTTTGGCAGCTTTCCTGTGAATCATCTTTTCTTCACTTTCATTCTTTTTCAGGGAAAAGAAAATCTTTTTTCTGTCTTTGCCTCATTAAAATTTTACAATAGAACTGGCTTTTAGAACTCGTTAATTACATGTAAGAACTGGTTAGGAAAGTTTCTTGCAAAGAGCTTGGCAGTGTGAGCATGTAAATATTATGGAATTACCCTTGCTGAAACACAGTAAAGACAAGCTGGTGAACCCAAGGTGTACAAGCCAATAAATTAAGCCTATACAAAGAGTGCAGCTTTATATGCCAAGAACAGGAAAATAATTATTGTGTGCCGGTAGCTTGCAGCATTTATTTTGTAAATAATTCATCAAGAGTTACCTGCAAAGTTATCTTATAAATCACAAAATCCCTATACTCACTCATCAAAATGACAAAGTACAATTTATTAATGGTTAATACACTGCAGCAGCCTTTTAGTGGCTATATAGGAGGCTCGCAATATAGATAAAATGCATTCATTTTTAATAAGCAATCATAAGGTATGTCTTCCATAGTTCACTGAATTAGAACTAGATGCTTGCCACCCATGTGCAGTACATCAGATACTTGATTGATACCATTACAGAGAAACTTTAAAGATCTACATAAATCATACTGCATGATTCTACGAAAGCTACATTGTACTCATTATTACTATATCTAAACATATAACATTTATTACAACAAGGACATGGAAAAATATATGAGTATATAGTATGAACAACAATATAGGTAAAATATAAATATGATGGATATGTTTTATATGCTATCTTCCACTTACATAAAGTACATTGGCTGATTATCACAATCCTTATCATTATTAGTAGAGATGAGCGAATTATTAAAAAATTCGATTTGGCTGATTCGCCGAATTTGAGGAAGAAATTTGATTCGATGCGAATTTATTCGCTACGAATTTAACTTATAAAAAGGGTTTCTAGGCTTCAGAGAGCCTTTAAATTAGTGCAGAACACTGTACCTTTAATTTAAATGCCCTTGGAGATGAGGAAGGAGAAGGAGAAGGAGAAGGAGAAGGAGAAGGAGAAGGAGAAGGATGAGAAGAAGGAGAAGGATGAGAAGAAGGAGAAGGAGAAGGAGAAGGATGAGAAGAAGGAGAAGGATGAGAAGAAGGAGAAGGAGAAGGATGAGAAGAAGGAGAAGGAGAAGGATGAGAAGAAGGAGAAGGAGAAGGATGAGAAGAAGGAGAAGGATGAGAAGAAGGAGAAGGATGAGAAGAAGGAGAAGGATGAGAAGAAGGATGAGAAGAAGGAGAAGGATGAGAAGAAGAAGGATGAGAAGAAGAAGAAGGATGAGAAGAAGGAGAAGGATGAGAAGAAGAAGAAGGATGAGAAGAAGAAGAAGGATGAGAAGAAGAAGAAGGATGAGAAGAAGGAGAAGGATGAGAAGAAGAAGAAGGATGAGAAGAAGAAGAAGGATGAGAAGAAGGAGAAGGATGAGAAGAAGAAGAAGGATGAGAAGAAGAAGAAGGATGAGAAGAAGGAGAATTCCAAGCCGGCAAAAAGTGTATCTGCAGAGCTCCGCTATTTCTTAGCGGAGCTCTGCAGATACACTTAGCGGAGCTCTGCAGATACACTTTTTGCCGGCTTGGAATTCTTCTTATTTTCATCCTACTTCTTCTTCTTCTTCTTCTTCATCCTCATCCTCATCCTCTTCTTCTTCTTCTGAGGATGAGGATGAGGATGAAGAAGAAGAAGAAGAAGAAGTAGGATGAAAATAAGAAGAATTCCAAACCGGCAAAAAGTGTATCTGCAGAGCTCCGCTAAGTGTATCTGCAGAGCTCCTCTATTTCTGACAGTTCTCTGACATTCACATTTACAGCGGTTGAAACATTGTATCTATTTGTTTCCATAAATGGAAACAAATAGATACAATGTTTCAACCGCTGAGCTCTGCAGATACACTTAGCGGAGCTCTGCAGATACACTTAGCGGAGCTCTGCAGATACACTTTTTGCCGGCTTGGAATTCTTCTTATTTTCATCCTACTTCTTCTTCTTCTTCTTCTTCATCCTCATCCTCAGAAGAAGAAGAAGAGGATGAGGATGAAGAGGAAGAAGAAGAAGAAGAAGAAGAAGAAGTAGGATGAAAATAAGAAGAATTCCAAGCCGCTGTATGGAGTGAATGTCAGAGAACTGTCAGAAATAGGCTATTTCTGACAGTTCTCTGACATTCACTCCTCAACCGCTGTATGGAGTGAATGTCAGAGAACTGTCAGAAATAGCCTATTTCTGACAGTTCTCTGACATTCACTCCATACAGCGGTTGAAACATTGTATCTATTTGTTTCCATAAATGGAAACAAATAGATACAATGTTTCAACCGCTGTATGGAGTGAATGTCAGAGAACTGTCAGAAATAGCGGAGCTCCGCTATTTCTGACAGTTCTCTGACATTCACTCCATACAGCGGTTGAAACATTGTATCTATTTGTTTCCATAAATGGGAACAAATAGATACAATGTTTCAACCGCTGTATGGAGTGAATGTCAGAGAACTGTCAGAAATAGGCTATTTCTGACAGTTCTCTGACATTCACTCCTCAACCGCTGTATGGAGTGAATGTCAGAGAACTGTCAGAAATAGTCTATTTCTGACAGTTCTCTGACATTCACTCCATACAGCGGTTGAAACATTGTATCTATTTGTTTCCATAAATGGAAACAAATAGATACAATGTTTCAACCGCTGAGCTCTGCAGATACACTTAGCGGAGCTCTGCAGATACACTTAGCGGAGCTCTGCAGATACACTTTTTGCCGGCTTGGAATTCTTCTTATTTTCATCCTACTTCTTCTTCTTCTTCTTCATCCTCATCCTCAGAAGAAGAAGAAGAGGATGAGGATGAAGAGGAAGAAGAAGAAGAAGAAGTAGGATGAAAATAAGAAGAATTCCAAGCAGGCAAAAAGTGTATCTGCAGAGCTCCTCTATTCTGCAGATACACTTAGAGGAGCTCTGCAGATACACTTTTTGCCGGCTTGGAATTCTTCTTATTTTCATCCTACTTCTTCTTCTTCTTCTTCATCCTCATCCTCAGAAGAAGAAGAAGAGGATGAGGATGAAGAAGAAGAAGAAGAAGAAGTAGGATGAAAATAAGAAGAATTCCAAGCCGGCAAAAAGTGTATCTGCAGAGCTCTGCTAAGTGTATCTGCAGAGCTCCGCTATTTCTGACAGTTCTCTGACATTCACTCCTCAACCGCTGTATGGAGTGAATGTCAGAGAACTGTCAGAAATAGCCTATTTCTGACAGTTCTCTGACATTCACTCCATACAGCGGTTGAAACATTGTATCTATTTGTTTCCATAAATGGAAACAAATAGATACAATGTTTCAACCGCTGTATGGAGTGAATGTCAGAGAACTGTCAGAAATAGCGGAGCTCTGCAGATACACTTAGCGGAGCTCTGCAGATACACTTTTTGCCGGCTTGGAATTCTTCTTATTTTCATCCTACTTCTTCTTCTTCTTCTTCATCCTCATCCTCATCCTCTTCTTCTTCTTCTGAGGATGAGGATGAGGATGAAGAAGAAGAAGAAGAAGAAGTAGGATGAAAATAAGAAGAATTCCAAACCGGCAAAAAGTGTATCTGCAGAGCTCCGCTAAGTGTATCTGCAGAGCTCCTCTATTTCTGACAGTTCTCTGACATTCACATTTACAGCGGTTGAAACATTGTATCTATTTGTTTCCATAAATGGAAACAAATAGATACAATGTTTCAACCGCTGAGCTCTGCAGATACACTTTTTGCCGGCTTGGAATTCTTCTTATTTTCATCCTACTTCTTCTTCTTCTTCTTCTTCATCCTCATCCTCATCCTCAGAAGAAGAAGAAGAATGAAAAGAAGAAGAAGAAGAATGAAAAGAAGAATGAAAAGAAGAAGAAGAAGAATGAAAAGAAGAATGAGAAGAATGATAAGATTCTCCTTCTTCTTCTTTTCATTCTTCTTTTCATTCTTCTTCTTCTTTTCATTCTTCTTCTTCTTCTTTTCATTCTTCTTTTCATTCTTCTTTTCATTCTTCTCATTCTTCTTTTCATTCTTCTCATTCTTCTTCTCATTCTTCTTTTCATTCTTCTTCTCATTCTTCTTTTCATTCTCCTTCTTCTTTTCATTCTTCTTTTCATTCTTCTCATTCTTCTTTTCATTCTTCTTCTCATTCTTCTTTTCATTCTTCTTCTTTTCATTCTTCTTTTCATTCATTCTTCTTCTTCTTTTCATTCTTCTTCTTCTTCTTTTCATTCTTCTTTTCATTCTTCTTTTCATTCTTCTCATTCTTCTTCTCATTCTTCTTTTCATTCTTCTTTTCATTCTTCTTCTTCTTTTCATTCTTCTTTTCATTCTTCTCATTCTTCTTTTCATTCTTCTTTTCATTCTTCTTCTCTTTCTTCTTTTCATTCTTCTTCTTCTTTTCATTCTTCTTTTCATTCTTCTTCTCATTCTTCTTTTCATGAAGAAGAAAAGAAGAATGAGAAGAATGAAAAGAAGAATGAAAAGAAGAAGAATGAAAAGAAGAATGAGAAGAAGAATGAAAAGAAGAATGAAAAGAAGAATGAGAAGAATGAAAAGAAGAATGAAAAGAAGAAGAAGAATGAAAAGAAGAAGAAGAATGAAAAGAAGAATGAAAAGAAGAAGAAGAAGAATGAAAAGAAGAAGAAGAAGAATGAAAAGAAGAATGAAAAGAAGAAGAAGAATGAAAAGAAGAAGAAGAAGAATGAAAAGAAGAATGAGAAGAATGAAAAGAAGAAGAAGAAGAATGAAAAGAAGAATGAAAAGAAGAAGAAGAATGAAAAGAAGAAGAAGAATGAAAAGAAGAATGAAAAGAAGAAGAAGAATGAAAAGAAGAAGAAGAAGAATGAAAAGAAGAATGAGAAGAATGAAAAGATTCTTCTTCTTCTTTTCATTCTTCTTTTCATTCTTCTTCTTCTTTTCATTCTTCTTCTTCTTCTTTTCATTCTTCTTTTCATTCTTCTCATTCTTCTTTTCATTCTTCTCATTCTTCTTCTCATTCTTCTTTTCATTCTTCTTCTCATTCTTCTTCTTCTTTTCATTCTTCTTTTCATTCTTCTCATTCTTCTTTTCATGAAGAAGAAAAGAAGAATGTAAAGAAGAATGAAAAGAAGAAGAATGAAAAGAAGAATGAGAAGAAGAATGAAAAGAAGAATGAGAAGAATGAAAAGAAGAATGAGAAGAATGAAAAGAAGAATGAAAAGAAGAAGAAGAATGAAATGAAGACGAAGAATGAAAAGAAGAATGAAAAGAAGAAGAAGAATGAAAAGAAGAAGAAGAAGAATGAAAAGAAGAAGAAGAATGAAAAGAAGAATGAAAAGAAGAAGAAGAAGAATGAAAAGAAGAAGAATGAAAAGAAGAATGAAAAGAAGAAGAAGAATGAAAAGAAGAAGAAGAAGAATGAAAAGAAGAATGAGAAGAATGAAAAGAAGAAGAAGAAGAATGAAAAGAAGAATGAAAAGAAGAAGAAGAATGAAAAGAAGAAGAAGAAGAATGAAAAGAAGAATGAAAAGAAGAAGAAGAATGAAAAGAAGAAGAAGAATGAAAAGAAGAATGAGAAGAATGAAAAGATTCTTCTTCTTCTTCTTCTTTTCATTCTTCTTTTCATTCTTCTTCTTCTTTTCATTCTTCTTCTTCTTTTCATTCTTCTTTTCATTCTTCTCATTCTTCTTTTCATTCTTCTCATTCTTCTTCTCATTCTTCTTTTCATTCTTCTTCTCATTCTTCTTCTCATTCTTCTTCTTCTTTTCATTCTTCTTTTCATTCTTCTCATTCTTCTTTTCATTCTTCTTTTCATTCTTCTTCTCATTCTTCTTTTCATGAAGAAGAAAAGAAGAATGAGAAGAATGAAAAGAAGAATGAAAAGAATAAGAATGAAAAGAAGAATGAGAAGAAGAATAAAAAGAAGAATGAAAAGAAGAATGAGAAGAATGAAAAGAAGAATGAAAAGAAGAAGTATTCCAGTACAGCAAAAAGTGTATCTGCAGAGAGCTCCGCTATTTCTGACAGTTCTCTGACAGTTCCTTCACATTTACAGCGGTTGAAACATTGTATCTGTTTCCGAATAAAAACATCTGTATCCTAAATGGAAACAAATAGATACAATGTTTCAACCGCTGTACATGTGAAGGAACTGTCAGAGAACTGTCAGAAATAGCGGAGCTCTCTGCAGGGACACTTTTGCCGGCTGATCGGGAAAAATCCGATTCGCACACCCGAATTATGCTAATATTCGGATTCGACGCGAATCGAATTTTTCCTGAAATTCGAAACGAATTCCACTTCGCCTGGTTCGATTCGCTCATCTCTAATTATTAGTAAATCAACTTATTGCAATACACCTCTACCTATTGGCTATGGGTATGTAAGGTGTAAAGGTATCTATCTATCGTATCATCTATCTATCTATCTATCTATCTATCTATCTATCTATCTATGCGAATATCAGTGAGTGTATGTGTGTTTGATGGTGGTGGTGGTGGTGGTGGTGGTGGGGGGGGGGGTGGTAAATACATAGCAGAGTGTTTAGCATTGAAAAGCAAAGGAAGTGTTGAAACACTAAAAATACATCACACATTATTCCTTTTCCAACACAATGGGGATGATCTAACACTTGTGCGCACAGCATCTGGTGCAACTGTGCGTAGTAACCAATTTGACAATAAAACCTGGAAGCTGATTGGTTTCTATGCAGAGCTGCACCAGATTCTGTGTGCACCCATTTTAGTAAATATTTCCCAATATGTCAAACAACAGTGTTCTTTGTGAATATTTCCCTATCTCACCACTGAAAGGGATATAGGCATACTTGATTTAGTAAACCAAATCTGGCACTGGGCCCCCACAAAATATAGAATAATCAGTTCACTTGGGTTGTAGATAACTGTATGGACAAGATGGAAGCAGCAAAGTGATCCAAATGTTACCTGCAACTTTTAATTTGATATAAAATAAAAAATCAATCACACTTTTATTTGGAAGTAATGTAAGAGTATCAAGCAACAAAGGTGATTTTCTACACCAAGTACACAGCTGTTGGCTTCAAAACCCATCCTGAACAGCCACTAGGAAGCTTCTGCCAGAACTGTGGCATACTAGACAAGCTCTTCACTACCCAACAAGGACATTGCTGTGTTGCATGTGTACTGACATCTACCCCATCACAGGACCCTCACCAACATATATATATAGGCAATTACACGCAGATGATATACCTGCCGATCTATTATTTTATCTTATTATTATTATTATTATTATTATTATTATACAGTATATTATGAGGTAGCCTCCAGGCACTTTATTTCTGCTGACTGGTTGCTTCAATAAAGAGAGGTTTTTTTTTGGCTATGGGTAATTGAAGGGAATAATAAACAGACCAATCAATGTGTCAATAGATGCACATATGCCTTAATAATTGTGCTTACCTGATGAACTTTCTGAATGTTCTAATGCAAGCATATTAAAAGAGAGGTGTGGATTTACAAAAAACAAACAATCATACTCACCTAGACGGGTGCAGCATCAGTCCAATGCTGCATCTGTCCCCCAATGCCTCTAAGACTGAGGACCAAGAGATCAAAGACCACTGGTCACTCAGTTCTCAGTCTTCAGTGAGCAGAGAGCAATGACTGTCAATCACCGTCTCTCTGCCCCCCAGATTCAATTAGATTGGTTATACCAGCTGTCTTATTCCTTATAGATCTGGAGTTATAGGAGTGGCCATGGTGGTGTAGGTATCAGAATTCTTTTGATTTTCATTTTTTGCATGTTTATTTATAGTGGGGAGAGGACACAAATTATTTTGTGTTTCTTTTATCTGTGTCATGACCTGGGTAGGGTTTGATTACTCAGGTTGTAGATTAAGTAATTGATATATTCATTGTGTATAGATTTCTGTGTGCCTGTCCTCTTCTGAACACTAGAAATTCTGAGGACCCTCTGCACACTGGTATATACCCTTTCAAGCAGACTATGCAATAAATAGGGATATTTTGTTCACACATATTGCAATACATGCTTAAGCTGGCCAACTGCGTCAAAGTAATCCCTCTATGGCCAGTCCTACTCTGCTCTGCCTACGCAAATGCTACTGTGGACACAATGCTAGCATAGGGGAAAAGACACAATGGGGAGAGCTACAAGGTTCAGGTCTGGCTACTGACCCAACAATGCAACAAACAAGTTGTCCACAGTAGCATTTGCGTAGGCAGAGCAGAGTAGGACTGGCCATAGAGGGAAAACTTTGACGCAGTTGGCCAGCTTAAGCATGTATTGCAATATGTGTGAACAAAATATCCCCATTTATTGCATAGTCTGCTTGAAAGGGTTTATACCACTGTGCAGAGGGTCCTCAGAATTTCTAGTGTTAATATGTGGTTACACCCCTTTAGCACCTGATGGATAAATGCATGCACTAGCTGTTGGGATTTGAGCACAGGGTTCTCTTGTTTGTCCTCTTCTGAAATCCCATATAAGGATGTTGTTTGTTTTTTGTTTTTTATAATATCCAAGGAACTTTAGGGTAAAAATTTCAGATGATTTACCGTATGTCAGATTTAGCTGATCAAAGGGACAACAAAAAACTAGGAGTATGAATGCATTTTAGTGTATGTCAGCAGTTAAAGAAATTATTTTTGCTGGGAATACTAGTACAGTTTGTTCTAATTTTATTTGCATGTGGATAGCCAGGTCAGAGAAATAGGCAGTGTGAGATAGCAAGCAAAGAAAAGTTGTGAGCATCCTTTGAAATGCAAGCTGTGAACATTCATTGAAGTGTATGTTCCAAGATGCTGTCTGATAAGACCACATGGCTGTGTTCTTCACAGTAAAACCTGGGAAAAAGAAATCCAGGATAGTTAAGATACATGAATAAAATTCTGTTGTTGATAATTCTAGACAGTTGTTAAAAACATATCTGTCTAAAAACCTAAAATACTTGTAAAATTCAGCTGTCAATCAATCCAACCCAGACAATTGTTTTGATAGCTAGGTTCTCTATAGCACAAACTACCTCATCTGCTGAGATTAATTCTGCCAAATCTATAAAAAGTAATGCACTAATCTTGGAGCAGAATCCAGATATCTCTACGTTCAGTCTCAATTAGGGCATTTTCTTCCCAGAAGGTTTGCATAGTAGGACCCGATGACCTGCATGACGCCCACTCTGGACTTCACTAGGGAACCTATACTATCTGTTAAGCTTTTTACCATCTTAACTGCTATTTCTTGATTACAGTTCTGATATTTCAGATAATCTATCTCCAGAGGCATGCTGGCCATATTGCCACTTCTTAAGAGAAATATTTGCTTCAGGTATCTCCTCTGAATCTTCTCCATGTGAGACAATTCTTCCTCCACAAACATTTGTAGGCAATATATTTTTTAATATTCATTTCTTTCTCAGTGTCCAATTAATAAATGTCCTCAATTCACACCCGTGAGTGATCTTTCTTCCCCTCCTAGCTCATTGGATATTCAATCTTCAAAAACTCCAAAAACTATCCTCCTCTTCATCTTCAATCCTCAAAAAAAATGTGCAAAATACACACACAGTGTATTACCTTTTTATATGAAATCAACAATAATAAAAATAATAAATTACGCTCACACAAAGTGCTCAAAACTACAGTATGTCACAGATACCACCAAGTGTCAACCTGCGATATTTGCAATTCCCCTTAACCTCTGGGTATGTCTTTTTCGCCTTGTTTGCAAATCTTTTCAATCCGTGCACTCTTCCTCTTATATTCCTCTTCAACGATAGCCGTGCCCTCCAAAAAATATTTGTATATAGTGTATTACTATTAACCAATAATTGGTGCCTCACTGTGCTCCTTATCTTCCCAATAAGTGACCACCGGTATGGGAAAAAACCAAGTGACGTTAGATGCCAACCGGAAGATGTGTGGTGGCCATTTTGGGTGAGGTCTGTTCCATAGAGACAATATACCAAACGCTGATGTACATCCCATGCTTGTAAGTGCTTTTTAAGTGAATAAATCTGCTGGTTTTGATTTTACTTCACTATGTTATCCTATTTTTTTAGCCATATACCGGTATTGTGGTGGGAGTAACAAGAAAGATGTTGGTCAGGAAGAAATCTTTTTGTCCAAGGCTTCTTGTTTATATAAGTCTGGTAAGGTGCATGGATTGAGAGGTGGTGGATCACTTGATTGTTTCCCATACCGGTGGTCACTTATTGGGAAGATAAGGAGCACACTGTGGCACTAATTATTGGTTAATAGTATTACACTAAGGGTAAGGGTATGAATTACAGATATAACAGATTGACACTTGGTGGTATCTGTGACATAGTTTTGAGCACTTTGTGTGAGCGTAATTTATTATTTTTATTATAGTTGATTTCATGTAAAAAAGTAATACACTATGTGTGGATTTTCCACATTTTTTGAAGATTGAAGAAGAGGAGGATACTTTTTGGAGTTTTTGAAGACTGAACATCCAATGAGCTAGGAGGGGAAGAAAGAGGACATTTATTGTTTGGACGCTGAGAAAGAACTGTATATTTTGGACTTCCTAGGGAAGAAAAGATAACTTGGTGGCCAGGGGTTGAACATGTTTGATGATCCATTTCTCACTGAGTATATGGTTGAATAATATTTAGGATGAATTGGCTTTATATTTACACAATGTATTTTTCAAGCTGCTTCTTCCTACTTATGGTATTGAAAAGTCCAATCTCCCTTTGTTTCAAAAGCTTTCATCACTTTGACTTGAACCTGAATAAAAATTAATTGTGCATCTTCCAGGGAGGTCAAATTTAGTTTCCAGATACCCTTTTCCTTGTCACAGATAGTATATAGTGGTCAGAGAACACTACTCCTCTCAATTCTGGAGCCAAGAAGGCAGCGTTCTCCTTTAGCCCTTTTACTGCCATTGACATAGACCTGTGATGGCAGTGAATCACTTCCAGCTGGCCAGGTCAGTATGCCTTATGTTGGCTGCATATTTCACACCGCTGTAAGCTCATTGTTGCTTCAGCAACCTTGAACTTACTGTATATCAGAATAATTCTGCAGACTTTCCTGACTAAATGAATAGCTATGATCCGCAACTGATAAGCTGCTGATTGTAATAATTCATTCAAAAATGGGCTCCCTCCTACACTGCTACTGTTAGTACCTGCCAAGACCAACCTCTCTCCTAACATCGATACTCCCCGCTGGGTGCTGGAAAAAATATAGATGCAATGTCTCCTGAACAGCTCAATTTCCCCTGTGTTCTCCAATCCCCTCTGCTTTTCTCTCCACCTGCAGTGGGGGGAGACATTGAGCTGAAGCAACTGATGCGCAGTGGGGAGAATACAGTTACATCAAGGAAGTAGAAAACAACTTAATTCTGTGTCCTCTGCACAGCTTAATGTCTTCCCTGTACCTGCCAGTCCTCCCTACTGCTCTTCCCCCACTTGTACTGGTGGAGAAAGTGAGCTGTGCAGGGTAGGGGAGTGTCAGTGGATCGGACATTCAGGATGGTCAGCAGAGGATCAATAAATATGACTGTAATATCTACCAGTTCTTTGCCTGTCTGAATGTACACTGAGGTGAGCAGTATTGATCATGAAGCTCATTCGTAAATACTGGTGAGAGTAAACATGAATGGTCTTCAATGGTCATGAATGAACAGTAAGCACTCTGTACAGAGCACTTCCTGTTCAGTGTTACTGAGTGCAGCTTCAGCTGTACTAGCAAAAGAGATTGAGGACCCTGTGTCCTCAAATCTTTCTCTATTTCAAAAGTAAAATTTCATGGGAAAAAAAAACTATTCTATATTCACATCATGCAATGCAGAAGCGTAGTGCCAATGTTCAGGTTACTATGGTACACAAACATAGGTGTTCTTGTTGGACCGGTGTAGTGCCATTCATTGTTGATAGCACCCCAATTCACATTGCTAACACATATTCTGTATGTTGCACTGCACCTCTGCACTTATCAGCATGTGCTGCAGTGCACTGCCTTTAAAATAAAAAGTATATGTGCCTTTTACTGTAAGTGTAATTTATGTGTGTTGGGTGAAAAGGCTTCCCTAACATAATGCAAGTTATTGGACATGAAAACATGCGTTGATGCACATGCTCTGGTGTGTGTTATGCTTATGTGTTAAAACACATCACTATACTTTTTTTTTTTTTTTTAACCATTTGCCGTCTCAGCCAGTTGCTCACAGTACTTTTACTGTGGGAGGCACAGCTGTGTACTGGTATGCAGGGGCGGACTGACAACTTATGGGGCCCCCGGGCAATAGGGGGTCATGGGGCCCCTGTGTCCTTGCCCAAACTCAAAAAAGCCTATGAAAAAGGTACCAGGGGCATCTCATGGGGCCCCCTACTGACCCCAGGCCCTCAGGCAGTGCCCGAGTTTCCAAATGGTCAGTTTGCCCCTGGCCCCAGCCCATGCCCCCTCCACTGACTTCTCCATCAAGATCAATAACACAATCATCAGTCCCTCCCCTCAGGGTATGCCAGGGTACTAGGTGTAATCCTAGACTCCCATCTGTCCTTTCAGTCCCAAATCCAATCACTGTCCAAATCTTATAGACTTCACCTCAGCAACATTTCCAATTCCAAGATACGGTCGTTCCTAACCTCGGAAACCACTAATCAACTTATTCACTCCCTTGTTATATCTCGACTTGACTATTGTAACTCCCTCCTCATTGGCCTACCTAATCGCAGGCTAGCCCCTCTTCAGTCTATCATGAATGCTGCTGCCAGACTCATCCACCTTACTAACCGCTCTGTATCTGCCATCCCTCTCTGCCAATCCCTCCACTGGCTTCCCATTGCCCAACGGATACAATTCAAAACACTAACAATACCGTATAAAGCCATTTATAACTCTTCCCCAAATTACATCACCGATCTTGTCTCCAAAACCCACCCAAACCGTACTACTCTCTAGCTCCCTTGTCTCCTCCTCCCATGCTCATCTCCAGGACTTCTCCAGAGCTTCCCCCATCCTCTGGAACTCTCTACCCCAACTTATCAGACTATCACCTACTCTGCTCACTTTTAGGCGATTTCTGAAAGCCTATCTCTTCAGGGAAGCCTATCCTGCCCTCAGCTAATAATGGAATTTTCTACTCTTCCAACCAGTCCATCCCCCACAGTTACTACCCTTTGTACCACTAGCCCCTCCCTCCTAGATTGTAAGTTCCAAGGAGCAGGGCCCTCCTATCCCTCTTATATTGAACTGTATTGTTGCTGTATTGTCTCCCGTTATATTGTAAAGCGCTGAGCAAACTGTTGGCTCTATATAAATCCTGTATAATAATAATAATTATAAGTGTGGGGTCACCAATTGCAGGTGTTCCACATTCGTAAGCCACCGCAAAAAGGAGGTGTTTGGTACTGGAGGTCAGTCATACAAGATCAAGCAGTTCATCAACTGTAGCACCTCCTTTGTCATCTATGGTTTAATTTGTCCTTGTGGCCTTCTATATGTTGGCCATACCACACGCCCTTTGAGAGTTAGGTTAGGGGAGCACAAGTGCAACATCATCAATTGCAAGTACACAAATAAGAATAAAAATAGAAACAACTATTCAGTACAGCGACACTTTGAAGAAAAACACAATAAGAATCCGCAAGGTATGAAAGTCTTTGGCATTGAATCCATTAAAGGGGATTCAGATTGTGGTAGGAAATTCCAAAAGTTGTCTAAGAGGGAAACCTATTGGATATTCACTTTGGGTTTCCTTGCCCCTGGTGGGCTTAACAAAGATTTAGAGATACATGGAGTGGTTCATTGATAGATCTAGCCATCCATTATTCTAGTTCTGCCATTTTGTTTCTGTCATTTTGTTTCTGCCATTTTGGGTCGCACAGGAGTTCGTGAGTCCAGTGTCTACCATCTCTAATTGCTTAAATCATTTTAACAGTTTATTGTTTATTATTTTTCTCATCATCGTATTATACTATATAATATTATATTTATGATCAGTATATTTATCATCATATTGTTTTATTATATTTTACCTGCATATATGTTTTTATAATAGCACAGTCATGCCTTATATTTATACACCTTTTTACGTGGTTGAAGTCTTTTTACATTTGATTTCCACTTTCAGATTTAGCACCTATTTTCACAAACACCATTACCACCAGATTGAGTGATTAATCCATTAGCCACTCACCACCATCACCATCCCATCATACATTTTATACCATCATTTATCACTTATTTACAGTTGATGGGATTGTATATGTATACTATGATCTATCCTGCCTATGGGGGTGTCTCCATGTGGCCATAGGTATGCACTCACCAATGCATGAGTACACGGATGTATGCATGCATGCATTTCGACATGTACATGTGCATATTATCATTATTATTATAACTATTATTATCATTATCATTGTTGTATCTGGTGTGCATGCACACATGGGCGTGTGTACACACCTACGTAGCCTATATATGCACTTATTTATATGGGGGTGGGAATGCATGTACATGTACAGTTATTTCTTTCATAATTCATCAATGATACTATTTTGCTATGTGGCTGATGCATGTATAGCATATGCAGGAACATCCTGATCTTTTATGTGTTGCCATGCATGCCATCCTAACATGTGACACCTTTGCCAGCGGGCTCATATATGTGGCTTTTTTGGACTCCTTTATATTATTACACTATTATTATTTTTTCCTTTACACCACAGGTGGGGTGGGTGGGTGTGTGTATACATACACTTATGTCCCCCTCATTTTGGATTACATCTGTGACCATCATTCTGGCATGTAGTACCTATTGAATCATGTCCCAGTAACCCTGGCTTACATGTCCCAGCCAGGGGCGGACTGACAACTCATGGGACCCCCGGGCATTAGGGGATCATCGGGCCCCTGTGTCCTTGCCCAAACTCAAAAAAGCCTCAAAAAGCCCGAGTTTCCAAATGGTCAGTCTGCCCCTGGTCCCAGCTTATTCCTGGCTTACTACTTTTGTCCTGCATTTCCTTTACTTCCCCACCAGGTGTTGCTGTGGCTGGCCGGCCCCCTGTGTGCAGCCGGCGGGCTCTTCCATCCCCTGACAGGATATGCTCTGCAGTGGCCTGCCACCCAAGGCTTCCCTGTGCTGGCTTGCGTTCCAGCTCTATGCTCACAGTCCATGTGGAGCGCACGGCGGCCATGTTTTTGCCCTCTGAGCAGTCAGCATGCACTCCAGCGGGCCACTCACACTACTGTACCAGTAGTCATCTCCATCCCAGAGGACACTCATGGGAACCACCAAAAGGACATTCTCAGCAATCATTATGCACCCTCACTCCTCTTACCCTGCTGTAAGTGCACATCGAGAATGACATGGATGCAACACAGGGTATTTGGTAGGTGCTAGAAGTTGGTAACATGTATATTGGCATTTATATTGTGATACATTCTGATATGTGTTTATGGATCTTGCTTATACACTTTGTCTCCATGGCCACAGTGTGCCTTTACATAGTTCCCATACAATAATTTGTGTGTATATGCTCCATTATCGCAAGATCTGGCTGTTTAATGTTTATGCATGCATCATTGATGTATTCTAATTTTTTTCGGTGGCTGTTACTTATCAGCCCTGTCCCCTTCTCAGGGCCAGGAGGTGCCAGCCCATCTGCAGCACTTAAAGTTAATCTCTGACCATTTATAAAGAAGGCTTAGGCTCTATGCACGCAGGCTCTGAGGAAGGGGCAAGTCCCTGAAACGCGTTAGCCTATTGGAGGTCCAGTGTTCCTGTGGGGATCGCCGTGACAGGCAGACCGGTCATTGCTGTGTTTCATGATGAGCTTTTTTTTCATTGTTGTTTGTGAGTATATCACTATTCGTTACTTTTATCAATACATGTATTTAGGTAATGCACTAGGCCGGTGCACGGTACAGTGTTTTTGACTTTTGAGGGCAGCCTTTTGAGGGCAGCAAGGCGTGCAATATCCAGGATCTTCCACATTCGTAGTTACACCGAGTTCACCCCCAAGAACAGGAGTATTTTGTTTAGTATTTGGGTGTCATACCTTGAGGCTGAGTGCAGAGCACCCCTGAGGCCCTGAGGATGATGACAGGAGGTGTCCTGCCCAAAGAAGCATGGGTTGCCAGCTGTGTGGTTGCCTGACCGTCTGTGGTGTTGAGACTTCTTAGGAGAGCAGAGCTGGACTGGGCTGGCGGCAGGCCAGGTGACCCTCTGGATATGCAGGCAGATCTGAGCAGCGAGGCTAGAGCAGAAGATGTAGTCAGGAGTCAGTGCCAAGGTTATACACAGTGGATCAGTCAGGAAAAGTCAGACACAAGCCAGGGTCATACACAAGAAGCAAGCAGGAGCAAAGCAAAGAGCAAGCTGAGGTCAGAGCCAGGAGAATAGCTGAAGACAGGTCCAGGAACAAGCCAAGTCGGTAACAGGTAATTACTGAGCACATGGGAACACAGGATACAGGAGGCTGACAATAAACCAGCAACTTCTGAGCAAGAGTGCTGTCCTTATGAAGGCCATTGGGCGCTAGTAACTAATGTACCCTGTGTGTGCTATCCTGCACAAATTTGCGCCAAACATCAGTGCGCATTCCTGAGCAAATTAGTTCAACCATGTTGGAGATTGACATTCATGTCCTTGCTTATTACTCTCCAGGTTAGTCCCCTGACAGATAGGCAGAAGATGTTGCATTCCCCACTTCAGCCAATCAGAGGAATCCTTGTATTCATTCATAAATTACAACACTTCATGTTGTTGCCTGAGTAACACTTAGCACAAATCCATTTTGTTATGGGAATGAGATGGGAAGTTCTCATACTGCTACCAGAATACAGCGCGGTATACTCTATGTAGCTGATGTTACATGCATTTTGTACAGCACTCCCAATATATTAGTGAAGGAAATAGTCTGTTTGGGCCTTCATAGTCCAAATTAAATATTTAAAGTTATATCAAACCTTGAGTTAGGCTTTAGCCTCTTCCCCACTCTCATCACCTGAAAATAGGTTCTTCGGGTTAGTTACCTTCCCCTCATCCATATGCAATAGAGCAATAAATATATCTGACATCATTTCATACCCTGATTTAGAACAAATCTATGCCCAACAGAAATCTTCCTGTTTCTGAATAAGAAGACTCTTATTCTACTCATCCTCCCCTTTTTCTTCTCCTTCCTCCTCTCCCACCTATGATTTGCCAAATCCCCCTTAACAACTGGAGAGTCATGGACACCATTCCCTCCTCCCCCACACCTATCCAGCACCCCACACACTCCAGGCCATGCTTGCATCACCAAAGGGGATAAAATAAAGAAGGAGTATGCTCCAAAAAGGCTGAGGAGGGTGGATGCTGGACCACATTTCCCTGTACCCTCATTTTACTTACATTTTCCAGGCCCCTGTCATGATCCCATGTTCGGTAAAGACACTCCACAGTGAGGAGAGGAATTTGCGTGGCACAAACAAACTATGAAATCGGGTTCTGGTACTGACCCATTACACAAAAGGAATAGTTACTCTTTTTATTAAGGGTTGCCTTGAGATCACTTTGGCACCAGGCCAACAAACTGCAAAAGACCCTTGCACCTTCCATATCTCCCCAAAAAGATCTAGACTTTCAGGTTTTTCAAATGACAAAAATTACTCAAAACTTCCTCAAAATAAAGCAAAAATGTTCGAGGCTCTAAAACCCACCCCCAAAAGGAACTCAACTACTCCCTCTCTTATTGGTGGAGTTCCTTCTCCCTCCTCTCTAAATTGCACAACATTCCTTTTTCTGAATCCCTAAAATGACCACCCTCCACCAGAACAGCCACATTATTGAATCCAGAAACTATGGGCATCCTACATTCCCTATGAATATTATTGCTTAAAGCAGATGTATAAGTAATCTCTCTTTTTTCTATATTCCCTACTTCAGTCAGTATATAATTTCTGTACTTTTTAATAGACCCTTCCTCCTGCTGCTTTGAAGCCTCACTTCTATGTAACAAAAAAGCTGACAGGAGCAGAACCCAGTTTTCCTTTTGACACTTCACCTAAATCTATAACACAGCCGAGGATCTGAACAAGAGATTTGTTCAACACATTATTGGTGGCACTTATTTCACTAGCCACCACAGCAATATTCATGTCACTCCCAGAGTCCTGCTCTGTTATATGCAAATCACCCTTCTCCACCCCTGAGCAAACTGAGACCTTCAAAATTGGTACTTGTATTCAGAAACTACAGCTGCAACTGCAGAGGGACTCACTGAGGCCTTTCAGAGGCTCCTCCCTTATGGAATCAGCCATTTTCCTTGAAGTTCCTCTGACCCTGTAATCACACACTGAATAGACACCTGCTCCAATAATGTCCCTTATTCATCCATTTACTCCCTCTTTGCTCTCCCCACTGTTACATCCAGACCCAAAATAGTATTTAGGTTTCCAGAACCTACAAGGCCAGCAGTCTGTTTGTGGCTGCTTTCCATGGCAGCCATAGTACTTGAAACACAAATAGAGATATTGGTAGAGGCATTAGCATTCACATTGGGTGCAGGAACAGGGAGATCCTTTTCCATGGAGCTTTGCAAAGAGCTTTCTTCTTTAATATGTCACTTCAAAGCCACATCTGTTAAGGGACACCTTTGTACATTTGCAGGAGGTCCCTCTTGAAAATCATTTTTCAAGGATACTTCAGAGCCAGCAGAATATATACCTGGATACACTGACATTTGTTTGTAGACATGTGCAATTCAGTTCCTTCAGATTTGTTTTGCAGGCGAAACTTTCATTTTAGGAGATACGGATGTATCCAAATTTCCAAATGGACATAGTAACGAATCTGAACAAATCCAAAACAGCTGTAACAAAATTTCCAGATTCAGATTCATATGGATTATTCAAAATAATTGAGAAGAGCCTGTTAAGGAGTGGATGGCTGCAGCGTCCTTAACAACCATGACTCATCTGCTGTCAGCAGGATTCCCCGCTGACAGTACAGTGTAAACAGAAGTGTTGATTAAAAAAGTTTTTAAAAAAAACAGCGTAGGGGTCTTCCCTAAAATCCATAGCAGACCTTTTTTTTGGACACATTTTGTTGACTGAAAGGTGAAGAGTTGGAAATTTGATTGGAGTGGGAAAACGTTTTGCTTTTGACTGCTGGTGGTTGCTTTTGATTGCAGTTGTTTTATTTTCTGATTTGGGATTTTTGCTAGCAGCTCTTTAAAACACCTTTTCTGACATCTTGTAGCCTCCCTAGCAGTCTGATTATGTCCATATTTCTGTGCTCAAAGCGGTACTTTTTTTTCATGGAAATATGTAGTTTTTTTATTGTAGGCCTGTAATTTTTAGGAATAACTCACAGAAATCTGTCTGAGCAAGAGTCTAGTAAACATCCCAGGTATGCTAAAATTTGAAACACAAAATCATAAATTATAATTTAATAAATAATCATAAAAAATAATAATATAATAATAATACATTTAATTAAATAATATAATGAAACCAAAAACACTGAAATTTGAAAAAGAGCGCCAAGTTCGCACATCACTGAGCAAAGTCGCAAAATCATTTTCAGTGTCTGATGGCGAATTTCCCCACGAATCATTATCACTCAATTCTGCAAGTGGTTCTAATTTACTATCGCTGTTCTCTACCTGATCTAAAACTGCTTTTGACCTAAAGGGACGCTTTTTGGACGCCATGGACATTTCTCAGTTTTCAGGCAGAAAGAACAGTAAAAATGTAGGCAGGGCACAGGACAAAGCACTAGGGACAAAATGTATGTGAAATGCTTTGATACAGTAATGTTTTACTATGTGATTTTAATGAATTCAGTGAATGTCACTTTTACAACTTTAAAATTTCCCACCAGTTCCGTCCTCCGTACGTCCCAACGTCACAGGGAACGGAACCCGGAAGACAGATGCCGGCATCGGCCAGAGGACATTGCAGGGGACACTGCAGGAGGGACATCGCGGGAGCGCAGGACAAGGTAAGTGAAGAAGAGATCCAGCAGCAGCACTGCAAGGTATTCCCGAGTGTAGCTCGGGGTTACCACTTGTGGTGCTGAAACTTTACCCCGAGCTACACTCAGTAATACCTCCAGAGAGGTTAAATGGCATTTTTTTATTTTCTCCCTTCAGTCTGCTAATTGAGGGGAGTGGTTAATTGTTCACAAGTGCTACAGGTACTTTATAACTTTATATTGAACTCTGAACTTGCTCAACTTTGAGCTTGCCCACTTTTTGCTTGCTGTAACTTTGACCAAGTGGGTAATTTGACTAAGTGGAGTTAACAACTGAAGTTTAAAATATGAGATTATAGCAGGAGTCTTCTACCTGTAGTAGAAGTAGGGTTGTGGGGAATATGCCCTTGTCCTCATCAACATGGGGACAAGGTGCTTTGGGGGTGGACCCCCTGCCCCAAAGCATCCCCATATGTTGAGGGCATGTGGCCTGGTATGGTTCAGGAGGAGGGGTGCTTGCTCACCCCCCCCCCTTTCCTGGATTTGGGGGGGGGACCACCACGCTGTTTTTTTTTCACAATCTTTTTATTGCCTGCATTGATTTATTTTCACATTTAGCTGTCAGCGAGGAACCCCACTGACAGCTGATGTCTCATCCATTGTTAAGGACATGGCAGCTGGCTTCATGACCCTCTCCTTAACAATGGTGGCCCCTCCTTAATACTGAAGCTACTAAACATAACTTACACACTAGGCTAAACACTGCTAAGCGCCAGCAAAAAATTGTAAATATTAAAGTTTTTTGTCCAGCATTTCTAAAGCAGTGTTTAGCTTTTCTAGTGTGCATGAGAGCTTAGACTGGGAGGGAATATGGGCATTGATGAACACAGAACAAAAATTGGAGTTCTTCAAAAGGACTGTATGTGAACTCGCTGCAAAATATATTCCCATGAGTATTCATTTTAAAAGGCTAAAAAAAACTTTGGCTCACGGCCAAAGTTAAAAAAGTTTTTAAAAAATCATAAGAAAAGAGCTTTTAAAAAATATAAAAGTGAAGGAACAATATTATCATTTAATTGTTACAAGGAATATAACAGAATTTTTAAAAAAAGAAATCAGTGCAGCAAAAATTAAAAACAAGCTACAGATTGCAAAAGATAGTAGGACAAACCCCCACAAATTCTTCAAATATATTAATAGTAAAAATGTCAGGACTGAGCATGTAGGTCCTTTACAAAATAATCTGGAGTGGGAGACTGGGGAAAAAGAGAAGGCAAATGTATTAAATAGGGAAACTCATACAAATGAGCGCAGAGAGGCCACTACAGGTGGAAACGTGAACAGTTAATCATGAGGTCACCACCGCTGCCTTGTTAATAATTTTATGATGAAGAGAACTGAAAAAAATAGGCGCTGTGGAAAATGCTCTCAGTCAAGCACCTTAATGAAGGTGCATCTTTATTGGGTGAGACAAAGTAGCAAATGTAATAAAATTTGACCAGCCTGAAGTGAACAGTGTGAGTCCAACGGACGGCCCGTCCACTCTGAAGGGAGCTGAGATAGGAGAACGCTCCTGTTGGCTTCAAATCACGTGGTGTCAGCGTCTTGGTCACCACATGATTTGAAGCCAACAGGAGCGTTCTCCTATCTCAGCTCCCTTCAGAGTGGACGGCCGTCCATTGGACTCACACTGTTCACTTCAGGCTGGCCACATTTTATTATATTTGCTACTTTGTCTCACCCAATAAAGATGCACCTTCGTTAAGGTGCTTGACTGAGAGTATTTTTCACAGCGCCTATTTTTTTCTGTTCAAATGTATTAAATACCATTTTCAGCTCTGGGTATACAAAGGAGCATGGGGGAGCTCATGTCCATAATAGGGATGATATTGACACAGCTCCAAATGATCCACAATCACTCAAAATTGATGGTACAGAAACATTTAGAAAGAATAAAGGCAAATAAAACACCTGAACCAGATGGCATACACTCACGGGTCCTAACAGAAATGAGCTCTATCATTCCAAAGCCATTTTTTGTCATTTTTAGGGATTCTGATCATGACTGGCACAGTACCACTGGATTGGTGTAAGGCCAATGTGGTGCATATATTTAAAAAGGGGTCAAAGTTTTTATCAAGTAATTTTAGACCTGTTAGTTTAACTTTTATAGTTGAGAAAGTTCCTGGAGAGTTTAATTAAAGACCACCTAGATGAGTTATTTTTTTCATTCAGATCATCTTTATTAAACTTTTCTCTCATGTTCATTCGAAAACATACAAAAAAACCCATACACTTCACATTAACCAAATCTTTAGCTCCAGTTATCTTAATAGTTAAATATTTCATAATCTACAAAATATACATATATATTTACCAACAGACTCCATTACACTCTTAAAACCCTACCCTTTCAAGCATCTTGAACTAAATTATATACTATAAATAAATATTAAGTGATTTTCCTATTATTTAAATACACACTTTATTTAAGACTCTCTAAAAAGCTGAGAGATTCTCCCAAAATTTCCATTTACTTATTGATTAATTATTCAACTTTCCAAGTGCACTATATCCTTACACTCCTATTTACCGTATATACTCGAGTATAAGCCGACCCGAATATAAGCCGAGGTACCTAATTTTACCACAAAAAACTGGGAAAAACTATTGACTCGAGTATAAGCCGAGGGTGGGAACACCAGTGGGAAGAATTGTGCCTCATCATTGGTGTCAGTGGGAGAAATAGTGCTCCATCATTGGTGTCAGTGGGAGGAATAGTGCCCCATCATTGGTGTCAGTAAGAGGAATAGCGCCCCATCATTGGTATCAGTGGGAGGAATAGTGCCCCATCATTGGTATCAGTGGGAGGAATAGTGTCCCATCATTGGTGTCAGTGGGAGGAATAGTGCCCCATCATTGGTATCAGTGGGAGGAATAGTGCCCCATCATTGGTGTCAGTGGGAGGAATCGTGCCCCATCATTGTTATTAGTGGGTGGAATAGTGCCCCATCATTGGTATCAGTGGCAGGAATAGTGCCCCATCATTAGTATCAGTGGGGGGAATAGCACCCCATTATTGGTGTCAGTGGAATAGTGCCCCATCTTTGGTGTCAGTAGGAGGAATAGTGTCCCATCATTGGTGTCAGTGGGAGGAATAGTGTCCCAACATTGGTGTCAGTGGGAGGAATAGTATCCCATCATTGGTGTCAGTGGGGGGGTGGAGGAATAGTGCCCCATCGTTGGTGTCAGTGGGGGGGGAGGAAAAGTGCCCCATCGTTGGTGTCAGTGGGGGGGAGGAATAGTATCCCATGATTGGTGTCAGTGGGGGGTGGAATAGTGCTCCATGATTGGTGTCAGTGGGGGGTGGAATAGTGCCCCATCGTTGGTGTCAGTGGGGGGGGGGGAGGAATAGTGCCCAATCGTTGGTGTCAGTGGGGGGGAGGAAAAGTGCCCCATCATTGGTGTCAGTGGGAGGAATAATGCCCCATCATTGGTATCAGTGACACCAATGATGGGGCACTATTCCTCCCACTGACACTTGCTGACCCCTGTTCCAGTATGGTGCTGCTGCAGCCAGCATATGTGGTTGCAGCAGCACCTAAGCACGGCACACTTACCTGCATCTCCTTCACTCGATTTTCGCGGGGCCGCTCAGCTCCGCCTCCTCGCCGGTGATTGGCCACCTGTGTGCCTTTCCTGAGCTACAGTTCTGGCGGCCAATCACCGGTGAGAAGGCGAAGCCGAGCAGCCGCGGGAACATCCAGTGGACGAACCGAATGAAGGAGCAGCCGCGCTTCCTGGACCGGATCGTCGTGGGACCGGAGCCAGGTAAGAGACAGCAGCCCCCTGCAGACGTTGACTCGAGTATAAGCCGAGGGGGCCGTTTTTCAGCACAAAAAATGTGCTGAAAAACTCGGCTTATACTCGAGTATATACGGTACATCTGTGACCACCCTGCAGTGATAGTGATACATTTTTATTTTATTTGAAACTAACACTGTATCATACTATTCAGTTTACAGCTACTAGATACAAATGTTATGTCTGAATATCATTGCTTCAACATTGGTGTCCTTAGCTAGCAATGCCCTGCTTGGAAACACATATTCCTTAAATCCTGTTAGAAAGATGTTTTCCTAGTTTGCCAATACACACTAAACTCTCAAGGAGGACCAAACAGAATGTATGATGCTTCAAACATTTTCAATGGACTCAAAGTAGTTCTACTAAATAATTTCTTTTTTGTCCACCTTGTTATCATCATACTATGGCCTGTCACAAAAATTACGCACCATTGGGAAGTGCTGCAAGTACAATCTAAGCTGTAAAAAAGTGCTAACCTGGCTGGAAAAAGTCAACAAAAGGACTTCTCAGTTTTGTGTGAACACTAGCAGCTTTAGTCACCTGGTTTTTGATAACACCCAAACATCGTGACAGACAGCTATCCCACCCCAAGCAGTAAATATGGGACTCTTCTGCTTTGTGTCACAGCTAAAATTTACATAATTAGTCAAGCTAAAAAAAAAAGTTCAATCAAAACCAAATTCCTAAGTCACCTTTCAGACAGGGCGGACTCCGTCAAGCAGATCAGCCTGCTCAGCGGTCATCTGATCTGCCAGATGGACAGGGAACGGATCCCCATCCGTCTGTTTTTAGCAGACAGGATTGGGGGCAGGTAGGTGTCAGTGGACACTAGTCCTCTCCATAGGGAGTTATGGATGGTCTAATCAGGCCCACCTGAAAAACTGACAGGCAGACCCAATCGGTCCGTGTGAAAGAGGCTTAAACCTTTATAAAGTTTTATCCATCAGGGAAAAAATTCTTCCAAAGGCATCCTTTGCTTTTCCAAGTAGGTATGTTGCAATTTCTTACTTTCTGTTAAAGTGTCTTGTATGACATTCTAAACAAAAATAAATAAGTAAACAAAAAAACTTCCTTTACCTTCCCAAACTGAGCTAAATCCTTTTTCATTTGTGTTTCACACTCTCCCAAAAACTGCAGCTAACAGTTGGAGGGCTTCAGAAGCAGAGTCAGTGCTGTCAATCAGAAAGCATTGGGCAGGACTAATTGTGGTCAGGTGCTGAATAACAAACTACAGCCTTCTGAATTAGCTGTGGCAATGGTACATTTTTTTATCCCACCAGCACAAATGTAAGCACACATAGCTTACATTGGAGTGGCAACTTTGCTCTGATTTCAGGAAGCTGCATTTGATAGACTTCACTGGCAGGCTTAACAGATATTGGAGGACTTTGGAGGGGAAGTAAGAGAAAACTATATGCCCCGATGCACTTATAATTAAGTGCTGCACCTGCAACATCTATGTATCTATATATCTATGTCTCTATGTACTGTATCTCTCTCTCAGGAATTTTAACAACCCAGTTCTTCATAGGCATTTAATTTAAACTATGTAGTTAAGACTTGTCTCGTAATAAATACTGTACTCCTGCAAGTCCTTTTTGGACAATCCATACAAGCCTTTTTCAACCAGGGTTCCTCCAGAGGTTGCTAGGGGTTTCTTGAGCAATGAACAATTTCTGCCTCTCAAATGGGTAATCACTGATCACAATAATATTTAAGCTATCTGTAAGGGGGAATTCTCCCCAGTGATCACAGATGTAAAGAGCATTATTCCCAATGACCATCATGATAATGTACCATAAGCTGTAGGTATTGTAATTATTAGTAGGGGTTCCCTGAGGCTGGAAATTAGTTTCTAGGGTTTCTTCATATTAAAAGGTTGAGAAAGGCTGATTTATATTGTTTATGAAAATGATTACCAACGGTGTTATACTTTCTCAGGATGCAAAAATGTAATATTCTTAACAAATACAGTCCCAGCGCTGGAGCACTTATAAAATGATTTATATGAATTTAAGTACTGTTTCAGTTGTTGGTCAAATTAAAAAAATCTTGAAGCATCACACCTAAATCAGGATATAAGCATAACCACTGCTTTAATACATATGGGGGTGAATTTACTAACACTGGTGCACTCAGAATCTGGTGTAGCTGTGCTGTAGTCAATCAGCTTCTAACTTCAGCTTGTGCAATTAAGCTTTGACAATAAAACCTAGAAGATGATTGGTTTCTATGCAGAGTTGCACCAGATTTTGCACGCTCCAGATTTAGTAAATAACCCCCATGATGCCTAAGTCCTTAGTACTAGAAGACGTTGGTGTTCAAATTACTTTTTAATTAATTAAAATTAATAAATATTAATTAAAAATTAATATTTAATACAAGTCTTCATTTTTTAAACTAGTAATATCTTGAAATGTTGGCTTCTCACAGACCTTGAATACATTTTGAAAGTTGCTTCTGGATGTGAGGAGCAGGATATATCTCTAGACCAGATATATTTTTGGACCAGCCACTGACACTCTGACAAACAACCTGCTGTAAATTGGCCACCTCTTTATTTTGGACCTTGGTGAGTCTAAACATTGAAATAGATGCAAACCCTAACCAAATGATGTTTAATTTTCTATAGCATTACGCAACATAAGTAATTGTTTTTTTAGATACTTGTTTTACCTTTTTTCATCCTTTGTTGCATCAAAATGCTGCTGATCTTCTGCAGATGCTTTGAAGTTACAAGCCCGTAGGAGCTGATGATTACGGTGGGTTCTCTGTTCTTTGTGTCAACCTTTTCCAAAAACCTCAGCCCCTCTAACAGTACTGTCAGTAAAGTAGTGCAACTAATGCTAATTCTTCTGCAGCTCATGAGAATTCTTCTGCAGCTCATACAAATTATTTTTCAGCTAATGCTATTTCCCATGCAGCTAATGCTAATTACTATGCAGCTAATGCTCGTGCACATGTACCAACACAAAGACAAGCCCCGACTAATATCCAATGTGCACTGACACGTAGGCGCATTTCATTGAGCATTGGCATGCAAGTCTTCCCGCATTGGCGCCAAGCTGCCTATTTAAAGGAGACTCTGTTGTGTACTAATCACTGGATGTTCTTCAGCTTCCTGTGACCTGTGTTCCTGTTTGTACTGACTGATATTCCGTTGCTGACCCGGCTTGCTCCTGACCCTGCTCTGTGGATTGTGGATTCTGACCTCGGCTTGCCTTAGACTACTCTCTGCCTGATCTCCTGGTGCTGACATAGGCTTACCTCTGACTATTCTCTGCCTGATCTCCTGGTGCTGACCTCAGCTTGGACCTCGCTCTGCTTGCTAACCTGGTATTGACCCCGGGCTGCCTCCTGACCATGCTTCTGTCTCACTGTGTATGACCCTGGCTCACCTTGACTACATCCTTGACTGTGGCAATCACCTGCTATCAAGCTATCGGCACCCATGCTTCTTTGAGCCTTGTACCTCTGTCACCACATTCAGGGGTGCTCGGACCAGAGCCGCAAGGAAAGCCCTCTCGTCAACTCGGCCTTCAACCAAGGTACATGACACACACCAAGTTGAGTGTACAATCTTACAATATCACAGGAAATCACCAAAAGGAATACTTAGTACCCAATAGTAGTCCTAAATAAGAAAACAGGCACATAACCAGTAAAGGCACACTTAATATAGTGTTACCCAATATTGTTAGTAACTAGACAAACATAAAATGAAAAAGCAATAGTAATAATACAATTTAGCATACAAAGAGATTAAACACTAAGTACTAGGTATAGGATGACATCTAGAGGTTTATTTACTAAAGCTGGAGAGTCCAAAATCAGACTCCCTTCTGCATAGAAACCAATCAGCTTCCAGGTTTCATTGCCAAAACTTCATTGAACAAGCTGAGGTTAGAAGCTGATTGGTTTCTATGCAGAAGGGAGTCTGATTTTGGACTCTCCAGCTTTAGTAAATAAACCCCCTAGCGTCCAGATCAGCATAAACAGTGACAATGCCAACTCAATTGCAACAGTGAGCAATAGTAAAGTTTAATCTATTGAATGCTGGAACTATACTGCCATAGTGCATTTATGGGGGAGATGCTAGTCCTAGACCAGCTGGGTATTGCTCAAAAGAAAAGGAGGATAGAAGTGGGGAACAGGTGAACAAAAGGAATGTACAGAATAATTATTACAGGAGGGGCAGTCCTTTGGGATGTTCTTTTGCTGGCCATCGATGGGGCCCTGTAAGAGTGTTGGTGTACTTAAGGTCAGTCCCAGTTAACCTGCATGCTTTATAGGTACAGTATAGGTATGGTATACTCTCAGCACAGGTGCAAGGTAGATATGGTTCAGTTGCAGTAAATGTTTGGTATTATATGGTATAGAGTTGGTATAGGCGCAGTCTAGGTTTGAAATAAGTGCAGTATAAAGTGCAGTATGGATTGGGTACCTTGGTGTCCTGCTCTCAGTTGATCAGTCCCTGCTAGAAGTAGCAACAATGGGCCAATAGCCCTCTCACCAGTCCCTGAGATGCTGCAGTGACCTCTTGCTGTAGAAGGGAGCCCACTTGGACTCTCCCCGAAGGCCTCTGGTGATCAGTGGTGGAAGGCAGAGGGTGAGTGGATGCTCCAGTCTCCCTGCAGCAGTGGTGCAGGTGCTGTGGGCTGTACTTCACTGCCCCAGGTGTTCTCACTCCCAGGTGAATATTCATAATGAGGTGCTCTCTCTCTAACTCCATCAGCAAAGGAAGAACTTTACAGGACAGTTTAATAAAAATCACTCTCTCACTCTTACTGCGCAGTGCATAATGAGATCTGTAGTTTAAGGAGTCAAATGGCTGCCATCGTAAACTACCACTCCCAAGATTCTCAGCACATTGCTTAGAAGTCTATGGGCTTACTTGGCTTTAGCACTTCCCCTGCTGGCTGGAGGAGAGGGGCCCAACATCTGGCTACATTACAATTACACATTAAAAGTTACATGAATTCTCTATCAAGGTATCCAGTTTAATGAACTGGAAATCTCATGTAAACTGGAAAGCTCACAAATTAAACACATTACTATTTGCAATGCTTTCTTCTTTTCCTTACTAACATGCATAGGAGTTTGAATTAAATTCAAAATGCATCACATTCATGTCTAAATGACTAGAAAAGTATATGTTTCAGACAGGTTCTCTTACCCTATATTAATAATAGTTGTTTGAGCTATGCAGAGTCAAGATTTGTAATTAAATAAAGGTTAAATGAAATGGATGTGTCATGTAAAAATATTCTGGACTGTACAAAATATACTTTCAAGGTGCTTCGTTTTCAGAATTTGCTTTTTATAAGTCTTTGAAAAGGAAGAGAAAGAGATAAAAATTGAATCTGTAGTTTCTCGGCTTTATGACTCACAGGCAGCAGAATATGATTAGGTGAGAGACCAATCAAAGAGAGCCATAGGGTAAAGAATAATGAAAAGAAATCCGAATCATTCCTGTGGTCGACTTTTGGTCCTGTGACGTACAGTGTGACATTTATCCTTTTTTATGTTATGACAAAAATATTAATAGCATTATAAAAATGTCTGTCACTCATATTGTAATGGTGCTTATGGCTGTTTTTAAAACCACTATCAAGTGATCAGGTAATAATCTGCTTTTATCCTTAACTAACAGTTGGAAGCCAATCTGATAAACTGCAATTTGTCTTTCCAGTGTCGCAGAGAAATTATCAGGAATCTTTTGTGTTTTTGATTAAAATTAGATGCATGGAACATTGAATAAAATTACCCAATCTGATTAAGTGTTAGCTTCAAGAAAGAAAAATGTAAAAAAGCAACACAGATAAAGGTTTAAAATATACTCAGTACCTGAAATATTGCTCACGGGTTGTTTGACTATCCTGCTATTTTTATGTACCTGTAAAATACAGTGGAATAATCTGTCAATTTAGACACAGTAGGCATAAATGAAAAGTGAACAAGCGGAAAATCAGTTGGTATCCAGTTGACACTATTATTTTTCTCTGTACAGATATTAATGTTACAGAAAAAAACTGGTAATTCTCTATGATTACTCTTTATTTCCAGCACCAACCTAACATTAAACATATATATTATTTTATTATACTTTATTGACTATGGCAATATCTTCACTATTAATTACAGTACAAGGAAACCTATAAAAGTAGAGGAAGGGGCAATTCAGTTTATTGAAGTAGAAAATCATTTTTTATCATTTCAAGGGTGGCTGGGAACAATGAAAGTAAAGACATCAAGTAAAGACAATCAAAAATTTGGTAGGTGTATGGAGAGAAAAACTATGATTTTCTTGTTGTTATAAAAAACAAACAAACCTGAGATTGGTATGTCTTTTAAAAAGATGTCAGTAAACAAAATCCAAACATTATAACAATCTCAAAACACCCTATACTGTAGATCTATATACTAGATTGAATTGGATCTACATGGAATTGACCTAATTTGTAGCAAAATTCTTTCTTTTTTATTTCTTATGCATTGTAGTGGATAGCATTGTTGATAGAAATCACAAAATACTGTCACCTGCATATATCAATAGGTTAACCAATATCCAAATTAAAAAGGACTTGATAAGCCCACATTTTCTGTGACCTACACTGATGGACTAGATAAGATACACTACCACCATTGTTGTAGTTTTCCCTAACTAACACCATCAGCACCTGTTTACCAAAAAACAGCCTATCACCCATACTTTTCAACAGCATTGTGTTACCCGCACTTTATATTTTTGGGGGATTTAATATATCTTGACTATGATTTGTTTAACATTAAAGAGACTTCTTTGACCAAGAGTGAAAGGTTTAACACAGCAATCAAAATTAATTGGTGAATAGTATGGAGGTCTAAACTAACACACCACAATCTATCTACAGTTGCAAGAAAAAGTATGTGAACCCCTTGGGATTACGTGGAGTTTTGCATGAATTGGGCATAAAATGTGCTCTGAACGTCATCTAAGTCACAACAATAGAAGAACACAGTCTGCTGAACATAATACTACACAAACATTAGATGTTGCCATGGTTTAATTGCACATAAAATGTAAACATTCACAGTGCAGGGAGGAAAAGGTATGTGAGGCCTTAGCTTAATGACTTCTCCCAGAGCTAATTGGAGCCAGGAGTGAGCCAACCTTGGCTCCAATCAGTGTGATGATATTGGATGTGTTGCTGACAGCTGTCCTGCCCTTAAAAAACACACACCTGTTTTGGGTTTACTGGTTTCAAGAAGCACTGTCTGATGTGAACCATGCCTCGCAGAAAAGAGCTCTCAGAAGACCTACGATCAAGAATTGTTGACTTGCATGAAGCTGGAAAGGGTTACAAAAGTATCTCCAAAAGCCTTGATGTTCATGTGTCCAAGGTAAGATAGACTGTCTACAAATGGAGAAAGTTTAGCACTGTTGCTACTCTCCCTAGGCGTGGTTGTCCTGTAAAAATGACTGCAAGAGCACAGCGCAGAATGCTGCATGAGGTAAAGAAGAATCCCAGAGTGTCAGCTAAAGACCTACAGAAATCTCTGGCACATGCTAACATTTTTGTTGACACATCTACAATAAGGAAAACATTAAACAAGAATGGAGTACATGGGAGGACACCACGGAGGAAGCCATTGCTGTCCAAAAAGAATATTGCAGCATGTTTGAAGTTTGCAACAGAGCACCTGGATGTTCCACAGCACTACGGGCAAAATATACTGTGGACAGATGAAACCAAGATTGAGTTGTTTGGGAAGAACACACAACACTATGTGTGGAGAAAAAAAGGCACAGCACGCCAACATCAAAACCTCATCCCCACTGTAAAACATGGTGGAGGGAGCATCATGGTTTGGGGCTGCTTTGCTGGGAAAATGAATTCTAGAGTTTATCAAGACATTTTGCAGGGGGGCGCATGCGCGACCAGGGATGATGGTGGACGCTGCTTGCTGAGCTCCGCTCATCCCCGGCCAAATAGTGACTCACCCGCTCCGCTCCACGGCGATCCCGCCGCTTCGGGTGAGTCACATAGTCGAAGCACCCGGCACGGCATTAAGGGGAGGTGTCCATGGGGAAAATAGGGCGCTGGAAGCCCCCCTCCCCGCGCCCACAGGACCCGCGGCCCTCGCCGCTTCGGCGGTTTCTCTCTAGGCCGCAATCCCCGGCCTCAAGTTGTGACAGGAGTCCGAGGAGCGATCCCGGACCCCCAGTGGCCGCAGAAGGTACTGCACCTTGCTCCAAATCAGAGCAACTGACAGCCTCTGCTCTGATTCCTCCTCATATGGAGGATTCTGACTCACAAGCCACAGAAGGAGGGGACATGGACCACCCTACACCAGGGTATCTTCCAGCCCCCAGACAAAATTCTCAGCAGGCTACATCATCTGCACTCACAGTCTCCGCATTGGACGATAAGCTGCAGGTCTTTTTGCGCAACATTACCGCCTCTATTGCCGCTGAAGTTGGTAAATTGGCTATAGATCTCAGAGGGGAAATAACCCAAATTGGAGACCGCACGGATAAATTGGAAAACAAATTTGATGAATTGGTGCAATACGTTCATGTCCTTGAGGAAGATAACGCATATCTGAAACACTCCATGTCCCAGATGCAGCTCCAACAAGAGGACCTGGAAAACAGGGAACGGCGCCAAAATATCCGTATTCGCGGTATGTCCGAATCTATCACTGACGCACAACTACACCGCCACCTACTGTCCTTCTTCACCGCAACTGCACCAAAGGTTCCAGAGACAGATTGGCGAATGGATAGGGCTCATCGCTCTCTGGGCCCTAAACCTGTTGAGGGCACCAGACCACGAGACGTTATAGTACGCTTACACTACTTTCAAAGTAAAGAAGCCTTACTATTAGCGGCTCGACAAACATCTTCTTTGGAATTCAAAGGTGACAGACTCCAGCTCTTCTGCGACCTTTCTCCGCTTACTCTTGCCAAACGGCGTGCTCTGAAGCCGATCACCACACACCTCCAGCAACACCGAGTCCTGTATCGTTGGGGGTTTCCCTTCAAGCTGGTTGTCTCTAAGGATAATACCCAAGTTGTTCTCCGGGATCTTCATGAGGCGGACTTTTTTCTGAAACAGCTGGGTCTTCCTCCTCTGTCGGATGATGTGTCCTCATTGCCTCCTACTCCTTCTCGTCCCTCCATCACTCCCAACAAGATCTGGACACCGGTCCGCAGAGATCGGAAGAGACTCTTGCGCACCCCGCAACGTCCACGTTCCTCTCGACCAGGAGATCCGCCTGCCTGATGATTCTCTGGGGTGATCATCTGTGGTGAATATGGTGTTGATCCCTCTCCCCTGCTCTATACATGGGTTCTATACCGGTTTTGTTCTCCTGACTGGCCAAACCCTTGCTGGGTGCTCTTTTTGCTTTTGTTTCTTCTGGCCGGGTTGGGTGACCCCCCTGTTGAGTCGGATGTCGTGCTGCCCCCGATTTTGTCTAGCCACTGGCCTAGACGACTTGGGCTTAGTTGACGTTCCCAAGTTTATATCCTTGTGGATATCTGTTTTTTATTATGTTTTTCTTTTTTTTGTGTTATCTGATTGTTTTATGATTTTTGTGTTTTATTCTTCTACATCGATGGTATTTCAATCATTTTTCATTCTACTACAAGTACTTCAATCGTTGTTATTTTATAATGGCTTTGAGGTTTTTGTCATACAATGTCAAGGGCCTTAACTCCATTCAAAAACGGTGGATGGCTTTGAGGGAATTTCGATCCTCAGGAGCAGACATTATTTTTGTACAAGAGACCCATTTCAAATCAACTGGCTCTTTTCGTTTTGCCTCGAGATTTTTTTCCCAAGCTTATTCAGCCTTTGATCCCTCCGGGAAGGCCGGGGTGGCAATTTTGATTGGGTCACACTGCTCCCTTCGGGTTGTTTCCTCCAAGGTTGACCACCAGGGTCGCTTCATTATTTTGAACTGTATGCTTGGTGACACTCCCCTTGTTTTGTTGAATTTATACGCCCCAAATACGGGTCAATTGCAATTCCTTTCCCAAACACTCGCTAACCTAGATTCCATCTCCACTTCGCAGGTGATTGTTGGAGGGGATTTCAATTTGATTTTTTCCCCCCATAAAGACAGGAAGTCCCTTTTTGAGTCCACCCCCTCGAAGCGGCAATGCTCCTCTTCAAAATCTTTTCGTAGATTGATAAGGGAACATCGTCTCTTTGACGCTTGGCGGATTAAACATCCCCTCCATAAACAATTCACTTTCTACTCCACCCCTCACCGTAGTTTCTCCCGCCTAGATCATTTTTTTATCTCTGCCCCACTGCTTCCGCTCCTGGTTTCTTCCGAAATCAATCCCATCACTTGGTCTGACCATGCCTCTCTGACTTTAAACCTTTTATTTCCTCCGGTCATTCTCAAACCATGTCATTGGCGCCTTAATGAGACTTTTCTTTCCACAGATCATCTTAGAGATGAGTTGTCCCAGGGACTTGACACCTATTTTGCCCACAATGTTGGCTCCGTAAGCTCTTCCTCAACTCTGTGGGAGGCCCACAAGGCAGTCTTTCGAGGACTCTGTATTTCTATGGGTTCTCGTTTAAAAAAGTCTTCGGCGAGTGCTAGAGCCTCTCTCATACATCAACTGGTTTTGGCGGAGCGACGGTTGTTGGCCAAGCCGTCCATTTCTGGACTCCGGAGGGTAACATCTCTACGGGACCGAATTAAAGTTCTCGACTCCAATAAGACTGCACAATCCCTCTTGTGGATTAAGCAGAAATTTTACAAATTTTCTAACAAGCCCCATCGTATGTTGGTCAATCGACTCAAAGCTCAGTCGTGTTCTGCGTTACCTGATCTTTTAATGCAACCAAATGGAAACCCTACCTATGACCCCCGGGTCATGGCAACCCTTTTTGGCTCATTTTATGAGAAACTGTATAATTGTCTGTCCCCAGATCTTCATCCACCCCTCACACAGTCATCGTTTGATCGTTTTTTTGACCCCCTGTCACTTCCGAGACTATCATCCTCAGACATTGCTACCCTTAATGCTGATATTACGCTAGAGGAATTATTGGACACAATTAAACATCTCCCCTCTCGTAAAGCCCCGGGTCCGGACGGACTGCCTTACTCCTACTATAAATCCTTTATTGGTATCCTGGCCCCTCATCTCCTCTCTTTTTATCGAGATCTTTTCAAGGGGATCACACCCCAGACTGATTTCTCCCGGGCATATATCTCGGTTATCCCTAAACCCGATAAAGATCATTCTATTGTGGACAACTACCGCCCCATTGCCCTACTCAATTCCGACTACAAGATTTTCACTAAAATTTTGGCCAATCGATTGTCCAGAATTATTTCCAAACTCATACATAGGGACCAAGTGGGCTTTGTACCTGCCAAACATGCTGCAGATAACACCAGGAGATCCATTGATCTGATTGACTTGGTTAATCGATCCTCCACCCCTACTGTGTTATTGAGCTTAGATGCTCAAAAAGCTTTCGACCGTTTAAGTTGGCCTTACATGTTCAGGGTCTTGGAGAAATTTGGTTTTAGGGGCCCATTTGTAGCAGCCTTGAAGGCCCTTTATTCGTCCCCCTTTTCGCAGGTCAGATTAGCTTCTTTTCTTTCACTCCCCTTTCGGATGTCAAATGGCACACGTCAGGGTTGCCCACTCTCTCCTTTGCTGTTCATTCTTTGTCTGGAACCACTAGCTATCGCCATCAGGTCGAATCCAGATATTCGCAGGATACAATCCCATTCCCATGAGTACAAATTATCGTTGTTTGCTGATGACATCCTCCTTACACTTACGTGTCCCCATACCTCCTTACCAATTTTGCATAAGACCCTGAAACAATTTGGGGCTATATCAGGCTACAAAGTCAACACGTCCAAAACTGAGGCACTCCCAATACATGTCCCACCTGCCGTTTTATCTTCACTTCAGGAAGCCTTTCCCTACCGGTGGTGCACCCATTCTTTAAAATATTTAGGTACTAATCTTACTTCCTCTTACCAATCCATATATGAAGCCAATTTCCCTCCACTATTTATAGCAATTTCTCGCTCTCTGAAACACTGGGATGCCCTGCCCATCTCTTTTCTCGGACGCATTAACGTATTAAAAATGACCGTGTTACCAAAACTCTTATATTTGTTTGCAACCCTCCCCATCCCCGTTCCTATGTCCAAACTGCACTCCCTTCAAAAATCTTTCTTGCATTTCATTTGGCATAACAAGCGGCACAGGATTGCACGTTCTGTTTTGCTCTCTCCGCGCACTAGGGATATAATAACCGGATATAATAACATACTATTATGCAACTCACCTTCGTTTTCTCTTGTCATGGTCTACCCATCATCCTCCCAACACTTGGACTGAGATCGAATCCTTGCAACTGTCCCCAACTCATCCATGCTCCCTCCTTTGGTCGACCTCAGCAGTGGATGTCTCATCCTTCCGCCACCTATTCCTTGGTCCCATGCACTTTTCTATGACTGTTTGGCAGAAATGTAAGGCTAAATTTTCACTGGCCTCTGACTGCTCCCCACTGACAAATATTCTCTATAATCCTAACCTTCCAGACAATATGGCCATATCCCGGATGTCCCTCTGGGTAGTAGCTGACCTTTTTCAACTGCGTCACTTGATTCACCCGGTGACTCGTAAGTTATGCTCATTCGCGGATCTTCAGAAAAAAGCTCTTTTACCTCCCCAACATTTTTATATTTACCTTCAAATACGCCATTTTTTTTCTACCTTATCACCCTTATTGATTCTGGGGAAGCCTACTCCCTTCGAACGTTTATGTATGCAGGGTCCCCATCAAAGGGGTATTATCTCTAATATTCATAAGCTTCTTATGGATGCCCCCCCTTTAGCCAATGACACTCACCTCTACATGCGTAGGTGGTCTCAATTTGTACAATGTGATATTGATTTATTAACGTGGAAGAAAATTTGGGAAAATGCATCTAGATCTTCTGTCTGTGTGGTTTTTAAGGAAAATATATACAAGATCATGATGTTATGGTACAAAACACCTGAAGTTCTCCGTGCTTATAATCCGAGTGCTTCTCCTGTCTGCTGGCGCTGTAGTAGAGACCTGGGTTCTCTCTATCATATTTTTTGGACATGCAGCTCCATTATTCCTTTTTGGGAAGAGGTCCGCTCCTTGTTGCAATCGTTGTTACATATCTCTCTCCCACTTGACCCATTACATTTTTTGCTGGGTTTACCATTCCCGGGTCTACCTAAACCATCCAGAAAACTTGCTGTACATGTTCTGACCGCAGCCAGGAGAAGCATTCCTATGTGTTGGTTATCTTCTACTCCCCCTTCATTGCAGACTTTGTACAAAATTATTGCTGATGTAAGACAGATGGAATATTTGACTGCATTATATGGTTGTTCGTTTGCTGTGTTTGAGATGATTTGGTGCCCGTGGGATTCCTTCACTTCCTCTATGCCGACCTAAAATAAAAGGCCCTGATAATTTCCACACTGTTATTATATGATTCAACTGATCCTGACCCTTTGTAGTTTTGCCATCGATGTATATCTCTGTTATGTTTATTTTCTTTCCCATATACTCTTTTTCTGTACTGTTTGTACTTGCATGAAAACCAATAAAATTATTAGAAAAAAAAAAAGACATTTTGCAGGAAAACGTACGACCATCTGTCCGCCAACTGAAGCTCCACAGAGGATGGGTGATGCAACAGGACAATGACCCAAAGCATACAAGTGATTCAACAAAACAATGGCTGCAGCAGCACAGAATACGCCTTCTGGAGTGGCCCAGTCAGAGTCCTGACCTCAACCTGATTGAAATGCTGTGGCATGACCTTAAGAGAGCGATTCACACCAGACATCCCAAGAATATTGCTACACTGAAACAGTTTTGTGAAGAGGAGTGGTCCAAAATTACTCTAGCTCGTTGTGCAGGTCTGATCTGCAACTACAGGAAACGTTTGGTTGAGGTTATTGCTGCCAAAGGAGGATCAACCAGTTATTAAGTCCAAAGGTTCACATACTTTTTCCTCCCTGCACTGTGAATGTTTACATGTTATGTGCAAATAAACCATGGCAACATCTAATGTTTGTGTAGTATTATGTTCAGCAGACTGTGTTCTTCTATTGTTGTGACTTAGATGACGTTCAGAGCACATTTTATGCCCAATTCATGCAAAACTCCACATAATCCCAAGGGGTTCACATACTTTTTCTTGCAACTGTATATTACAATAAGAAAAAGGAAAAAAATGTCTAAGATTAAACAAAGGAATCATAATACTCATACCCTGAACACACAAACAGCAAGACAGACAACACATAAAAAAAGCATGTATACATATAAGTGCCAGAGAGATGTTCTGATATTTACCAGTGGTGTAGCATGTGGGCCCCCAGAATCGTTGGATCTTCTCTCCTGTCTTCCCCCAAAACCTAACCTGATATAGACCTATCTCACATAGACTTGCATGGGGGTCATCCTGATTGGTGGAACTATCTAATCCATATCCTATATCTGACATATCTCATCCAAGATTGGAAAATGTCCCCATCCCCTATATTTAGCATAACTCATCCCCTTACCAGAACCTCCCATTTTGGTGCTAAATTATGTATGCCAGGTCATGACCTTTGTTTGGAGGGAACATTAGTTATGTAAGGTCATAGCCTGGGAAAACTGTGCATTCCTGGACAGATGTCCATCTCCACTGCATATCTAAAGAGAAGGTACTTTAAAGTGGACATAGTAAAAACAAAAGAAACTTAAATGGCCTGGTCCAGATAATTACTCCGGTCCTGTAAAGTCTGAGATAAGTAGTTAATTTAATGTTTGTCACTTCTCGCATACAGTGTAATGGAGCATTCTCTGTGGCATACACATGTTCCACACATCATAACATTCTTCCACTACAAATCTATCTAGTAGATCAATTCCTAAAACCTGAACTCTTGTCCCCATGTATACAATATGTACAGTACACCTATGTTAAACCATTCTCTGATATTTCTAACCTTGTAACTTGTTTAAAATATAGTTATAAAATTACCTATTTACAGTTTCTAATAGAGATTACATAAACCCCTCATAAGGCAACAACTGTGAACCTCACCATATCCTGAGGTTGCTCTGTTAGATAGCTATCATCACAGTGTTATATTGATGCAAGCAATGTGAAAATGTTATATATCCTTCCCAGAAGAAAAAATATAGCCTTTTTACTATCCCAAATATTTATATACAGTATGTCCCTGAAGGCAAAAGTGCAAACAGAGTACAAATATCAAAAGGTGGGCTTAGTCACAATGCCCACAACTGATTTTGTTGATTTGACAATGTGCAGGGTGAAGTTTCACAAACACAAAGAGATTGAGGTCCAAAGTCCACTCTACCCTGCTCATCAGCAAATTGTTCCAGCCTACAAAGCCCCCTAGCAGTGGTAAGACAGGTCCCATGCCAGGGGGCCTACTGTAGAGCTTGAGTATGAGGGGTCTTGGTTACCTCCTCCTTGCAGCTGGGGTATTCATTGCCAGTATTCAACCTTCTGAACCTGCCAGGTTGTAGATGGCCACAAAGTCCAGTAACACAACCAACCTCCCAATCCATTAGTGGTTTACCCGGTTCAATCCCATACATACAAAGACTTAAGGTGCGCAAAGCTTTCACCGGATAGTCCTAGGTTACTATCTTTGTATAACCCAGGACAGTGGAGGAATCCTGACTACTCGGCCTGATACTGTGAGGGCCATGGGAAAAGTAATGGTACACATGCCCTCACTATACACAGGACTCCAAGAGGGTACACAGACCCTTAGGGGTTTATTTACTAAAGCTGGAGAGTCCAAAATCAGACTCCCTTCTGCATAGAAACCAATCAGCTTCCAGATTTCATTGCCAAAGCTTCATTGAACAAGCTGAGGTTAGAAGCTGATTGGTTTCTATGCAGAAGGGAGTCTGATTTTGGACTCTCCAGCTTTAGTAAATAAACCCCTTAATGTCATACAATGCACCACACTCATCCCAGTTTGCTCAGAATGTTCAATTAAGGAACTTGCTTTTTTGACTATTTAATGAATTGATTGAGCAGCATTTGTACAAAGTACAAATATTTAAAGTATGTGGCCACCAGTGGTCAAAGTCTCTCCATTATGTCATAGGTTACATTCTTAGATATCCTGAATTGGTTAGGCCTAAAGCAGCGGGCCTTCTTGGGGGATACTCATTGCCCCCTTAACACTACCTGATGGAGCTTTCCATGATCCTCACTGTACCCATGCACCAACCTGCTAACAATTCCATCTCTACTTTATATACCCTAGCCAGAAGAAGGAAGACCATCCCAGACTGGCTGGAGACAGGACAGGGTCCTACGCTAATGGGAAATATTTCCCCTCCCAAGCTCTTCGTGTCTTTGGTGTTTTATGCTGAACACAAATAAATATAAAAGTCAATCAATGGCATTTGCACCCTAAAGCTACCCAGTGATGCCCTTTCTAAATAATCTGGTCTGTTTGTAATAAATCAAAAACTGCATAGGAAATAAATAATAAGAAGAAACATAAATTGTCGATTGAATTGAACAGAGTTTAAGTGCCTTGGGCATTTCAGTGTCACAGAATAAATGAATTCTTACAGGGGTATGGTTATGTCAAATTGTATGTGAATTCATTTATGCAAAATAGCATTGTTTATGAATAAGGAAAATATGAGAATTTCATTTTAATTTACATTGCAAAAACATGTATTGTATGAAGCAATTATTTGTTTCCTCAGCTCATATATTTAAAATGACATGCAGAAGAACTGGAATAGGATTCAGACCTATAATTAAAATGTAGTGTTAAAAAATATGTATTTAAAATAGAAAAATAAATAATATAGAGAAAAAAAATTACAAACTACTTACACACAAATGTTATCGTTTGGTTTGCATGCAGGTAAAAAGAATTTCCAGAAAATCCAGGAATCTGTAACAAGCAAAATAAATAGGTATAAATGTGCTGTTTGCTTTGAGATACACCTCTTTGAAGAAATGAAAAAAAAGCTCCATAGAGTTTAAAACATAACTAAAGTCCATCTTCACTTACCTCTACTTCAGCAAAGAGACATCTGCAATCTCTATTTCAGTTGCCAATATGTTTGCAGATCATCTTTGTTTGGCATCTTTGGCCATCTTAAATTGCTGATCAAAGCAAGTTAATCTACCGGTATTTACTATTAGAGTGAATTTAATACTCAAAGCCTAAATTCATTATCTGGATAGATAGGTGCCTGCAACATCTGTATAGAGACTAACAGTTAAATTTAATCTTATGTTTCTTGATGCTTTATTGACTTTCAGTCAAAAACATAAACTGCTCAATTAATGAATTTCTTGTAGACATTCCCCAGCAGCCTGAAATGCCAAGCATATGAGCTGTCAAAATGTGTCTCTTTCATCACATACCCTTCAGCAGATGTTGGATGGCAATAAGGAATGGGGGGGGGGGCTAACATCCTCCAAAAAAAATGTCCTTTGACCATGACACATACTGTATACTACTTTTAAAGTAAACTATTAAACATAAAACAAGACTTCTAGAAGTTAGAATGTTCAACTGCACACTGACTTAATTATATAGTAAATAACAGTAATGAATCCTGGACCATAGAATTCTGGGGAAATCCTGTGAACTTGTGCTGCTGAAGGGAAATTAGGTTTGGGAGGGCAGCAACAGATTACAACCTATTTCTGAGGGGGCAACTATAGTTCGCTATCATGACATGCAATAGGGACAAATTCTAATTATTAAAATGATCTTATGTGAATGTCTTTCTTACATTTAATTTACACATTTTCAGATGTTAATGATGTTAGCTTTTAATATGGGGAAATATACATGTAACCCTCTTTTGAGGGGGGCTATGACAAATGGCTCTCCCCAAACAGAATATTACGCTAAACCTGTAGGTAGAAAAGAGAACCTGAACCTTTGCTAAGTGGGTTTGATAATAAAGATGGGAGGATCTCCACCCAAGTAAGGGTATCTGTAAGCAGAGGGGATTCCCTTCTTGGAAAATTAAACAGCAATCTAATCAAAGTAATTGGGAGCAGTGAAACTACTGCAACCATAACTATATAGATGCACAACAGTATGGAAATAATACAATATTTACATAAGAAAAGATTAATATTAGTACATACATCCAATGCACAAACAGGTATTATCAGCAAAAAGCCCAACAACAGTCCTAATGGAACTATGCAGTTAACTGCAGCAAAGTTCAGTGGCAGTGGCTCAGATGATAATCATGGTGCAGCATCGGCTTTGCTGTGGGAGACCTGAAGACAAGATAAACAGTGACAAGGAAATCCTCCAGCTAGTGTCCAACTAGCCTGTAATATAGATTCTCAGCATCATAAATTGTGATTTTGCACTGGAACCTCAAGTCAGCCTATTTATTTTGTGTCTTAGTCCCTAATAGATTTTAATCTGCCAGGAAAATGGACCTCTAACTTCAAAAGTGGCCATTGGATGCCTAACCTGGCTCTAGTTTATGCTGGTTTTTGAGCGCTGACCAGAAGGGACAGGGTTAACTAAAATAACAAGAGCTGCATATAAACTCTATTGCAATAAACAAGTACACCTACTAATGTATTGGAAGGTGACCACTACACACATACTGTACAGTAGCACAGACCTGGCTTGCCGGCACTGTGCATGTGAGATAATAACAATGGGACAGAGATACATCTGTTACAAGGATTCAGAAACACACTCAAGAATCTATGAGCAGCTGCAGTTAAACTATTAAAAAACAGGAACACTTGCTTAAAAGTCTCTGGTCTGGGTGAAATACAACAGCAACAGCACTTCCTGTATTTGTAAGGTCATGAGGTTCATTTCTGTGTCTACTTCCTGGAAGCTCCTCTTTATATAACATCACAGGGTTTCTGCCCCAACTAGCAGGTACAGGAAATACCTGTCTGTAACCAAGTAACTCTGTGATAATTATAAGCAAAAGCTGTTTACAAATACAGAAAGTACAGGACATCAGACCCCTACACACATTTTGATGATAGGTCTGCTTTAAATACATACTAAGTTGTCCCCATCACCCTTGTTTCTGAAATATGAGTGGGATTGTCCCAAAGCCTCTATTAAAGGTGATAATGTTTTACAGTTTCCCTTGTTGTAGTCAAAGGAACCTGCATTAGACATTGCTGTAGCCTACACAAATCAATGTGCTTACAAAAAGGATATATTTGATTAATATAATGTATTAATAATACATTTATTAAATAAATTATTAATCAGCATGCGGTCCTGCGGCTCATGTCCGGACTGTGGAAGCCAGAGACTTCTCTGCACTGGTATATGGCAAGATCTTGATATACTTATAATTTTTTCTTCTTGTGCAATGGACAGCGCCACTGTATGGATTTGAAGCAGCTGGGTTTGGAGGTCCAAAAAGGTATGAGAGCCATATACCCCTGTGACCACTGACACTGATTGGAGCCATACCGCTACCAAGACAAGATACCACTATTGAGGAGAGCTACAAGCCCCAGCGCAAACCAGGATTCTTACATAATGATGTAAGAATCCTGGTTACAAAGTGATTTAGATTCTTATATACATTTAAGAGTCCACCGAAGTTGAAGAGTGAGTGGGATCACTGGCGGTGACACAGCATGCTAGTTTGCTCTTTATTTAAAGAAATACTGCACCGGCACAAATAAGAGACTGCACCAATTATTTGCACGAGGCAACACAAGGATTTGAACTAATTGATATTGTGTTTATATATACATATAAGTTTTCACTCATAAAGTTTTTTGATAGGCAGTGATTACATCAATTGTTTGTTGCAGAAAAAGATAGATTTGATTCTTGACTCAAAAGAGAACAAAGTACAAAGGGTCCATACTTCCAGAACCTTTAGCTAATTTATATCAGTGCCAGAATTTTTTGTATCTGACACCTGTTGCAATTGCACATTTAGCAAGCTTGCCAGAGGGGTTTAAGCAAGCTGTCATTTTTACTTAATCAACCAAAATGTATATAGAACCATTTAAAATGTTACACATTACGTGATAATTTTTCACTAGTCCACACAGATCATGTTCTCATATATTTTGTTATATGGTTATGACTGTGCAACAATTTAATTAATTGGTTTACTAATCTTCATAAAACTAGTGGTAGATACAGTATATGGAAGGGACAGTATATGGGGGGCATAAAGTATGTCAGTTTTAAATTTGATTATATACATTTTTAAAAAAGTGTTCTAAATGATGAAAATACCCCTTATCTGGAAAGGCACAAGTCTCAAGAGATCGGCATAATTGAGCCTGATGCTGGATCTCAATAAATCTCAACTTACAGGAATACAGTCTTAATACAAATGTCTTTTTAAAATTTAATTTTCTCACAATAAAGAAGAATTCTTGAAGATTAAAAAAGGGTATTCCAAAAGGAATTAGAATAGTAATATTAATCATTTTAATTATAGTCATTCTGACATTCTAGTGTAAGAGCAAAAGAGTAATGGATCTTAATTATATGTGATAGAGAAGCTGTATCTAAAAAAGAGGCAAGTATTATATTGAATAGTCCATACCACACACTATCTTGCCTTCCTTACAAGGCTATTTATCATGGTATCCAGGGATAGCCATATTGCTTGATAAACAAAGAAAGGCTAAAGTAAAGTGCACTACATGAGAAGTTGAATGCCGTTTCCCCAGGGGAGTTTTTTGCGCACGTTTGCTAGATCCAAACCTATGCTTTAAAAATTGCGCTTTTCTATTTGATAAGGTACTTCCATCAAAATCTTTAAATAATGAAACACTAGAAAGCTCTGAAATCTGTACAGGCTTGACTAGTGGTTCAGTACTGCTGAAATATTTCATGTAATTGACACATCTCACTGTTCTTACATGTTAAAAGAACATGAAACAGAATGACTAGAGAACATCCTTAATTACAATTTGGTTTTTGTAAAATATGTGATTTATTTTTTTGAGTTGAAACACATTTAACTTCTTTGGTAATCACACAGAAGACTTCTTTCAACTGTTATTTCAAAGTTTTACTTGGGCAAATGGAATAAAGAGCTATTTACTTGGTTTGAATGCAATAGAGTCCTGAAAATGAACATTATTTTCCGCCTGCTATACTTAATGCAAACATTCTTAATAAATTGTCTTCAGGATAATTGAAAGGCCTGAGATCCCACTTCCTGACTTACTTATGGGGAGGTAGGAAAGGGCTACATTATCACTTCTGAAAAAGCAGGAGAGATATTGGTTTTCCAGTCCATATGAAATACCACACTGCAGTCCATTTGTCTAGATTATTAGACTGGTGCACCCAGAAGGACAGAAAACTATGGATAGAGATGTAACAATCCTTCTTCTTATTCCCCCTTAAAGGCCTTTCATGAGTGGATACTCCACCTCTGCTCACAGGGCAAATCTGTTTGAATCCCTTAATTAGCCCTGATAGTTGCACTACAAAGTCTGTTTTTAAAATCACATGTATGTCCACACCCTGTAGTCCAATGATTCCCATCTTAGACTCTCTCTTCATAGCATAATGGATTCACAATTCAGCAATCTCCTCGTGAAGGACACTTCAGATTATCTTGCTTTATTTGCCATGAGGTGCATGCATTTAGGCTCCCTTCTTAGATCACTGCCAGCTGCTTCCTATAGTTATATAGCCCTTACTCCCTTCAAGACATTATGCTTAAATGCCACTCCAGTTAGGCATGACTTATCCCTATCATACTCCATTTTAACACCAGGCAACCGTGACAAGGTTACTGGCTTCATAACTAAATGTGAAAATTTACTACACACTACTTTCTCACAGACCCAGAAGGATCATATTCTCCTCTTTGCACACAAAACTTCTCTAGCTAACACCTATCAAAAGAATGGTTATGATCCTGACCCAGAGGTAAAAATGACACAACTTCTGCACAAAATCAAATCCTCCATTTCTCCTCTTTGTTGGAGATGTCAAAGCATGGAAGGATCCTTACTACACAATTTTTGGGAATGCCCAGCACTAGACAACTTTTAGGTGGGGGTCAAGATCACTATTAAATATCTTAAGGGGTGACTCTTGTGGATAAGTCAGGTAGTAATTTGCTACATGATACACCACTCTCATTCAAGCGATACAAGATTTCTCTTCTAAAATTTGGTTGAGGCGATCCTAGCGACAAATTATTTTATCAGTCCTTCTGAGTATAAAATACCAAATTACACCAGCTGTCCAGGCCTTCCTGTACTACACTCTACTACCCTACTGGATGGGCTGCTCTCCCAGCTGTTAGGGGCAGCAGTGACATCTAGGGCTGCCACCTCCAAGTTTGCCACCCCACATCTTCACCCAACTTGGCAAAGCTGTATGGGTGCTCAAACCCAGGGCTGGCATTCCTTTTCTGTGAGCCCCTACCACTCTGCCTGACTACAATAACCCATCTTCCTACCTGATAACCCCTGACTTTCTCCTCCACCCTCCATATCGACCCCATTAACCACCTGCTCAGTGAGCAGAAGACCCCTTTCAAAGTTGTCAGTTCTGCCCAGTGTTGCAGCTTGCTCCTCCAGATCTCTAATATGAGCTTTCAGAAGGGCAACCTGCTCACATCTGTTGCAATGGTATCCATCCTGGAGCTGTTGCTCCATTGTTGTATACATGTGGCACACTGTGCACTGCACAAAACCTTCAACCTTGCTAGCACTCATGTTCCCAGTTACCATATTAATATTACTAACAGGAAAAACATTATTTACAGGTTAGAAGACTCTTGTTATAATCTCCTGTTTTAAATATCGTTTTTTTAACTCCACTTAGTCAAATTTCCCACTTGGTCAAAGTTCCAGAAAGCAAAATGCTCGCAAGCTCAAGGCGAACAAGCTCAAACTGAGTTCTACAGAGAGTTATATTCTGTACTACCTGTAGCACCTGTGAGCAATTAACCACTTCCCTTAATTAGCAGACTGAAGGAAAGAAAGAAAAAAAAATGTTTAAAAAGTGACAGAAAAGATGTAAGCTGGTATCAAAGATCTCAGATCTCTAAGAAGAAAATAAAACAATTGCAGCCACAAGCAATCACCAGCAGTCAAAAGCACAACTGTTTTTAACATTCCACTTAAATGTCCCACTTTTCAGCTTCCAGCTATCAAAATGATCAGCTTTTATTTATTCACAAAAAAACATTATCTCAAAATAAAATAAAACTATTGCTGTAACTCCTTGTGTAACTGAGGTGTAAGCTGCAGTTTGGCTCCAATTTGTTGATGTATCTAAATCTGCTAGTACATCTAATGCTCCTCTCCCCCCAGACTTACAAGGCTGCTGCCCAAAGGCACCCTTGTGCTCCTTCATTGGGAGCACTTTAATACAGGAGGTGTGCTACTGGCTAGATCACCAGGTGAGAACAGAGGGAAAAAAAAACTAAAAGAAAAAACTAATCCAGCCACCACATCCAATGTTTAACAAGCTGCAACATATTCCATTTTTGGTTGTGGGTTTAATACCACTTTAAGTTTAACTAACCTCTTTAACTAAACTATGAAACATATTTTGGAATATAAATTACAAAAACAAATACATTCATTATATACTTACCAAATAAGTAACTATGTAACATCCACATGATCTATCTTCTTTGTAAGAACTGTAGAGAAATAAAAAAATGTTAGCAGAAAGGAAACACTATTTTAGGGCATAAAAATAGTATCTGTTTAGAAGCAAGTAAAAATAATAATCAGGAATAATCAATAGCTGGACAAAGACATCTTATTCATACAATGACAACATGTTCCACATCACTGAGCAAAGACAGAGAACAATGTTCAAGTTATTAACCTCCTGTCATAAAATGATGCAACAGCAGAACAATGAATCCCCTAAAATACAGAATTACACTACTGCATCATGGTCCCAACTTATCAGTCCGACTGCTAATAATAACTCACAAAATGGACAGATTGCCTGCACTCATTTTGCTGGTTGGTCTACAATCATGAACATTTACAGTTAAATGTTGTTAACCTCCTTTAGTCTTTTATAATTATAAACCTCTAAAATCATTAAAAAAAACAAAACTGATCAGTTTTCTACATCTGTGAGTATGCATGGAAACCACAAACAACAAAGGTACTGCCATAGCTTTTTACATCTATGAGTATGCATGGAAACCACAAACAAGAAAGGTGCTGCCATAGTTTTCTACATCTATGAGTATGCATGGAAACCACAAACAAGAAAGGTGCTGCCATAGTTTTCTACATCTATGAGTATGCATGGAAACCACAAACAATAAAGGTGCTGCCATTTTTCTCATAAGGCAATTATGGGTCTATGCCTGGAACAGCAAAAGAGCACTGAATCACAATGTTAAAAACTTGTTTTATTTTTGTTTTTTTTTTCTGGCCACCTCAGGACACTAGTGTAAGGACGAGTCAAAAGGTTTAACTCAAGTAACAAACATTAATATCCTTTTTCTATGCAGGCTCTTGGCTGCTGGGCTGTACAACTACAGTTTTATTTATAAAGAAAGTAGTAGTATACCTAAAGTAGTACATTCTGTTGCACATTTGTTGTGCTAACATGCAAGAAAAATGCACACTACCTCTAACACTTTGTAGACAAAGAAATGGGACAAGATTCCAATTTGACCTTGGTCTGTACTATCTACAAAAATATGACATTTGTTAGTAAAATGTAAAATTTTGTGTTTTTTTGTGTTCATTTGTGCTTTATTTTATTCTATTTTATTTTTTTTAAGTTGATAGAGCCTCTTTTTATGTTCAAGGTTCTTGTAGTAAAACCCCAGACTGCGCTCTTTGTCTTTAAAATATACTGAATGGACTAATCTGCCCTAATATCCCTGTCTCTGCTGCTGGCCAATTTACACAGTTGTATCATCTGAAGTCCACTAATTTCATAGAGAGAGCTTGATAGAAATTTTCAATGGCAGGACAGTTTTGGATCAAAGAGAACATGCATATTCACAGGGAACTACTTCCCAATTTATATCTGTCAGTCAAGGTGGGTCCATTTCCATTTGCTGAAAAAGCATGTGTCGCTGCTAAAGCTATCTGCTCTATGCTGCTTGTAAGCCAAGCTAATTTTAAAAGAAATACTGTCCTGTAACACTACCTACAGCTTTAAGGCATCCCATAAGCATTTTATTTATAGGATTTGTATATTGTTAATGTCCCCCTCGAAGCCACATGAAAAGACCTTCTTGCTGTATGGCATTGGTTTTTTTTTTCATTGGTAAACACGGCCCATAGCAGTGCCCAGCTTATTTTGTCTTTTGTGACGGTAGTTTGCTTATTAGTCCTAAAAATATGCAGAATTTAATAACAAAGTTTATCCCTCAGAATATCAGTGTGATTCATCTCTAAGTTTGGGTATGCCAAATTCTAAACAAAATTCGCCAAACCCATAGCAAATTAAACCTAGGAAAATTTGCCCATCCCTAGTTTTTGATGATGCATTTTATTACAACTTCAAGGGAGTGGGATGTGCAATAAATTTAGGTTGTTCTTATCTCAAAGGAAAGAGAAAAGAGGCTGTTAAATTGACAAAAGTTATATTGGTATCCTAGCAAAAACAACTAAAGTGTTAAAAGTCTGTAGTAAAATGATTTGAAATTCTGTGGGTAGTTCCCTGCCTACATTAGAGTGATAGTAAATTGCCAACCCAAAAAAAAATGGAGCTTTTAGCCATAATCTGTTATTATGCACAGCATATTAGCATGTTATGGAAGAAGTGTTCCCCTCCAGCACTGTGACGTCCCCACTCCCTTCCATCACAGGTGCTTTGACATTCTCCCGGGCTTCAATTGGGTTTTTGGCCACTTAGTTGACTGGTCTGGTAACCTAAGGCTCACACATATGTACAGAAATGCTTTCTCCCCAAGAACAACATTTTTCCAAGACTATGCACTGAGCTGTTCATTTATGGCTCAGTGTACATTAAAAAAAGTCTACCTGTTAGAATATTTCAAAATAGTGACTGTACTTCCATATATTAAGGGCTGTGGAACATGGGAGGATGTAATTTTGCTCTCCTATATTGCGGGCAATTTTAAATAATATTTAATTCATAACTAAGATGTACTGTTGTATTGAGTGTGAAGGTTAGCCTAAAATTTTATGTCATGGAACGTATCACTAAGATGGCTACTCTCACATATAAATATTCAGAAAAATAAAAAATGTCACAAAATACTGTGGGTTTATTAAAGACCCCAAGTTGTTCTATTTTATATAAAAAGCCATGCCAGCAGACAAAATAAAGCTTCAATATAAATGGTGAATATGCAGCTTTGAATTATGGTTACTTGTTAAAATGGCAAAATAAGTCCAAGCTCCTCATTAGAGCAGGAATATGGATTTTATAAAGCAATTCCCATGTTAACAAATGACCTCTGGCTTGATAGGAGAAACAGACTACAGAGATATATATGATCAGCTCACAGTACATTTTTAGAAGTTGAAACAAGATCTGTTGTCTCCATTTTTTAGATATATTTATTTTTTGCTTATATACATGAATTGAATGATAGAGTTTACTACAATCTAAGCCTACTCTATAAGCACACATGTAAAAAAAATAATATGTAATGCTTTGAGCTGTAATATTGATTAGAAAGCTGGAATTATTCCAAACACCCTCTTGAAGGAGAAGTGGCTCCAGAGGTCTTGATTTAATTTGAGCCATTAGTGAGTCAATACAGCTAACCGGAATGAAACTAAACACAGTGAAACCAGAGTACTCATATTTACTGATCTTGCATACAATCTCTGGGCAATGAGAGGATAAAGGCGGAAACATACTGTACTGTGGAATTGATAGGACACAGATGGCTCTCATACACAACAAAGTAAACCAGGGTTAGAAGTATATTCAATACAAGTGTGTTAAAGCTGAACTTTAGGCTGATATAAAGGTGTTGAACAACAGCCCTATAATTATTTCCCTCACTCTTGCATGTTCTGTGATATGTAACATGTGTAATGTAATCAACATTTGTAGTCACCAACCCCCCGTCGCATTCCTGCATGTACATATGTTTGTGTATGTGGGGGCATGGTGGTCTCAACCTTTTTACAGTGTCTTTTAAGTCTTTGGGTGTTGTTTAATTGCACTTTTTTCACTTTAACTATACCAAACTTAACTTTACCAAATATCCGCTATCGCAGGGGTGGGCAACTGTGGCCCTCCAGCTGTTGGTGAACTACAAGTCCCATCATGCCTCTGCCTTTGGGAGTCATGCTTGTACCTGTCAGTTTTGCAATGCCTCATGGGATTTGTAGTTCTACAACAGCTGGAGGGCCACAGTTGCCCACCCCTGCTCTATGGGATAGCATTTTGTTATGACAGGTTCTCTTTAAAGAGACATCAGGGGTCTTTTATACCTCTGATGTCTCACCTGCTTTCCACTGAAACCAATATAGCACACACCACACTCAATTAGCTTTTTGCCCAGCCACAGTGATTCTTGCCCAGTGACAGTAAAACCCATAAGCGATGTAATGCATGTTGTTTCTGTGTTTATTTTAGCATGGGGAGATTAGAGACTGGATTATCAGAGAACTATCCCCTCGCCACAGTAGCAATGGCCATGGGGGATCAAGACTCTCATGTGGGAAAGCAGAGCTTGGGAAATGCGCTCCATTCGGATGCTTAATCTGAAGATCTTTCCCTCAAATGAACTGCAAGGTTTGGATGATGGATGCCAGCTTTTTGGGCTGGGGAGGTGTTCTGGGGAACCTCTTAGTTTAGGGAATGTGGTCTTCAGATGAGTGGAAGTGGCTTATCAGCATACTGGAACTTTGCGTGATCCGGCTGGCTTTCCTACACTGATCTGTCTCCATTTAAGATCTCCCTGTCAGGCTGCAATTGGACATACATCAATTATCATAATATTGACATACATCAATTTTCAAGGAGGGACAAGAAGTTACACTACTCATGAAGAAGCAGATCTAAGTTTGTCTTCTGCAGAACTTCACATTCCAGCCCTCTGTGCTGTGTATATTCATAGTGTGGAAATTTCATAGGCAGACTGTCAACAGCTGAATCCAGGAAAAAGGATTCTTTACCCAGAGGTGTTTGCAGAGATTTGTCTCAGGTGGGGGACACCTGATGTGGACCACTCTTAGCATTCAGATTTAATAACGAGTGATTCCACATTGACCAGACTTGCTAAAGCAGGGTCTGGTCTTCCATCCTGGTTTACAGACATTGGTTGAATCTCAAGTGTGTACCATCGTACATAGAAGACTTATTTTGCCTCATGTGAATAAGTTTTATTCCAGACAGTATGTGGGGTGCATTTTGGCTTTTCTCCAGTCTGGTGTGGAGATGTCTGTTTCCTTAAGTACTACCAAGCATCAGATCTTTGTCATGGCCATTCTGTTTCAAAGACCTATCCTGTCTCATTCTTTTGTAAAAGCTTTTGTGCTGGGTGTCTTATGGATTATTATGCCTCTGTGGCCCCTTTGTCTTCATTGCACCTTAATTTGGTGCTGTCTGTGTTGCAGACTTTTCCACTTGAGTCTTCCTGAGAGATTCCTTTGCTGCTTTTTACACACAAGGTTGTCTTTTTAGTGTCCATTAATTTGGTCAATAGAGTCTCAGGTTTTACTGCGCTCTCCTGCAAAGAGCCTTTCCTTGTCCTAGACCAGGATGTGGTGTTGTTAAGGTCTAAGTCCACTTTTTAACCTAAGTTGGTTTCCTTGATCCACCTGAATCTGGAAATTGTGCTATTTTCCTTTTGTAATAATCATGAACATCATAAGGTGAAAGTGCTTGACTCTTTGGATGTTGTTCAAGCTCAAAGTTAAAATTTATCTGAAATCTATAGCTTTCCTTAGTATGAGCCCCTATTTGTTTTACCTAAGTGTTAGCTCAAGGGTCAGGCTACTTTTCGATCCACTATTTCTTGGTGGATTCATCAGCTCTTTTCTCATGTATAGGGTATCAAGGGCAAGGTTCCTTTTTTCCCTGTCAAGGCATCTTCCACCAGGAGTGTCAGTGCTTCCTGGGTGACTCAGCATTGTTGTTCGTATACTGAGAATGGCTGTCTCTTGTTACAATAATCTGTGACAAATTGTTTCAGGGTATGTTAATAATAAGGGCAATATTTTGCGGGTGTGGCCAAAAATAGAGACGTGATTTTGCAGGTGTGGTTAAAAGTGGGTATTGTCAGTAGCGTGTCCCTGGATTTCATTTTGAAAATCTATGTCACGTACCTGATGGGAGACTGAATTGATGAGGTCAGCCTCACTTGTGTCACTAGCCCTGACCCAGCTGAGGTTGGAACAGAGGGAGTCTAGGGACCAGGGGGACAAGAGCGCCAGTGGTTGTTGCTTGCGGCTCTTGCAGGTGGTGACCTTGGTAGGCAGAGTATCCTCTGATTTGAGCACCGTAATAGCAGACAGAGCAGGTTCTGTGTAGTACCCGATGTACAGCAGAGCAAGGTAGGTAGCCAGGACACAGGACAGGAGCAGGGTCATAGGATAGCCGGGGTCATCAACAGTCGGGCAGCGCGGTACAGAATCAGAAGGAAAAGGCCAAAGTCAGGAGCAGAGCCGAAGTCAGGAACCAGGAGCAGGAGAATAATCGGAGTTGGGTCAGGAACAAGCTGGGTCAGCAACAAAGGAATCGTACAGGAGCAAGCAGGACACAGGGGGGAGCTGAAGACCAGTCAGCACTGAACCTGAGCAGAGGCCCTCCTTAAATAGCCCGTCTGGTGCCAATCTTCGCCGTGTGTGTGTGCGTGCATGTGCGTGATCGCGTATTCCTGCGCGCTTGAGCACAACCGGCAATTCTTCTGCGGGATCTCTTTCGCACATGCGCGTTCCCGATCGCGATTCTTCTTGCCGAAAATCCCTTACAATTTAGTACCCTCATTTAAGCAGCTTTTGTAGGCCACAATTTGAAAGGAAAAAACAGGTGTGTTTTATCAATGCAAAAAAATTACACATTAGAGTGTATTATTTCCAATACAAAAAACAAATTATCCATCCACAGTATTCAAGCAATTTTACTAGGCCACATTTTGAACAGGAGAGACACCAGCCAGCTTTTCATCAAAATAACATTAGAATATATTTATTTCACTGAAGAAAAATGTAAGCACTTGTAGTAGGCCTCATTTTGAAAAGAACACACATCAGCCAGTTTTCTAGTCAAAGAAATGAAAGGATAAGTTCATCTTTTGAAAAAAAAAATGAATGCACATTTTTTGCAGGTACAAAAATGTGCATTTACTTTTTTTCTAAGAAGCCTGCAGAGCATTACACCTGTGATTAGCAGATCACAGATGTAATCTCAGGCTCCTGCATTCTCAGCATAAATGAGAACGAAAAAACCGGGATAGGATTAATTTAATTTAGCTCTGCACTATTGTTTTTGTGATACTCTCAGCATAGCTGTCTGCCCATACCTCGTACAGGTAGGCAGTTAACTGACAGCAGAAAGAATCAATGAACTACCAGAGCACCCACCAATCCCCTCATAGTTCATTGAGAACTACAAGCCATCAGCCACAATAGCTGACAGTACCTGTAGGTATTAATTCACAGGAAACTGGGAATTAATTATGTGGGCATGTGGGCAGAGCCCCAAATGGCTGCGTTGTTTTCAAATTGTGACAGTGGATGCAGGGAGAAGATCCTTCACCCACTGTCAAAAAGGAGAGAAAATAGGTGGGGGAGTAGAGGCAGCAGATGCTGGAACATATTACATGTTTCACCCTAAAAATGGATAGAATATGTAACATGTTCAGGAGGTAAACATATCCTTTAATATAACAGTGTACTTATTTCACTGAAAAATCCAAAATATTGTAGTGACTATGTGTACAGTATTTAAGCATTTGTAGTATGCTACATTTTGAACAGAACACACACTAACCCGCTTTTAAGCAAAAAAATATAGCAGTAGTGTATATTTTTTTAACTAAAAATATTGAAGTGATTATATGCACAGTATTTGAACATTTAGTAGTAATAGGTTGCATCTTGAAGAGGACACCAGCTTGTAGTAAAAAAAATCATCCTTAGAATGAGACAGCAAAATATTATAGTGACTGCATGCACAATATGTAAGCACTTTTACTAGGTCATATTTTTTAAGTGAGAGAGCAGCCAGGTTGTAAGCAAGAAATTTAAATGACAGTGTAAGGTATCACTTAATAAAAGCTATAAACTGTAGAGACTCATAATACTGCATATTATTTGAGTGGCCTTAGTGAGCCCCACTCTAAATGGAGAGACCAGACAGGCTAAATATGTAAGTAAAATTATAACATACTGTGAAAGCTATGGCCAGTGGTCCAACCTGGACATCCTGTTGTTCATGGGGGCAAATCCTTACTTGAAGAGTGGATTATATGGTTTATGCAATTTTTGTTTTCATTTGCAGATGCAGAATCTGATCACCCCCAAGTGCATAACTTATCTGACATTGTGAATACAGGAAACTGCTTTGTATTATAAGCAGCTATAGCATCAGGGGTATTGATGATTTAGTGCACTTAACAATGTGATGATTTGGTGCACTAAACTGTACCACACAGGTATGCAGTGCACAATAATATAAAAAGTCTCTAAAAAAATAATTCCTAAAACATTAAACCCTAAACTCCAATTCTGGAACTGCAGGATACAGCATATAGGAAGGTGACTTCACCAACAGAGTATCTACTTGTCATCCTCTGGTAAATAAACAAATTATTGGGTGAAAATTCTGTTCCTCACTTGTTGCCATGATCAAGCAAGGTGAGAGTGCAGCTTCTACATTTACCACTGACATGTGGGCCATGGCAGTTTTGAGCATTAAATTATATGTTGACCCAAATGCAAACACAAAAGAGAATTGTGTTACTTTTTTTTAAATCTCTGCTTTTTCACAGGATCCATAACTTTTTGCAAAAACTATTTTATTTACATAAAAAATTCTAAAAATAGAAATTCATTTTTACAATAGTATATACTGATCAATCCATAAATTACCTTCACAGTTGACTGGTATCGTGAGTACTTGTTATCAGTGACCTATGGTGGGGAGCTGTCAGAATGTTGTAGGTTGGCCTAGTTTTGGCCAATTTCAAGTGGCGGGGATCTTTGCTCTTATATGGCTGGTCTGGGAGCTTAAATCTGGAGTCAAGAACCTTAGGCCTCATCTGAATATCTGAAAATGACTGGTGAGGGAGATTGCGATGGGCTGGAAGATGTGGGAGAGTATTTACAAAAAAGATGATGCTGGCAGTGGCAGTGTATACAGTATAACTGGGAGTAATAACTTTGATGGCTGTAAGGATAAACATGTGGTGCTGGTAGGAAAGGTCAATGAGCAGTATGGGGATTGGGATTTTAAGGTCTGAACAGGACAACTGACAACAGATATGTAGTAATGAGCTGAATCATATCAAGTCTCATGGATACACCCCTATCTTCAAACACTTTTTACTAAGATTGCAACCAATTGTAGTACCCTCCTAGATAGCTAGGGGAGCTACAGTAGATCTTAATTGCTAGTAGCAGCCTGTGCAACAGTCAGAGGAAAATCATATTGTGGTCAGGGATGAGAGGCTCTGCAGATCAGCCCCTCAGCAATTGCCCCCTGCTTTATTACTTTGGAGAAAGCTCTGGAAGCAGTGGGTGGATCTGAGGAGTGTCTGATTTGCACTTTTGAAGGAACCTGGCCAATCCCCAACAGGAGGCTTGGCAAGGGGCCAGGACAACCCTTAATAGTGATTGAGCCTGCTCAGTAGCAGCAGAGTTTGGGTGGAAGAGATAGAGAAGTATGTGAGGCTGGAGGCAAGAGCCTGTGAGGGGGATTAGATGCAGAGGGGCTCCCTTTTAGGCAGAGGACCTTGGAAGGCTGAAAACATTGGACTTCACTGCCCCCTGAGGGAGGACCACCTATGTGGCAGGGAAGGAGCGGCCCAGCTAGAAAGCCTGGTAGCAGCTACTGACCCACTGGCAGCACAGAAGAGGGACCAAGTGAGTAAACGTGCACCCCCTGGGCCAGTAAGGGGAAAGGAGCACTCTAGTGGGAAACTGGATTTGCTAACTTACCTGTTTCATGTTGCTGTGGCAGGCACTGGATTCCCTTCCCAGGGATTCACCCAGCACAGTTGGGGTCTGGGTGGTACTACAGGAGATGCTGGCTAGCTCTCCAGAAGAGACATTTTGTTGTAAAGACTTGTACATAGTTGCTAAGGAGTTTGTCCTCAGTTACCATTCACTTGAGCATCCCATATACCCCTACCCCATCCAAGTTCTAAATCCCCTAATAAACTTCAAAACAAAGCTCAAACACTGGTTACTGTCTCCTGATGCAAGGGTGAGTGCAGGAAATGCATGTTGCCTATTTGTGAAGGACTATAGGGGGAACCCAAATCTATTGCAACTCCTAAGGAGCTAGTGCTACACAATTAAACTGAAAAATGACACAATGGACTTTAATCTGCACCTCTGCTTTATGAATGGATTAAGAGCCCCTTGCAACTAGTCATCTTCTCCGCAATATGAACTTGGCTTCATGGATTACTAGTAGCCAGTGGCCTCAATTCGTATGATGGCTGTGAATAAATCTGAGCCACAATTGGATCAGCCACTTTGGTCATTGCATTCTGTATTGCCTCAAGTGTTGACACGCTTCAGTTGGTGCTAGTGGATAAAGACGGTTATTTTCACTTGCTGACTTCATCAGAGCTTACTTGTTATAGGTCTTGACCTTTCTTGTCAATATCAGGGGCGGACTGACCATTCGAGCACTCGGGCACTGCCCGAGGGCCCGGGGTCAGTGGGGGGCCCCATGACATGCCCCTGGTACATTTTATAGGCTTTTTTGGGTGTGCTTTGAGTGTGGGCAAGGAGACAGGGGCCCCATGATCCCCTATTGCCCGGGGGCCCCATGAGTTGTCAGTCCGCCCCTGGTCAATATTACTTCCTTCGATAGAAAATAAAATGTATCTTATAAATATAGCAATAAAGATCTTTTCTAAAAATAAAGCAAACATTACAAACACAGTCACATTAACGGCACAACTTCAAAAAGGGTCTTAGAAAGTCCAGTTGGTGGACATATCATATGGCACCATCCTGCCATTTGTTTTTTGTGGTATACTAGGTATACTAATGTGTCTTAAGAATTTGAACCTAAATTCTAAAGTGTACAATATGTATTTTTTTTTTTCTTTGCATGTTTGCTGAACATTTACATGCATACATTAATTCAGTATTCCACTTAGGCAAATCAACAATCTACTATATTGTGTAATCATCATGCAATTTGTTAGGGACAAAGATAGATAGAGTTTTCAGGATGCCTTCCACCACATCCTGAAACAAGCTTGGTGGACACCTGTTGGAGAATCAGTGGGTGAACTAGCTGTTCAAGATAAAACTGCCGAGTAATTTTGTGCCACCAACAGGTCAAGTTCCCTGGCAGGCACAGTTTGCTGAGTTTGTTCTGCTTATGTAAATTGTTTTCTGCTTGTACTTATCTCTGCAAAAAAGAAAAATACCTTGGACTTCCTGTGCCTAAATAACAAAAAACTGTTGCATCACCATATATTATCCCTGTATCACTACCCTCTTAGGAGTTACTGAGTTTTGGGTCCCCCTAAAGCTCTGCACAGTCAGGCAACATGCATTTTCTTTCACACATTGCTTTCACAGTCAGTAAACAGTCCTTGAGCTTGGTTTTGCAATTTTATTAAGGGGTTCATAACTCGGATATGGTTGAGGGGTGTATGGGATGCCCGAAGGAACTGAAAACTTAAGGACAAATGCCTTAGCAACATGTATTCATGTTTTCAACCTGACTACCCTCTCCCCTTAGGAGGCCAAGGGGGTGTAAGAGTACTCACACTGTCTTCTCTTGATAGCTTAACAGGTTGGTGGCTGCCTTCAGGCCTTTCGCTGGGCTGGCTCCTTCCCTGCTATTCAGGATGTCCTCCCTTGGAGACAGTGGTACATTGGAGACCCTCTTCTCCAGCACCTGCCTGTAGGTAGGCACTTTTCTGGGTCCCCTCCCAGACTCCACACTCCAGCCTCTTACTCCATCTTCCACCCAACACTGCCCCCCTGCTGCATAGGCTCTGCCACTTTCAGGAGTTGCCTTGATCACCATGCCCAGCCTCCTGCCAGGGAATTGGCCAAGGTCCCTCAAACATGCAGATCTGGGCCTCCTTCCCTCCCCGGTCTCTCTTCTAGAATCAAACACAAAAATAGTGAAGCGCTAAAGTGAATCCCTATATACACACACAGTGCATATAATATTAGATGAAAACCATACCTCATAAATAAAATAAATCCGTGATATAAAATAATAAATAAATCAATAAAAAAATCAATAAAAAAATATATAGAAAAAATATAGAGAAAAAATCTTTCCTTGCCCTTAATTGTTTCTTCAAATCAATCAGTGATAAAAAATAGAAAATCCATAATAATGCGAATAAAACAGTGATACAAAAATAAAATCTGTGTTAATTAATATTCAAAAAAGAATATATATATATAAGTGATAATTCCAATAATATATGTGACAACCTAACAGAATATAAATAGAACTTCATAAATTGTGATTCTCAATCGAATATACGTGATTAGTATTAATTGTGAAAAAACCAAACATTAAACTATTAAATAAATGATCCACTAAATCTTGTGATGTTTAAATATGAAAATGTGTCCACAAATGAACAAAAACAGTCCATGCAATAAGGTGAAAACGACACTCAGTGTTCTTCACTTCTAGTGCTCAAAAAAAGAAGAAATCCTCCAATGGCAGCAATGCCTGCTCACCTCCCCAACTCGACCCGCAAAGGGCCACAAGGCTATAACTCTCCTCCAGGTAATCCTTTGCTTCCAAGCAGCTCAGTAAGGAATCACAGGACCTCCACTCCACCTCCTCTCAAACGTCATATAGGACACAAACAGAGCTTCCCATAGTGTAATACCGTTTATTTAAGACACTCCATATAACATACTGTTTCCACTCACATGCGTTTTCTTAATGGAAAATGCAGTCCTCCTCATTCCCTGGGTGCATTCACATGTAAATAGGGAAACCAATATGGCCGCTCGAACATCCGTCCCCACGTGACCGGAAGTGATGTGTCTCTGGGCTGGGAAAAGCGTTCCGACGCGTTGCGTCACGTGCGTCGTGACTTCATCAGGATCAGGAGGATTTCTTCTTTTTTTGAGCACTAGAAGTGAAGAACACTGAGTGTCGTTTTCACCTTATTGCATGGACTGTTTTTGTTCATTTGTGGACACATTTTCATATTTAAACATCACAAGATTTAGTGGATCATTTATTTAATAGTTTAATGTTTGGTTTTTTCACAATTAATATTAATCACGTATATTCGATTGAGAATCACAATTTATGAAGTTCTATTTATATTCTGTTAGGTTGTCACATATATTATTGGAATTATCACTTATATATATATATTCTTTTTTGAATATTAATTAACACAGATTTTATTTTTGTATCACTGTTTTATTCGCATTATTATGGATTTTCTATTTTTTATCACTGATTGATTTGAAGAAACAATTAAGGGCAAGGAAAGATTTTTTCTCTATATTTTTTCTATATATTTTTTTTATTGATTTTTTTATTGATTTATTTATTATTTTATATCACGGATTTATTTTATTTATGAGGTATGGTTTTCGTCTAATATTATATGCACTGTGTGTGTATATAGGGATTCACTTTAGCGCTTCACTATTTTTGTGTTTGATACTTTAATACTTATTGGTTAAGGCAGAGTGATAGCAGCTGTTAGGATAGGGACTTATCCATATTAAGCGCAGGAGGATATTCCCATTCTCTCTTCTAGAATGTTCTCTGGAAGGGTGGGAGGGCTCTAGAAACTCTGACCTATTTGAGCCTCCCAGCTTGTCCTGAGGTGAACTCCTGCCTCACCTCACAGGCTGACTCATCCCAGGCTGCTACTCAATCTGTCCATAAGGGATATTAAAAAGGGAAACTGTACGACAAAAAATACAGTAACACATATAAGGGAGAGAATTATTAAATTCAGTTCACTAACTCACAAGTTAGGTGCGGGTCACAGTACCCAACAAAATGCACTATAGATATTTTTAGGGAAGAGCTCCTAAAGAAAAGAAGGTGCTACTAGGTGACCCAGGTAGTTTAGCTAAAAATATAGCTTTATTGAAACCACAATACAATGACACATCATGAGAATACACGTACAAAAATTAAACTGTGTCTCCTCCCGTCTCCATTTAAAACATGACAACATTGTCATTTTAAAAATTAGGGAACCCGGGTTCGATGTTATTAGTACACAATGTCAGGCACCCAAAATTGCTATATCCCAAAGGCCTAAAAGCCTCCACTCCAAGGAGCATATGGCCCATTCAATACGAACATCTAGCAATGTAAGGAGGTAGAGTCAGGATATAGCATAAGGGATAGCAAATCATTGGTAGTTAAAGCTAGGGCTGAGAAAAATAATAAACATGTAGCCATACAGCAATCAGGGCATAATTAAGAACTGTAAACCTCGGGGCATGGCCACGACAGACATTTTGAGTGGACCTACTTCACAAGGCTCCCAGCTCTGATCCTCTACCGATCCTTTCCCTGGCATTCTACTGTGTTCTTACCACCACCACTGCCTTCCTTTCAGCTTCAGCTCCATGCAAATGCTTGATAGTTTTTAGGTTTTATGATGGCTAATGTCCCCATTGTGTCATGGAATGTACAGGATGTATGTTGCATGATCCTTTGAAGTGTTCCATGTATATACGGGTTGCAGGGGGCACACTCGATCAGGGACATGCTACAATGTATTGCGTATGCCTGGGTCGGCTGCTCTTACCACTCTACTTACACTTCGTACTTTCTGAGGGTAAGTTTATTGGTCCACCGATCCTTGGACTTCCACGTGTTTTCCTCTAGTACCGATTATGAAGATAGATTTATATTTTTGCACTGCTGGCTATATACAGTCCACTGTGTTTTGACCTTGGTATAAGTACCACCTCCTTGGATCTCAGCACAGAAAGCTTACCTACATGTGCTCCTCTCAGTAGCGAATAAAAAGTGCTTCTTTGCCAAACAGGCGTTTTACGAGGAAGGAGAAAAGACGGGCCGTCTTTTGGCTAAGCTTGTCAGGTCTCAGTCTACCATTCATGTCATCACCGCCATTTACAGTTGCAAGAAAAAGTATGTGAACCCCTTGGGATTACGTGGAGTTTTGCATGAATTGGGCATAAAATGTGCTCTGAACGTCATCTAAGTCACAACAATAGAAGAACAGTCTGCTGAACATAATACTACACAAACATTAGATGTTGCCATGGTTTAATTGCACATAATATGTAAACATTCACAGTGCAGGGAGGAAAAAGTATGTGAACCTTTGGACTTAATAACTGGTTGACCCTCCTTTGGCAGCAATAACCTCAACCAAACGTTTCCTGTAGTTGCAGATCAGACCTGCACAACAATCTGGAGTAATTTTGGACCACTCCTCTTCACAAAACTGTTTCAGTGTAGCAATATTCTTGGGATGTCTGGTGTGAATCGCTCTCTTAAGGTCATGCCACAGCATTTCAATCACTTTGAGGTCAGGACTCTGACTGGGCCACTCCAGAAGGCATATTCTGTGCTGTTGCAGCCATTGTTTTGTTGAATTACTTGTATGCTTTGGGTCATTGTCCTGTTGCATCACCCATCCTCTGTAGAGCTTCAGTTGGCGGACAGATGGTCGTACGTTTTCCTGCAAAATGTCTTGATAAACTCTGGAATTAATTTTCCCATCAATGACAACAATCCGTCCAGGCCCTGAGGCAGCAAAGCAGCCCCAAACCATGATGCTCCCTCCGCCATGTTTTACAGTGGGGATGAGGTTTTGATGTTGGTGTGCTGTGCCTTTTTTTCTCCACACACAGTGCTGTGTGTTCTTCCCAAACAACTCAATCTTGGTTTCATCTGTTCACAGTATATTTTGCCCGTAATGCTGTGGAACATCCAGGTGCTCTTTTGCAAACTTCAAACGTGCTGCAATATTCTTTTTGGACAGCAATGGCTTCCTCCGTGGTGTCCTCCCATGTACTCCATTCTTGTTTAATGTTTTCCTTATTGTAGATGTGTCAACAAAAATGTTAGCATGTGCCAGAGATTTCTGTAGGTCTTTAGCTGACACTGGGATTCTTCTTTACCTCATGCAACATTCTGCGCTGTGCTCTTGCAGTCATTTTTACAGGACGACCACGCCTAGGGAGAGTAGCAACAGTGCTAAACTTTCTCCATTTGTAGACAGTCTGTCTTACCGTGGACACATGAACATCAAGGCTTTTGGAGATACTTTTGTAACTCTTTCCACCTTCATGCAAGTCAACAATTCTTGATCGTAGGTCTTCTGAGAGCTCTTTTCTGCGAGGCATGGTTCACATCAGACAGTGCTTCTTGAAACCAGTAAACCCAAAACAGGTGTGTATTTTTTAAGGGCAGGACAGCTGTCAGCAACACATTCAATATCATCACACTGATTGGAGTCAAGGTTGGCTCACTCCTCGCTCCAATTAGCTCTTTGAGAAGTCATTAAGCTAGGGCCTCACATACTTTTTCCTCCTTGCACTGTGAATGTTTACATGTTATGTGCAATTAAACCATGGCAACATCTAATGTTTGTGTAGTATTATGTTCAGCAGACTGTGTTCTTCTATTGTTGTGACTTAGATGACGTTCAGAGCACATTTTATGCCCAATTCATGCAAAACTCCACGTAATCCCAAGGGGTTCACATACTTTTTCTTGCAACTGTATTCCCAATCTGATGTTCTTCTAAATACTCCTGATGGGATGATGGCAGAACTGGTATCATTCTACTCCACCCTGTATCAATCCAAGGTTTTGTGTACCCCTGATGAACTGCAGATCTATTTGAGTACAGTGCACCTGCCTCGGCTGTTGGATGCACACAGGGCATTACGTGACTTACCTCTCACTGTAGAGGTGGTGGCCTCTTTCCCCACCTCAAATGCCCCTGGGGCAGATGGGCTTCCCATGGAGGTATACTCACAATACATGGACTCTGTACTACCCCACTTGATTACAACCTTCAATAATGCGTTCTGTCTGGGGAGATTACCAGATTCCATGGCTCAAGCTACTATTGCTCTGTTACTAAAACCAGGAAAAAGCCCCACTGATCCCAACTCATACAGGCCTATTTCTTTATTGCAGATGGATATCAGAATCCTAGCTAAAATATTAATAAAAGTCATTGCTAGTGTCATACATTCTGATCAGGCGGGCTTCATGCCTCACAAGTCTACCACAATCAACCTGTGCAGACTCTTCCTGAACATGCAAACTCCTTCAGAAGTCATGGGATTGAGGGTCTTATTATCTTTTGATGCCAATAAGGCATTTGACAGTGTTGAGTGGTGGTACCTTTGGGAGGGTTTGAAATGCTTTGGCTTTTGAAATAACTTTATTTCATGGGTGCAGTTTGCTCTACTATGCTCCTAAAGCTGTAATTTGCATGGGTAACTTGGTGTCCAATTCATTCTCCCTGAGTCGGGGCACTTGTCAGAACTGCCCCCTATCACCCTTATTGGTTACCCTGGCAATAGAGCCACTGGCTTCTTGTAGTCGTGCCTCTATGTCCATTCATGGTTTTCAATATGGAGAAATATGCGAGAAGTTACTACTGTACACTGACGACATGCTCCTCATGTTAGAGGACTCTTCCTACAGCTTTCAGACCATAATGGATGTTATTGGTGAATTTGGCCAGTATTCGCGCCTGACCATTAACTGGTCTAAGTCAGCTCTATTGCTCCTTGATGATCAACTCACTCCTACTCTTCCCCCAGGGTGTACGGTATCTATAGTATCTAGTTTTAAATACTTGGGCATTGTGATCTCTAAAACAGTCATTGATTTTCTGGGGCTCAATATTAATCCACTGCTTAAATGTTTTTGAGAGATAAAGTACAGATTTGGCAGAAATTGCAGATCTCTTTAATAGGTTGTGCCAGTTTGGTTAAAATGATACTTATGCTTACTATATCTGCTGCACAACTCCCCAGTGATAATTTCTCATAAGACTTTTTGTACTGTTAATTCCCTTTTCCGCTCTCTTTTATGGAAGCAAAGCCTGCCCAGGATTAAGCTAGAACAACTCCAGTGCCCTAAGACGGCAGGAGGTATTGCGTTTTCACACCCATGTCTTTATTATATGTCTGCTCAATTGCAACATATGATGTGTGGTATGAACCCCCCAGCTGGTAGTGCTTGGTTCCACCATGACACTACCTTAGCTGTGGCTCTTCGTTTCGTTAATACATCATCTTTACCTAAAGAGCTGTAATCTCAATCCATGTCACTAAACCAAATATGACTTTCCCCACCTATAGGCTGATGCATAAGATTTGGCAAAAAAACTAAACAGCTTCAGGGGGTTACAGGGTATACCTGCTTTAGTACTCTCTGGCACAATCCCATGTACCCTGAGCTGGCTAAACTTCAATATGTATCCAAGTGGCAGGTGTATGGCTTTACCCATGTGAAGCAGGTTTTTGAAAATGGCAAGTTACTATCCTTTGTAGACTTTCAATCTAAATTTAATCTCCCTGTGCAGATGCATTTCTACTATCTACAGTTAAGACATGCGGTGATGGCTCAATGCTTTTCTCATGACTTCTGCCTCTCCCCTACTCCCTGTTTTTCGATTGATGCAACAGGTTCCCTCCACTAAGGGCTTTATCTCGAATTGCTACCAGCATCTCCTGAGACCCTATTTAGATAATTACCCTTGTAGGGCTCAAGAGCAGTGGAGGTCAGATGTGGGGGAGCTGACTGGAGAACAATGGGAGGAGGCTGTGTAGGCAGTTTACTGCAGTTCTTTGAATGTGTCCCAGCACCTCTCACAGTTGTACATGCTGCTTAGAGTACATTACACCCCCTTTAAACTGCATAGGATGGGTTTACTCACTGACCCCCTTTGTCCTCGGTGTTGAAGGGATCACGAGGACCTGATTCATATGCTGTGGCACTGCTCCAAGCTTCACAGATATTTTCTCAGAGTGCTGAATATTATTAACCGGGCCTATCAACTTCAGTTATCATTGCACCCTTTGTCTTGTATTTTGGGTATTTTTGATCCATTGATCACTGATGCGTTTGTAAGGAAGCAGTATCAAGAGCCCTTTTCCAGGTCCGAAAGGCAATCTTGTTGCACTGGAAGAGCATTTTGCCCCCATCTATGCAGACCTGGCTTTTAATAACATGCATACCACCCTGCGTTATGAGAAACTTATCTACCAACATTGAGGATGCTCAACTAAATGCTGCCTCAATTGTTAGAATAGGGTTAGGGATTAGGGGTTGTCTTTCTAGGACAGTTCCAGTTTCATTTGGAATATGAATGACTACATTACCGCCCTAGTCATGGTTTTTATTGTTTTTTTCCATGTCTGCTTACTAAAGAGAGGTGGGAGTGTTGTTTTATGGTCTACTGCTTATTACTTTATTGTACTATACTTGTCTGAATCTGTACCCTAATGCTGATTACCATCTTTATTGTATGTTGTTTTGTGACACAGATGTTTTGGAAATTGTACCTAAGTTTTTGTTCAATAAACTTGTCTCTGACTTTAAAAAAAGAACTGTAAACCTCAACCCTATTAGCAATATTGATGAATTCATAAAAATGCATGTGCAAACGAACAGCATAATTACAAAGATGTAGCTGCCTACATGTATACTGTGCGGAGAATTATGAATAATGTGAGGGAACTGGCTCGCAGTGCAATCAAGTATGGCCATGACTCAATGGCAGCAAGTTTATACAGTGATGGTCCATGAACATTATTGACATTAAAGTATAACTCCCTCAAGTTGAAAGAAGGCAATCTCGCTCCGGACCTTCAGGAGGAAATCCGTCAAAGGAGCACTATTTTAGCTGGGCCTGGTTCAAACAGTCTCAGTAAAAAGAGCCAAAGGTGGAATGTGACCAGGGGAGCTGCCTCAAGTGATTACCTTGGGATCAAGATAGTTTTGGGTGAAGTGGCTGAGGGACTGGGGTTGCATCAGAGTTCAAATAGCCAAGTCCCATTAGGACCACAAGTATAGTGAGCTAAGTAATATACTGTATATATATTGACTGCTACCCCAAGCATACAAAGGTGTATATTAATAAAGCATAATAATTAATAATCTCTCATTCACCAAACATACACTTCAGTGAAGTTCTCCTTGTGCTTCTGGTTTAACTGACATTAATTGATTCATACTAGTTAAAGTTTGATGAAAGGTGTGCTCGGTGCTTCATAAATGTACTCCAAAGTGTGTGACTGTTGTCACCTAGCATTTAAAGCTGCTTACCTGCAAGAGTAGTGTGGACAAAGAAGGCTGTTGCAAATGGCAAGCTGCAATGGATTTGTATTATGGTTTATTTGTAGCTACAGACATGCAGGTCACATAGAAACTGATATATATAGAGTTTTTGTTAATGCTTTCCTAACCTTTCCTTAATGTGGTCTACAAATGGTTACAAAAGCAAATACATACACTTTCCTCACACTGTACCAGGAGGAAAGGTACTGAGAATAGATAACTGTTGTTATGAGAGAAAACCAGTGGAGATTTAGTTAGGCCTACTGGAACTGGGCAGAAAGATATGTTTGTGTGGGGAGAAAGTATGGGAAGTGCTAATAAAGGAGATCTAATAGGGTCCAGGGCATAGTGTTTACACAGTTTTGAAAAGATTTTGGCCTACAATCTGGTTACAATAAAATAGCAACACCTAATGCACAATATTTATCTGTTGCATTTTGTTAAAACTTGGAAATGCCTATCCCAAACAGGGTGTACCCCATACACTTCTGAAACAATTTCTCACCAAATTGCATTTTTTTCCTGGTTGCTTCTAAAAAGATGATGGGCATAAATCTCAGAGTGGCTTTGGACCAAGTTAATGAAAGTGTCTATGTCAATCTAACCTGATTTGGTCCTTTTTAAGCAAAACTCTCTCTCTTTTTCTGAATTTCTCTCTGATTGTTTTCTCTGTCTCGCTCTCACTGACCACATGGCACAAAAGATGGCTGCCATACAGGTCACAGTAGGAAGCAAATGTATTGATTGATTTATTTTTCTGTTTACTTTAGTGAGTGATGCAACATGTTGTAATGCACTGTGCAAAATTCAAGCAAAATTATGCTTGAATTATTATATTTCAAAACACACCAGCAAAGCGCATTGGTGTAAACAGGCCCAATACGGGACAAGGCTTTTTGTCTTTGCGTTGGGGCTGTGTTGCATAGTTAGTCAGGTAGAAAAAATACACAAGTCTATCTTGTTCAAACAACAAAAATAAAAACAAAACAAAACAAAAAAGATAAACTCTGCATACACAATCCTATACTCATAGTTGATATAGAGGATGCCCCCCCCCCCCCCCCCCGTCCCCAATAAATCATGGCAAATTTGCTCCAGCAGGGGAATAAATGTTGTTGGGCAATGCTCCCCTGTGTATATTTCAGGCATAGAGTTATCAACCTACTATAATACTTGGAACATTACTGTATCTTCCATCATGCCAATATTTGATTGATCCAAGATAAGACTATACACTGAAATATTGATGAAGACAGTAATCCAGCAATATTCTTCACAGGAGCTTTACTATACCCTTTCTTGTTGTTAATCCTGCTCTTTCAATTATTACATTGTCCAGACTGCTTAAAGCAGACCTTCCAGTTAAAATGCAAGGTCTGCTTTTAAGAGTCCCCCCTCCCTCTTGCAGAAATCAGCATAAACATTTAAAATCCCTGTATGGGGGAAAATTAAGATTGTTTACTTACTTTCCTCTAATAAACATGTACACTCACTTTAGGTGAGAAAATCTGAATGCAGTGGACTAGAGGAGTAAAGAGAGGTCAGACGCTCTTAAAACCATTTTTCAAAGGGGGATAAAAACCACAAGGATGTGGGGAAAAATTCATTACTTCCTGGGAATTGTCAGTCAATGGCCATCTGGTGTAGTTTCAGTCTTAACACTGTCACTGGATCTGGCCTCTATTCTTGTGTCTATAGAAAGTTTTAGCTACAGCGGTGCACTACAATTAGCCAATACAGGGATAGCGAACGTGTGTGTGTAATACCAAAACAAACAGTACTGCAAGTATCTATGATGTGAACTTACAAAAAAAAAATAATTTAAGGTAAATATATAAATAATAACTCAGTGAAAACATATTAGATAGTTTTAATGTTAAAATACTGAAAGGAAAAACTGGATATTACATTGCATGAAGTACTAGGCAAATACAAATATCACTGATGTAGGTAGTAGTGAAATATTTCCATTAAAGCATGACTTTCCAATTTACAACTTTGCAAATGATTGATTATAAATAGATAGATAAGAATAGATAGATACATTAATAATATAGAGACAGTATTTATTCTACAAGGTAATTACCTTTATTTTGGATAGAAAATAATTGTTTTAAAATTCTTTCACCTGATAATGGATTTGTGTGGATTAATCATGTTTTGTGTTATTATTCTAGGTCAATGTCTCATAACGTATTGAAGCCAAGTAGACAGGCAACTAGCAGCTTGAAAGGAGGTCAACAATGGTAGCTTCTACGTTCTTCTCAGTACAGGTTTTCTTCATACTGTCATTAGGTGTGGTACAATGACTAGTGGAGCTTTCTACTGCATATCGTACTTCATTGCAAAACCTGTAACAGAACCAAATGGCAGGAGATCACTCTATGCACATTTTAACCATTATTCACATACGATATGTTAACTGTCTCTCAAAGTGGACCTGAACACAAAAAGAGAAAATATATTAATGTTAATTGTACCCACGCAGTACTCTAAAAAAATCTACCTTTTTCTGGAATTTCATCTGAAAAACAACAGACTTCCTGATATGTAAGGATGCTAGGAACACTTGTGTTTACAGCCTGATAACTGTACATCTACAGTGTGAGAACTAAGGAAGTGCATCTCTGACTGCTAATCTTAGGAGATTTGGAATGAGATTTGGTTTACTGTTCTCCTTAATGGAGACTGTGACATGTGGACGCAAAGCCATGCCTCTGCCAAGATGGCCACCACCATATAGAGAAAAAAGCCCTCTGCCCGACATTTTTCCAACATTCATGTTCTCCTTAAGACAACTGTATAAAAATGAATGTTAATTGTACCCAAGCAGTACTAGAATTTCATCTGAAAAAATGACACTTCCTTATATGCAAGGATGCCTAGGAACACTTGTGTTTACAGCCTCAAAACTGTACATCTACAGTGTGAGAGCTAAGGCAATGCATCTCAAGTGGCAAGAATAATGAATATTCCAGCCAATATAAGTGCATACTTTACTAAAAAGCATATGCTACTAACCCATGCAGAGCTGATTTCATTCAATGTTGATATTACTTTAGAGGAACTTAAGGGAGTCATTGAAGACCTACCTCTGCATAAATCCTCCTGCCCGGGTGGCTTCCCCTATTCCAGTTATAAACAATTCTTCTCCATTGTAACATCCCCCCACTTACTGGCTCTCTATACATCTCTGCTTAAGGGCAAAATTTCCCACCCTCATTTCCAACATTCATATATCATGGTAATATCGAAGCCTTGGAAAAACCCTACTTAACCATTATAGACCAAGTGTACTGCTTAATTCTGATTACAAAAGCTATTAAAAAATTCTGGCCAACAGGTTTGATACTTCCTAAGCTTATTAACAAAGATCAAGTGGGCTTTGTGTAGGCTAGGCAGGCAGGGGACAATATGAGATGGACAGTTGACTCATTAGATATGATTAATAGGACTAAAACTACTGCCCTGCTTCTCAGCCTAATTATGCGAAAGGCTTTTTACAGATTAGGATGGCCATATATGTTCACTACTTTATGACACATAGGGCAGTGTGGCATTTTTTTCAAGCAATTAAAGCACTCTACAGCTCAGGTTAAACTTCACCTTGCAATTTCAGGGGAAAAAAGGTTGTCTAGGGGCACCGGATTTAATCAAGTATTACTATGAGGCTCACATCACTATGGTCCAAAATGTACCCTAGCAAGCACTGGTCAGAATTATCAAAACTCGTTGATCTGATCGCCTTCAGATGTCATTCAAAGAATTTGTGCACCATCTTTTACTTGGAAATACACTCTAGCTCCACCTTGTTCACATGGAATATTGGATAGTTTATCTTATATACACATTTTACCCTGGGAACAGGCAGGCAGCTTCCAATTCTAAATCTTCCAATCTTAATAAATCTGGTGTCCTATAAGTATTATTACTTACAAGACTAGGAAGTAGCTAGGAAGAAATGCCTCCCTAAAAAGACCGAAATCTCGAATTTAGACATTTCTTCTCAGCCCTGCAACCTTCCCTAACTTTGGACCAACCCATGTGCTTTAAAACCACCTGCGCTTAAGGTCCCTTCCAGCCTCATTTAGTTTCTTCCATATTTGAAACATTTCTAGACCTCTAGAGATTACCCCTCTAACAGAGGAATCTCATTTATTTATGAAAAAATGTGGTCTAGCTCTCCATCATTCTATCCCTCTAACATGCTGAAACAAAATCTGGGACGTAGTATCCAATGTGTAAGTCACAAAGGAAACATATGAAAAAATTCTCATGTTTTGGTATAAAACCTATGATGTCCTACATGCTTACAACCGGATGGTGTCAGAAGTTTGTCGGAGATTTGGAGAGAATAGAGACACTCTGTTTCATATATTCTAGCAATGCATTCACATACAACCTTTTTTGGGTATCCTCTCAACAGTTCTTAGAACAAATTCTAGATATCTCCCAGCCTCTGGATCCTCCCCACTCCAGGACTGCCTTTTCTAAGCATTTCTAAGCATTCCAAAAAGCTTGCCTCCTACATTTTAATGGCAGCTAGGAGACTAATTCATCAACCCTGAAGATCTACTAAGACTCCATTTCAAAACACTCTCCTTTCCACTATTGCAGATGTAACAATGATGGAACATCCAATTGCCGTGACTGGGGACTCTTTGGAATCTTTTAACATAATATGGGCTCTATTGGATTAGTATATTTTTGGTTTGTTTTCCCACAACACCATTTCTTCCTGATCTCTACTCTTGATTTGACTCTACTATGGGCCTAAACATATACACTCACTATGGTGAGCCTCTTCAATCCTTTTGTTTTCTATGTGAAATAATCTTTGAATATATTATTGTGGGATTTGGGACTCCATAGGAGTCCTTGCTCCTGCTAGAAAGCTTTCATGAATGGTTAAAATGCTTTCTTGTTAAAGTTCTTTTTTTTTTTTTTTTATACACTCATCTATGCTATCTGATGTCTGGAACTAATGATACCATTTAGGACTTCTTGTCATGTCCCTATGCTTTTTATGAGATAATACTGTAGATTGAAAAGTTCCTAATGGATTTTAGTCATTTATGTGCATTTTTGTACACCAAGATGTGGTGTAGCTATAACCTACATACACGCTTGCGATTGAAATGTTTTATCTTCATTGAAAATCTGTAAACCTGTAAAATTCTAACAAAACTACAATTATAAAAAAAAAATATGCAGCTCCTGGCCGAATGGTGCAGCTTAGAAAAGAGTTTTTACTTTACCCTAGGGCAACCTTATGCAAAATAACACCAGAGAATTTTGATCCAAGGAATATCTAATTGACTTAAAGCAGGTGTGTCAAACTAGCAGCCCTCCAGCTGTTTTGAAACTACTAGTCTCATCATGCATCTGCCTTTGGGAGTCATGGTTGTAATTGTCAGCCTTGCAATGCCTCATGGGACTTGTAGTTTGGCAACAGCTGGAGCGCCGCCAGTTTGACACCTGTACCTTAAAAGGATTAAGATGGATCTTTTTTAACTTGGAGCAAATCAGACCACGCTTCATAAAAGTTTTTTGCCTTCCTCTGGATCACCTACGAGTATAGGGTTCTGAATAGGAGGTTTTAAATGCATTTATTTATTACATATTTCAGTTGGTTGAACTTGATGGACTTGTGTCTTTTTTTTTAATCTGACTAAATATGTAACTGTGTAACTAAGGATTTGCTGCAACCCAAACTTCATCCCAAATCATTCTGTTACTGGCGTAATTTTTAATATAATCTAAACTGTAGCACTTATAAAATGTCTTTGAATACTATGCATTAACTGACCAAGGTCACATAGAGATAGCATATTATAGCTATATTTATCTTATTTCATATAGCTATTACTCTTTAGAATTACAAATTTAGTAACCATTCCATTTAAACATTTGAAAAGATCTAGAATACACACAGGATTTCATTACATAGTGTCAAGTATTTATCTGTTTAGCTACTGAGGGCTTTGTAATTGCTCTGCAAAGAATGCAATTGATGGACCCTGCTTGTTTGCAATTCGATTCGATTAGAGGTAATTTGATTTCTTTGTAAATACTCTCCATCTGATGGTTTAACATGGGGATGTTTACAACATTAGTACACGCACATTAACATGTCATCCTGTTAGCCACGCTTAAGAACTCTATGAAAGCTGTGCTCTAATGCATGATACTACAAGACAGTTGTAGGTTTTCATGACCACTAAATCCTGTTTTACGAAGCACCAAAGAGCTAGCTTATTGATTGCATGCATATTATTCCAGCCAAGCAAATTTCCCTTAACTAAGTATGATGAAATGTGGGTTAATACATAAGTGATGATGCAGAAAATGGCATTCATTTTAATGTATTACATCTGCAATATCCTTCCTTCCACAATACAGTATAGAAGCTTTTATGATATATATGGCATGTGGCATAGCGTCAGCAAAACATTTTAGTTCATAAAACAGTTTGGCAAATTCCCAAAATGTCTTAGGAACAGTAGAAAATGACTGTAAGAGGATCATCAATATACGGAAAAGAAAATCAGAGGCTAATAATAGCTTACATGTTGTTATAGTGAGAATGCGATATATCATAAGGGAAAACCTGAAGTGAAGTAATTCCATTACAAAGAACCACTAAGTGATTTTACTTTGTGTTGTCCTCACATTGGTTGGGAATAAAAAATTTCATGGGCCCTAACAAAGGGATTGTGGCATGACTCAAAAGGCTGATATACATGGGCCGAATATCGGGCCGATATCCATCGGTTCAACACAGGGGCGGACTGACAACTCATGGGGCCCCTGGGCAATAGGAGATCATAGGGCCCCTCTGTCCTTGTCCAAACTCAAAAAAGCATATGAAAAAGGTACCAGGGGCATCTCATAGGGCCCCCTACTGACCCCGGGCCCTCGCGCAGTGCCCGAGTTCCCAAATGATCAGTCCGCCCCTGGTTCAACAGAAACCAGCTGAGATTTTACCAGTGTGTACAGCAGCCTGTCCCACAGAAGCTGGTCTAATGACCAGCTTTTACTGAACGGGCATGCTGGAAACCTTGCATCTGGTCAGCACTTGCAGCCAGTGGCTGTGAGCGCTGAACAATGTGTTCTGGTGGTGGGCAGTCCCCCTGTCAAAACACAATAGAGGGACAGATTACTGCACTAACATCGCTTAGTTAATATGATCAGTTTTTTGTCATCCAGCCGGCAGTGTTGAATAAAAAAAAAAATCCTGTGTGTACCAGGCATAAGGGCTCATTCACACATTCACGCAAATGTCCATATCACTGTAAGAAGAAAAAGTGAATTTCTGTGCCTGAGAGTCACAGATGTTGTACAAATCAATGACAGGCTGCAACTGTACACCAGTATTTTCACATTTCAGCATTTACATTGCAGACAGTTTGCACCCCCAGCCACTCATCTATCCCTGTACACATGTACTGTAAATGCTCAGATTAGCAAATTCCAGTACAGCTAAAGTCTGTCATTGATTTTTACAGCTGGCTGTACATAACACTGTGACTTCTGTGATAGGACTATACTGTTTACATTCATTTAAAAGTGGTATTAAACCCAAAAATAAATATTTTTTATATTGCAGCTTGACAATTATTTGATTTTAAGGCTACATTAGTTCTCTTTTCAGACTTTCCTTTATTTTCATCAGGTGATCCAGTCAGTAAGTCAGTTGTTTTTCAAAAGAACAAGCTCACTTGCAAATGTAGCAGTTACAGTATTGAGACAAACCATGTACCACTGACAGGAGTGCTTGCAATGATCAACTTTTATTTATTTATGTAAAAAGAAAAGAAAATGGTTGCTGTAACTGCAGTGTGTGCTGGAGTTTGGATTCAATGTGTTAGTGTATCTAATTCTGCTAGTACAGCTAAACTTCCCTCTCCCCAGACAATGCTGCTGTAGAAAGGTGCCCCCAATGCTTCTTAATTCAGAGTGGGGGCACTCTGGTACAGGAAGTATATTATTGGACAGATCACCAGGGGAAAACAGAAAAAAGCCTAAAAAGAAAAAAAACTAATGCAGCCACCACATCTAATGATTGATAAGCTGCAATATTTTTTTTTTTAAGGGGGGGGGGTATTATCTCTCATTGATTTAAAACATAGTTCATAAACATGGATAGCCAAGGTATGGTGGAGGAATCAAAACAGTTTTTTAGTTGCACTTTTTGACGGCTGTCTAAAATGCAGCTGGCTACTTAAACTACCCAGGAACTTAAAAAAACTAAGCAATGTTTGATTCCTAGGAGGTTCAGTAAACTCATCAGGAATTCTGCAAACTATTTTTACCATTTTCTATCTGTTCTGTCCCTTTAAATAATAAAATGGTGTGGGGTACCCCTTAAAATTCATACCAGACCCTAATGCATGCAGCTTGGGTGGCCATGAAAAGGTAGGAAGCAAGCATGATGTCCCCCCAAACCATCTGGTGCCACATACTATCAACATTGGAAGGGTACTTTGCAATGGTCCCCATGTTGAGAGAACAAGAGCCTCATCCTCACATTCTGGTAGAAAATAGCACCATATCCACCTGTAGCCACTAGGTTCACTATGAACACTAATAAAGAAATAAAACGGACCACTAGGAGCAGAGCGATTTTTGCAGCAGAGCAAGAAAGTGACAATGAGTTTGGTGACATTCTATTTGCAAAAGTTATCCTCAACTGAGACATGTCTATGGGGGGATGGTGCATCCCTTGAAGAATATTTAAAAGAAAATTGGATTGGTAAAAATAGGATTCTTAGGTTCAAAGTAGCAACTGAGACTTTTAGACTACAATGGACATGGATTCTAGATGAGGCTTCCTTTGGTATTATGAGACTGAGAATCAGCCATAAAAGGTCCTGTTTGGAGGACCTCATTAAAGAAATTAGCAAGATATAAAGGAACCTGGAAAAGTTCTGTGGCTTATCAGACATTTATTGAAGAAGGAGAGAAAAATCCTAATAACACAGTTTAAAGGGGTAGGCATTCCATCAAACAGAAAAATTCCATCTTGAGAACCTCCTTAATGCCCATAAGTTCACACCAGAGAGTCAGCTTTTTTTTAGATATAGAGAGAAAGACATCAGTACCCTCTCCCTTATCCATGGCCTTGAGTACAAATGAAAGAAAGAGAAAATTAAAAGACACTTTCTGTCAAGGGAGCTTCACACAATTCGTAAAGGTTGAAAGCCCTCAAAGGGAGGTACATGGGTCAAGCAGGTAAAGAAAATGGAAATATCTTAATGAGACTTTCTCAGGATCTACCACTAATATTCTTGAGCTGTCTAATCACACCTTGTCACTTGAAGAAGAAAAGATCCTGTCACAAGGTTTGAATTTCACACCTTTACAAGACTTTGATTTGTTCTGCACAGTCATAGGTATTAATAATTTTGCATTTAGACTTACATTGCAAAAGCCCTATCTGGACAATCATTCCACTTTTTCATCATTTGGACACTTTATGCAAACATTATATAGCAAGTTGATAATGTAGCATTTGGTATTCAAGACTATGATTTGAGCACTTTGGATGATTTGGGTCACTTGGGTTTACCTTTTACAGAGATAATGTAAGCCCCTCAGAATAAGCTGTACATCTCAGCTAAAACACAAATCAGAGTTCTATCCCATAGATAGAAGAGACAAAATTGACTTACAGTATTCTAAAAACTTGTGGAACAGGAATTAGTAACCCTAGCTGAAAGGATAAAATCAGGTCCTAAAATCTTTGAATCATTTTATTACCTTCAAGAACATAGATAAAGGGGGAGATGTAGTGGTTTTGAATACCAAGGAATATTTGGGTGAGGCCTTGAGACAGTTGTCAGATACTGAGACCTACTGTAGCCTTACTGTAGTGAGAATGCAAGATTCAGATACAAAAAAAGATCTTGAGTATAAAAATAGTAGCTATTAGCTTGGATATTTTTGTTAAAGAGAAAGCCCAGACATTGATCAATCCATTTCCAATGATTCCCATATTCCATCACCTTTCCAAAGTCCACAAACTGTCATTCCAGTTCAAGGTAGGCCCACTGTGGCCAGTATTGGATCTCTAGATGAACCCCTAGGTAACCTGATCAACACTCTTTTGCAATTACTAATACCAAGACTACCCTCCTATTTAGCAACATTAAACGTGATAAACAACAAGAAAATTCTGAATGGGGTGCACAACACAAATAGATGTGTTGTCAATTCATTCTATGCATGTATCCCTTACAATTTAGTTATATGGGAACTGCAATATCATTTGGATTTATATACCTCCAAGAAATTAAATACTTTATTTTAAAGGGTGTGTCTTTTCTTTTGAATCACAATTACTTTCAATTTGATAGAGCATGGCATTTACAGAAGAGACACTCCTCTATGCGGGCCAAATTTGCTCCCACATATGTACATTAATACATGAGCTGGTGGGGAGAGAACGACATTTACAGTGACACCAACCATACAGGAATCAGATTATGACATTTTTTTTGCTACATAAATAACCTGGTTTTTACAGTTCATATTAAATTGCTCCTAAGAGATTTCTGCACATTTCAACTAAAATTATTATAATCTTCAATTTACAGGGGAAGAACATTCCACAGAAATGAATTACTTGAATTTAGCCCTGATAAGATTGCTGAGTAATCTGAAAGTAAGTGTCAGATCATACAGGAAATCCTCTTTTAAAAATTCTTTTTTTTTACATGCAACCAGTTAGTCCATGTCTTATGAGCAATACTAAGAGGACAGTTTAAAGCTAGACATAACTGTACCACCCTGCAGAACTCTGCTAAAGAGGCTGAGCTGATGGAAAAGAAGTTCTGTGAATGAGGTTATAAGAGAGCAGAAATGAGCAGGGCAATAAAAGATGGGCAGAGACAACCCCGGGAGTAATATGATTGAAAACACAACCTCCACATGAAGTCCCTCTCATATTTTTTCCTGCATCAACAAACCAGTGTTTTTTTTCTGCCTGCTATAGTCTGAAGTTGAATAATATCAGGCACTTAGTCAATAAATACTGTATCTCCCAATTCTACATGGTGATTCAGCATACACATCTACAGTTGCAAGAAAAAGTATGTGAACCCCTTGGGATTACATGGAGTTTTGCATGAATTGGGCATAAAATGTGCTCTGAACGTCATCTAAGTCACAACAATAGAAGAACACAGTCTGCTGAACATAATACTACACAAACATTAGATGTTGCCATGGTTTAATTGCACATAACATGTAAACATTCACAGTGCAGGGAGGAAAAAGTATCTGAACCTTTGGACTTAATAACTGGATGACCCTCCTTTGGCAGCAATAACCTCAACCAAACGTTTCCTGTAGTTGCAGATCAGACCTGCACAACAATCTGGAGTAATTTTGGACCACTCCTCTTCACAAAACTGTTTCAGTGTAGCAATATTCTTGGGATGTCTGGTGTGAATCGCTCTCTTAAGGTCATGCCACAGCATTTCAAAGCGTACAAGTAATTCAACAAAACAATGGCTGCAACAGTACAGAATACGCCTTCTGGAGTGGCCCAGTCCTGACCTCAACCTGATTGAAATGCTGTGGCATGACCTTAAGAGAGCAATTCACACCAGACATTCCAAGAATATTGCTACACTGAAATGTGCAATTAAACCATGGTAACATCTAATGTTTGTGTAGTATTATGTTCAGCAGACTGTGTTCTTCTATTGTTGTGACTTAGATGACGTTCAGAGCACATTTTATGCCCAATTCATGCAAAACTCCACGTAATCCCAAGGGGTTCACATACTTTTTCTTGCAACTGTATGTAAGACCCTTCTCTGTGCAGTTCACTTGATCCTTTCTAAGACACCCTCAATCAGTGATCACTCACTTTTGGAAATTGACTGCTTAATTGAATAAGATGGTCAAACTGACCATGTTATGTTGTAATCAATTAGTATGCCTTGAATCTCCAGAGCAGTCCCAGTCTCCACTTCTCACTTTCCATTAACCATTAAAAGATAGAGAAGGGCAGGGAGTTCATAGTGCAACATATTTATTAAAAGCACATAAAAGAATGCACCCACAGTGTAGGGCTGATTCCCAGCAATGGAATTAAATTACCCAAATTAAAGAGGAATGAACCATTTCCTATTCATATCATAAATATGAGTTGTCTCTAGGGACTGGCGTCACCCAGTTTAGACTCTGCCCAATGCATGTCATCACGAGACATCGTCATGAGTGGTGTACCAATGTGATGTTTCATGCTAAACACTGTATTAAACTATTCCTAGATATAAGAAGGCTGAGAAGCTATAAAGTAAATACATTTGTTTGGAAAATCCAGCCCACCTTCTGTAGGATTGGTCTGTAGGAAGGATACTGCTATTCTTAGTTGTGAGTTGATCCAAATAGAGGAAGAATTTATACATTGAAACAGGTTTTTGGACAAGTAAATTGAAAGTGCCTTGAGAGGAATTTAGGCAAATAAGTTAATATAATTACATTTATAGGACCAATAAAATTAAGGGAACTCAAGGTTCACAATTTGGATTCCATTTCTTTCAGTATAGACGTGACATTAAGAAACTCAAATTTGCCTAGATTTAGGTGAACCTGGATCCCCAAATATTTAAATTGGTCAGATATTTGCAATTTGGAATAAGTCAGGTAGGCATATGGTTACAGTGGGCCTATAGAAAAGGAAATAGACTTATTCCTTCCAACTCTCTGCCCTGAAAAGTCTCTGAAACACTTCACAACCAGCATCAGTGCATGAAAAGAACATTCCAACCCATCTAAATAAATCAATGCATCATCTGCATACAATAAAATCTTCTGCTCCAAGGAATTTCAACAAATTCTTCCCACACCAATAGACTGTCTAATAGACAGCACTGATTCCATTGTGATAGCAAATAGCAATGGTGACAATAGGTATCCTTGTCATTTCCACTCCATTCTGAAGAGAGAAGTCTGCCAAGACATCTCAGTTGGTCCGAGTATGTGTCCTTGGGCTGGAGTATAGAAGTTAAATCCATTTGAAAAAATTAAGTCCAAAACTTATTTGAGACATAGTTTCCTTAAAAAAAGAGTCATCTGATAGCATTGAATGCTTTTTGAACCTCTAGAGAAACAATCAAACCTCTCTGCCCTGATACAGCAGCACTATGGATATGCAGATATAAAATTTTGCTATTGTTATGTGTACCCTTACCTGGCATAAAACCAGATTAACAGGGAAAATAATAACTTACAGTTGCAACAAAAAGTATGTGAACTCCTTGGTATTATGTGGAGTTTTGCATGAATTGGGCATAAAATGTGCTCTGAACGTCATCTAAGTCACAACAATAGAAGAACACAGTCTGCTGAACATAATACTACACAAACATTAGATGTTGCCATGGTTTAATTGCACATAACATGTAAACATTCACAGTGCAAGGAGGAAAAAGTATGTGAGGCTCTAGCTTAATGACTTCTCCCAGAGCTAATTGGAGCCAGGAGTGAGCCAACCTTGACTCCAATCAGTGTGATGATATTGGATGTGTTGCTGACAGCTGTCCTGCCCTTAAAAAACACACACCTGTTTTGGGTTTACTGGTTTCAAGAAGCACTGTCTGATGTGAACCATGCCTCGCAGAAAAGAGCTCTCAGAAGACCTACGATCAAGAATTGTTGACTTGCATGAAGCTGGAAAGGGTTATAAAAGTATCTCCAAAAGCCTTGATGTTCATGTGTCCACGGTAAGACAGACTGTCTACAAATGGAGAAAGTTTAGAACTGTTGCTACTCTCCCTAGGCGTGGTCGTCCTGTAAAAATGACTGCAAGAGCACAGCGCAGAATGCTGCATGAGGTAAAGAAGAATCCCAGAGTGTCAGCTAAAGACCTACAGAAATCTCTGGCACATGCTAACATTTTTGTTGACACATCTACAATAAGGAAAACATTAAACAAGAATGGAGTACATGGGAGGACACCACGGAGGAAGCCATTGCTGTCCAAAAAGAATATTGCAGCACGTTTGAAGTTTGCAAAAAAGCACCTGGATGTTCCACAGCACTACTGGCAAAATATACTGTGGACAGATGAAACCAAGATTGAGTTGTTTGGGAAGAACACACAACACTATATGTGGAGAAAAAAAGGCACAGCACACCAACATCAAAAACTCATCCCCACTGTAAAACATGGCAGAGGGAGCATCATGATTTTGGGGCTGCTTTGCTGCCTCAGGGCCTGGACGGATTGTTGTCATTGATGGGAAAATGAATTCCAGAGTTTATCAAGACATTTTTCAGGAAAACGTACGACCATCTGTCCGCCAACTGAAGCTCCGCAGAGGATGGGTAATGCAACACTACAATGACCCAAAGCATACAAGTAATTCAACAAAACAATGGCTGCAACAGCACAGAATACGCCTTCTGGAGTGGCCCAGTCAGAGTCCTGACCTCAACCCGATTGAAATGCTGAGGCATGACCTTAAGAGAGCGATTCACACCAGACATCCCAAGAATATTGCTACACTGAAACAGTTTTGTGAAGAGGAGTGGTCCAAAATTACTCCAGATCATTGTGCAGGTCTAATCTGCAACTACAGGAAACGTTTGGTTGAGGTTATTGCTGCCAAAGGAGGGTCAACCAGTTATTAAGTCCAAAGGTTCACATACTTTTTCCTCCCTGCACTGTGAATGTTTACATGTTATGTGCAATTAAACCATGGCAACATCTAATGTTTGTGTAGTATTATGTTTAGCAGCCTGTGTTCTTCTATTGTTGTGACTTAGATGACGTTCAGAGCACATTTTATGCCCAATTCATGCAAAACTCCACGTAATCCCAAGGGGTTCACATACTTTTTCTTGCAACTGTAGGTCAAAAATGTCGGGTTAAACCTTTGGCTAATATTTTCACATCACTTTTCAGTAACAAAATAGGCACTAGCATTCACATAATCTTTGCCAGGTTTGGGCAAAAGGACAATGAAAACTTTTGCCATGGAGTCAGGTAGACTAATGGATTCAAAGACCTCCAGGAATAGACTATGTAATTTGGAGGTAAACATATCTGATCTAGACGGATATGAATCTGCCAGTATTCCATCAAGGCCCAGTGTTTTGTTAGGATTAAAAGAGTGAATGGCATCAGCAATGTCTTCTTCCGTTATCTGTTTATCTAGTGACAGTCTTTGGCCAGGAGTAAGTTGCGGGAGAGTGAGACCCTGAAAAAACCCAAAGCTCATCCCTGCTCAAGACCTGTAGTTAGATGTATTTGTGTTATCAGGAATCTCAACCTATCTGGGTGCTTGGATAGTTTGCTTGTTATGTAGTAAGACTGGTGCACAAGATCTTATTGTGGTACTAAGTTAAAATCAGGCTTTGAGTGTGAGGCATTTGTGAGCAAACACTAAAAGCAGCTTTCCACCTGGTTGAAATAATGAAAGATACAGCATTTTAACAGCTGCATGAAGCAGTAAAAGTCTTACATGCTGTGTCAGTTATGGATTATGCATTAATGACATGAAAAAAGCACAGAGCTACTGGACAAAGATTGAAAACAAATAGAATAGCAGAAGGAAATAATGAAAGGATCAAAAGAGATAGAGACATAAAAAACTTGATGTAGAAGGGGAGATGGTTGGTTGAAAAAATCAGAGACATTAAAGTTGAACTCTGGGCAGGTATAAAAGACGTAAATAAATGCAATTTTTTATGAATTATTAAATGTATTTTTTAAATGCATGCAGTATAAGTTCCTCAATTTGACATGGAATCAGCCTTTTGCAATCCCTGTGAATCAAGGCTGGAGGGTGAGAGGAAGAAGCAGAAGAAGGAGCCAATCAGTTTATGTGCTGACAAGAAGCATATGACAGATAGATGAGTTTATCACTGTGCTGCTTCTCCTGGGTTGAATAATGTTGGTCATCAGACTGAGCACATCCAGTAGCAGAAAAAGTACAGGGAAATTTCCTCTTGTACCAAATGGTATTGTAACTGTAATGTCTACCTTCATTTTGTAAACTGCTGCGGAAACTGTTGGCGCTATAGAAATACTAAATAATAATAATAATTTTGCAGCATAGGTTGCTCTTGTTATTTTATCTTTAATGTCTTAGTGAAATTTGGGAGAGAAACATAAAAAAAAATCTGGTACCCTGCATTGCATACTAGCACAATATGAAAGACTTACCTTAAAATGAAGTCTTCCAGCAGCAAGATGTCACCACTGACAGGGCTTCCATCTTCTCCTGGTCTTCCTTCAGGGTTCGCAGGCTTGAACCGTTTGAATGGCATACACACAGGAGTCACGACCAGTATGCTGTCCTTTTAGAGCACAGTGTTCATGTGTTGGTGATATCACTGGCTGCAGGAATAGTGAATATTACCTAAACAGTGCATGTTTAGGAGGTGTTCCTTGTACCGATAGGTAAGCTTTATTATAAACTTGCCTGTAGGTACAGATCACCAAGTGGTGTTTACTACCACTTTAAGTAGGCTATTTTTTGGTTTGTTAGTCTTGTTTTAAGAGGTTTAAAGTGCACTGACCCAGAAAATAATGCTGCTTTGAAAAATGAATTTGCCATTGATGTATAGAAGTGAAAACTCTGTTGCTCATGAATAAGATTTCCTCAGACAGCACAGAATCATTTGCTTACAGAACTTGTCTGTTTGGCACCTGTCTGCCTGATCATCTGACAATCACAGTATGGTCATCTATCTGAGGCATGCTTCTGTTGAGTGCTTGGCTGCAGGTTTAGCATCTGATATGCTGTTTCTGGTTGCAGACCCACACTGCTGTGTCTGCCTTTTTTACCTCTCCTCAGAGAAACTATCTTATTGTACTTTGCAACACAACTGTTTGTGACTGAATTATTTTTAAAAAGACACCAATTTCCTAAGACTTTCACATGTGATTTTACTGACTTGCTTACATTTATTATTGTCAGCCTTATCTATTTAAATTTGAGTGAACCCAACCTGAGGTGACCTTGATTCAGAACCTTGCCTCGTGTACAACATTCCCTTTCTTATCTTTGGCTAGTGGCTCACCCCATATCAAGCTCTGGTTTGACCCAAACTACCTCTCTTCTTGGCATTACATCTGGTGTTCTGGTCTGACACTTGGCTTCACCTTGATCATTCTATGTCTGACCATCCTTCCCCTCTTTCCTAAGGGTCCTGTTCTAGGCCTTTTCTTTGCTGTTACGGTCACTTGGTACGAATATTTAATTAGTTATTAATAAATAATTAGTAGCATCCCTTACAAATTTAAAGCACTCTGTGTGTGACCAGTGTTGCAATTAAATTACTGTTTATCCATGAATACTGTATATCTTCAGATTGCAGGACCAGATTAGGAGATAACTGGCAGACTGGATTTGTTTTCTTCTGCACCTTGTTCTTTCAAGCCAGTTAACAAGCTATGCTAATAACCTATTCAGTCCTCTGAGTCACGGATCATCAGGAATATTGCTTTATATAGCTTAAAAATATTTAGCATAGGACTTCTTGTACAAGTATACTTGTGTTAATCTAAACTACATCTTTAGCTTCACATATCATATTCTTATACCAAATAGTTGATCCTCAGTAAACATCTTCTTCTTTCAAATCAGCTGTATTTGGATGAAATCCTGATATAGTTTAATATCTAAACCAAGGGTATTGTGTACAATGTACAAAAGTTATGTCTGCTAGTTGACCTACCCAAGTTTATCCATTGCTGTATATATTTATTTAATGGGAAAAGCATTGTATACGAGCCATTAAATGCCCATTGTGCATAAGGCCTAAAAGGCTTGAGAGTGGATAGGAGATCACCCGTATAGCAAACTGTCAGTTTGCACCACTGGTACAGCTAACATTCAATTATCCATGGAGTCATTGGTTATGCATGTAACTGTTGAGACACCAGTCATGACCACCCTATCTTGATACTGTAAAGAATAATACCTTTCCAGTGCAATTCACAAAGTTGGTCATTCCAAGACAGAGCAGAAAGCTAAGTCTAAGTCTTTGCATGGCGATACCAAGAGCAACAAGGAGGACCTCAGTTAAAAAATGCAAAAAATATCAACTCCTTCCCATACCAGTTCATAAAGCAATTTATATCAAGAGAGAGCAGCACAATAGAATCAAATATAATAAAAATAAATATAATAAAAAAGAAAAACATGCAGTTTATCTCTGCAATACATGCACATTTCCTTACACACTGTCCCTTTAAAAAGAGGCAAGTAAACAACAATACCTGTTCTGCTATGCTAGACTACAGAACACCTACTCCTTATGTTAGGGAAAGGGGGAGAGGGGAAAATGCTCTGTAGTCTGGCAAAGGCGAACCCTGAAATTGATTGGGCAAACAGGAAACTGTACGTTCAACTAAAGCCTGTAATTTCTTAAACATAATAAAGGAAATTTCAAATGGAAGTCCCAAGCAGAAATAATGCTCTGCAAGACCTTTTAATTTCAAATAACACATAGCTGATTGCAGATGTAAAGGTAAGGGATAATTTAAGTAGTAGCGATCACAGAATAATTACATTTTCCACACATTATAGGAAAGGATGACCCGAGGGATGGATAAAAACACTAAATTTCCAAAGAGTCAACTTTGCTCTCCATCATGCATGATATTAAATGGGATAAAATTCTAAGAATAAAAAACACTGAAGAGAAGTGGGAGTGATTTAGAGACATATTAAACAATGGCATTTGTCAATGCATTCCACTGATTACAATTAATTCAGTCAGCGGGAGGGTGGAAAGAAAAGATAATGACTGTTACCCTAGTAAGTACCAAAGCACTTCATCCCTAGATCAATTCAATTTAAAGAAACACACATATTGGACCGCAACCTATGGAATTTATAGGCATGATACTGAATATTATAAATAATATACAATCTTTATTGGTACACAATTAAAAATCAATAAAATCACATTTAAAATAAACCATAGTCAATTCCTGTACCCTCATGTAGGTTATGGTACTGACCCCACACTATAGTAAAGATACACACTGTATAGATAGCTAGTACAAATACAATTATTCTGGGGTAGCCACCATCCATTCATATAATGCTAGACGTGTTTATACATATAACAATTGGAAAAAAATATACATTAAGCATTTACACTGCCATTTCACTTACATGGAGCGCTGAAGCATCCCAGGGGTGGTATGCCAAAAGAGCCAGCCTGGTTCCCCCAAAAAGCCACAGGAGTAAAGCCAATAAATAAAATCTAAAGAACAAACATCAACTATAACATCTCATAATCCTATTCCACTATGTTAAATAGAGAGGTTTACAATGCACTAAAATCATCATGACATCATGCCTGTCCCAGTATGCCATGCACTTGAAGAAGGAGATGTTTTAGTATATTCATTCAATAGCAACAATAAATCCTGTATAATTAAATTGTATCAAAGTCACCAATATTGCTGTAAAACAAAACAAAGAAATTCCAATATACAAAAATTGGCTAAATTGTGCCGTTGACCTCCCTTTTATACTGGGTCTTTTTAAGCACAGGTCAAATAAACTGCTCACTATTAGTTGTACTTAGGAATAGCAGGCAGGGAATCCATATAAAAAACATCTATGGTTCAAAAATGTAAGTAAACTTTACTCCACAATGCACCTGAGAGCAGGAACACAATGTAATAAGCACCATCAAAGGAAAAGAAAAAAAGAAAGATCAGATCCATATGCCAGTGCACAGTTACTCTCTATTGTCAATCAGTACAGCACAACCATCATACCTGCATGACATTGGTAACACTCAGGGTTCCCCAGCTGAGTCAGCCACAGCCAGATTCCAAGACTGGCTTTAAATAGTCCCAATGGCGGTGTAAATAGATGGCTGCCTGGGCTAGTTACGTAGTAGGACCTCCCCTTCCCCCCCACCCATGCTCGGAGATGGGTGGGGCCAGGTAGTGGTAAATGATCCGGACATGCTGAGATGCATGCACAGCCCATAGACCGTCAAGGGAATGCCAGCCAAAGCCACAACACCACCAAGCGGACCTGAGAGAGGGTCCAGAGATGGGCAACACAACTGATAAGTGGGCTGGGGGACTTCAGGTATGAGGAACAACTACAAAAAAATAAACAAACATTCTCCCTGGAGAAGAGATACTTAAGAGGAAATATGATTACAATATACAAATCGTTGTATTGTGACATTAGCTTTGGGAGGTAACTATTTATTCTAAAATCTCTAAAGAAGTCACACAATGAAGCTGGGTGAGAAACGGTTCAATCTTAAAATGCATAAGAGGTTCTTTACTAACAGAGCAGTGAAGATGTGGAACTCCCTTCCACAGTTGGTGGTGTCAGTGGGGAGTGTAGATCAATTCAAAAACATTCAGATGTATTTCTTAGCGAACATCATGTAAAGGGATATGAGATGGTAGTGGCATGAGTACACACACACATTGAATAGGATGGAACAGTGTCTTTATTCAACCTTACTAACTATGTAATTATGCAGACAAGACTGACAACACGATGACAACACAGGAAGCTAGGGATTTTAGTGCAGCAAAAGCAGTATTGTAAGCTCCCTACGTGAAGTTAGGCTCTCGATAGATTTTTGGCAGGACCAACAGGTATTTTTCTGTATTGAAATGCTTTTTAACACAAAAGTGCATGTACTGCAGAGATGTACTTCATTTTTTTATTTTGCCAGTGCATACAATTTTATTGTCATTACAATGCATTCTGATCAATGAAAATCATAGGACTCCATAGAAAAATGTTGATTCCTGCTCCCCCAGCTCTCCACTAGTGATGGACTGAACAACCTCCTGTTCAGTTCGTGGTCAAACAGTCAAACCTAATGAAAGTTTGAAAGCAAACTTTGAACAGGGACAATTCACTAAGCGGTGTTTTACTGCATCTGAGTATGCAGTAAGATAACGCACAGCTACTAAAATACCACATGAGCTATATTATTAAGTTGCAGTATTTTAGTAGTGAATTCTTTAATTTTTCAGTTGTCAGCAGGGTTCCCCACTGACAGCTGAATGTAAAAAGATTGGCCGACAATTACAATTTTTTTTAAAAAATGGCGTGGGGTCCCTTCCCCATCCATACCAAGCCTTTAAGGTCTGGTATGGATTTTGAGGGAAACCCCCATGCCAAAATAAAAATAAAAAATAGTGTGGGAGTCCCCCAAAATCCATACCAGACCCTTAACCGAGCATGCAGCCCAGCAGGTCAGGAAGGGGGACAAGTGAATACCCTCCCCCCTCCTGAACTATACCAGGCCACATGCCCTCAACATGGAGGGGTACTCTGGGGGAGAGGGGCTCCCCCCCAAAGCACCTTGTCCTCTTGTTGATGGTTGGTGGTTGTGGGAGTCTGGGGGTAGGGGGCTTATCAGAATCTGGAAGCCCCCTTTAACAAGTGGGCCCCCAGATCCCGGTCCCCCCCATGTGAATGGATATGGGGTACATTCACATTAAAAAAAGTGTAAAAAATGACAGACAGTTTCTGACAAACCCTTTATTAAAAACAAAAATAAAAAAGTCCCCCATAGATCCAACGCCAATCATGATGTCTGCTGCCACCGCCGACCCAAAAAAAGAAAAAAAAAAGAAAAACTTGCTCCTCTCTCAATGCTGGCTCCTGCCATCTGACAACTGCACCAACCTACAGTTCTTAAATACTGTAATAGCATCACAAGTGGCGGGGTGGCATCATCATGCTCTGTGATTGGCCAAAGCATTGCACGTGACCTGTGGTTGGGTGCATTGTTTTGGCCAATCACAATGCACTGCCAGGGCACAGTGCATTGTGGGGCATTGCGGGCGAACAGCCCGCCGAATGCACTTACCTCTTGTGTATTCGTCAAACACATGAACAGCCGATGTACGAGTCGAACTTATGTTTGATTGAACAACAGGCCCAACCCTACTCTCCACCCTACATAGTAAACTCTAGCTACCCAGCATTTTACATTGCTGGACCCCTGATAATAAGCCCTTTGAACTGGTAGCTAGATCCATGCCACCTTATGAAACCTTTTAACTTGATAGTCAGTTGTGCCCCAAACCTCCTAGATAAAAGACCCTTTAATTAAATTGGTGGCGACAGATCTCTCCAGGCATAAAGTTGTTTGTATGCATCTTATATACAAAATACTATACATGACTTTTATGTACAGCATGCTGAGCATAGTCTACTGGTCTGCATCTTAGAAATTGTAAACAGTGAAAGAAGTGCATTGAAGTTTTTTTGAACAGGATATCAATGCTAATTTGCATTAGCAAGAAGCTGGTAAGCAAAAAAAAAAAAAACTCTTGGTGAAAATATGGAATGCTAGATTATGGCGACACTTCAGTGATCTGCAATTGCAAAACCCAAAGACATCCCTAGAGACTGTGTTTCATTTCTGTAATGTGTATTCAGTGCTCTTTAAACATTTGTAATGTGGCATCTATTTGAAAAACTATTGAGTTTTGAATGCTTTTCTCCTATATGCACAAGTGACTTTCAGCTGTAGTGTGACTTTGTAAACCAGCACAAAAGTAACTAGAATTAAATTCTTAGTAAGAAAATGTTATTATTTTTGTGCTCACTCTTCATTAGACATCACTTGTTTAAGCCAAAGGAAAGTAAACTAAATGCTGAATGTAAATTTAACATACTGTATGTACTAAATGCTTAAATGTAATTTAAAGCGATTGTAAATGCTCAGCTTTTTTTTGCTAAAATAATGTTATTTTATGCTTACTTGTTTTGTGCAATGGTTTTGCACAGAGTGGCTCCAAACCTCCTCTTCTGTGGTCCCATTAGTGACCTTGGCTCCTCCTCTTCTGTGTCTGCCCTATAGCAAGCACTTGCTATAGAGGCAGACATACAGGCTTGATCTCTAACCGGGCTGTGTGTGTCCATAGACACACACAAAGTGTCTTGGCCTCACCCCTTCTCCCTCCTCACATGTTTTGATTTACAGCAGCAGGAGCCAATAGCTCCTGCTGCTAGCTCTGTGACTGTGAAGAAAGAAAGAGCAGCTATGCTGCTCTCAGGCACAGCACTGTGTCAAAAGAGGAGCCAGGTAAAGGGGGGTAAAATAAAATCAGAAGTGGTGTCACACTCCACTACCAACTGCAAAATTGTGAATAAATAAATATTAAATAAATAACAGTCCAGCATAAGAGTGCATAACGATATATCTGCAATTATATTACTGCTGCAAACATGTCCTTATTAAATCAGTGACCTTAACACTTCTTCCAGCGCTGTGATACAAAATAATAACTGTGCAGTTCATCAATCATAAAAAATGTTATACACCTTGACCGATTGTGCTCTCACCTGGTGTATATGACCAGACCATTATGAGGTCATAAAAGGCTTGTGTCTCTTTAATAGGGCTAAGTGGTGAATGGATGGGATGATCCCTTTTTCCCTGGCATGGTTGGATGGACGGAGTGTTCCCTCTTTCCAGCAGGGGGTCTCTTTGCTTCCTTAAGCATTTTCCTGGAGCCGGATAGATGGACGGGAATATAACTCTTCCCACTAGGGGGTCTCCTTGCTTCCTTAGGGATTTTTCTCCATAGGTGTAATGGCCATGGAATGTAGTAAAAAATATAGTGCCTTATCCTCTTTAAAACATAATTTATTAAATATAGAAGTGCACTCACATGTATTACAAGTTAAAACTGCATTAAAATGTTGAGATTTGAATCCACAGTAAAGTTTCCCAATTCTTTTAAATACTTTCTGTATGTTGCTTTAGGCGTTGTGATGTCAGAGCCACTCCCCTACGTGTTAAGCCACTGGGTTACGTGGATTCATCAGGGGAGTTGATTGGATGACACGATGCCCATTGATTTATATAGAAAACGCCGGGCGCCATTTTGTTGTAGTCCGCATGGCGGCGGCCGTGTTTTTGGAGCCCGGTTTGAGTGTAAACACACAGGCTTCTTACTGGATGGTTTTTTTTGTTATCTTAATAGAATGCATTAGCTGCTTCCCAACTACGCTATAGCAGAAATACTGCTACAGGGCAGCACGGGTGCGCAAAATCATGTACATTCGCGATCACTGCTGTCAATCACTGGGTCCCGGCCTATGATTACTCGCCGGCGCCCGGTGATTGCCAAACATCTCCGACGGGGAGGAGAACTAAACAAAACAGTTCTCCTCCCTATCAGCTCGTGCACACTGCTTTGGATAGCTGTGCACAGCACAGCCATGCAAAGCAGTGTGCTTACAGTGAAGCACAGGGACACAGACACAAGTAAAACAGCACAAATTTAACCCTTTGATCACCCCTCATGTTAACTCCTTCCTGCCCAGTGCCATTAGTACAGTGTTAGAGCTTTTTTTAGCACTGATCACTGTATTGGCGTCACAGGGGATGTCAATGACACCAAGTCAATTCCCTCCAGTGTCAGAATGTCCACCGCAGTCCTGCCATAAGTCGCTGATTGCCGCCATTACTAGTAAAAATTTAAATAAAAAAATCCCAGTATATACACCAGCATTTGTAAACACTATATCTTTCACATAAACCAATTATTTACACATATTGGGATTTTTTTTTAGCAAAGACATGTAGCAGAATACTTTTTGGCCTAAATCTATGATGAAATTTGATTTTTTTTATTTTTTTATTTGACATGCTAAATAGCAAAAAGTCAAAAGTCAATTCATTGGAAAAAAGGACATCAATTTAATTTAGGTGCATTATTGCATGACCGTGCAATTTTCAGTTAAAGTAACGCAGCGCCGTAACTCAAAAAATGGCCTGGTCAGGAAGGGGGGAAATCCTCAGGAGGGTAAGTGGTTAAGGTAATAAATGTTATGCCTTTAGAACCACTTTAAAGTGAACTAATGCTTTACTCATGCAGAGAACTTGGAAACTTTCACTTAAATACTGCACATGATAGTTCCCGTCACTCTGTTTGCCCGGATAGAAAGGGATGAAATCCTGTGTAAGCTCCTTGTCACTTTATTTTGTGCTTACATAGGGATGAGGACTTTCTTCTAGCCCCCACTAGACAGTGCTAATGCACTGTCTAGTTGTAACAGAACCAGACCCAGACTGCACTTGGGTATTTCCGTTAGATTCCCAATTCCCTGTCCGAACACAGATCCACAGACACCACCGCTGGCCATACAAGACGAGGCAGCATCAGTCTTGTATGAAGGACAGGAAATAGACTGCTTTATTTTAACAGAGATACAAGATATATACACAGGGCGGGGAAATACACACCCAGACAGGAAACACATCAGCAGGTCGTCCCATCAGGGGGAAGGGCTGCCGGAAACATTACATCGCATAATAGTTTGCTTCCAAGCAAGACACACAATAGAACAATGGGATGCACCACTTGGCAGTGAACAATGACCAACCCCCACACCAATACACAAACATTATATCCCATAATAGTTTGCTAGAACAATGGGATCCAGCCACATGGCAGAGAACAATGAACAACCCCCATACCAATATTAGAACATTTCACCCTGTTCCCCTAACAGCCACAGGGTGACTTACACATAATGGGGAGCTGGGGAGCTGACACAGGGGTCTCCCCACCCCTCAAAAGGCGGCTGTGTTCCATGGGCCTACCACCCAAAGTCACTCCCGTCACATTAGTGATATGCTGTGTGGTACCCAGTGCCATATTGTGGGAGAAAGGGAGAGTAAAATGCTATGCATAAAGTGCCAGATAATTGTCTTCACTCCAGATGATGAAACTTATAGTAGGACAAAGACTTTTGGGGCACTTAAAGTGTTACTAAACCCATGGCCCTGCATTCACTATATCTGGTCTCCCACATTTCACAGAACATGGAAATGCAATTATTTTAGTAAAAATAAACTGATAAATACCTTTTCTCATCAGCAGTAACTCTAGATTCACACCTAAGCGTTTTGTGCAGCATTTTGTGTTTTGCAGAAACACACTACAGTCCATTTAACATGATTTCCTATGAGACATGTTCACATCTCTGCATTTTCACCCTGTGCATTTTTTGGAAAAGGTCAGGGTCTTTTTTGAATGCAAAACGTTGCATTTTTGGTACTATAGACTTCAATAGAAATGCTGCAGAAAAGCATGTATTGCATTTTTGATGCATTTTTGCAGTGGTTTTGATGCATATTGCACTTTGCGGTTTAAATCTGCTTAGCAACAAGAAAAAAATGCATCAAATACATGGCAAAAACGCAGGTACAAAAACTCAAAACGCAATGCAGAAATGGATCAAATGCAAACTGCATCGGTGTGAACCTAGCCTTAGAGCAGTCTTGTGACTTCTATCAGTGTCCAGCAGTGCACTGGTTAAAGCTTGTAGGAGGAGTTTCTTTCTGCTTTAGGAGGTTGCATACCCCTGATCTCTGTCTGAACAGTGCTGATTGGCCCTGTGCTGATTACATGCACTCTCCCATGAAACTGAGCATGTGAAGAGTGACTCCACACGATATGTCTTTCAGGAGATAAGAGGGGGCACTGAAAGAAGGGGAGGATCAGAGAAGTCAGGATCACACAGTCTTTTTACACCATGCAGAGGATTAACCCCTTAACTTCCACAGTGAGTATAACAAGTATGCTTTACTGCATATACAGACTGATTTTGAGGTTGTGGGTCTAGTAACACTTTAAAGCCATATATATAATATATATATATATATATACACACACACACACACACACAGTATATAGCTATATTTTAAAGGGGGAATATGTGCCTTTTACCAAACATTCACTGGTGGTGATTAAATCACATGTACATGGAGAATTTACCTGCAGTGAACAATTGGTGAATTTTAGATTCACTGCTTTCAAATATGGCCCCTAGTAATCATATGCAAGCATTGCAGGATTCATATTTGAAATTAGTGCATTTAAAGTGTTTAAAGAATATGGATGTAAATCCCTGTCTATTTTTTTTTATATGTGTTTCCTATTGGGGCTACTGGGGAGAATTCTCCACAGTTTCTTTCTTGTAGGCTCAAACGGAAGTGATAGAAATCTTCTTTCCCCAGTAGAGTCACAGACAGCAATAAAAACGTAACCTTTCCACACTTCATCGAAAACTAAAAAACAGTTTCTGTTTTAGATAGACTTTGATCACACAGTGGAATGTGTAGTTATCTCTCTATCAAACAAGTACAGCATTAACTAAAAAAGGCAACAAATTAATGTTTCCACTTTGAGTCCCTGCAGGTATCTGTAAAAGTTAGATTTGTTTTGATTTGTTGTTTGGATACAGTGTGCTCAGCTACAATTAGCCTAAGAAACACACAGCAGTTACACATGCATATTTGTAGGAACAATGTCTCCCAAATGTACTGTCTAAAATGCCAACTCAATGCAAAATCCCTTTTATTGGCAAGAAAACAAGAATAAGGCAAAAAAAAGTAGAAAAAACAACAACAACAAAATCTTGAGCACCAACAAGTTACATAATAAGGTTTCCTTTTATGAAGAAGACAAAATGTACATAATATAGGTGTAAAATAAGAATTATTTGTCAATGAACTATCTCAGAATATGTTACGTCATATTTTAAAGTTAACTAATACAACTTAATTAACTAAGCTATCTTTAAGTTAATTTTAGTACTCATATCATACACGCTCAATACTGATGAGCTGAAGCATTTAACAAAAAGTCTTAAATTAGCTGACTTGCAAGGCTAGCTAAGTGTACAGGGAAAAAAAAATAGTCAATAGCCTGAAACTAATGTTCCTATAATTAACACAGCAAAATTACACTCTAAGCTACCACCCCCAAGGTTATCATTGATTATCTATGATTTGCCCCTCTTTAATGGTAACCTTCCTTATGAACAAGTAACTACTATTTACCAGTCAATTAATAAAATATGTTGTCAAAAAAAATCTAAAACAAAAGCAGTTTTAGCAAAGTATAGCTGGTTCCAAATATGTATAAATATTGTCAGGATCGGGGGGTAAACCGGCTTTTGGCAGACAATTCAGAAAACTTGAAATCTGCTTTATTTAACAGAAAACAGAAAAATGAGAGGCTTTGTCTTCAGATTCAGCTCGAGGAAGACAGATAAATCTTTCCATCAGTACAATATACAGTCTCATATGATTAACTTCCAGCGTTCCAGCCACAGCACACACAGTATTTCAAAGTCCCTGTAAGAGGCAAGCTCACCCAGCAGGTAAAAGTCAAACTACGCCCCTCCAGGCAGGGGTGGACTGACCATTTGGAAACTCGGGCACTGCCCGAGGGCCCGGGGTCAGTAGGGGGCCCCATGAGATGCCCCTGGTGCCTTTTTTATAGGCTTTTTTGAATTTGGGCAAAGACACAGGATCCTGATCAGCTGGTAAATAAACAGATAAACAGGCCTGAAGGGAAAGTACCTTCTCTCTACAATTAACCTCCTCTTAAACCTGCCCTAGGCTTACTCTCCATTATATATATATATACACATATATATATATATATACTGTATATACATATGGGGTTTACAGCACAGAGAGCATAATTATTTGCTCCTATTAACTTAAAATCAAATCTGCAGCTTACCTCCAGCTGTGCCATGCACCCAAGAGTATGCTATTTAGCAAGTAAGTTTTTTGCAATTTGTAAAGAAGAGCAGGAACTAACCAGAGAGGGATCACTTTGATGCAGTTGACTAGCTTGAGCATCCATTGCAAAATATTTGAACTAAGAATCCCTGTTTTTTTAAACAAAGGTTTGCTATGTATATGTAAGGGTTAACATGCAGTTACACCTATTAAGTCCTCATGCACACGGGACGTTTTGATAACGTTGGAAACGTTAGCTGTGTAAAGTCATGTTAAAAACGTGAGTTTTTCAGCTTTTTGGTGTTTTTGCATTAGTGCTTAGCAGAGTTTTTCCGCGTTTGCGCTTTTTAGTATTTTTTTAACAAAAGTTTTTTGGGAGGGCGTTTTTCCTGCATTTTGCAGCGTTTTTCAGTGTTAGAGTGTTTTTACAGCTAAAAAACTCCTCTAGAAACCCACTAGTGCTGGGTTTTTTTTCCAGCCAAAAAACATCCCAGCCATAAAACGTTACATTCTATGTGTGCATGAACACATAGGATAACATGCTGGGGGATTACTAGCTGTAGAAAAAAAGTAAAAATCCAAAAACAGCAGCTGTAAAAACGTCATGTGCATGAGGACTTAGTATCTTATGTGTTGTATACATGCAAGCCATTTAGAAACTGAGAACAGACATATCCTCATTTCTCTTGCATATTGCAGGTCAGGGATTAAAATTGCAGGGATACCAGAAGTTAGTTTTATTAAGAGCATAGGAGCAAATAATTATACTGTCTGTGCTGTAACCCTCTTGTATATTGTATAATGTGTATTTATTTATAATGTGATATAGTGTAAATAGCTAGAATAACAAGGATGAACATTATTACCCCAGCTTCCTCTTTCTAGGCTGGTCATAAATGCTACATATTTTTGATCAGCCAGAGGGTTGATCAAAAAAAAAAAGGAACAGATTCCCCATCCAAATATGCCAGTTGGGTGGAGGAATCATCTCTGTTGTGCTATTGTTGTTGACCGCGAGACTCCACCACTGTTAGAATACACTGATCAGTGGCTGTGTATTGGCTGCAGCCAGCTGATCAACAAGTTTTCCAACAGTCCCAGTGGACAGAACTTAATCATTACATGGACATCTGTCAAGTGGGAACAGCCATAGATTGACTGAAATGTTGCTGGTCTCTGCTGACAAATTTTAATCCATCTGTCTGCAGCATATATTTAAAATATTTGCTCTAGTTCAGTGGGTGCATTCAGCTTTTTTTTTCCAAAATACTAAGTTTTGAACATAAGGAAATGTATTTGCTGTTTTCATAGTATGCAAAAAAAGATGCGGTGGAGAACAACAGGTATACAAAGTTCCCAAAGGTGGTGCACAAGGAAACAATGTACAAATTTCAGCATGCCACTTAAATTAAATAGGTCCCAATGTGCTTTCCTTGTTGCATATTTTCCTGGATTATTTTATATTTCTGTATATAGATTTTTCCCATTATGCTACCATTTGGTTTTGCTGTTTGTTTTTTGTTGTTTACAGTCTGTCTCCAGTGTTACCTCTTAAGTGTTCTAGTTGATCTGAACAATTAAGAAAGCTCATTCCTGCAGAAATTACTGGTACGTGGCTTGCTGTATATATTGGTTGGCAACCCAGCCCCTCTATGTATGTATGTATGTTATGATCTTGTTACTGTGTTTAACACTTCTGGCTTCTTTTTCTTGTTCTGTATATCTACACCAGTGGTGGCGAACCTATGGCACATGTGCCGCAGCGGGCACACAGAGCCCTTTCTGTTGGCACGCTAGCCAAGTCACCCCAGCATCGCTCCAACAGCCGAGCATTGGATTGGCGCACATAGGGGCCAATACGCATGCTTGGAAAGGAGTAGCAGCACTAGGGGATGATGTCATGAGCCATGACTCATTAGCTGCGACTTGTGCAGTCAGTGCGATGCCAAAAAATTATATATACAGGTGAAACTTGAAAAATTAGAATATCATGCAAAAGTTCATTTATTTGAGTAATGCAACTTAAAAGGTGAAACTAATATATGAGATAGACTCATTACATGCAAAGCAAGCTAGTGATTTGTCATAATTGTGATGATTATGGTTTACAGCTCATGAAAACCCCAAATGCACAATCTCAGAAAATTAGAATATTGTGAAAAGGTGCAATATTCTAGGCTCAAAGTGTCCCACTCTAATCAGCTAATTAAGCCATAACACCTGCAAAAGGTTCCCGAGCCTTTAAATGGTCTCTCAGTCTGGTTCAGTAGGAATCACAATCATGGGAAAGACTGCTGACCTGACAGTTGTGCAGAAAACCATCATTGACACCCTCCATAAGGAGGGAAAGCCTCAAAAGGTAATTGCAAAAGAAGTTGGATGTTCCCAAAGTGCTGTATCAAAGCACGTTAATTGAAAATTATGTGGAAGGGAAAAGTGTGGAAGAAAAAGGTGCACAAGCAGCAGGGATGACCGCAGCCTGGAGAGGATTGTCAGGAAAAGGCCATTCAAAAGTGTTGGGGACTTTCACAAGGAGTGGACTGAGGCTGGAGTCAGTGCATCAAGAGTCTCCACACACAGACGGATCCTGGACATGGGCTTCAAATGTCGTATTCCTCTTGTCAAGCCGCTCCTTAACAACAAACAACATCAGAAGCGTCTTAACTGGGCTAAAGAAAAACAGACCTGGTCTGTTGCTCAGTGGTCCAAAGTCCTCTTTTCTGATGAGAACAAATTTTGCATCATTTGGAAACCAAGGACCCAGAGTATGGAGGAAGAATGGAGAGGTACACACTGCAAGATGCTTGAAGTCCAGTGTGAAGTTTCCACAGTCTGTGTTGATTTGGGGAGCCATGTCATCTGCTGGTGTTGGTCCACTGTGCTTCATTAAGTCCAGGGTCAACGCAGCCGTCTACCTGGAGATTTTGGAGAACTTCATGCTTCCTTCCACAGACAAGCTTTATGGGGATGCTGACTTCATTTCCAGCAGGACTTGGCACCTGCCCACACTGCCAAAAAGCACCAAAACCTGGTTCAATGGCCTTGGGATTTCTGTGCTTGAGTGGCCTTCAAACTCGCCTGACCTGAAGCCCATAGAGAATCTATGGGGCATTGCCAAGAGAAAGATGAGGGACATGAGACCGAACAATGCAGAACAGCTGAAGGCCGCTATTGAAGCATCCTGGTCTTCCATAACACCTCAGCAGTGCCACAGGCTGATAGCTTCCATGCCACGCTGCATTGAGGCAGTAATTGCTGCAAAAGGGGCCCAAACCAAGTACTGAGTACATATGCATGCTTATACTTTTCAGAGGTCCAAAATTGTTCTATGTACAATCCTTGTATTATTGATTGCATGTAATATTCTAATTTTCTGAGATTGTGGATTTGGGGTTTTCATGAGCTGTAAGCCATAATCATCACAATTATGACAAATCACTTACTTACTTTAATTGTAAATTCATACCTGTTTGTCTTTTCTGTCTCCAGTCTATTGCTTCTAGTTATCAATACTACTTTGTACTTTGCCTAGTTATCACAACTGGCCCTATTTTTTCCCTGTCATGTATCCTGGTTTGCTACTTAAGATTTACACTTGTACCTGTGTACTATTCCTGTTTGCTGTTCCTAGGGTTTCTGACTGTATGACTTCAATGCTTATTGATTATGAGTATCTCTACTTACTTTACCAATGACAATCCTGAAACCAAAGCTTGCCATACATGGATCAAAATTTGCCTGGTTCAGCAAGGACCAGCCACATTTCAGTCCGTGTATGGGCAGATTGGTAATACAGAATTCACTCTACCAATTGACTTCTGCACAAACACCCTGTTGGGTTTTTCTCAATCAATCAGTGCCACTGGCTATATATGACAGCACTGATCAGTGCATTTGGGAAGTGGGGAAGCCTCCCCACAGTTGGTATACAATATCTCAAAGGGAAGGATTCCCCAATCCACCTCAAACCTGGAAGTGGGAAACACCTCAGCAGAGGTACCTTTTGCTTTTTTACATGGCAAGAATTCTAAATGCTGTTTGCTCAGAAATATGCTTTAATGTATTTAAATATTCTTACAGATCAGCAAAAGCTTTTAACCCTTCGCTGCCAGGTCCATATGGCCTGACAGCAAGGGGTTTTATACACAATCCAGTAGTTACAGCAACTTGGATTGGGTATAAAACTGACAGGCAGACACCCCTGTCCTAGACCTTTGCAATAATGTCGTGTGACATAAAAAATTGGAACTACCATTATTTTATTCTCTAGGCAGTGCTTTCCAAAAATATATAATGTTTTGGGAGTTTTGTGTAATTTTCAGGCCTAAAATGGTTTTTTAAACGTGTGCAAAATATTCAAAAACGGCTCTGACAGTGAAAGGGTTAAACACGTCATTGCTGACTTTTCTAGCTGCGAGCAATGAAAAGGAATTCAATTACAAAAATTACAATGAAGGTACTGAAAGGCACTGGGTGAAACCCAACTTAAAGCAGTATTAAACCCCAAACCAAAAATGTAATATGTTTCAGCTTACCCATCAGTAGATGTGGTGGCTGCATTATTTTATTTTCTTTGGCTTTTTTCCTTCTGTTTTAACTTGGTGGTCTAGCCAGTAACACACCTTCTGTATCAGTGAGACACAACTCAGCCTGAATGAACACAGGAGGCACAGCAGATAACGGGGGGGGGGGGGGGGGGGAGTGGAGTGTTGAATGTATTAGCAGGTTTGAACACATACATGCATAGAAGCCAAACTCCAGCGAGCACTTTATAATCAGTTACAGCAACCATTTTTTTTCCTGTTGGTATAACAGTTTTACATGGATAAATGAAAGTTGATCATTTTAATCACCCTTGCCAGTGGTAAATGGATTGTCTCATCCATATAAAAGTATACATTCTGCTGGAGAGCTTGTGCTTCTGAGAAATAACAGACTTGCTGGCTGGATCACCAGCTAGAGATAGAAGAAAGAATGTCTGAAAAAGGAAACTAATACAGCCATCACATATAATAATTTGCAGGCTACAATATAATAAATGTTTACTGTTGGGTTTAACGCTGCTTTAAGAGTCTCTTTTGGGATCTATGAGTATGCATTGCTTCCCAGTGCCTGCAGTTACAGAGGTCAGTGTGGGCTTGTTTTAGAATTCTTATTCTGCCTGTACTTTAAATAAATGTTTATTTTTATATTTTAAACTTAATACATTATTTTATTAATAGTAGATGTAACCTTAAAACCTGTATAACATTTACTGACAGTTGTGCACACTCACATTAAAGCACTATTAAATTCAGCAACAAACAGTTAATATATTTCAGATGACCAATCCTTAAATGTGCTGGCTGCATTTGTGTTCTTGTCTTGAGGTTTCTCTGTGCTAGATGGAGAAGCAATGGAGCCACGATTGAACAGCAACACTGTCAACCTGGGCAGAGGGTAGTGTTAGATACACTATCAGGTTTAGATGGACTTAACTAACAAATTTCAGCTGAACTCCAGCTAATACTTTTAAAGTAGTTACGGTTTATTTTTCCATTTGGGATACATTTTTAAACAAATTAATAATTGATGACCATTGTAAGCACCCCTACCAGTTTCAGTGTTTGTCTCTAACTGCCACTTTTGCTGGAAAGCTTGGACTTTTAAAGGAAGTTGAAAATTAACAGACTTGCTGGCTGGATCAGCAGGTGAAAATAAAGGAAAAAAGCCTAAAAAAAACTAAAGCAGTCATCACATCAAAGAACTGATAATGGTAAGCTGCTATATAATACTTTTTTGTTTTTGAATTTAAAGAGAGAGAAATATGTAAACAAGCTACAATTGTAGTTGCTTACCTAGTTTAAAATGTGCATCTTTTTTTCTTAAGCCAAAAATATTTTTACTGTCGTGCAACAATTTATCTTGTAACAGATTGCTTCCAACCTTAATTAATTAAGAAAAAGGAAGAAGAGTTACAGATTTTTCCCCATGTGATGTACTAAGATGTCAATAGGAAGAGACCATTTTAATTAATGAAAGTAAATTAATAATCACTTTTCCTTTTGTGACTTTCCCATAGGGCTTTAATGTACTGTAAGTCAGATGCTATCGCACTGTGCCACATTGTAGGGATTCAGCTGACATATTTGTGAAACAGCATGGAAATAGCAGTTTTATAGGTGCATTAGTCATTGCACACTGAGTCATTATGATAGTAATATTCAACACATTATTTAGTTAAGGACGTTTGAGTTCCCTCTTGCCTTCCTATCCAGCAATTATGTCACTGTGAAAAATCAAAAGATGTGCTAAATATGGTTCACTGTCTTGCCTTGTCTTGGAAAATGTAACTTCTAAAATAAATAATAAATAGCACCATTTTATAGTTTATTTCTTAATTGTAAAAACTTTACGCTTTCCTTTTGAATTCACATATCACTGTCCCTCTAGTCCTTCAAATTGCCTGTTGTCTTTAGACTGTCTGTCAGTATAAGTTCTTTTTTAAACCCAATTTCAATAGATATGCTATTGTCTGAATTATACAGTTCTATGTATCTAAAGAATTATCCCCAGTAGCAAACAAAATTCTGAATTGAATATTACAAATTTATCGAAGGTGAATATGTATGAATTTGTCATGACCAAAACACTCCTATTCTGGTTTTAACCTCTACTAAATTATACTATTAAATCATTATATGTACTGTACATACCATATCTGTTACACATTAGTACCTATTTATATGCATTAACGACAAACAGTACATTACATGTTGTAGATTTTTCTTACTTAAAATTGTCAAGATAAGATTGCTTTCAAGAAAAAGGGGATAAGAGTGTATGGCTCTGATCTGCTAATGGGTAGCCATAAAGCAGTAAAATTCGCCATGATGCATATAGCCAGGTTTATACTTCTTCTTGCCAACTGTTTTATTTCTCATCTCTCATATCTAAGTGACTGGTCATTCTTAATTGAGGTAATTTTAGCCATATTAGTGCATTGCGACAGAAATAATTGAATACTATGTGTTATCCTTTTTTTATTAGCACTAACATGCAATTTTCCAGGACAAGCTTTCGTGATGTACCTCCTTCTTCAAGGTCCAAGCAGTACTAATGCACAATCCTTCTTTTAGAAAGAGTCTGGTAGTGTTCTGAGATGTGTAGCTCTGTGTTCCGGGTGTATCTGATGGCCTGGCTGATATTTTCATCATATGGACAAAAGGTGAAGAAAATCAAAACAATGTTACTTATTGGTCAACAACTTTTACCAATCAGCCAAACTAAAAATGTCAACTTCCTATACACTACGGTACACATCAGGGATGACTAGCTGCACACCTCAATATACAGGAAACCCACTGACAGTTGCAACTATTCCCATATTTCCAGTTTTCACCCCAACACACTAAACAGGCCATCATACACAGCCAGGCCATCAGATACCACAGAATATGTTCAGACTCAGAAAACAGAACTAAACAGCTCAAAACACTAGCAGACTCCTTCCGCAAAAAGGGTTACAAGGACAAAACCATCAACACCAGCATAAACACAGCCTTGAAAACCCAAAGAGAAAATCTACTCCAATACAAAGAGAAAAAAAACTTACTACCGTGTACCTCTAGTAATCACATACAGTCCATGACTAGAAGGGATAAGAAAAATAATCAAAGATTTACAACCCATCATAACAGAGGATAAAACTCTAATATTCCAGCAACCACCAATACTGGCTTTCAGACAACTACCCAACCTCAGACATAAACTAATCAACAGGGAGCTTCATTCTGATCATGCAGTCGCAAATAATGGAAGCAAACCTTTCAATTAAAAAAGATGCAAACTGTGCAACCAAATCAATCTATCAAAAAGTGTCAGACACTCAAAAGGGACCCTTCAGTAATGTTGTATACCTCATCCAATGCAATAAATGTAGCAAAGGATCTTATGTTGGTGAAAAAGGACAGAAGTTACAAACAAGGATGAACACAGGCACACCATCAAGGATCATAAGGAAGATAGTTTCTGCACATCTGTGGGACATCACTTCTACAACCAGACCACAGACTATGGAAGACCTCAACATCTTAGTTCTTAAAGGGAATTTCAAAACTATTCAGGAAAGGAAAACGTTTAAACTAAGTGATAGTTCTATTCAACACAAAAGATAATTGCCTAAATCTAGACCTGGGTTTTCTAAATCACTATCCTCACTAACTTAGCTGGTTTAAATACCATTGCTGGGTACATTTGTTTGTTTTTTAGTTTCATTTTTTTCTTCCCTCAGAGATTGTCTTAATTTAACATTCTGTTAAATCTTTGTATATTAGTAGTGCCTGGACCTTGAAGAAGAGTATACACCCGGAAAACTTGTCCTGAAAAATTGAATGTCTTGGTCATTCTTAGTAACGCTTTAACAAGGTTTGACCTTAAAGCCACCCAAAACATTCTAAAGCCTAGTACACATGGGCCAAATGGCAGGTAGCATTCAGCCCATGTGTAGGGCAGCCGGTCCAACAGAAGCCAGCCATTTTGCCAGTTTCTGTCAAAGGTGCATGACCGAAAAAGGTCTGCTCATCTGCCCATGATTAGCACTCTCAGCCAATGGCTGAGAGCTCTGTCTGGGATGTTCTGGCATGGGGGTGCATGGGAAGAACACTGTACTAACATCGGATAGTTAGTACAGCGGTCAAGTTTTTTTCTTTTTGTTCAGGCCACTGGGTTGAACTAGAAAAAACTAGAAGTGTGTAGCAGGTTTAAAGCTGGAAGTGCAAAAGCCCATTCTATGTCTGTACTTATAGAACTAAATGAATAGGAAAAGATGTTACACTATTCTGCTTAGTGATTGGTTCTAGTTGCACGGACCCAGTTAACAATATTATGGCTATGCAGAAATACAGCTCTGAGTAGGTAGGGATGTGCAGCTAGTAAAAGGTCTACAAAGCTGAGTAAAGACCACAATGTTAATATACTATTAAAAGAAACAGCCCACAAGTACAGTTGTAAGGATTTAACTGATGTAATGATGAGTTGTTGCAATTTTCCTGTTTTTTCCTAAACTGTAGGTATATATTCCTGCTTTCACCTATAATTTACATGCACACACGTATATAAAAAAATATGCTCCTAAGTAAGATGATTATTTTCTGCGATAAAATATTATGCAGTGCTAATCTCACACATTTATTGCTCAGGTCTTATAAAAATGTTTAACTTGATTTAACTTAAATGCAGTATATGTCTAACTTAAAGCAGAATTTCACTGTATATGAGCACTACAAAACAAAAACACTGTTTAATTAATATTCAAAGCAAACTCTTCCATCCATGTCTCCATGCTTTATTTTGCTGAGAAATCACTTTGAAAAACACCCCCTAGCATTTCTGGCCATGGTCATTTTGAGTAGGGCAGATGATTCATGTAGTAATTACTTCCTGGAATCCATCTGGCCTTAGTTCAGGCATACAGCCAAGAGGGTGCGCTTAGCTGAAAAAACCCCTCCTGAAGACTCCTGGGATATATGTCATCATTTGCCTAGGCATGGTAACCAGGAAGTAACTAAAGAAATGTGGCAGAAAAAAGTTTAAAACTGGTAAATTTGATATACTTTCTTATCTATTTATCATTGCTGGCAGTATAACAATTAAAAATAGTCAGTGTTGAGGGAGAGTGAAGTTCCGCTTTATGTACAGTACGTGCTTTTTATTTCGTTACTCGAACACTAACATCTACAACAGGTGTCAATTGCCAAAAAAAGATTTAAAATGTGAAACACTGTCATACTATGAATTTTATAGTTTGATGAACTTATTCACCACATTCACTTGCCATTCAACAATCTGTGAGGAGGAAATAGGAATTCCTTCAAAATAGCCTGCAGATCAAAGAAGGTTAAGCTTTATATTCTGAGTCACATAGAATTTATCTATCTGTTTTAACCAATATATAGTGGATACTGGCATTTAGCAGTCTACAGTCCAGGATAGGCTCTGCTATAAATATGTATGACACTGCTTGTGGATTGTGACCTTCTAAACTTGTTCTCTTTATATGCAAAATGGACAAAAGTTTAATGAAAGGGTCAAAAAGCATAAAGTTAAAAGGTTAGTTCAACTGCGTAAACTATCTGCATGGCTGTGTTTTAATGCTGAAATTTGTGGAGTTACGGTACTTTATTCTTACATACTTAGGATTTTGATCAAATGCATGGGCAAAGGTAATATTGTGATAAATTTAAAGTTTGACTTAACTATCTTCCTAATGTCATAGGAATAAATGACACATGACACAACAAAGAAACATTTTATCAAAAAACATGTAGTTGCATTGCAGAATGCTTACCTATTTTAAGGGCGCCAACAAAAGTTAAGATAAACATCAACAATAAAAAAGCTAAGGACAAGGAACGCTATTGTTATTCACAAAACTATAATAAAAAAGGTGTTGTTTCAGATTTCAAAAAAATTACAATTTGGTTACTGGTAGTTCTGTGTGCATAGATATTTATAATAAAACATCTGTGACCAAAGACTGACAATACCACATAAACACCTATGCATTAAGAAAATTTAAAACAAAGTTCACTGCTCAAAAAAATTAAAGGAACACTTTGAAAACAAATCAGATCTCAATGGGGAAAAAATATCATGCTGGATGCCTATACTGATATGGACTGGGTAATGTGTTAGGAACATAAGGATGCCCCATCTTTTGATGGAAATGAAAATTATCAACCTACAGAGGACTGAATTCAAAGACACCTCAAAAGTCAAAGTGAAAAAATGATGCAGCAGGCTAGTCCATTTTGCTGAAATTTCATTGCAGCAACTCAAAATGGTACTCAGTAATTTGTATGGCCCCCATGTGCTTGTATGCATGCCTGACAACATCGGGGCATGCTCCTAATGAGATGACGGATGGTGTCCTGGGGTATTTCCTTCCAGATCTGGACCAGGGCATCACTGAGCTCCTGGACAGTCTGAGGTGCAACCTGGCGGCATCCGATGGACCGAAAATTGATATTCCAGAGCTGTTCTATTGGATTTAGGTCAGGTGAGCGTGGGGGGCTATTCAATGGTATCAATTCCTTCATCCTCCAGGAACTGCCTGCATACTCTCGCCACATGAGGCCGGGCATTGTCATGCACCAGGAGGAACCCAGGACCCACTGTAACAGAGTACGGTCTGACAATGTGTCCAAGGATTTTATCCCGATACCTAATGGCAGTCAGGGTGTCATTGTCTAGCCTGTAGAGGTCTGTATGTCCCTCCATGGATATGCCTCCCCAGACCATCACTGACCCACCACCAAAACTGTCATGCTGAATGATGTTACAGACAGCATAACATTCTCCACGGTTTCTCCAGACCCTTTCACGTCTGTCACATGTGCTCAGGGTGAACCTGATCTCATCTATGAAAAGCACAGGGTGCCAGTAGCAGATTTGCCAATTATGGTGCTCAATGGCAAATGCCAACTGAGTTCTATGGTGCCGGGCAGTGAGCACAGGGCCCACTAGAGGACGTTGGGCCATCAGGCCACACTCATGAAGTCTGTTTCTGGTTGTTTGGTCAGAGACATTCACACCAGTGGCCTGCTGGAGGTCATTTTGTAGGGCTCTGGCAGTGCTCATCCTGTTCTTCCTTGCACAAAGGAACAGATACCAGTCCTGCTGATGGGATAAGGACATTCTATGGCCCTGTCCAGCTCTCCAAGAGTAACTGCCTGTCTCCTGGAATCTTCTCCATGCTCTTGAGACTGTGCTTGGAGACACAGCACACCTTCTGGCAATGGCACGTATTGATGTGCCATCCTGGAGGAGTTGGACTGCCTGAGTCCAGGCAGTAGGGTCCAGGTATCTTCCAGGCAGTAGGGTCCAGGGTGACACTGACCCTAGCCAAATGCAAAACTAGCAAAAAACAGTCAGATGAGATAAAGAGGAGTAGGGAAAAAAATGTCAGTGTTCTCCACCAGTAAAAGCATTGCTGTTTTTGGGGGTCATCTCATTGTTGCCCATCTAGTCCACCTGTTGTGAATTTCATTAACAACAAAGCAGCTGAAACTGATTACCAACCCCGTATGCTACTTAACTTACCAGATTAATATACCAGGAGTTTAATTGACTTGATGCTATACTCTGATTAAAAAGTGTTCCTCTAATTTTTTTGAGCAGCGTATGTACAGCTTATAAAAATTAAGTGAATTGCCAATACAGTGTCCAAACTGTGAAAACAAAGTCCTCTTAAGTGAAACCAAAGGAGGTATAGAGCTTCTGGAAGAAAAGAAAGATGGGAGGGGTATTATGGTCGGGGAGGGGGGTATTGTGGTATAAAGTTTTAAGAGGAACCCTACCCAAGAATTTAAGGATCAGTTATGTTCTCTGGTTAAAAGATGACGAAAGAAGAAAATCTTGGACCAGAATATAGGTAAAGACCCAATGCTGGGGTGTCTGTGCCTACACCAGAAAGGATATGGACCTATTGTCTTAGCATAGCATCAGTCGGACTGAGCCATTAAGAGATTGTTTGCTGAGCTAGGGCTGGAGCTGAAAGTATTCATTGCTGTGAGTGTCTACAGCAAGGGAGAACACGCAAGTGCCAGGGCTGAGAGACTGAGCCTTGTGAAGACCTGTTTGTGAATGCAGTCACTGGATCCTGAGTACCTGAGGACAGCAGACCATCAAGTGATCTGGAATAGGTTCCTGTGCACCAGGAGGAGTGAGCTGAATCACGTGAGCATATCTCAACACTTACAAAGTTAATGCAATAGAGACTGCTCCTGCATTAACAGCCCTCCAGCCATCCCTTGTGCACTCCTAAAAGGACAGCTTCATGTGCCCCACCTAACAGAAGGGTCCCTTCTGACGTCAGCTTAAAATTTACACTAGGTGGCAGGTATCACTACAGGATGCACTACAGGACACTTTTTTGAGTTGGTTATTAAAACATTACTGTGAGATGCTCTTTACTGCTGCTATATTTCTCACTGATTTAGCAGTTCTTTACTAATGCCATGGAATCCACATAATTTGGTTTAGTATGATTGTGGTCTAAGCTAAATGCCATAAGTAAGGCTAGCATTCAAATTAGTATTGTAACATAATCTTTGCTCATTTATTGGTTTGTGGTTTGTTACATTACCTTTCTTTACTATACTTATTCTATTTACCACCAATTTGCTTACACAGGTGTGAGCAGCCTCCTATTTACAATTAGGTGTGTTAGTGGGGACCAAGTAGCATAGAGTCCTGGCAGAACAAACAACCTGTCATTTCCAGTGATGCATGAGAAGGGAAGCACTACATATTTGTTACACCTTCAGGAAGAAGGCACTTTTTGGGCCTCTCATTTTTGTACAGGCTCACACTGGCCATCAATCTCATCCCTCTACTGGTCCTTTCCATTCACCCTTCTGGAATGCTCTACACCTAAAATATTTGCCATACTATCTCTAGCCTCAGCTTCTAGTAGACCACTAACAGGCATGGAGAGGCTATGGTCTGACACAGGCCCTCTTGGGTACTTTACATAATTTATTTACTCTTCATTAACTACTCTAAGAGCTAAGTACTGCTACCACTTTTATAGCTACATGGGAATGGGAACAACTTTCACACCAGAACAGATCCAGAAAATACGGCTCCTCACCTTGAAATCCTCAATCTGCAGCAAAGTATAGGAGTCTAATTATAAAACCCCATCCTGTTGGTACAGGATCCAATATATAACATCATCCCAGCTGTCTCTGATGGAGATAGAGGTGTAAGACAGAAGAAGGCTCACTCCACCACATCTTCTGGTCTTGCTCTAAATGTCAGGCATATAACCTAGCAATTTACCAATTACCATATTGCTTTTCGAACCACACTTTCACAATAATTTGACTACCCACTAAAACATATCAGAAATCAGTCTTAAGACACTGCAATATAAACCAAGACAAAAAGTCTGAATTTTAAGGTACAAACAATACATGCCAATTCTGACAGCGCTGCAGCTTGTCACAGTATCATAAGAGTTAAATGTCAACTCGTATTCCCATTAATGCAGGTCGAGGGACTTTGATATGTTCATTGTGAGTGGAGAAAACAGGTTTTCTTGACTTGATTGTGCAGGTGTGCTTATCCTTTTTATGCAGGCCATACATGGGTTTAATTCTGACTGAATTTTCTTTAGAAAATTGGATATTTTGTACATTTTGTAATCCGATGTTGCCAGCATTGATTTCGAAATTCAACCTCATGTTGCTACAGAAAATAATTTTCTTTTCTTTCCAGGTCACAGCTCATGCTCTTTTTCAATTATATATTTTGCACGATTCTCCCATCATTGATTAGAAATTCGTTTGTTTTTAAAAAAGTTTCCAACATGCCTGATCACTCAAATTCGATAACCGCATGAAAATCAACCGATGCTGTGGCCCACTAATAGTGCAAAATTTGAATCTAAATTTTTAGTTAAAATTTTTGAAAGCAAATGCATTTGGAATTTGATCCACGTATGACCTGCTGTAGTAGGGGGGCTGTCTATGGTTCAAGGCTCTTTCCCTGGAGATGACCTGCAGAATAAGCAACGTGTTTACAGACACTGTGAGAGTGTCTTCTGGCCTCAAGGAGAGGCAATCTAACCATGCCATTGACTTAGAAAGGTCAGAAGAGACTGTGGGGGGGGGGGGGGATTTACTAAAACTGGTGCACTCAGAATTTGGTGTAGCTGTGCATGGTAGCCATTCAGCTTCTAAATTTAGCTTGTTCAATTAGGCTTTGATAATAAAACCTGGGTGCTAATTTGTTTCTATTCAGAGTGGCACCAGATGTTGCTCGCTCCACTTTTAGCAAATAACCCCCTGTGTGTAATTAGTCAGGAGCCTGTGCAGTCCCAACTTGGGCATTTTGTTTGTCACAAGTCTGAATGAGATAATGTGGTGAGTCTGAGTGGAGACAAGTTCAGGGACTGCACAATTCAGTTAGCCAGGTAGCTAGAAAATTTACATTTGTGGTTGTGACACTGAAAATTCCTGATAGAGTATCCTTCTGTGTGAATTTTTGAATTTTGCTTTTGAATAAAAGTGAGAAAAAGCCTTGAAAACTACTTTACTGGCTGGCCTAAATCCCTATGTTGAAACTACAGTTAAACATAAATTTTATTAATACTCACTCAAATTTATTAAAGCAGTATTAAACCCAAGTAAATGTGGAGGCAAAACACAACTTTACTGCTTGTCTTCCATTCTATAGTAGAATTACTGCTACAAGGCAGGGTGGCTGCACAAAATCATGTATTACTCTCCTTAAACCCCTCTGACCACCCTTCAAGGTCTATTTTCTGTAAGTCTAATTTCTCACAAAAGTCACTGAGATCTTCTGGGAACCTCAGCCTTGCTGCTTTTCCATCTTTTCATCCGATCAAGCAAGCTGGAAAGCTCCAGTTGTATCAAACTTTTTTCTCTCTCATATGTTCCAACAGCGGTTTCAAGGCTCTTCTTCTAGCCAGTGTCTCTGGAGCAACATCAGCAAAAACAAGCAACTTTGTTTGCTCATATTTTATTTTGGTAATGTCCCGCAAATTTTTCTATATTTTTTTATGAAATCGACACACTTCTCTGGGGCTTTCTGCCGGAACTCCTTCTGGCCGTATAATCCTTTGTACCCTCTCGATTTTCAGATTTTCTGTCACCATTCTTTCCATTATTGGATTACACACTCTCCTTATTTTCTCCCTTAGATCCTCTCTGTGTTCTTCTTCTGGTAGACCCTAGATCCGTAGATTATTTCTTCTATCCTGGTTCTCCTGATCTTCTAATTTAAATGAGAGCTTTCTCTGTTCTCTACACATCTCCTCCACCTGCACTTCTAATTTCTTCATTATTTGATCAAGTGCATCCATTCTCTCCTCTACTTCTTCTACTCTCATTAGTATCCGACCCAAATCATTGCGTAATGTCCCCATCTAAATTTTCATGGACTTTTCTAATTTTGCGAACATTTCCGCAATTGTTGTTCCGTAACACTTTGCTCCATGACACTGTCCATGCTTGTTTATTCGTTGGTCTGGTTCCCTTCCCAAGATCCAATTGACAATTTCGATTGATCCAATTTTCTAAATCCTTCTTGATATTTTTCCCAGGTTCGATTTCCCGGACTTTTCTCCCGAGAAGGCATATATTTTTTGATTGTACTAGCATTTGAATTTGGTTGGGGGGTTTTTACTCCCCCTCCTTTAGCTGGTTTACTTTTCATCCCTGCTTGGTTCTCTTGTTACTTTACTATTATCATAGACTTCCAAGGACTATCAAATAGATGGTCACCTGAACATCCCACCGACAGGTTATCTAGTAGAATGCAATACTATCAACCTCAGAGAGAAAGGTCCCTTTTTCCTTTTCTCAAGTAATTTGTGTCGTCCCAATTCAATTTCTTTGGGGGCCAGAATAGGTTAAACAGTTCCACCGTCCTAGGAGAACACCCCTCAGTATAGTCCCCAGTCACCCCAAAAACTCAGGTATGTAGTGTATTTATTATACAGGCATCAGGTACAACAAGGATTTAAATGTCCTGCCCTTGCCCACAGCAACTCACCATCTCCCTCAAAACTGCATGCTCTTTTGATCCTGTTAGCTCTTCAGCTCCATCTGTGACCGCTGAGCCAAACTTGCTTGAACACCTGTGGGGGGACTCTGTTTATTCACGATGACCTGGGGGTTCTCCGGGTCTCCTAGGATATTATTTCTCAGCACCTAGGATGATCCCTTCAGTGCCCTGTCTCCTCTTCATCCGTGGGGCCACACAGCACTCCCAGACCTTTAAAGCTTGACACCTGTCACATGCCGCATGTCACATGTGGGGGGAGTGTTCAATCACCTAGATACTCCCAGCTGCCACCTCCTGCTCCTGGCCAGCCGGGAACCCAGGGCTCCTTGGGACTCCATGGCCGCTGACAACCACCAACCGTCCAGCCGCCCCAGCAGCGCAAACTCTTAAGGGGGCCTCTGACTCAGCCTACCACAACCGGGACTACCTGACTGCCAAGACGCTGTGGCTGCCTCAGCTCCACATCCGCAGGACACCCCCCAAGGTAAGCTCTAGGACAATGGGCTATGGGCATAGGGTGCTGGCTGTCTTTTTGAAATGTAACATGGGAGGTGGGTGCCTGGAGCGCAGACCGCCCACAGTGCATGTTTCAGTCCCTCCCCCTCCCTGCTGCACTTGTGATTTGGTGACATTTTAAAAATGTTGGACTTTCCTTCAGTTTACCTCCCAGTGCCAATGGCCACCAGGACAACTAGAGAGGATCCCTAGCAAGGACACACAAAACAATAAAAACTCAATGGGAGTTGAAACTCTTGCCTATTCTCTACCAAACAAAAACATGTTTTTGCTGTTCGTACACTTTATTCAATTTTACTTGTTTTCTGAAGTTGATCTTCAAGAGGAATGCAAAGCTCATCAGGAACTGAACAATAGATTACAGCTAACTACTCATAATGAAAAAAATGGTTGGCTTGCTAGTCCTATGGCTACTAATATTCTTTGCCTCGTTAAAAATAACATCTGTCTAAACACTTGTTTATCCTGTATGAGAAATGTACACTTTATTGACTTATAAAAAGAATTAACTAAAGAAAAAAAGCCAGGAACAGATGATAAGTACTTTAGATAAATATGTTTATAAGATGGAAAGTCTATTAACAAAGTATTCATTTGCACACCTAAAAGAAAAAAGGTAGTGACTATTACCAATACCCATTGTGGACATATTAAAGTAATATGAGTTCTACTAGGAAAACTGGGATTCAGGATATAAACAAAAATAGTGACTTCATCTGTTAACAGATGCCTGGTGCTATCCGCTTGCCATTAATCACAGGCTTGGCAGTTTGGCTATGTTCAACAAAGAAAAGCTGCAAGAGGATGAAGTTTATTAACTGTCACTCATAATCATTCTCAATGTGTGCTTCTTGTTTCCAGGTTTACAAGGTTTCCTGCTGGCCATCTAATAAAAATACTGTAGAAATTTTAGAAGATCTCTAGACTTTATTAGATCACGCAGTGTGGTATAGTTCAAATGGTTATAATGTATATTGCTAATATAATTAAACATGACAGGTGTGGTTGTTTGGCAAAGGTTCAAAAAAAGGATTACAGTGAACAAAATCAAGCATGCAAAGGAAAGTCATGCTTTTTATGTTTTACTTTGTTTTGGTTATTACATTATATGTTAAGTATTGGAATATATGTCTAAACTGATATTTACTGCGCAGAATATTGATAGTGTCATGATCAGAAGTGAGCATGATTCTTTAAGAATGTATTAAAAGGTATATGTCTCACAGCTACATGTAAGGCATAAGATGAAAAATCAATATTTTTCTGCAGCACTACATTTCCTTGGTTACAATTTCTTATCAAGCCAAATGAGAAGCCCGGTATTTGAAAAGGTTTATAAATGTAGGTGTGTTTATGTAATTTAAGTGTATTCCAATGTCTTGATATACCTCCTTAAAGTTGAAAAAAAATGTCAAACAAAAATGTTTTCTCCTTTGGTGATTTGGATATAGGCAGGATTCTGTTGTTGTCTGTGTCCCCACTGGGGCAATTTTTCGCACTTCCTGTCTAAGAGAGACAGAGTCACAATGAAATACTTTTTTTATAGATTTGGAAAAACTTAGAAGTTAAAATTGCTGTGAGGATTTTAATATCTCCTTTGGGTAGATTTCCTATCACTTGCCATGCTAGCACCAGTGCTCTCCTGTTGAACGATTAAAGCTATCAAAAACATTTTAATATGATGGATGCAACTGAGAAATAGAAGAGAAAAATTAAGTGGTGTGTTTCAAGCATTCCCTTAGCTGTTATACAGCATATTGAATAGTTCTGTATTTTGCCTTATATGTTTATTTTCTATGATCATCAGTTCCAGCTAGTGGCTATAATGCAGTATTTTCCTAAAATACCTAAATCACAAACCTACTGCATTATGGCCACTAGATGACAGTGACGATCAGAGGAATTAGACATATTAGGCAAAATACAGTATTATTTGTGACAGCCAATTTTTAATAAATAGGCCCCTTAGTGTCAGCTCATTATAAGTACTAGATATTTGGTGTCATAATGCTGCTTGTTTTATTATTACTCTTTTATGGTATAACTACTTGCTAGCCTAAGTTTGATGGCATTTGATTTGCACAGTCATCAACATGCACAAGCAATACTAAATGTAATTTTATACAAGCATTGTATTAAGTAAGATGTAAATGCTAGTAATGTCACAGGGAATCCCAGAGAGACACCTCCCAAGATGTTTTAAAGCAGTTGTAAACCCTTACATATACTCACTGAAGTGACTGAGATACACAGAGAGTAAACACACCCCTCCTATCCCTCTTGTATTGAACTGTATTGTTGCTGTATTGTCTCCCTTCATATTGTAAAGCGCTGAGCAAACTATTATATAAATCATGTATAATAATAATAATAATAACACATCCTTCTATAAACTCTACCTGTTTATCTGCAGTCTTCTCTTCTCTGCATCCATTCAAAGTCCATAATTTATAAAGCTTGTCTGAGCTGTCAAAACACAAGGGGAGGAGAACTTAAGTTACCCTCTGCAGAGCTTAGTGAGGAGAGTTCTGAGAGCTGATTGAAGGGAAGAGACACCGCCTCCCCCACACACAGCTCACAGGAACAGAGCTGAGGCTGTCAATCTGCTGGAGGGCTCTCCCTGTCACCAATTTTCTCTTGGTGTCAGGAAATTGTATCAGAAGTGACTCATGCTGATAGCAGTGGAGGGAAGCAGCAGAAATAATTGACACTTTGGCCTTGATTCACTGAGATGTGAGTGTATTAGCAGAGACTGACCATTCAGGCAGACTCCGGTCAATCAATCAGTGGTCTGACCAGCGTCTAGCAAGCTCATTAACGAGCGTCTACTGACTACTTTGCCATTAGTGAATGTGGTATCCCGTCTGGCACATTTTTAGGTGCAATACCGGATATATTCGCTAGATGGCGCACAAGCGCGGGCTTTATTAACATTGGCGTCTTTCTGATAGAAAATTCTAATACAGCTGTACTATTACATTCTGAAAATTCTCTTTTGCTATTTTTTTTGGCTGTTTCTCCAAAATGATCAGGAAAGTATTGCATTTACTAATGAATGTCATACATTTTATTTTCAAATTTTTCACACTTATATCTCAAATAATTTATATACTTCTAATTTCCCAATATAGTTATATATCTTCATTCTCTTTAATCACATAACTATTCTATGTTAAAGACAAGTGCAGCGCTATAAATGCATGTGATCAATAATGAACGCATGTAAAAACCAAAAAGTGCAAAGAATTGCAATAATGATGTAAACTGGTAAATCGTGCTAAAATAAGTTCATAGAATTATTCCTGAATAATGGAATGTCCTTCGTGTGAGAGTACCAACTCAGAGAGTGCCTATGAATGGCACGTGTGGTCTCTCCGTGACGGACAGTAGTGCATGAACTCGTGAAAGGTAAACCACCCTTGGGACTGGTCTACACTCACCAGAAAAAAAGTATTAATATGCATGGGTTATACACATCGCACATCTGGGGGTGCAGCGGTATGCTGGCAGCTATGGGTTAGTCATCCAGCTCCATCCATCCATCCATCAGGGTGGGTGCCCAAATGGTCCTGGGGAGGAATTAGCTCAGCCACAGGAGCCAGAAAGGTGCTCAATAGTGTAGTACACTGTCACAGGGGTGGATGACCTTTCACGAGTTCATGCACTACTGTTCGTGGTTATATTTATCTTGTGTAATACCATTTTACTAGTCTATATCATTTGACCAGCGCTCGCTTTATCATTTTTAAACAATGTAACTATTCTACATTATAGCGCAAACTGTGTTTCCCACAGTGGTTTAGTGGTTAGAGCTCAGAACTTACAGCACTTGGGTCATGGGTTCTAATCCCAGTCTTGGCAACATCCCAAAAAAATGGAGATCAATTTTCTGGGTTGTGGCAGGAATATTGATCAATCAATTATGATTTTGCCTAGTGACTAGAAAGTGGATGAATGTTACTTGCGTACTGTTCTTCTGCCAATTAGGTCATGTGCAAGTTTCATGCCGTGTATATTTCATTGTAACTTTTTTCTCTTTTAAATCTGTCTCCTTATACAACTTGACCCCCTCCCCCACCCCATCATCACCTGTCCCATATGCAAATCTATGGATCACCGCCCCACTCTTTAACTATCTATTTACTGATCAAGTGAATGTGTCTCATTTTCTATCAGCTACAGCTCAGATCTCACATTATTATACAATTGCTGATTGTATCTCACCACTAGTCTGATTGAATTCACAATTCCTGGTCAGTCCTGTTCCCTGACCTCTAATAACCTTTAGGGCCAGTTCACACTACATGTGTTTCAGTTGCTTTTTCAGCATCACAAACGCACAGAAAGAAGGTTATATGGTTGTCAATGTCATAGTTCACATCAGCGCTGCATTGTTTCTGCACAGAACTGTACTGGAACACATTGAAACGTCCTTGAATGTACTAAAACGCACATGTCCCTAACTACATTGAATACAAAGAAAATAGAAAAAAATAAGTGGAAGGGATACAAAAATGCAATGTAAACATGTCCAAAACGCATCCAAAATGTACTGGAACACACTAAACATGCATGCCAAAAGGGCATGAAAAAAACCCATCAGGAACACATCTAGACTGTTTCTATAGTGTGAACCAGCCCTTAGGACTTGTTCACACCATTGGTGGTGCAGAAACGCATGCAAGAACACACATTTTCCAGCACAGCAAAGAAATGCAATGCCCTATGTAGATGTGCGCAGGTACCATGATGAAAACGTTGTTGCACCTACACACGTCTATTAAAAACAGCCCCATTCACAGCCACAAATACGCATGGCACCACACTACTGTGTGGTTAGGTGCGACACACTTGGAAAATAACATAAAAATAAGCCAACATGGCTAAAACATATCTTGAAAATATGGGGACTCTGATATCCGGCGACAGTCCGTTCACGAACGAGAAGCAATTCTGCACCCTAAAACCAACATAGAGGAAAGGGATGGTCAAATTGCTGTGCTGCTTCCAAACCACCTCTGGCATGCCAGGGTCATTATGCAGGTCCTCGATGCCAGTTCTTGCCTGCGGCCACAAAATATCCACTGGCCACAAGTGAAGGTGAGTGGAGGACGTGAAGGTGGATTTCTACCAGCTTCAACCGCAAGCAGTACCACTCCTGAAAAATGAGAGCAAATAATCATTGACACGTCATCATGACAGTCAATTCTCAGTGCAGGCTATCTAGAGTGTCTTTCCTTTTTAACCATTTCAAGAGTTTAAGGAAACATTCTTGGAGCATCTACTGTGTTTGGAAAGGCCAAAGGTCCCCCCCTCCCCCAGGCACACTAATGCTTATGCAGGCCATAGACGGGGAGAAAAACAGCCGATTTTTCTTTTAAAAAATGAAAAATCGGTTGTTCAAGCGGCCGACGTTACCAGCAATGGTAAAAAAAAAATCGGCCGATTTTCATCCCGTCTACAGCCGGCAAAAAGTGTCCCTGCAGAGAGCTCCGCTATTTCTTTGACAGTTCTTTGACATTTATAGCGGTTGCAACAATGTATTTGTATCCATTTCGGATACAGATGTTTTTATTCGGAAACAAATAGATACAATGTTGCAACCGCTGTAAATGTCAAGGAACTGTCAAAGAAATAGTGTCTGCAGGGACACTTTTTGCCATACTGGAATTCCTCTCATTTTTCATCCTTCTTCTTCCTCTTCTTCTTCATCATCATCCTCTTCTTCCTCTTCATTATCTTCTTCTTCTTCTTCATCATCATCCTCTTCTTCATCATCTTCATCATCATCATCCTCTTCTTCTTTTTCTTCTTTTTGTCTTCCTCTTGCAGGTCACTGCTCATGTGCAGATTTTTTATCAGTAAAAAAATCGGCCGATTTGCCCATCATTGCCGCGAAAATCGGCCGATCGGCAAATTCGGCCGTTTTTTTCCAACTTTACCGAAAAAAAAAATCTGCCAAAATACCGAAAAACGGCCGAACAAATAGCCCACTAACGATCCGAAAATCGGCCGATTTTATTTTCGGCCGAAAAATCGGCCGATTTTCGACCCATCTATGGCCTGCCTAAGATATGGTGTGGCCCTAGGGTCAATGTGTGTTTAGAATACTTCCAAAATGCACATACAAAAACACTCCATCCAAATGCATGTTGCATTTCTATAGCATGTTAAACAGAAGAAAAATGCACTTACATAATGTTAACATGCGCAAGTAAAAATAGACAAAATCCACATCCTTTTATTCTGGCTTCACATACATGCATTGTGGTATAACACCGCACTCCTGGGCAAATCACATGCAATTTGTGTGCGTTGCAATTAGAGACAAACATTTTGCACACCTCAAATTGCACCGCATCCGGGCCAAAAATGTGCAGGACCCTTTTTCAGGGTATGCACATGGGTGTGAATAGGCATGCCATCCAATTTGGCAAATCGCAATACGCTTTGTGTACCAATATTGGTGTGTTGGTAACTTCACCTAGAAAGCCGCAGCAGGTGGCATGAAGGGGTTGCGGTTGTGATGCGGTGCAGCGCTTGCACAGAAAACACTGCAAATTTCACATCGCATCTGTGTGACACCAGAATGTGCCAATATGTGGCTTGACAAAGCACAGTGGTCAGTGCAGATTATTTTCAATCCATGTTTTTTTACACTTTTCATTCACTGGTTTAACTCAGGTGATCATTAATCACAATTATCTCCGGAGATCACATGCAGCCCCTCAACCATCTACACATATCTCTGGAAATCTATACAGATCTCCTTGAAAAAATGTCTCCTCTCCTCTTCGGAAAACAATTGTCCTCCACCTCATAAACAGGGGGACAGAGAAGACTTCTCCTTGATAACTAAAATCAGATGAATTATCTGTGCTTAATAAACATACACCAATACTGCAAATGCATTGTACTGTCCAAGGCATTGCACACTAACGCATTGCACACTAGAAATGTCAAATGTGTTAGTGTGTACAGTGCATGAGTGTAAAATGCTTTAGTGCACACTGCAGTGTACAACGCATTGCACACTGTAATACTCTGTACAAAGTAATACCGTGTACACCCACACATTGTAGACTGTAATGCACTGTACAATGTAATACCGTGTACACCCACACATTGTAGACTGTAATGCACTGTACTCTGTCATGCAGGATGGAGCAACGCATTGCACACTGTAATACCGTGTACACCCACACATTGTAGACTGTAATGCACTGTACACTGTCATGCAGGATGGAGCAACGCATTGCACACTGTGATACCGTGTACACCCACACATTGTAGACTGTAATGCACTGTACACTGTCATGCAGGCTGGAGCTACGCATTGCACACTGTGATACGCTGTCCACTGTCATGCAGAATCCAGCAACACATTGCACAGTGTAATACCATGTACACCAACACATTGTAGAATGTAATGCATTATACGCAGTATACATGTCCAGATATTCAAAGATTAGCCATGAAGGCCTAGCTGGTTACCTATTTGGCGACCGCAGATAGCCGAATAACGCTACACTGCATCCAGGCAGCTCTGGGAGGGCGTCATATGACATCCTGGCAGAACGCGCTCTCCGTGATTGCTGTGTCCTAAGGACACAGCTGATCACGTGATGTGGTAAAGACCAATCACAGCGGCTTTTTACCATGTGATCAGCCATGTCCAATGACACGCTGATCACCGGGAAATGCATTTGCCGGGTCTTGGCTGCACTTTCATCACGCTGTCAGAATGTGTGGAAAGTACTGCCGAGAACCAGCAGTTATCAAAGCAGGGGTCGGCCCCGATGATCAGTGCCCACCAGTGCCACCCAACAGTTCCGCCCACCTGTGGCCAGCAGTGCCGCCTCATCAACGCACATCAGTGTTGCTAAATTACCAGTTTACCAAATGTTATAATATAAACAGCCTTTTATTCATTATGAGCTATTTTGTGGTTTATCGAGCAAAAAGTAAAACTCACAGCAGCAAGTCAATACCACCCAAAGAAAGCTCTATTTGAAAAAACTGATACAAATTTAAGATGGGTACAATGTGGCATGACCGCACAATTGTCATTCAAAGGGTAACAGTGCAGAAAGATGAAAATTGGCCAGGACAGGAAGGGGGTAGGAGTACCCAGTAGGCAAGTGGTTAATATAATTGACCCATCAATACCCAGGAGCTAATGTACAGATAAGTAGCATGTGCACCAAGTGAGATTCTGCTAGGCCCCACCCACAAAATTACAATTACTTGTCCCTCACATGTTCTAAACATATTTGCAATGGCCACAGTTACTTTACATATAAGGATCATCTCCTCAGTTGAGAACTGTGCTCTCGCCATGTCCAAATGCCAATAACGTTATCAAAATTTTCAACCAACACAAAACCTCCAACCACTTCTCATCCACTTACACTCCCCACAACCACTTCCGGGTGCGCGCGCACCAGATGACGGACTTCCAGGAGGATAGCTGCTCGTGCGCCATGGGGGACACCTGTTTGGCGTTTATTTGTGCACGATCGCGCATATCTATGCACGATCGCTCATTTCTATGCACGGCTATGATAGCTTTCGCGAATGTGTGTTTTAGTGATTTTTTTTCTTTTTAAACCTTGGCTAATATATCTTTGTTGCCAAAGGCCAAAAATCAACATACAGTGGGGACTATTTTATTACTGTAAATCAAATTGTAGAAAACCTGTAGCTGGCTGCACAGTGAATGTGACATATTCATTAGTACATAATATTGTGGTGCAAGCAGGTTTTTTATTTTTTTGTTTGGTTTTGAAAAAGCCAGTTTGCACCCACTTGCATATTCACGCTCTTACAAGCTACATTTGAGCAGATTATATAAGTATACAAAGTAACTATTAAGGTTGTTCATATATTGAACATAAAATAAACACAAAAACATCGGTGAAACATTTATTGATCAAATATATCTTCATTTATTTGGTCAGCAGGAACAAGTAGGTACAGTCAATATCTTGGTGAGTCACAAAAATAGGATTGATGTGGCAAAAAGAAAACACTCCTGCTCATAAGAGCTTACAATCTAAAGATACTTCTAATGAACTGTGTGTGCTCAGGTTATAGCAGGAAACAAAGGGGAAGATGAATCAAGTAACATTTTCGTGCACATAAGGTTTACTTACACAATCATTTAGTATAAAGATCCATTCACAAAAAAAGTCTACACATCAAAATATAAAGAAAACAAGACATATGTGAAAAACCCCTCCCACCTCTACAAATCCCCTACACATACATTTGTCAGCAGGTTTGTAAGAAAAATGCATTTGAGTCTAAATAAGCAAGCAAAATTAAAACAAGAGCAGATTTTAAACAAAACGATTGACATGTGTGAGGCTTTCAATGCAAAGAGAAAAAACACAATCATTGTGCAATAACACACAAACACACTTTACAAGGCCAAAAATATGCAAACATTTCCAGCCCACTTCCAAACACAGCCTGAGTGGTGTCTGGGGCAATTCAGCACAAAATCTCTTCCTCCCCCAAACCACTACAAGCAAGGACTTAGTCACAAACCACCCGGCCTAGTAACAGGCCAAATCACTCCCTACTGCACATCTTTATATAAGCTAGGTTGTATTTGGAGCACGCCAAACAAGGCCCCACACCCAATGAAGCCTCACCCACCACTGACCTTAGTTTGGTCAGTGAAAGTGTTTGCACCTGATGAATCCCCTTCCTACCTGCATTAACCCTTGGTATACAGGCCCCACAAATCAGAAAGATATATACAGTGAAATGTACGTGTGCAGCATACAACAGAACATTGAGCAGGGATGTGAAAGGGAACCCCAATTGGAACCTTTATTGCTACTATGGTCACAATTCCCTCCAGATTCTCGCATGAGTTAAGACAGTCACATGACCACATCTTGTATGCAATACTGAAAATGACAAATCGATTTGACTAGTATGGTGAATTTCCCATCAATTGGTAAAACACTCCAGAAATCAAACATCACCAAACATTACACTCTGGGCAAAGCTGATTTACAAATCATGCAACTTACAGTAAAGTTGACCATTTCAATGCAATTTTCAAGACATCTGACACAGATCTCTATGCAAATTGCCACTAAAGTAGTACATGTACTACTATAGAAATCAGTGTTTGAAACGCACCCATGTGGTCACTCTAATAGCAGACAATAGGGTGCGACTTTGCAGACGATTTACAGCTTGCATGTTGTGCAAATCACATGCCAAGTCCCACTCAATGAGCACGCTATTGGAGCGTTCATATTGTTGTGGTTCAAACTTGGTAGGAGCCGCAAGTAATAATAGAGTAATGAATACACTACTTTTCATGCAATTTGCTGAGAGATCGATGTCGAATGTCTTGCAAATTGCACTTGAAATCACCATGTACCCCGACTTTGAAATCATGCAACTTCTATGCAAGTCACATGATGTGACTGTGGTGTCAATAACACCACTTAGAAATCTGCTTTAATGTGACCGGGTGGCCCCCAGTAACATTGTTTGCGATTGCCATGCAATTGGCATGACAGGCGACTTGCAAATCGTAGACCAAGTCGCACCCTATTGGCCACTGTAGGCTCTGTTCACATCCAATTGGATTGTGAACTCGTGCAACTTCACTGTAAGTTGGACAATTGCCGCATCGGATTAGATGTGACAGTGGTGTTGGCCCCCAGTAACATTGGGTGCAATTTGCCATGCAAAGAGCAAGCTGCTGGCCATGCCAATCACATGACAAGTCGCATCCAGGGTGTGCAATTTCAGGTGCGATTTGTGCATTGACATCGTACCTGATATTGGATATAATGAATGTGAGTGTATTAACATACACCATTTGTTGCAGCGAGAGTTCAAAGGTATTTGAGAATTGTGGCCATTTATTAGCAATTTAACATCTAGACTCAAATAGAAATCGCAATGCTACACACAATTGAAAACACAACTAGTTAGTAATTCTCTAGAAAACACAGTAAAATTGGCAACTTAAAGAGTAATTTTCAATTGCATATAGTGTGAGCGAAGCAGGAAAATCAACAAAGGAAATAAATCTTTGAAGGCGTGCGGTACCTGCCTGCTGGGATAAGGGTCTGCTATGCATTTGGGGGAAAAATGCACGCCAGGATTTGTGACAAGTTTGATGTGTGGATTCACCAACCAAGTCTTTTCTCTCTCGTTCACTCTTCTGAATGTCTCTCTTTATCACTCTTCAGTATGTATCTCTTGCTCACTCTTCTTTGTCTCACTGGCTCGCTCTTCTCTCTCGCTCACTCTTCTGAATGTCTCTCTTTATCACTCTTCATATGTATCTCTCGCTCACTCTTCTTCGTCTCACTCTTCTCTCTCTCTGTCAGCTCTTTGCTTGCCAAATCCTTCACAAAAGTGGGTGGAGTGTAAACCATCATTATCAAATCTATTAGTGATTCAGGCCCTTATCTTATCCCATTGTATGACATTCACATAAGGTGCAGCTTTGAAGGTGTTTCAACAGACAAGGCCTCATTCTAATTCACATTTTAGGGATCATTTAGACAGAAAGCAAAGATGTTGCCAGAATATGTATGTGAAGACAGCCACACACGGAGATCATGCTACTACCTCGCCGGGGTTGGGATTCAAACCGACAACCCTAGAGTTATGAGGCAGTAGTGCTAACCACTAATCCACGGAGCTACATTGCTAACCCAGCCTGTATTTCTGTGCTGTGAATCAATCCTAGGTCCCTGGGCATGGTCAGTATAACTAGCCAGATATCTCCAATGTGACACAAATGTTGTGCTATGTTGCCAATTCAGATGTATGTTGGTTCTATGTATCCCAATACAAAGGATTGCAATACTAATACAGGCGTACCTCGTTTTACCAACGCCTCAGGGAACGTCATATTTGGGGTACAAATGTCAAACCATTTCAGTTAATTGGTCTGTTTACAAATGTTTGAATAATTTGGTATGGGCATGTGGCCTGGTATGGTTCAGGAGGGGGGGAGGCACTCGCTCGTCGTCGTCCCCCCCTTTCCTGACCTGCCGGGCTGCATGCTCGGATAAGTATGTGTTATGGATTTAGGGGGGTACCCCATGCTGTTTTTTATTTAATTTCAGCGTGGAGTTACCCCTTAACATCCATACGAGACCCGAAGGGCTTAGTATGGATGGGAGGGGGGACCCCACGCCAGTTATTTAAAGAACTGTTTATAAATCACTGCAATACTTTGACATTCAACTGTCAGTGGGGAAATCCGCCGACAGCTGAAACATGAGCGCTGCATTGGTTTTCATTACTAAAATGCTGCATGAGTTGATAACATAACTCATGCGGGATTGTAGGAGCGACAGCCATGAGTTAATGTTTCATCTGTCAGCGGGGTTCCCCACTGACAGCTGAATGTAAAATAATTCCCTTTATTGCATAAATAATAAAAAAAAAAGCGTGGGGTCCCCCCTCCCATCTGTACCAAGCCCTTCGGATCTGGTATGGATATTAAGGGGGAACTCCACGCTGGAATTAAAAAAAAAACCAGCGTGGGTCCCCCTCAATATCCATACCAGACCCTTATCCGAGCATGCAGCCCGGCAGGTCAGGAAAGGGGGGGGACGAGCGAGCGCCCCCCCCCCTCCTGAACCATACCAGGCCACATGCCCTCAACATGGGGGGGGTGCTTTGGGGCAGGGGGGCTCCCCCCCCCAAAGCACCTTGTCCCCATGTTGATGAGGACAAGGGCCTCTTCCCCACAACCCTGGCCGGTGGTTGTGGGGGTCTGCGGGTGGGGGGCTTATCAGAATCTGGAAGCCCCCTTTAACAAGGGGGCCCCCAGATCCCGGTCCCCCCCCCCTACGTGAATGATTCCGCGGTACACGGTCCGCAGACTCATTCACAAAAAAACTAAGTGTGGTGTAAAAAAAACACAGTACAGGGTCTTTGACAAGTCCTTTATTAAAACAATGTCCCCCGAAGTAGATCCAACGTCAATCGCGGCGGCGGCGACCCGAAAAAAGGAAAAAAAAAAAAGGTTCCGCTCCCGTCCGAGGCTTCCAGCCTAGTGAAGAAAAGCCTAGCTGACAGTTCTTATATAGGTATGGGCGGGGCCAGCCGGGGACATCATCCCAGTGACCCGCCCCATGTCACATGCTTGCTGTTCCCGGCTGGCCCCGCCCCATACCTATATAAGAAATGTCAGCTAGGCTTTTCTTCACTAGGCTTGAAGCCTAGGACGGGAGCGGAACCTTTTTTTTTTTTTTCCTTTTTTCGGGTCGCCGCCGCCGCGATTGACGTTGGATCTACTTCGGGGGACATTGTTTTAATAAAGGACTTGTCAAAGACCCTGTACTGTGTTTTTTTTACACCACACTTAGTTTTTTTGTGAATGAGTCTGCGGACCGTGTACCGCGAAATCATTCACGTAGGGGGGGGGCCGGGATCTGGGGGCCCCCTTGTTAAAGGGGGCTTCCAGATTCTGATAAGCCCCCCGCCCGCAGACCCCCACAACCACCGGCCAGGGTTGTGGGGAAGAGGCCCTTGTCCTCATCAACATGGGGACAAGGTGCTTTGGGGGGGGGAGCCCCTCTGCCCCAAAGCGCCCCCCCATGTTGAGGGCATGTGGCCTGGTATGGTTCAGGAGGGGGGGGGTGCTCGCTCGTCCCCCCCCCCTTCCCTGACCTGCCGGGCTGCATGCTCGGATAAGGGTCTGGTATGGATATTGAGGGGGACCCACGCTGTTTTTTTTTTTAATTTTCGACGTGGAGTTCCCCCTTAATATCCATACCAGATCCGAAGGGCTTGGTACAGATGGGAGGGGGGACCCCATGCTGTTTTTTATTATTATTTATGCTATAAAGGGAATTATTTTACATTCAGCTGTCAGTGGGGAACCCCGCTGACAGCTGAAACATTAACACATGGCTGTCGCTTCTAAAATCCCGCATGAGTTATGTTATCAACTCATGCGGCGTTTTAGTAGTGAAAACCAATGCAGCGCTCATGTTTCAGCTGTCGGCGGAGTTCCCCACTGACAGTTGAATGTCAAAGTATTGCGGGGAATTAGAAACTGTTTTTTAAATAACTGGCGTGGGGTCCCCCCTCCCATCTGTACCAAGCCCTTCGGATCTGGTATGGATATTAAGGGGGAACTCCACGCTGAAATTAAAAATAAAAACAGCGTGGGTCCCCCTCAATATCCATACCGACCCTTATCCGAGCATGCAGCCCGGCAGGTCAGCCGGGAACAGCAAGCATGTGACATGGGGCGGGTCACTGGGATGATGTCCCCGGCTGGCCCCGCCCATACCTATATAAGAACTGTCAGCTAGGCTTTTCTTCACTAGGCTGGAAGCCTCGGACGGGAGCGGAACCTTTTTTTTTTTTCCTTTTTTCGGGTCGCCGCCGCCGCGATTGACGTTGGATCTACTTCGGGGGACATTGTTTTAATAAAGGACTTGTCAAAGACCCTGTACTGTGTTTTTTTTACACCACACTTAGTTTTTTTGTGAATGAGTCTGTGGACCGTGTACCGCAGAATCATTCACGTAGGGGGGGGGACCGGGATCTGGGGGCCCCCTTGTTAAAGGGGGCTTCCAGATTCTGATAAGCCCCCCGCCCGCAGACCCCCACAACCACCGGCCAGGGTTGTGGGGAAGAGGCCCTTGTCCTCATCAACATGGGGACAAGGTGCTTTGGGGGGGGGAGCCCCCCCTGCCCCAAAGCACCCCCCCCATGTTGAGGGCATGTGGCCTGGTATGGTTCAGGAAGGGGGGGGCGCTCGCTCGTCCCCCCCCCTTTCCTGACCTGCCGGGCTGCATGCTCGGATAAAGGTCTGGTATGGATATTGAGGGGGACCCACGCTGTTTTTTTTTTTAAATTTCAGCATGGAGTTCCCCCTTAATATCCATACCAGACCTGAAGGGCTTGGTATGGATGAGAGGGGGGACCCACGCTGTTTTTTTTTTTTTTTTTTTATTGTGGACCTTTATTTTTACATTCAGCTTTCAAAAAAAATATTATCTAGACCTTCAAAATAAGTAAAATCATAACAGAAATAATTATAAAGGATAAGAAACAAAAATATAATCACTAAAACGAAGGAAATCTAATTAGATTACATGAAGATATGCTTAATGCTGTTTATTAAACACAGTAGTCGCGACCGAGTGTCGGCTGTCAGAGGAATCCACAATCAGATTCACTATTAGTCAGTGGCTAAAAAGCAAACGCCCATGGCAGAGGACTAAAAGGTGTTCTGCACATGCTCAGTTCTATCTGCCAAAGACACTGCACGGGCATCTAGATTTTTACTGTGTCGATTTCCTTGAAAAAAACGATTTTTAACACATTCTTAATTTTTTTGGAAATAGCAGATATTGTTTAAAGTGAAGTCCTGATATTTGGCAAAGCAAATTTCTAAGTGAACATGTCTCTACAGTGATTTTTCATGGTGTTAGACGTGCTTCTTAGCAAGTCTGCTTTTGTGAGTCTGATTCCGGGCGTGTGTCTTTTTGTGAATTAGATTGGGCGTCTGCTTATGGGCTCTGCTCACTAGTGAATTAGGTTGCAGGGTCAAAAATGGACGGACGCCCATGAAAATTGGGCTTAAGCCCATAAATATGCGCCCACGCCCAATAGTGAATCAGGGCCTTTGTGTTCTGAATTGAGACAAGTACACACTAGGGGGATTTGCTGTGGTCAGAATTCATGTCTGAGATATACAACCATTTTAAATGTGAACTATGGGGTTATTACAAAAATTCTGGGGTACCTTGAAGAGGTTCTGCAGCTTACACATGTATTTACAAATGTGTGCAAATACATTTTTTTTATAGTTTTTAATGTGAAATGTTAGACAGGACAATTCGGTTTGTTGCAGGCTGTCTGGTAAGTTGAGCTGGGAATTTTTCTTTGTTGTTGTTTGACATGCGTTGCTCTTCCATGTACTCCTTGCTACAAAGGTCAGCAAGGAATAAATGCTCAGTTTTATTAGGGAACTGGAACTTACCTTACCTCTCACGTCATTGCCAGCTGGCATCTTTCTCATTCTTCTGAAGCTGCAGGTGATGGGCAGGCCCTAGCCTTCCCAACGTACAATGCAGCACTTTTGGTTCTGCATTGTACATGAATATATCTGAATGTGACTAACAGATGGAAGTGAAGAAGCTTCAGAGGATCAGTAGCACAGAGAAGAGGAGCCTGAAGGAGACATTTACACACATTGTATTGGTATTTCAGCTTTAAAGGATAACCACACTCTAAGACAAAGTGCACGTTTCCAGTTTGTCCCTGTGCCCTGACCTAACCATATCCAGCCCTTCACAGATGTATACCTACCAAGGTTTGTTTACATCCAGTGGCAGAAGACCACACCAGTGCATTACAGCCCCTTAGACTTCTATAAGGTCTTTGTCACAAGGCTGGAGATGAAGTTAGGGCCAAGAAGCAAAAGGATAAGTGCACTGTAGAGATCTGCTGCTCTCTGCTGTCTGTATTTGCACTTCTGGAAGAATGGTCAAACATTCCCATAGACACACTCCTAAACCTTGTGGACAGCCTTCCCAGAAGAGTATAAGCTGTTATAGCTGCAAAGGGCGGGACAGCTCAATATTGAACCCTACGGACTAAGACTGGGATGCCATTAAAGTTCATGTGTATGTAAAGACAGTTGTCAAAAATACTTTTGGCAATATAGTGTATATTTTTAGTGCAAATAATTTTAATGCAGTGCTAAAAACAACACTTTTTTTTAAGTTTTCAGTATTAATGGTAGAAATAAAAATACGATAGCCAAAAAAATAGATATTTATTTATTTTATTTTAACTTATAATACCAATTATAAATTAATGTGGTTGTAAAGGCTGAAGGTTTTTAGAATGCATGGTAAAAAACCTTCAATGTGCAGCTGCCCCCCCCCCAAGCCCCCCTAATTATTGCCAGAGCCCGATTTCAATCCAGTGATGTGCATGAGAGCAGTGGCTCTACCTCTACCTGGCTGAGACACAACAGTGGGAGCAAATGCATCCCACTGCTGTCAATCACAACCAGTGAGGAGAGAGCCAGAAGCGGGGACAGAGGACCTTAGAAGAGGATTGAGGCTGCTGTGTTCAAAACAATTACACAGAGCAAGTAAGTTATAAAAAAAAAAACCTGAACCTTTAGTATCACTTTAAGTGTAACCAGAGTCACTGCTACTGGAATGTGCAGGCCTTATAATGCATTATTATGGTGAATATTTCCTGCATGAAGCTCCTTTTTCACACCAGAAGATGGAGTTTCTTCAGACTAAAAACCTTTGATATTTTTAACTACTTGCTGTCCTGTCACAGTATAGTTACTATGACAGGGTGGCAGCTGCAGGCTCAGCAATGTAAATAAACATCCTGGTCTGGGGCGCACATGCGTTTGCCTGCTGCTGTCTCACGCTGCGGTTGGACACACCGCGATTTTGTCAGCAGGTCCCGGCCAATGATATATGGCTAAGACTTGTTGATTTTTTGTGTCCAATCACAGCACAGAGTCCTGTGTTTACAAACAACACAGAGCTCTGTAAACAGTGCAGCGATCTGGCTGTTTCTTCTCCCTGCAAAGCAGAGAGAAAAAACAGCCAAATCTCTTAGTAAAAGCAGCACATATCACACACATGACACTTGTTAGGCACACAGACAATGGAGCACCACTGCATACACTGGTAGAACTGTAGGGCTGTCTCAATTCCACACAGTGCAGGAGACAGCTGGGAGATTGCAAAGACAGTAGAGACTCACAATTCATGTGTGTAATGCAGGCCATAGATGGGGAGAAAAACGGCAGATTTTTCTTTTAAAAAACGAAAATTCGGTCGTTCAAGCGGCCGACGTTGCCATCAATGGTAAAAAAAAATCGGCCGATTTTCATCCCTTCTACAGCCGGCAAAAAGTGTCCCTGAAGAGAGCTCTGCTATTTCTGACAGTTCCTTGACATTTACAGCGGTTGAAACATTGTATCTATTTATTTCCATTTAGGATACAGATGTTTTTATTCGGAAACAAATAGATACAATGTTTCAACCGCTGTAAATGTCAAGGAACTGTCAGAGAACTGTCAGAAATAGCGGAGCTCTCTGCAGAGACACTTTTTGCTGGACTGGAATTATTCTTATTTTCATCCTACTTCTTCTTCTTCTTCTTCTTCATCCTCATCCTCTTCTTCTTCTTCTTCATCCTCATCCTCTTCTTCTTCTTCATCCTCATCCTCTTCTTCATCCTCATCCTCTTCTTCTTCTTCTTCTTCATCCTCATCCTCTTCTTCTTCATCCTCATCCTCTTCTTCTTCTTTTTCATCCTCATCCTCTTCTTCATCATCATCATCCTCTTCTTCATCATCCTCTTCTTCTTCATCCTCATCCTCTTCTTCTTCTTCATCCTCATCCTCTTCTTCTTCATCCTCTTCTTCTTCCTCTTCTTCTTCTTCATCCTCATCCTCTTCTTCTTCTTCCTCATCCTCATCCTCTTCTTCTTCTTCATCATCCTCATCCTCTTCTTCTTCATCCTCATCCTCTTCTTCTTCATCCTCTTCTTCTTCCTCTTCTTCATCCTCTTCTTCATCCTCTTCCTCTTCTTCTTTTTCTTCTTTTTGTCTTCCTCTTGCAGGTCACTGCTCATGCGCAGTTTTTTTATCGGTGAAAAATCGGCCGATTCGCCCACTAATTGCCGCGAAAATCGGCCGATCGGTAAAATCGGCCGATTTTTTTCCAACTTTACCGAAAAAAAAAACGGCCAAAATACCGAAAATCGGCCGACCAAATCGCCCACTAACGATCCGAAAATCGGCCGATTTTATTTTCGGCCGAAAAATCGGCCGATTTTCGACCCATCTATGGCCTGCATTAGTCCCACTCCACAGCACTCAAAGTAGAAGCCCTTCAGATCAAATATCTGGCATTGGGGTTCTGTGTGTGTGTGTGTTGAGGTGGTGGGTGGTCCATGTTTATTTTTAAATCTTTGTAATTTTTTTATGAAAAAAGAAAAATAGCTCTTCAACAATTTTCTCTGGCTAGTAAGCATTTATGAAACCAGGCTGGCATATGTGCAAAATAAAAGTAACTGTCAAATGTGATGCAAATTTCCCTATTATAAGTACTGTAACTGATACAGTGAAAAGTAATCTGTTGACGAACAGATGCTAGCAAATATCAAAAAAATGTTATTTAACCTAGTAAATGTGCTAATGAATGTGTTTTATTAATAGCATTAATCTGTTTATAAATATGTCCATTTGTACTTTGAAATTATTATGTACTGTTTGGTGATATATTTATGGATTTTACCATTGCTTAGGAATAGAATCCGCTTTTTATTTTACAGCTTATATTGAAGTTAACCTCTATTTCTAGGCAGAGAAGCAAATTGAAATGTAGAATATGTGTTTCTGTTGGTTTAATATATTACATCTACATGTGAAATAGGTAACTTGTACAACACTTTAGTTTTGAAAGCAGGGAATTACTAAAACATATGTCAGTGGGAATAAGAATATATAAGAGATATAAGATATAAGAATTTTCTGGTCTCATTACCTAGTCAATTATATTTGTCTGAATCAATGAGAAAATTATTTTTGTGCCTGAACAGTGTTGTGTCTGTGAATTTTATTTTGCTGTACTATTGATCATGGATCACAAATATAGACTCGATCTATAAAAATATCAATGCACTGAGTGTAGTATCTGCAACAGTGGCATACATAGAATATCTGGCACCAGGGGCAGATAATTATTTTAAACTCCCCCCCCCCACACACACATTAAAATAAATTTTTGTAATTCAATTCAATTGAAATTATTTTCAATAATAATCATTAAATTAAACACTATGCATGCTGTAGGTAGTGGCAGAATGTGCTGTTGGGGGGGGGGGGGGGGTGGACAGAAGCAGTTGTAAATATGTAGAGACTATATTTACAGTAGCATATTAAGCTGCCCCATGGGCAGGAGGTAAGAGATGCTATCTTATGCATTTTTGGAAATTTTTAAAAAGTTAGTAGGGATACCCTGAAGTAAATGTGTCAAGAAAACTTTTGTCAGGACTGATGTTCTGAGAATGAGAATTGTAAACATGAGCTATGCAATATTGTGCCATATATAACCATTATGCAATAGAGAACAATGATACAAAGCTAAAATAACTGATTTGGTAAAGTATATGTGAACCCTTACCTTGTAAAGCAGCCCACTCAGTTTATAATAGAAATGCAAGGTGTGGTCAGTTTGAAATAGGAAAGCAGGGGGACTGGCAGGATCACCATGTATTTCAGACAAAGGAAGCAATGCAAAGAGAACAGGATATACCATACAAGTACATGGTATAACAGACACATACAGTATGAGGAATATGAAATGTTGGGGTAACATACACTTTAATACAAATGTCCCTCTCATTGCATTATTATTTACAGTAAGCCGTACATTTTTTTAGTGGAAATTTAAATATGCCTATCACAATCTGGGTAGATAAAAAATTAAGCAGATGATGAAACATATGTGTAACTAGATGAGACGTTCAGTGAAAACAGTATGTCAACATGACCTTTAAATCCAGGAATACTGTATAGACAGCTGAAATTATATTTAAAAAAAAATTAAAATCTTAACCTTTCCCTATACCCCTAGCCCTTCTCCCTCAAGGTGACAGTTCCTTCCTTTCTTCTACATTCCCTATTAACAGACCGCACTCCCAGGAAGAGCCTTCAATATTATTTTACGTTGTAAGACTGGAGTAACCCTTTTATCTGAGTAGTAGGTCAATGGAAATAATATATTTTTGTAATTGTTTTTACACTCTTTACTGGAAATCTACACAATGTCTTTTTCCTGTCTCTCTGAAAATAAAAATAAATATTTAAAGTGTTAGGCTACGTTCACACTAGCATTGTGTGCAGGCGGCAGAGAGGCGTTTGGGAAGCGTTTTTACCGCTTCCCAAACGCCTCTGCCAATTCTGCACATTACAGCACATGCATCGTGTCGCGTCGCAAAACGGACGCCTCTGGTCAAGTCAGGAGGCGTTGAAGCCTCCTATTCTCGTCTATGGTGCCGCTCCGCAAACGCCCGGCCAGCGTTTGCAGTGCGGTTGCGAAGCGGTTGCGGGGCGTTTGCGGAGCGGTAACACCACTCAAACTGCATTATAGGCATTTGTGGGGCGTTATTAACGCTCGGCAAATGCCTAGCAACTGCCGCAAAACCGCGCATGCGTTAAAAAACCGAGCGTTAAAAACCGCTCTGCAAACACCGGCCCAACGCTTGCCAAACGATATAGAGGCGTTTGGCAAGCGTTGGTAAAACAGCCAAGTGTGAATGAGCCCTTACTCAACCCACAACAGTAAAATCAGTCTGTGTATGCAGTAAAGCATGCTTGCGATGCTCACTGTGGAACCTAAGGGGTTAATCCTCTGTATTGTGTAAAAATGCTTTTTGATCCTGACTTCTCTGATCTTCCTCTTATTCCAGTGTTCCCCTCTTATCTCCTGATAAGACATATCATGTGGAGTCACTCTGCACATGCTCAGTTTGATGTGTAGTGCCAGAGAGGGTTTTTTTTTATTTGGGTAGTGCATGTGATCAGCACGTGGCCACTCAGCACTGTCCAGACAGAGGTCAGGGGTCCTGCATCTTTCTAGAGCAGAATGAAAACTCATCCTACAAGCTTTAACATGTGCTCAGCTGGACACTGATAGAAGTCACAAAACTGCTCTAACTGCTTACGGAGAAAGGTATTTAGCAGTTTATATTTACTAAAATAATTGCACTTCCATGTTCTGTATAGTGTGGGAAACCAGATATAGTGAATGCAGGGTCCTGGGTTTAGTAACACTTTAAAAAAAAATCTTACTAATCTTAAAATGTGTGCTGGACCCAAACTCCTCCCAGATCCTGTGTCTTCATATTGGTTATAGATGGCTTTACTGACCAACAAAAAGCCTCAAGAAATGGAAATACTGATCATTTGTACATATTTCTATTTCAGGTATACTATAATTGTATATTTTTTCATAATGTACTCGGTACTATTTACCTAGATTTGTGATAGGACATTGAATTAAGCACTGTGGTGCCTATTACTGTGAATGCAATCCTTACATGTTCGCTGATGGACTTTAAACACGGAGAGTTTGTACTTTACCAAAGAACCTGAAAAGTTCTAGAACTAGACTTTTTGTAATTGGATATCATAAAGAAAAATACAAACTAGCCAATGGGTTTATATGCACATGGCAATTTAAATTCAGCAATATAATTTAAGATCATTTAAGATTTTGTCACTTGCCACTTGCACCATTAACCACTTTAGGACCGCCCACAGTAGATTTACTGCTACAGGGTGGCCCCTGTGCAGAGGATCACGTATATATGTGATTCTGTATTTCCGGGTAGGAGACGCATGCGAGGTGCGCGCGCCCTACCTGCACCATCAATCGCGGCTTCAGGTGATTACCCACTGGCATCTGGTGATTATTGGCGATCACTGGCAAGGAGGAGGGCTGCATTGTTTACCAACAGCCCTTCTCCCTGTCAGTTTGGGCACACTGCTCAGGATGGCTGAGCAGAACCATCCCGATCAGTGTGCTTAGGGTGAAACACCCCCCCGACCTCTAGTACAACAACCCCTTCACACAGTTAACCCTTTGATTGCCCCTCATTTTAACCCATTCCAGTGCCATTAGTACAGTGTCAGTGCTTTTTTTTTTAGCACTGATCACTGTATTGGTGTCACTGGGGATGTCAGTGACACCAGGTCACCAGCTCAGTTCCCTCCAGTGGCAGAATACCCACCGCAGTCCTGCAGTTCCGCTACAAGTTGCTGATTGCCACCATAAGTTACTGGTCACCACCATTATTATATAAAAAAAATTCCAGTATCTATACCGCCATTTGTAAACGCTATAACTCACGTAAACCAAATAATTTACACGTATTTGGATTTTTTTTTTAGCAAAGATGTTGCAGAATACATTTAGGCCTAAATTTATGATGAAATTTGATTTAAAATTTTTTTTACTGGACATGTTTTATAGCAAAAAGTTAAAAATATCGTTTTTTTCTCAAAATTTTCCATCTTTTTTTTATTGCGCTAAAATAAAAACGCACAGGCAATCAAATATCACTGAAAGAAAGCTCAATTCATGGGAAAAAAAGGACTTAAATTTCATTTGGGCACAGCGTTGCATGCTTTAACTGCTTCCTGACTGCCCTATAGCAAAAACACTGCTACAGGGTGGCACAGGTGCGCAAAATCACTTATATATACAGTTGTGTTCAAAATAATAGCAGTGTGTTGAAAAAAGTGAATAAAGCTCAAAATCTTTCTAAGAATCCTCTTCCAGTATTCTGATGTATTCAATCTGATCAATGATCCCTGGTATGCAATAAATAGGCCCAACACCGTAGTATGAGATACATCCCCATATCATGATGCTTGCGCAACCATGCTTCACTGTCTTCACAGTGTACTGTGGCCTGAATTCAGTGTTTGGGGGTCGTCTGACAAACTGTCTCCGGCCACTAGACCCAAAAAGAACAATCTTTCATCAGTCCACAAAATGTTGCACCATTTCTCTTTAGGCCAGTCAATGTGCTCTTTGGCAAATTGTAACCTCTTCAGCACGTCTTTTTTTCAACAGTGGGACTTTGCGGGGGCTTCTTACAGATAGCTTTGCTTCACATAGGCATCTTCTAATTGTAACAGTACTCACAGGTAACTTTAGACCTTCTTTGATCTTCCTGGAGCTGATTGTTGGCTGAGTCCTTGCCATTTTGGCTATTCTTCTTTCCATTGGAATGGTAGTTTTTCGCTTTCTTCCACGTCTTTCAGGTTTTGGTTGCCATTTTAAAGCATATGCGATCATTTTAGCTGAGCAACCTATCATTTTCTGCACTTCTTTATATGTTTTCCCCTCTCCAATCAACTTTTTAATCAAGCTACACTGTTCTTCTGAACAATGTCTGGAACAACCCATTTTCCTCAGAATTTCAGAGAGGAATGCACTGTAACCAGCATGTACAACATTTGCTGCCTTCCTTCCTTAAATAAGGGCAATAATTGCCACCTGTTTTGCAAAGAATGGATCCCCTCACTAATAGAACTCCACACTGCTATTATTTTGAACATGCCCCTTTCATGGATTTCTATTACTCTACTACACCTGCTAGTAAATTATTTGCCATGTAGAAATATCATGTCTACCAAAAACAGTGATTGATCAGGTTAGTGATGTCTGACTGCTATTATTTTGAACACAACTGTACATGATTTGGTTTTCATGCCTCTCCCAGATAGCGGCAGATTGCCTGTCAGTACACCAGTAATCACATTTAACCCCTTGATTGCCAGGAACATGCTTATACACAATAAACCTCCTTTGCTAGTATAGTGTCTGGATCAATATCTTTGATCAGATCAGCACTATACCAGCATTCATATTAGCATAGTTTCCCCAAAAAAACAGCGTTAGCGGAATCAGCCCTGGCACCTGCCAGCACCTGCGTTTAGCTCCTACGCTTACTCCCCCCCCCCCCACTCCATCAGCAAGTGCAGTGTCAGTAGGTTGCTGTCACTTGATACATTGCACACAAAACTGCAGTGTTCGCAGAATCAGGCCTGATCTCTGCTAGCACTTGCCAGTAAATTTTGATGACTCTTATATGCAGTAGAGTGCCAGTACTAGTGTTACTCTACCTTTTGGTGAACCAGCGGCCTAGTACATCCTGGTCTTTCACATACCAGCACTGCAGTATCACTTGGTGACATGGCGAGTCCCATAAGTGCAGTACAAGCTGGTGCAGTGGCGAGCACAAGTATTGTCCCGCAACCACCAAGAATTCGCACACAGGCCCGTAGTGCCTCTAGTATCCTTTCTGTGCTTGCAAATCCTGATTGGCAGCCCACAAATTCTGCAGCACCCATACTTCTCCCATTCACTGCCCAACCCAGAATTCAGGAGGAAATCGCAAATTTAACTATTCCCCTTGATTTTTTGGAGCTGTTTTTCATGGAAGATCTGAATGCATTGATTGTGGATCAAAGCAATTTATATGCACAACAATTTATCGCCGCCAACCCAAATTCAAACCCTGCCAGACCATTCACATGGAAACCCATTACGGTTTCTAAATTCAAATTTTTTGGGGGGCCTAACCCTTAACATGGGCATTACTAAAAAAAAAAATATTGCGGTTGTATTGGTCCACAGACCCGATTCATCATATGCCCATGTTCTCTGCTGCCATGGCCAAGCGTAGATATGAGAGTATAATGTGTTTTATGCATTTCAATGACAATACACTCTGTCATCCTCGGGGTGACCCTGAATTTGAACGAATCCACAAAATTCGGCCCCTTGCATGGGGGAGTAGTGGCAAGATAGTTTGGGGCTTGGTGTCATCCTTTTTCTACATGGGGTACCACTTATACGTGGACAATTTTTATTCAAGCGTGCCACTATTTAGACATTAGTGCAATCTTGGAATTGGCACATGTGGCACCGTGTGACCTAATATGTGCTCACCATTAGAAGTGGATGGATGCAGGGTGGTATATTCTAATGGTGGGCATACCACACACTTTTTCTGGCAGAGATTTCTTCTCTTTTTTTCATTCAGCCCATAGGCTGCATACAAAAAAAAAGAACATAGCATATATACCCAACAAGGACCAGTGACGTACTGGCATCATCCTAGTATAGTTTTTTTCAGCTTTCATGTAAAAGCAATCCTAGTGGCTAATTAGCTGCAGGATTGCTTTTACAAGCAGCGGGAGACAATGTCCCCCCTTCCCCGACTGCCTTCATCAGCCTTCTCGGGCAGTCCCGTGCCATCGGGGGAACCTGAGAATGCAGCCGATGTTTCTGCCAGTTGACCATAGAGCTGATTGGAGACCGGAATGGTGCCAATCATCTCTATAGTCTAAGAAATCGGAAGCTACAAACATTTCATCACTTCAGTTTCGCAGGATATAAACAACACCATTTGTAAATTGGGAAAGCATCTGATCACACTGATCTTGGCAAGGTTAGATAATGTAAGGGTAGAGGAGATATCAAGAGTCTTATAGACCCATATTTCTCGTGCACGAGCGTGGACCCTGTGCTGGTATGTAAACAGTGGTTGCGCCATGCATGTGAAGTATAGCTGCAAACGTCAGATCAAGGGCAGTAATTCTAGCACTAGTCCTCCTCTGTAAATCTAAATGATATCTTGTAAAGGCCTTTAAAGCATTGCCTATGGATATTAAAAATGTATGTAGTTTGTCGCTATTGCATGGGGCATGCGCAGTTTTAAAGCATGTCATGTTTGGTATCTATTAACTCAGCATACCATCCTCTTTTATACGTTACCAAATAATTGTCCAATATAATGTATTTTTGTGCATTAAAAGTAAAAAAAGTGTATTTTCTAAAAAAAAAATTGCGTTTGAATAATCGCTGCACGTGTACTATGTGACATAAAAAATTGCAGCACTCACCATTTTATTTACTAGGGTGTCTGCTTTAAAAAAATATACTGTTTGGGGGTTCAAAGTAATTTCCTAGCAAAAAATACAGATTTTTTTCATGTGAACAAAAAGTATCAGAAAATGCTTGATCTTCAGGTAGTTAGAAGAGTTAATGATGTGTGGCATAAACTTCAAATGACACGTTTTTGGAAACTAGACACCCCAAACTATTTGCTGAGAGGCATGTTGAGTCAATAGAAGAATTTGACAAAAAATAATTTTTTTTTTTACACAAAATTGTCACTTAAATGGTTTATTGCTCACACATGGGTATATGTAGAATTACACCCCAAAATACATTCTGCTACTTCTCCTGAGTATGGGGGTATCACATGTGAGAGACTTTTTGGCAGTCTAGCCAAGTACAGGACCCCAAAATCCAATAAGCACCTTTATTTTCTCATTACACTTCCTGACTACCTATCACAATTTTAGAGGCCCTGAAATGCCAGGATAACACTAAATGCCCCAAATGACCCCTTTTTAGAAAGTAGACAACCCAAGGAATTTGATAAGAAGCATGGTGAGTATTTTTCAGATCTCGTTTGTTTCCACAAATCTTTCAAAAATGAAGATAGAAAGCAAAAACATACTTTCCAAAAGGGGGTCATTGGGGGGGGGGGGGGGTTGGTGCTATCCTGGCATTTCACGGCCTCCAAAACTGTGATAGGTAGTGAGGAAGTGAAATGAGGAAGTTACGCACCTTCAGGCTTTCAATTGGTCTTTGGATTTCAGGCTCCTGTTTGTGGCTAGGCTCCCAAAAAGTCTCACACATGTGGAATCCTCATACTCGGTAGCAGTAGCAGAATGTATTTTGGGGTGTAATTCCACACATACCCATGGCTTGTGTGATAAATATATCATTTAAATGACAACTTTGTGTAAAAAAAAAAAATGTTTTTTTGTTTATAGCACAAAAAAATAAAAATCACACAGGTGATCAAATGCCACCAAAAGAAAGATCTATTTGTGTGGAAAAAAGGACATAAATTTAATTTGAGTACAGCATTGCATGACCACGCAATTATCAGTTGAATTAGTGCAGCGCCGAATAGCAAAAAGAAGCCTGGTCATTAATGGGGGTAAATCCTCAGTATGGCAAGTGGTTTAAAATGGCATGGAGCAAAAAAGATGAAGGTCGTGGGGCAGAAGCCATATGACATGGTTAGAGGGATACCAGGTAGCTGTGGAATTAAGGAAATAGAAAATACGACATGGTCCTCTTACCTTATTGGTTACTGAACTCTCAGATGGGAGGGGCCCTGTGAGCTGACCTTTTGAGCCGGAAGAAGTCAGGCAATGGCATTCCCAGAATGACCAGCAACCAAAGAGATCCAGAGCATGACCTGTAGATAGAAAACAACATAAGCCAGATAGAAGACCTGTTGTCTCAGCTACGGGATGCAGCAGCAGCAACAGCGGCAGTGGAAGTGGCAACAGCAGCAGTAGTAAATAAGATGTTGTGGTTATCGGCCCAGATGGTAAACTTGCTGCAGAGAATGAAGCAAGGTGTTTCTGCTAGTATCTCTCCCTGCCACGTGCTCGGAGGTCCAATCCTCAGGAGTGTTTGTCATTCAAAACTACCCCCCCTAGTTCAGTGTGTCATTAGGAGTCCTAGAAGGGAACCTCCAGGCCCACACCCTATTGCACATCTGTATCTTGACTGTGGGCAGGATAGGAGGAATTCTCTCAATAAGTGGAACTGACATTTAAAAGGCAATTGTAAGCCCACCAGTGCCCTTCCTCTCTTAACAGAAATCTGGACAGTGTGGGTAGCTTAACTTGAAAGGCCCTGTTCAGTGAAGTGGCCCAGAGATTGAATCGGTCAACAGTAAGCATAACCTTTCACTAGGTGTGGCTGGAGGATCTCTAATGGATTCTCCAGGCAGCTGATGACAGCTTCCAAGATGTTGCTTGGCCTCAGCAGTAGTGGCAGGATTCAGGGTGGACTACTCTGTGCCTGGGAGTACCCATCAGGCAAACTGAGACAGCTCGAAATCTAAATTAACCTCTTAATGAGATTTTGAAGGCAACCAGTAGATTGTTCAATATGATTAAAAAGTACAACTATTCTTTATTATTTATTTTTTAGATTAAAAGTATATAAATAAATATTACAATAAAAGCATTTTGTCATATTGTACAGACATTATACAGATGTTGTAATCTTTTAACTGAACCAGAGCAACAAAACACATGGCATTGTTGATCATGCACAAAGTGGTATCCCCAACTGCTGGTTTCCAAACCCTACAACCAAAACAACTTGCTTGTCAGTTTATTCAGCCTGGAGTATCCAACGCGTTTCAAAATTTTTAATATCCTCCTTAGGGAAAAGATACCACTCTGCAATATAGAAGTTCAATTACAATCTGATTCCAGTAACAATTCTAATACATATACAAAAAAACTTGAAAACAATAAGCAGAACAACAAAGAAACTAACACTTATAATAATCTCCTGTTAGAATTGGGTGTCCTCTCCAGTTCAACCTGTGTGGGTGTGTGTGTTCATGTAAAAAGTCCATTCCCATATCCCTGGATAATGTGCTTGCTAGGATGCCCATCTAAGAGTTTTTTTAAACTATCAATACTTCCCGCTAACATTACTGATTGTGGAAGTGAGTTCCACATCCTTACTGGCCTGACAGTGAAAAACCCCTACGCAGTTTAAGGTTAAACCACTTCTCCGCCATTTTCATTGAGTGGCCCCATGTCTTCTTATACTCCCTGATACTGGGTAGTTTATCCCTTATGTCCGATTCACCATTGAGGTATTTGTATATCGCTATCATATCCCCTCTCAAATGTCTGTTCTCCAGGCAGAATAAGTTTAATGTTTGCAGTCATTCCTCATAACCTCCAGCCCCCTTATTAACTTTGTTGTCCTTCTCTAGACTCTCTCCAGCTCAAGCACATCTTTCCATAAATGGAAACAAATAGATACAATGTTTCAACCGCTGTAAAATGTGAATGTCAGAGAACTGTCAGAAATAGCGGAGCTCTGCAGATACACTTAGCGGAGCTCTGCAGATACACTTTTTGCCGGCTTGGAATTCTTCTTATTTTCATCCTACTTCTTCTTCTTCTTCATCCTCATCCTCAGAAGAAGAAGAAGAGGATGAGGATGAGGATGAAGAAGAAGAAGAAGAAGAAGAAGTAGGATGAAAATAAGAAGAATTCCAAGCCGGCAAAAAGTTGTTGTGGACCTTTTGAATTATGTCTCAAAAACATGACTTTATCAAGACATAACATTATATGACAAGCAGATCAGTATAGCCGGTTGCTAAGAGTTAATTTTGTCTTGGTTGAACCCTCGAAGGATCCTAGTTAAGAAATGGATAGAATGGGGGAAGTGAGACTTTTCCAAGACAATAAGACTGTTTGGACTGTCAACAAGTACTATTTGTATATTGAGGTTGAGAAGAATGCATACACAAAAAGTCAAACAGATAGCCAGATAGGACTTCGACTTTCAAACATTTTAACAATAATGAGACGGGAACTCAACTGGTTGAAAGTTTACCCAAACCTTGCAGAGGGTGATAAACCAACAGACCTCTGAAACTATCACAATATACTATTGTCCACCAAGGGTGAAAGTATTAATAGTTGTTTACTGTGACTCCAATACAAGAGCCAGGCAAACAGAGAGTTTTTCCCTACACATAGAAAATGTTGGTTCTAAAACAAAGAAGTTAAATTCAGGACATTTAAGACTAAAAATTGAATGTATCTAACTACAAAAACATAGTATCTAGAGATGTTATAAAGAATAGGTTTCACACACCACCAAATATTCAGCAATGGGAACTATATATCACTAACTTGAGTATTGAGATGATGGAAAGTAAGATGTAAACTAGCAGTAGTTATATGTCTTATCAGGAAACAGACAGGGTGGTATTTCAAGAAGGAATAACTGAATATACACCAATATTCCATGGTCCCTATTTAGAATATTATAGGTATGATCACTCATATATCTGGAAAGACATATATTTAATCCCTGTAATTACCTTAAAATTCCACCCGAGGTATGAGTCATCTCAAATACTCAAATTGTTCTATGATACATGACTGCCATCTGGCGGGCAGGTGAGAAATAGCTTATGTACACACATTTCTCAACTAGCCAATCAGGAAGCCTGGTGGGAAGGTATCTTAGAACAATGGATTAGTTGGTATAAAAGCCCTTGTACCTTTAAGGAAAAAAGACTCATCAAAAGAAAACTGATCAAAAGAAAGAAAACCCTGACTGAAGAAAGACCTCATGAGAAGAATCGGAAGACATCTGAAGAGACCTCTCTATAACCCCTCTTCCATACTTTCAAACTTCCAAACTTTACTAAATTGCTAAACCTCTGTACTCCTAACTTCCTACATTCTCCCATACTAAATATCTATCACTTGCCCTATAATATCATTTCTAAAGGCGTTCCATTGCCAGCTGATCCACGGGAGAGTTTCATAGTCTGAATTCCGGGTGTGGTGAGACTATTAATTTAATTTTGCATTACCTATTTTCTCTCTTGTGTGGAATCATAGAATTACCTTAGTGTATCACAACAATATTGGGTAGTTAGATATATGTAGAGAGATCCTGTTTTACTGTTAAAAATTGCGTGGTGTCATATTATAAAACATTTTCATATTTCATAATTTATTAAATATTAATAACCAGAGTATAATTTATCAAGGAATAGCTTCTTGCAATCCTATGGCCACGGCTTGTGAGAATATAACCTTTGAGATACTCGAAATTATTAGTTATTAATAAATTTAATTTTTAATCAGATCATTTAAAAATTGTGATATTGATTTAATTATTTGGAAACATTAGTATTGTGTATTACATTGGTAGGATATATCTTTGATTGTGTGTATCAATATTCATCTATCACCAGTCTTTTGCGTTTTGTGTTAATATATATATAATTTTTGTACATAAATAAATTTTTATATTTATCTATTATAAGGCAAATTTTGTGTGTATGGTACGAAATCATATTGGCTAAAAGAATTCAAGGTATAATAATAAGTGGTGATCAAATTATCAAGGTGTCCAAATTATTGGTTTACTAAATATTTGCCGTATTTTAACGGCTGGAGGCACTGTAATATTTCATCTAAGGGAACGGGACACGCCCTTTATAAGTAAAATATATCCTTACATAAACCACCACAGGATAAATTTGGAGGCGCTGCTGAGAGCCATAGAAATCGTACCATAATACAAAACACACTGGTGATTGTATATTTGTACACTTTGTCAAACAGATATTTTATATCAAAATGGCATCCAGTAATCACGGATCCACCTCTTCCAAGCATAACGAGGAAAATATGGCGGCTCAAGGCATTGAGGAGGAAACTCCGAGGCCAGCCCGGAAAGCTGTCAATGCTTGGCAGAATTATGTTGAATGTGGAGTAATAGATTATCTCCGCAAGAGATTAGGTCTGGGGGATAGCAATAATGAATTTGTGGATGAAGAGAAAAGGCAGGCTATGAGCACCTTTGAGGACCTGTTCAACCAAAAGGGCCAGGTTGTTGGGTTTTTAATAGAATTTGCTGGAGCAGAGAGTGATAAAAGCCGTGACAAACTTCTCCTAGAAGCTTGGCCCATGTTATGGTTCATGACCGCTGGAGCTGCCCAGCGAACCATAACTTTAAGGGAAGAGTTGTCAGAAGCCCGCTTCTTGTTAGAAAGCAGAAATCAGGACATTGAGTCTTTGAAAGGGAAGCTTGGTCATGCCGGTATTCGTTTAGACGAATCCCAGAAATGTTATGATAGATTGGTCAGAGACTTTCGAAGTGCTCAGGACCTGTATGAAAGAAATTTTCAGGAATTAAAACAACTTCAAGAGAAGTATCAGGATTTAAAAGATGAGGTGGAGTACTTCAGATCAGAAAGGTTATCTCCTGTTAAAATTAAAGTTCACCCAGGGGATAAGCATGACCAGTCAGAACTTACCTTGATAAAATCTGAGCAGAAAACTCTGGAGGAGCAGATTATGAGGTTGACGGCCCAAATAAATTCTGGGGTCCAAAACCGGACCAACCCAGTCAAGCCGGAGGCTGATGAGCGGAGATACCCGCATCACAGCGAAGTATCTGATAGTGAGGCAGGGTCAGAATATAGGTCGCCTCCTAGGCTTTTAAGATACACTCCAGAGCGCTCCGAAGAAAAGTATGAGGTTTCATATAGGCAGGAAGGGAAATCCCAGGGGTCATTCAGGAGATATGACACCCCAAAGGTCATTAAGTTCCTGAAGGACACTGTTCCTATGTTTTCTAAGAAAGGGTCCCTTGAGATCACCGAACACATGAAAACATATGAACAGACGTTAGAGATTCTGGGCATTAGAGATGACCACACCAAAATAGAATTGCTGCCATGGGTGTTTGAAGAGAAATACCGGCAATTCTTTGAGACCTTGAGGGCCTATTCCAATCAGTCCTGGAGAGAGGTTAAACATAAGTGCCACATGGAATTTGGGCCTTATAAAACTGTAACCTCTGCCAAGGCTGCGGCCTACAATTTAAAGTGTGGTCCTCACCAAAGCCCTGCAGAATTTCTGGCTGTCCTCAGAAATGCCTATTTCCTGGCTGAAAAGGATCCCAATCCTAACCAACCAGAATTCAAAACCCTATTCTATGAAGCATTACCTGCTTACATAAAATTGGGACTTGCAAAGGATTACAGAAAGGGATGCCCTCTTGATTGGTTGGTGAGAGAGAGTGACTATTTATTCTCAATCCAACAGTCCAGTGAGGGCGGGATAAAAAGAGAACCCAAAAATAGCCCCAAGATAGTAGCAACCACTACCGTTTCCCCTCCAAATCCAAATTTGCAGGCAGAGAAGAAATCATATGCGGAAGTAGTCCGTGGGGGTAAAACCAATGGTTCCCCTAGATTTGTACCTCAAACCCAGCAAGTGAAGGAGGTCCATAACTTTGCACCCCAAAACCAGTGGGTGAGAAAGGATAGACAAAAGCCAGGGAACTACGGTAGTGGAAGTGAGAAGAATAAAAAGTATGGTAAGGGCCAGTGCAGTGATGAGAATCAAAGGGGGCAATGGTATCCTCGGAGGTTCTATTATCCTCGCCAAAACCAACATGGGAATTTTTATGGGAACCCCAATTTCAACAGGAACCATAATTACAATAAGAATCCCAATTTTAATAAGAACTCCGACTTCCAAAGATTTCCTCCACGCCAAGAACACCCTCAAGCTCAAAGGGGGGATACAGTACCCCAGGCTCCCCTTAATGACAGGGAGACCCCGAAACCTCAGAGAGAACAATGGCGTCGGGACCAGAGCAGTAGTTCTGACTCTGAGTCTCATTACCAGTCCCGTCCAAAATACAAGCGTAAGTATAGGAAGAGGGAGAATCAACAAAATGACTCCTCTGAGCGTATTGGGCAAATAGAGGCACAGGTCAGCAAAATGGCTGAACAAATGGACAGGCTTGTCACTCAATTTTCATCCAATCCTTTTTTAGGAGCAGCTCCTGTGACCAACCAAGGGTCACAGAATTAACAGGCAACCAAGCCTTAAACCAACAGGGGAGAACACTGAGTCAAATGACAGGAGATGTGTGTCCCGTCCCTGACACGCCTACTAATAGAGAATCTAGTTCTCAGGCAAAGGGGGACCATTTGTTGGTTATTAACAATTCTCCTATTTTTCAGTGTCCATCTAATATAGTCGCGGCATCGGAAGTCGTCGGGATTGACAAGCCAGACGGAGCACCAACTTCTAGTTGTGCTTCTGTCTTGAGACAGTCCAAGAATCCCACCAGGGAGGATAAGGGTGATGTGTCCACCACATGCGGTGAGATAAGAGCTAGTCATATGTCATTGAAGGGCCCACAGATCTTAAACCACACCAATTTCATGTGTGAGCTGACTGAATCTGATGGGAGATATTATGCCACGGTGCAGGTGCAGGATGCCAGTGATCTTTCAATTGTCGACTTAATAGACACTGGATCCCAAGCAACCATCATGTCACAGGAACATTTTGATAAAGTGGCGAATGTCATGCCCACCAAGCCGAGACTTAAAAGTTTTGACAGCTCATTGATTGGTGTAGGTGGAGACCCTTTACAAGTCATGGGTACCGCCTGGCTTAAACTGAAACTGGGTAATAAGGAACTGAGACACCCCATCATCATTGCCAGCATCTCCCAGCACCACATGATAATTGGGATGGACTTCCTAAAAAGGCTAAACACAATAGTTGACTGTGTGAACCAAGTACTGTGGTCACAGGTAAATACCCCGATTAAATATGGGAAACTTAAAACTCCCCATTCCCGACAACACTGCCACCTGGTGGAAGAAAGGCCTGGATCATTAGAAATCCATTTCAGGAACAGCCAACTTCCTGATGTAACGGTTATCAAACCTGATGACTATAACCCTATCAGAAGAGATGAGGAACACATTTTTAGAATTCCCCAAGATTAAATAAAAGATATTTCCCTCCAAGATGACATCCTTACGATATCTTTTCATCAGGAGGATAAACCAAGAAAAGGGGGAGATCACACCCAATTCTTGACAGGTATTGAAAGGGTTAACAGCGACTTGTTTATCCCCATCCGGATAAATGGTCTTAATAGGTCAAAATATGCCAAACTAGATTTGAGACAGGAACACAGCTTTGTAAGCCATGGGCTGATAAAACACCTGACCGAAATGGAAATGATCCGTTTCTCCACACCTCAGCGTCATTGGATTTCAGACTCCCTTGATGACTCTGATGATCACAATTCAATGGCTAGGTGTCTCTTAAACGTCACTGTAGGAAACAAAACAGCCACCCATGTGTTCCTAGTCTTGGATAATCCCCAAACTAAAATTTATTTTGGCAACGATGTATTACATCGCTTTGCAATGCAAGTCGACCTAATTAATGACTGTTTATGGAGTCGACTAAAGGGGGACCCCGAAAAATACCAAAATCTGGACTTAGCTTTAAAATCCCAGCAACAGATGCCTTATGCTGTTGAAGTCCAGGTAGCCCAAAAGATTACAATTCCTAAGGGCATAAATAATTTCATACTCCCCATCCAAGTTAAAAAGGGACATAGACTGAAGGGGTCAGATGCATTAGTATGCCTCTCCCATAAAATGCAGGGGGAGGGACTGAACATTACACACACCCCCCTAGTCAACACACATCAATCCCCGATGTACATTTACATACATAATCTGTCCAATCAGGACATCATCTTACCCAAAGAGACCCTTATTGGTCTAGCGGTAGAAACTGAATATTACACCTTTGGGGTCACTAACCAGGTGATTGGACTCATCCCCGATGAATATTTGTCGGAGGAACAATTAATTGAACAAACATTCCATTCATTACCAGAGGGTATTTTCACCATAGAGTCCATTTATCCATTCGATTCTAAAGATGGCACCTGTCGAATCGAAGAGACATCAATTGTCTTTGATCACCCAATCAAAGAACAAGAGTACCCCAAAGAACCTGGATGGCAGGAGAACACACACACACATCACATACCCAATGACCTCACCACGAAACTTGAAGAGGCATATGAGATAGGTCAGCCGGAAAGCTTTCCTGGATTCAAGGAGTTAGTGGAAGAGATGGTGGCCCTCGCCGACGCGTGTGCCAGTGATCTCGACCGACAACTGCTCCGAGAGCTTCTCCTTGAATTCCAAGAGATCTTTGCCAAGGATTCTTACGATTGTGGGACTACTGACCTACACATCGCTAGGATCCAAACAGATCCAGATGCCCCACCAGTATTCGTAAGACAGTATAGGTTACCATTAGCTTCCTATGAATCTCTTGCTGAGATTATCAGGAAGTTACATGAAAGGGGTATAATTAGGCCCATCCACAGCTCCTATAACCACCCGATCCTGGGTATTTTAAAACCCAATGGACAATGGCGTTTGTGCGCTGACCTCCGTCAGCTGAACAAACGTGTGTACATGTCAGGATGGCCGGTCCCATACATAGACCAGTGTCTAGCCCAACTCCAAGGATCCCAAGTTTTTACAGCCTTGGATTGTGCACAAGGGTATTGGACCATTAAGGTGAGTGAGGAAGACCAATACAAACTGGCTTTCAGTTTTGGGAATCGACAATATTGTTGGGTGAGAATGCCTTTCGGATTCATAAATTCCGGACATGAATTTGCTGTGTTCATGCACAAGGCCATGCCAGACGCTTTCGAAAGGGGGACGTTGCAATATGTGGACGATATCCTGATCAAAAGTACTGATATGGCCAAACACATTACAGAACTTCGGCATGTCCTGGGCCAATTAAAAGCAGCAGGAGTTAAACTGTCCTTACAAAAAGCCCAGTGGTGTCGCACGAAGGTGAACTTCCTAGGCCATGAAGTTACTGCTGAAGGTTTGAACCCACAAAAGAAGAAGGTTGAGGCGGTTCTGAACTGTAAAGTCCCTACTAACCTTAAAGAATTGAGATCATTCCTAGGTATGGTAAACTAGGTAAGTATGGTAAACACGCGTAAGTTTATTGATAATTACGCCGAGATAAGCAAGCCGTTGCTTCACCTACTGAAGAAAGATGTCGGATGGTCGTGGGGTAAGAAACAGGAAGACGCCATGAAGGAGTTAAAGGAATGTCTCACACAAGCCCCGTGTCTCGGATATCCCGAAGGGGGTAAAAATTTCTATCTAGAGACAGGGTTTACGCAGGTAAGTATGAGTTCCGTTCTTTACCAGAAACGTGATGATGTCAGTAAGGTGATTGCCTATGCCAGCAAAACTTTGTCCCCGGTTGAAGTAAAGTTCAGTGACTGTGAAAAAGCTCTATTGTCCACCGTGTGGGCATTACAGAATTTTCGCAGTTACATTCAGGGAGAGAGAATCATTGTTGAAACGGCACACCAGCCTTTACAGTATTTAAAGAGTGAACGTATCAAGGGAGGAAATGTGTCTAATAGCCGCATCACTGCTTGGACTTTGTCTTTGCAAGGGTGACCTCTTGAAATTCGATACAAACAGAACAAGGAAAGTCCAGTAGCCCAGGGCCTAGCCGAGCTCCATGATTGTTCCGCAACCACGCCTGCTATGGAGGCCCCGGACACTGACTTTCTGGAAGAACAACTGTTCTCTCCCTACAAGGTTTACGATGAAGAATACTGTAAACAGCTGCCGTGTGTATATGTGGATGGTTGTGCTTTTCATCACAAGGATGGGGAACAGCTCCAACTAGTGGCAGGTATTGGAATCGTTTGGACCCAAGGTGTCACCCCAATTTCTGTGGGATACAAACTTGGACCAAAAAGCAGTCAGGTTGCTGAACTTACTGCAATCCTTAGAGCAGTTGAGATGGCTATAGAGTTCAACATTAAAGAGTGTGCCATCATAACCGATTCCAATTATGTCAGGAATAGTTTTGTGGAGTATTTCCCTAGGTGGAAGCGAAACAACATGAACAAGAGTAATCACAAACCCGTGAAACATGGTAAGCTCTTTTGTCACATCGATGAACTGGTAAGGTCCAATGATATCACCCTGCACTTCAAGAAGACCAAAGGCCACTCCAAGGTTCTAGGTGCCGAGAAAGAAGGGAACGATCTGGCCGATTCTCTAGCCAAGGAAGGGGCAATCACCGGTGAACTGTTAGACATTGATCAATTTTTAGGTACCGTACAGGTTGAAGCTGTCACCAGGCAACAGGCCAGAACAGCTGGTGATCCGAATGCATTACAGTGGAGTCACGATTCTCCTAGTGAGGATTTAATTACTGCCCAAAAAGAAGACCCAATAATTGGCTTGTTTTATAGTCATATAGAAGATCCCAACCAAAATCCCATAAATAAGGAAGTATGTAGTGGGAAGGAGGATTTACGTATCTTAATGAAATCCAAATCCCAATTCTCTTTATACCAGGGATTGTTGATACGAACCTCAAAGGGTGGCGTACAACAATGGGTCGTCCCACTTAAATTTAGAGGTTTGATGCTACAGCATGCCCATGATGCTCCTACTTCCGGTCATCGTGGAGAGAAGATCACGTATGAGATCCTGCGGGATTATGCCTACTGGCCTCATATGTTACGTGATGTGAAGGAGTACTGCCAAGGTTGCCTAATATGTCCCCAATTTCAACCTACCAAGCCAACTCACAGAGCACCTCTCCAGAAGAGGGGGATATGTATGCCTTGGTCAGACCTTCAAATGGATTTTATTGGGCCCGTAACAAAATCTTCACGAGGAAATCGGTATATGTTAACAGTTACATGTTTATTCACCAAGTATGTCGAATGTATACCAGCACCAAATAATAGCTCCGAGACATGTGCTGCATTGCTAATAAATCATGTATTTTCACGTTTTGGTCTACCACAGAGGATAGAGTCTGATAGAGGATCGCACTTCACTAGCGAAGTGATGGCCAAATTGTGGAAAGTTTTGGGGGTTAAAAGGAAATTGCATATCGCCTATCGGCCAGCCTCTAGTGGTGGTGTAGAACGATACAATCAGACCATCGTTAACGTCCTTAAGAAATTTGTTAAGGAAACAGGCAAAGATTGGGATGTCAAACTCCCGCTGGTCCTGATGGCGTTGAGGGCTACTCCGAATACAGTTACAAAAATGGCATCTTTTGAACTGATGACAGGTAGACGGATGGTACTGCCCCAGCACTTATTGTATCGCACTACAGATCAAAATTTGATCAATGCTACCACCACACACCAGTACATAGAGGATTTACGTAAACATCTGCAATATGCTTTTGCCTTTGCCCAGCGAAATTTGGAAAGAGCTGCAACTAGTGCTAAGACATACTATGATCTCAAAACCTCCAAGAAGGAATATGAGATTGGTGACAAAGTCTATCTATACAACTTTGCAAGAGACCAGATCAAGGAACGGAAATTCCTTCCATCTTGGAAAGGTCCGTTCTCTATCATTGATAAAATCTCTCCGGTCGCATATAAATTGCAGGTTACCCGGTATGGTGAAATCAGTGATAGATGGGTGCACATCAACCAATTACGTGCTTGCCATCCAAAGTCTCAATTGCAGTTGTTGGAAGACTAACCCACCAGTTCCTATCTGGAGATATTGAGATCATCATTAAATTTCCTTTGAACATATAATTCATCTTTTCCCTTACAGGATCCAGTAATATAAGTTTGTATATATCCAATACTTAAACTCTTCATTTTAATAATTTAGAAAGGAAGGCCCAGACAATGACCAGACCGGCGATCGGAGATGTCAATGACCGGACCCTAGAAGGAAGCTATAATGTCCTGTGGGAAAGACCAGATGCCAGAGATCGATCCAGAGACGATAATCTGATGTCCCAGGCCACCAAGGGCCAGTCCAGAGGAAAAGACCCGCCTAGGAGACCGTCTAAGAGACCTGTCGTGCGGAGGACCCATGGACCCCAAGGTGGATGTGCCAGGCCAGGCCGGCCTCATCACAAGACCAGGATCGTCATCAGGAGTGTCCATCTAAAGACACCGAGTCAAGTTGAGGACCAACCAGCATCACCGCTGCCATTTTATTATTAAAAAAAATAAAAAAATTTTTCTTGAATTTCATTCACTTCACCGAAGAAGACGAACGATCACTCTAGCCAAAAGTCCCACTCATGTTTTGCGACACAGACACCCATCTACACGTTTTTGGAAACAATCGTTTTTCAACCAGAGATTGAAATGTTCAGTGCAGAGAGCTGGATAACGTGTTTTTACATGTAAGTGTGGATTAAAATTTATACCTTTTTATGGAATCTGCCTGATAGAGCCTTTCTTTGTCCATATGAGGAATACCCCGGGATAAGAATGATGGAGAAATACCTTTCCTGTCTAACAGTATATGCCTGAATATACCATAAGAGGGTAATAGTATTTAGCATCTATTTTGGCTGGAGTATCAAGGATATTGATACCTAGTATCACTATTCACTTGAGATTGGAGTGATCACGATTTCTCACGTTTATTTTATTTATTGATTTTTCACTATTTTTTGATGTGATTTGAGTTTGCACAGTGTGAAGCATATATATATTTATGTTTGAGGGTATTACACTATGATATTTTTCTTTTTATTTGAGGATATCAAGGTATTTTTGGGAATCGTTTTGCTTCACTGAACACAAAAAGAACTTTTTTGAACTTTTTTTTGAAATTTTGGACATTTATTTTATATTATATTATATTTTTTTGGAGATTTGGACACTTATTTTATTTATTCTTATTTTATTTTTATTTTATTCTATTGTTATTTTATTATTTTGATTGTTATATTTGATTATTTCGGATTATATATTGGTGGGGTGGTTTATTATTCTAGGTTCAGAGTTGATTATCACCTTTTGGAATATGTGGGTTTACTGAATCTTTAAGATAGATTGGGTGTATTTAGAAGTTCATCACAAAAAGTACACATAATTGACCCATCTACACGTGCCTGTACCCCAAAAAAAGGGATTTGTTGTGGACCTTTTGAATTATGTCTCAAAAACATGACTTTATCAAGATATAACATTATATGACAAGCAGATCAGTATAGCCGGATGCTAAGAGTTAATTTTGTCTTGGTTGAACCCTCGAAGGATCCTAGTTAAGAAATGGATAGAATGGGGGAAGTGAGACTTTTCCAAGACAATAAGACTGTTTGGACTGTCAACAAGTACTATTTGTATATTGAGGTTGAGAAGAATGCATACACAAAAAGTCAAACAGATAGCCAGATAGGACTTCGACTTTCAAACATTTTAACAATAATGAGACGGGAACTCAACTGGTTGAAAGTTTACCCAAACCTTGCAGAGGGTGATAAACCAACAGACCTCTGAAACTATCACAATATACTATTGTCCACCAAGGGTGAAAGTATTAATAGTTGTTTACTGTGACTCCAATACAAGAGCCAGGCAAACAGAGAGTTTTTCCCTACACATAGAAAATGTTGGTTCTAAAACAAAGAAGTTAAATTCAGGACATTTAAGACTAAAAATTGAATGTATCTAACTACAAAAACATAGTATCTAGAGATGTTATAAAGAATAGGTTTCACACACCACCAAATATTCAGCAATGGGAACTATATATCACTAACTTGAGTATTGAGATGATGGAAAGTAAGATGTAAACTAGCAGTAGTTATATGTCTTATCAGGAAACAGACAGGGTGGTATTTCAAGAAGGAATAACTGAATATACACCAATATTCCATGGTCCCTATTTAGAATATTATAGGTATGATCACTCATATATCTGGAAAGACGTATATTTAATCCCTGTAATTACCTTAAAATTCCACCCGAGGTATGAGTCATCTCAAATACTCAAATTGTTCTATGATACATGACTGCCATCTGGCGGGCAGGTGAGAAATAGCTTATGTACACACATTTCTCAACTAGCCAATCAGGAAGCCTGGTGGGAAGGTATCTTAGAACAATGGATTAGTTGGTATAAAAGCCCTTGTACCTTTAAGGAAAAAAGACTCATCAAAAGAAAACTGATCAAAAGAAAGAAAACCCTGACTGAAGAAAGACCTCATGAGAAGAATCGGAAGACATCTGAAGAGACCTCTCTATAACCCCTCTTCCATACTTTCAAACTTCCAAACTTTACTAAATTGCTAAACCTCTGTACTCCTAACTTCCTACATTCTCCCATACTAAATATCTATCACTTGCCCTATAATATCATTTCTAAAGGCGTTCCATTGCCAGCTGATCCACGGGAGAGTTTCATAGTCTGAATTCCGGGTGTGGTGAGACTATTAATTTAATTTTGCATTACCTATTTTCTCTGTTGTGTGGAATCATAGAATTACCTTAGTGTATCACAACAATATTGGGTAGTTAGATATATGTAGAGAGATCCTGTTTTACTGTTAAAAATTGTGTGGTGTCATATTATAAAACATTTTCATATTTCATAATTTATTAAATATTAATAACCAGAGTATAATTTATCAAGGAATAGCTTCTTGCAATCCTATGGCCACGGCTTGTGAGAATATAACCTTTGAGATACTCGAAATTATTAGTTATTAATAAATTTAATTTTTAATCAGATCATTTAAAAATTGTGATATTGATTTAATTATTTGGAAACATTAGTATTGTGTATTACATTGGTAGGATATATCTTTGATTGTGTGTATCAATATTCATCTATCACCAGTCTTTTGCGTTTTGTGTTAATATATATATAATTTTTGTACATAAATAAATTTTTATATTTATCTATTATAAGGCAAATTTTGTGTGTATGGTACGAAATCATATTGGCTAAAAGAATTCAAGGTATAATAATAAGTGGTGATCAAATTATCAAGGTGTCCAAATTATTGGTTTACTAAATATTTGCCGTATTTTAACGGCTGGAGGCACTGTAATATTTCATCTAAGGGAACGGGACACGCCCTTTATAAGTAAAATATATCCTTACATAAACCACCACAAAGTGTATATGCAGAGCTCCTCTATTTCTGACAGATACACTTTTTCCCGGCTTGGAATTCTTTTTATTTTCATCCTACTTCTTCTTCTTCTTCTTCTTCTTCATCCTCATCCTCATCCTCAGAAGAAGAAGAAGAATGAAAAGAAGAAGAAGAAGAATGAAAAGAAGAATGAAAAGAAGAAGAAGAATGAAAAGAAGAATGAGAAGAATGAAAAGAAGAATGAGAAGAATGAAAAGATTCTTCTTCTTCTTCTTTTCATTCTTCTTTTCATTCTTCTTCTTCTTTTCATTCTTCTTCTTCCTTTCATTCTTCTTTTCATTCTTCTCATTCTTCTTTTCATTCTTCTCATTCTTCTTCTCATTCTTCTTTTCATTCTTCTTCTCATTCTTCTTTTCATTCTTCTTCTTTTCATTCTTCTTTTCATTCTTCTTTTCATTCTTCTTCTCATTCTTCTTTTCATTCCTCTTCTTTTCATTCTTCTTTTCATTCTTCTTCTTTTCATTCTTCTTCTTTTCATTCTTCTTTTCATTCTTCTCATTCTCCTTTTCATTCTTCTCATTCTTCTTCTCATTCTTCTTTTCATTCTTCTTCTCATTCTTCTTTTCATTCTTCTTCTTCTTTTCATTCTTCTTTTCATTCTTCTCATTCTTCTTTTCATTCTTCTTTTCATTCTTCTTCTCATTCTTCTTTTCATTCTTCTCATTCTTCTTTTCATTCTTCTTTTCATTCTTCTTCTCATTCTTCTTTTCATTCTTCTTCTTCTTTTCATTCTTCTTTTCATTCTTCTCATTCTTCTTTTCATTCTTCTTTTCATTCTTCTTCTCATTCTTCTTTTCATGAAGAAGAAAAGAAGAATGAGAAGAATGAAAAGAAGAATGAAAAGAAGAAGAAGAATGAGAAGAAGAATGAAAAGAAGAATGAGAAGAATGAAAAGAAGAATGAAAAGAAGAAGTATTCCAGTACAGCAAAAAGTGTATCTGCAGAGAGCTCCGCTATTTCTGACAGTTCTCTGACAGTTCCTTCACATTTACAGCGGTTGAAACATTGTATCTGTTTCCGAATAAAAACATCTGTATCCTAAATGGAAACAAATAGATACAATGTTTCAACCGCTGTACATGTGAAGGAACTGTCAGAGAACTGTCAGAAATAGCGGAGCTCTCTGCAGGGACACTTTTGCCGGCTGATCGGGAAAAATCCGATTCGCGCACCCGAAGTATGCTAATATTCGGTTTCGCCTCGAATCGAATTTTTCCTGAAATTCGAAACGAATTCCACTTCGCCTGGTTCGATTCGCTCATCTCTAGTCAGTACCAGTGGCCTGTGACAAAAAAGAGACATTAGCTGTGGCATTTGCAGTTATTGTTAGGTAAGTTAAACTTTTCCTGACCATGACAATGAGGAGAACATTTTACCAACAATTGCTCCAAACATTTCATTTGGCTGAATAGGGATCTTCAGGAGAATTTGCAGGCAGGGCAGCACTTTTTCAAATCATACTTTGATCAACTGCTGTGAATGCATGCTTGAGTAAGCATGTACAATCTTGAGCTGTTTACTGTTGTGTCTGGTTACAAGGGGCTTTGGGACATACAGTATATTCAGGGTCAGTGGAGAAATTGAAAGATTCTTGAAAAACTCCTGTTGGAGCTTTTCTCCACTGTGTTGTTGGTGGAATTGTGGGGTACATTATTTTCAAACAAACGTATGCGTGTTATTGAAACAAGGATGTCATTAAGACTATCAATTCCATTTCTGTCTCTTTTCTGCCTCTTCACCACCACCATACAGTTCTTGTATTACTTAGTATTAGTTGGACAGCACAGTGGCTAAATGGTTAGCACTTCCACCTTGCAGTACTAGGGTCATTGGTTTGAATCCCAACCATGGCACCACCTGCTTGGAGTTTGCATGTTCTCACTGTGCCTGTGTGGGTTTCTTCCTGTGGGCACCAAAGACATGCTGGTGCTTAGATTGTACACCTCTTGGGGGTTAGGGACTGATGTGAATGTACAATATATATATATGTAACGTGCTGTGTAAATTGATGGTGCTATATAAGTACCTGAAATAAAATAATTAGCATGTTTGCTTCTAAATACTTAAATTATAACCCCACTTTCAATGGAAAAATAGCATATACAATTGCTACACAAACCGTATTGTAATTGAATGTTAAAAAAATCACCTTTCCGCTCTGCAGCACTGTAATTTTCTATAAAATTCAATGCAGTAGGGCTACCCAGTTGGTGTGCAGAACTTCCCCAAAAATGTAATTTCCTACACCTGTGATTGACTCTATGATTTTCCCTGAAGTCTGCACTAAGGTACAAGATTTTATGCATTCTCTGCAATAAAAAAAAAATTTGGTGAGATACTCCCAAAGGGTTAATCATTTCTAAGGGATGCAGACACTGCCACTTTCTTTATTAGAACACTGCAAGTGCATCATTTGATTAATAATGAAAATGTTACACCCATTCAGATTCACTTTGCACAAATAGCTTTTCCTTCTGATCAGAAACAGGTAGGAATCTGCAACAAAGTTTGGTAAAATCCTTCCAATGTACACTGACCACCCAGAAGGTCCGATTGTTGACATCAGTTGATTGTTGGCATGTGGCTTCTATCCACAGAGGCTTTGTGGTGTTGCCTTGCAATCATGTCTGGATTTAAACAGCAGTGTAGGCTTTTGGGCAGTCTCTTCCCATTTATGGTAAGAGTGGTTTGATCTGGTCTGTGGGTGCCCATGAATTGGGGAAAAAAGTTGTTAAAACTGTAATTTATTAGGTTGTAATTTTGAACAAAGGTCCCTGTGTTGAGCTGAAAGTTATCCCAGATTTGACTAATTTGTTTGGCTGTTGAAAAATATTTACTTGTCCAGATAGTTTTCATTTGGTGTCCTTTCAGCTTCTACCTTTGATGATGCAGTCCTTGGGGGATGTATGTTCATCTCCAAACAAGTTAATTTGTTTAAAGCAAACTGGGTAATCCCAATAAGCAGGGAAAAACTGCATGTGCTAGAAAATTTAGACTAGTAGGTCTAAAATTAATCAATATGGTGAGGTTTGGGTTTAGACATTTTCCCTATGAGGGATTCAACAGCTTGTGGGGGAATTTCTTTGACTGCAGCTCCATGAGAAGATCTCCTTTTTTGTTCATGTGGATGGAACTGCTGTCTCATGCTTTTACTTTATTGCACTTTTATGGAGGTGTGTGGCAGACCATTGGCCTATGGACTATACTTCACATTCCTTTCACATTGGTGTGGCAACTGGGGCAGCACATTGAGGATCCTGTGAACCAATAGTGTGGGGCATAGTTAAATGGGAGTCCAATAGGTACATTTTAAATTCATTCTTGTCAGTCCATTCATTTATTAACGGTTCAATTCAAATGTTGTTGAATTTGTTGGTAAGTCTGTACTCTGTATGCTTGCCATGTAAAAACCTTGCAAATGTATGGCTTACTGCTATGCAGTCTGGGTATACTTCTTGCTGTTCTCCATTGCATGTTCTACAAGGTGTTTCATCCATATATTTAGGAACTCTTATGTGTATTGCTGGGTAAGACATGCTGATGCCCTGCCCAATGTCAGACATTTGGGAAACCATGGAGCAAATCAGTGTAAGTTGAATTGAGGTACCTGGGATGCTGTGGAGCTGGATGTTTCTGAAAAGTCATCATTATGCTCAGCTTGACAGACCACCTAAAATCACAGTTTTGCATAAATGTAAGATACTACTAATATAAATGCCACAACAAAGTATGCTGAAGTATTTCTTCAGTTTTTACACGTTTTATGAACAATGAAAATTGTAAATTGTTTCATATATTTTTGGTACATTGATGTTTGGCACCTTAAAAGTCACAACTATAATATATCTTTTTTGTTTTGGCAATATTTAGGGATTCTGGAGCCTTTGGTTTCCTCACACATATCTACTGTAATAATCCCTGTATAGCACACGAATCTGGGGAAGACAGGTTGTCAACATGGGTGCCAGTATTGTGGTTAACAGGTATTTGCCTAAGCAACTGATGCTGATGCTGACAATTTGGGGTTTATTTACTAAACCTGGTTGACTCAGAATCTTGTCCACTTCAGCATAAAAACCAATCAGCTTGAACATGCTGAGGTTAGAAGCTGATTGGCTACCATGCACAGGTGCCCAAGATTCTGAGTCAACCAGGTTTAGTAAATAAACCCCTTTGTGTCAAACCTTCCATTTTTATGCAGTGGTGACTGTTTTCCAAATTACAGGGTATCGAAAATCAAAGCTTTTTTAAGATAAAGTGGGGAAAATTTAGCAACCCTGCATAGTTGTTTATTACCATCTGTGTCCTCTCTGGGGAGATTCCTACTCTCTATATGTCCTGGTGACCATTGTCACTGAAGTGTAAAATTAGGGAAAATAACAAATTTGGCATTGTCATAAGGACATTGTTGCAGTGACAGCTGTCTAAGAGGGGATGCCTTTCACTTTGGAGAGATTTTCTGTTGAAGTATAACTAAAGCAACACTTTTTTTCTCATTTTGGATAGAGAAAGCAAGGGTCATAACCCTATCAGTTTTAATTATGACATTGGGGAGATTTCCCTTCACTTCCTTCCCCATAACCACAATAAGTAGTGCCAGGAATATCTCCAAAGTGAGGGAATCTCTGGCTGCCACGAGAGTCACCAGAACTAGTGTCCTCAATGGAAATTTTCTCCTTGATTGCTGTTCGGGTGACAACCTAAAATATGGAATTTTTTTTTCTTTCAATAATAGTAAATAGGACTAATATAGAGGCTGAATCTTCCTAAAAGGGGTACAGACAGCAATAAAAACCTGACAGGTGTTCCAATCCCTCCCCACTCTAAAACAAAAAAAACTTTTTGCCTTTAGCTTTACTTTAAAACTTTTTGAGTTATACAGGAGAAGTAGAGGGTAATCTACCAAAAAAAAATTGGTTTGGGCTTTAGAAATACTTTAATCTATTTATCTCTGGATCTTGGGGGTTGAACATGTGCTATGTAAAACATCTACAAGGGTGTAAACTTCCTCCAGTCAATTGCAGGATTGCAGGAAGACTGGATTTCTGAATGAAAATAATTCATGTTAAATACACGAAATACAATAATCTATTGGTTGCTAACTACTGTGAACAGAAGTATAACAGAGAAGTACAATATAAAGCTGAATGGTATTGCACATGTTGCTAGTGTTGCGATACAGAAAATAAAACTAAATCTTGTATCTTGAGGATTTCTGAAAACTTAGCAAATAAATAGTGAGCTGCAATGTTCATAAACAGCTCCCTGTGGCACTTTAACAAGTCCCAGCATTGCTGTATTACAAGCAAAACTCCAAAACATTATTCTGCAAAACAGAATACATTTGAAAGAACTCACCAGTAAACCACATTGGGTACGTCTATTTCCACTGTCACATGCATTGACTTAATATGAAACACTTGTATAGACTTGTAAAGCAATAACACCAGTCAAAAAAACCATAAAAATAATGTATTTTTGTTGAGGAGCATGCTCCAGCAAAATTCTACTTTTAATTTAAAAGTACTAAAAAGATTTTATAAACCATTCTTTTTGTTTATAGCATTATGTTCTGCAAAGTTCTTTTTCATACACTTGAACTTAATCCTGAACTCAAGCCCTTTTTACTAAGCCAAAAAAAGCTTTAAAAAGGTTTATTATTGAGGAAGTAAATACATTTGTATTTAAAACTTATGTATAAAGGGTTATGCACCGACAACTTCACAGGTAAAAAATTTGCACTGCCATATGAACATCCATATTAAAAATAGGTATTTTTCTACATCATCATGCAGCTAAAGATGTGGATAATTGATTCATAGAGAAAAATATCTGTTTATTTTTATGTTATAATCATATACATTTTTATCTATTCAGGTATGCAGATACAGATTATTTTTTAAAGCATTAGGTTGTTTAGTGAAGGCTACATTTTACTATAAGAAAATGTGTTTCACTGCTCTGAATATTGTGAAAACCAAAGAAACTATAACCTATAGTCCATCATGTGCGTAATACATATACGCGCAACCACATCCAGTAGCACAGTCTCTCATATATCCCATAATAACAGGTATATATCTTGTACCCTTCTTCCCAGTGTTGTCAACAGTCCATGCAACAGTGCACCACTCGTAAAGTGTGTCTAAAATGGACTCTCACCTCCACACAAAGACCTATTTAATTAAAAACAGGTCAAAAGAGCTTCCTCCCCATCTGTAAGAGATGAGTGTAGGCATCTCTGTGGATCATAGGACTCTCTCTCTCCTTCACTGCATGCTGATGTAAGAATGCTCCTATAGCTTATGATCTGTCGGGTGGAACTCACAGAACAAAGGAACCCGCCATAGTGTAGTGTATAAAATACCAAGTGGTTTTATTAAAATTGCACTTATAAATGACAAGATGAAATGTCACTATAAAATGCTGTAAAGTCTCTGGCATTAGACAAGACCGGTAATGTGTGCAGCCCATAGGCTTTCCTGTCACCAAAGCTCCTCCCCATGCGTATCGTCACCGATCACGTGACTTCCTCAGGGATAACCTAGGTGATTTGCGTTAGTCCTTATAAGGATCCCACCATCGCCGTATCATCACTGTATCATCGGCAGTGATTAAATTCACTGCCTAGGAAACAGAATATCTAACAAATCGGATTGTTGCCGCTACCTAGTGGACAGATAGGAAATGCTCAAAAAACACTCCTCTACAACCTAAAAATGTGGATTAAAGGTGCGCTCCTCTGCAAGGACACCAATACTTAATCAGAGAATTTATACTGCTCCAAAACCTCTAACTAAATTGTTAAAACGGGCAATCCTTAAGGGGAAACACCAATAAGGGTATATAAAACCTTAAACAATTACATAAAAATAAATACATACAAAAAAACTATAACAAATCTAAAAACAAAATAACACCAAAATTTATAACAGATGAAAGAGGAATAAAGGAAGAAAGAAATGTGAAAGGAAATCACAAAGAAACAAGTACAAATAGTATACAAGATATGGTATCTAAGTTAGTAAAAATGCTATGAATTAGCTATATATCGCCTGTAGAAAAATTTAAAATAGCTAATGCCCTTTTTACCGGGTGCATACTAGCTAATTGCTAATAAAGCAATTGGTATCAAAATCAATATTGAGGCCTTTAGATGCTAAAGTATGGAATGAGTAAATCCATCTGGACTCATGCTGACTGAGAGTCCTACTCTCAGAGACTACCCCTCCAATGTTTTTTATATGCTTGTATACCCCAAAATTTCAACATAGATGGGTCTTTATTGTGGTGTGTCGAGAAATGTTTAGACAAATGATGTTTTGTAGAGCCTTTACTAATATTTTGGATATGTTCCTGTATTTTCTTCTTTAATGGTCGTTTAGTCCTCACCACATATTGTTTTTTGCATGAACATTGTAGGATATATACAGCTCCCACTGTAGTACATGTAATGAAATCCTCTATTTTATACTCCTTTCCCCTGGATGTTGCTCAGTAATCCCTCTTTTTCTGCTGTTTTCCATTTGTTTTGGCATAGCATTTCCTGCAATGAAAGAAACCCTTTCCATCATAAAAGGTCCACTCCCTTTTCTTGGGTGGATCTATCACACTTTTAATTATTCTATCTCTAATAGTGGGTAATTTCTTATAGATAAATTGTGGCTGGTCAGGTAAGGCTTCTCTCAGATGTTTATCCATTTTTAAAATAGACCAATATTTTTAAATTATATTTTCTACCTTTTTATATTGTGCGTTATAATTCAGCATAAAGGGCAGTTGCATATTCTTAGTCTCTTGTAACTTTTTATTCCTCTATCAGATTTTCCTTTTGTAGCCATCCAACTTCTTCTATTTTAGCTTCTATAAAGGATTCATTATAGCCCTTCTCAAGAAATCTTTTCCCTAGGTTACCCTGAGGAAGCCATGTGATCGGTGACGATACATGTAAGGAGGGGCTTGGGTGACAGGAAAGCCAATGGGCTGCACACATTACGGGTCTTGTCTGATGCCAGAGACTTTACAACATTTTATAGCGGCATTTCATCTTATCATTTGTAAGTGCAATTTTAATAAAACCATTATACACTATTTTATACACTACACTATGGCGGGTTCCTTTGTTCTGTGAGTTCCACCCGACAGATCATGGGCTGTAGAAGCATTCTTTTAGACACACTTTAGTCTCTCTACAAAGTCAAAAGGAGAAAGGAAGCACATCAGTCTAGTGCAGTAAATCACTTTATCACTCTCCTTTTGTCTTTACAAGTTTTTTCACTACCTGGTGTTGATGAGGGAACAGCAAGACAAATGAGTAGACTTATAACAATACTAGAGATTGTTTATCACTATGGGCATTTAAAGGGACTGTATGGGCTTCTGTAAGAGTGGATATGCGTATGTTCTTTGTCTGTTCTGCTGTCAGCAGACAGGACTTGCAACTGGTGCTGAACAGCAATTAGAACATTAAATGAAACTGACTTCTAAAAGTTAAGATTTGCTGTGTTAAAGAGATCAACTAAAATGTTAAGTGTGTCTAAGAAGTACCCAGAAAATTAAACTTATGTCTGTATTTACCCCTGAAAAAAAGCAAAACATTTCCTGGCATGTGAGTGTACATAGACCCTCTTGGCCCATTGGCCTAATAGCTGTATACTGTATATACAATGTAGGCTATTGCTGTCTATGACCGCTAGTCTTGGGAGATTTGTGTTAGGAGTGTCACAGTTTCCTCACAGCAGCCTTTTGAGTACATTGCTGGCAACTGGCCCTGATCTGCAGATGATGTATCCCTGCTTGAACTGGTCAGCGGCAGCACTTCCCTCAGGTTGTGTCCTCATTGCTAAGCAGTGGGTTGTCTCTCTCTGCTTAGTCTCCTCTACCCTGATTGGCTAACAGTGCTTTGGCTTGTGATAGTGTTTAGCTTCCTGGCTTCTGTATTGGTACCTCACATTTCCTTTTTTTGCATTGCTACTTGACCCCTTGCCTCAACCTTGACTGGACATTGATTGTTCTACTGATTGCTCCTGACCATGACCCTGCCTGGTCAATACTCTATTGCACACTGCCTACCTGACCCTTGCCTGGATAACAGATACACTAAAGACTGTGGCCTTCCCTGACCCCTGCCTGGATAATTAATAAAATACACATTGAACCCTGCCCTGGCTCTTTCTTAGATAACAGACTCTACTTGCTGTTATCCGGCCCTGATCACAGCACACGTTGGGGTTGATTTACTAAAAGCAAATGGACTGTTCACTTTGCAAGGGAAGTTCACTTTTGGAATTTGCTCCAGAGCTTAGTGAATGAGGTCAGGCTTTTCTGACTTCAATCATACAATCACGTGCTAGCAAAAATGCTGTTTTTTTTTCTTTCTTTGCATGTGATCGAGTATTGTTTGCAAAGTCAAACTCTTCTACAGTACGATCTCTAAACCCGGGGGAAATTTTCTTGAAGTTTTCAACTTCATTTGCAAAATAAACAGCCTGTTTGCTTCAGTAAATCAACCCCTTTGCATTGAGCCAATGATTAGCTCTGGTTGCTCCTGCATACCCTAGCTCCATTGAACCTTTTCTGCATCTTGAATCCATCTGGCACAGCTGACTTCAGGATGCACAGCTCTGTACCTCTGCGGTTTCAAGGGATGGTCTCAGTTCTGTGAATATAGCAATGCACCTTATAGTAGGTCATCAGGGCATTCAAGTACCATGGGTATACTAGTCATAAGGGAAAGGTGGCTGTACTAGGTGAAACTGTGCAAAATCCATGCTATTTTTGCAGAGCAGGATGCAATCCAGTAAACCTTACAATTTTACAATTTTTACAAGTAAAACTGGGTAATATCATTAGTGTGCTGCCCTGTGGCTCACAGGCTTTAGGAAGCAAAGCCCCTCCTCTACCAATATGGCTGACTCCACACAATGACACACTGCAGAACAAAGCATGGTAAGTAGTGATGAGCAAAGTGAGTGAGTGATGAGTGATGGGTTTGTTTTGAGCAGGGCTCAGTGAACATGATTTGGGTGCCAAATCTAAATCCCACTGAGGTCAATGGGAGGCGATTTCTTCGAAAATAGGCAAGGAATTGTGAAACTAACGGCATGGAGGGGTGAGCACTGCCAGGGAGGACATGTACCATAGCAAAAAAGAAAGTTTTAAAATTTGTGTTTGGTAGGGAGCAACAGAGGGTTCAATTCATCTACACAAGATGCTTATCCTAGATGAGGGTCTGCTATAAATGCTAATTGAAGGTACGCAGACAAAAAAACAATGTGTTGGTTTCCCCATAATTATTACCAAGCCCTTCAGGGTTAAAAAAAAAAGAAAAAAGAAAATGTTGTGAGGTCCCTCAGACACCTTGTGTTTGATATGGAGTTCAGTTGGAACACTACACAAAAATTAAGCATAATAAAATGTAGGGTCCCACCAAAAAGTCCATAACATGATCCCTTGGATTCTGATGTAAGAATTATGTTGTTGTCCTCACAGATTCACCCTCATTGTTTATTTACACCATGATGCCTATGTTTTTTCTCTTTTTGCTGGCATGGAGTTTGTATAAAGACTCTAATTTGGGAGTATCTATAGTTACTGAAGGACATGAAGGAAAGAAAAGAAGGTTTGATCTCAAATGAAATGGCTTCCATAAGTCTCTAAGTTGTAAGTATATTTTGGGAGGAGGTAATGCCAACTAGCAGATGTGCAAGAGGTCAAGCTGCTCTTCTATGCTCAGTCAATGTTGCAACTTCATTTCATATGTTTTATTTATAGGCCATTTTGTCAATACAGAGCTCTACACAAGATAAAAAAATCTTGCTTTTACATTTCTACATTTACCATGTTCCATATATTATGTTAAACTGTGGATGGAAGTGTAGACTTTCTATTCAGACAAGATAAAATAAATCAAAAAATCAACAGGGAAATTCTCTTTTTTTATCTTTACAAAATGTGCCAAATACCACCTTCTGTAAGCAAGAGATCACACTGCTTTCAATCCCTATGGGAAATCAAGTCAACTGATTAGATTTAGGTCACAACTATTGAATTTAACAGGTTTAGAGGATGCATCAAAGCTTTGAATGAAAGGATATTTGAATTAGCAATTTTCAGGTTGGCTGGCTGAATCGTTTCACAAAAGTGCCTAATTGGGATTGTGCACTGTGAGAAGGACTTTCTTTTACATCATAGAACTTCTGGGTTTAGCATATATGCTCTGTTTGATCATGGCCACACATACTCCTTCCCCCCAGAATACTACTACAAATAAAATAAGACACACACACACTTTTATTGGCATAAAAAATGGCACTTTTATTGGTATACTTAAATCATTAAATAAATAAATAATATAAAATTCAAATAATGTATTTAACCACATCCCCATCACCCTATAGCAGATATACTGCTACAGGGTGGCAGGGATGTGCAAAATCACGTATGAACATGTGATTTTGTATTTCCGGGTAGGGGGTGCGTGTGAGCCTTACCTGCCACAGCTGTCAATCACTGGGTCCCGGCCGGTGATTACCCGCCGGCGCCTAGTGATTACCGAGGATTTCTGACAGGGAGGAGGGCTGCTTTGTTTACTAACAGTCCTCCTCCCTGTTGGCTCGGCACACTGCTGTTTTTTATAGAGAAAAAATAAAAACCGCACAGGCTATCAAATACCACCAAAAGAAAGCTCAATTTGTGGGGAAAAAAAAGACGTAAATTTCATTTGGGTGCAACGTTGCATGACCGCGCAATTGTCAGTTAAAGTAGCGCAGCGCCGTAACAAAAAAAATGGCCTGGTCATGCAGGGGGGTAAATCCTCTGGAGGGCAAGTGGTTAATATAATAAACCAACTTAACGTCATAAATTAATTACTCAATCATTAAAGACTGAAAAACTGAATGGTGACAAACCACATAGCTGGCAAATTATCTCATGGGATAACTGCTTATAAAATGAGCTCCTTGAGTTCTAGAAACTTCTCAGAGGTTATGTGGGGAGCCGATTTTCCCGCTCAAAACAAATTAAAATTTTCTTAAATGGGCAGTAACCGCATAAATTAACATCTGAGGTAATTGCTTTAATTTGATTTAAATCTAACTTAAAAGAGAGGGGGAGGTGGCCGCATGCCCATCAAAGTGGGCCTCTTAAATTATGCCCACTTTATACATGGGAATGCAGGCCATACTCCCTCCCCCCCGAATACTACTACTAATAAAAGACACACACACTTTTATTGGTATAAAAATTGGCCGTGTAACTTTTATTGGTATAATTAAATAACTAATATAAAATTCAAATAATTTATTTCATATATTAAACAAATGTAACATCATAAATGAATTGTTCAGTCATTAAAGACTTGAGAGAAAAACTGAATAAAATACAAGTCCTCACAAGCCGTACTTGACCTAACAAATCCTAACAAGGCCAGTTCAATGCATTTTGAAAGCCTAAATTAAAAACATGTAATCTGATGCTGGATAAGTGGACATAGTCTGACCAATAGATACCATTAAAACCTCCTTTAATATTTACATGACGGTAAGAAAAGCCTTAATTAGAGGCATAGATTTTGGCATTGACTTGTTCAACCATTTCCTAATTTTTCCCAATGGCTTAAACTGAAGATACACCCCCAAATCAAGTCTGGAACAACCTCAGAAAAGATAACAGTAGTATTCAGGGATGATCATTTTAAGCAATGTAAATCTCTCTTCATCATGAACATCAATTCCAGTGTTTTTACATTACCTATGTCATTTCCCACAAGATGCAATATTATCATTTCAAGTTAGCCCATTGCAAACCTTGCACACCTGTCCAAAAAAAATTGAAAACAAGAAGGATCCAAGGACAAATTAGTAGAGCAACGTTGAGCAGCTCTTTTCTTTGCCCAAAAAACAAAATAATGTCCAATGATCTAAAAGCAACTTTTACTACCTAGGATTCGAACAGAAAGCTTAGGTCTAATAGAAATCTGAAAATGTTTAGATTCCAATCTATCAGTTTGCCTAATTATGGCATCATCCAGGCCCATTCTTGTAGCCTCAGTTGCAGCTCTAATTCTAAATCAGTGAGGGGTAAATTTGTAATGGTGTAACCCCACAAGGGGAAGGCATTTTTTAAATACAGAAACAAAATGATATTTTGTAAGAGATGATGTATCCACATCAATCAAAAAAAGACCTGATCTAGTAGGTCTGAGGGCCACAAATTTCTACACAATCAGCAATGGCAAATTATAGGGTCACCACAAGTACGGAGGTTAATCCATTGACCTCTACCAGCTTCATCTGTCTTTCCATTTGAACTAAATAAACAAACTCCTTTGTTCGAAAGAACAATCTGATCAAACTGAAGGCCCATTGTTAAACCCATTCTGAGGCAAAAGTCCAGATATGCGTAAAGCGTCAAAGAATAATAAAACAAAAGCGACACTAAATAATAACGCTTCAAATTCAGAAAAGCAAACAGTAGTAACTAAAGAAATGCTTTTCAAATTGTTTATGGAAATTGGTCTCCTTTTATCAGGAGTAAAGTGTATTTTTTTATATCCATTAGGAGCCTGCTGAACCTGAAAGTAACTGGTACAAGGGAGTTGATTATTACATTTCAAGAAAAATGAGATAATATTTTTATTATATGACTATAAGAATACTCTAGCTCAGGGGTGGGCAACTGTGACCCTCCAGGTTTTGTAGAACAACAAGTCCCATGAGGCATTGCAAAACTGACAGTAACAAGCATGACTCCCAAAGGCAGAGGCATGATGGGACTTGTAGTTCACCAACAGCTGGAGGGCCACAGTTGCCCACCCTTGCTCTAGCTACATTAAATAACACAAAAAATCTGAACTGATGTTTCCAAATGAGAATCAAACTGAAAACCAAAATCCCTTGCTGAACTCTTTCCATTTATCCCATGCAACCAAGTATTTAGCCCATGTACCAGCTAACAAATTGTTAAATCAATTTCCATGATTCAGGCATGCCACTCCTTCTTTGTCTGCATTGGGCAGTAGTTGATGAAATCTTGACATCTGAAATTGAGTGCATCTGCAATTTGATTCTCCCTGGCACATACTTGGCTTTCACCCTATATTAAGCTAAATACCTAGAGTTTTATGACATACATAGATTTAGACAATAGGCAATTCACAGCATGCATAACTCCTTTGTTATCAGATTGTATGGAGATTCATTTATTTTTAAAACCTTCACCCTATATTTCTAGGGATACTACTAATCTAAATAATTCCAACAATACTATGTTTTTGGTACCTTTATTAGCAACCTATTCCAAAGGCCAATTACCAAAGCACCAATGAATTCGACATATTGCACCAAATCCTTTAGAACCAGCAACCTCCCATAGAAATTGAAACCATACTTCCAAATTTTCTTTTGGATCAATAGTTATACAGAATATGCAAAAAAATTAGATTTGAGACCTGCAGTTGCTACAGATATAATACAGATGAAGGGAAAAGATTCTGCTTACTGGCATGATTCTGGATGCGAATGTTAATAGGCCCAGAAATGACTGCAGTTCTTCTAACAGTACTTTTTTGCGATGTAAAAAGAACATTATGAGGATTTAAATTTTTCTATTTTTGATAAGCATAACTTAAATTCCATAAGTGCTCTATTGATGTTTATACCCAAAAAGTCAATAGATGTCATTGGAAAAACATTTTTTTTCCTTTGTCAGTGAAACGCTAAAGTTCTGTGTGATAAGACCAAATAACTGAAGCATATATAAACATACAGGTGTATCAGGTGGACCTATAAATAAAACATCATCTAGATATTTATAATACTATCTAAAGCTGATTTAAATGAAATTACGTACTGCAAGAAGGTTGCAATGTATTCAAAATATGCAAATAACAATGAACAGCCCATTGGCAGGCACATATTATAGTAATACTGACCTTCAAAATATATTCCTAGTAGTCTAAAAGAAGAAGCAGGAATAGGTAATAAACAAAATGCTGCTTTTATGTCAGCTTTTGCAAGCGACGTACCAGGACCAAAGTTTCTGATTTTGTGAATGGCTTCTTCAAAACAGCAATAAGAGACCATTCTTTGGCTATTTTGTCATTTAAAGATGATCTTTTTGTAAATTATAAATGATGAATTAGACAATAAGAGTTATGTTCTTTCTTTGGAATTATTCCTATAGCTGATATACAAAAATTCTAAAATGGAAGAAATAAAAAAAGATCCTACAATATGGCCCTGTTTACTTCTTTATTCAATTTTTCTCTGACAATATCAGAAAATTTTTCCACAGATTTTAAGTTATTACCTATATTACAACCAACACCATCAAATATAAGCAAGGGAAAACCGTTAGTAAAGCATTCAATTAAAAACATGGCTCTCTCCTTGTTTGGGTAAATTTACAGCCACTGTTGCATGTTTGCTAACCTCATTGGTGTGTGAGCTTTTAGAAAAATTCTCTCTAGCGTTTTGGTGTGGAGTATTATTTCTTTTGAAATATTTAAGTACCGGATGAGCTCATGGGCAATAAGGAGAAATTACAAGTGAAGGCTGTTGTTTAACAGAAGATGATTTTTGTGGTAAGATTAAATTTGGCCACAACCCTACATCTTTCATCCCCCATTTTAACCACTTCCCGCCTGCCTGCCCGCAATGTACTGTGGACGTGCAGTAGCTGCAGGCAAAACGACAAATCCATACGTTACTTTGCTCTTTCGGGTTTAGACCACGCATGTGCGCTCTCCCCCCCCCCCCGCTGACCCCCACTGTCATTCGTTGTAGGAGGTGTATGTCAGCAGGTCTCGGCCAGTGATTTTGTCTGGGACTCTGCCGATCTCCTACAGCAAATGGAGATGCAGAGCTGTGCCTGTATTTGTAAATACAGACACAGGATCTAGCTGTTTCTTCTCTCCCTGCAATCATTTTGTTCCACAGAGAGAAGAAAGACATCACATGTGAGTAAAAGCAGCACACTGCACCAACACACGGTAGATAGAGACATTTTAACCCTTTGCCACCCTGCCATCAGTACAGTGTCAGTGTACAGTAGTTTTCACTGATCACTGTATTAGTGCCAATAGCGACATCAGATAGCATCAGAGTCAGTTAGCATCCCTCCCAGCTAGGGTCAGCTAGCGTTAGATTGCCCGCACACTATCGCACTCACGCTATAGGTCGCTGATCACCATCACTACTAGTATAGTGTTTGTACGGATCAATATATTGATCACAAACAAAACTATACCAGCGCCCCTTAGTATTAGTGTCCCCAAAAATGCAGTGTTAGCAGGAGCATCCCTGTTTGCTGCCAACACTAGTGTTTAGCCCCAACGCTCACCCCACCCCTAACAAGAAATGCCATGTCAGTATAATTTCTGATCACTGTCACCTGTAATACATTGCACACAAAACCTCAGTGTTCACAGAATTAGGCCTGATCTCTGTTAGCACTTTCTGGTAAATTTTTTGTAGGTGTTCAAGCAGTCCCTGAGAGCCAGGTGCTCTTTTTCCCATGAGTACCTGTAAGTTTAGAGTCCAAAATGTCCAACAAAAGGTACACTAGTGAAGAGGCCTACAGGATTCTGAGTATGTCAGGTGAGAGCGAAGGGGAAGACTCTCTGACACAATCAGCCTCAGAATATGAACCTGTAGACAGCAGCAGCACCCTGAAGGTAGCTCAGACGATGGAGAAGAGGTCCCTGTTAAGATCAAGTGTACCTGACCCCATGATGCTGAAGTGCTAGGATCGAATGACTTGTCTCATATGCAGCAGAGAGCCAGTACTAGTGCAGCACAACCTTTTGGTGATCTGGCGAGCCCCAGAAGCCTAGTATATCCTGGTCTTTTGTATACCAGCACTGCATTATCACTTGGTAACATGGCGAGTCCCATAAGTGCAGTATAAGCTCGTGCTGTGGCGAGCACAAGTAGTGTACCGCAGCCACCAAGAATTTGCACACAGGCCCATAGAGCCCCTAGTGTCCTTCCAGACATGCTTGCAAATCCTGAGCCCACAGATTCTGCAGCACCCGTACTTCCCCCATTCACTGCTCAACCTGGAATTCAGGTGGAAACAGAAAATTTAACTACTACCCTTGATTTTATAGAGCTGTTTTTTACAGAAGGTTTGTACAATTTGATTGTTGGCCAAAGCAATTTATATGCTCAACAATATATTGCCGCAAAACCAAATTCAAACCTTGCCAGACCATTTGCATGGAAACCCATTACGATTTCTGAATTTAAAACTTTTTTGGGCTTAACCCTCAACATGCATAGATATGAGACGATAATGCGCTTTATGCATTTCAGTGATAACATACTCTGTCTTCCTTGGAGTGACACTGAACATGACAGGCTCTACAAAATTCGGCCCCTCATAAACCACCTCACTGAGAAATTTGCAGATGTGTATACACCCCAGCAAAACATCTGCATGGACGAGTCCCTCATTCATTTTACTGACCGCCTTGCATTCAAACAGTACATCCCCAGCAAGCGTGCCAGATATGGGGTCAAATTGTATCAGCTCTGTGAGAGGACAACAGGCTATATGTAAAAATGTAGGGTTTATGAGGGAAGAGACAGTGAAGTAGAGCCCCCCAACTGCCCAGACTACATGGGGAGAAGTGGCAAGATAGTTTGAGACTTGGTGTCGTGTTTGTTCCGTTAGGGGTACCACTTATACATGGACAATTTGTATACAAGAGTGCCATTATTTAGGCATTTGTACAATGTTGGAATTGGCTCATGTGGCACCATGCGACCTAATCGCCGGGGCTTCCCCCAACGGCTTGTAAATACCCAACTTAGAAAGAGGGAGAAAGCCTGCTTAAGGAATGATGAATTGCTCGCACTGAAGTGGAAGGACAAATTGGATTGTTTTGTCCTGTCTTCCATTCACACAGACGCGACAGTCCAAATTAACACGGTATCTGGTGTTGTTGAGAAACCCCTCTGTGTCCATGACTGTAAATGTAACATGGGAGGGGTGGACTTCAATGACCAAATGATGAATATGTACCTAGTTTCCCAGAAAGTTTGACACTGGCAAAAAAGGTGTCTATTTATTTATTTCAATTGGCTATATATAACGCTTTTCTAATTTTCAAAGCAACTGGATGAAGTGGATCCTAAAATTCCAGGAAGAGATCATCACTGACTTTTTGTATCCAGAAGGTGCTGTGGCCCAATCCTCAAAACCAGATGCAGTTAGCCGGCTGCATTAGAGGCATTTTCCAGATGTCCTCTTTGGTACCCAAACCCAAAGGTCACCCCAAAGAAGATGTTATGTCTGTAGCAGACATGGAATAGGATGCAACACCCACTTTTTTGTCACTCTTGTCCTGGCCAACCTGGTCTCTGCCTCAAGGACTGCTTCTGTCGCTACTATACACTAGTGGAGTATTAGCACTGGGTACAGCATGGCACAGTTCAGGGCACATATTTACACAGGTTCTCAAAAGATGTCAGGAAACTGGATATCGCATTTTGAGAGACCCGACAATCTGTTTTAAAAAGTTAAGGTTTAAAAAAATTTTTTAAAAATAAAATAAAATAAAAAGTTCAAGTCCAAAAAAATAAAAAATTTTAAAACCCAAACATAGTTATAGTTTTTTTGTTGTTGTCATTGTCATTACTGTTCTACTGTGACAATCTTTCTGTTTTATTGTTACTGTTTTATTGTTAACCATTGCTGTTTTTTTGCAGGAATGTCATTCAGCTGCAGCACTGACGTGTTTATTCTGACAGCAACAGGGTCTTGTTCTCAGAATATACATAAGTAGGTGTGGGCAGTGCTGTTCAATGAGAATTTTCATCTACAGTTAAAAAAAGAGCATATATGCCGAAGGATGGGGGCCTGGGGTGGCCAGTGGGTGACTGGCCCCAATGTTTCATCATATATATTTTATAATATTTTTTGACACATTACATGTGTGTCCACCATTAGAAGTGGGTGGATGCAGGGTGGTATATTGTAATAGTGGGTATACCACACACTTTTTCTGGCGGAGATTTCTTCTCTTTTTTCATTCAGCCTACAGACTGCATTAAAAAAAGAGCATAGCATATACACCCAACAAGGACCAGCAACGTACTGGTATATCACTGGACTTTGAGTGGTTATACCAGGATGATGCCTGCAGCCGGTGATCAGCTTTCATGTAAAAGCAATCCTAGTGGCTAATTAGCTGCAGGATTACTTTTACAAGCAGCATTAAAAGTAAAAAAAGCGTATTTTGTTTTTTAAATTTGGCTCCTGTATGAGGCTAGGCTCCCAAAAAGTCTCACACATGTGGTATCCCCATACTCCCATAGTAGAAGTAGCAGAATGTATTTTGGGGTGTAATTCTACATATACCCATGGCTTGTGTGAGCACTATATCATTTAAGTGACAACTTTGTGTAAAAAAAATGTTTTTGTCATTTTCCAAAGACTTGTGGAAAAAAAATAAATCTTCCATAAATTCAATATGCCTCTCAGCATATAGCTTAGGGTGTCTACTTTCTGAAAAGGGGTCATTTTGGGGTGTTTGTACTGTCCTTGTATTTTAGCACCTCAAGAAATATGATAGGCAGTCAGAAAGTAAAAGCTGTGTAAGTTCCATTATCTATTCCATAGTTTGTAGATACTATACCTTTTCACACAAAGCAATCAATATACAATTATTGGGATTATTTTTAACCAAAAACATGTAGCAGAATACATTGTGGCCTAAATTTATGACAAAATTTGAGTTTTTTGGATATTTTTTATGACAGAAATTAGAAAATATTGGATTAGGACGAAAAATAAAAAGCACACAGGTCATCAAAAAGAAGCTCTATTTGTGTGAAAAAAAGGACATGGATTTCATTTATAAAATTATAATAATGTGTACTTGTGAGCTACTATAGTGATATTTGAAAAATACTTATAAATAACTGACTCCTAAAATATGTGATAGTGCATCAACACAAATACACATACTCATAATACTGTGTGAAAATTAACTTAATATTTTATTAATGGATTTCATTTATGGTAGCTGTTTCTCAGAAATCCCTCTCTTAACAAGAGGCGGGGTTAACCTGGAGGTCGAGCTTCGTTGATTCCTGGAATGCCGACTCCCGCCTCTAGGTGGGGGTGGTGAATTGACCTTCCTCCTCCACTTTTCTCTCTGGCTTGGCTGCCCTCCTTTGATGATGTTTCTTCTTCCAATGGAGCCACCTGCTCCACCTCTTGAACCAGCGTTGATCCCTGCTGCTCCTGAGGTCACCAGCGCTGAACCTGCTGGGAATGAGGGATCCACTTTTTGGCACTGCTTCTATGCTGGTGCTGGTCTGGTGAGTCCTCCAGCTCTCTTTCAGCATCTTTGGTGGTTTGATCCTGTTGCTCTTCCTCCTCTTCTGCCCGCTCCAATACTCAGCGTATCAAGGTCTTCATGGTCAGTGTTTCACCAATGAACTCCAAGTTGTATTATAGCTCAGTGGAGCTCATTGGGAGACGCTGACCAACTGGCAAATTAGTTCACAGAACAGTTGCTTATATAATGAGCCTCTTGCATTCTAGAAACTATTCAGCGGTCATGTGGGGAGCCGATTTTCCCACTTAAAACAAATTAAAATTTTCTTAAAGAAAAAAGTTCACCTTTATACAAAAAATAATAAATTACCTGCAAAAAAAATATGCATTTATTTTTTTGCTGCAGGAGCTTATAAACCATCTATTGCACCATCTTTGTTCTAATTTGCTGTCCATAATGAAATAGCAGATATGGTAATGCAGGTGGTCAGAATAGCACCAGTTGCACAGATCTCAATGTACACAAGACAATGTCTTTTGGCACACTGATTTATGAAGGTCGGTTCTCCCTGTGACTGTGCATGCAGCATTTTTCTGCCATCTGTTGGCGTGTTACAAAACTAGTCTTGAAGCTTTTTGATACCATCTCGTACATCAGTGCCCCAGAGCCCATGGAATTAGGAGCTATTATTCTTCCAACCAAGTCATCATGACTGGTAATTGGAACAGCTTGCACTTTATATTACATTCAGCATTTTATGCCTCTCTTGTTTTTACTTAGCCGGAGGCTTCTGGTATTACCTCACGGTATAACTAATGTGGAACTTTGGATTTACATTGGAGCATCTAGAGGTCCTGAGCGCTGTTATTTCTGGTGATTTTGTTTTAAATGTTCACTACTCCAAGTGTGGCTTATAGCAGCTGGGACTTTCATGTGCCCTTTTATCAATAATATACAATTGTGAAACTATGGACTTAGTGCTTGATTTCAGAATTTTGCCATGAAGTAGAGTTTGTGGTCATCAATTTACTCCAGACAACCGCTGCCTGGAATGCTAAATTTACCACTTCCACCTGCAGCCATGCCACCTACCCCCACTACTATATAACCCCAGCAGAGCATCAGCAATGATCTTCTACTTCCTTTGACATGTCATCTTGAAACCACAAAGACATATTAATGCTTCATTCAGAAAAATATCAGAAAGCTGCAAGTGCTTCAGAAGCAATGCAAGTCAGTTTGCTAGGGGAACATTTCATGATTTCATAAATTAATCTATTGCATTGGAGGGATATTTAAACTCTGTTAACTAGAGTATGCAACATACCTGTAGACCTCTAGCTTTATCTACTTTACAGACATACAATCTTCTCAAGAAACAAAAGTAAAAGTCTTCTTGATTTGCTGGTTCATTGGCACCTAATCTCTTTCTACAGGGACCATTCAAATGCTCTTCACATGCATAAAGGAAATTAAAACAGAGCATAGGTGACCCTACCAGGGGCGGACTGACCATTCGAGCACTCAGGCACTATCCGAGGGCCCAGGGTCAGTAGGGGGCCCCATGAAATACCCCTGGTACCTTTTTTATAGGCTTTTTTGAGTGTGGGCAAGGACACAGGGGCCCCATGATCCCCTATTGCCCGGGGGTCCCATGAGTTGTCAGTCTGCCCCTGGACCCTACCACATTTTGGGAAGACATCTATCCTACCATCTAATGCTAAAGATAACTGTTAATATAGATGGGCTTGTCATTCTGTAACACATTATGACACCTGAATGTTGAACTGCTTTCAGAGTGTAGGGAGATGGGATACATTCTGACATTCAACTCAAAGTATCTCCAAAGTGAACACGTTGAAGCTTTCAATCTTTAATCAAACATTTCTGACCTACTTTTGTCTTTGACCAATTTTTCCTCTAATCATCTAGATTAAAATTTCCAGTTTCAGCACAGCTCAGGTGTTTTTTTGTGAGGTAGAGACACTAACATGTTTCTTCGATTATGTACTCCAAAACATAATACAGTGATATAATTGACATTATTTTGATATGTATATGAAAAGCAAACATAAAATGATTACTGGGTTTTTCTGTAAAGGCCCGTACACACGATGAGAATATTGGATGAATAATCGTCCATTTTTGTAGCATGTTAGTCTCATATTGAAAGTGAAGTTCTGAAAATTCTTGTACGACAGAATAAAAATTCGAAATTAATGTAATATATTTGTATTGTGTCTTCAGATGAAAACTGTACTGATTAAATGAAAATCTTACGATCTAGTATCTAAGAAACATTTTTGTGCTTGTCCCATTAAATAACTTTGGACAAAAGCTGTGCACTAACAATCAAATTATCATACAATAGTTTCAAAAGTGGTATTTTTTGTACTGTTTTCGGATCGTGTGTATTAGGCTTTAGTTTGACCTTTTAGCCAAGCACTCAGGTCAATAATATAGATAACATCTCACCACATTTTTATATTAGTGGTCTGTTATCCTGGCTGATGGGTAACACTATTGTGCATTCTATTATGCTTTGTGTAGGCAAATATGCAGGTGACGTGAATTTATCAGTCAGCTATGCACCAAATCCTTCATAATGCCATAGTAATAAAGAAAACTTTAGGGCTATGATAATTATTTCCTCTTTAAACTATTACATCAGCCTCATAGGGGATTAGCGTGTGGCTTACTCTGGCTTACTCCAATGTATAGCTAAGAGACCTGAACTTTTTAAAAATGTAATCTAATATGTAAGCCAATAAAACATGCTGCTGCAGCACTATATTTTACTGCTTTCATTGATTACTAATATACTATACTGCTCTTCCACTACCAGCTGTTAATATCTAGGGTGTAACTACTGGAGATACAAAATATGTAATATTTCTTGGGGCAGATCTGTTCCTACCTCATCACAACAATCCCTCTCTGGGCCCATGATGCAATGACACCAAGCAAAACTGCCCCCTAAGAAATGTTACCTGGTGTGTGTTTTCATTAATAATATTATTATTATACAGAATTTATATAGCACAAAATGTTTCCGCAGCGCTTTACAAAATGAAGGCAGACATTACAGTTACAATATAATGTGGTACAAGAGGAATCAGAGGGCCCTATTCATTAGAGCTTACAATCTAAGAGGGGGGGGGGGTAATGTGATACAAAGGGTAATAGCTTTTGGGGATGAGCTGATGGAGAAAGTAAATATACAGTGCATTAGGTAAAAGCAGGATATGCTTCTTTAAAGAGAATGGTTTTCAGTGATTGTCTAAAGGTGGATTGATTAGGAGATAGATGGACAGATTGGGGTAGGGAGTTCCATAGGATGAGAGAAGCACGAAAGAAGTCTTGGAGGTGAGCATGAGAAGAGCTGACACTGGACCTAGAGAGCAGGTGGTCTTGGGAGAACAGAAGAGAGCAGTTTGGTTGATATTTTTAGACCAGGTTAGTGATGTAGCTGGGGGCCGAGTTGTGAATGGCTTTGTAAGTAGTTGTTAGTGAACATACATTTTGTATGGGAGAACGTGTTTTTTACCTTCACATTCTTATTACTGCTATTTGTTATTCTGCTTACAATTAAAAAAAGGCTTGAAGGTACACTCCCTTTACAATCTGAAAAATAAAATGGAAGATGCATACAGAGTGAATGTCCTACCAGCTCAGTACTGTCAAGCTTGGAAACCATTTGATTGTGATGCTGGAACACCCACTGTTGTAGGTTGTCTCTCACATGTGGAAAGCCTTATATAAAGAAAATGCCGCAACTAAAGGTCCTGAAGCCAAAAACAAGTATAATCCTTCCTTGTAGTTAACCACTTGCAGCCAAACAACTACTGGTACGGTACTGGTATGTCTAGGGAGTTTGAGTGGCTGTACTGGGACAATAGCTACAGCTGCAGTCATGATCCTGGTATTTTATTTTAGAGCAGGCGATGCTCTACAATGTAAAAGTGATTTCAGCAGTTAATTAGCTGGATAGCTTTTTCAGGTGGCGGGATGGGTCATCCAGATAGCTTGGGACTGAAGCTGGCAGCTGCGAAGACTGATCATAGAGTTGATTAGAGACGGGAACATCCCTGTTCATCTCTATGGTCTAAGAGACTGGACGCAAAGAGTATTTCATCACTTTTGGTTTGGGGAATGTAAACAATCCATTTTTGGTTTGGGAAAGCATCTGTTCAATTTGCAATGGTAGATGAGAGATCTGGGGTCTAATAAACCCCAGATATCTTAGTAAAGAGGAGCTGTCATTCTTTACTGCTATCACAAGGTATATTGTGATAGCAAAAAAAGTGATTAAAACATTTTTAAAGAGACTGTTGCTCAAAGGTGAACGCATGCGTCAGTCCTGCATTAGTACTTAAACAGCAATTGTACCACACATGTAAGATATTGCTACGAATGTCAGATAAGGGGAGCAATAATTTTTGCACCAGATCTCCTCTGAAAATCTAAAATGGTAACCTGTAAAAGCTTTTAAAGAGTCACTTCTGGATAATATAATGTATGTAGCTTGTCAAGTTCCATGGGCATGCGCAATTTTAAAGCATGACATGTTTAGTATCTATTTACTTGATGTAACATCATATTTTATATTTTACCAAACAATTGGGTTTTATATTGCGTTTCTGTGTATTAAAATTCAATAAAGTGTATTTTTTCCCACAAATTTGCGTTTGATAAACTGCTGCAGAAATACCTTGTCACAAAAAATTGCAAAACCTACCATTTTATTCTCTAGGGACTCTGTTTAAAAATATATATTATTTTGGAGGGTTCTAAGTAATTTTCTATCAAAAAAATACTGATTTTTACAAGTAAACAAAAAGTGTCAGAATAGGCCTGTCTTTCAAGTGGCTAATTACACCAGTATCTAAGGAAAGAAATGCTGGGACTGCACCATAAAGCATACTTGTAAAAAATATCGGGTGGGTTGGCATTGGTCATGCAGATTTTTCCAGTTTAGAGAGAAAGTCAGTATTTTCTATTCTGACCCCAGTTTTGGGCATTCATCCCCTCTGATTGGGTCATACTACTGGGTAACTAGGATATCGTAATTTGTTCTCTGTGATTGTGAGGAATATTGCTGCAAGAAAGTACATTCTATGTAACTAATAGAAAGTTCTTTGCAAGTTTGATACTGTTAGCAAATGACTTGTTATTAAAGCAATTCGAAATGCTCCCTCATTTGCCTGGTAGTTTGCTCCCAGCAGTGTCAATGTATCTGCCATTTAGGATCTCTTTTCAAGGTATGTTTTCAAAGAATCTGTATTTTAGTACTAGTACTTTGGAGTAAACCTTCATAATTTGTACATATTTTTGCATAATTGTCACACTTAAATGATTCAGATCATCAAACTGTAATATTACACAAAGATAACCCGAGTAAATACAAAATGCAGTTTTCAAATGAAAAAAGCTGCACAAACCTGACTAGCCCTATGTGAAAATTGCCCCCCCCCCTGCCCCCGCTAAATCATGAATGAACTGTGATTAACCACATTTTTTGGAAAGCTGAGTTAAATTTCACTTGCAACACCCAGACCTGATTACTACCAGACCTGTTGAATTAAGAAATCACTTAAACAGAAGCTGTCTAACAAAATGAAGCATGCTAAAAAATCTCAAAAATCAACACATCATGCCACAATCTAAAGAAATTCAAGGACAGATGAGAAACAAAGTAATTGACATGTATCAGTCTGGAAAGGGTTACAAAGCAATTTCTAAGGCTTTGGGACTTCAGGGAACCATAGTGAGAGCCATTATCCACAAATGGAGAAAACCTGGAACAGTTGTGAACCTTCCCAAGAGTGGCCAACCTACCAAAATTACTTCAAGAGCACAACAATGACTAATCCAGGTGGTCATAAAAGAACCCAGAACAACATCGAAAGAACTGCAGGCCTCACTTCCCCTGTTAAGGTCAGTGTTCATGATTCAACAATAAGAAAGAGACTAGTCAAAAATGGTATCCATGGGAGAGTTCCAAGGCGAAAACCACTGCTGACCAAAAAGAACACAAAGGCTTGTCTCACATTTGCCAAACAAATCTTGATTATCTCAAAGACCTTTGGGCAAATATTCTGTGGACTGATGAGACAAAAGTTTAACTTTTTGGAAGGTGTGCGTCCGGTTACATCTGCCATAAGACAAACACAGTATTCTGTAAAAAGAACATCACACTAACATATAAACATGGTGGTGGTAGTGTGTTGGTCTGGAGCTGCTTTGCAGCTTCAGGACCTGAATGACTTGTCATAATTGATAGAACGATGAATTCTGCACTCTACCAGAAAATCCTGAAGGAGAATGTCTGGCCATCAATTCATGACCTCAAACTCATGCAGCAGGGCGTTTAGGAGCAATTACTTTTTCACATAGGGCCAGACAGATTTGGACAGCTTTTTTCCCTTAATATCTATAATCATCATTTAAAAATTACATTTTGTATTTACCTGGATTATCTTTGTGTAATGTTACAATTTGTTTGATGATCTGAATCATTTAAGTGTGACAAATATGCACAAAAATAAAAAATCAGGAAAGCGCAAATACCTTTTCACAGTCCTCTATGTGCAGACCCAAGGTGGAAATACAACACAGTATATCAAGCTCCTACTCCAGTGCCTGGTAGAATAAACCGCCTCCCTGGGTGAAAAGAAACTATAAATATGTGAAAAAACAGTGCTATATAAACCTTATATGTGACAAAAATGTGTAATCAATCCCACATTTTTGTGCACCAATATAGTAAAATAACATTAGTGATATGATTCCATATGTATAAAAGTCCTATCCGTGTGACACTCCAAACAATTCCAATAATGTCAGTTCCAATAATGTCCATGCTCTGCGCCTTTAAGCATATGAAAAGACTCCTCAGATTTTAATGACATCTTATTCCTAAATAAGATATGAAACACTTTATGCAGGTAAGTAAAGAAGCATCCAGATTTTTTAACTTTTCTCTACCTAGGCTTTCACTGCACAGTTTATTCTCCTAGGTAAGTAGGGAAGTGCCTCCAACTCCTCTCCTCTCTCCTCCAGTTATATCAGCGATAAGCACCATGCTCTTCCATTCATCAGCATGTTATAAGCATTTAAAACATACTGCAATACTGAAAGTTTAAACACTTTTAATAAAAGTATTACACTCACATAAAATCAATAAAACCCCAGTCCCACTTCCGCAGGTAAAAGTCCCAATACTTTTGTTTGCTCCCCATGCCTGATGTCACTTCCGCTCAACACATTTGTCACAAAGATTTTCCTCAGGAGTAACTCAAAATGCTGGTGCAAAAAATACTTCTTTTGCAATCTCTTTGTGAAGTGATAACATGGATATTGTTTACAAGCACTCTAGAACAGCATTTTGGACAGTATGTAGTCAGAAAGGGTAAATGTATCAACCATTTCCTATATGAACTGTGGTCAGGTAGCTTAAAAGGACTAATTAATGTGCATTCCCTCAAAAAAAGGAAAGATGCTTCCAATTGTGCTAACCTTAGGACTATCTCCTTAATCATCCCCAACCTTAAGATCTTTACTAAGATCTTGGCCAACAACTCTTTTTAATTCAAATTGTTGCTCTTTGTAAATGATATTGTTGATTGTGACACAACCCCTAATTATCCTACAGATATTGGACATGTGCATTCAAAACGTTTCACCTTTTCAGGTCACAAGATTAATAATTCCAAATCCTAAGCAATTTTTCTAAAATTGAGAACTTAGGAGTGAGGTTTGCTAAAACGTATGCATGCACAGTGCATACACAGTCGGGTGCAGCTGTGCGAAATAACCAATCAGGTTCTAGTTGGGGCTCATGCACACAGGGTGTTTTTGCAGCCACTTTTAGGGGCATCAGACTTTTTTTTACTGCTTCCAAACGCCCCTCCATATTATCCTATGTGTCCATGCACACATAGATGTTTTGAAGTTTTTAGTAGCATTTACCAACAGGAAAGAAAAAACCAGGGCCAGTGAGTTCAGGAGCAGTGTTTTGGCAGAAAAAACACTGACCGCACCTAAACTCTACTAAACTCTCCTAAACTCTGCTAAACGCTGGTGCCAGTGTTTAGCAGAGTTTTTTTTCACTGGTTGTTAAGGAGAGGGTCGGGAAGCTGGCCACCCTTTCCTCAACAACGGATGAGTCATCAGCTGATATCAGGGTTCCCCGCTGACAGTTGAATGTAAAAAAAACCCCATTGCTTGCAATAAATAAAAAAAAGTGAAAAAAATGGCGTAAGCCCCCCCCAATCCATGACAGGCCCTTTGGGTCTGGTATGGATTTTAAGGGGAGCCCCATGCCAAAATTTTATAGAAAAATTACATGGGCTGTTCCTCAAAATTAATAGGAGACCCTAATCTGAGCATGCAGCCCAGCAGGTCAAGAAAGGGGAGGGGACAAGCATGCACCCCCTCTCCTGAACCAAAGCCACATGCCCTCAACATGGGGGTTTGCTTTGGGGCAGGGGGGGGCCCCCAAAGCACCTTGTCCCTTTTTGACAAGTCCTTTTTTAAAAAATCAAAGATCAAAAAATTTTCCCCCCCGGTGTAGATCCATCGTCAATCATGCCACCCCTGCCATCTGGTGATGTCACCAGGAGACCCCCATCTCCTTTTGATGTCACTGATCCAGGGCATGCTTGGTCAGTTACTTCACTGGGGGTGGCGTCTCCTTGTGACATCACAGGATGGCCCCACCAGTTGGTTATTTAAGGGCTGTCAGGCCGTGGAGCTGCCAGATGGTGGGAGCCTTCGTCGGGAATGGAGGTTTTATTTTCTTTTTCGTGTTGGCAGTGGTGGTGGGTGGTGTGATTGACGATGGATCAGGGGACTTTTTTTTATTTTTTAATAAAGGACTTGTCAAAAACTTGTGTTGTGTTTACATTTACTTTTTACACTTTTTTGATGAATGAGTAGGGGTACTATGTACTCCATACTCATTCACATAGGAGGGGCTGGGATCTGCGGGCCCCCTTGATAAAAGGTGGCTTTCAGATTCCGATAAGCATCCTGCCCACAGACCCCCCTAACCACCAGCCAGGGTTGTGGGGAAGAGGTCCTTGTCATTATCAGCATGGGGACAAGGTGCTTTGTGAGGGCCCCTCTGCCCCTCCATGTTAAGGGCATGTGGCCTGGTATGGGCATGTGGCCTGGTATTTTAGCATAGGGTTCCCCTTAAAATCCATATCATACCCAAAGAGCCTGGTATGGATTGGGGGAGGGACCCCACACTGTTTTTTTTTCAATTTTTTTTTTTTACTGGTGGCAATGGTTTTTTTTTTTTTTACATTCAGCTGTCAGTGAGGAACACTGCAGACAGCTGATGACTCATGCATTGATAAGGATGGGCGGCTGGCTTCCCGACCCTCACCTTAGCAACAGCCCCCCTTCTTAATGCTGAAGCTACTAAGTGTAGCTTACTCACTAGGCTAAACATTGCCAGCAAAAACCACTTAAACATTAGCGTTTTTTGTCAAGCATTTTTAACCGCTTCAATACAGGGCACTTTTACTCCCTTCCTGCCCAGGCCATTTTTCAGGTTTCAGCATGAACTGCGCCTGCGCTGAGCCTCAGATCATGGCGGCTCCTGACATACACATTCAGAGAGGATGCTGGCTGCAGGGCAGCCCAGAAGGTACATGTTAGGCTAGCTCTGTCCAGTAGTCCATCCTCATTACACAGGAGTCAAGGGGGCATCCATTCTTACGGTAGCAACATCTGCCTTTGACCATATGTAATTTCCCACTTTATTCTGCAGCCACTGCTGATAGCTGCTGTCAACAGACAGCCCTGAGTATTAGGTATTGACAAATGTTTTGAAACCCTAATCTTCTTCATGTTTTGGGCGGTAAAAATGACAATTAACAAGGCATGACAGAGTGGTTCAACTGGCTGCCACCAAGAACAAACTCTCATGATTATGATTCACAAGAAATTACCCAGCATTTTATTAGATAAACAATCAAAATTTGAGAAGATCTAGGAACTTTGGCATCGATATTTACAATGTACAGATTGATACAGAGATGGTGACTGGGCTCAGGGGCCCAGTTCTGGAGGGACTGCCAGTGGGGACACGCTTATTCTATTTCAAGTGCTTCTGTTATTTCTCTTCTCCTTATTTCTTCCCCCCTCTCCTCCCCCCTCCTTTCTATCTATATTTTCTCTTCCTCCTGAGATTTTACTGGCATTGTTTATGAGGCACTGTTATACAATTTGAACTCAGGGCCATAGTTTCCTATACACTATATGTTATTAATTGCATGCGCTGTAGCAATTTATTTCTGGATTATCTTATGCTGTGCTGTTGATGGGAACCTGGTTCATGCACCATTCAATTGAACTGAATGTATGTAACAATGGAGAGCCTTGGAACTCTGTATTTTTACTGTTTATACAGTTGCAAGAAAAAGTATGTGAACCCCTTGGGATTACGTGGAGTTTTGCTGCTTTGCTGCCTCAGGGCCTGGACAGATTGTTGTCATTGATGGGAAAATGAATTCCAGAGTTTATCAAGACATTTTTCAGGAAAACGTACGACCATCTGTCCGCCAACTGAAGCTCCGCAGAGGATGGGTGATGCAACAGGACAATGACCCAAAGCATACAAGTAATTCAACAAAACAATGGCTGCAACAGCAGAGAATACGCCTTCTGGAGTGGCCCAGTCAGAGTCCTGACCTCAACCCGATTGAAATGCTGTGGCATGACCTTAAGAGAGCGATTCACACCAGACATCCCAAGAATATTGCTACACTGAAACAGTTTTGTGAAGAGGAGTGGTCCAAAATTACTCCAGATCGTTGTTCAGGTCTGATCTGCAACTACAGGAAACGTTTGGTTAAAGTTATTGCTGCCAAAGGAGGGTCAACCAGTTATTAAGTCCAAAGGTTGACATACTTTTTCCTCCCTGCACTGTGAATGTTTACATGTTATGTGCAATTAAACCATGGCAACATCTAATGTTTGTGTAGTATTATGTTCAGCAGACTGTGTTCTTCTATTGTTGTGACTTAGATGACGTTCAGAGCACATTTTATGCCCAATTCATGCAAAACTCCACGTAATCTCAAGGGGTTCACATACCTTTTCTTGCAACTGTATAGCCTGACATTACATGATATTTTCAAGCACACAACTCTTTATATATTGTATGATGCCTTATTCAGACCTGTATCTTCCTTGTATGTTTGTACTTCTTTGTGCTTTTTCAAAAACAATATAAACAATTGAAACAGAAAAATGTTTTGAATGTTCCACTTAGACAACCACACCCACCCCTGCTCATCCTTTCACTGTCAAGAGGCTCCAATTCACATTGTCTATGAGACAGTGTTTTTCCATAGACATGTGAACAGGATGTGAACAGGTTTCTCTACAGCACATTCTCCAGGCTTTTTATCTTTTCCTCCCTTTGTGAGAGCAAGATGAGCTCTTTAACCTTACCCTTGAAATGTGGATCCAGGAGGGTTGTCAACCAGTAATGATGCCACGAAACCCAGGAAACTTTATCAGGCTCTGAAGCATGAATGATCCCATCATCCACAGGTTAGCAGAGGTGGAGGAACTGAGTGCTCTGGGTTGGTGAGTTCTTAACCATTTTCCTTAGCTGCAAAGGAAGAAAACACACCCCTGAAGACTGCCCTATGTCCTTCTTCTCCTGAATGCCACCATGGCAACTATACTCCTCCTATTTGTGCTCCTCCTGTTATTGCTGAGACCTCACTGGGATGGCATTTAGATATAGTGGGCAGGATATCCTCCTCTTCCTGCTGTGCCTTGAGTGCCATATCTGTAATGCCATGCAGTGTGTGGCCAAGTAGGAACGCTAAATGAATGGTGTCACTAATGCCTGCATTGTCACAGCTCACTATTTTTGTTGCCACTTCAAATGGTGATAGGGTGTGTGCATTCTGTACAAGGGGCAAATGACTTTGTAAAAAGAACCCAGCTTCCTCAAACTTGTTTTTGTGAGTTCCAGTAGGTGGCCATGTCACATACTAGGCAGTTTGAAGACAGATGGAGTTCCCGCTGTATTTCACCCAACCAAACCTGCCTGGGCATGACTACCTGAAATAACTACAAATTATTCTGGTGAGTCTCATAAAATGCTATAAGCCTGGAACCACTGCACCACCAGGTTGAGTAAGTGTGCTAGGCAAGGCATGTGTGTGAACTTTCTCTGTGAAAGAGCTCACAGCAGGTTGGGGCCATTGTCACAAAACCTTTCCTGGCACAAGATGGGATAAGTTTAACCACCTTTGGGCCTTCTTTTGTCAAGGAAACATAATCCCTACCCCAGTGTAGCTCCTAGTTCCTTAAAGTGGTTCTAAAGGCTCAAGGTTTTTTTACCTTCATTTATTCTGAACCATACCCACTTACTTGACAATAAATGTCCCAAGCATGTTCTTCTCAGAATGCAGTTATTTTCTCTGTTGTTTCAGAATGATGAGAACCGGTTATATTAGTTAAAGTGGTTGTAAAGGCTGAAGGTTTTTACCTTAATGCATTCTATCCGCAAAGGTAAAAAACCTTCTGTGGGCAGCAGTGCCCCCAGCCCTCTCCTTACTTACCTGAGCCTCATCGGGATCCAGCGATGTGAAGGAGAGCCTCAACTATGATGGTTCTCTGCCTCTTCATTGGCTGAAACAGCAAGCAGAGCATGGGCTCCCTGAGCCTCAGTGCGATTCAGCGATGTGAAGGAGAGCCTCAGCTGTGACAGTTCTCTGCCTCTTCATTGGCTTTGACAGCAAGCAGGAGCGATTGGCTTCTGCTGTTGTCAATAACAGCCAGTGAGCCAATGAGGAATGAGAGGGGCAGGGCCAAGCCACAGCTATGTGTGTGAATGGGCACACGGAGCAGCGGGTGCCCCATAGCAAGCTGCTTGCTGTGGGGGCACCCGACAGACAGGAGGAGCCAAGAGAGCCTGTGGGGGACCCGAGAAGATGAGGATCCAGGCTGCTCTGTGCAAAACCACTGCACACAGTAAGTAAGTATAGACATGTTTGTTATTTATAAAAAAAAAAAGTGAACCTTTAGAATCACCCAAACCTGCCTGGCCCTATGTGAAAAAGTAACTAAACCTACATCTAATAGCTGAGTCTTTCACATCACTTTGGAGGAATTTTGACCCACTATTCTTTGCAGAATTGTTTCATTCAGCTACATTGGAGGGTTTCTGAGCATAAATGGTCTGTTTAAGGCCATGCCACAGCATCTCAATCAGATTTAAGTCTGGACTTTGAGTAGGCCACTCCAAAACTTTAATTTTGTTTTTGTTTTTTAGCCATTCAGAGATGGGCTTGCTGGCGGGTTTTGGATCATTGTCCTACTGCATAACTCAAGTGCGCTTGAGCTTGAGGCCACAAACTAATGGCTGGACATTCTCCTTCAGGATGTAGAACGTATAATGCATGGTTCCATCAATTATTGCAATGCGTCCATGTTCTGAAGCTGCAAGGCAGCCCCAGACCATTACACTACCACCACCATGTTTAACTGTTGGTATGATTTGTTCGTTTTACACCAGATGTAATGGGATGCACACCTTCCACAAAGTTAAACTTTTGTCTCATCAGTTCACAGAATACATGCCAAAAGTCTTGGAGATAATCAAAATGAGTTTTGGCAAATGTTTTGTTCTTTTTGGTCAGCAGAACTCCACCATGGATGCCATTTTTGCCCGGTCTCTTTCGTATTGTTGAATCATGAACACTGACCTTATCTGAGGCAAGTGAGGCCTGCAGTTCTTTAGATGTTGTTGTGGGTTCTTTTATGACCTCCTGGATGAGTCGTCATTGTACTCCTGAAGAAATTTTGGTAGGTCGGATCCAGGATGCTCTGTGCAAAGTCACTGCACACAGCAGGTAAGTATAACATGTTTGTTATTTTACAAAAAAAAAATGAAGCTTTAGAATGGCTTTAAGGTTTTTGTATTTTTTTATTGCACTAAAAAGCGGAGAACAGGAGTATGGTGGAGGGGAACCTGAAGGTTGCTATTCAAAACACAGTCCATTGTCTTTTGCATGTCTTTATAACTTCTTCAGGGCTTTACTGGCTGGACTCTTAAACTTTAATTGTGGCTCCTTAACAGTATATAAAGATTTCTATGTTGCTTTCCAACTCAGTTACTCACCACTTCCAAGTGGGTGACAACTACACTCTGCTTCCTCACAGTCTTCTTTCTCTAGATAGCATTTCATGGAAGCCAGTATCTTCAAGAAGGCCTCCCAGGAGGAGAGATCCATGCTGTACTCCAAATCCCTAGAGGCAAAGTCCTGAAAGAAAGACATATCCTCAAGGGGAAAAAACCCAGGAGAGAAAACCATGTACCAGGAGGTGCCTCGGATAGTTAATAACACTCCCAACATGCATCAGCAGGCTCCCAAGCCTACTGATTGAACAGGTATTAAGCATCCATAACACAGAATGATATCTCTAGCTCAACCTGCTGGAGCAAGCTCAACATGGTATGTAAATGAAATAATACAGTCTATGCTTAGAGAACACTAGCATATTAGGACACTAGCCAGCACAGAGGTAAGCTAAATCTCTCTACAAGATCACAAAATACAAATAGAGAATTTGGAAAAATACCACATCTATACAAGTTTGAGAATGTTTTTTCCTCCTACAACCTAAATTTCAGAATTGTACATCAATGTAAAGAAACTAGAAATCTAAAGAAATATAACTATTATTGTACTGTACTATAAGACATAAAACGTTACTTTATCCTTGTAAAAGGGTTTTTGTCTGCCAGGACCACAAGAACATTTAAAGGTGACCCTAATGATTTGGGGTCAATGTTATTTTAAAGCTTCAGTTTTTCAAATAAAGTTTTAGATCTTTTATTTCGCTATTTATATATTATATAATATATAGTATATCACTGTTGTTAAATTTCAAGAGTCAACTAAGCTGTGCTCCATACTACATGACACGAAAGGGGATCTAAGGCTTTTAAGAACATATTAATGAATGGCATTTGTCAGTGCATTCCACTGTGCAACAAATATAAAAGAACAAAAGTTAAACCTGGGTGGCTAAATACTAACGTAAAAAGGCACATTAGACAAAATTGTTCTTTAGTAAAAAAAGGGTCACCATCAGCATTCCCAAACTATAAAGAATGTAAAAAGAAATGCAAGAGCACAATCACGGCAGCTAAAATAGATTAAAAGAGATACATTTCTGAAGAGAGTAAAAAAAATCCCTAAATTTTCTTTAAATATAATAATACTAAGGTCAGATATTGGCCCCATAAAAGATGATTAGCAGATGTTGGCCACAAGTGACACGGAAAGCAACTGTATTACATACATTCTTCTCCTCAGGTACTGTGATAGATTGCCATCTGTGCTATAAGTCCATCCGTGAAATTTCCTTGCTACTAAATATTCCACGGTCAACTGTTGGTGGTGTTATAACAAAGTGGAAGCCTTTGGGAACAACAGAAACAAAAAAGTGGTAGGCCGTGTATTAATGACAGAGTGGGGTCAGCGTACGCTGAAGTGCACAGTATGCAAAAGTGGCCAACTGACTGCAGAGTCAATAGCTAAAGACCTCTGTGGCCTTCAGATTAGCACAACACTGCTTCATGGAATGTGTTTCCATGGCTGATCAGCTGCATCCAAGCCAAACTCTAGAGCAGTGGAGACGTGTTCTTTTGAGTGACGAATCACTTGTATTCATGTATTCTTGTATTCATGAAGCACGCCGGCACTGGACTCTAGAGCAGTGGAGATGTGTTATCTGCAGTGATGAATCATGCTTCTCTGTCTGGCAAGCCAATGGACGTATCTGGGTTTGGGGGTTGCCAGGAGAACAGTACTTGCCTGACTGCATTGTGGCAAGTGTAAAGTTTGGTGGAAGGGAGATTATGGTGTGGGATTGTTTCTCAGGGGTTGGGCTTGGCCCCTTAGTTCCAGTGAAGGGAACCCTTAAAGCATCAGCATACCAAGACATTTTGGACAATTTCATGCTCTCAACTTTGTGGGGACAATTTGGGGATGGTCCCTTCCCGTTTCAACATGACTACGCACCAGTGCACAAAGCAAGGTCCATGAAGACATGGATGAGTGAGATTGGGGGTGGAGGAACTTGACTGACCTGCACAGATTCCTATCCTCAACCCAATAGAACACTTTTGGGATGAATTAGAGCAGAAACTGTGAGCCAGGCCTTCTCATGCAACATCAATGCCTGACCTCACAAATGTGCTTCTGGAAGAATGGTCAAACATTCCCATAGACACACTCCTAAATCTTGTGAACAGCCTTCCCAGATCCATATCTAAGAGTCTTCTGATGAGAACAGTATCATTAGTAGAAACCAGCATGGATTTATGAAAGACCATTATTACCAGACCAACATTTTAACATCCTGGGAGGAAGTTAGCTGTAATTTAGATAAAGGAAGGTACAGTATGTGGATGTATTGTATCTAGATTTCACTAAGGCATCTTATACAGTACTCCATTATGCTTACTTTACAAATTATGCTAGAAAACTGGTTGTAGGAGCACAACCAGAAGGTGGTAATTAATAGAATATTTCATGAATGATGTAGATTTGTAAGCAAGGTACCCCCAGGGCTCTCTCCTCAAACCAGTTCTGTTTAATTGTTCATAAATGATATAGAGGTTGGAACAAATAGTTCAATCTCAGTGTTTGCTGATGGCACAAAGCTAAGCAAGGTGATTACTTTGCAACAGGATATAGTAACTTAACAAGATTACCTACTTAGAATAGAGGGATGGACAGCTAAACGGCAGGTGAGGTATATTATAGAAACATGCAAAGTAACACATTTGGGAGCTAAAAATACAAATGTAAGTCTCACACTAGGGAGAGAACCTCTGGGAAATCAGGTGTGGAAAAGGATCTAGAGGTCCTGGTAGATCACAAACTCAGCAGAAGCATGCATAGCTGAGCTGCAGGAATCAATGCTAGCAGACTATTAACATGCATTAAAAAAAGGTATATATTCAAGAGCTAAAACTACAACTCTATCACTTTACAAAACTCTGGTTTGGCTATATGTTAAGTATTATGTACCTTTCTGGTCAACAGTCCTCAGGAATGATGTGCTTGAACTGGAGAGAATTCAGAGAAGGGCAACAAAACTAATACGAAGCCAGGAGGAACTCAGGTATGAGCAACAACTAAAAACACTAAATGTTTTCTCCATGGAGAAGAGATGTTTAAGAGGTGATATGATTGCAATATACAAATTTTTGAATGGTGACTCTAGCATTGGGAGGAAGAAGAAGACATGTAGCCATACAATGACGTTGGACGAGTAGTGTTTTATTCTTAAGCTGTGCAAGAGGTTCTTTACTGCTAGAGCGATAATGATGAGGAACTTCCTTCCGCAGTTAGTGGTATCAGTGGGAAGTGTGGATAAATTAAAAAAAATGTTTAGATGCATTTCTTATTGAATGCAATGTACAGAGATATAGAAAATTGTATTCACATACATGCACACTCAGGTTGAACTGGATGGACTGATGTTTTTATTAAACCTTAACAACTATGTAACTGTGTATTTCAGAAATGTTTTAGAGTACATGCACACTATTGCGCTGCATGAGTGCACATGCATTACTGTGCATTAACAGGCAAATTGGCCAATGGAGTGTAAAACGTACCAAAATACACCTAAGAAAGTGCATGAAGCTTATTTGGCAGCACAAGACAATGCAAGTTGTGCTGCACTTCAATGTACATTCATTAGCTGGCCACAAAGACTGTCCTAAGTACATTATGTTCCACACTCTCAACACCATCCATTCTGAGGATAGGGTTTTTTTCCAAATTAGAAAAGTTTCTGCCTTATGGCCATATGTTGCCATCCCATAAAAGGGAATCAGAATAATCCCTTTGTGTACTTAATCCAGGAAATGTATTGGTGTAGAACAGAAGCAAGTAACAAAGAAGCAAAGATCAGTAATTATTTTCATTTCAGTTTAATAAACCCTCCCTTGTACTTGTTTCAGAATTATAAAATTATAGTTTTAATCTAGCTTTTGAATCTCTAAAATGAAGAACAAGAACTTGATGTCCCATTTTACAAAAATCAAGATTAATCGCATAAACCATATTACAGAATATTTCACTGCTGTACCAAAGGGGCCTTTTAATAGAATAAGTGTGACAAAAATTTGCATTCATAGGAATTCAGTAAAGCTACATTATTTGTACAATATGTTCAGTATAATGTTATATTTTCTCTGAGTATTGGGCCCCTAGCATTTTCCATGGTCCCTTTGGTCAGATTTGAATTAGATTTTGCAATTTCATCTGCTGTGTTCTAATATGAATAGAATTGCAGGGCTGTTTTTTTTATAAAATGAAGCGACATATCTTCACTGATGCTATTGAATTGTCATTGAATGCTAAAATAAAAGCATGGAAAAAATCTATCCATGAAGCTATGCAGTAATTAATTGCTGCTCTGAGAATCTGCAGACTCCAGTGAATAGACCTTTATGTGTCTGCAAGATTTTATTTGGTATGCGTTGTACACTTCTTTGCAATAAAGGTGTTCATTTTCTGAAAGATTAGTCAAGCTCCAATGTGCTGTAATATATTGTCAAATTGTTGTTCAGAGAATAAGACTTTGCATAAGAATCAAATACAGTATGGTTACAGTTTTAATTTGTTTTACTATGTCAAATGCGTGGGTGTTTCTTAATCAGTCTATAAAGTGTTTATGCTACATTCAGTGTGTTTAGGAAAAACTTTCAAAGATTTTTTTGTGAAACTTTCACACTTTGAATTCAGTGTTAAATTTTCACCAGTATTATTTTTCCTTATTGAGTATTATCCTATTGCCATGTTATCATTTCTTTTATATATGTGAGATATCTTCAGTTAAAAGGATATTCACTTCCTGCATTCTAGTACTGCCAATTCAAGGGAGTCAGAAGATGGAGAAAAGGGGTATATACTAAAACAACCTGGCCTCTTTTAATATTACTCAGGATCAAGATGGACATGGACAAGCAGGTGTCTCCTAGATGGTGAAAGATCTGGCTATCTGCAGTCAACAAAGAGCTGCCAGGACCTGCTGTAGTTTTTTTTATAGATTCAGCTTACAAATAAATGAACCTTTCCCCTTCATGGGAAAAATATCTAAGTCATAGGAGGCAGCTGAGATGAATTAAACATCCTATGCAGTTCATAGCCATTGAGATGCCTCAACTGTAGTTTCTATAACTATGTCCAAATGAAATAAGGTCTTGAGGTAGGCCCAGAACATGCAGGCAGATTTTTTGTAATAATTAATTTTTTACTATGCCTAAAAAAACAAAATTAACCACTTGCCCTCCAGAGGATTTGCCCCCCTTCCTGACCAGACCATTTTTTGCATTATGGCGCTGCGTTACATTAACTCACAATTGCGCCATCATGCAACGCTGCAGCCAAATGAAATTTACGTCCTTTTTTTCCCCAAGAATAAAGCTTTATTTTGTAGTATTTGATCACCTGTGTGTTTTTAATTTTTTACACTATAAAAAAAAAGACCGACAATTTTGATAAAAAAAAACAATATTTTTTACTTTTTGCTATTAAACATGTCCAGTAAAAAAATTTTAAAAATCGAATTTCGTCATAAATTTAGGCCAAAATGTATTCTGCTACACGTCTTTGCTATGGTTTACATGAAAGTTATAGCATTTTCAAATGGCGGTATATATACTGGGATTTTTTATTTTATTTTTTATTTTTCTAGTAATGGCGGTGATCAGCGACTTATAGCAGGCCTGCGAGACTGCAGCAGGCATTCTGACACTAGGGGGGGCTGTGTGTGTGTGCTTCACTGTAAGCACACTGCTTTGCATGGCTCTGCTATGCAAAGCCATGCATAGCAGTGTGGAGGAGCTGACAGGAGAGAAAACTGTATTGTTTACTTACAGTTCTCTCCCTCTATCAGTAATGCTCCTCGATCACTGGGTGGCGGCGAGTAATCACCGGCTGGAACCCAGAAATTGACAGCTGAGGCCGCTAATAGCAGCGCGGGCAGGGCACGCAGCTGGCTGAAGTGTGCCCCCTACCCGGTTATGCAAAATCACGTATATATACGTGATTTTGCACACCCCTGCCACCCTGTAGCAGTATATCTGCTATAGGGCGGCAAGAAAGTGGTTAACATAGTCATAGGTTTGTTTGATTGTGTATATGGTGTCTGTGTTTGAGAGGGTTTCCCACAATCTAAGGCACACTGCTTCTACCCAAGTTGGCCCAAATGTTAGTATCTGCATGACTGTTTTAGGAACATAACATCATTAGGGACTAATGAGAATGGTTCTATGCACTGAACAATAAAGAAAATCCACCCCTATTTTCCCCTTACAATTGTTTAAACGTGTATTTACTATCTCATGCCCATAGCTTTAACCTAAAGAAAATTATGTTTCCAAGTCAGCTACAAAGTGCGATGCAGTCTTAACAATGAGTTTCAATTATTACAACACAAGAAAGGAAAAGTTCTATTGCACTTATAGATCTTTATTTATCTTATCAAAAAATTCTTATGAACCCTTACGATACACAATAAAGCACATTACAACTCACCACCATTAAAATGTAACAGACCAGCATAAAAACACTGTACAGGGGAACCCCACATTCAAACCGAACAATCGCTCACACATATCAGGTAAATGTAATATACCAGCCTAAATGATGAACCATTTAATTACTAAGCCATGCACAAGTCATTTTATTGTGTAAATAATGAACTGTATTCTGTTGCCTTCACATGGCAACAATGTTGTTGCAGAATGTCCATCCAAGGTTGAAACTAAAGATACATCCAATTGTAGACATAAGCAAAAATCTTCACTGTACATTAAGCAGTCTATACAAATACTGTGTTCTTGTGTGCGCCAAAGTAATTTTTGCACATATAAATGTCGGACTATTCCTTACCTTCAAACTGCATACAGGTCTTTTGCCACATAAGTGCATGACATTCAATATCAACCCCCCCCCCCCCCCCGTATAAACTGGGAATTCAGGCACCCTTATATAAATACATTAATATAGGTGAACACAAACGCCATAATTATATAAATACAAAGCTGCATTGTATGCAAGGTCTATTCAACTCATGCCCCTTAAAGGGTTAAGTAAATGCTGTGGGTGTAAATCAAATGCATCCATCCCATGCCATTGCCTGCTGTCATTTATAAATGCTGTTCATAAGACATATGGCTTGACTTTCACCTGCTGCAATATATCCAGTTGTACCTTGAGATAGGGCATTCATTTGGGACGTCTGGACTTCATCCTCTTTCAGAAGGGAGCACACTCCACAAAATTTGATATGTGAATAAAAATCAAACTGCACTATTTGATAAGTATTAGACCATCTCTCGGGTTTTACATTTTCCTCTTCCCATTAGAAAAACATTTCTTTCACATTTTCTCTAGATGTACAGTATATAGTATAATCCATTATACAGAAATTCTTGTGGGTATGAAATAATGTAACAATGGTGATTAGCTATTGCAACTTTAACTAAGCTACTCAAACAAAGTAAACAGCTCTAAATGTTCCATGTGTTTCAGTAAATCAGAAACAAAATCCAGTAATGCCATTGAAACAGTGACTTTGATTAAAGAGCTGAACAAGTCCATGTTCTACAAACAAACCATTAATCCTATATTTTTTTTACAATTTTACACAAGTTTTAGGTTTGAAACAACTCATATCCCATATGGCTTTCTTGAGCTAATCTACTATTTTATCAAAATGTTGGCATGCCAAGGCTCATAAATGACCCTTGTAAGACTAGTGTCTGATTTACTACAGCCTGTTTACTGAACGCTGCTGTGAGGCCAGATGCTGGTCTTAGCTATCTCAGCAGATGGGAAACTTCACCTGAAAGAAAATAGACAGAGATCCAACTATGCTACTCTTGTTATTTTTAGCACCATTCATAACAACAGCTATGAACTTTTGTGTTTACAGTTACCAGTTTACAGTTTTCAGTTAAATAATAATATTCAAACTACCCTGGAAAATTCTGAATGTATAATAGAGACCTAGTGTCAGAGATGTTGAACAATTAATTTAGTCAGCTAAATCAATCATTTAATCGATTGATGAACAACAGTGCCTCTAATTCAAAAATTATTTACAAAAATTATTTAAGCTGACTCAATTAATTATTCCTGATTTATTTTGCCCATGAAGAAATCCTTTGATTAACACAATACGACTGGGAATAAGTATGGACTGCAGACTATACTGTAGAAATAAAAAAAATTTATGTACAATACGTCAATTTACAAACACCAATAACAGTCAGATCAAGAGGTTGATGAAGACATTTAACTTATTTTCCCAAAGAATTATTTAGGATATTCATATAAAATTTTGGAATAGTGGCAAGGTCAATGGGGAGTGGATCCTTCCTTAGAAATGCCAGATATATGTACTAATGGGGCAATGTCAAGCCTTTATAAGGGGCATACTTACATGATTGGGCGCACATCACTGGAGGGACTGCTAGCCCATATTAAGAACCCATAAGATAGCAGGGTAAAATTGATACCATCACATTTAATAGATAAAACATTTCTAGATCACAGCCTGGTTACTGTTATAACACTCTCCCTTCTTGTGAACTTTTTCTTTATTTATATATCGTTTTACCTTTTGTGAACAAATTTACCACAAGTATGACGGGCGGCTTTTAATAGATTTAGGAGCCCCATATATTCTTTTTAAACTAGGGTTTTTCTAATCTCCATTTGAAGTTGACATCATAGGCTGCTGTTTAGGAAGGGCTACAACAACGTAGACCTTCTTAATATGCTGTTACATCTCTTTTGCCTATTATTTATATTGATATATATATGAACATTTGCAGGCACTTTATGTCTGTTTCCCTGAAATGCTCTTTTGAAGTCTCTTGATTACTGTTCAACTCTGGAAGACAGTTTTTCAACAAGTGCCACACTATGGGTTTGAGTAACGGCCTTTTGGCCCACACAATATATTTCTGCTGTGCTATGATTCTTTATGTTGGATACACAATTCAAGTAGTGTGGGAGTTGTTACTAAAATCCCTTTCCTAAAATCCCTTTCCTTTTTGCATGTATATTGTTCTAGGTTCCGTGTTCCTGGCCCCAGTAGATGTCGCTTGCCTTTTTCTTCCCCCTCTTATGTGATAGTCCTGGTCTTCATGCCCTCTGGTGAAATCCTCACTCATTGTTTTTATTCTTATGGCTTCCTGTTTCTGTGTATTGCTGTCAATTTGTAAGTAATGCACAATATATAAATGAAAGTTAGATTTGAATTGAAAGATGCATGTAATATAATATATATATATATATATATATACAATTATAGTATAGAGATGTCAAACCCTTATTACCCCTGAAGAAAGAACTACAAGTCTCTGAAACACGTCGAGTGAAGGGTATATGATGTCACACCAATTATACAAACATGTGTTGAACGCTATGTTATTATAGTTTCTTAGGTACATCTATTTGTAAGCCATATATGTGTATTTTTAAAAATATATACAGTGTATTCTAATAAATATGATGATTTTATAAAAATACACTTTTTGATATGTAATGATATATATGCCTTTAAAATCCCATCAAGGGGAAAAAATAGTCTGTTGTATTAGAACAGGCAGGAGACAGATGCAGCATCGGACCGATGTTGCATCCATCTAGGTAAGTATAATTTTTAAAAAAGAAACCCATCCCATACTTTAAATATTAAAGTGATTCTAAAGGCATAATTAAAAAAAAAAATAACAAACATGTCTATACTTACCAGCTGTGTGCAGTGGTTTTGCACAGAGCAGCCCGGATCCTCTTCATCTCGGGTCCTTCGCCGGTTCTCCTGGCCCCTCCCTCCTGTTGGGTGCCCCCACAGCAAGTAGCTTGCTATGGGGTCACCCGAGCATATGCACTCCCCAGCCGCTGCTCTTTATGTCCATTCACACACGGAGCAGCAGCTCGGCCCTGCCCCCTCTCTCTTCTCATTTGCACTGGCTGTGATTGACAGCAGCAGGAGCCAGTGGCTCTCACTGCTGTCTCAGCCAATGAGAAGAGGGATTCCTGGGATAGCTGAGGCTTCAGTGGACATTGCTGGATTGAGTGGGGGCTTAGGTGAGTATTAGGGGGGGGAACTGGGGGGGAAGTTGCACAGATAAGGTTTTTTATCTTTATGCATAGAATGCATGAAGATAATAAAACCTTCAGCCTCTACAACTTTAATGATATTCTCTACATAAAATTTTAACATTATAAAGTATTATTTGTGTAAGGCTACGTTATAAAACACACACATTGCAAACAATATTGATAACAAATACAAACAACATAACTATGATGAAATTAAGGCTGAATACTTTACAGAAGGATGATGTTTTGTTATGGATATACATATATGAATTGGCAAGTGTCTCATAAGGTCTTAACCTTATGGCTTGCAATATAGTCCATGAGTACTGGGCTGACTTTTCATTGCGGTGCAAGCTATATGCTAGAGATGGTTTGCACCTAAATGGAAAGGGGTTTGCTGTGCTGGGGGAGAGGTTTAGGGAAGGCTGGAGGAGTATTTAAACTAGGATCGAGGGGGGGAGGGAGAATTAGATTATAATGGGGTAGACAGATCAGACAGGAGTCAGTACTTATTGGTGGGTGGAATGGGGAAAGATGGGGGAAAGGCTATGGCAGATAAGATGGTTCCCATGTTACAAACAACTAGTGGAATTGGTACCATTTGTATGAAAATAAAAAATATGCAAAATATGTGTGAACAAGGTGTCAATGAATTAAAGTGTTTGTTCAACAATGCCAGAAGTCTGCCAAGCAAAATAGGTGCGTTGGAAGCTTTGGTGCATGAAGAGAACTATGTTTGAATTGGTATTGCTGAATCTTGGCTTCATTCTTCACATGATTGGGCCATTCATATTCCTGGCTATGTTCTCTTTCAGAGAGACAGGGTAAATAGGAAAGGTGGTGGTGTCTGTCTCTATGTGAGAAGTGATCTCAGAGCGAGTATGAAAGAGGACCTAGTTGATGGAGAGTGTGATGAGACTGAAGTATTATGGGTGGAACTGCACATGGGGGTGCATACTACAAAGGTAATCATTGGAGTTTGTTATAGGCCTCCCAGTGTTAATGAGGAGGTGGAGACTCAGCTCCTTGCACAGATTGAAAGGGCTTGCAAAAGTAAAAAGGTCCAGTCCAAGCATGTAGGCCCTTTACAAAATAACCTAGAGTGAGTGACTGGGGACAAAGAGAAGGCAGATTTATTAAATACCTTCTTAAGCTCTGTGTATACAAAGGAGAATGGTGGAGCTCTTGTCCATAATGGGCATGGCATTGACACAGCTCCAGATGATCCACATTGGCTCACAATTGATATGATCCAAAAATATTTAGACAGAATAATGGTGAATTAGGCACCTGGACCAGATGACATACACCCACAGGTCCTTAAAGAATTGAGCTCTGTCATTGGGGCGGCACAGTGGCTAAGTGGTTAGCACTTCTGCCTGGCAGTACTAGGGTCGCCGGTTCAAATCCCAACCACGGCACCACCTGCCTGGAGTTTGCATGTTCTTCCTGTGCCTGTGTGGGTTTCCTCCGGGTACTCCGGTTTCCTTCTACACTTCAAAGACATGCTTGAAGGTTAATTGGATCCTGTCTAAATTATCCCTAGTATGTGTATGTATGAATGTAAGTTAGGGACCTTAGATTGTACGCCCCTTGAGGGTTAGGGACTGATGTGAATGTACAATATATACGTAAAGCACTGTGTAAGTTGACGGCGCTATATAAGTACCTGTAATAAATAAATAAAATTTCAAAGCCATTGTTTCTAATTTTTAGGGACTCTTTAATGACTGGCATAGTACCACTGGATTGGCGTAAGGCCAAAGTGGTGCCAATATTTAAAAAGGGGTCAAAATCTTTACCAAGTAATTATAGACCTGTTAGTTTAACTTCTATAGTTGGGAAGATAGTGGAGAGTTCAATAAAAGACCACATAGATGAGTTCTTGCCGGAAAAAAATATTTTAAGCAACAGACAGCATGGATTCACGAAAGACAGAAATTGTCAAAGAAATCTGATTTCTTTTTATGAGGAGGTGAGCAAAACCTTGGACAGAGGGGTGGCGGTGGAGGTGGTATACTTGAATTTTGCAAAAGCCTTTGACACAGTTCCCCACACACGACTAATGTGTAAGGTAAAGTCTACGGGCTTGGAAAAAATACGTATGTAAATGGATAGAAAACTGGCTAAAATATTGTATTAAAAGTGTAATGGTTAATGATTCATACTCTGAATGGTCTAGGGTTGTCAGTGGTGTACCCCAAGGTTCAGTGTTGGGACCCTTACTTTTTAATATATTTATAAACGATATAGGGTCTGGGATTAAAAATACCATTTCAGTCTTTGCAGATGACAGCAAGATGTGCAGTGGAATAACGTCCTTACAGGTTGTCTTTAATTTACAAGCTGACTTACAATCTGACCTCAATGCACTGTTTAATTGGGCAACTATGTGGCAAATGAGGTTTAATGTTGATTAATGTAAGGTTATGCACTTGGGGGCTAAGAATATGCATGCTATATACATACGGGGGGGGGGTACAATTGGGGAAATCAATGGTCAAGAAGGATCTGGGAGTTCTGGTAGATCACAAGCTTAATAATAGCATGCAATGCCAAGCTGCGGTTTCTAACACAAGCAAAACTCTCTCTTTTATTAAAAGATGTATAGACTTCAGAGAGAGAGATATCATTTTATCCCTGTACAAATCATTAGTAAGACCTCATCTGGAATATGCAGTTCAGTTGTGGGCACCAATTCACAAAAAGAACATTGGGGAACTGGAGAAAGTACAGAGAAGAGCAACCAAACTGATAAGAGGCATGGAAGACCTCAGCTATGAGGAAAGATTAGAGGAACTGAATGTATTCTCTCTTGAGTTAAGGGAGGATATGATCAGAATGTTTAAATACATCAGTGGTTCATGTAGTGAACTCGGTGTAGAGCTATTCACCCTGAGGTCATCACAGAGGACAAGGGGGCACTCTTTATGTCTGGAGGAAAAGAAATTTCCTAATCTCCAAACACGGAAAGGTTTCTTCACAATGAGAGCTGTGAAAATGTGGAATACACTTCCTCAAGAGTTGGTTCTTGCCAGCTCAGTGGATTGCTTTAAAAAAGACCTGGATTCTTTCCTAGATACACAGAATATAACTGGGTACTAACATTTATAGGTAAAGTTGATCCAGGGAATATTCAATTGCCTCTCGAGGGATTAGGAAGGAATTGTTTTCCTTGCAGGAGCAAATTGGGTCATGCTTTCCTGGATTTTTTTACCTTCCTCTGGATCAACTGTGGGTATAGGATTATAACTTTTTTTTTTTTTTTCTAATGGTTGAACTGGATGGACTTTTGTAATTTTTCAGCCAGACTAACTATGTAACTATGTAAAAAATCAACTTATTTTATTTGAATAATTTTGAAATATTGACCAGTTCCAAACTCATCGGTAGAAACTTTTCAAACTGTTAATTTTAATGAGTGTTGTTTGTCTCTTGTTTTTTTTCCCCCAAAGATAAGACAATGGCAAGCAGGCAAATAGACAAGGTTAAATTGTTCTGGGTCAATAGAAAGTAAAATATATTGGTTTTCTCCCCTAATACCACTGATTCATTTTTTTTTAAAAATGTCTTATAGTTCACCATCTCAAAGTTCAAAATTAAAAATGTCTAAAACTAGATATATGGCAATAGTTCATACAAATATATAGTGGAAGGAGTGGTGTATGCAGTAGGCATAGAATTAGAACTCCCAGGGTATCATCCCATATATATAAATCAATAAAAATGAGCAATTTGGAGTGGAACTTTGAGTATACCCCCAAGGTTCATGAAAATTGTCCAAACAGAATAAATATATATATATATATATATATATATATATATATACATATATATATATCTAAATAAATAAAAAATAAATAAAAAATTTACATGTAAAAAGATTCATCTATAAGTACTAACATCTTTCCTGAGTATGAAGTGCAACTTGAGATGTACATCAATGCGTTTCGTGGGTACCCTCGCTTATTTAGGACCCAAGAATTATTTACTTGGAAGTACACATAATTAAGTAAATAAAATACTTCTAGGGCAAACAAAGCAAAAAAAGACCAATGAGAAACACAGTTTAACACGCAAGTAATATACAAACATATCAACCTAAAAACCCTGTCTGTATGACATAAAAAGAGCCAGTTATCATAAAAAATATATATAATATATACAAAACATATATATTGTCAATCGTACATATAACTATATATTGTGCAGTATTCTTACCCCTAAGATCATGGGGATAAGTTATCCAAGAAAAATCTTGAAATAAGGGTGGAATATATGTGTAACCTTTTTGTGCTTGCCGGCCCAATAGAAATCACCCCAGAAAAATGAAGACCCCAGGAATGGAAAAATATTCTATGGAATGATCATACAATAACATACATAAATACAGTTGCAAGAAAAAATATGTGAACCCCTTGGGATTACGTGGAGTTTTGCATGAATTGGGCATAAAATGTGCTCTGAACGTCATCTAAGTCACAACAATAGAAGAACACAGTCTGCTGAACATAATACTACACAAACATTAGATGTTGCCATGGTTTAATTGCACATAACATGTAAACATTCACAGTGCACAGAGGAAAAAGTATGTGAACCTTTGGACTTCATAACTGGTTGACCCTCCTTTGGCAGCAATAACCTCAACCAAACGTTTCCTGTAGTTGCAGATCAGACCTGCACAACGATCTGGAGTAATTTTGGACCACTCCTCTTCACAAAACTGTTTCAGTGTAGCAATATTCTTGGGATGTCTGGTGTGAATCGCTCTCTTAAGGTCATGCCACAGCATTTCAATCGGGTTGAGGTCAGGACTCTGACTGGGCCACTCCAGAAGGCGTATTCTCTGCTGTTGCAGCCATTGTTTTGTTGAATTACTTGTATGCTTTGGGTCATTGTCCTGTTGCATCACCCATCCTCTGCGGAGCTTCAGTTGGCCGACAGATGGTCGTACGTTTTCCTGCAAAATGTCTTGATAAACTCTGGAATTCATTTTCCCATCAATGACAACAATCCGTCCAGGCCCTGAGGCAACAAAGCAGCCCCAAACCATGATGCTCCCTCCGCCATGTTTTACAGTGGGGATGAGGTTTTGATGTTGGTGTGCTGTGCCTTTTTTTCTCCACACATAGTGTTGTGTGTTCTTCCCAAACAACTCAATCTTGGTTTTATTTGTCCACAGTATATTTTGCCAGTAGTGCTGTGGAACATGCAGGTGCTCTTTTGCAAACTTCAAACGTGCTGCAATATTCTTTTTGGACAGCAATGGCTTCCTCCGTGGTGTCCTCCCATGTACTCCATTCTTGTTTAATGTTTTCCTTATTGTAGATGTGTCAACAAAAATGTTAGCATGTGCCAGAGATTTCTGTAGGTCTTTAGCTGACACTCTGGGATTCTTCTTTACCTCATGCAGCATTCTGCGCTGTGCTCTTGCAGTCATTTTTACAGGACGACCACGCCTAGGGAGAGTAGCAACAGTGCTAAACTTTCTCCATTTGTAGACAGTCTGTCTTACCGTGGACACATGAACATCAAGGCTTTTGGAGATACTTTTGTAACCCTTTCCAGCTTCATGCAAGTCTTTTCTGCGAAGCATGGTTCACATCAGACAGTGCTTCTTGAAACCAGTAAACCCAAAACAGGTGTGTGTTTTTTAAGGGCAAGACAACTGTCAGCAACACATCCAATATCATCACACTGATTGGAGTCAAGGTTGGCTCACTCCTGGCTCCAATTAGAATTTTTACATGTTATGTGCAATTAAATCATGGCAACATCTAATGTTTGTGTAGTATTATGTTCAGCAGACTGTGTTCTTCTATTGTTGTGACTTAGATGATGTTCAGAGCACATTTTATGCCAAATTCATGCAAAACTCCACGTAATCCCAAGTGCTTCACATACTTTTTCTTGCAACTGTATACCTTGTCATCCAGTCCTCATCATCACTTCTCTACTTTTAACTCTCTACTTTCTCCACCTCCACCCAGTATCTTACTCACTGCTCACAAGATTGCAAATCATCAAAAACAAGATTGACACAATTCGTAAGGGCATCGCCACTGCACAGACAATCATCCCACTTATCATACCTTATACTAAACCTCCCTCAACACTTTCCTCTTTTGACCTTGCTACTACCAAAGAGGTCACTAAGGTTTTCTCAGAAGCCCATCTCACTACCTGCCCCCTGGATCCTGTCCCCTCACAACTACTATGGTCACCCTCTTCTTCCATCCTATGCTCCCTCACTCACATCTTCAATCTTTCCCTCTCTACTGGTGCCTTCCCCTCCCCTCTAAAGCATGCTCACATCACTCCCATACTTAAAAAGCCCTTCCTGGACCCCACCAACCTGAAAAACTTAAGACCCATCTCCCTGCTGCCATTTACCTCTAAACTCCTTGAACGCTTAGTCTACAATTTCCTGTGCTCCCACCTCACCGACAACAACCTTCTTCACTCTTTACAGTCTGGCTTTCGCTCACTCCACTCCACTGAAACTGCCCTACTAAAACTCACTAATGATCTACTAACAGCTAAAAGCAATGGCCACTACTCCGTACTCTTACTTCTTGACCTCTCTGTGGCTTTTGATACGGTTGACCATCCCCTCCTCCTCAAAAACCTCCACTCTCTTGGCCTCCGAGACTCTGCTCTCTCCTGGTTCTCCTCCTACCTATCGCAGCGCTCATTCAGTGTTACCTATAACGCTGCCTTCTCATCTTCACTCCCTCTTTCTGTAGGGGTCCCTCATGGTTCTGTCCGTGGACCCCTTCTCTTCTCCATCTGCACCTCCTCCCTTGGTCACTTGATAAACTCTGATGTCTTTAAGTACCATCTCTATGCTGATGACACACAAATCTATCTCTCTACGCCTCACCTTATCCCTTCAGTCTCCTCTCGCATTACTAACCTACTAAGCGACATATCGGTATGGATGTCACTTAACTTCCTCAAACTCAATCTTTCCAAAACTAAGCTCTTAGTATTCCCCCCATCCCGTGCCCCCTCCCCTGACTTCTCCATCAAGATCAATAACACAATCATCAGTCCCTCCCCTCATGCCAGGGTACTAGGTGTAATCCTAGACTCCCATCTGTCCTTTCACCCTCAAATCCAATCACTGTCCAAATCTTGTAGACTTCACCTCCGCAACATCTCCAAGATACGCCAGTTCCTAACCACGGAAACCACTAAGCAACTTATTCACTCCCTTGTAATATCTCGCCTTGACTATTGCAACTCCCTCCTCATTGGCCTACTGAATCGCAGGCTATCCCCTCTTCAGTCTATCGTGAACGGTGCTGCCAGACTTATCCACCTTACTAACCGTTCTATATCTGCCACCCCTCTCTGCCAATCCCTCCACTGGCTTCCCAATTCAAAACATTAACAATAATGTATAAGCCATTTATAACTCTGCCCCAAATTACATCAACGATCTTGTCTCCAAATATCACCCAAACCGTCCTCTCCGCTCCTCACAAGACCTCCTGCTCTCTAGTGCCCTTGTCTCCTCCTCCCATGATCATCTCCAGGACTTTTCCAGAGCTTCCCCCATCCTCTGGAACTCTCTACCCCAATTTATCAGACTATCGCCTACTCTGCTCACTTTTAGGCGATCTCTGAAAACCTATCTCTTCAAGGAAGCCTATCCTGCCCTCAGCTAATAATGGAATCTTCTACTCTTCCAAACAGTCCATCCCCAACAGTTACTACCTTTTGTACTACTATCCCCTCCCTCCTAGATTGTAAGCTCCAAGGAGCAGGGCCCTCCTTTCCCTCTTCTATTGAACTGTATTGTTGCTGTATTGTCTCCCGTCATATTGTAAAGCGCTGAGCAAACTGTTGGTGCTATATAAATCCTGTATAATAATAATAATAATATAGGACAATGCATCTTAGGGGACCACTATGGTTATAATTAGGCCCCATGTGGACATGCCTAAAAGAAACCAAATGAAAAGAAAAGGGAACATATCGTACATATTGTTTCATCATGTGTCTGTGAATTATTTAACCAAATAATGACTTTAGTATAGATAAATTATTTCAAGGGTTTAGAATAAATCAGCAAATACTAGAAAAAAGAAAATACTCATAATATCTACATACCCCATATATATATTGAGAAAGGTTTTTTATAAGGCACAGATGTATGGTAGGTGTTGTCCACATAAAAAATAGAGAAATGCCTATGATGAGTTTAAATGTGGATATCTAAAAAATCCAAAAAAAGATATCCACAGTGCCTGGATGCTATCTTATCATAAAGCAATAAACATGCACTCCTCAAAATGACAGGAGCCCATAAGGATGGGGTGCTCCTCTAAAAGGAGTGGTGCATCTTGAGTAGAAGACCAAAATACATGCCCCATAAATATTAATTGGATTTACCTTAAACTGTGATGAAAAGTGGGTGAAGTCCACAATAAAGATATAGATGCAAGGTGGTCTGTAAATTCCAGTCTAAATATCTATAAAGTCCAAAAAAAAATCCAGAGAGAAAAAAATCACAGTTTGAAAAACATATCAAGGCAGGCATGGGTATCACCACAGGTATAGCTGCTTTACCTCACTCCGACAGCAACCATCGAACCGCCATCATGCAGCAATGGAAAGAGAGCCAACCAGTCAAGGGCCTCAAATATATACAGGGGGATGGTTCTGGGGGCTGCCTACATGCCATGAACAGATGTGTCCACAGCGTGTGGGAGGAGTGCAATCATTGCCAGATTCGAAGATGGCACTGGCAGACACAGTGCACAACACCAGAAGTTGCACAAGTGTGACCCGACATCACATCTGGTTTTACCACTGAAGGAGATAGTCAGAGACACTGCACCAGAAGAACCACCCTGATGTGGGAAAACAGGAAACAAAACACACATTGATTGAACCAACCAGCATAATAAACAGGTCCAGAAGAAACACAATGGTGATTAGGCAAAATTGGATGGAGGGGACTTGGGCCAGCAGCACATCCAGGGACACCATAAACAAAAATAATAATGTATCTGTACACCAATATGAATCAAATAAAAAAAAAAAAAAATATATATATATATATATATATATATATATACTGTGTATATATATATATATATATATATATATATATTTATATATATAAAACATACCTATAATATACAAAAGTGAAAAGCTCTAAAGCTCTAGATTTTAAGAGTGGTAACAAATGAAACAGACAACATGTAGCATCGGGTTGATATTGATGAAACAAGGCAAAATGTTTGGGAATTGGTTTTTCAACCATACCAACAATCATACCTCTGACATGGTCTTTAATTTGCTCTGTCTTGCCAGTGTAATATGATCCACATCTGTATGTCATTAAATAAACAATATCTATAGTATTACAACTGACAAAATGTTTTGGTTTGAATATTTTCAAATTGGGGAGACTCAGCTCCCTACTTTCGGTAATATATTGGCATTAGTTACATCAACCGCATTTGAAGGTACCTTTGGCTAATGAACAACATGGGTCTCTTCAGCCCAATATAGAAAAATGGCTGGATATTAGATTGTTTTGTGGAGACCTGTTCCTACAAAATGTTAAGTGTGGTTTGTCATCAATAAATTTACTTATAACAGGGTCATCTTTAAGGATACACCAATATTTACCTAATATTGATCAGATTCTGTCTGGTTATTGAATTTAACAACTGAATGATCTTCCCCCTGAAAAAATAGCTATAGCCCCATTGTAGGAAACGTGTTTGTAATAAATGTGCCTGTCATTCAAATTCAACCGGATTCGTAAAATTTAGACAGATCCGCTTATATTGACCTCTCAGAATTCCACTGATAAGGTTACATTAGGGGGCTCTGTTGAAGTGCAAAAGGGAATTTCCAGCCTTGGATTTCCTAAATAGGTGGGTCTAGGTGTTTCCAAGGGTATGTTTTTTATTCAAAAGATCAAGGAATGGTAGAGTATGTGTATGAAAAGATAAGATAAAAGTAAGATTAAAATCATACTTTCTGAGACAATCAACAAACTCAATCAAAAGAGCTTCTGTGCCTGACCAAAATATAAATATGTCATCAATATATCTGCACCAAAGAGTAATGTGGCAGAGGTATATTGATAAATGAACTGAGAAAAAAAAGGCCGCTTCTACCTTCCCAGCTACAGTTTTGCATACGATGGGGCACTTGTAGTTCCCATCACAACCCCCTGCACCTGGAGGTAGTGGGAGCCATTAAACAGAAATACGTTGTGAGTTAAAATAAATTCCAGGAGTTCCAAGATAAAAAAGTTATACTGATCGTGAGCTGGACTCATTTCTTTTAAGAATAGATATATAATGTTCAAACCAAGTGTATGGGGAATACAAGTATAAAGAGCCTCCACATCTATAGAGGCCAACATGGTCTGTTCTGTAACATGTATATTGTCTTAAATTGTTAAGAGATGAATAAAATCTTTGAGGTATGATGGAAGATAATCATCCATCATCTTGCTGGCTTTGTGTGTGAGAGAATACCTGATATTATTGGTTTGCTAGGTTGTTCCTTTACATTTTTATGAGGTTTAGGTAAGGAAGAAAATGTGGGGGTTACTGGAAACGTAATGTTTAGAAATTCACGTGTATTTTTAGAGATAAGGTTGATAGAAAAAGCTCTATCAATGATGGCTTCAAATTGTTTGTGAAATATAGTAAAGACAGAGGATTTGATTTTACAATACCAATCAACATTTTTTAAGATTTTGTAACACATAGACATATATTGTTCCTCCAACATAATGACTATATTTCCTCCCTTGTCTGAGGGTTTAATAATAATGCCTTCTTATTGCTGAAGTTGGTGGAATGCACATTGTTGAGTGCTAGATAGATTAGAGGATTTAATGTCTGGGGTAATTTTTTCAATCTCCTTGGAGACAACATCCACAAATAATTTCACCCTAGGGTTATTAGAAGATGGAAATTTACATGACTTGTTTTTATATTCCTTAAATGTAGAAGGCTTGTGAATCACTTCTTCCCCTGTTGATGTTGTATATGTTTTATGAAGGAGGTCACTTGGGTGATGCCACCTTCATTTTCCAATAATGTCAATGTTTTAAGGGCTCTAAAATCAGCTCTAGTAAAGTTTTGATACATTAGAGATGCATGTGGTTCTTGGGTCTGTTGTTGCCCTTCATAAAAAGATTTAAAATTCAGTTTGTGTGCAGATAATTGTAAATCTTTGATCACTTCAAAATGGTCTAAATTCGTGGATGGACAAAAACTAAGACCTAGTCATAGAACAGATAACTCAGCTGCTGAAAAGGTGATATCTGTGAGATTGATAATCTCAAAAGTGGATGAAGTCAGTGAGGAAAAAGAAGTTTGTTTGTGAGGTGTTTCATGTGTAGTTATATGGGACATATGAGAAATGCGTTCAGATTCCTCGAAGGAGAATCTGGTGTTATATTTGGACTCTTAAGGTCAGTGGGATGAATCTATGGCACTCGTGCCGCAGCAGGAACGCAGAGACCCCTCTGTCGGTACACGAGCCGAGTCACCCCAGCATCACCCTAGCAGCCGAGCATCAGATAACAGCGCACATAGGGGCCATGCGCATGCTCAGAAAGGAGTAGCAGCTTCAGGCAATGACGTCACAAGCCTTGACTTGTCTGAACTTTTGCATGGCCGGTCAGTGCACTGCCAAGGATATATACATTGGACTGGTTATGAGTTTTAATGCATTCGCTTTTATTAACACAAGATTTTAGCGAGTGCTAGTGGCTAGTGGAACTTTGCCCCCTTGTGCTGATGGTCAGTGGAACTTTACCCCCTTGTGCTGGTGGTCAGTGGAACTTTGACCCCTTGTGCTGGTTGTCAGTGCAACTTTTCCCCCTTGTGCTGGTGGACAGTGGAAGCTCTGTTATTGTGTTTTCTTTTAAGACAAAAGATGTTAATGTATGGGTTGTTTTTCCTAAACTAAAACCTCAGTATTCGGGTTTAAATGCAGTGTTGCGATAAATAAGTGGGTTTTGGGCTGCAGTTTGGGAACTCGGTCTCTAAAAGGTTCGCTATCACTGCTTTAGGTAATGGGGTATTAGGTGGAACTGAATTCAATGATGTGTGCCAAACATTTTGCCTTATTTCATCAATATCAACCCGACTTAAATTTGCAGCCTTGGCACGCATTCACCCCCTTTCACGTGGAGATGACTTTGATTGTACTATCTTACAAGTTGAGCCAAAATGGATCTATCATTTGAAGGCAACTACACCACCAGGGTTGAATGATATAATTAGTTTTTTTCCATTCTTGTGTCCAGACTAGATGATCCGTCACACTACAAGTTGTCTGTTTCATTTGTTACCACACTTAAAATCCAGAGATTATCACTTTCGTATATTATAGATATGTTTTTGTGTATATATATATATATATATATATATGTATTTAATTTATTTTTCTGTTTATTTTTTTTTACATTTGATTCATATTGCTGTGGAGATACATTATTACTTTTGATGATTTTCTTTTTACTTGTTTGTATCATTTGTAAACCGCACTGTATGACTTTAAGATCCAGTTCATGAAGTCCCTGGATGTGCTGCTGGCGCAAGTCCTCTCTGTCCAATTTTGCCTTATCAACATTGTATATCTTCTGGACCTGTTTGTTGTACTGGTTGGTTCAATGGCCACTATTTTAGTTTTGTTTCCTGTTTTCCCACATGGGGGAGTTGTGATGGATCATCCTTTTGTAGTGGCTTTTTTTAGGAACCTTTTTTCTGATGGCAATGTTTCTGACTATCTCCTTCAGTGGTAAAACCGAATGTGATGTTGGGTTGTGCTTGCAACTTCCGGTGTTGCGCACTGCGTCCACTGTTGCCATCTTCGAATCTGGCAATGATTGCATGAAGGGGAGCGTCCCCCCCACACGCCATGGGCACATCTGTTCTTCATTTGGGGCTGTCCACAGCCTGTAAGTGGTTCCTGGAACCCTCCCCTGTATATATTTGAGGCCCTTGGCTGGTTTGCTCTCTTTCCATTGCTACATGATGGCTGTTCGGTGGCGACTCTCTGAGTGAGGTAAAGTGGCTATACGTATGGTGATATCCATGCCTGGCTTGGTATGTTTTTAAAACTGTGATTTTTTTTTCTTTCTGGATTTTTTGGTGGGAATGTCTCTGACTATCTCTTTCAGTGGTAAAACCGGATGTGATGTTGGGTCACACTTCTGGTGTTGCGCACTGTGTCTGCCAGTGCCATCTTCGAATCTGGCAGTGATTGCACTCCTCCCACACACTGTGGACACATCTGTTCCTCATTTGAGGCTGTCCATGGCATGTGGGCAGCCCCCAGAACCATCCCCCTGTATATATTTGAGGCCCTTGACTGGTTGGCTCTCTTTCCATTGCTGCATGATGGCAGTTCGATGGTTGCTGTCTGAGTGAGGTAAAGCGGCTATACCTGTGGCGATACCCATGCCTGCCTTGATATGTTTTTCAAACTGTAATTTTTTTCTCTCTGGATTTTTTTTTTGGACTTTATAGATATTTAGACTGGAATTTACAGACCACCTTAAATCTATGTCCTTATTGTTGACTTCACCTACTTTTCATCACAGTTTAAGGTAAATTGTAATAATATTTATGGGGAATGCATTTTGGTCTTCTACTCAAGATACATCACTCTTTTTAGAAAAGCACCCCACCTTTCTGGGCCCCTATTATTTTGAGGAGTGCATGTTTATTGCTTTATGATAAGATAACATCTACACACTGTGTATATCTTTCTTTGGGTATTTTAGAAATTTGCATTGAAACCCATGAGAGACTCTTCTCTATTTTTTTTTGTGGACAACACCTACCATACATCTGTGTCTTATAAAAAACCTTTCTCAATATATATGGGGTATGTACATATTATGGTTATTTTCTTTAATATGTGCTGATTTATTCTAAACCCTTGAAATAACTTATCTATACTAAAGTCATTCTTTAGTTACTTACACTGACACATGATGAAACCATATGTATGATGTGTACACTTTTCTTTTCATTCGGTTTCTTTTAGGCATGTCCACATGGGGCCTAATTATAACCATAGTGGTCCCCTAAGATGCATTTTTCTATATTTAATTATGTATGTTATTGTATGATCATTCCATAGAATCTTTTTCCATTCCTGGGCCCTTGATTTTTCTTGGGTGATTTCCCTTGGGCCGGCAAGCACAAAAAGTGACACATACATTCCACCTCTATTTCAAGATTTTTCTTGGATAACCTATCCCCATGATCTTAGGGGTAAGAATACTGCACTATATATAGTTATATTGTATGATTGACAATAAACAGTATATGTTTTGTATATATTATATATTTTTTTATGATAACTGGCTCTCTTTATGTCCTACAGACAGGGTCTTTAGGTTGATATGTTTGTATATTACTTGCATGTTAAACTGTGTTTCTCATTAGTCTCTCTTTTTTTCTTTCTTTGCTCTAGAAGTATTTTATATACTTAATTATGTGTACTTCCAAGTAAATAATTCTTGGGTCCTAAAGAAGTGGGTGTACTCGAGAAACGCGTCTTCATACTCAGGAAAGATGTTTGTACTTATAGATTAATCTTTTTAATGTAAATTCAATAAATGTTGTAATTTTTTAATATATATTTTTTGTCTGTTTGCACAATTTTTGTGAACCCCTGGGGTATACTCAAAGTTCCACTCCAAATTGCCAATTTTTATTGATTTAGACCAACCTTACTCAACCATTGTGCCAGGCACCCTGGGGTTCTTTGAGGTTTCTTTAGGGGTGCCTTGGGAAAATGTCTAAAAATTGCCCAAAACTGTATACAAGACAGTAGGTGGAACACACCTGCCTTTTAGTACACCATTGTACACCATTACGACCTTCTAGCTGTCGGCATCCTGACAACCAATTATGTCATCATTTGATAAGGAGGATGTCAGCTGCCTGCACAGCATCCTTGGTTGACCTTCCCCTGCCCATCTCCATCAGTGCTGGGGTCACATTAGCTCAGTGATGGAGAAAAATTGAAGGAGAAGAGAAACACTGGAATAATAGTCAGTACCAATGTTCAAAATGTATTTGCTTTGAAAGAATAAATCACCTCTAATGTTGGGTGTTCTGCATGTGTGGATGTTGCTGTGTTATATAAAACTATTAGAACTTTCTTTCACATTTTAGAATGGGGTGCCCTTTTAAAATTATGGACAGTCTTGAGGCACCTAATTTTAAAATGGGGTGCCTCAAGACTGCCCATAATTTTAAAGGGTGCCTCAAGACTTTCCATAATTCTAAAGGGTACCTTGACTAAAAAAAGGTTGAGAAACACTGAATTAGACATATGGCAAGGTACATAATCAAGCTGACAATATTAAAAGCACTCATGATATATTGTATATTCTACTTTCAATCTACAAATAGCAAGCATGTTATTGTGTAAACTTTTTGGTTGACAGAGCAGTGCTTCATAAGTGCATAATTTAGTAGGGATGAGCGAAACGTATACGGGTTTGATTCAAAGAACATGATCAAAGTTTGGAAATGTTACACTCTTAGAGGACATTTTATGTGACATTTTTATGTGGTTTTACTGAACATTTTGATTCTTAGGGACATCAGTGATGTCATATTGTGCCATAACATAAATTTCATGTATACTCATTTAGTGTTCTTTTACATTATTCATTGACTTACAGCAGTAGCAACCCAATGTGTGTCAGGGAATGAGAGGATCTCCGCGGCGCACGAATCTGCGCATGCGCGGGATCCCAACAAGGAGAACAGGCGTGCGGGCACTAGGACAGAGGCGCGGCCGCGCATGCTCACTCACGCACACGGGTGCGCGCCTGTCACTACTGACAGCGCCGAGTGGGCTATTTAATCTGGCCGCTGCAGTATCCAAGTTGCCGTATGGTCTTATTCCCCTGCCTGTGTTTCCTGATTCTGTATTGTTCTCTGTTGCCGAACCCTGCCTACTCCTGACTACTGTTGACCATCTCCTGCCCTGACCCCTGGCTTATCTCTGGATAATTTTTCTGCCTGCTCCTGATCATTTGACCCCCTGCTGCTGAACCTGGCCTGTGACCCGACTATCCTCCCGCATGCTGCTCTGGTCTGCTCTGCCTCATCCGATACCAAACCCGGCTCGTCTGACTCTGCTACTCACCTCACGGTGCACCCGTCCATCCTGCACGGATCCATCCGCATCCTGCTCTGGTCTGCTCTGCCTCATCCATTACCAAACCCGGCTTCTCTGACTCTGCTACTCACCTCTCGGTGCACCCATCCATCCTGCACGGATCCATCCGCATCCTGCTCTGGTCTGCTCCTCACCAGTCCAACTACTTCACCGGATAGTTCCCAGGCCTTCTTACCTCACCACGCTCCTGCAACTGCTATCTCACTCTCAGCGGTTCCCGAGCCGGGGTTGTACGAGAAGTCTGCCTCTTCACATCAGGCTCACTACCAAGGTACGTGACAATATGGTTGATATTTAAAAGAAAAGGCTTTATTGGATTTTTTTAAAGACAACCTATGATAGACCATAATTGACCACAGGAAGTAGCAGGAACAATGTAGCTAAAATATACTGCAAAGTATATACTTTGAAAAGAAAAATAAAGCTTACACTATCAACTTCTCAAGAATTGTCAAACAGTGGCAAAACAGGTCAGAGATTGTACCTTGTGCTCTTCTTTTCAGCATTGTGTACAAGGTTTACGAAAATGTCAACCCAGAGTACTAAGGAAAGCTAAAAAAAATTGACAGTGCCATGTTTCAGAGACAACAGTCAAACATATTGTAAAATGTGTAAGTAGTTTGTTTGGGGCTTGTGGTAACAATGGAAAAGGGAGAGCTATTTGATTGGTTCCCATGGTAACAATGACAGAGGAAGAGATAAGTCTTTTTTTTCCCAAGAAATAACAGAGTATGAGATTTTAAACACAGTGGCCATAAATATTGTTCAGACTTGTTGCACATTATTGCCATCCCTGAAAACTCATCTCTTCAGAGAGGCCTATCCTGCCCCCATCTAACAACTGTGCATGTATTTTCTCCATCAGCCCATCCCCCACAGTTGTTACCTTTTGTATCTCTTGACCCTCCCTATTAGACTGTAAGCTCAAGCGGGGCCCTCTAATTCCTACTGTATTATATTGTATTGTAATTGTACTGTCTGCCCTTATGTTGTAAAGCACTGTGTAAACTCTTGGTGCTATATAAATCCTGTATAATAGTAATAACAATAATTATGCAAGCATTTGTACTTGGTTACTATGTTAGAGGAAGATATGTGGCATATTTCATTCAGAAAAAAAAATCAGTTTTTTATTATTATTAGAATACATTTATACATAACGCAGTTCAATACAAAAGGAATATGAGGGCCCTGCTCATGGAGTTTATAATCTAAAGGGAATGGGAGGTGGTATAAAAGGTAATAGCTGCAGGGGATGATCTGATGGAGGTAACTCAAGTACAGTTCTTAGGAGGAGTTCCAGAGGATGAAGGAGGCTCTGTAGAATTCATGGAGGCAAGTGCAGGAGGAGGTAACAAGTGAGCTGAAGAGCTGGAGGTCTTAGAGCAGAGAGGATAGTTTGGGTGATATCTGCAGATGAGGTTGGTGATGTAGCTGGGGATGATATTGTGGATGCTTTTTTTTTGTGGTTAGTACTTTGAATTTTATATGTTGAGCTAGTGGAAGCCAGTGAAGAGATTTTCAGAAAGGGGCAGCAGTCACAGATTGGTTAGTAAGGTGTATTAGTCTAGTAGCAGCATTCATAATAGATTGAAGAGGGGATAGCCTGAGTAGGGGAAGGCCAGTGGGGAGAGAGTTGCAGTATTCAAGACAGGGAATAACCAAGGAGTGAAAAAGCTGTTTTGTGGTGTCGTTATCTAGGAAGGGGCGAATTTTGGAAATGTTGCCGAGGTTAAGGCAGAAAGATTTAGCCAGTGATTGGATGTGGGGGCTTAAGGAAGGTCAGAGTGTAGGATTACACCTAGCACCCTGGCATGTGTGAAGGCACCAATGGCTGTGCCATTGATCTTAATAGTAAAATAATGGGGAGGGGATGGAAGCCATGGGAGATTATCAACTAGCCCAGGGAAAAGGTATAGAGAGAGAAGAGGAGGGGCCCAAGGACAGAACCTTGGGGTATCCCAACAGAAAGAGGAACAGGAGCAGAGGAGATGGTATTGTACTGTATGTGACACTGAAAGTTCGCTGAGATAAGTAGGAGGAGAACCAGGAGAGTGTAGAGTCAGGGAGGCCAAGGGAGTGGAGTATGTTGAGGAGGAGTGGGTGGTCAAATGTGTCAGAGGCAGCATAAAGGTCTAAGAGTATGAGTATGGAGTACTGACCATTTGTTTTAGCAGTTAGTAGGCCACTGGTGAGTTTCAATAGGGCAGTTTCAGTGGAATGTTGTTGGCTAAAGCTGGACTGTAGGGGATTGAGAAAGTTGTCAGTAAGGTAGCAATGGTTTTGGACAAGTGTTCTAGAAGCTTGGAGCCAAAAGGAAGCAGGGAGATGGGTCTTAAGCTATTCAAACAGGTGGGGTCCAGTGAGGGTTTTTTATGTATGGGGGTGACCAGAGGTTAAAGATGTGGGTTAGAGATTTTAGGATGGAGCAGGAAGGTGGTCACAGTAATTGACAGGGTTCAGGGTCCAGGGAACAGGCAATGAGGTGGGCAGTGGAAAGGAGTTTGGCAACTTCCTCAGTGGTAACAGGGTTGAAGGAGGAAAGTGTTGAGTGTGGTGTGGGACTTAGTGTGTTGGTTGGGGGAGAAAGCTGGACGCTGGATATTTCATCACAAATTGTGTCAATTTTGTTTTTGAAATGATTGGAAATCTCTTGAGCAGTAAGCAAGTTGGTGTCTGGAGGCAGTGGATGGTGAAGTAAGGAATTAGGGTAGAAAAGAGTTGATGAGGATTGGATGAGAGGGTTTTGCTGAGAGTGGTGCAGCAGGTTTGTTTAGCAGTGTGGAAGCAGGAGTTGTATTTGAGAAGGGCAGATTTGAAGAGGGTGAAGTCTTGCAGGGATATAGTTTTAGCCACGCTATTTCAAGAGCTCAACTGACTCTCTTGAGACTTCTGGTGTCGTCTGTTTTCCAGGGTTGTAGCAGACAAGGCCTGGTTCTGTGTGTAGAGAGAGGAGAGAGGAAAAGGGATGTTGGAGAGCTTGCAGGGAGTGCAGAGGTGAGAAAATATGAGGTTGAGGGTATTACTGTTGGAGTGAGTGGTGGTTTGTGTCCATTGTATTAGGTTAAAATAGGAGGTTAATTTCAGTAGTTGAGACGTGGCTGAGGTGTTAACATTGACTGGAATGCTAAAGTTACCGAGGACAATGGTGGGTACCTTAGAAGAGAGAGGGCAACTAGAGGCAGTGTCGGATTCCTGAAGCCAGGTTTTGGTAATAGCAAGTAGATTGAGGGAGTTGGAGAGGAAAAGGTCATTAAAAGAGGCAAGAGACAAGACTGAATGACCATTCCAAAGGGCACACATAAGGGGGGACTGACTCGTGGAAGCAGGGGGATTGAGATATGAAAATGAGGGGTATGGCTGCTGCCAGAGAAGGTAGACTGCCAATTCTGGGAGTGAGAGTTATCCTGTGAAGGGCCAGAGTTTTGGGAAATATCCCCAGAAGTTAGGAGTAGTAGGAGGGTGGTAAGGTGTGAGTGGAATTTATACAAGGGCAGATGCTGCAGTGGATTGGAAGTGGTGGCATTGTGTGTGCTCAGAAAGAGCAGGAGATGATAATGCAGTAATATTGAGAGGGCAAAAGTGAGGGAGATATATACAGGTTTTGGGGTGGAGAGGGGGGAAAAGAAGACAGAGGGAGAGAGAAAATATAAAAGGGAGCTTCCGGACAACTTGGCATGGAGCACTAATGCTTCTACTTGCTTTTGTAGAAGTGCCTTAGTTAAAGTGCTGTGTTGACATGACAGTTAAGAGCCAGAAATATTTTTCATGGACATGCTGCACACCATAAGTATTTTTACTAGGTCACAATTAAAAGACAGAAGACCTTGCAGGTTTTATATGCAACTAAATTTTCCAGAGCCAGGAAAGAGTGGAGAAAATGTGCCCCCCCCCCAAAGAATAAGACACCTGCTCTTATCATGGGGGTTACCTTATCAGATCCTCTTGAAAGATAAGGACCTGGTATGTTTGCATTCAAAAAGTCAAAAAGTCAAAGCTGTGTAAATTTCTGATTTTCTGCAGTAGGTTTTATCATCATACAGATGTGCCACTTCACAGATAGAGTCAGGCACCCCTCAGGCATGTTATTTAAAAGAATTTAGCATGCTTAACATTGCCCTAAATGCTCTACTAACATCACTGCTCCCTGCCAAAGGTAATTTTTAAAAATTTTCTTCCTTTAGTACATGTTCATCTGGGCAATGCCCACGCATCCACATGCCATTTATTTAGCCTTGCCTTTTAGTCTAGAAAATAGTTGTTACTGTTTTTTTAACATTTGGTTCCTATTGATGTAAATGGGGTTTTGAGTGTTCACTCAACATTCCTCAAACCAAACCCAGATATGTTCATCTAATCCCTACTGCAGATGGAAAAAGGCTACACATTTTCAACATACAAACTAAGCCTGAATGCACCAGCTTACATTTGAGAGTGATTGAGTGGGCATAATAAATCTGCAAATAAATATTTAGGTCTTGATTCAGAGACTGACGCAACCAAAATTTTACAGGTTAGCACCACAGATATTAGGCCTGTATGGATAGATCAAAACTTCTGAGTGACCAAGCAGGCATCTGGAATTAAAAAAATAGTGTCTTGATTCAGAAACTGAAAAAGAAAACATTTTAGTTTAGCTCAACAGTCATTAAACATTTTTTGGATAGGCCAAAATTTCTTAGAGATTGAGAAAGCACATTGCACTGGGAAACAATAAAAAGACTGGTGTCTATTTGCTTCAAATTTAAAAGAAATCACAATTTTGCAGCAGAGATCTTAATCCTGAATGGATAGGGTACATATGTGGGCATATTGCATCTAAAAAATAAAAAAACAAGTCTTTCTGGACAGGCAGCAAGTTCTTAAGGATGGAGCAGGCATATTGCATCTGGAATTGTAAAAAGCACTGTTTATTAGTTTCAAATTTAAAAGAAAAACATTTTTACAGATTATCATCACACCTTTGAAGCTTTTATTGGATAGGTCACAATTTCTGAGGATGAGAGAAAGCACATTGCTTGTTGAATTTAAAAAAATGTGTCTTGTTTAGGGGATTAAAAATGCAAAACAGTTACAGATTTGTACCACAGGTATTAAACCTATATGGTCAGGCTATAATTGAGCAATTGAGTGGGCATATTGCATCTGGAAAAATATAATAGTTTTGTGTTAAATAAACATGAATTAAGTACACCTTTGAAACCTTTATTAGATAGGCCACAATTTCTGAGAGAGAGCAAGCATCTGAGAGTAACCATACAGTATATGTGTAAACATACAAAGCATACTTCTCACTAAATAGGTGTGCTGTCGCTCAAAGGTGTTATTCATACTAATGTCTTATAATAACAATGTATTATTAATAAAATTAGTACAAAAATATGAAAAAGGACGTGTCAGAGCTTGGGTCCAAACCTGGGCCTTCTGCTGTGAGGGGCAATGTTTCTTGTTGCTGAGCCACCTGGAATGCTGGACAGCTCCCTTGACAATTATTTGGATGATCCTACCTTGACCTTGTTTATCTTGAATCTTGAACCCCTTGCTCCTCCCATGAACTTCCTGATAAAAGCCATGTCTCTGCATTTCCTGTTTGCCAGATTATTGTGCTCTCCAGCCAGTATCTCGCTTGTCTCTCCTGCTGCCATCCATACCTTCACTACCGACCTTTTGCTTGTTCCTTGACTATGATTCTGCCTCATCCCAACCTGCTACGTTTGTTACAGACCCTTGGCTAGTTTTCTGACTACGCTTCTGCTAGATCCCTACCTGCCATATCTGCTACTGGATCCTGGCTTGCTCACTTCCTGGTGGGGTGATCCCGAGAACTGCGACCTGGTACTAACACGCAGCAAAATCCATCTCCACCATCAGGAGCTCTGGTGAATACCGGTTAGTGCTTAGACCCTGCACCTCAGGTGATTCTGCGTCATTTCCCAGGGTGACCTGCTTGTTTACCTATCCTGTTGGTTGGTCTGCTGCTATAGCTACTGGTCTCTGAACCTGATCTCATACTGTGACAGGAAGATTAAGACTGAAAAAAATCAAAGATCAATAAAAAGTCCTGTAACCCATTGAAGTGTTACTACTTGCAGTACATTAAAGTGGACATTAAATGGCAGTGGCCTGCTATTCAGGGTTACTCAGTTTGACAGAACAGCCCTCTGGAACTTGTATTTCTGAACAGCAGGATTTGGCAGATAAGCAGAGTGCCTAGGACTACATTTCCCAGGAGAGGTAGCATGTGGGTGGGGGCATATATACTGTATATATCAAAACTCTAGAGATTGCAGAATGTGATTGAAGGAGAAGGAGGTGTGTTGATGGTTGAAGTACTGAACTAGACTGCGGAGCCAGGATTGCAGAGAGAGCGGAAAGAACTTACTGACCACCTGACCTGCCACGCTGCCAAGCAGGCCACTCTGACAGCAGGAGACAGAGCGGAACACCAAGTCTGAACCAGAGGGCCTGTGGACTGTCCCTAGCCATTGGGAAAGATGGATCGTGGCAATCCGCCAACCCACATTGATCTGGTACGAGAGACCCATGCTTCCACTAACAAAGTGAACATTGATAGTTCGTCACCTCAGTTATCTACTGATAACTGATGTCCTAGTTTGCGACCCAGTTATACCAGCACCAATGTTAGAATACATCTGCAATACAGTTAGCTGACCGCAGGATATACAGTTACAGCTCAAGATACAGCGGTGCTAACTGAATCAACCAGTCCCTTTCCCTTTCTGCAGAGCAGGATTCTTACTGCTGTCCATCTTTTGCCTATAGACATTTATGCCAATTGTTGCTATTTACTACGTCAAGCTTAATTCATGGTTAGAACTCTTAAAGGGAATCTTGCACTAATTCTTTACCATCAATCAGGAAAGTGTTAAATCTTCTCCTTTTCCATCACTATCTTTAATGTGACCACCCTAAGGAACTATCATCCACCCCTTGATGCAACTTCACAAAAATTGGGCCCCAACAAGCGCACAGACGACATTATGGCGCTCTTAAAGGGGGCACTGCCAATTACAACTGAGAATTCTCTTTGTTTCACATCTAATCCTTGTTATCCAGCTCTGAGAACGCACAGTGAGCTTATCTGTTATTGACAGTCATTTCTGCACACTGGGGATTCAACAGTTCCCTGAGATTGGAGGCATTGGATTATTTTTGAAAGCAGGCCTGCTAACAGTCCCTGTTGCTTCATTGTGAATGTTGTTACTTTTGCTCACAATTGCCAAGAGTGATCATATTTACTGTCTATATCAGTGTTATTTTGTTATTCTTGACTCCAATTCCAATATAAACTTCAATCTGGTTTATACTACTCTCTGTGTGAACCCAAAAATTTCTAAGCAACCCTTACAGGGGTAGTGCTACAGTCCATATATGTACAAAAGGTCCCAAAGTCGACAATATCAAACTGTGAATCAATCCAAATGCTAAGAGCTGTCCAAGTGAATGAGACCAGTGTTGACATACTCCTTACCAGATGAAGAGATTTCAGTAAACAGAGATCAACTGCACTTTGCTGTGATCCAGCCACAATATCCCCAATGGCAATTCAGGTTTGTTATGGCTCCAGACAATATAGAGTTCAAATATGCCTTGTGGTGACTAAGGCACTATATCTCCAACAGCTATTCAGGTCTGCTATGGCTCCATTCATATGAGGTAAAGAGAGAAAAAGGGCAAAATCATAGTGCAGCATATCTTAAAATCATAAAAATGTATTACAATAATCCATAGCATATCAGCATATTTTAAAATCATAAAAATGTATTACAATAATCCATCCACATGAGGAAAAAGAAAAAACACAGTATGCAGAAACCAAGATGAAGTAACAAGCCAAGACTCCATCTAACTGATTTCCACCACCAAGGATGATGACCATGTGGATGCGTGGATGTTTTCCTCCAGGGCATGCTATTCTTTGTTGAATGCCAGAATTACATTGCAAGATATGGAGGTGGCAGTGTCTGGCTTTTCTAGCCATAAAGCTCCCAGCACTGGCGGTCTTCCAATAGAGGTATACAAAAAGTATGGAGCTATAATACTCCTTCCCTTGTTGCTTGCATTCAATGAAGCCTTCTCCAACAGTAGGCTCCCTCTATCATTGCATGAGGTGGCTATAGTGGTTCTATCTAAGAAGGATAAAGACCCCTTTTATCCCAAATCATACACTCCATCTCCACTGATGTGAAAATCCTGGCCAAAGTACTTGCAAACAGACTTAATAAAGTCACTTTGCATATTATACTGTACATCCAGATCTGGCGAGCTTTATGTCTGACCTCGCAATATGCTAGTCCTGATAAACGACCATGCCAATAGAGCCCTTTTGGCACAAGATGCTATAAAGGAATTTGATAGCATTAAATGGAACTACCTTTGGTCTGTTTTGGATAAATTCCAAGTGGGACCCAATATCTGTAATTGGGTAGAACTTGTTTATGCTAGCTCAAAGGCCTCCATTAGGGTGAATGGCTTACAGTCCCCCTTTTTTATACCTGTTTTTAGGGACAAGGCAGGGGTGTTCTCTCTCTCCCATTCTTTTTGCTATTGTAGTTAAACCCCTAGCCTGTTTATTCTGTAATTCCTTATGTGTTACTGGGTTTACTAGAAGTACTCATGAAGAGAAAATAGCATTGTAAGCCAATGATGTACTATCTTTTCTTTCAAATACTCAATCCTCTTTACCATCTGTTATGCAGCATTATAATGAGTTCAGGAAATTCACTGGAATGCACATGTTGTTGAAAATCCATGAAATCCATTTGTTACCCTTGGACCCACTCCCTGTTTTTTAACCCTCCTACTTTGCACATCTTAAGGCTGTCGTCACCTTAAAATATTTGGATATTACTATAACTCTCCTGGACATTACATCTCAGATAATGTCTTTTCCCTACTATCTAGACTCCAAAAATCAATGTAAAATATGGTGTAACTTGGCTTTGCCCCAATTGTTGCTCTGTTTTCATGCAGCTACTCTGCTCAGGGTGGTTGTCTGGTATCACAGTCACTCCACCAAATTGTGGACTCGTTTAGAGAATTATCTTCTCCTCTCTAACCTTACCTAGTCAGATGCTCCCAAGAGAGCTGTTACCCCTTACAATTCATGCAACATTGCAGGTTTGGGACACTTACCTACAAAAGGGCTTACTAGACCAAGTCCTATGTTGTTGGGACTAGCTTCTTTTTCTCCCACTCAGACTTGCACTAAATTGCTTCACTGGCATCACTGAGACCACCCTCTTTTGAGCCATGTACTTTGTGGTTGGACTCTCATTTCCTATTCCCGGATATTCCCCTCTTGTCATAGCTCAGCATGTGCATGGTTGGAATATACGCAGTTGAAACATTATTTGAGTACACGACTCTCTGTAGACCTCCTGACATGACCTTATATGGATTTTGAATCTCTGTTATCCCAATCTTCTAGACTTAACCATACACTTTTGCAGATATACAAGATCCTGTTGAAGGAGTCATATCTAAACCTGCCTCCATTTCTTTCTAAATGGAAAATAATATATATTATATTTTTTCATGACTTTAAGCATATTTACATATACTCATCCATATTTTTATTAATTACATATGTCATTATGGCCATGATCCATCTAGATTCATCTGCTTACTTTATTTATAATGCTGCACAAATGTATCAGTGTATTTAGCCTTGACTCATGCCCCAAATGATGTCAGGATTGATTAAACTAGTCAGGTGGAACAAGGAGATTGTGCATGTGGGAGGTGCTGCCGAGGACTGCCAGGAGACGATCTCACTTTGAGAACTGCGAGTTTGCTTTGCACCAGCCCTTGAGAGATGTCTTCTTGCAGTCACGATATTAGCCTGATTATTTTATAAAAAAAAACACGTGAGAGTAACGTTTACCTTTCAGTAAAGCTGTTGGATGCTATGGAGAATACTTGATACTTGGAGATCTCTACATTGAGTGAGCTGAATTTGCCTTTGGAATTAGCCCTGTTCTGTCTTTAAAGGGGACGTGTTCTGCATGACCTTTTATAACAAATGTTTATCTAAGAAGGTGAGCATGTGCCCACTGGGAAGGGTGGAGGTCACAGTAGTTTTGGCACCAGTATATGTTTATGACTTCATATACTGTATTACACAAGGATATTCATGGGCAGAGTCAATTTTTTGTTTTTGTTTTTCTATGTTCACATTTGGATATTTGTTATTGTGTTTTGATAATTGTAATAATATGACACGATTTGTTGATTTTATTCATGTGACATATGTCATTATGTATTATTGCAATTGCTGATATAGGTATAGTAGGTGCATGGGTATATAGTATATGATTTGATACATTATATAGGGTTGATTTATTTGTATTTAGCAAGAAATATTTTATATATGCAGATTTATTTTCTAGAAAGACACTATATTAAAATTATAATCGCTCAAATGAATATCATCCATTTTAATTGTAGGTCATCTTGAAGATAGGGAGTAGTCCTATTTTAACATTTAAAAAATGAAGGAAAGTTAATTTTTTTAAGTACACAACTTGTAATTTTTACTGATTCACTTGAAAGAATGTTATCCTTTGCCATAGGAGAATATTTGGGAGGCAAGGAGTTGGCATATTTAAGCCATAAAGTACAGAACACTTTCATCCCTTTCCTGCCCAGGCTAATTTTCAGCTTTCAGCGCTCTCTCACTTTGAATGAAAATTACTCAGTCATGCACACTGTACCCATATGATATTTTTATAATTTTTTCACACAACTTGAGTTTTTTATTGGTGTTATTTAATTACCACTGGGTTTTTTATTTTTTGCGCTATAAATAAAAAAAGACTGGGAACTTAAAAAACATTTTTTTTCTTAGTTTCTGTTATACAATTTTTCAAATAGATAATTTTTCTTTATACATTTTGCTACTTTTTAGTAAAAATAACCCAAACCAATCTGTTTGGTCTGTGTAAAAGTTATAGAGTCTACAAGCTATGGTACTTGTCTTTGAAAATTGATCACACCTGATGTACTGACTGATCTTATTTATTGAGGCCCTAACATGCCAAGGCATTATCCACTTTAAATGATGAGTTCCCCTTTTGGTAAAAAATAATAAATACACACTTTTTTTTTCAGGTAAGGTAAGGACATCGCCGCTCCTCAAACTCCCTCCAAACCCGTCCCCTCTCACACGGCTACCCCCTCATCACCCCTCTCCCTCAGCCTCACTACTGCTCTGACCTCCACCTTTAACTCTCTACTCTCTCCGCCCCCACCTCCACCCAGCACCTCACTCTCCGCCCTTGAGATTGCCAATCACTTTAAAAACAAGATTGACACAATTCACAAGGACATTGCCGCTCCTCAAGCTCCCTCCAAACCCATCCCCTCTCACACAGCTGCCCCCTCATCACCCCTCTCCCTCGGCCTCACCACTGCTCTGACCTCCACCCCACCTAACATTCCTCACACTGAAGCCCCCTCAACACTCCACACCTTCGACCTTACTACCATCGAGGAGGTCACCAAGGCCTTTTCTGACGCCCGCCTCACCACCTGCCCCCTCGACCCTATCCCCTCAACTCCTACGACCTCCATCCTACGCTCCCTCACTCACATCTTTATTCTCTCCCTCTCTTCCAGCGCATTCCTCTCCCCTCTGAAGCACGCGCACATCACTACCATACTCAAAAAGCCCTCCCTGGACCCCAACGACCCAAACAACCTCAGACCCATCTCCCTGCTCCCATTCTCATCCAAACTCCTCAAGCGCTTAGTCTACAATCGCCTAAGCTCTCACCTCAATGACAACAACCTCCTCGATCCCCTACAGTCCGGCTTCCGTCCCCTACACTCCACCGAAACTGCCTTACTCAAACTCTCCAACGATCTTCTAACCGCCAAAGCTAATGGCCACTATTCAGTGCTCCTACTCCTCGACCTCTCCGCGGCCTTCGACACAGTCGACCACCCCCTCCTCCTCAAAAAACTACACTCCCTCGGGCTCAGAGATTCTGCTCTCTCCTGGCTCTCGTCCTACCTATCACAACGCTCCTTCAGCGTTACCTATAATGCTACCACCTCCCCCTCGTTCCCCCCCTCTGTTGGGGTCCCTCAAGGCTCCGTCCTTGGGCCCCTTCTCTTCTCCATCTACACCTCCTCCTTTGGCCAACACATACACTCTCACGGCTTCAACTACCACCTCTATGCCGACGACACACAAATCTATCTCTCTACCCCTCGCCTCACCCCCTCTGTTTCCGCCCAAATCACAAACCTACTGAATGACATATCAGACTGGATGTCACTCCACTTCCTTAAACTGAACCTCTCCAAAACTGAGCTCCTAGTCTTCCCCCCAGCCCGCACACCACCCCCCACTGACTTCTCCATCACTTCCAACAATGCCACTATCAGGCCCGCTCCGCAGGCCAGAGTACTTGGTGTCATACTGGACTCCAACCTATCCTTCCAGCCCCAAGTCCAATCACTAACAAACTCATGCAGACTCCACCTCCGCAACATCGCCAAAATCCGCATGTTCCTAACCCCAGAAACCACTAAACAGCTCATCCACTCCCTCATCATATAACGACTCAATTACTGCAACTCCCTCCTCACTGGCCTGCCTTGCCACAGGCTATCCCCACTTCAGTCGATCCTGAACATGGCAGCCAGACTCATTCACCTCACCAACCGCTCCGTTTCCACCACCCCCTCTGCCAATCCATCCACTGGCTTCCGATTGCACAGCGGATCAAATTCAAAATCCTAACACTGACATACAAAGCTGTCCATCATACTGCCCCAAACTACATCACCAACCTAATATCCAAGTACCACCCAACACGCACACTCCGCTCCTCTCAAAACCTCCTTCTCTCTAGTCTCCTACTCCCATGCCCGCCTCCAGGATTTCTCCAGTACATCACCTATCCTCTGGAATTCCCTACCCCAATCCATCAGACTATCACCTACTCTCCTCTCATTTAGGCGCACCCTGAAATCCCACCTCTTCAGGGAAGCCTACCCCACCCCCTGCTAATTGCCGACCTCCTCCACTCTTCCTACCATTCCATTCCCCACAGCTATCTCCTCCCGTACCACTATCCCCTCCCTCCTAGATTGTAAGCTCAAAAGAGCAGGGCCCTCGAACCCCTTGTGTATCACATTGTATTGTTTTCATACTGTACTGTCGCATGTTCTGTCTCCCTTTGTAATGTACAGCGCTGAGCGCACTGTTAGCGCTTTATAAATACTGTATAATAATAATAATAATTTTTTGTTGCAGAAGCCTATAAAGCATTGCACCAGTGATCAATAGATTGCTAGTGCTATTCAGGTCTGCTGCAGATCTCTCAGTATATCTGCTAGCTCATACAGGATGTATGGGCAAGCAGATATACTGACAGGAAGATTCCATGAACTACCACAGCACTTCAGAGTGCCAAGGTAGTCCATTGAGAACTACAAGCCAACAGCTACTAAGGCTGTTGAGACTTGTATTTTCTCATTCACAGAGGAGTGACGCAGCCAAGCAGGCAAACCCGAGCACGGCCACATTTCTTTTTAAATTTGACAGCTAGAGAGAGGGGAGATCCCCCACTGGCTGTCAAAGTGGGGGATCGGCGAAGAGTGAGGTCCAGTGCATTCATCATATGAAAACCACCTGAATGTGGCTGTAACATGTAACATGTTATGAAAGGGGAAATTATGCTTTAAGACCAGGCCATCCTCTAAATTTGGTAGAAAACTCATTAGAACCCACAAACATTATATTTTTTTTTAGCAGAGGCCCTAGAGAAAAAAATGATGGGTTTTGAAATGTTTTATGTCACATGGTATTTGCTCAGTGGTTTTGCAGACTTGATTTTTGGGGAAAAATGCACTTTAATGAATTTTAACGCACAAAATCACAATATAATACCCATTTTTCAGGTAAAATATACCAAACATATCATGCTTTAAACTATGGTATTTAAATATTTCCATAGGCTACGCTTTATAAGTTGTTACAGGTTACCAGTTTACAGTTTCAGAAGATGTCTGGTTCTAGAAGTATTGCTCTCACTTTGTGAACATCACTTGTGACAGCAATAGACAGTTGCATGTACTTTCTATGGAGAGATCTGGGGTCAATTAGACCCCAGGGGGTTTATTTACTAAAGCTGGAGAGTCCAAAATCAGACTCCCTTCTGCATAGAAACCAATCAGCTTACAGGTTTCATTGCCAAAGCTTCATTGAACAAGCTGAGGTTAGAAGCTGATTGGTTTCTATGCAGAAGGGAGTCTGATTTTGGACTCTCCAGCTTTAGTAAATAAACCCCCAGATGTCTCTTTTGCCCTAAAAGCATCTGATCCCACTAAGACTGGTGTGTTCAGATGAGTTTCCTATTTAAAAATGGCGCTGTTTACATGCCTGAACATTTACTCGATCAAAGGAGCTGAATAACATGTATTTTAACATTAGGACTGCAACTATCTGTGACAGCTGCTGTCAATGGTTGATAAAGATTCCAGTTGGTGCACTCACTGCCAAGCCCTTAAAAACCACTGACATAACCATCCCCATTCAAGTACGTGGCTGGGAGTCCCCAGCCATGTAAGCAAAGTGGCAGGGTGACAGTGACATTACTGACCAAATATGTCACCACATCCCCTACCCCTTTTATAAAACCCTAATGTCAACTCTGGAGAACTGTCAAATGCAGAGTGAATGGATGGGTTGAAATATTGCTATTTTTTTCTTTTGATGATTACTCAGTGATGTTCATAGTGATTGCTCTTGGATTTGCAATGCTGATTTCTTTTGGAGTTGTTTTTATTTTTTTAATAAAGAACTTGTTGAACATATGTGTATGTTTACAACTGGCTCCTTCATGGGGGGGGGGCAGATATCTGAGGGCACCCTTATCCTAAAGCGGAATTTCAGATTCTGATAAGCTCTCCCATAACCTCACAATCACTGCTCTAGGGTTGTGGAGAACAGGTTCTTGTCCTCATTAAGAAAGCCCCCCTTCTTGTTGAAGGCATGGAGTCTGTTATTGTTACTTGTTTTTAACATGTACAATATAGAATAATGATGGTCTGGTATGTATTTTTGCAGGGATCCCATTGTATTATTTACAAAATAAAGGAAGCTTGCAGGAAAATGTGAATTAACATATTTCTGATGAACAACATTTCATCATTGCTGCAGGAGACAAGGTAGTAGTGCACAGTGGGGGAACAACTGGGTTTAGAGGCCATACATAGCAAAACTCCCTTGCATTATGCACCACTGAGTTCTTTAAAAGTTGAATTGTTCATAATTGGCAGTGTTTTCTGTTAACATTTGCTAAAATGAAGGACTTATTTAATATACATCTTATGTAGCATCAACATTTAAGAAAGTTACTTGATACTCCATCGTATTTCTACTGTCTCTTGCATGCACATTTGATATATATTTTTCATTATATGTATCATAATCATGAGTGGCAGTCTATTTTCCCCATGGCAGTCCTCCATTTTGCTCCCAATGAATGTGCATGGTGCAAGATCATTTTCTTTCAGCATCATATCTTAATAACCTATAGTGCTGCCTTGACTTATAAGGAGTCCTTTTCCATAAAATGTCATTTTTGCCCTTATCCATGTTATCTGTACTATATGCCCAAAGGTTCCTGGATACCTGACCATCATTTCCACCTATATTACCTAAAGTATTTGGAAACCCTTAAAAAATGAATGAGTGAAACATTTTCCAGTGAAGGGTATTCTTATTACTACAGCATGTACAGTACCTTACTGTACATGCGTGTTGGCATGCCCACTTGTAGTATCAACCAGGGGTACATGTGACAGGGTGACAATGCATAAGCAAAATTTATTAATTGGACACAGGAACACAGGATACAGGAGTGTTGTTACTCCATAAGGGCTTGTTCACACTTGCAACAGCCTTTGCTACCTCTCTAAAAAGCAATGGAACGCTTTTCAGAGGGTGGTTGACAGCTGGCTGGGAGTTGATATGTCACCTCCTCAGCAACTGTTTTACCCAGAAAAGTCTGCACCACTGCACCGCAACTGTGTATATCACTTTTTCTCACAACCCTATTCACTTATTATGAGATATACTTTTTGACATGCCTTCAAGTGGGTGGGGTTCACGTGGGGGCCTGGAAAAGGAAGTTCTTATGTCCCTAGAGGCTGCCATAGGTATTTTTCCAAAAGGTGTTTAGGTGTTACTCTATGCAACGACACGCCTATGCAAAGTCATCCCAGCTTCCCTACTGGCTGGCTGCTATAGTGTACATAAACTCTTGTACTGTAGTCTCCAGTAATGGAAACACAACCCCATGAGGGTTAATGTAACCTCTTATTAGAACGCTGGTACTGCATATTCTCTTCAAATTGTCTTAGGCCCTGATATTCCCATGTTATGTGATAAGCCATGCATGTACCCCGTTTCCTAACTGATGAAATGACATCAAGCATGAACAGTTTTCAACAGCAACAAAGCTTTTTTTTACTGTAGAAACTTCATCTATTACATCTCATAGTATGTAACATCTCTTCTAGACATGGTTCTGTTCTTACTAAATTCCCTCTAGCTTCAAGTGTCTCCTGGTAGCCTTTTCCCTATCAATTAATCATTTCTCAATATGTGGAAAGTCCATGAAGCTCATAATGTCCATGTCCTTGGAACTCCAACCAGGTTCCCGAAAGGGGAGAACCATTAAGCAAAGTTCAATCATATAGCGACATATTCTCCTCCCTAGTTCCCATACATGAAGAGAGTGACAGCTCCTGAAAGCTGCCCTTGTATTTATGTGCCACCAATAGGGGGGGGCACTATGAACACCCGGAAACAGGGCAGATCAATTTAACCCTTAGTACCCCAAAGGCATCAGTAAAGACACAATACTGTATAACGGTCAATACAGAATAACACATCTGAAACAGTAAAGAACAATGAATACAATAAAACAATACACAACGGCATGTGTATACCCACATCTAGTGGTTGGGGGGCAGCTCAATCATCCATTTTTAATCCACACCCCCCCAGTCATCACCTCCTAACGGAAGGCATCTAAACAAGGGCCTTAAAGAATTATCAGGTATTGTACTTAAAGCTGAAAATTGAAAAATATTTAAAATGACTTTTGATTTTACATATTGAAGATTATAGGAGAAATCAGTGATAAAGTTTGTGTTTAATTTCACCTTTCAGCGTAACAGTTTCCAGGTATCTGCAATAGTTCTGTTAAATCTTAAACAAACAAGATGTTCTTTAATTTGTTATTTTCTGCCCCCTTCAATCATAAAGCTGCCTTTCCTTTCTTTTCACTTCAGGTTCACCTTCATATTGCTCCTGGTATCTTCACAAACAATTATTTTCAGTGTCTTAGCTGAGAACAATTACATTGCTTTCATTGTTTTTTCTGTACTTTTTTTGTTAGGTTAACACCTGTGGTAAAGTTTTACCTTTACAGTATAATTGTTGAAGATATGTATTTATTGTCTTACATCCATCATATTAATGTTTTTCTTGTTAAGTTACTTTCTGCTCAGCTCTTCAATTATTTTCAATATTGGCTGCTTTGAAATAATATGGACAGTTTTATTTAAGAACACCTTAAACACCTCAATAAAGATCATGTACAGAACTACAGCAATGTTTTTTATTTGAATCTGTTTTTTTCTATTCAGATGAATGACATCAAAGCCAGCCATAGATTGATGGAATCTCGGAGGCTTCGGCAGGGACTTGCCGAGATTCGATCCATCTATGGGCAGACTGATTGTCCTGAAGTCAATCCAATAACCTAGTTCAGTGCAACCAGCCAGTTTGATTCTTTTTCATGCTATAGCAGCCAGCAGTGATTATTGTATTCTGTCAACCTAGAAGGATCCCCTCGAGCAGAACACAATAGTGCATCAAGAGGGATTCCCCTATAAATGCTGACTGTATTGATGGGGGAAATTAACAATTTTCTTTCCTTCCACCCATGGCAAAAGGAAAGAAAATTGTATCATCTATGGCTTGCCTTAGGTTGCAAAATCATTATGTACAGTTGCAAGAAAAAGTATGTGAACCCCTTGGGATTACGTGGAGTTTTGCATGAATTGGGCATAAAATGTGCTCTGAACGTCATCTAAGTCACAACAATAGAAGAACACAGTCTACTGAACATAATACTACACAAACATTAGATGTTGCCATGGTTTAATTGCACATAACATGTAAAGATTCACAGTGCAGGGAGGAAAAAGTATGTGAGCCTTTGGACTTAAATAACTGGTTGACCCTCCTTTGGCAGCAATAACCTCAACCAAACGTTTCCTGTAGTTGCAGATCAGACCTGCACAACGATCTGGAGTAATTTTGGACCACTCCTCTTCACAAAACTGTTTCAGTGTAGCAATATTCTTGGGATCTCTGGTGTGAATCGCTCTCTTAAAGTCATGCCACAGCATTTCAATCGGGTTGAGGTCAGGACTCTGACTGGGCCACTCCAGAAGGCGTATTCTGTGCTGTTGCAGCCAATGTTTTGTTGAATGACTTGTATGCTTTGGGTCATTGTCCTGTTGCATCACCCATCCTCTGCGGAGCTTCAGTTGGCGGACAGATGGTCGTACGTTTTCCTGCAGAATGTCTTGATAAACTCTGTAATTCATTTTCCCATCAATGACAACAATCCGTCCAGGCCCTGAGGCAGCAAAGCAGCCCCAAACCATGATGCTCCCTCCGCCATGTTTTACAGTGGGGATGAGGTTTTGATGTTGGTGTGCTGTGCCTTTTTTTCTCCACACATAGTGTTGTGTGTTCTTCCCAAACAACTCAGTCTTGGTTTCATCTGTCCACAGTATATTTTGCCAGTAGTGCTGTGGAACATCCAGGTGCTCTTTTGCAAACTTCAAACGTGCTGCAATATTCTTTTTGGACAGCAATGGCTTCCTCCGTGGTGTCCTCCCATGTACTCCATTCTTGTTTAATGTTTTCCTTATTGTAGATGTGTCAACAAAAATGTTAGCATGTGCCAGAGATTTCTGTAGGTCTTTAGCTGACACTCTGGGATTCTTCTTTACCTCATGCAGCATTCTGCGCTGTGCTCTTGCAGTCACTTTTACAGGATGACCACGCATAGGGAGAGTAGCAACAGTGCTAAACTTTCTCCATTTGTAGACAGTCTGTCTTACCGTGGACACATGAACATCAAGGCTTTTGGAGATACTTTTGTAACCCTTTCCAGCTTCATGCAAGTCAACAATTCTTGATCGTAGGTCTTCTGAGAGCTCTTTTCTGCGAGGCATGGTTCACATCAGACAGTGCTTCTTGAAACCAGTAAACCCAAAACAGGTGTGTGTTTTTTAAGGGCTGGACAGCTGTCAGCAACACATCCAATATCATCACACTGATTGGAGTCAAGGTTGGCTCACTCTGGCTCCAATCAGCTCTGGGAGAAGTCATTAAGCTAGGGCCTCACATACTTTTTCCTCCCTGCACTGTGAATGTTTACATGTTATGTGCAATGAAACCATGGCAACACCTAATGTTTGTGTAGTATTATGTTCAGCAGACTGTGTTCTTCTATTGTTGTGACTTAGATGACGTTCAGAGCACATTTTATGCCCAATTCATGCAAAACTCCAAGTAATCCCAAGGGGTTCACATACTTTTTCTTGCAACTGTATCCTAAACAACTGCCATTTTTTTTTGTGTAGAAAATTTAGCTTTCACTTTCTTGCCCTTTGTTGCATCCTAATGCTGCTTATCTCATCCAGCATCTTTGCAGCCATTTCCTGTCTATGTGCACTAACTCCCAAAGCAGCTGCATATCATTGCTGAGAGCGGGTTTCCTGATGTGACAACAAAGAAACAATCTTGTGCAGTGAACATTGGCATGACAATCTATAATGTTCACCAGAAACACATGTGGCAGAGCAAAAACATAGCAGAGTAATTTGGAAACAGGGACACAGTGTTGTCATCCTGTAACATCCTATATACAGTAAGTGCCTATATAAGGCCTTTCATGGCAAAATCAGGTTTTACCCCCTTTGTGGCCAGGCCATTTTTTTTAACCCTGTACCTAAATGAAATTTAAATATTTTTTTCACATAAATAGTTTTCTTTCGGTGGTATTTGATTACCACTGGGTTTTCCATTTTTTTATATAAACGAAAAAAGACCATACAATATTTTTTAGTTTCTGCTCTAAATCATATCCAATAAAAAAATTTAAAAATCAAATGTCTTCATATATGTAGGTCATAATGTGTTCTGCCTCATGTCTTTGGTAAGAAAAAAATCCCAAGAAGTGTATATTGATTGTTTTGCTCAAAAGTTACAGTGTCTACAAACAATGGTATCTATCTATCTATCTATCTATCTATCTATCTAAAATATGTATTTATTTATTTATTTATTTTTATACCAGTAATGGTGGCAATCAGCAACTTATAGTGTTACTGTTATAGCATGGAAGGCAATTTGACACTAACTGACACTTTGTGGGAACTGGCTAACTGACACTGACATCACCAGTGACACTAATACAGTGATCAATGCTAATAATAGCATACCAATAATAGTCACTGTACTAATGACACTGGTTGGAGAGGGGTTAACATTTAGGGGCAATCAACTGGCAAGTAACTGTGTGCCTAAACATAGGTAATGTCTGTACTTTGTGCTGTTTTACTAAGCAACGTGCTGGTTTTTACTCACAGCTTTGCAGGGAGAAAAAAACCCAGCACATCGATGCTGTCTTTAAAGAGTAAACAACACAGGGCTCTCTTCTGTCTTTCCCCAAACCGATCAGCAGGTTCAAGCCATAAATCATTGGCCAGGACCTGCTGATTGGCATGTGCTGCAGCAAATGACAGCACAGCTGGGACAGCGTGTGCACGAGCTCCATATCCATAAAAGCCGGACCATATACATGTACATAATCTGGAGCAGGTTAATGAAATCCGGAAAGTGGTTAATGAAAGCTGTAGTTTTAAAAAGATTGAAAATAATTTTTGAAATTATAATACATAGTTACAAATTATATTGGCGTTATTCATTCAGTTTACATACAGTATACTTTTTTTAAACTTCTATTACTACATAGCAGCAACACATTATACAATATAAAACACATACAACAAAATAACACAAGCGACATATAACAATTGTATTAACTTTTAGACATGTGTAATTCATTTCATAATGTATCGAAATTCAGATGAAATTTTTGTTATTTGCAGATTCGGATGTATCTGAGCAGGGGCGGACTGACAACTCATGGGGCCCCCGGGCAATAGGGGATCATGGGACCCCTGTGTCCTTGCCCAAACTCAAAAAAGCCTATGAAAAAGGTACCAGGGGTATCTCATGGGGCCCCCTACTGACCCCAGGCCTCGGGCAGTGCCCGAGTTTCCAAATGGTCAGTCCGCCCCTGTAACTGAGTCTCCAAATCACACAAGTAACTACTTTCAAGGAAACCAAAATAAATTATAATGAAACAGTGAATTCATTTTTGTCATTCCAATGACAGGAGGCGATTGTTTGGGTCTATAGTAATGTTTGAAGCATCTGAACATACTTTAACAACTAAATGAATGATCTAAATTGATTTAGATCCATTTCCTTTTTATTTTGCATTAAGATTTGTCATTATTATAAAAAATGCACTACATATGAAATGGAAATCTACTGCAATAAATATAGTAAGGTATAGATGATGATTCCTATTTATAGTGTTTGGGTTGCATAGAGGTGGATCCATCAGAATCTCTGAATTGTAACATAAAGAATTAATCCAAATTTATTTAATTCCATTACTTTTGTTTCTCCAGTCAATATCATCCACACAGCTCATTCCATTTCTCTTTGTGGATTGGATGAACAGGAATGTTTCAGAATGCATAAGTAATCTACCGAAATAACAAATCAATATGTTAAAATTAATATAGCCAACCTTCAGAAATATACAAAGTGAATCTGAATATACAAACTAATCCGAATACATAAAATTAATTTTGAAAATGAATCATTCCAGCATAACTAATATGACAAACAAAATGATTATCAAATAAATTTGAATGAATCAAAGCGTATGGGTCATGAAAAAAACCCCAGGAGGACAAGCAAACTACATGCAATTTATGTCCTTTCTGAAGGGTAAGTTCATTGCTCCATTTTTTTTAAAAAAGAGGTTTATATCCAACTCCTGACTTCCTCCCCTCATACCCAACATGTGCCTCCTTTGAATGAACACATACAATTTTTCCAGATTTCTTCTGTCTGGTTGTCAAATGGGCAAATCCTAGATGCTGAATGAGTAGATGTGCAAATCTTAAAATCTGCAGAGGGTGAAGCCACATTCTTCTGTAAATTCATCGTAGGAGAAAGAGTTTTGATGCCCTGGGCTCAAAGGAAGTGGGTTAAATGACACTTGGGAGGTTATTTACTAAAACTGGAGAACTCAGAATTTGGTGTAGCTGTGCATAGTAACCAATCAGCTTGTAACTTTAGCTTGTTCAATTAAGCTTTGACAATAAAACCTGGACATTGATTAGTTCCTCTGCAGACCTGCACCAGATTCTGTGTGCTCCAGTTTTAGTAAATAACCCTCTGAGTGTCATTCTAACCAGAGAAGGAGAGTAGCTGTATTGCTGAATCATTGTGGGCTGATTTCCTTAGGCCTCTTTCACATGGGTGTTCCATATGTCCGTTTTTCATCTGTCTGTTTTTGGATGAAAAATGGACACCCATGTATTTTTATGGACTAGCAGATGTAAACGGATGATCATCTGTTTACATCCGTTAATATCCATATCCGTTAACATCAATTTTTTTGAACGGAAGAAAACACTACTTTTCTTCCGTAAAAAAAAACAACGGAACAGACAAAAAATGTAAACAGACGAAAATGGATGAAAAAGAATGAAAATGATGTAAGCGGATGAAAAATGGATGTAAACAGATGTAAACGGATAAAATGGATGTAAATGGATGTAAAACGGATGTAAACAGATGAAAAAAGGATGAAAAAAACTGATGTAAACTGATGAAAAAACGAAGGTAAACTGATTTGTTTGTGTTTGGGAAAAACTTGATTGAACTGATGAAATAAACGGAACGCCTGTGTGAAAGGGGCCTAAAAGTAGAGAGTGCAAAATCTGGTGAAGCTGTGCACGGTAGCCAATCAGCTAACTTCAGCATGTTCAATTTAGCTTTGGCAAACAAATTTGGAAGCTGACTAGTTTCTCTGCAGAGCTGCACCAGATTTTGCACATTTTGCAGATTTAGTAAATCGACCCCAGTGAGTCTTTGGGGGGGGGGTCAGCCGGAGATACATTTTTATTTTAGCCACTTGCCTACCAGGCACTTATACCCCGTTCCTGACCAGGCCAATTTTCAGCTTTCAGCGTTGTCGCACTTTGAATGACAATTGCGCGGTCATACAACATGGTACCCATGTGAAATTTTTATCATTTTTTTCACACAAATAGAGCTTTCTTTTGGTGGTATTTACTTGCTGCTGGGTGTTTTATTTTTTTGCTATAAACAAAAAAAGAGCAACAATTTTGAAAGAAAAAAAAGTTTTTCTTTGTTTCTATTATAAAATTTTGCAAACAGGAAATTTTTCTCCTTCACTGATGTGCGTTGATGAGGATGCACTGATAGGCAGCACTGATGGGCACTGATAGGTAGCACTGATGGGCATTGATAGGCGGCACTGATGAGTTGGCACGGATAGGCAGCACTGATAGGCACTGATAGGCGGCACTGATGAGCTGGCACTGATGATGCTGCAGTGATTTGCAACAATGATGGACACTGATAGGTGGCAGTGATGGGCACTGATGGGTGGCACTGACTGGCACCACTGCTGGGCATTGATGGGTGGCATTGCTGGGTGGCACTGATGGGTGTCACTGCTGGGCACTTGTGGGTGGCACTACTAGGCACTTCTGGGCACAGGTGAGTGGCACTACTAGGCACTGATGGGCACAGGTGGGTGGCATGGCTGGGCGGCACTGCTGGGCACAGGTGTGCGGCACTGATGGGTGGCACTGATAGGCACTGATCATCAAGGCACTGATCATCAGTGCCCTGATGATCAGTGCCGATCCGTCCTCTGACAATTGACGGTTATCGGCAGTACTTTCCTCGTGCTGTGACAGCGTGAGGAAAGTACAGCCGATAACCGGCACCTGTATTTACTGGTGATCTGTGGTGTCATTGGACATGGCTGATCACGTGGTAAAAGGCTGCTGTGATTGGCTTTTTACCACATCACGTGATCAGCTGTGTCCGTAGGATACAACGATCATGGAAATCGGCAAGTGCGCACCCCTGGGGGCGTGCGGGAGGGTACGTTCTGGGAGGACGTCATTTGACGCCCTCCCAGAATTGGCTGGCCGCAGTGAAGCTGTCATTCAGCTATCTGAGGTCGGCAAGGGATTCCTTTTTATTATGCTTGGTCCAGACTAGAATTGTGCTTTACCACTTTGTCATCATGCTGCACTGTACTGTGGTGGCCTTCTGTGTGTTCCTGCTATTTGACTGCTGTGATTTTGAGCTACTGTTCATTTCATATACTGTAGATGATTTAGACCTTGGGGGGCCCCAGGCTCTTCAGATTTGGGGGGCCCCTTATACACAGAGTTGGTTTACATTCTCAATAACAATCACACATTCGTAAAATGCACAAAACGATTGTCAAGCATGCTCACACACACACACAGTCATAGCGCTCTACGTGTGATTAGCTGGAGCCACCAACATTTGTTTTTAAAAACAATACAATATGTCCATCCAAAGAAAAAACTTTTACAGATGATGTCTGGCAAAATATTACTTCCCAAGATACATTTAATAAAAGAAAGTAATTTTTTTATTACATATTGTGTCATATTTTATTATCATTTATTTTATATATAATTTCTTATATCGTTTTATATAATTTTTATATAGAGGGAGGCCCCTTCTGTCAGGGGTGCCTGGGGCAGTTATCCCTTTTACCCCCTATAAATCTGCCACTGGATGTCTGTATTGTATTCTTGACACTAGTAACATTGTTATTTTCTTTTTATATTAATAAACATGCCAATGATCTACTATATTCAACAATATTGAACTTTACGTATTTAAATCAATTAAAATCCATTTACTATAAGCTTTAAACTTTTAGCCACAATACATTTTTATATTCTTCTTTTCTATCAAATATAGCCATAATAAAGTCCTTTTTTGAGCATTCTGACAGTCATCAATCCTAGATCCTGATGTTTATAGTACATGACAGTTTGTAACAGGGTTATGCATTCACACAGCCCAAATTGCCTCAAATTTCCAGGGAAGCTCCCACACATATTGTACATGGATGGTTATTTACTAGGCTCTCTCAAAATAAATAACAGTAGGAATGCAAAGGCAATAGCTTTCCATTAATTTTTAATGAATCCTGGCGCTCATTAAAGGTTAAAATCTTTTCACATACCATTGCTTACATTTTGAAGAGGGCAGGCACCAATGATTTGGACAATTATGTTACCATTGATGAATAAAGTATACCTGACATTCAGTAATGCATAGAGGTGACCACATTAGGCTGAAGTTATTCTTATGGTCTCGATGGACGAGAGTGTGATTTGCAAATGTTGCCACGAAGAATAGAACTCCACAAAGGTAATAGACAATGCCCTGTTTCACGTGCATTGTCATGAACAAGCTCAAAAAACTGTTATGGCACAGGGCAATGAGACTCTGGATTGAAATATTGTGTAACGATGGTACTGTTGTTTCTGCAGCCAGCACAACACAATTAAGAAGTCCACCTATCTGTAAAAGCCAAGGAATAAAGTATCTTTTATCTATGCTGTTACCGTGGCAACAGAGAAAACCCGAACCACACACCTGCTTTGAAATGTTCACACAGAAGGAGCTTTCACATCCATGTTGTAAAACTTATGCCTAGATTGTTATTTACAGTCGGCATTTTGCAGCATCTGGGCAAGAGCTGCAATGCACATTTCTAGCTAGCGTGCAATTGATTTTTTTTTTCCAAAGCTATATCTGTCAACACTAAAACAGTTCCTGAAGATGATGCTTGAACCTGAAAATGAACTACTTCCCATCTACTCTTTGGAAAGGTACAGAGGTTAGTTGTCAACTGCTTACAAAAACATACCTCTTCTGCTGCAGGATCTCTCATTAAATTCAAGAACAAATATGCCCCCCCCACCTTTGCTATTTTTAGAAATGCTATTGAGTAGGATAACAAAAGAAATCATTATTAGGTGATCACCAGAAAAGAGGCATTACAAAGAGAATAAAAATCCATTAATATGGAAAATATTCTCAATTTTACTAACTCTTTTCAATTCCTTAAAAGTGCAATTTTCATTTCAACTTTTCAAAATCCTTTAACACTGGCAATGAAAACTTCCACAGGGAGATGGGAAGACAGATAAAGGTAGACACCGTTTGATGCAGTATATGACACAGCAATATCTGATCTGGTTTTATTGTACACTTGTGCTTTCTCTAGTTAAAGTGGCATTAAAATAAGGCACCTGTTATTAGTTTTCTCATCCTAGGAATTATTACATGGCAGTTTATTTCACAGACTTAATGTCTGCATATTATGGAAACAGACTTTTTTGCCTTTTTTTGGTGTTTTCGTTTTTCACAATGCGCATTAGTATACAAGGTTGTAACATCTCAGACAGAGTCAATATTTCATAATGTCAAACTGCTAAATGATAGCCCCAGAAACATTGATTTACAAATCATCGATCGAGAGCAACTTCATATGAAGGCCAAGATATTTTCACGGGTTGTTGTCCTTCTGGGAGATAATTGCTAGGAAAAAAAAAAATCTTTCATTATGGGGAAGCTCTTTCACAGAGTCATATAAACTGACATAATTTCGGCTCTTAAATTAAAAAAAAAAAAGAAGAAATATATTGTAAGCACAAAAAGAAGAGCTTTGTTGTTGTTGTGTCTGAGAAGATTCTGATTCTGTTTGTTTTGTGTAATAGGAAAAATAGCGGTGAGGTTGGCACCATTGATGCTGATGTGTCATACACTCCTAATGGTTATGGGCCCAGAGGTCCAGCCAGCTATTTTAGACTTTACTAGCTGTGATGCTGAGTAAGCATCTCAAGGGAATAAATAGTTCACTCCTCTGCTTTGTTGTTCAATATAGCAGAAAATATTAGAACTTGCAGTGCCAAACTTTATCAAGAGGCATTAAAAATGTAGGCATAGATTTCCTTACTGTCGAAAATTTGCATTCTTTTTCTGTCTTTATTGACCACTCATAAAGATTTTTTAATAAAGTTGCGTCTGGTTTTGAACTTTAAGGATTGGGCGGTTCTATGTAATTTTTGCAGCTACAAGCGAAATAAAAAAAACTGCCAGTAGTGTAATAATACAAATAAATGAAACAAATGTGCTGGGACAGCAGATGCAAAAACTGTAGACATTGCATCTTTTTGCTAAGATATTATTTGAAATTGTCTGTAATTGAGTGCATGTTCACACTCTGGACCATAAAAATATCTGGTATCTAAACATATTACAGACTCCATGGCAGCATACGTATGGGTTAGTCCCGCCCTCTCTCCTACTATAGGACCCCATTCCCATAAATCTTTGCTCTTCGCCAGAGGCCATGTCCCTTTTTTGTTCTCCTCCTATGGACCTAGTGCAAGTCTTACCTGCATACAAGATGGTCCGTGACCAAGGCCTGGCAAACCTCTCTGGGAGATGTGAGGTGACACGCCGCTTGTCAGTTCCACGGGTCCCCAGCTAATGGCAGGGTATTGGACACAGCAGATGGATGCAGTGCTGGGAGTTGTGAAGATGAGTCTCCTCATCAATTCCAGTGTTCCCCAGCTAATAGCAGGTTGGAAAAGGGCGAGCAGGAGACCGTGCCTGGAAGAGCTGAGATTTGCCAGTGGCAGGAGAGCAGCAACTTGGGTCGGATAGCCTGCTAACAACGGGTGGCCATGTAGCACCCCGAATGCGAGGCGGTCTCCAAGGCAGGCGGTCATGGTAGTGCCAGGGACGGTAAGTGGTGTCCTCTCTCTCTCTGGTGGCAGCGGTGCCCCCGTTTGTGTTCTCCTTTTACCCTTTTTTCTTTTTGCTTCTCCCTGGTGCTAATGGGTCACTGGAGTGCTGCATTTCAGGCTGACGCTTCCTGGTCCGCGGTTCCTCCAGTGCACTGCACATGCGTGAGCCGGTTTCAGAATGATTCTTGGCTTAGCACGTGCGCAGTGTGGCAAGATGGTGGTGCTCACCATCTGTGAAGGTCAGTACCTGCTCCCTCCTGCCCCCCCTGGTGGTCTGTTGGGATTCTGCATGTCATGGTTTTTTTTACAGCTTGGTTGCCTTCACAGCTGACCCGGCATGGATGTGTCACTGCCTCCTTGTGGCAAGTCCGTGCGCAGTAGGTACGGATGGGTGGCTTTATCCCCTTTATCCCCCATTGGCGCCTTTCTGTGACTTTGAACTATTATCTGTGCTGTGTTTTTCAGCCCTTCTAGGTCTGAAGGTCACTATACGGCACATGATGATGGAATTGCTTCCAGGTCTCGATGCCATTACACAGGTCACCTTACAGCTCCAGGTCACCTTACAGCTCCAGGCTTCATAGGTCACCTTACAGCTCCAGGCTTCATAGGAGAATTTCTCGTTTCTCCTCCAGGCATCACATTAAACATCACTCTGGCTGCTCTAACAGAAAAACATGCTGGGGGTGTGAAACTCAGGTTCCTGCCGACAGATCATTATGTGACTTGTGTTTTGTCCAGGCGACTAGTGAGAGAGAAAGTGCCAGCCAACAGGTAGAGGCTTTGGTCAGACGGGTCGTTCAAGAGTCCCTGAAAAAAATTGGGACTACTCGCACCCACAGCCCTTTGGTCGGGGTGTTATCCCCTCCCAAAGATCACCAAGAGGGATTGGAGCCTTCACAGCCTAATAACCTGTCAGCCGGAGCCTCAGACAGTGAGGCGGGAAGTGAGGATCCATGTGTGGACTTTGACTTAGTCAAAGCAGTCAAAAAGGCCCTGAAGTGGGAAGAAACCATGGAGTCTCCTCCCAAACACAGAAAATTCTTAAAACATCTAAGAAAAGATCATCCAAACTTTCCGTTCCTGGAGGAACTCTGTGAAATTTTCACCGAGGAGTGGAGCAATGTTGATAAGAGGGCCTCCCTGCTGAACAAAGCAGACAAGCTGCATCCGTTCAAATCTAAAGACGTCAAATATTTACAATTGGCCCCTCTGGTGGATGCAGCCTTGATGAGGCTAGCCAAGCACATTACCCTCCCTCTCTAGGATTCAGTGTCCTTCAAGGACAACCTGGAAAGGAGAATTGATTCCGATCTCAAGAGAATATACACAATGGCAGGGATGGCTTGCAAGCCGGTGCTTGAAATAGTGGCCTTATCCATAGCTATGGAAGACTGGTCGGATAACGTGGATGCGGCTTTGAGAGGAGTTCTGAAAGAGGTGGCCAGGAATTCAGCCATCTGGGAGCTAAGGTTGGCATCTGCCTTTCTGGGGGAGGCCTTGATCAACCTTACCCATCTGCTGGCTTGAGTTATTCTGTTCTTGGTTACAGCCAAACATGCATTGTGGTTGGCTGATCCGGCCTCTAAGCAGGCATGGTGCAAGATCCCCTTTGAGGGTTCCTCCCTGTTTGGAAACAAACTGGACAGCACTACAGCCTGGCCTATGGGCGGGAGGTCTGGTTTCCTGCCCCAGGATCAGCTTGTAGTAGGCCAGAAGAGGGCTCAGCCAAGAAATCAAGGCTCGGAACTAGCTAGGGACGCCTCTAAAAGCTGGGCCGCAAATTCAAGAGAAGCTGGAGAAGAAGCCGGTCATCTTTTCAGTCCTACAAGGGCTAGACCTCTGGAGGTCGTGAGGCCACAAAGTCCTTTTGAGATTAGGCCCATTCAGGCAGGCCAGGTGTGGGCAATCCTATACCATTTTTGGCATGTGTGGGTGTCTTCAATCCAGGACGCCTGGACCATCAGTATCTTTAGGGCATTCTTGGGTGTTCAAGAGCTGTCCTCATCTCAAGTTCATCCCTACAGCCCTTCCACATTCCGGAGAAAGGAGGAAAATCCTACTGTCCTACTGTCCTGCATGGACTCTCTACTGGCATAGGGTGCTATTGTGCCAGTTCTGGAGGGCGAAGAATTTCAGGGCATGTACTCGCTCCTATTTTTGATCCAGAAAAGAAATGAGGCCTGGAGGACGGTCATGAATCTCACCCATATAAACTCCTTTATCAGAAAGTCATAATTCAAGATGAAGACACTGTTCACAATTCAACAAGCAATTCAAGCAGGTGACTGGCTCCTGTCTATAGATCTGAAGGACACCTACTTTCCTGTGCCCATTGCAAGAGATTTTCAGAGGTTCCTCCTGTTTGCTGTGGACCAACGGCATCTCCAGTTTGTATGTCTTCCGTTTGGGCTTTCAACGTCGCCTCGTGTGTTTTCAAAAGTCTTGTTGGTGGTCGTGGCCCTGATCAGAACCAGAGGCATTTTGCCTTCACAACCTCCTCCTACTATCCCAGGAGAGAGAACAGCTACTACAGCACAGGGCCCATGTCATCTCGACCCTTCTTGAGTTTGGGTGGTTGCTGAACATTGAGAAGAGCCAGTTGGAGCCCACATAGTCTCTAATATTCCTGGGGGCTATACATGGTCAGTCCTGCCAGTGGAGAAGATTCCAATGATCTGGAGCCAAATACTACCTGCCCTGTCCTCCTCGCATCTTTGGGTCCTCCAATGCCTGAAAATCATTGGCACCATGGTGTCCACAGCATCGATGGTGAAGTGGGCACAGTGAAGAATGCGACCCTTCCAGAAAGGCTTTCTTCAACAGTAGAATCCAGGAAACATGGGCCAGGTCATTTACATATCTCCGTCCATTAGTGGCTACAGTGGAAGATAGTGCTCAGCTGCCACAATTTTGCCCCCATCTCCTGGGTCACAATCACAATGGATGCCAGCAAGCCCAGATGGGGTGCTCTCTGCCAGTCAGCGATACCTCAATGCACATGGAGCTTTCCCTTCCACAGGTTGGGGTCAAATGTCCTGGAATTGCGAGCAGTGCTGTGTGCCCTATGGGCCTTCCAGCACCTAACACAGGGAAAATCAGTCCTCCTGAGGTCCAACAATATGAGGGCAGTGTCCTATATAAGGAGACAAGGCGGGACCCACAGCCCGTCTCTCTTGTGAGAGGTAGAGCCAATCATGACTTGAGCTCAGAGAAACTCTTCCAACATATCGGAGGTATACGTCCTCGAAGTCCAGAACTCGCAAGCAGACTTTCTATCCAGGGATCAATTAGAGAACAATGAGTGGTCTCTGAGTGGATATGAGTTACATGGTCTCTGAGTGGATACTGACCCTCGGGATCAGTCCGGAAGTCAACCTGTTTGCCTCCCCCTGTAACAGCAAACTGGAGATGTACTACACCAGGAATTGTTGTCCCCAGGCCTTTGGGGTGGATGCTCTGACAAATCAGTGGAGGTTTCACACAGCCTATGCATTTCCCCCAGTCCCTGTCATTTTCAGGTTTCTTTGGAAGCTCAGAGCAGAAGCAGTGGAGTTAGTAATTCTGTACTGGCCAAGCAGACAATGGTTTCCCTTACTGGTGCAGCTCAGCTTTAGGGAACTTTTACTTTCACTCTCAAGCCAGACCTGCTGTCTCAGAGGGACATTCTTCACCCTTGTCCAGCCTGGCTTCATCTAATGGCCTGGTTCTTCAGAGGGGGAGGCTGGAGGCCTTAGGCTGTCCTGCTGAAGTCATCCCTACCCTGATGAGTGCCAGGAGACCAAGTACCAGCAAGGTCAATGGAAGAGTGTGGTCTATGTTCGTGGATTATATCTCGGCCATGGGTGGATCCTATAGTTATCCGAGGGTTCAGGATGTCCTGGGATTCCTACAGTAGGCCTGGACTTGCCCCTGTCCGTCAGCACCCTAAGGGTTCAAGTATCAGCCATCTCGGCCTTCACTGGAGTATCATGGGCCAACCATTCTCTGGTCTGGCAATTCTTCAAGGGGGCAGTAAGGTTGAGGCTCCAGAGAAAACCAAGGTTCCCTAAATGGGACCTCCCACTTGTCCTCGACTTCTTCTCTGGAGGCGTCCCAGAATTGGATTGCCTACCCATAGTAAGGGAGCTTTCCATTAAGGCGGCCTTTCTAGTGGCAGTTACATCAGCAAAAAGAGTTTCTGAAATCAGGAACCTTGGCTGCAAAGAACCGTTTTTGACATTCTTCCCGGATCAAGTGGTCATCATCCCTATACTAGGTTCTAATCCTAAAATGACCTCGGTCTTCCATGAGAACAAGGAGATTATCCTGCCAATGTTTAGAGCCTCGAGAGTCAATGACGTTCACCCCTGGATGTAGGTGAGATCTTAAGATTGTACTTGCAGGTCACAGCATCCTTCCGTAGGTCGGACCATCTATTCATCCAAGGGAAGAGTAAAGGAGACTGGGCTTCTCCCAGGTCAATCGTATCCTGGATTGTCTAGGCCATCCAAATGGCCTACAGAGCTAAGGGCTTGGCACCTCTGGAGGTGGTGACCGCACATTCAACCAGAAATGTCCTGGGCGGCTTTCCGACATATCGCCCCTGAGATGATCTGCAGAGCAGCTTCATGGTCCTCAATCAACACTTTTATGGCTCATTACAGTGTAGAGCCTGCCTCCTTATCCTCTGGCAAATTAAAGTCTTTGAGTAACTGCCCACTCGTGTGTGTATGGCTAGTTAATTCCCATACATATGCTACCATGGAGTCTGTCAGGAAAATGGAGAATTTCCTATCAAATACTTACCGTAATTTTCCTTTCCTGAAGGCAGCAGGAGCACCCTTCCAATGCTATGAGTAAGCTGGTTATTGACACTCTTTGTGGGAGTGGGCTCCTATAGGAGGGGAGAGGGTGGCACTAACCCACACGTATGCTGCCATGGAGTACATCAGGAAAGGAAAATTACGGTAAGTATTTGATAGGAAATTTTCCACTTTTTTGCCCTGCAGGAGTGTTATTAAGCCAGTTAGGCCACATTTCAGAATATCAGCTATAAAAAGTGCTTGATATCAGGTCCCTTAGACCAAGACAGATGAGTCATATGTGAGGGATCTAGACAGGTAAAAAGTATAAAAAAAATCAGCATTTCATGCCCTAAGAGTAATATAGTGAACTAAAGTGAACTAGAGTGTGTAAATGCCTTTACATTTACAGTGTACTAGTCATATTTGTCATCAAAATATTAAACTCTTAAATTTAAAAGTGCATCATCATGACTGTTAAGAAGCATAGGCATATAACCATCAGTTCAGGACAGGCTTAACACAACCACTGAAGTGATTACCCAAGTAATTTGTAGCTGGAAGGTGACAATCCGGCTATAAAGCTGTGACAAAGTACTGTATTAAAATAATGTTGTTTTTTTTAAATTAAGATTTAATCTTCTCATGAGGGAGCCAGAAGTCTAGAGAGGATGTGCTTCCGCCCACAGATACTTTTATACCCCCACCATCAACAATAAAAACAGAGGAAGGGGGTGGAGTAAAGAGTATTGTTGAGTTGAAGAAACTGGACAGAAAGAACTATCACATCTGTATAAGACGTACAAATCAATATAGTCACACTACAGTCAGAAAACAAAACGTTGTTGGAACAAAGTCTATTTATCATTTAACGGAAACTAATTCCTCTATATGAAAGGCTCCAAAATAGTTCCAACTAAATATGACCTGGAAAAGAAGAGATTCCTTGCTATGGCTAGCTGGGGCTACATATGCAATGTATATGTCATAGGATGGGTGGAAACTTAACTCTCTATATGCTTTTGTGATTTTATTCCTGTTTTCAGTGAAAGATGTTGAGGTGACAAGAGTTGTTCACATAGGTTGTTTACATGTTTTACATAGTCCTCCTAAACACAGTTTCCCCGAAGACAGAGAATGATGTTCCAGATGAAAGGAAGTGTAAATAGCATTTTAATACAAGGAATAAGTCTTGTAGAATGTTACACAAAATACAGTATAAGCAATATGGCTGCTTAATCAAAACTGAATGTGACATAAAATAAAATGGTTGTTCCATTTCCCCTTCAAGGTCTAAACATCAATTGCAATAATGCAGCCTACTGTCTATTTAGTATAGTCTATATGGCATAAATTGCAACTGTTTCTATATTTATAAAAAATAATGCGTAATTTGTTCGCATACTGCACTATATCATTATATGATATCTATTTTATTAGTATGGAAAAGCATATATGGATGAACAGATATCAAAAACATTTATAAGAAATATGGAAACCTGATTTCAAGCTATTATGTGGGATAATTTGCTGTATTCTCCATTTGCTACAGAAAGAGTGCACCATGTTCCTATGCATCCTTTCCCTCCAGGAGCTATTTCCAGGACTCTCCCCACCAGGATTCTGCACTTCAAAGATAAAGAAGATATCCTGGGTGCAGCTTAGAATGGGGGCAAGAATAAATTCAGCAGCAATCATATAGCAATTTTACGAATATCTCAACCTCTACCCAAAATGGTCTGTTGTGTAACGTTTCATCGCGGCTTCTTTAAAAAAAAAAAGTCCCCCAAAATACATCCTTGGGAGTATGGAGTCTGTGTGCTGATTTTTGTCAAATGTCATTTGTTGGCAATTTAAAACACCTTTTAACTTTATAACTGTCAGCGCAGCTGCATCACTTTCTGTACATCATAGATTTGAACTCCATAAAAGGCAGGGTTAGAACATTCCCAGAAAAAAAGCATACAGGTGGCGCAAACACCCCTAGTGCATTATCCAAGGTTTATTCTAAATGTAAAAAAGGACAAAAAACATACTCAAAACATAGCATGTAAGCTTGTAAGACCATGGAGATGGCCACACGAATGGTAGAGTGTCCGACTGATGGTGTGGTCGGCCTGCTGATGCGTTTCGGGGATGAATTCCTTTCCTCAGAGCTATGACCAGCCTGAATACAGGTCATGCTTTAAATGTCTGCTGCCAATGCCGCTTAAGACCAAGCCCCTCCCCTTAAGCTCACAAGAAGGGAAAGGGGTTATGGGGGTTATTTGAACCATATGTACAGAGAAAGCCATATAAATTGTACACATATAAATTGTACAGATATATGAATGTATAAATATATAACAACGTATAATAAATACATATGGTAATAGCAGCAACATAATGAAAAAATATGAAATAAATTAATATCTAAATATATATACATATATATATATTTATTTATATATAAATGCGTTATGATAATAGAAAGATGAAGATACTTAGGCTCAGCAACCATATAAAAGTGACTAAAATGTAAAGTGGGGAGGTATAAGTGATGTATTTATGCAACCATTTGATGTTACAGTATCTCATGACTGGGCCCAAACTTAGATTCTTAGATGGCTATAATTGCCATGAACAGTGGAGTGAATATGTGCTGGTCCAAAGAAATAACTGGTAAAAAATCAAAACAGGAAGTGCAGTGGGACTTAAAATGGATGCTGGAGCACATGTCAACGTGGTTGTGCGCTCCAGGGCCGAAAAGGAGGAACCGGAAGTACGTCATAGATGTTGTCACATCCGGTACTCATTGATGAACTTGGCTGAAACTAAAATGGCTACCAGAACACATGCCAGCATGGCACTACACTCCACACGCTGGATGGATCAAACCAGAAGTGCGTCAGAGCCGACTTCACGTCCGGTGCTAGCGAATATAGCTGCTGGAGCGCACCAGTTGTACCGCGCACTACCCAGAGACAACCAGGGATGAGTTGCTGCGGAACTACTTCTGTTGCAAGTCCAGCACATAACAGCACAAGAAAATTATTGAAAATTATGTACACTGAAAGAGAAATACACTGAAAGAAAAAAAGGAAAGGGGTGGATATTACATCTGGTTACGCTATTAGAAAGTCTCAAAAAATTTCATTGAAATAACAGTAAAAGATTGTGTCATTAAAACAAGAACTGACATAACAATGGGTGGCAACATATAAAAATGGGTGTAAAATGGGTGTAAAATGAGTATAAAAATAATTGACATTATAAGAGGTATATCAAAGTATTAAAGTATTAATTAAAAATAATATTAGTAATAATGGATAGAATCCACCAATGAATGGAGAAACCATTATAGTATCAATAGATGTAAACACATATACATATGCATGTGTCTTGACATATGCTTACTATGGCGGAATCTGCGAAATAGTCTACCAGTGTGATTAGTGGATCAGAGCATTTATATCCAGCCCTTCGTTCAGTCCTCTGGGTGACAAAGTTCCCAGATGGTGAATCCAAAAGGTCTCTCTCTGACATAAACAACAAATTTGTCTACCAGTGTCAATGTCCCTGGGAATGCTTTCTAGCCCAAAAACCCTGAGACCCACTGGGTTGTTGTCATGTTTTTCTTTAAAATGATTGGGAATCGAATGTCCCTCCCAACCATGCTTGATATTTCTTTTGTGTTCTCCAAACCTAATACGCAATGTGTGGGTCGTACGACCCACATATAAAAGGCCGCAAGGGCAAATGAGACAATATATCACATACTGTGTACTACAGTTCATAAATGTTTTAATTCTATAGGAATTACCATCATTACCTATTATTTCTTTTTTCTTATGCCAGATAAATTGTCAATATCCACAGTTACTAATACCACATCTATAGCTGCCTTTTTGGTCAAATAGTGTACTCCAAGAGGACACCAAAGTGGTCAGAGCACGTTTGACTCCATTAGTTGCTATAAAGCTCCTGTAATCTTTTGGTTTCCTAAAAATTATTTCCAGGTTTTCCGAGATGACATTATTTAGAAAAGGGTCTTGAAGTAAAATTCCCCAATACTTTTTAAAGATGCTTTTGATATGGAAAGCCTTTGGGTTGTATCGGGTACAAAAAGCAAAGCGTTTTGCCTGCTGTTCTTTCTCTGGGGATACTTCACCGGAGGCTTCCACTTGAGTGTCAATGGAGTACTGGGCTCTATACTTAGCTTATGCATGTTCAATAGTGGCTGTAGCATATCCTTTCTCTATAAATTTATTCCTAAAGATGATGCTCTGTGCATCATAATCCTCAAGACACCTACAGGTTCTCTTAAGCTGACAAAATTGCCCCAAGGGTACATTTTTAATCCATCTCAGATGATGTTGACTACTAGCATGCAAATATGAGTTGCCCGCCGAGAGTTTAATGTTTCTTGGAGATAATATTAAAATCATTATCAAACTTTATCTCCAATTCAAGGTTCTCTACTTCTCAACTTAGGAAACCCACAAAAGCTTTGATTCGACTGACTGACTGACTGACTGACTGACTGACTTCATATGATTAGCATACTGAGAAATTCAGTTTTGGGCATATTGTTATTATCTGCATACAAATACAGTGCAGTTCAAAAAAACTAAACACCAAAAGTGAACAAAAAAAGTGCACTTAGGCTATTCATATGGTTCTCTCCCAAAGAGGAAGGACCCCTCCTTGACCCCCCCAAAGTTCAAGACTCCTGACACAGTTAGGGCACACTCAGGTCCACCTAGCCAAAAAGGTCTGGAACACCTCTCTTTTCATGATAAAGCAAACCTGACCAATGAGTGTTAGGTGGGAGACCCCCCCCCCACCAGGCATGAAAGGAAGGAACCTAATGGCCACACATCCTCCCCTAGGCTTCAGGGCAGGCCTGCAGACCCACACCCTACCATCTGGAGTGACAGACATATATAAGTGCAGATGGCACATAAGGAGAGTAAAAATAAATATGTAAAAATTAACAAATTGTAATGCTTTGTACACAAGATTCAAGTCATATTACATTGAACAATGCAAATGTTAGACCTCTTTTTCCTTTAATGGGGAATTTGACCAGGATGCCTTCTGACTTTGAGATAGTGGGTCAATTTTAAGCAACGTGAACAACAGACTACTGATTAACACTTTCGACTTTATACCACCCAAAAGGCATCTGTATGCATATTTCCACTTTGTACACCTTCACCTAAATATCAATAATGACTGAAATATGATCATTAGTCAAAGAAGATTGCTTTTATTGAAAAATATTGTTCAGTCTGAACATTCTATGCAACTACATAGTTACATTATTTTATTTAGGTGTTTTTTGTACCATCTGTACCATTTCTATATTAGGAAAAACAATACATTCTTTATTACATCTTGAATGTATGTGTTTATCTGCTTAATTCAATGTCTATTTTGCCTCCATTCAACTCCCTTGTCGCCTTGACTATTGTAACTCCCTCCACATTGGTCTACCTGATCGCAGGCTATCCCCTCTTCAGTCTATCATGAATGCTGTTGCCAAACTCATCCACCTTACTAACTGTTCCATATCCCTGTTCATCCCTCTCTGCCAGTCCCTCTACTGGCTTCCCATTGCTCAATGAATAAAATTCAAAATATGAACAATAACTTCTAAAGCCATTTATAACTCTGCCCCAAATTACATCACCAATCTTGTCTCCAAATATCACCCAAACCATCCTCTCCGCTCCTCGCATGACCTCCTGCTCTCTAGCTCCCTTGTCTCCTCCTCCCATGCTCTTCTCTAGGACTTCTCCGGAGCCTCCCCCATTCTCTGGAACTCTCTACCCCAATCTATCTGACTATTGCCTACTCTGCCCACTTTTAGGGGATCTCTGAAAACCTATCTCTTCAGGGAAGCCTATCCTGCTTTCAAGTAATAACAGAATCTTCCATTCCTTCTATCAGTTCATCCCCCACAGTTATTACCTTTAGTACCACCAGCCCCTCCCTTAAAGATTGTAAGCTCCAAGGAGTAGGGCCCTCCTAACCTTCTTGTGTTGAACTGTATTGTTGCTGCGTTGTCTCCCTTTATATTGTAAAGCGCTGAGCAAACTGTTGGCGCTATATAAATCCTGTATAATAATAATAATAATAATAAACTTATATTTATACTAGATGGATAGATAGATAGATAGATAGATAGATAGATAGATAGATAGATAGATAGATAGATAAAACACAGATAGACACTGCCATCTATAGCTTTAATGAAAGCTGTTTTCTGGTAAATCCAAGAATGGGCTTATGTGATACAAATTAAATACTAATTTTCAGCAGCATGAATTGAGTGACAGTTTAATAATACTTCCCACATATTAAGCTATATATAAACAAAATCAAACAAATAATCATTGCTGGCTGACAGATGCAGAAATAACATGTCATGCTCAAGGCATCAAATCAGCGAATTAAAACAATACTTTAAAATGAACATAAACACTTGCCAATAGTATGGTTTCATATTTAAAGTGATAAACATCTTAATAAGAGAATCTTATCATGCAGCATTCTGTAAAATTCAACAATCTGTTAGGCCTGGTTCACATTACTATGATGAGTTTAAGATATGATCATGTAGTGAAGGTGCTGTGTAATTTGTGTGTGAGTTGGTTTGCGATTCTAATGCGGTTTACTGTGCATTTTTGGACATGATTTTATGGGTGGATTGGGACTACTACTACTACTCAAAATTGCGGAAACATGCAACAAAGTCACATCAAAAACGCATGTACATGCATTTCTGATGCATTTCCATTAAAGTCTATGGACCACAAAATTATACTGCATCTCACCAAAGTAGCACAGCAACCTGCCCCAAAGTTGCATCAAAACTGAACTGCATTGATATGAACAGAAAACAATACTATTTCCATTATCATGCAATTCTGTGCGACTCAAGTCACATCAGAAATCACACTAGTGGGAACCAGACCTAAAGGAATATTGCCCACAACAAACAATAAAACAAATAACAAATTACAGTAAGGACAGAGGATGAAATATTTACATGAGAACGAAAGCCCAAAGCAGTAAGCTGGCCTTCATTGAACTTTTTCTACAGCTATTACCCTGTAAAGCAGGGTATACACGGTCAATTTTTTCTTTCAACCAGCGGGTCAACAAAAAAAAAACCTGACAGATCCCAGTATCAACACAAACAATGTGTGATGCAGGGATCTCCCCCACTGCACTATGGTATTCTCACAGAGGAGATTACCATTGGCTTCAAATTCTGCCCCCCATACAGGATAATGTAATAATCCTATAGGTGAATAAGAGAACGAGAACCTAAGTTAAGTGGAAGAGTGGGTTTGATAACAAAGTTGGCAGTGCTTCTACCCAGGACAGGGCCTTCCTGGGAAATGAATCACTAATCTAATCAAAATAATTGGAAGCAAAGGAACTACTGCAACCAGCGTATAATATTGACCGCTTTCTCGCCACCATATAGCAGAAATACTGATACAGGGCGACAGGTCTGCTCAAAATCACGTATTTATGCGTGATTTTGCATTTCCGAGTAGGCGAAAAGCATGCCATTCCGCCATTGGCGGCCTCAGCTGTCAATCACCATGTCCCAGCCAGTGATTCCCCCACCGACACCCGGCGATCGCCGACTATCACTGACAAGGAAGTGACCTGTATGTAAACAATACAGATCTCTCCCCTGTCAGCTCTTACACACTGCTTTGTATTGCTGTGCATAGCAGAGCAATACAAAGCAGCGTGTTTACATAGTAAAACACACAGCACACAGTAAAACAGCACACAGTTAACCCTTTGATTGCCCCAGATGTTAACCCCTTCCTGCCCAGTGTCATTAGTACAGTGTCAGTGCTTTTTTTTATCACTGATCACTGTATTCGTGTCACTGGGGTTGTCAGTGACAGTTAGTCAGTTCCCCCCCCAGAATGTCAGAATGCCCGCCACAGTCCCGCAGTCCTGCAATAAATTGCTGATCGCCACCATTACTAGTATAAAAAAAAAATTCCAGTATATATACCATCATTTGTAAACGCTATAACTTTCACGTAAACCAATTAATTTACACGTATTGTTTTTTCTTATTTAGCAAAGACATGTAGCAGAATACATTTTGGCCTAAATTTATGACGAAATTATATTTTTTAAATTTTTTTACTGGACATGTTTAATAGCAAAAATATTGGTTTTATTTCTCAAAATTGTCGGTCTTTTTTTGTTTATAGCGCAAAAAATAAAAACCACAGAGGCGATCAAATACCACCGAAAGAAAGCTCTATTTGTGGGAAAAAAGGATATAAATTTCATTTGGATGCAACGTTGCATGACTGCACTATATTGTCAGTTAAAGTGAAGCATGGCCTGGTCAGGAAGTGGGGTAAATCTTCTGGAGGAAAAGTTTAAAGACTAATTTCCCCTTTTCAGGCAGAATTCCACTTTCAATAATAACTGGAAATCTTTTCTAATGTCTTTTCTGCCCAAGCCATCCCAATGCACTTATTTCTCACACACCTTGTCTATAGCAGCTTTGAATCTTCAACTCTCTGTTCAAATTTTAAAAAAATGCATTTTAGTCCGTGATAGACTAATATGCATTTTTTAAAAATTTGAACAGAGAGTTGCAGATTCAAAGCTGCTATGGCTAAGGTGTGCGAGAAATTCCCTGATGCAGTAATGTACTACATGATAGGATATAAAGATTCCTAGATGGTCACATGATGTTATAGCAAGTGATTTGCTATAACATCATATGACCATCTAGGAATCTTTATATCCCATCATGTAGTACCTTACTGCATCAGAGAATAGGGTTTGATTTACCTCTCTAGACCACACCTCTTTCAGAATTATACCTCCACTTTTTTATTTCCATCCGCTTTCCTACTTCTTTCTTTACAGTGGACATACACTGTGCAATCTGATTGTACAATCTCCTGTAGACCTACCATCAGCTATGTAGTGCAAGGGCCTGTCTGATTTAGTACAAATTGAATGGATTGTTTAGGTAGGTCCTCCTATTCTTTAGTTTTGTAAAATCTAAAGAAAGTTGTACAGAGATTGTACAATCAGATTACATAGTGTATAGTCTCCGCCTCTGAAGTAGTGCGTTCGCACAAAACGCGTTAGTAGGATCCTAGGACGTCATGATGTCACGCCGCAGGTGCCACGTAGAGGCCCGGTGGCCATCTTAGTTCCTGGATGGTCAGTCGTTTTTGCATACCTGACGCTGCTGTAATTGTTTTTCTTGCTTTTAATGAATCCTTTTATTGCTGAATAAATATTGACAATAATTACTACACTATGGGCACTCTCCTTGGTCTCCCTTGAGGACCTATATTATTTATAGAGCCCTGCTGTGACCCAGTTACCAGTCCACCATACCCAGAGAGGGAAGCACCTGTAAGCAGGCATCTGAACCCACCTATCCCTTAAAGGGACCTCTGGCTAGATGGATCTACCTGCATCCTCTGAGGGCTCATGTCCTTATCAGCTTGAAGGAGAACCTACCCTGAGTTCCAGTCCGGACCTATACCTGTGAAGGGGATCCCTGTTGATTTACATACTGCGTAATTAAATTACGCTTCTGGTGAGTACGTAATTCTTACCTTACCACTGGGAGCACCACCACTGGATTGAAGCTGTATATCACTCTATGTTCATTATTAGAGATGAGCGAATCGAAGTAGGCGAAGTGGAATTCGTTTCGAATATTAGAAAAAAAAAATTTTTCCTAAAATGGCGGCGACATGTGCGGTGACGGAGCGGGGATGTCTGGGAAGGCGCGCAGACAAGGCGCGCTGACCCATAATGCATTCATTCATGACATGTGATCGCATTAGCCAATCAGCAGCCAGCCAGCCAGCACTGTGTAATGGTCGAGCTATAAATGGCGGCCATTTTAGAATTCTCCATTTGCCTCCAGTCATTCAACAGAGGCAGACCTGGCTGTATTCAGGGAGAGAGTTAGGGACACAGAAACGTTACTTAGGGACATAGAAACGTTAGTTAGGGACACAGAAACGTTACTTAGGGACACAGAAACGTTACTTAGGGCCACAGAAACGTTACTTAGGGCCACAGAAACTTTACTTAGGGACACAGAAACATTACTTAGGGACACAGAAACGTTACGTAGGGCCACAGAATCGTTACTTAGGGCCACAGAAACGTTACTTAGGGCCACAGAATCGTTACTTAGGGCCACAGAATCGTTACTTAGGGCCACAGAAACGTTACATAGGGCCACAGAAACGTTACTTAGGGCCACAGAATTGTTACTTAGGGACAGACACAGAATTGTTACTGAGGGACACAGAATTGTTACTGAGGGCCAAAGAACTGTTACTTAGGGCAACAGAAACGTTACTTAGGGCCACAGAATTGTTACTTAGGGACAGACACAGAATTGTTACTGAGGGACACAGAATTGTTACTGAGGGCCACAGAACTGTTACTTAGGGCCACAGAAACGTTACTTAGGGACACAGAATTGTTACTCAGGGACAGACACAGAATTGTTACTTAGAGACAGACACAGAATTGTTACTGAGGGACAGACACAGAATTGTTACTGAGGGACACAGAATCGTTACTTAGGGCCACAGAAACGTTACTTAGGGCCACAGAAACGTTACTTAGGGCAGCAGAATTGTTACTTAGGGACAGACACAGAATTGTTACTGAGGGACACAGATTTGTTACTGAGGGCCATAGAACCGTTACTTAGGGCCACAGAAACGTTACTTAGGGACACAGAATTGTTACTCAGGGACAGACACAGAATTGTTACTGAGGGACACAGAATTGTTACTGAGGGCCACAGAACTGTTACTTAGGGCCACAGAAACTTTACTTAGGGCCACAGAAACGTTACTTAGGGCTACAGAAACGTTACTTAAGGCCACAGAATCGTTACTTAGGGCCACAGAATCGTTACTTAGGGCAACAGAAACGTTACTTAGGGCCACAGAAATGTTACTTAGGGCCACAGAATTGTTACTTAGGGACAGACACAGAAATGTTACTGAGGGACACAGAATTGTTACTGAGGGCAACAGAACTGTTACTTAGGGCCACAGAAACGTTACTTAGGGCCACAGAATTGTTACTCAGGGACAGACACAGAATTGTTACTGAGGGACACAGAATTGTTACTGAGGGCCACAGAACTGTTACTTAGGGCCACAGAAACGTTACTTAGGGACACAGAATTGTTACTCAGGGACAGACACAGAATTGTTACTGAGGGACACAGAATTGTTACTGAGGGCCACAGAACTGTTACTTAGGGCCACAGAAACGTTACTTAGGGCCACAGAAACGTTACTTAGGGCTACAGAAACGTTACTTAGGGCCACAGAATCGTTACTTAGGGCCACAGAAACGTTACTTAGGGCCACAGAAACGTTACTTAGGGCCACAGAATTGTTACTTAGGGACAGACACAGAATTGTTACTGAGGGACACAGATTTGTTACTGAGGGCCACAGAACCGTTACTTAGGGCCACAGAAACATTACTTAGGGACACAGAATTGTTACTCAGGGACAGACACAGAATTGTTACTGAGGGACACAGAATTGTTAATGAGGGCCACAGAACTGTTACTTAGGGCCACAGAAACGTTACTTAGGGACACAAAATTGTTACTCAGGGACAGACACAGAATTGTTACTGAGGGACACAGAATTGTTACTGAGGGCCACAGAACTGTTACTTAGGGCCACAGAAACGTTACTTAGGGACACAGAATTGTTACTCAGGGACAGACACAGAATTGTTACTGAGGGACACAGAATTGTTACTGAGGGCCACAGAACTGTTACTTAGGGCCACAGAAACGTTACTTAGGGCCACAGAAACGTTACTTAGGGCTACAGAAACGTTACTTAGGGCCACAGAAACGTTACTTAGGGCCACAGAATTGTTACTTAGGGACAGACACAGAATTGTTACTGAGGGACACAGATTTGTTACTGAGGGCCACAGAACCGTTACTTAGGGCCACAGAAACGTTACTTAGGGACACAGAATTGTTACTCAGGGACAGACACAGAATTGTTACTGAGGGACACAGAATTGTTACTGAGGGCCACAGAACTGTTACTTAGGGCCACAGAAACGTTACTTAGGGCCACAGAAACGTTACTTAGGGCTACAGAAACGTTACTTAGGGCCACAGAATCATTACTTAGGGCCACAGAATCGTTGCTTAGGGCCACAGAAACGTTACTTAGGGCCACAGAATTGTTACTTAGGGACAGACACAGAATTGTTACTGAGGGACACAGATTTGTTACTGAGGGCCACAGAACCGTTACTTAGGGCCACAGAAACGTTACTTAGGGACACAGAATTGTTACTCAGGGACAGACACAGAATTGTTACTTAGGGACACAGAATTGTTACTCAGGGACAGACACAGAATTGTTACTGAGGGATACAGAATTGTTACTGAGGGACACAGAATTGTTACTCAGGGACAGACACAGAATTGTTACTGAGGGACACAGAATTGTTACTGAGGGACACAGAATTGTTACTGAGGGACACAGAATTGTTACTCAGGGACAGACACAGAATTGTTACTCAGGGACAGCCACAGAATTGTTACTGAGGGAAACAGAATTGTTACTGAGGGACACAGAATTGTTACTCAGCGACAGACACAGAATTGTTACTCAGGGACAGACACAGAATTGTTACTGAGGGACACAGAATTGTTACTGAGGGACACAGAATTGTTACTGAGGGCCACAGAATTGTTACTTAGGGCCACAGAATTGTTACTTAGGGACAGACACAGAATTGTTACTGAGGGACACAGATTTGTTACTGAGGGCCACAGAACCGTTACTTAGGGCCACAGAAACGTTACTTAGGGACACAGAATTGTTACTCAGGGACAGACACAGAATTGTTACTTAGGGACACAGAATTGTTACTCAGGGACAGACACAGAATTGTTACTGAGGGATACAGAATTGTTACTGAGGGACACAGAATTGTTACTCAGGGACAGACACAGAATTGTTACTGAGGGACACAGAATTGTTACTGAGGGACACAGAATTGTTACTGAGGGACACAGAATTGTTACTCAGGGACAGACACAGAATTGTTACTCAGGGACAGACACAGAATTGTTACTGAGGGAAACAGAATTGTTACTGAGGGACACAGAATTGTTACTCAGCGACAGACACAGAATTGTTACTCAGGGACAGACACAGAATTGTTACTGAGGGACACAGAATTGTTACTGAGGGACACAGAATTGTTACTGAGGGACACAGAATTGTTACTCAGGGACAGACACAGAATTGTTACTCAGGGACAGACACAGAATTGTTACTGAGGGACACAGAATTGTTACTGAGGGACACAGAATTGTTACTCAGCGACAGACACAGAATTGTTACTCAGGGACAGACACAGAATTGTTACTCAGGGACACAGAATTGTTACTGAGGGACACAGAATTGTTACTCAGGGACACAGAATTGTTACTGAGGGACACAGAATTGTTACTGAGGGACACAGAATTGTTACTGAAGGACACAGAATTGTTACTGAGGGAAACAGAATTGTTACTGAGGGACACAGAATTGTTACTGAGGGACACAGAATTGTTACTCAGGGACACAGAATTGTTACTGAGGGACACAGAATTGTTACTCAGGGACAGACACAGAATTGTTACTGAGGGACACAGAATTGTTACTGAGGGACACAGAATTGTTACTGAGGGACACAGATTTGTTACTGAGGGCCACAGAACCGTTACTGAGGGCCACATAAACGTTACTTAGGGACACAGAATTGTTACTCAGGGACAGACACAGAATTGTTACTCAGGGACAGACACAGAATTGTTATTGAGGGACACAGAATTGTTACTGAGGGACACAGAATTGTTACTCAGGGACACAGAATTGTTACTGAGGGACACAGAATTGTTACTGAGGGACACAGAATTGTTACTCAGGGACAGACACAGAATTGTTACTCAGGGACAGACACAGAATTGTTACTGAGGGACACAGAATTGTTACTCAGGGACACAGAATTGTTACTCAGGGACACAGAATTGTTACTCAGCGACAGACACAGAATTGTTACTCAGGGACAGACACAGAATTGTTACTCAGGGACAGACACAGAATTGTTACAGAGGGACACAGAATTGTTACTGAGGGACACAGAATTGTTACTCAGGGACACAGAATTGTTACTGAGGGACACAGAATTGTTACTGAGGGACACAGAATTGTTACTCAGGGACAGACACAGAATTGTTACTCAGGGACAGACACAGAATTGTTACTGAGGGACACAGAATTGTTACTGAGGGACACAGAATTGTTACTCAGCGACAGACACAGAATTGTTACTCAGGGACAGACACAGAATTGTTACTGAGGGACACAGAATTGTTACTGAGGGACACAGAATTGTTACTCAGGGACACAGAATTGTTACTCAGGGACACAGAATTGTTACTGAGGGACACAGAATTGTTACTCAGGGACACAGAATTGTTACTCAGGGACAGACACAGAATTGTTACTCAGGGACACAGAATCGTTTAATTAAAGAGTATGTCAGACAACATGCATAGGAGTGGCAGAGGAGGCAATGTTTTAGGAGCGAGCAGACGTGGCAGCAGAGGAAGGGGTCGAGGCAGCACTAGTCGCAGCCAGAGGCCAGTGCTCCCGGTGTCATCCAGCGGTCGTGTCTCCACCGACAACCCTGCCGTCATCGATTGGTTGGCTCGGTCGTCTTCCTCTTCCCAGGTCACCTCTGACACCTACAGCCAACGGTCGGTGGGTACGTCAGACACAACCGTTAGTTGGCATGGCCCGGGAGCAAGCCCACTGAAATCACGTGTCCTCGACCTGCCCCTGTCCTTTGGTGTTCCCTCACCAAGCGAAGTATCGTATGCTGTGGGCTCAGCCCCACTGTACAGTGATAAAGAGCTAACAGAGGGCGGTCAGGAACGGGGGGAGACATCCGCCTCTTCAGCAGCCAGGCGAAGAAGTAGTGGCGAGGAGAGTGGCTCGGTAGCCGGTCTAGAGACAGGTCTGTCTCCTGACCCACACGCAGCCGAGGGGGCTAGTAGTGAGGCGGAGACCCTAATTGATGATGATGAGGCTGATCGCACTTGGCAGCCTCGTCGTCATCAGGCTATTGCTTCCGCATCATCAGGAGAAGAGGGTGGCAGCTTGGCAGTGAGCAAAACAGTCGGTGGGTTGCCCAGGAGGCAGCAGGGTCGCAGCAGTGTCAGTGGAGGCAAACGGCCACGGAGTACAGCACCAGCTCCACTGCAGCCTACCACCACGGCCAGTAGTGGTGCCGGTGTGCACGGAGGAAGCAGCAGTCAGCCAGTGAGGAGTATCGGGGGCAAAGTTTCCTACTCGGCGGTGTGGCAATTTTTTGTCAAGCCGCCCGAGGAAGTAAACGTAGCCGTATGTTGACTATGTGGCCAGAAAGTCAAGCGTGGCCAGGGGGCCCATGTTGGGACTACAGCGTTGCGGCAGCATATGCAGCGTCGCCATTTGGTGGCCTGGGAAAACCGTGATAAAGATACGGCGGTTCTGCCTGCCCCAGCCCAGGGTTCCATTTTGTCATAGGGTGCTGGCAGATTACGGGCCTCCCATAGCTGCTGCCAGGCCCCTAATCTGCCATGGGCCCCTGTACCGCCTCCTCATGCTGCTGCCAGGTCCACAGTGTCTCATGCCATGTGCCACTTTCAGGTCTCCTCACACTGCTGGTGTGTTCCATTTTTTGTCATAGGGTGCTGGCAGATTACGGGCCTCCCATAGCTGCTGCCAGGCCCCTAATCTGCCATGGGCCCCTGTACCGCCTCCTCATGCTGCTGCCAGGTCCACAGTGTCTCATGCCATGTGCCACTTTCAGGTCTCCTCACACTGCTGGTGTGTTCCATTTTTTGTCATAGGGTGCTGGCAGATTACGGGCCTCCCATAACTGCTGCCAGGCCCCTAATCTGCCATGGGCCCCTATACCGCCTCCTCATGCTGCTGCCAGGTCCAGAGTCTCTCATGGGTCCCTGTACGGCCTCCCATTGCTGCTGTCTCCATCGCCACACTCTGCCATGTGCCACTTTCAGGTCTCCTCACACTGCTGGTGTGTTCCATTTTTTGTCATAGGGTGCTGGCAGATTACGGGCCTCCCATAGCTGCTGCCAGGCCCCTAATCTGCCATGGGCCCCTATACCGCCTCCTCATGCTGCTGCCAGGTCCAGAGTCTCTCATGGGTCCCTGTACGGCCTCCCATTGCTGCTGTCTCCATCGCCACACTCTGCCATGTGCCACTTTCAGGTCTCCTCACACACTGCTGGTGTGTTCCATTTTTTGTCATAGGGTGCTGGCAGATTACGGGCCTCCCATAGCTGCTGCCAGGCCCCTAATCTGCCATGGGCCCCTGTACCGCCTCCTCATGCTGCTGCCAGGTCCACAGTGTCTCATGCCATGTGCCACTTTCAGGACTCCTCACACTGCTGGTGTGTTCCATTTTTTGTCATAGGGTGCTGGCAGATTACGGGCCTCCCATAGCTGCTGCCAGGCCCCTAATCTGCCATGGGCCCCTGTACCGCCTCCTCATGCTGCTGCCAGGTCCACAGTGTCTCATGCCATGTGCCACTTTCAGGTCTCCTCACACTGCTGGTGTGTTCCATTTTTTGTCATAGGGTGCTGGCAGATTACGGGCCTCCCATTGCTGCTGCCAGGCCCCTAATCTGCCATGGGCCCCTGTACCGCCTCTTCATGCTGCTGCCAGGTCCAGAGTGTGTCATGGGTCCCTGTACGGCCTCCCATTGCTGCTGCCAGGAGGCAGCAGGGTCGCAGCAGTGTCAGTGGAGGCAAACGGCCACGGAGTAGAGCACCAGCTCCACTGCAGCCTACCACCACGGCCAGTAGTGGTGCCGGTGTGCACGGAGGAAGTAGCAGTCAGCCAGTGAGGAGTAGCGGGGGCAAAGTTTCCTACTCGGCGGTGTGGCAATTTTTCGTCAAGCCGCCCGAGGAAGTAAACGTAGCTGTATGTCGACTATGTGGCCAGAAAGTCAAGCGTGGCCAGGGGGCCCATGTTGGGACTACAGCGTTGCGTCAGCATATGCAGCGTCGCCATTCGGTGGCCTGGGAAATACGGCGGTTCTGCCTGCCCCAGCCCAGGGTTCCATTTTGTCATAGGGTGCTGGCAGATTACGGGCCTCCCATTGCTGCTGCCAGGCCTTAATCTGCCATGGGCCCCTGTACCGCCTCCTCATGCTGCTGCCAGGTCCACAGTGTCTCATGGGTCCCTGAACCGCCTCCCATTGCTGCTGTCTCCATCGCCACACTCTGCCATGTGCCACTTTCAGGTCTCCTCACACTGCTGGTGTGTTCCATTTTTTGTCATAGGGTGCTGGCAGATTACGGGACTCCCATAGCTGCTGCCAGGCCCCTAATCTGCCATGGGCCACAGTACCACCTCCTCATGCTGCTGCCAGGTCCACAGTGTCTCATGGGTCCCTGTACGGCCTCCCATTGCTGCTGTCTCCATCGCCACACTCTGCCATGTGCCACTTTCAGGTCTCCTCACACTGCTGGTGGGTTCCATTTCTTGTCATAGGGTGCTGGCAGATTACGGGCCTCCCATAGCTGCTGCCAGGCCCCTAATCTGCCATGGGCCCCTGTACCGCCTCCTCATGCTGCTGCCAGGTCCAGAGTCTCTCATGGGTCCCTGTACGGCCTCCCATTGCTGCTGTCTCCATCGCCACACTCTGCCATGTGCCACTTTCAGGTCTCCTCACACACTGCTGGTGTGTTCCATTTTTTGTCATAGGGTGCTGGCAGATTACGGGCCTCCCATTGCTGCTGCCAGGCCCGTAATCTGCCATGGGCCCCCGTACCGACTCCTCATGCTGCTGCCAGGCCCGTAATCTGTCATGGGCCCCTGTTGTCGCTTGTTGGCATATTCCGCTCGTTCAGATGCTCCTTCTCCTGCTACTCCTCTTCACGGATTCCGTCAGCAGTCTTTCTTGGAATCCGTTTCCAAGAGACAACAGTTTGCGAGCACGCACCCGACGGTGCAGAAGCTGAACGTCCTCCTGTCCAAGTTGCTGCTGCCAGGCTCGTAATCTGTCATGCGCCCCTGTACCGCCTCCTCATGCTGCTGCCAGGTCCAGAGTGTGTCATGGGCCCCCGTACCGACTCCTCATGCTGCTGCCAGGCCCGTAATCTGTCATGGGCCCCTGTACCGCCTCCTCATGCTGCTGCCAGGTCCAGAGTGTGTCATGGGTCCCTGTACGGCCTCCCATTGCTGCTGCCAGGCCCGTAATCTGCTATGGGCCCCCGTACCAACTCCTCATGTTGCTGCCAGGCCCGTAATCTGTCATGGGCCCCTGTACTGCCTCCTCATGCTGCTGCCAGGTCCAGAGTGTGTCATGGGTCCCTGTACGGCCTCCCATTGCTGCTGTCTCCATCGCCACACTCTGCCATGTGCCACTTTCAGGTCTCCTCACACTGCTGGTGGTTTCCATTTTTGTCATAGGGTGCTGTATGGCCTCCCATTGCTGCTGCCTCCACCGCCTCACTGTGGCTCCACACTCTGGTTTTGGCCCCGTGACTGCCCAAATGAGTGAAGTGTGCGGTGATTCTAAGATCGACGGCACTCATCTGCATGTCATACTGACTGTCAGTATTATTTCTCTTCCCCAGCAGACTCCAAGGGCATTTAAATTAAAGGTACAGTGTTCTGCACTAATATAAAGGCTCTCTGAAGCCTAGAAACACCCTTTTATAAGTTAAATTCGTAGCGAATATATTCGACTCGAATCGAAATTTTTTCACGAATTCGCCGAATCGGTCGAATCGAATTTTTGAATAATTCGCTCATCTCTATTCATTATATAGACTGTCACTGACTTATGTTCTTAAACTTGGGAACATTTCTCACATGTACTTCATTTAATTTGTTAGCGCTGCACATATATATATTTTTATACATATATGAGTACATGGGAGGGAATGGGTGGAGAAACTCAGCTATCATTGTTCTTGTGTAAATACAACAATTTCACTTTCAAGCCCCATTCACACCTAGCTTAGTGTGAGTGTCTGTTTTTTGGTATGTTTTTCCCAGGACATGCAAAGGTCAGCCCATAGAGTTCAATGGGATGCCCAACACATAGCAAAGTAGCTCATTGGACATTTTGATGTGTTGCAATATATACATATTTAATGCATGTTTTGCTGTATTTGTCGTGTTTTTTTTTTTAAATGCATGTTTCTTCTGTGTTTTGAGTGCCATTAACAATTAATGCCACAAAAGCGCATCTAGTTAATTTTAGGTGTAAAAAAGGTGATCATACACTATACAACTTGAACAATCTCTGTATGGTCTCCTTTAGATTTACCAAAACTATATAATAGGAGGACACATCTATCTATCCAATAACTCTGTATCCAAACAGGCAGGCCCTAGTACTATTTAGTTGATGGTAGAGATTATGCAGTCATATTGTATAGTATATGGTGAGCTTTACAGACTTACAGGGATACACGTCTCCTGTTTTCAACACTACAGCGCTGCTCCATATAGGCTGTTATGTGATAGCCAAATGAACATTCTATGCAAGAAGAAAATAACATACAAAATGATCGATCGCAGAGGAAGTCTCTGGCTATGTATTCAAGGAGAATGCTGCTCATTGACAATGACTGCATGTAACCACAGAGGTGGATGGGAGCAATCTCCTGGAGGACTGCTGGTGCAGAGCGTGTTTTAATGAGGTCAGTTGGTGAAGTGCTTCATCACACTTCTAACAGTTTTCTTTCCTAAGGATGGGTAGCAGGGAGCCATGGAGGAGTTTTCTATAGAGGAGACTGAAGGCTGAGGTACGTCTGCCCTAGAATATAGAGAAAGCTTTTCCTTTTCATTAATAGTATATTGGTACACAGGGAAGCTGGAATTTAGAAAAAAAAGCACACCAGCAAACAAATTATACAAGCTTTATATAAGAAAAGATTAATACCAGTACATACATTCAATGTGCAAACAGATATTATAAGCAAAGGGTCCGATAGGAGTTCTGGTGGAACTGTGCAAATAAACTCAGATATACATAGTTATTTACTATATAGAAGTACCTTCAGTTAAATGTTGCAACAAAATCCCTTTGCAGGGGCCCCTGAGGATGATGCAATGTCTGTCATTGTGTCGGAGATACTTGAAGACAAGATCTGCAGTGATGAGGAGATCCTACTGTAATTACCCCATCACATAGAATGCAGTCATTGTTGTCTGGCAATAATGATCTCTTCGAGTCTGGTATTAGTAGCATGGACAGGGCAGCAGGCTTTTCTCTCTCCACTTTCTCCTTCCAGGATTTCCACACCCCCAGAGTCAGGAAATGAAACACATAATTATACATTACAGTGTGATACTAGCAGCTAACAATAGAAGTCAGTGGATCCCTACAGTAGCATGACCATTCAATAGATGCCGTTTACTATACTGGCTTGTGTTGAACAGACAGCAGTACACATGAACTGAAAGTCAGCTGGTTCAGTCGGTCTGTGTATACCTTGCTTAAAGGATAGGTTCACCTTTTGTAACATATTCACCATATTCTCCATATTCAGGGTGTAACATGTAAAATGTTGTGAACGGACCAGCCCCCGCTCCTCCCTGCTCCCCGTAGTGACAATTAGCAGGGGATCTTCTCCCTGCTAGCTGTCAAAATTTTTAAAAAACGTGGCCATGCGGGGCCTTTTCGGCTGTCGGCTTGCAATTCTCAATGAACTACCACAGTGCTGTGCGGTACTGTTGTAGTTCATTGACTCTTTTTGTCAGTGTACCTGCTTGCCCATACATCCTGTATGGGCAAGCTGATAAACTGGCAGGTCTGCTGATCGCTGGTGCAATGCTTTAGAGGCTCCAGAAACAAAAAATAATAAATGCACTTTTTGTTTACCTGCAAAAAAATGTGCATTTATTATTTTTTGTAAAAAAGTGAACTTATCCTTTAATATCTGTAGACTCACAGTTTTGTTTTTTTTTACTGCAGCCTAATTTATCATAATGTCTAAAGGTAAAATTGCCCAAATGGCAACCAGTTACAAACAAAATCTTTTTTGGGAATTGCCTCAGAGGAAAAAATGCTAGCAGAGGAAAGAACAAATCTTTTTTTTATTATTATATCTTTATTTACATTTTCCAATATAAAAATATAACAGCCCAAAATACATCACATTCACAAGTACAAACGTCTCTTACAACATCTTATCCCCCACCTCTCCCATCCTCCCTCTATCCCTTCCCCCAAAATACCCGTCCAGATCTAGTTAACTAAATTCTTACTCTTCTTATACATTATCTATCTATATCTATGTCCCCATCCCTCTCACAGGCCTCTCTCACTTTCAGGTTCTCCATCAGGCTCTCTCCAGACTTTTCCCCCCTAAGCTCCAGACCAGTTCCGAGTATCTTTTAGATGTTTTAAAATCTAACCAACTTCTCCACATTTTCCTAAATTCTTATTGTCCTCCTCCAAATGACACAACTCCTCCATCCTGAAAATATTATCCACTCTATTTAACCAATCATTTATTCTTGGTGGCTCCGGGGCTTGCCAAAACTTGGGGATTAGGCCCTTAGCCACACTGATTAAATTATATAATACCATGTTTTTATACTGTTTGCCTACAGGTTTGGAGTAAAATAAACACATCCACGGGTACTTTTGTATAGTGACCCCACTGATTTCCTGCATACAGTGAATTATTTCCTTCCAAAAATCCTGTATTTTTGGGCAATTCCACCGTATATATGCCATTGTACCCTTTTTCCCACAACCTGTCCAACATAACATCCACTTGCTGTTTATGTGCTATACTCGGTGTAATATACCATCTCGTCAAACATTCGCAATTCATTTCTACTGTACTCATATTTGTCACCCCATGTGTTAATTTAAATATTTTATTCCTTTTTTGCTCATTCAATTCTGTTCCAAACTCCTTTTCCCATTTTTACAAGAACCCAGGAGGATCAACTCTATTCATATCTATCAGGACCTTATATATCCTGGAGGTGGCGTGTTTCGGAACTATATTGACATTCAATAGCTTTTCAAATGGATACATATCCTCCGGGGATAGTGAAGGAGCGATGAAACAAAGTGTCCCAATTGTCCATACCGCCACTCATCTGATGTAAAAAATGTATATTGTTTTCCCTTTAAGGTCTCATGTACACTGCAGCTGATAAACTCACGTTTAGGAGCTGTTCAGCATTTTTTTCAGCAGCCTCTGAACTCACCCTAATGTTTTCCTATATGTCCATGTACACATCTTCGTTTACAGTCGTTTACAGGCATTTGAGTTTACAGATGTTTTTTTTAACGCAGAAAACTTGCGTTCAGCAGTCAATTTTATCAACATTTCAAACGCAAAATGCGCATTTATAAGAGTTTGCGTTTGAAAAATTTTTTTAACTCTTCCAGTTCCCGATGCTGTCCAGAGCCTTTTTTCATCATGAAAAATGCATGCAAAGCATTTTCAAGGTATTCATATATACAAAATACTGAACACAGGATGTTCCTACCAAGCTTGTCACACATTGTAATGACCAACTCACACCTCAGACCTCTCCCACCCTTGGAAACAAAAGATATGTTAATGACCATTCACACTTCAAATTCCTCATGAAGACCCCTTGCCAGGTGACCTTAATGACTCACTCCACCAGACACCTTTCCCACCCTTGGAAACAAAAGAAATGTTAATGAGCAACTCACACCTAAGCTAATCTCAACACATACTGATGTATCTGCTTCTACTCTCTGTATTTCTCTGAAACTGTCTGAAATAGTTAATAATTTCCATTTTTGCATTCTGGGCATTTGGGAAGTTCTCCTGTGCGTGTCTTTAAAAAACACTTCTAAACGCAAACGTGCATAAACGCTTTATGCAAACGCAGCTAAACAGATGTTTTTTAAACCTACATTTTCCAGTGGTAAGTTTCCTTCGTTCAGAATTGTCCCGTGTACATGGGGCTTAACTCTTGGTATGTGTGTATTTCCCCTTGTGCAAGATATCTTTCAAACGTGCATTTTTGTCTTTAATCCATTTACCAGAGATTATATCCTTCCCTGAGGGGAAATACTCTGTACCCGCCAAGGGGGTCAGAACGGAATTGTATTTCCATCCTTTTTGCTTATAAATTCTATCCCACACACATAACACCTTTTTTGTCAGAGGACTAATATTCTCATCTAGTGTAGAAAATGTATGTGGTATCCATACAATCTTCCCTAACTGTGCCTTACTTAGTGTTCCTTCCATATTTACCCAACCTTTCCCTTGTGAATTAAATGTTCAATCTGCTATTCATGATAATAACACTGCTAAATAATATTTAATAAAATTAGGCAACCCTAGTCCTCCATTCCTTTTAACCCTACACAACACTTCATAACTGTGTCGAAAATATGTAGTGAGCGCAAAGAAAAAGAAAAGGTGCAGCGCTTATGTCCAAAGCAAATGAAGAACACAAAATTATTCCTATGTGAACTTATATAGGAAGTAATTATGCAAAAATATATATAAGATTAACTTAAATCATAAATAAAGTTTAAAAAGTACAGTGTCCAACGGTGTTGTAGAGATCAATCATGACCAGAGACATAAGGTGACATCTGTGAAAAGTGCATCTATGACAGTCCTCCACCACTACACTCACCAGAAGTAAGAGGCAACTAAGACTCTGTACAGAAATCCCTCTGAAAGATGTAAACTTTCCACTGTAAGGATAGATGGCCAAATATCAAGTATCAGCTCCAGTGCATTGATAAGCAATCAATCCGGAGACAGTAAATCCTAGATAAAAGAGCTCAGAAACAGTTATTAGAGTTCATTAAAGACTTCCCAAAGCATTCATTTTCTGAAAGCACATGACTTGCAACAAGGAAAGTTTTTGCTCTGTCCACCTCACAGATCAGCTCTTGTAGTCCAAGCCCCTCTAATTTTTTAAACACAAATGTATAAAATAGAGAGAAAACAGGTGGCGCACACACCTAGTGCATTATCCAAGGTTTATTGTAGGAGTGAAAGAATAATAAAAACATACTCACAGACGAAGCATGTATTTAAAAAGCATAGAAAAATGACAATGGCCACAACGGCAGGCAAGGTGTTCTCACTGTCAGTGCGGTCAAATGGCTGACGCATTTCGGGGACGAATCCCTTTCCTCAGAGCTGATGACCAGCCTCTGATGCAGATGCATGATGAATGGAAAGTAGGAGCCTTGTTGTTGATGACTCAACAGCAAGGCTCCTACTTTCCATTCATCATACATCTGCATCAGAGGCTGGTCATCAGCTCTGAGGAAAGGGATTCGTCCCCGAAACGCATCAGCCATTTGACCGCACTGACAGTGAGAACACCTTGCCTGCCGTTGTGGCCATTGTCATTTTTCTATGCTTTTTAGATACATGCTTCGTCTGTGAGTATGTTTTTATTATTCTTTCACTCCTACAATAAACCTTGGATAATGCACTAGGTGTGTGCGCCACCTGTTTTCTCTCTATCCAGTGGCTGACTTCCCCATCTGAGGAGGGCTGCACCCCTGAAGCATTTCCTTTGGTTGTCGCTGTCCTGGTACCCTTGGCTTCCCTTTCGGCTGTGCATATCCTGAGGCGCTGGAGAGTACATACAAATGTATAAAAAGATGTATTAAATAAATTGGAAATCAGCTATTAAGAAGCGTAAAGCATGGTAGAGGACCATTACATTCAAGTTAAAAAAGCCACATAAACAAAGGGGCAAAATATTACCTCTATATAGTAGGAGTCTTGCATGTCCCAGCCAGAGCAATGAAGTGCATATGAATCTATGTTAATTACATTGTCTTCACTAACTCAATTTAAATATGGTGCCCACTGCCACAGCACCGCTCTTCTCCCCCTCCATGCCGTCCTCCTCCACTATCCCAGGGGACACAAAGGATGGAGGGCAATGCTTGGAGTGAGGCATGTGTGGGCATCTTTAGGGTCCGTTGCTTGCTAAAGGTCATAGCAGGGAGGTAGAAAATTTAGAGAGAGGATAAGATTGATCTTGTATGCTTTTTAACAACCACAAACAATAAACATGCTGCATCATAATAATGTTTGCAGTAAATATGGATAGAGAGATAGATAGATAGATAGATAGATAGATAGATAGATAGATAGATAGATAGATAGATAGATAGATACACAGCATATATACTTTTTTTGTTTTTATTTTAGATAGGGTGCAGAGGGATTAGAACACCTTTCAGGGTTTTTATTGCACTCTGTGCCCCCAAAAGATTCGACCGCTCTGTTTATCATGTTCACTACTCTTATGGACAGCAAAAGTAAAAGTAAATCCCAAATTTTGGGTTGTCACCAGAACAGGAATAGGATGCAAATCTTCAAGTGTGGATCCTAGTTCTGGCGACAACAAAGGATTCCCTCACTTTGGAGGGATTTTTTTCTCAATTCCTGTTGCGCCTTTGGGATAGGAAGTGAGGGGAACTTTCCTCAAGGGGATGCAGATGGTAAAAAATAAACTGACAAGGTTTATAACCCTTTCCCTAACTCTATCAATGAAAAAAATGTTTCCTTTAGTTCAATAAAGCTCAATCCACTGTGGAAATATATAAATCCTAAAACTCCCTTTAACACGTGTCTTAGTAGATGGCAATCTTTCAATACCCTTTCAAATCTTGAGGACCATAATTCCTTTCCTTCTTTAACTCTCAATGGAAAGACACTCATCCCCCTCTATACTTTTCTATAAAGAAAATATATTTGTGCTAAATCGCCCTGCAGGAACCACCTTAGCTCTATTCGGGGATTTTCTTAGATGAAAAGACTCCATATGTTATATGCAGTAAATCCCCATTTACAATATAAAGCTAAGTACACAATGCATAAAGTATGAAAATGTTTTTATTCAAATGCTTTGAAACCTCAGATAAACACACACGTTCCTAGTGCACAATAGCACGATTGACAGTAGTGTAATACTCAAAATACTACCCAGCTTTTCCACTGCTCTCAATACAGCATCTTGCTTCCAGGTTCTAGCATGTTTAAACTACAATCTGATGTGTTTCCCCACTAATTGGCTTTTTTTTGGAACCTCTTCTGTATCATAGTAAAATGTTCTCTTGCATAAGTATACAAAGGCTATAGTAATTTTCTTGCAGTGCCAGCCACTACCAGTACAAAGAAAATATTAAGTAATACATATATTACAGTTATTGTTCAGCAAAAAGTACCACTAGCATTTTTCTATTCTGTCAATGTTATCTAACATGGACTCAATCATGCATGCTTACCTGTGTCAAGCAAAATAAATAAATACATAAATTACAGTTCTTAAGAAATACTGCATGTTTATTTATATATTATTTTGTATTTTTTAATTTTCTGAAAATTCTTCCAAAAGTGTACAGAAAGGTTTGCAAAGTTGATGATGTTTAATTTATGTCTTAAGGCTATCATTTTTGTGCACAAGAATTTCACAATAAAAAGAAGATTGGAGTGTATTTTTTCACATCTCTCCCCGTCATTCTCCGGCTCTCAGGGAATAGTGCTTGTTTTTAAAAAGGTAGGCCATATGGTTTAAGAAGATGAAAACAATGACAGCTCAAGGTCTTAACAGGTAGCACTATTTGACACCATGATTTTATATTGGTATTTATGTTTAATGTTGTATTATGTTTCTCTTTTTCATTTTTGGTCCTGCATAAGGTTGGAGTAGGAGCTTGTGTCAAGGCCTTAAAATTGGCATTGGCATTTCCATCAGGCCTACCATGTAGACAGCTGCATGATGAGTTTTTTTCTTTTGTTCTGTTGGTGCAGTATTTAGTAACATCAAGTTTCCCATCAAGTCTGTTATTAAGTACTGGATGGAGTTTGGTTTCAGCACAAGTTGTAGTGTTATTAAATTAGAAATGTGTTGGCCTTTTGGATGTGCAGTTCCCCATCAAGTCCACTGAAGATTTGCCACAGGTTTCTCCCTAGAAGCGTTTTGTGATTGGACTCCGCAAAATGCCGTTGACGACAGTCTTTTTTGGTAAATGCTGTTACTATTTAAGGGTGTGTTTAACTCTTATGCTTTAAATGTCATTTTGTGATATGATTGATTTTATGCTTTAACTTGCTGCTGCCCATTTACACTTTAATAAAGAGCCATATCCACTAGCTATATTGGAAAACTATAATGCTTAATTTATACCATTAGGCTGTCATTGTCGTGCATAAGGCCTTCTATATAAAACATGGATTGGAGTGAGCTTCATTATACATTACATAATTTACATTTTTTTTAGAAGGAAATACTGTTTAGCAAAAAATACATAATTCTGAAAATGAATTCAAAATATTGAAGTTTATTTCCCTAGGCCATAATGAAAACAAAATTCTCTGAGTACCTTGCTCTGTCAGTGAGTCAGGCAATAGGCAGAAACACCACTTGTTTAATAGTAAGTTAACAAAAACAATTGCGTTTTCATTGTTGCTTAGCAGGAAATACTACCTATTGTATGGGTCTACCAAATATACCTCATTTTCCATGGGAATGACTTCAGCAGGCCCCCACAACACCATTTTTCTCACTGTGCCCATATCTGGCCAAGGGTTTTTGTTGGTCCTTCTGAGCTATAACACTGGTACTGTAATCCTGGGTGCTATTCTGTTTGTGGCCATAGACTGTCCATTTCTTCCTGATGTTTACTGCTTTAGTCTTAAACCTTGAACGGTGCTTGTCTTCCAAATTTCATTCTTGCATTATGACTTTTTTTTTCAGTTGCCTTGCAGGGGTGCTTGGTGAACAACAGGTGCTTCTTAGACTCCACACTTCTGACTGTTGGTGAAATAGAGGGGTCACACACTTCTGCATGCTGTGATGCATTTAAATTTTGTAATAGTTCTTTCTATAAAAAATAAAGCATAGTATTCCACAAACATGAGACTACACACCAGAAATGATTCTGGCAGCGGCACTGTTTTTTAATCAGTGATGCAATCAACAATGCCCTGTTATCTTCTTACAGTAAACAAAAGCTTATTGTTTGGTAAGAAAAACCAGAACTAGATTTTATCGAAAGTTCTTCCCACGTAAAGTTTTATTTGAAACCTAACAGACCACAGTTAAAAATGAAACATTATTCATGCAATGTTACTCTCAGTCAATCAGACACACCATCTCCGTCAATTTTTATTAGCTGTCTTTTATTAGATTTATTTATTGTTTTTGGTCAACAAAACACAGGCAGTGAAATTCATTCAAACCCAATTTAAAATATTTCATTGTGCAAATATTAAGCTACATTAACAAATCAAATACCGTGGCTGGGTCATTCTCTGTCAATTAGATAATCTTCAAAACAAACTTGTATGCTAGAAAAAAAAGGAAAACATTAAAACTGGCAGGGGCTAGAACACATTAGGTTTGCTGGCAATGGAATATCCAATTCTGGAGACATACATCCCTCCAGCTAAGTAATATACTGTTTACTTTCATTATTGCTACGCCATTATTTCACCATATGTGCATGGTTTGAATTTCAGGATTTATTTGCTGCTGATGCTTATTATGTTTCTGATGTGTATTAAAACTGAGGAATTAACAAATTATCTTAATGTGCTATGTCCCTGTTATATTCAGATTAATGTCTAATCCTTTCTAGCCAAAAATTATTATTTTGGTGGATTACAAATAAAGATGGGCATTTTATATTATGATGAGGTGCTGATCTCCACTGTTTTTATTTCTGTCTTATTGAAGTATACTTGGATCGTGCACTTGAAGCATTATCGGGTCAAACTGTACATCTATGTTTCTGATTATTGTATACTTTATATATTACTTGTATTAAAAGTTCTTCCCACAAAGCAAAGTATGTTATTCCACACCTAATAGAACACAGTTAAAAATAAAACATTGTTTATACAATGCTACGCTCAGTCAATCATGCAGTATACACAGTGGCTAAGTGGTTAGCACTCCTGCCTAGCAGCACTAAGATTTTTGGTTTGAATCCCAACCATGGCACTGCCTGTCTGGAGTTTGCATTTTCTCCCTGTGCCTGAGTGGGTTTCCGCTTACACTCCAAAGACATACTGGTAGGGTAATTGGCTCCTGTCTAAATTGGCCCTAGAATGAATATGAATTAGGGACCTTAGATTGTAAGCTCCTTGAAGGTTAGGGACTGATATGAATGTACAATCTGTGTAAATTGATGGTGCTATATAAGTACATGTAATAAATCAAGAGCCTCCTTTCTTGCTAAGCGCTAGTTTCAGAATCAGCTCTCTTGAAATCCGGCAGTGACAGCTGTATAAAATAAAATGACTGTGGTAAAATAAATAACAAGAGAAGTGCAACATACTAAAGAAGGATTTCAACAGAATAGGGACTAAAGCTAGTTTTACATCAGTGTGCATTAATTTCTTCTTAAAAAGCAGGACAGCTGAGCAGGGTGCACTCCTGGGCCTGCATCTGATGAGAACTGGAGGTACAGGGAAAGAGGCAAAATTAAAGTGGCATAGCTACTATTGGTTCAGTACATAAAAATGTATAAAAATTAATTAAATTAATTAAAAATAATAAATTGTATTTGAGAGACAACAGAAATACATTTTGTATAGATTCCATGGAGTAGGCAGTATTTTTAAAAGTAGAATATAACATGCATTTGTATATAGCAATTTTGTTTCCTAAGTGCCTAAATAAGAGAAATAATTTTAATTTACCTACTCTTTCCTCGTAGCTGAGGTCCTCCAAGGTACTGTGATAGTGTGAGGCCCTGTCATAGTGTGAGTTTAGGAAAAAGGCACATAAGATTCACAATTATTTAGAGTGGGACAGATTCCTAACCTGGAAGATTGGGAGAGTCAGAACAACTGAGCGAGTCTGCAGGACTGAGAGAGATGAGGCAGCTAGCAAGGGGACTGTGGGAGGGTCTCTAAGTCTCAGAAGAGTGAGAGAATCCTGGATGCTGGGAAAACCCAATCTAGAGGCCAGGAGTGGGCCCATACAGAGAGGTGCTGTAACTAAGGCTGGGTGAGCCAGAAGAGCCAGAGAGCTGTGGCTGAAGGTCCTGTGCCAAGAGTAGTGGGTAGTAGTAGATGTTATTGGTGGCAGACCAGGAATGGTAGCAGGAGCTGATAATTGTGGCAGGAGATGGTAATTGCTTCAGACAAGCAATGGTGAAAGGAGCTGGCAATGATAGCAGAAGCTGGAATTTGTAGTAGGCCAGCAATGGTGGAAAGAGTTGGTATTGGTTGGAGAGGATGGTAATGGAGACTGACCAGCAGTAGTGGAAGGAGATGGAAAAAGTGGCAGGAGTTATTAATGGTGGAAAGCCAGCAGCAGTGAAAGGAAATTGGAATGCTGAAAGGCCGGTAGTAGCGCAAAGATCTGGCAATGGTGGCAGGAGCTGGTAATGGTGTCATACCAGCAGTGATGGAAGGAGCTGGTAATGGTGGCAGACCAGCAGTAGTGTCAAGAGGTGGGATTGTTGGCAGGCCAGCAGTGGTTGAAGGAACTGGCAATGGTGACAGGAGCTGGTATTGGTGTCAGGCCAGCAACAGTGGCAAATGCTGGTAATGGTGTCAGGCCTGCCTCTACCTGGAAAGGCAGCCAAGAAGTCTTCCACAGCACCTTTTTCAAGTGGTGCAATTTTTGCTCCCACAGGGATGGCAGTATGAGATCTTCTATTTTCCCCTTGTATCCGGGATCCAAAAAGGTGGAAACCAGTAATGGTCCATGTCCTTTATGGCCCAATTTTGGGGTCTTTGCATAAGCTTTCCCATTAGACACAAATTGCCTGCAGCAGAAAACCCTGTGTCACTGAGAACAACTGTGTCATCAATTATCATGTTGTGCATGATCATACACACCGCCGGAATTATTATTATTATTATACAGGTTTTTTATATCGCCAACGGTTTGCTCAGCACTTTACATTATAGTGGGAGACAATACAGTAACAATACAGTTCAATACGAGAGGGATTTGAGGGCCCTGCTCCTTGGAGCTTACAATCTAGGAAGGCGGGGTGAATGGTACAGTAGGTAGTCACTGTGGGGGATGGAGTGGTTGGAAGAGTACAGGATTCCAGAATTAGCAGAGGGCGGGATAGGCTTCCCTGAAGAGAAAGGTTTTCAGTGATCGCCGAAAGGCAAGTAGAGTAGGTGATAATCTGATAGATTGGGGTAGGGAATTCCAGAGGATGGGTGACGCTCTAGAGAAGTCTTGGAGATGAGCATGGGAGAAGGAGATAAGGGAGCTAGAGAGTAAGAGGTCTTGCGAGGAGCGGAGTGTATGGTTTTGGTGATATTTAGAGATAAGATCAGTTATGTAAGTTGGGGCAGTATTGTGGATGGCTTTATATGTCATTGTTAGAGTTTTGAACTTTATCCGTTGGGCAACTGGGAGCCAGTGGAGGGATTGGCAGAGAGGGGAGGCAGATACGGAACGGTTAGTGAGGTGGATGAGTCTGGCAGCAGCGTTCATGATAGACTGGAGGGGGGATAGTCTACGATGAGGTAGGCCAATGAGGAGGGAGTTACAATAGTTGAGGTGTGATATGACAAGGGAGTGAAAAAGTTGCTTAGTGGTTTCCGGGGTTAGGAACGGTCGTATCTTGGAGATGTTGCGGAGGTGAAGTCTACATGATTTTGTCAGCGATTGGATCTGGAGCTGGAAGGACAGATGGGAGTCTAGGATTACACCCAGTACCATGGCGTGAGGGGATGGACTGAGGATGGTGTTAGTGATATTTATGGTGAAGTCAGTGGGGGTGGCACGGGCAGGAGGGAATACTAGGAGCTCAGTTTTGGAGAGGTTGAGTTTGAGGAAGTGGAGTGACATCCGAGCCGATATGTCGCTTAGTAGGCTAGCAATGTGGGTAGAAACTGAAGGGGTGAGGTAAGGGGTAGACAGATAGATTTGCGTGTCATCAGCATAGAGATGGTAGTTGAAGCTGTGGGAGTTTATCAAGTGACCAAGGGAGGAGGTGTAGATGCAGAAGAGAAGGGGTCCAAGGACAGAACCTTGGGGGGCCCCTACAGAGAGAGGGATTGAGGAGGAGGTGGCAGCATTATAGGTAACACTGAAGGAGCGCTGCGATAGATAGGAGAACCAGGAGAGAGCGGAGTCGCTGAGGCCGAAAGAGAGTCGTTTTTTGAGGAGGAGGGGATGGTCAACCATGTCAAATGCCGCACAAAGGTCGAGTAGTAGGAGTATTGAGTAGTGGCCATTGGTCTTTGCAGTTAGTAGGTCATTAGAGAGCTTTAGAGGAATTAGCATTAGAGGAATCAGTAGCTACTGATGTGGTGAAAAGATGCCCAAGTCCCCAGAACCCATCCTTGTCCTGCATTTGTACAAATTCTTGTCGACAGTCCACTGCTGCAGATGCATCTTTTACCTAAAATCAAAATTATAATGGATTGCTAGGGGTTACTAAAGAAAGCTAGTGACTCTGAAATATCAGCTTGAACTTGGAATAGAATGAAAGTCCAGGTGAAGTGTGCTAAGACATTTTCAGTTTTAATCCTTTTTTAATCCTGTTGCTTACGGTCTGTTTTGTATGTTTTTTTTCTGTCAATACTTTATTGTATCATTTTCTTTTATTTTTAAGTCTATTTTTATCAATGTAAAGCTAAATCTCTGAATGCCCTAATCTCAAAATTAAAAAAGTTTTCCTCTGTGAGGGCTATAATCATTTTAAAACTCTGTTACATCCTTCTTTTCTGGGCATAGCAGTGAGTGTCACAGACGTTTTCCAAAGATCAGAATTTCAACAGCAGATGCTGTAAACAGTGGTTGTTTTCATAAACACAAGTGGCAACTTCCATTTGTGTATGTAAAAGGGTGTCTGCAAGAATTGCTCTGGGTGATGACAATCAAATTAGCTTTGCGGCATAAAACCCTTACCCACATCAATCCATGATCTCTAAAAACATGTATGATTCACTTTAAACAACTTGTACAGAGCAAATTGAGTTAAATTTATATTCTTAATAATATAAAAGCTGAGCTGAAGTTTTCTTTTTACAGTACACTTTCACTTCCCATTTGAGGTAGTTTTACTAAAAACTTTGTTTTGCATTGGGGAATTTTGCCTCCTTGACTTCTCATCCTACCCAAATGTCTGCTCTCCCATCCCCCTCCCCTCCTAGAGCATTTGACTCCTGGTCAATGCAACCCTGCCCAGGCTGTTCTGCTTCCTTTTCAGCATATAGAGAGCTGCACTGTGCAGGGAAGATATGCAGCTCTCACCATCCCCACTGTCTGCTTCTGTGACTGCAGAATCAGTGTGATGGACACCACAATCCTACCAATGGCTCAGCTGTACCCGGATCTTATGCAGTGTATTAGATACAGTGCACCAAGTTTTCCTGGAACTAATGTGCATGTTTGGACTAGTATCAAAGTGTTCCCCTTCCTACATGCAACTTCAGGGTGGGGAAAGTCCCAGCCATAGATGATTGGCCCATTCAGGTGACAGATTCCTGGAGGGTACAAACACTCCCAAGCTCATCACTACTGGACAGAACTTTGAAAAAAGCGGTATTGGCCAGATTCTACAATCTGAGCAGCATGAGACTGAAAGGGGAATTTACTAAAACTGGAGCAGACAGGATCTGGAACAGCTTTGCATAGTTACCAGTCAGTTTCTAACTACCTTGTTTAGTTAAGCTTTGAAAATGAAAGCTAGAAGCTGATTGGTTGCTATGCACAACTGCTCCATATTCTGCTGGCTCCAGTCTTAGTAAAGTCTCCTCGAGGAGTTTTTGCTGGTCGCAATCTAACAGGACCTCAGTGACACCACTCAGGCTGGTAAGGGAGCAGAAAATGTCCCGGTCTGTGTGTCAAGTGCCTGTGTGTATTGAGGTTACAGGGGCTGTTAGCCTGCTTCTCCAATGAGCTGTCACTTGTAATGTTGTGAGAGTAGATTTTTGTGTTACTTGTAGTTGGCATGATGTGTACTGTTACCCATAGGCATACATACCTGGCCTTTCAATGTAACACAATCTCATCAATGCAACACCCCACAGTTCCCTCGCCACCCTCTGCACCCTACATGCCTCTCTTTACCTCTCGCCTGCACAAAGTACCTTCCTTGACACTTTGCCTACACACGTTTATCTCTCCTTTCTTCTCATCTACATGGCTGGACCAAGCCCCTCACCGCCATTCCTTTGCCCTCTCTCTGATCCCTCACCACCCTCAGCACTGTACATGCCTCTCTTTACCTCTCGCCTGCACAAAGAACCCTCCTTGACACTGTTCCTGCACACCTTTACCTCTCCTTTCTTCTCACCATCATGGCTGGACCAAGCCCCTCACCGCCATTCCTTTGCCCTCTCTCTGATCCCTCACCACCCTCTGCACCCTACATGCCTCTCTTTACCTCTCACCTGCACAAAGAACCCTCCTCGACACTGTTCCTGCACACCTTTACCTCTCCTTTCTTCTCACCATCATGGCTGGACCAAGCCCCTCACCGCCATTCCTTTGCCCTCTCTCTGATCCCTCACCACCCTCTGCACCCTACATGCCTCTCTTTACCTCTCACCTGCACAAAGAACCCTCCTTGACACTGTTCCTGCACACCTTTACCTCTCCTTTCTTCTCACCATCATGGCTGGACCAACCCCCTCACCGCCATTCCTTTGCCCTCTCTCTGAATCCTCGCTACCCTCTGTACCCTACATGCCTCTTTTTACCTCTCACCTGCACAAAGTACAATACTCAACACTGTGCCTGCACATCTTTACCTCTCCTTTCTTCTCACCATCATGGCTGGCCAAACCCCTCACTGCCATTCCTTTGCCCTCTCTCTGATACCTCAGCACCCTCTGCACCCTACATGCCTCTGCCTCTCACCTGCCCAAAGTACCCTCCTTGACACTGTGCCTGCACATCTTTACCCCTACTTTCTTCTCACCATCATGACTGGACCAACCTACTCATCACCATTCCTTTGCCCTCTCTCTGAACAGGCTTAAGCATGTTTTCCCCCAATCTCACTCCATAATTTCATTTCCCTCTGCTTTCTTCCACGTTTGCAGGACGTGCTCCACTTTGAGTCGCACTGCCAAATAACCTCATCCTCCTCCACCTGCTCTCACTATTGTGCCTGCAAACCTCCCCCCACTGATCATCTCACCATCCTAACCTTGTCTGTTCTGGAATGAGCACATTTTGCTAGTCTTTCTAATTAGAAAGCACAAAGACAGCTGTTTCAGTCTTTAAGATACATTGAGCTACTGTAGGTAGCCAATTGTTCACTTGAGCAGTTGATGCTATGAGATAGAACTGATTAAAAATAGCTAGCGAAAAAGAAATCCTCTGCCCTGTGTTTTATTTAAATACAGATATATTTGCTTATATAAAAGATCCTACAGAAAAATTTGGTATTTGCAAAGTGGGCTGTACAGCTGCTCTGCATATCGCTACTTCTAAGCCGTGCGCTGAATGTTGATGCACTGACTACTACTTAGCATCAAATTATTTCAATGAGCTGTGTTTTCCCAGTAGATCTCTGAGAAATGTGCATGTTCAGCACAAACCCACAGGGAAAACTCAACATGAAAATAACTTCAAACGTCTGTGTTTGCAATACTCATTTAAATTATCTTTAATTGGCAACAAAGGCATGTTTATTGATGCCTCTACTAGAGTTACACAGATTTGTTGTTTTATTGTAGACAAGTCCAATGTCCCGAAGGCTAAATCACAAAAAGTTATTGTAGATTAAAGCTGAAAATTGCGGTCTCCTTGCTGTCCATGTTGCTACCCTAAGATAAAATATATACATTATGGCCCATAGCAACCAACCAGATGTTAGTTTTCACATCCTTATTATATCTGCTAAAAGAAAACATGAGCTCTAAATATTTATTCAAGAGCTTCAGGTTTTCGTACCGTTTTAATGATTATGTTGCATTGATTTATTAGTTGCGCTTCAGAGAATGCAAATTGTGATGAGAGAAATATGTGGATTTTCACCTATGACCTTCTGAAAATGCTTGCTACCTGGCTGTCTTGGGCTTCAATATTTTAGGAGCCACTGATCTGTAACAAGTAACAGAAAAGGAAATCAGTATGGATCCAGAATCTCCTGATTCTCCTGATCTGTACACTGATTCCAGGTCAGTCAACAAGCTAAAACACGTGTCAAGCTCAAGGCCCGGGGGCCAAATTCAGCCCTCCAGGCCATTTCATGTGTCCCTCGCACCTCATCTGCAGCTGTGGCACCCACCCCCCCATTTCCACCCTTGCCTTGTCTCAGCAGAGAGGAAGACATAACTCCTCCTCCAGATCCAGCACCTCTCTGTGCAGCTGAAGCACCCCCTCATCTCTCACTCCCCTGGTCTCAGCATTCATCAGACTCCGGCAGCTGACTACAGCCCTCCTCTGGTCCTCCTCCAGACCCTGCACTTTCTGTTCCCCATCTCCGCTCCCAGCCTCTTCCCTGCAACAGCACAAGGTAAGAGGGTGCACTGTGATGTAAGGGAGGGTGGGGGACTCTAGATTTCTGATAGTGGGTTGGCTCTTGATATCTGATATAAGGGGGGGAGGGGTGCTCTGGACATTTAGTCTTACAGATACAACAGCCCTTTGGGGGCAACCATAATGTTGATACGGCCCATGATTAAATTAAGTTTGACACCCCTGAGCTAGAGGATCAGCACTATACTATAATTTTGCTATTTATTTGAGAATTTATTATGATATATTAATTTTTTTTTATTATTTAATTTATGTGGAGTATTCTGGTAGTGATATTATTTATGACCACTATATGGGGCTATACAGCGATATAGGTCTCTCTTTTTTTTAGTTTTCTTCTTTCCTTCCCCCCCCCCATTTTTCTGTATAGTTTTCAGTTTTATTAATTGATATAAATGTGGTATTACATTATAAATTGGATGTTATATTATTAAGTGTATTATAAAGTCTTTGTTCCATTTGTAAAGAGTCATCCAGCGATGATGAGGGCTCTGCTGAGCGGAACAGGTCCAATAGCTATGGTTACCGAGATGTATAAAAGCTCGTGAATGTCACTGGGTGGGCTTGCCCTGATGAAGACGTGTGGTTGGTGGCTTAACGAGTGGGGTGGAGCCTGGTGATGTCATTGCCGGTTTACTTGCGGACCAGAAGTTTTATGTAAAAAACGATCTGTTATGTTCAATACCATGTGAGTATTACTCTGGAACATATTTTATTCTGAAATAAACGGTATTATGCTATGGGATCTGTCCCCTTTTCTTCCTACATGTAGAGTGTAAGCTGAGAAGAGTTCCATGTATTGTGTCATCCAAGGTGGTGCCTTTCATCAGCTCTTTGCTGCCTTCTGGAGCATCTTTGGTGGAATTACTATGCTTGGTCGACCTATATTTATTTATAAGTCCACTGTATGAGGTGAACGGCCATCTGTATACTTAGGTGGAGGTGCACAAAGTCGCGGTGGAGCACTGTCCCTGAAAAGTTTCAGCTTTTTGGAGCACATCGTATAGAACAAGCACTTTTCAAGCACTATTTAAATTTTGATTGAACTATCACAATTGTAATAAACTAGTTTGGTTATTATATGTATTATTATATGTATATGAGTTAGCGCAACACTATTGTTACACATGTATCTAAACATTTCCTAGCCCTAATGGGATTGCCCTTGATAACTATCGCATGCAGGCTGAAGGCTTTATTGAAATAAAAGCTTTTATTTCTACCAATGAACACTGTCATCTTCAGGCTGCAGTGTACATCATTCATCTACAGTGATATGTTTAATGCTGTATTTAAAAAATAATGAAAAATATATGACCTCTGGACACGAAAGGCACGAAAATGTTAAATGTAGTCCTTGAGCTCCAGACAAGTGACTTTGCCTATGTTGAGAGGATATCTACTGTCTGAACTGTCTTCCCCCTAATGATCAGACTTCAACATTGTAATATTGTAGAATATTGTAGCAACAAGTCACACTGTAATAACCCGCAGCAATAACTGAGCTTAGATGTTTGTGAACACAGCCAAGAATGGCACAGGTACCATAATTTATACAGTTCTGCCATCTTTGAATCAGAATGTTGGTCCAAAAGTGCCATTCCTGAATAATGCCTCAGCAAGGATGTTACTGTCTTTCTGAAGAGAAAAGATGATGCAGGTATTGTCAGGGGAATTGTTTGATTTTAGAAGGCTTATCCCACTATGTGCAGTGAATGACATTTTTCTGTACTGGATAAACACCAGTCAATGCTAGGACACAAAGAAAACATTTGTTTTTGATGTGTTCTGTTCACACCCCAATGCTGGTGTGAAGTGCAATGCAGTGCAGAAAATTCAGAATGTGACTAGTAAAGTTGAAAAAAGAAAAAAAAAAGTAAACAATGTGATGTACTGAAATGGGCATTGCACCACTCACTGCAGACCTCATGCTGACAGCTGCCTGCACAGTAAAATACAAAATTTTTTCATGCAGGCTAGTGTGAATCACACTTGAGAAGTAATTATTACATGTAAGTGCTACAATTACATATTATATAACATGTATACACTATACATGAACAAATGCATATGATTTTAATTTTGAAGTGATTGTAAACCCAATTTTTTTTCAACAACAAACATGTTCTACTTACCTGTTCTGTACAATAGTTTTGCACAGCGATGCCTGGATCCTCCTCTTCTCGGGTCCCCCACTGGAATCCCTTGCTTTTTCCCCCCAATGGCAAGACATATGCTTTAGGGGCACTCGTGCAGGCTCACTCCTGAGCCCCCTCTTACCTTGTCTCTCTCTTACCTCCTATCTCTCTTTTACCCCCCCTCTCTTTCTCTCTCTCACCCCCTCTCTTTCACACCCGTATGGGGGGGGGGGGGTGAGCTGGTTTTACAGCACCAGGTGACACCAACCCCAGTGGCGCCACTGAGAAAAAATCTTCAGCCTTTAAAACCAAGATCATTATGATTCCTGAATTAGAAGACTTTTATGTTACTAGGTCTTCATGAGATAAGGTGAAAGGCTGTCCTACATGGTACCATGCTACCTAATGCAAATATAACAGCACTGGTTTAAACTTAGTCCAGGTTCTACCATATCCCTCTTTTTAAACCCTGCCTCCCCATTGCCCCATTGCTCTTTATATATTTTAGCATAAATTATAATTGCAATACTTTTTTTTTGCCATGTTTTTCTATTAGGTCCTGTGTAATGTGTGACTGGTGGGAGGGAACTCTCTCCACTTTTAACAAAGAATGTAGTATACATTTTTAATCCAAATTCCAAAAATCACCAGAGGAGCAAATTTTCAGGGCTTGGTCACCTCTAATACCTAGTAGCTATTCATACACTTGAATACTCTATGAAACAGTGCAGCACAATATAATAAGTACAGTTTATGCCATATATGCAATCTTCAAAATAAAGTGTTTATACTGTATAAATATCGTATTTTTAGCTCCATAAGATGCATTTTTTTCTGGGCTGGAGAATCTGGAGGGAGAACACAGATCTCCAGTGAAGGGCTGAACATGTTCTCCGCTGATCTCCTCTGAATTGCAGCTATTCTCTGTGTCATAAACGGGCACCTATGTCCGCAGTCTGTGGTCATCTCCTGTACTATGTCCGCAGTCTCTGGTCATCTTCTGTACTGTGTCCGCAGTCTCTGGTCATCTCCTGTACTATGCCCGCAGTCTCTGGTCATCTCCTGTACTATGTCCGCAGTCTCTGGTCATCTCCTGTACCATGTCCGCAGTCTCTGGTCATCTCCTGTACTGTGTCCGCAGTCTCTGGTCATCTCCTGTACTATGTCCGCAGTCTCTGGTCATCTTCTGTACTATGTCCGCAGTCTCTGGTCATTTCCTGCACTTTGTCTGCAGTCCGTTGGTTCAGAATATTTTTTTCTTGTTTTCCTCCTCTAAAACCTAGGTGCGTCTTACGGTCAGGTGCGTCTTATGGAGCGAAAAATACGGTATATCAAATCTTCTATACAATGTTGCTCAATTCTTGTACATATTAGTGCATGTTCCTGCAATGTGCAAAAACACCCTTCTGTGTTCCTCCTCCACCAACACACATATATACTCTTACCTTCTTATTTGACCTACAGATATTTACATCCAACAGCGCTTTCCCTTTTAATCTGGGTAGGTATAATTCCTTTATTGCTCCACTCTCCTCCGCACTCTACTCCAGAATGGTCTTCCTATTTCTTTTCCAGCATATCCTTCGAACATGCAGAAAAAACACCCATCATAGTGTGTCATTTATACCTACCAATATCTATTAAAATTTTGATTGCACTCACATAAAAAGTGTTCAACTGGGACACTGCAGAAGGAAAGCTTCTACTATATCACATCCAGCGTTCTATGGTGACTCACAAAATGGCGTCTCGCAAACCTCCGGTTGAAGGAGGAGGAGGAACACAGAAGGGTGTTTTTGCACATGGCAGGAACATGCACTAACATGCACAAGAGTTGAGCAACCTTGTATAGAAGATTTGATATAATTATATATAAGGACGTTCTTTGTTATATGGGATGTTTATGTCACAAATTGTTTATGAGATGTTTATGTCACAAATTGTTTATGTACACACTGTGATGATTATAAGCACTTTATAAAAAGTTACATTGGTAATTGCACAGGCACTTTATTTTGAAGATTGCATATATGGCATAAACTATATTTATTATATTGCGCGGCACTGTTTCATAGAGTATTTACTGTTTACATATGTTGGGAACACATTTAGTGTCAGCAGCATTAATATATTGGAGGTGGGAGTTTGTGAATTGCACTGAAGTTACTTTGAAAACTTATCCATACACTTGGATAAAATCTGGGAGGTGCACTTTTCTATTACCAATCAAGCAAATTCTAAGCATTAAACAACTAAAACATTTCCAAATAAAGGTGGAAAGACAATTTATATGAAAATATACAGCAAGTTAAAATAAAGACAGATATTAGAATATCAATCAGTTAATGTTCAAAAAAATTGTTAAAAAATTATGTTCAACAATATTGAAATATAGATATAAAGCTATCCATATTTACAACCTAAACCATTACTCCGCTTAATTGTGTTATATTAGTTAATGCTTTTTCAAACGGTTCTAACTGCAACAATTTTAGAATATAGTCCTAAAAATAATGCTAGTTGTAAAAAAAAATCTGTCAAATTGATTATTTAGCTTCTGCCATTCTAGGCAAATAGGGGAAAGCATACATTTAAAGCAGAAATAAAATCTAAGACATTTTAAATGAATGTGGTTGCCATTTAATTCGTCACCTTTATTCTCTTGTTAGCTGTTGGCTCTTGCAGAATTCTGGTTAGTTACAGTTTTTATTTTATTAGTGAATACTTGTAACAATTGAAGGTTTACAATGTACAGGGGACAAACTACATTAATTCACTGTCCGTAAATTCTTGGAACTGTGGTTTTATTATGATAAGCTAGGATGTTGTTAGAAGACTTTATTATAGCACTCAACATGATTTTTCTCCATTTCAGTAATTTTGCTCAGGTTCTTATGAAAGAAGGAAGAATGCATTACAATCAATAAGTACAATAGCATAAAGAGAACAGCAAGGATACTTAACAGGGGTGGACTGACCCTTTGGAAACTTGGGCACTGCCCGAGGGCCTGGGGTCAGTAGGGGGCCCCATAAGATGCCCCTGGTACCTTTTTCATAGGCTTTTTTGAGTTTGGGCAAGGACACAGGGGCCCCATGATCCCCCTATTGCCCGGGGGCCCCATGAGTTGTCAGTCCGCCCCTGATACTTAATATTCAATGTACACTAGAATATAAATCATTAGCTAGAAGGTTACACACTATATACACTATGAAGGCAGTCTATATAGTTTTACTTATGTATTCAACAATTTTCAAGTTTATGTAGAGATCCACTGTCATCTACTGTCAGCTGCTAGTATCACACAATATTGTATAATTATGTATGTAACTTCCTGACTCTGGGTTTTTTGGGAAAAGATCCTGCAAGCAAGAGGTGGAGAGAGAGAGAAGGTCTCAGTCACATGTCCTGTTCAGGCTAGTAATACCAGATCAGAAGAGATGATTATTGCCACATAACTAGGACTGCATTCCAGGCTGATTGGGTGGAGCGTCTCCTCATCACCATAGATCTTGTCTTCAGGTCTCCGACACAAAGACAGATGCCATATCATCCTCAGAAGCTCCTGCAATGGGACTATAGAGATATCTGGAGATATCTCTATTAATGCGTTGTAACTATATATATCCAGATATATGTACACAATTCCACCAGGACTGTCAGGGATCTCCTCGATCCCCACCGCGATGGTCCCGGCGCAGGCGCAGTGCACCGCCCTGTGCAGGGACACGGGCACTAGGTCCGGGCCAGCCGTGGCGTTCGAGTTCGCGCATGCGCAGTAGAACGCCGCGGCCGCCCGCTGGGTACCAATGGCAGCGCAGGGCGGGATATTTAAATGGCCCTGAGCTGTCATTCAGTGCCTTCTGGTCTTTCCTGCATCCTGTGATTCTGCGAACCTGTGCCCTGTAAGTTATTGACCCGGATTGTACCTGACCTTGCTAATTTCTCCTGTCCTGACCCTTGCTTTGCCTGACCTCTCTCCTGGATGCCCCCTATTGGATTTGACCTGCTGTTGCTGACCTGGCGTGTGACCCGACCATTCTATGCCCGCTGCCTTGTACCTTACCGTCCTCTCTGTTACCGACCCGGCCCGTCTGACCTTGCTCATCCATCCATCCATCTGCCCATCCCTCGCAGTGGGGTCTTCTGACTTCCTCATATCAGACTCTTTCCCGTGGGAGCCCTTGGCGCATACCACTACCACTGACGGACGTACCCAGTAGCCACGACCTGGTCTCGGGGGGCTCCAAGTCCATCCCCACCATCAGGGGCCCTGGTGAACAAGCACCCTGGGACTTAGATTCCGTGCGCTGGGGATGCCTATTCAGTGGAGTGCTAGTGGTACCGCCGGGCGGTCCCTTACAAGAACATTATATTGGGCCCTTTGCTGATAATAATTGTTTGTACATTGAATATATGCACTGTTATTGATATTTTATTATATAAGGCTCATATTATTTGTATCCTGGTGGGCAACTAAATGTTTTATGATGGTTGCTTCCAATTACTGTTGATTAGACTACTGGTTAATTTCCCTGAAAGGGAATACCCTCTGTTCACAGAGGCACTGTCTGTTATGGAAGATTTCTGGCTGAGACACTAGTTTAACACTACACAAAGTGTAGTGCGTTAGTGTAACACTACACTAACACAAAGTGTAACACTACAATTGCAGGAACAGAGTCACATGACACAATCACTGTGGTTTAAAGTATCCATTCTGACAAAATGTATTATTACATTCTATTTTATACAGAAGATAAAAAAGGGTGGTGTGAGATGTTATTAAAAATTAGCAAATAGAATAATGTCCCATTTCATATGTCATAAACTATGTCTAACAGTTGCGAAACTAAAACCTCAAGAAGGGAGGAGGAAAGAGAAAGAACATCTAGGTCTGTTGTATCTGTGTCTTCAGTGAAGGGCACAGGGCACATTTCAACATTGCAAGCAAGAGGGAGTCGAACAATACAGTGAAAGTAAATGTCATTTCCCCCCTTTTGTTTGTTTAACATTCTTCTCCATGTTACATTAAGCCAATTGCTGCCAGCTCTTGCTACATTGGAGCAGAGAGATGGCGTCCTGTTCAGCTCTCTTCCAGTTTCCTCAGAATGATGGGTTCATCAGGGATGGTGGACCATCTTCTGGTACAATGGCAAATCACACAGAGGCATAGTCTGATGAGGAAGTAAATAAAAAGTATGTGAAATAGAAACATCACAATGTAAGCGCCTAATTTCTGTAACCATGTTGCTGTACCTTGCTAAAAGTCACCAAAAACTCCCAATCCCTTAAAGAGGTTCCATCCATCTTTAGCAATATGTCTGGCCTTATTCTGTAGTTCTCTTATCTTAGCAGGATGACCTTTAATAATGTCCTCATTCTTAGAAATGTATATACAACAGTCAGTGTGAATAACCTTACACATCTCACCTTGAGCGGCAGTGAGATAATTTAGTGTTAATCTATGCTCTAGTACCTCTTTTCTAAACTGAGATATTTCCTCATTTAAAAAGCCTATATCAATGGTAGTAAGGTTAATAATCTCATCTAAAATTCTAGTGTAATTATTTATTCTTTTCATTGCTTCAATTCCCCATCCTGTCCAGGAAAGGAACCATGACCATGCCATGTCACCTTCAGTGAACATCTCTCTTTTGAACACTAAAGGATATTCTGGACTTTGACCTGGTCGCACTGTATCTTTGTGAACAGCCAAAGCAGGTAATAAATTCCCAGTATAACATATACCTGTAACATTAATAGGAATCCAGGCGTAAGCTTTATCTCCACATATACTGTAAAATATAACCCTCTATGTATGGATGGTATTCACACTCCTAAAAAACTAAATGCAATAGCATGAAATCCCAGGTAAATAATATTTCCACATATTGAGAACAGTGAGCAATTTGTACTATAAAGGGTACTATTTAGCTCTGGATCTGGAAAATAGTAATATTGACTATAGTTTCCTCCATAAATTGTAATCTTTGCTGCAGTGCAATTAGAAATTCTCAACTGTGCACATTTAGTATTAACTAAGCATGTAATGCTTAGACAAACCTGTGGGGTGTCTATGTGTTGTGAAACCTTCAGAGTTACTGATCTGTATTCATTAGCTGTGGATACCATGTAAGAGCCATTTATTCTGGTCCTGTTTAGATCAGTGAAGTTGAGAGGCACTGCTATCATGGGTATTGTTCCTGTTTGGGTACGTAAGTAAGAACACACCCAGCTATGGGCGGCATACAATTTTACAATTTTAAGGGTCTAACGAGGCTGATACATACATCACAGGCCTCCGTTTCCATGTAGCTGGGTGCATACACCTGTAGCAAATCCATTGCCTTAATGACAAAACAATGAAAAGCTCTTAGTATAGTCAGGACAGGAGCTTCTGATAGAATTTTAATAAGCTCCTTTATCTGTAATTCATTGTCCCACGTGAGTTTGAAAGAGTTTGCAGTGGTAGCCTCATAAAGATGCATTTGGAAACCAATCCCTGTAATATCCCACTAACCCCAGGAAGGCACGTAAATGCCGTACATTTCTTGGTTTTTCAAATTTTTGCAGAGTTTTAACTCGATCTGGAGTTAGGTGACAAATTCCATGTGAAATGTGGTGAACCAGGAAGATCACTTTCTCTTGGCAGTTTTGTAACTTATCTTTGCTAACTTTGTTGTTATTGTTATAGAGAAACATGAGAAGGCTTACTGTACTGTTTCTCTGCTACATATGTCCATTGTATCAGAACAAACAAGCAAATTGTCTAGGTACTGAAACAAAACTGTGTCTGGGTGTGGAGGGGACCAGCGGTCCAGTATTTATTTTAACGCAGTATATTCAGAAGGGCCGCTCACACACCTTTGTTGCAATCTGGTCCACGCTAACTTTTGGCTGCCATGGGTAAATGCAATAAGGTGCCAACAATCTGGGTGAAGGGGAACCGAGAAAAAAAGCATTTGCAAGATCAATCACTGTAAAGCAGGTGCTGGAGGAAGGTATTCCATGTAGTAAAGGAGTTGGGCACCATAGGGGTGTCTGCTCAATTATGTTGTTAATGGCTCCAAAATCATGCACCATACGGTATGTCACTTGCCCACCTTTCTTATCTGGTTTCTTTGCAATTGGGAAAAGGGGTGTATTGACTTGGGACTTAATTGGCACCACAACCCCTGCTGCTTTCAGTTGAGTGATTTGCTTATTTATCCCCTCAGTCTGAGCAATGCTCAGTGGATATTGTTTATTCTGTGGGAGATGGGCTCCTGGTTTGATTTTTATCATAACTGAGGTGCAGTCCAGCAGCCCTACATCATATTTGCTAGTGGCCCATAACTCAGTGGGAATCACTTCCAATTCTGGTGGAAAAGGCGGAGTGGAGTCTTGGATAAAAATACTCCAGAGGTAGAATTTAAAACTTCTCCTGACAGACTACTGACAACTTGGACTCCTGTAGGAGTGTGGTCTATGTTTACTAAAATATCGCTCCGAATGTCAACTCTTAAAGGATTGGTAGGAACTGTTTTTGAAATTAACACTTTAGTGACAATTTCTGTTTGCTGTCCTAGCCCAAGTTTAAGTGGCTTGGACTCAACTTACTTAAATTAATGCCCATAATGACTGGGCAGTCTTATTTTCTTCTCTCTCTACTTGTGCCTGTACACTCTTGCCTCTAAAACAAATAGCGAATGTGCATATTTACAAAAGTAGTCTCCGCTCATCTACGTGGATAGAGGAGTTTTATGACAATAGACAAAACACTCACTAAGAGACCTTTCTCGTCTCTTGTCCATGGATTTTACTTTGACCCTGCCATGCGTCTCTGACTCTGGCTGCCCGCAAGGAGTCCATGTAGGGAAATGCAGAGGAATTTCCCAATCCACACATGGTCCAGCCCATGAAGGAGGACACAAACACACTCACACATACATATTACCCAGCAAAAAAGGTTTGAGATTGTGTTTGGTATCCTTGAGGACCAACAGAAAGGAAAAGCAGAAAATATAAGCAAGCTTAAGAACAGTTTATCTAGCCAGCATTTAGAGGCCTGCGTTTCGGATGGCCCTGATCAGAGTGCAGTTCCTTCTGGAGAATCTGACAACTCCTGATTTCTGACTTGCCACAAAAACTGTTATGGAAGATTTCTGGCTGAGACACTGAAAATAAATGTTTAACACTTCAATTGCAGGAACAGATTCACAGGACACAATAACTGTGGTTAAAAGTATCCGTTCTGACAGAATTTATTATTGCATTCTATTTTATACAGAAGATTTAAAAAAGGGTGGTATGAGCAGGGGCGGACTGACCATTTGGAAACTCGGGCACTGCCCAAGGGCCCGGGGTCAGTAGGGGGCCCCATGAGATGCCCCTGGTACCTTTTTCATAGGCTTTTTTGAGTTTGGGCAAGGACACAGGGGCCCCATAATCACCTATTGCCCAGGGGCCCCATGAGTTGTCAGTCCACCCCTGGGTATGAGATATTATTAAAAATTAGCAAATAGAATAATGTCACATTTCATATGTCATAGACTATGCCTAACAGTTGTGAAACTAAAACCTCAAATAGGGAGGGGGAGAGAGAGAGAACATCTAGGTCTGTTGTGTCTGTCTTAAGTGAAGGGCACAGGGCACATTTCAAAATTGCAAGCAAGAGGGAGTCTCTTGTGCTTAAATGAACAATACAGTGAAAGTGCATGTCACTGTCCTGGGTGAAGGTACTGCCAACTTTGTTATAAATCCTACTTTTCCACCTGTGAAGGTTCTGGTTCTCTTATTTACCTACAGGTTTAGCGCAATATCCTGTTTGGGGAGGGCCATTCTCAAACCTACCCAAAAGTGGGCTACATATACTGTAGAACAAAAATGATAAATTAGTGGTTGTGTAGAAAGGCATGAGAACAGATTGAGATAGAAAAAAAGTGTTGAAGGGAGGTTTAAAAAATTGGGGAAATGTATCAGGGAAGGAGTAGGAGTTTGGGGGGAAAGGGGTGATAAATAGGGGAAGATGGTAAGGGATAGGAGAAACCTGGTTGAAGCATTACAAATGGAAACTAGAAAATCTACAATTTCTTGGAAAATTGTGTGAAGTGTTCTTGCCTCCACCAGTAGTGTGCAAATGGAGTGGGCGGAGTAGCTTTTGTCACTCTGCTGGATGCTGACACACCTGGGTTCCTATGGCAACTCACTCTACAGCAAGGGCAGAGAAGAGCGGTTAAAAACAAACTGCTCCAACTTGCTCACTTCACTGGCGGTTGCCATCTTCAAACGGTTGTAGTTTTAAAACCTACAGTGAAGAGCTTTATATTGTGAGAATTACAAGACCCAGACCTACATTTTGATTCACAGTATGTCTCTGAAATATTAAAAATGAAGGCACAATCGCAGTTTAGAAATTGCCCTTCAAATTTCAGGTGTCTAGAGTGGATTTTCAATGAATGTCAATGGGCGGCGTGAGCAGGGATAGCTGAACGTTTTGATATAAGATTTGTGTAGGTGGGCTTGAAAATGAGGGAGTGATGGCAGTTTAGAAATCATGTCCTGATTTTTCATCTCACACTCTAGCTTTTGTCAGCTCCCACTCTAGTTTTGAACATTTTGCCATTCATTCCTAAAGGAGATTTTCACTACAAAAAGGGCGATATTTCGTGAACCATTCAGCGAAACGTTCCACAAAGTAATAGCACAACAATCGGGAACAATCCGCACATTTCGGTATATTACTTGTCTATGTAGTGTAAAAACTGTGGGAGGAGTTAGGGTGGTAAATTTGGCTATAATAAGAATATATATGTGAGATAACAATAAGTGCTCTTGCCATGCAAGAACACTTAATTAGGAAAAGGCAACAAACCACACCAGCATCCTGTGACACTGAAGCATCCAGTTATGGTTGACACACCTGCTTAAATTTTTTCAGACAAGCTCCATCCGTGTAAATAATTTTATATTTTAGCAAATCAAGGTTAAATCAGATGATAGACATATTGCACAGTAGGTAGATTAGAACTTTTCTAGTACAACAAAATGATTTTTTTGCATAGAAAAGTATTAAATGAAAAAAAGAATGACTATATTTATGCGAAATGAAGGCCCTGAAGATTCCCAGAAGACAAACTTCTGGGTTTTTGGTGTTGGAAAGTCCAGATGAAGTTCCAACAAAGAATGAAATGCAGACCAAAAGGTCACCAAATGCGGACAAGTCCAATACATATGTATAACATCTGCAGATTCCTCTCCACATTTTAGGCAGCAAACTGTTGCTGATGGTGTCATCTTGGAAAATTGCACTAGAGTCGTTGCGTGCATGATTTCGCGTTGGAGCAACACATCCACAAACTAGTACCTATACCATGTGTGTCTATGAGTGCCTTCTTGCATTGTCACAGTGACCCCAGTGTTCCCCAATGTCATCAGTCATTATAGCCGTAGAGTTACTGTAGAGTAACTTGGAATACTGCAAGTAATTTGGAGTATCTTGGCGTATTAAGACAAACTTGGGGCATTGTGAGTAAATTGGGGTACTGTGTAATTAGAAGAAACTTGTAGCATTGTGAGGGTATTGCGAGTATCTTGGATATTGGAATTGACTGGGGCACGTGATTCTAAGCAGGAGGACAGGACGCCGTGTGACCAGTGAGCAAGAACAGAAAGACAGGTTGCTGGGGGAGGTGTGATCAGTGAGTGGAAGCAGGAGGAGGGGACAACATGGGCCTCGGTGGTCAGTGTATGGTACCAGGAGGAGAAGACAATGGGAGTCTAGTGATCTATAAGACAGTAGCAGGAAAAAAAGACACAGGGGCTGTGTTCTCAGGGAGCAAGAGATCCCAAACAGTAAAGGACACAGATACTGCTCAGGCTAGAATAAAGTAAGGAGATTTAACAGTAAATTATATAAAATAATTCTACATTTTACCTGGATTATCCCCATTAGGGCAGTGGGTAAAATGTCCAAAAAGAGTGGTGATGTGACCCAATGCACATCTTGCTCCATGTTTATGTTCCTTGAAGAGCCGTTTGAGAAGAATACTACTGTGTGAGATGTGAGGTAGTTGTTTCTTTGGAAGCCCAGATCCTGGATCTAGAGAAGCAAGTGGCAACAATATGAAGGATCAACAGCCTGGAATGGAGTGTGGACATTTCCTAGCACGTGCTGGCCGGGGTCAGTAGGAGGGGGGGTGAAGTTATGGAGGTGCAGGAGCCAGAGGTAGGTAGCTGGGTTACAGTTAGAAGGAGGGGCAGAGGGAAGTGCTTTAGAGAGGCTAGTCTTGAATTGGTACATCCCAATAAATATGCCAAGTGGCATTATATTGGGGACATTAGTTCAGGGGTGGAATTGCAGGAGCAGATTTCCTCCCTTAGCTGCCAGGGAATGACTGCTCAAGGGAGGATAAGGGCAGGGGTAACGACAAGTTTAGGCTGGTGCTTGTGGTAGGGGACTCCATTATCAGAAGGACAGATAGGGCAATCTGTCACAAAAACTGTGATCGCCAAAAGATATATTGCTTACCAGGTACTTGGGTTTGGCACATTGTGGATCGGATGGACAGATTTTTGGATAGGGTTAGGGAGGACCCAGCTGTCATTGTAAGTTTGAGGATGATGAAGCATCTTAAAAAAAAAGATTTCAGGGACTTGGGAGCTTTATTGAAGAAAAGGACCTCCAAGATGGTATTCTCAGAATTACTGCCTGTACCTCAAACCACACCATAGAGGCAGCAAGAACTTAGAGAACTCAACAATTTGCTGAGGAACTGGTGTAGAAAGGAAGGTTTTGGGTTCCTAGAGGTCTGGGCTGACTTTTCAGTTGGTTACCTGCTATATTGCAGGGACAGACTACACCTAAATGAGAGTGCAGCTCTGTTGAGGGAGAGGATAGCCAAGTTAGAGGAGCTTTTAAACTAGTTGGGAGGGAGGGATCAGAGGAGGCTTTTCCATTTAGTGAATGAAGGGTAACTGGAGTACTTAGGATCAACACATGTGGGCTGGCAAAATCCCACTGCAGCCTCAGAACAAACAGGGATAAAACATGTGGCCGTACAAAACTAAAAGGCATGTTCACTAATGCTAGACGTTTGGTGAACAAAATGGAGGAATTGGAACTACTGATGCATGATAACGATTTTGATTTTATGAGAGTAACAGAGACTTGGTTTGACAGCACACATGACTGGCTTGCGACTGTCCAGGGGTACTCCCTGTACTGAAGGGACAAGGTAGGTAGAAGAGTGAGAGGGGTGTGCATGTACGTCAAGAGTGATGTGCTGTTAAACACAAGAGATGACATTACTAACGTGGCAATGGAAGAGGTGGAATCCTTGTTTCCAGAGCTTCAAAAGGAAGAAACAAAAAGGAAATTAATAGTGAGGGTATGCTACAGACCCCCTACCCTGAAGGATTAAGAGGAGGCCGTTTTCTTTTCAGCGTTAGAAATGGTGGCGAGGAAGGGCAATATTATCATCATAGGGGACTTCAATTATCCAGATATTGACTGGGCGGATGGAACTGCTTACTTCTCTAAGACTCGGCTCTTCTTAAATGTCTTGTGGGACAAATATATGTGTCAGTTGGTGGGTACCCCAACTAGAAACAAGGCTCTACTTGACCTACTAATTACAAACAACCCACAGCTGATAGCAGACGTGGAAATAAGGGATAGCTTAAGAAACAGCAATCACAGGGCAATTATGTTCACTGTAAAGCACAGGAAAAGCAGACACAAGGGAATGAAAAGTAAATTTAATTTCAAGAGAGCAAACTTTACCAAACTGCACTCTATACTTCATATTTTGTTGTTTCTAGAATGTCTTCCCATTTTTTATTATGAAGGAAAACTGGGAGTGCTTTAGGAACAATTTAATTAATGGTATTAGCCATTAAAGAGAAAAAACTGTCTTTTAAAAAATATAAGACCGAGGGGACACCATCAACATTTTCCAGCACTGCAAAGAATGCAATAAGAAATGCAAGAGTGCAACAAGGGCAGTGAAAATAGACCACGAGAGACACATAGCAGAAGAGAGTAAAAAGAATAATTTAAAAATATATAAATATATTAATAGTAAAATGAAGAAAAGAAGGGGTATAATAGCAAGACGGTATTGTTAGCAACACAGCAAGGAGTGTGCCCTTGTAGCTGACAGAAGCCAGTGTTCTAAAAAGACTGGAACATCTTAAAGTGAACAAATCACCAGGACCAGATGGCTTACACACAAGAGGCCTCAAATAAAGTTAGCAAGGTCATTGCTAGACCACCATTCCTAATATTTAAAGAAAGCTTGCTGACCAGAATAGTACCAACAGATTGGCGAAAAGCAAATGTGCTACCAATATTCAAGAATAGGCAGAAATACTTACCTGGAGACTAAAGGCCAGTCAGCCAAACATCAACAGTTTGTAAACTTTTGGAAGGGATAATAAGAGACCATATCCAAGATTTTTGCTAATAAAAATAGTATCATTAGTGGTAAACAGCATGAATTTGTGGAAGATCATTCTTGCCAGACCAACCTATTAACATTGTATGAGAAAGTGAGCTGCAATCTGGATTAAGGCTGTCACGTGCCTGACCTGAGGCTGAGGTGATGAGTGGGCTCCCCTTATGGCTAAGTGCAAAGCACCCCTGAAGGTGATAACAGAAGGTGCAGTGCCCAAAGAAGCATGGGTTGCCAATGATGTAGTTGCCTGGTGATAGCCAATGAGACAACACCCGTGGGCTCTCCAGTAGACTGGTGGATCTAGACAGATGGGCAGAGCAGGAAGCGAAGTCAGAAGCCAGAGCCCAGGTCAAACACAGAGCATCAATCAGAAGCATAGTCAGGAGCAGGCCAGAGTCATGCACAAGTCATCAATCAGTTATAAGCAGGAGCATACCTGAGGAACAAGATGGGGTAAGAGCCAGGAGAGAAGCCAAAGCAGGTCAAGATTAAGCCGGGTTGGTAACGGATAAACAGCAGGGTAACTCGCACAGGAACACAGGAACAGGAGGCTGACAATAATCCTGCAATTACTGTGAGAGGCTGCAGTACTTACAAAGGCCACTGGGCGCCAGCAACTATCGCACCCTGCATGTGCCGATACGCCGTCGTGCACATGGATGCGCAACTGCGTGCAGTGCGCCTATGCGCATGTGCACATTTTTGCACAAATTAACATAGCCATATTGGCCATTGGCGCATTTGCCAGGATTTCCTGGTTTTCTTCCCTGACAAAGGCAAGCCTGTGGATGTAGTGTATCTAGACTGCACCAAAGCATTTGACACGGTACCCCATAAACCTCATAATCCACAAATTGTGGTCATTTAGTGTTGACGATAGCATAGGTACCTGGATAGAAAATTGGTTACAGAGGCGCATCCGGAGGGTGGTGATAAATAGTGTATCTTCCGAATGGTCAGGAGCAGGGGTGGACTGACCATTTGAGCACTGCCCGAGGGCCCGGACTCAGTAGGGGGCCCCATGAAATGCCCCTGGTACCTTTTATAGGCTTTTTTGAGTGTGGGCAAGGACACAGGGGCCCCATGATCCCCTATTGCCTGGGGGCCCCATGAGTTGTCAGTCTGCCGCTGGTCAGGAGTCAGGGTGGACTGACCATTTGAGCAGTCGGGCACTGCCCGAGGGCCCGGTGTCAGTAGGGGGCCCCATGAAATGCCCCTGGTACCTTTTTTATAGGCTTTTTTGAGTGTGGGCAAGGACACAGGGGCCCCATGATCAGTCCGCCCCTGTCAGAAGTAATAAGTGGGGTACCGCAAGGCTCTGTCTTGGGACCAATCCTACTTAACTTATTCTTAAGTGACATAAACAGTTCAGTCTCACTGTTTGCTGATTACGCTAAGCAGGACAATAACTTCACAACAGGATAAGGGAAGTTTACAGGAAGTCCTCAATAAAATAGAGTGGGCATACAAATGGCACATGATGTTCAATGTTGGGAATTGTAAAGTAATGCACTTGGGGGCTAAAAATATAAATGCAAGTTATATGCTAGCGGGAGAACCCCTAGGGGAATTGAGGATGGAAAGTAATCTGATAACAGACTCAGCAATAAATTGCGATGCCAAGCTGCAGCAAGCAAGGCCAGTAGAATATTAGCATGTATTTAAAATGTATTCAAGAGATAAAACTATAATTCTGCTACTGTACAAAACTCTGCTTAAACCAGGTCTTGAGTATGCCGTCCAGTTCTGGTCACCAGTTCTCAGGAAGGATGTGCTGGAATTGGAGAGAGTCCAAAGAAGGGAAACAATACCAATAAGGGGACTGGAGGACCTCAGTTATGAGGAAAAATTACAAGCATTAAACTTATCCTCCCTGGAGAAGAGAAGCTGAAAAGGGGATATGAAAGCGATATACACATATCTTAATGGTAATTCCAACACTGGGAGGAAACTATTCAGTCTCAGGACACTCAAGAATACACAGGGACTCTCAATGAAGTTGGACGAGAAGCAGTTTAACCTTAAATGTAGGAGGTTCTATTTTGTCAGAGCAGTGAGGATATGGAACTTCTTTCCACAATTGGTGGTTTCAGTGGGAAGTGTCACTAATTTCAGAAAACCACTAAATGAACTGATGTTTTTATTCCACCGAACTGTGAGACTATTTTAGGTAGAATGTACAGGTAATGTAACACAGCTTCAATCCCTCACCACAGGTCTCTCAGCACTTTGCATAACGCCAATTTCACAAGATCAACCAGGAATCTGCAGGGTACATCTATTTCTCCTCTCTGATGCTGTCGTTGTCTTATAGAAGGTATCTAGTCATCTTCTCGCCAGACTGCCTGGGAAAATTATTAACTCCTAATGTCACTAACTTTACAGGATGGAATCTGTGATAGTATTTACTTCATGAAGTAAATGGAAGTGATCATTTTGGAGGGGTTTAAAACCCATTGAAGCTGGATGGCAGACAAGCATAGCTGAAATAGACATATTCAAACTCACGTGTCTCTAGTTGAGGGGAAACCTTTTGGGTTTTGAGGGGATGTCCTTCTCCTCATTAATGCACCCACAGTAACAATACTATTCCTCTTCATCCTCCTCCTCTTCCTTCCCATGCTCTGCCTGTGCCTGCCCTAGTCTGGATAAAGTCCTCCTCTTTCAATTTTTGCTGTTCAAGCGTCCCGTCTATAATGCCATGCAGTATATGCTTAAGCAGGAACACTATAGGAATGATGTTGATGATGCCCGCATTGTCATAGCTAATCATTCTTGTTGCCTCCTGACTAAGTTAGAAAACAGAGCATGAATCCTGTACGTGAGGGCACTGGTGAGTGGGGAAGGAGCTCCAGCTCTCCCAAATTTGTCCTTATGCCATGCACAGGTACTCATTTTTAGGGAACACAGATGCATGTGAAGCCACTGAAGCATGGCCAAGGTAGAGTTTCACCAGGTGGACATGTAAGACATCAGGCAGTTTGCAGGTAGATGCAGTTCCTGCTGAATTTCACCCTTTTAAACACTGGCTGGGTATGGCTGGCTGAATTGGCTACAAACTCTTCTGGCCTGAAGATTGTATAAGCCAGGGTACATATCCAGGAACCATTGCACCACCAGGTTAAGGATGGTGCGATAAAAGGCACGTTTGTGAACTTTCCTGATGGAGGGTGAACATCAAGTTGGTGCTGTCACACTCGACCTTTCCTTACACAAGATGGTATGGTGTTTACCACCTCTGGGTCTGCCCCTACAGAGCTGACAAAATCTCTAACCCAAAATGGTTCCTGTTCCTTAGGCATATCAACTGCAATACTGTGTAGCATATATTTGCCTGAGCCATTGTATAGCCTTTTGAATGCTTACAGGGGAAGTTGTGGTACAGAGGACAACTAAGTGGAAGAGGGCATGAAAGAGGAAAGGGTGGAGGTGACTGATATGTCACTGTCACCAGTTGTAAAGAATCACGTTGGCATTACCAGCAACAACAGTGTGCCCCATCCAGCAGGGTGGAGGACAGGGATGGCCTTATGGGTAAATAAATTGTTCCTGGAAATATGGTACAGCACAGGCCACATATTCACAAAAGGGAACATAATCCACTAGCTGGAAATGCAGGAATTGTAAAGTCAGCATTTTTCCCAAGCTGGCATTGAGGCAAAAGGGCATGGGTGTGCCTGGGAGTATATTTTTTCTTGCGTTCCAGCAGCTGAGGCTGATGCACCTGCCTACTGAAGACTGCAGCTGCAGATGGCAGAATGGGGTTGGCAGAATCCAAGCAAGGTTGAAACCTACACCTGCTCCTAATCTGTGTGGCCTATGATAATCCTCTTCTCCACTGGAACAGCCATAAGGTAAATTTATGACGTTTCATAACAGACACAAACAAGAAAAGCACAAATAAAATAGAGTTCAAGAATAAAAAAAAGAAAACAATGCAAGTAAAATAAATCTTTTTTTAAAACTTACAAAAAGAAAATAACCTAAATACTAACTACAAAAAAGGGGGAAAAAGCAAACAAACACACCAGAGCATGAAAATAATGGAGGACCTGCAGGAACACAGGAGCAAAACGTGCTACTGACACAAACAGGGAAGAAGGTGCTAGAGTATAGTGTGAGCTCTATCAGTTTCAATAGAGTGCATAGGTGACAAAAGGGGTCTAATTTAATCCTGATGTCTCCCTAAAGAGAACCTGTCACATGAACTATGCTATCACCTACAGGTATATACAGAACTGGAAAAAGTACAGAGAAGGGCAACCAAACTGATAAGAGGCATGGAGGAGCTCAGCTATGAGGAAAGATTAGAAGAACTGAATTTATTCTCTCTTGAGAAGAGTAGATTAAGGGGGGATATGATCAACATGTATAAATATATCAGTGGTTCATATAGTGAACTTGGTGTAGAGGTATTCACCCTGAGGTCATCACAGAGAACAAGGGGGCACTCTTTACTTCTGGAGGAAAAGAAATTTAATCTCCAAACATGGAAAGGTTTCTTCACAGTGAGTGCTGTGAAAATGTGGAACAGACTCCCTCAAGAGTTGGTTCTGACCAGCTCAGTGGATTGCTTTAAAAAAGGCCTGGATTCTTTCTTAGATACACAGAATATAACTGGATACTAACATTTATAGGTAAAGTTGATCCAGGGAATATCCGATTGCCTCTCTTGGGATCAGGTAGGAATTTTTTTCCCAGCAGAAGCAAATTGGATCATGCTTTGCTGGGGTTTTTTTCCTTCCACTGGATCAACTGTGGGTATAGGATTATAACTTTTTTTTTTTTAATGGTTGAACTGGATGGACTTTTGTCTCCAAATTGGATTCCCACAACACTAAAAAATAAATGGATAACTAAATAGTGCTGCGCTACACACTAAACCTAACCACAAAGCAAAAAGTAAACGGCTGACAGAGCCCCTAACTAAGGTGATATAAGTGCATACCTAGAAAATAACCAAACACAAGTAGATGAAAACATCCAAAAAGACTAGATGCTCTGCTAGGCAATACCAAATAGGAACAAATCAATAAGTGAAACTTCAACATATGTGCAAATACATAATCTGAGTAATATATATCAAGGCATAAATATTCGTGATGTAACGTGTATGAAGGAAGTGCATTGCCATAATTTCCGGTCAGACGGCGGCTGCCATCTTGGTACACCTGCTCCTATCTGTTTTATTACCAATGATTGTATGGGTCTCCTGGCCTGATTTTAAAAGTTGAGTATTCTATTCCTGGTTTTTATACATTAAACATGGACGTATTACACTATGAGATGTACTTTGATGTACTTTGATGTTTTTTTGAACATGGATTTCTAATGAGAAATTGGAGAAGGAGCCAGTAAAGTAAGCTCACAGAGGAGAGCTGCTTGGATTTCGGGTTGATATTAAAGCGCATTTTACCTATATTCTCTATAGGTCAAACTGGGAGGTGAGCATGCATGGTAGCTGGTGGAGGATTTTTAAGGGTGATCACTTTTCAAGTCATGTGTGGAATATATCCTGATTTGAAGAATTTTCTGCATTACAGATCTTGGTTTTTACTACGTTTACAGACATTTATTCACAGACTATCACTGGGTTGAGGGCTCAGCCGGATGCTTAATATTTAATATCTTCCTTTTATTTTGTATATATATATATATTTTTTTTTTTTTTAAATTGTTTATATATATAAAATCATTATTATTATTTTTATTTATGCCTTGATATATATTACTCAGATTATCTATTTGCACACATGTTGAAGTTTCACTTATTGATTTGTTCATATTTGGTATTGCCTACCAGGGTATCTAGTCTTTTTGTATGTTTTCATTCACTTATGTTTGGTTATTTTCTAGGTATGCACTTATATCACTTTAGTTAGTGGCTCTGTCAGGTGTTTACTTTGCTTTATGGTTAAGTTTAGTGAGTAGCGCAGCACTATTTATTTATCCATTTATTTTTTAGTGTTGTGGGAACACAATTTGGTGTTTGCAGCCACTCTTAGTTTATCATATTAGTTTTGGCAGCCCAAGAGGATTTTTACTTTATTTAACGCAATTGAAGTATCACATAAAAATTGCAACTGCCCTAATTTTATTCTACAGGGTCCCTAATTTTAAAAAATATGTAATGTTTTGGGAGCTTTACCTTTTCGCTGCCAGAGCCATATCTGCATTTTTTGCACACATGTTTTAAAAAACATTTTAGACCTGAAGATTACACAAACCCCCAAACATTATATATTTTTTTAAAGTAGACATCCTGAAGAATAAAATAGTAGTAGTTCAAATTTTTTATGTCACACGATATTACCCCAAAAAAACATGGTTGCACCGAGTAAATAGATATCCAACATGTCAAAACCTTAAATGTGTGTGTGTCCCTTAAAAACGGCAACTTAAGTACTCTATATTTTTGATAGGCAACGGTTCAAAAGCCCCCTATAGGTCATCGGTTTAGTGTTACAGAGTAGGTTGTGTGCTAGAATCATTGTTGATTATTATTATCACTTCAGTGTGTGCAGTGATATGTAGCATGTGTATAGCAAGCAAGGTTTTCGTGCATAGATGCCCCCAACGCTTGTGTTTACATTTGTATGTGTGTGTATATGTGGGGGTCGGGTGGGCCTCAACATTTTAGGGGGTATTTTATGTGGTTGGGTGTCACTTTATTTTTTTACAAATTTTTTTTTTTTGCGCGTAACTTTTTTTTTCATCACTTACTGAAAAAAAGTTCTCTATCTGTTGATTTTTTTGGTGACAGGTTCTCTTTAATGAAACATGCAGGGTCTAAATGACGTTGCGTATCTCCTCTGGGCTCCACTGAATGTGTTGCAATGCAGATCGCATTTCAATACATTCCTTCCGGGCTATGCCAGCCAGGGAAAGTGACAGGTGACCCATAAGTGACGTCAAATACTTTGCTTTCCAGATAACAGCAAGAAGGGGAGGAGAGCGGATATAAGTCTGTCAGTTCTACACACAATGCTGGTGTCTGCAGCCACCATATTGTGTGTAAGTCCCCCCCCCTTGCTGTCAGATCCATACGACATATGGACCTGGCAGAGAAAGGGTTAAAGTGTATGGGAGCCGCCACCTTGTAAACAACCCATTCAGTTTAAAATAGAAATAAAAGGCAAAACATTTGTGTGTGTATATATATATTTACAATTACTTTTTTTTTTTTTCATAAGTGACGACATGGCCTCTGTTCTCAGCTGCATGAGGGAGTTAAAGAGCTGGGGGTGGAGTGAAGGCAGCAAAAGGCAGAGAAGCAACAGTAAACTGATCTTCCTAGTGATTAGCTTTCTGAGAGGAATGTCATCAAAAGTCTGACCATTGGATTACAGGCAGGTTGTGCTCCCAGGCAGGGGCAGATTGACAACTCATGGGGCCCCCGGGCAATAGGGGATCATGGGGCCCCTGTGTCCTTGCCCAAACTCAAAAAGCCTATGAAAAAGGTACCAGTGGCATCTCATGGGGCCCCCTACTGACCCCGGGCCCTCGGCAGTGCCCGAGTTTCCAAAAGGTCAGTCCGTCCCTGCTCCCAGGTAGAATGCAAGGAAGAAAACTGACCAATCTGGAATGGATGTACTCTAATACCTAGTATGGTTAGTTTGAAATAGGTATTAGCAGGGTCACTAGGTATTTCAAAAGAAGCAATGCAAAGAGAACAAGATACTTTTTAATACAAGTACTGTACATGGTCCCACAGACACATACTGCATCAGGAATATGAAATGTTAGGGTCACACACACTTTAACCACTTGCCTACCAGGCACTTGTACCCCCTTCCTGCCCAGGCCAATTTTCAGCTTTCAGTGCTGTTGCACTTTAAATGACAATTGCGTGATCATGCAACGCTGTACCCATATGAAATTGTATCATTTTTTCACACAAATAGAGCTTTCTTTTGGTGGCATTTAATCACCACTGGGGTTTTTTTTTTTTGCACTATAAACAAAAATAGAGCCAAAAATTTGAAAAACAAAAAAGTTTTTCTTTGTCTCTATTATAAAATTTTGCAAACAGGTAAATTTTCTCCTTCACTGATGTGTGTTGATGAGGCTGCACTGATAGGCAGCACTGATGAGGCGGCACTGATAGGCAGCACTGATGGGCACTGATAGGCTGCACAGATGACGCCCTCCCAGAACTGGACAGCCGCACTCTAGCCGTCATTCAGCTATAGCGCGGTTGTAAAGTGGTTAAGTCACCCTAAGGCAGTGGTTCTTAACCTTGTTGGAGGTACTGACCCCCACCAGTTTCATATGCGCATTCACCGAACCCTTCTTAATTGGAAAAATAAAATATGATTTTTCAAATTCAAAACATAGGTATATATATATAGGTATATATTTATACATAGGTGCACAAAATGAACAAAACCATTAAGAACAAAGAACAAAACCATTAAAACATGATTTTCACACAAAAACAAAAACATAATAATGAATCTTTACTGCACAAATCATATGAGTCGGGTGTGGGTCTTCACCTCCGCCGAACCTGCGAGACTGACTCACCGAACCCCTGGGGTTCGATCGAACCCAGGTTAAGAACCACTGCCCTAAGGCCTAAATATGCATTTTAACATGTATGCAAAGGAATGATAAAAAAAAAAGGCTCCAGCAGCAAAATGGATTGACAGCTGTGTGCAGATAGCCAGTGCCCTTGCAGCTTCTTGTGCCTGTTCACACAGCCAACTATTGTGTGCAGTGATCATGGATATCTGAGCACAGAGATCAATCCAACCTGCTGGAATCACTAGATTTTTGCTGTGGGATTCGTAGCATGGCCAAAAACCCATGCGAATGGTGCCTTAAAGAGTAACTTCCACTTATCCTTCTCCCCCTCCTCTCTCCTCATCGTAAACTTTTTTTTTTAGAGAGCACGTACCTATTTTTGACAGGTGCCCACTCTTTTGTTTGTCTTGCATAGGCTGGTGTCTTTTCATTAAAGGTCAACAGCTACAGAATTTGTGGCTATAGTATTTGTAGCTGCAGACTTTTTTTATTTATTTATTCTAAGACCAAAGATCCTCTTTAGGAAAGTTTTTTTTTGTTAATTTATTTGGACTTGTGCATCACATAGTTACTGGATTTGAGATGTCATTTAATTTGGGAGTATGGGCACTCATACATGCTAACTGACCAAGATAATTAGGGAAAAGGAAATATCTTACATTCAGTCAGCAAAAAAACTCACAAGCCAAAAAAAAGTTAGATACCTTTTTTAAATTCTTCTATTTAGACACTGATTTACAATTTAAAAAATGTGCAAGCTTGCACTTAAAATGCTGTGTTCAATATAAATATATATATATATATATATATATATATATATATACTGTATATATGTATATTGGGGTAAATACAAATATTTTCCCCACTGTATATATATACACACACACACAGTATATATACTGTATATCGCTGACAACTGTGTCGTTTCCTACTCACCTTCCACCCAGAGGGATAAATATGTTAATATTTAATATACATTTCCAGCAGATGAGTAAATTCACCCTTTCCTAATGTAAACGTATATATGCTGTAATATCGTATAGGAGGAATTACTGAAGACTAGGTTCCCATCAGTGGTAAACTTGTGAAAAGCAGACACTGAAGAGACATATAATGTATTACACCCTCTGGGGAGAGATAAATTATGCACAGTGGATGCTCTGCACTCTGCAGCTAGCTATTTACACTGCTTTTCATAAAAAATGCATTGTTGCCAGAGTAACTGTTTTACCACTCAGAGATGTGTGCCGCTGTGGAAAGACAAGCGGCGATGCTCATCCAGGTAGCAAGTACAGTTGTGTCTTTCTATTATAATGCACTATACGTGAATATAAAATTGTAGCTACCAGGAAAAAAAAAATTTAGTGGGATGCTTGTTTTAGGAAGTTGCCAATATGAATAAAGTAGGGCATTACAAATATTTTATATCACTTACTGTGTCCTTATCTGTACCATCAGCTGACTGTACTTTTTCATCCTTGAGAAGGGGGGGTTCTACTGTATCTATTAGGCTGTAAGATATCCCATGATAACATCCTGCACTGAGATGAAATAAATTATTGAATAGAAAATCCTTTTTGCACTTATAGGTCTTTACCCTTTTAACTCTTCCATGGAACTGACAAAACACATAATTTAAAAACATATTGTGATGCCACAAGAAGCTAAAGCCACTGAGCCATGATTCTTTGCAACTTGGGAAAACTAAATAGACATTTTAAAACCCCTTTTTTTCGGCCATCTTTTTTGACATATAGGATTTGATGTGACACAAGAAAGTATTTCAGGCTGGATAAAAGCTGTTTTATCAACTGGAAAATAGCTGTTGATATGTAGATGACACTGATAGCAGAATGAGGTGGACAACTACAAATTCAAGTTTAACAGCCCATTTCATATTTTCAATTTCCATATGAAATTTAATGATATTAATATATTATTGAATTTAATGATAGCTACTGTAGTCCTTTGATTTTTACTTTGATCTGGATTCAAGAAAATTGGATTAATTTTATTGTTACTTTTTGTCAGGGATCTAGAGTTAAGCAGGCCATGGACAGACCAAAATCCAGCCATTTCAGCAGGGACCGGCTGAGTTTCAAGCAGCTATTCCTAACAAGATGTAAAACTTTTCTTGATCAGTGGCAGTAGCAAAAAAAGGCTGCAGCTGCTAATCAGTGAATTCTGACATCAGTGTGAGCAGCCTTCAGGTCCCAGCAGGGGGGTTTCCTCTATCCACCTCATTTGTGTGGATGGATAAATCTGAAAGAAATAATTCAAAGTAATACCAAAGGGGCAGCATTTTCCCACAGAACCGCCACAGGGAAAATGAGTATCCAAGAGTTCTTTTACCACTGCAGTTGGTCTCTGGGTCTCTTGTGGCTCTTATGATCTCCCTTTAGCTCATAGCAGCCACCTCTATTTCTGTGTAGTTCCCCTGTATCTCCCTTTGAGGATGGGCTGTCTGTTCTTTGGTCCTTCTCCTGTTCTTCCTGCGGACTTTGGGAGAGTCTAATCCACTGTCTCTTTGTGTGCCTGATCTGATCTGGAGAGGTCTGGGGCCTACACATGTCAGAGGATAGAGAAACCTGCAGCATGGATGGCTTTCTCTCCAAAGCCAAGTACATTTGAAAGCAGCTCCTAAAAGGGCCGGTGGGCCAGGCTACACAAGTAACTGTATAATTCATTAGTTGTCAAAAGTTATAACCATTAAAATATCTTTGTAAGCCCAACTGTAGTTTAAGTAAAATCAAAACAATATTAGCCCAGCAGGAACAAAATTCTGGTTCTGTCTGTTGCAGAAGCTCTGCTCAGTGCACTGCTGTTGGTCCTCTTTGAATAGCACCTAGCATAATTCAAACCATTTTCTGTAAGCCCAGGGTGTCAAGAACATACCTTGACAAAATCACAATGGCCTGGCTCAGAGTACAGTGCTGCAGAGAATGTATGACAGCATAACATGATCATATTTCTCTGCAGAATTAAGAACTATCCACAGCTGGGGTAGGGAAAGAAAGAACCCTGCTCATCACATGGCAAACCATGTGATGTTTTTAAATTCTAACTCAAACAAGCATCACATTATGCAGTAATGGTCCATGACTAGGATGCATGAGTTGAGTTTTCAGTGTTTGCTTTTGATTTACATGTAAACCTACATGCCTGTTCTCAGCTGTAATTTGAAGATGTGGTAAGGACAAGCATACAACATATCACAAACATAGGATTTCCAAGCACACTTACCAGTCAGCCTGCAAAACAACCAATTTGGCCCTGTCTTGCAGTTTGCATTAAAAACAGAGGGTTTTGTTTGCACACATTTGCAAATACATGCATAAGCCGCAGTCCCGTGTCAAGGGTCCTCTGTATACTGTGAACCCAACTCTAACATTTCCAGAGCCTCCAAAGTGGAAGCACATATGGATAGGTTAAGGGCAGGTGTGCCTGGAGGAGCCCATCCCTTCTTAACCACTAGCCTACAGGGCACTTATACCCCCTTTCTGCCCAGGCCAATTTCCAGCTTTCAGCGCTGTCACACTTTGAATGACAATTGCGCGGTCATGCAACACTGTACACATATGAAATTTTTATCATTTTTTTTTAGACAGATAGAGCTTTCTTTTGGTGGTATTTAATCACCTCTGGGATATTTATTTTTTCTTAAACAAACCAAAAACCACTGAAAATTTTGAAAAAAAAAGTTTTTTCTTAGTTTTTGTTATACAATTTTGTAAATAAGTGATTTTTCTCCTTCACTGATGTGCGCTAATGAGGCTGCAGTGATGGGCACTGATAGGCTGCACTGATGGACACTGATAGGTGGCACTGATGGGCACTGATGAGGAGGCACTGGTAGGTGGCACTGATGGGCATTGACAGGCATCACTGATGGGCACTGAAAGGCAGCACTGATACATGACACTGATATATGGCACTGATATATGGCACTGATAGGCAGCACTGACTGGCACTGATAGGCGGCACTGACTGGCACTGTTAAGCAGCACTGACTGGCACTGTTAGGCTGCACTGACTGGCACTGATAGGCAGCACTGATAGGTGGCACTGATTGGCATTGATAGGTGGCACTGTCTGGCACTGATGGGTGACATTGAAAGGCAGCTCAGATGGGCACTGATATGTGGCATTGATGTGCACTGGTATGCACTGATATGTGGCATTGATGTGGCACTGATGGGCAGTGGCATGTGGCACTGATGAGCACTGACTGCTGGTACTGATGGACACTGACAGGTGGCACTTCTGGGGCCACACTGATCATCAGGGCACACTGATCATCAGTGCCCTGATGATCAGTGTACATGTCCTCGGAAAGCCGATTACCAGCTCTCCTCTCCTCTCGAGCTGTCAGCGTGACAGCTCGAGAGGAAAGAAATGCCGATAACCGGCATTTCCGTGTTTACATGTGATCAGCTGTGATTGGCCACAGCTGATCACATGACCGAGCCGACATCTTCGGCTCTTTCCGTGATCCGCTGTGTCCGAGGGACACAGCGCACCGACAATCAGAATGAGAATGGAAGGACGTCATATGACTTCCTATCAGAATGAAAGAACCACCTTGCGCCCGTCATTGTATTATAGGGTGGGCAGAAGGTGGTTAAAGGTACAGGGATTTACCATTGTGACAGTAGCATTTTCATAGGCAGAGCACAGTAGGACTGGCCATAGAGGGATTACTTTGACGTAGTTGGCCAGCTTAAACATGTATTGCAATATGTGTGAACCACAAATCCCTATTTTATTATTGCAACGTTTGCTTGAAAGGGTATATACCAGTGTGCAGAGGGTCCTTCAGAATTTCTAGTGTTAATATGTGGTTACACCCCTTTAGCACCTGATGGATAAATGCATATACTAGCTATTGGGATTTGAGCGCAGGTATATCTTGTGTCTGTCCTCACTCCAGAAAACACCTCTCCACTGCTCTAGAGTCTAGTGGCAGGGTGCTTTACACCATTGCATCCGATGCTTTGCATTGCACTTGGTGATGTAAGGCTTGGATGCTACTGCTCAGCCATGGAAACTCATTCTATGTAGCTCTCTAAGCACTGTTGTTATGCTAATTTGAAGGCCACAAGCAGTTTGGAGGTCTTTAGCTATTGCCTCTGCAAACAGTTGGCAACTACTGTGCACTTTGCGCTTCAGTATGCTCAGACCTTGCTCTGTCATTTACGTTGCCTACCACTTCATGGCTGAGTTGCTGTTGTTCCCAGTTGTTTCCACTTTGTAATAATACTACTAACAGTTGACCGTGGAATATTTAGTAGCAGGGAAATTTCACAAATGGACTTATTGCACAGGTGGCAACCTATCACGGTACCACAATTGAATTCACTAAGCTTCTAAGAGCAACCCATTCTTTCACAAATGTTTGTAGAAGCAGTCTGCATGCCTAGGTGATTGATTTTATACACCTGTGGCCATGGAGGTGATTGGGACACCTGAATTCAATGATTTGGAGGGGTGTCTCAATACATTTGGCAATTTAGTGTAAATCCCTGAAAAAGGGCATGAAATTACCACAGGCAAAAGTATATATATGACAAAGTAATAAAGGTGTATCTTTCGGGGGCGTGTCGAAGATGTCGACTGGGACGGATGCCTAGCTAAAAAGCTCAGCTGATAAAGAGATATTATTATCCTGTTTAACTGCCTTGCTTCCCTCCTTTTACCCAGTGGACGCCTCCCTGGACTCCCCTGCAGATGATGACCAGGGGTCAGCAGCAATCAGAGCCCCAGCGGCATAGTACGGCGGTCACTGCCTCTGGCGGGCCGAGCGCCCACGTGGTGGGAGTGGGCAATATGGCGTTCCAGATGGAGGACTCTGATCTAGCTCTCACTGAGCAAGCCAACTTTGCCAAGCTTATACAGGCTATAACATGATGCCAGAATGCCCTGACCACTAAGATTGACTCCCTACAGATAGATGTGGGCCTCTTGCAGAAAGACCTTGACAAGATCTGGGTCTGCATCACAGAAGCGGAGTGATGGATTGGCGACTCTGAACATGTTCTCAGAGATCACTTGGCCTGCCTGCATACCTTTCATACTAAAGTAAAGGCACTTGAATCTAGGGCAGAAGATGCTGAAAATTGCAACCGCCTCAATAATCTATGCATCTTGTAACTGCTGGAGGGAACAGAAGGTAATGACCCAGCAGCCTTTACAGAATGCCCGCTACACTCCCTGTTCCCACAGGCTGCTTTCTCCACCTTTTTTGTGGTGGAAAAGGCTCACAGGATGCCATCTAATAGAGTCCCTCCTGGGACCCTGCCTCGCATGTTCATTTCTTGTCTGCTGAATTTTAGGGACAGAGATCTGATACTTTGCGAGGCCTGCAAACTGGATGTCATCTGATTTGAGGCGTCTAAACTTATGATCTCTAGGACTTTTTGGTCGACACCCAAAAGCTTTGCAGTACTACTTCAATGTGGTGAAGCAGACGGGGGGCGAAATACAGCATGCTAGTTAAACACAGCAGTTGAACTAAAGCAGGAGAACTCAAGCAGCAGGAAGACACAACAACAGCAAGAAATTCTACTGCATGCTGGACAGACTGCAAGCATACACCCTGGGAAACATTTCTTACATGCCTGAGTCCCACTCCGTGTACCTTTAAAATATGTCCCCTCTTCTCCTTTTCATATTACTATCCTCTGTTCCCAAATCTCATTTCTTTACCCCTCTGCTCCACCCCAAAACTTGTACATCTCCCCCTCATTGCTATCATCTCCCTACTACTGCTCTCATCTCCTCCTGCTGACCCAAACACCAGGACTGGAAGGCATGTGCACTCGTGTCACCCATGTTACTTTCTTCACCCTTCTTCTTCTCTTAACCTCTGGGGATATCTCCGCTCCTGTGGGGCCACCGCCCCCGTCAGTACCCTCGTCAGCCGCTCCCAAGGTCCTGCCATCGCCCAGGAGGAGTACTGGGCGCCCTGTCCCCTGCGGCCTACTGCTGCCTCTAAGCCTTGCTACTGCCCAACGCCCGAACCAGGACACCGCCGTCCGCACCAGTAAGAAGGGGAGCTACCACCACCGCCTCCCCTACCTACAGCTGCCACAGTGAGAGGAGAAGCAGCAACCACCCCCACCGGCACCAAGAGGGCAAACCACCACTACCAGATCTGCTTCCCTGCTCCCCACTGTGTATCACATAGCTGTGCCCCTGCCACCGCACAGTCCCGAGCCCTGTCCAATCCGGCGGAGGCGAGCCTGCCGTGCAGCCTCCTGCACCCACTAATGCCGGTCCCCTTAGCACCCTCAGTCGCTGGCCCGCAACATCAACATGCACTGGCCCACAACACCCACTGACGCCGGGCCCTTCTGCGCCTACCAACACCTAGCCCACTCCACCTCCAGAGTGGCCTTCAGCACCTCCACTCATACCAACCCCCGGCTCAACTTGACCTAAAGACTTGAACCCTTGTTGAAAGCCACCACAACGAGAGACTCCTCTGCACCCCAGACTTTCACCACTCAAGCGCCCCTGGAAACCGTCCATCCACACCTGATTCCCTCCCCCTTCTCTCCTAAACTCCAGCCACCAGAAGACATATCGACGAGATACGCCTCTGCCCGCTGGACTATCGACAACCAAGCCTCCCACCACTCCTATCCGCACTCCCGGGCACCTCCCCAAAATGCCTCTTCCACTCCTCCTTCTCATTTTCCTCTCCTCCGTTCCCAAAATCCATTCACTATATCCCTCTGCTCCTCCCAAACTATTGTATATTGTGTCCTCACTGCTTCCTTCATCCCTCTACGGCACCCACCACCTCCTCCTATTACTCCACTCTCCCACTGACCCGAACACCTCCACTAGTAGTTTCTCACGCTCCTGTACATCTCGCTCCCATGCCACCTTTCTCACCCTTCTCCTCCTCCTAACCGCGGGGGACATCTCCCCAAATCCTGGCCCTCCACCACCTCCCTCACCCACACAACACCCTCCTGCTTTCACGTCCTGCTGCAACCCCCGCAACTTAGTATCTGTCCCCCTGCTCCCTAAAATCTCCCCCCCCCGTTTTCATGTGCACTCCTGAACGCCCGATCGTTGTGCAACAAGCTTACCGCCATCCACGACCTCTTTGTTTCCCACTCCCTCAACCTCCTAGCAATTACGGAAACCTGGATCCAGGCCACTGACTCTACCTCCCCTGCTGCACTCTCCTACAGAGGTCTCACCTGGACCCACTAACCCAGGCCCAACGGTTGTAAAGGTGGTGGGATTGATCTGCTCCTGTCACCGCATATCACCTTCCGAGTCCTCCCAAACCCCCCCTCCCTATCCTTCTCCTCCTTCGAGGCCCACTGCGTCCGACTATTCTCCCCAACCCCCCTGAAGATTTCTGTGATATACCAGCCTCCTGGATCCATATCCCGCTTCCTGGATGACTTTTCCTCCTGGCTACCCTTCTTCCTCTCCTCTGAGCTACCCACCATCATCCTTGGGGATTTCAACATCCCTGTCAACCTCGACAACCCGGCCACATCCCATCTCCTCCACTTAACCTCCTCCTTTGCACTTGCACAGTGCATACAATCCACCACCCACTCCGATGGTAATATCCTTGATCTTGTCTTCTCCATCCGCTGCGCTCCCCACAACCTCACTAACACCCCTTCCCTCTCTCTGACCACAACCTGATTACCTTCTCTATCTCCTTGTCCTCCAACGCCTACCCCTCCAAATGTCACACAACTACCAGCCGTAACCTCCGCAACCTTAACCCTGCCCCCCTCCACTCTGCAGCTGATCAACTCCACGACAGCATCCTCCCCCTGTCCTGCCCCGACTTGGCTATGACTGCCTACAACAACGCGCTGTCAACAGCTCTTGACTCACTAGCGCCTTTAAACACACGCAACATCAGACCCGACCGCTCCAGCCCTGGCAGACTGATCACACCAAAACCTTCAAATGACACAGTCGTGCCCTGGAGCGACTATGGCGCAAAACCAAATCCCAACAAGCCTTCACCCGCTACAAATCTGCCTTCCACACCTACACCTCCTCCCTCCATGCAGCCAGACAAGCCTACTTCCTGACCCTCATCAAGGCCCTCTCCTCCAATCCTCGCTGACTCTTCTCCACCTTCAACTCTCTACTCTCGCCACCCCCACCTCCACCCAGCACCTCACTCACTGCCCTTGAGATTGCCAATCACTTCAAAAACAAGATTGACACAATTCGCAAGGACATCGCCGCAACTCACACTCCCTCTCAACCTGTCCCCTCTCACACAGCTACCCCCTCATCCCCCCTCTCCCTCGATATAACCCGCAGGGACTTCGTCGCTGCTCAAACTCTCTCCAACCCCGTTCCCCCTCATTCAGCTACCCCCTCATCACCCCTCTCCCACGGCCCCACCACTGCTCTGACCTCTACTTCCACCCCACCGTACATTCCTCATACTGCAGCCCCCCCCAATTCTTCACATCTTTGACCTTACTACCATCGAGGAAGTCTCCAAGATCCTCTCTGATGCCTGCCTCACCACCTGCCCCCTCGACCCTATCCCCTCACAACTACTACGACCTCCCTCCCCCTCCATCCTACGCTCCCTCACCCACATCTTTAATCTCTCCCTCTCCTCCGGCACTTTCCCCTCTCAAACATGCACACATCACCCCCATACTTAAAAAGCCCTCCCTGGACCCCAATGACCTGAACAACCTCAGACCCATCTCCCTGCTCCCATTTACATCCAAACTCCTCGAGCGCCTAGTCTACACCCGCCTAAGCTCTCACCTCAACAACAACCTCCTCGATCCCCTACAGTCGGGCTTCCGTCCCCTACACTCCACCGAAACCGCCTTACTCAAACTCTCCAACGACCTGCTAACCGCCAAAGCTAATGGCCACTATTAAGTGCTCCTACTCCTTGACCTCTCTGCGGCCTTCGACACAGTCGACCACCCCCTCCTCCTCAAAAAACTACACTCCCTCGGCCTCAGAGATTCTGCTCTCTCCTGGCTCTCATCCTACCTGTCACAATGCTTTTTCAGCGTTACCTATAATGCTACCACCTCCCCCTCACTCCCCCTCTCTGTTGGGGTCCCTCAAGGCTCCGTCCTCGGGCAGCTGAAGTCTTGTTCTTCCCTGGCAAGTACTATGGGTGATCTCACCTTTCCCTTTTGGGCCTATCTTCAAATCAGACATTTTCTTCTCTCTCCTGCATATCGCCATAAATGGGTCCGCCCTCTCACCTACTTTGAGTCACTCTGTTCAAAGGCTGAACCACGGAGGCATTTAGTATCATTTACCTATCTGCTTCTTCTTGGTGACAGAACCTCTGATTCACTTCCCACCTGCAAAGCTTGGAAAAGAGACTTAAACAACTTAGACTTTTCTTCCTCTGATTGCGACCAAATCTTTACCTTTTCTCATAAGTGCTCCTTGAATGTTTCGGCACAAGAAAACGAATACAAGTTGGCGACACATTGGTACAATACACCTTGTAGAATCCATCATTTTAATCCATCCAGACCCAGTATTTGTTGGAGATGTGAGGCTCCTGTTGGATCTCTTCTTCATATCTGGTGGGACTGCCCTATGGTTCAGCCCTTTTGACAGGAGGTACATCGGATTACTTCTTCGGTGTCTACTCTTGATATTGAGTTGTCTCCGGCCCAACTCCTCCTCCACCACACTCCGCTTCCCAAATGTCTATATTTCAAATCTCTGGCTATGCATATGCTTAACGCAGCTAAACTCTGCTTACCGGTTCTCTGGGGGTCTGTTCACCCCCCCCCCAAAGTGCGAGATTGGTTCATACGCTTGAACAGAATTGCTGAAATGGAAGAGCTGATTGCTTCTTCTCTGGATAACCCTACTAAATTTTCTCATACGTGGTCCTGTTGGATTCACTTCCGAACGACCCCTGAATATCGTACTTTCATGGGCCTTGCTGATTGATTCTGAATCTCTCTGGTACCCTGTAGTGTTTCTGGCGATATATCGGCTCTCTGTTTTTTCAAGGTTGTGATTGAGGTCCTTTGTCTCGATGTCCTGTACTGCTTGGAGCAAGCTACGCTTGGCACCCTGATACGCCTGCAACTGTCACCAGCTCGCTTCTCTGCCAGGGTTGCGTGTATCTCTCATGTCCTGGGAGTCTTGAGTAAAGGTGACTTACCTACCCTCCTACTCCTCCACACCTCCTCCCCGTCCGACCCGTTCCCAACCCCCCATCTCCCCCCCCCCTTTTTTTTTTTCTTTTTCTTCTTCTCCTCTCTTCCCTTCTTTTTCATGCTTATTCTTAATCCCCATTTCCCTGATTTCTTACTCAGAGTTTAGCTTTCATTCTCCCCTTTCTATTTTGGTACACTACTCATAGGAGCCCTACTCCCTATCTGCAATCCAGCTGCGCATATTTTTTACTTTTACATATCACCTTTCCCGAAACCTTTACCCACGTGCTGGCAACCTGTAGTGGGTTACCTCAGTTTCATCAAAAGTACAAGGCCATATCCTACAAGCCCTTGCACCCCCCCTCTCCACACCTACTGTATACATTTCCAACGCATACCTTTGACTCACTGGCCCTGCTCTTTGCTGCTGCTTGGTAACTGAGGTTATATATCATCAACCCTGCCAGTGCTGTGATTTCAATATGCTGAATAAGGGCTTGAGACCAGATATTCCTTTAATGTTCCTGCACTCGCATGTTCTCATTTTTCTTGTTTTCTTTCCCCTGGGATGACTTACTTCTGATTCTTTGTCTATGTATTGCTACGTATCTTTTTCTTTGCTGTATGTGTATTACCTCCTACTGTATTTCCGACTGATACCTTCTATTACCTGTACTTATTGTATGCTCTGAGTTTATTAATAAACTTTATGGAAAAAAAAAAAAGAAGACAATCTTCTCTAAGTGGAAGCTGGCGAACCCTCTGACAGTGTCAGCTTGGAGGTCATCTATGATCAATTCGGACCTTCCTCTACTGGCTCACATATATGGGTCGTAATTTCCCTCAAAAGTTTGGGAAAATATGGTCAGCTTGGGCTGATGCTAGGAACGCTAATTTAGACATTGCTTTTTTCTTCTTCTCAACTTTTCTAGCTTCCCTTTCCCTCTCCTGCCCATCTCTTTTGCCTTCCTCGCAGTATTCCTTACCTCCCCCTATCCCCCTCTTCCATCCCTTTCTTTTCCTCCTCCCTCCTCCCAGTCTTCCCCCTTCCCTCCCTTCCCTTTCAATTCTCCATCCTTCCATTTTTCCCCATTACCCTTTCCTTCTCCCTGTTTCCCTCTCATATTTGATTTGCAAGATCTCTCGGATATGGCGATCTGTTATAGCCTTATGGAAGTATTATTATTGAAGTGACATGTGACTGTCCAATAATGTCTGATTTGCTTCTTTTCTGTGCTACATGTGTAACATTGCACTATGTTCAATAATTTTATCTGTTAAAAAAAATATGTATCTTTATACCTAAATAATATGCCATATTACATTGAAAGATTGAGACTTAAAACGATAAGTAAGTAAATTATCATTTGGCTGACCTTTACCATATTAGTGTATACTTCATTTCCAGGCACACTGCTTTAAGCTACTATTTTTATTGTTACTATTGTTATACTATTGTTTTGAGCATTCTTAAATTTCAACTCCAGGCTCCTCCAATCCCCCCAGAGGCCTTTCTATTGTGTATGTTTTTACTTTTTCCATATGCTTACCTTATCCAGTTTTCTTCTAGACGGTTATGTGACATGTAGGGTTAATTTCCTCTTGGTCTCTTCTCTAGCTCTGGTCAGTCCTCAGTGATACAGAAACCAGTGCTGATTTGATGACATCAGTGATTCTTTCTGAAAAACTGTACTGTGTGTAGGGTGCCATAGTGATGTCCTCAACACTCATGGTTATTCAACTTGGAAGGCTGAGGACATGTAATAGTTGAGAGAAAATATTATGTTTTTAAATGTGTCCAAATATGGATTTTAAAGATATTGTTTAATCCCTTTTTTTATTCTACTTATTTGCATTACTAGATAAGATATATATATATATATATATATATCCCAGTAGAATCCCGGTAAGAAATGTCTATCTTGCAACAATCCTCTAAATTGTTAGCATTAAATTCCTTTTTCATCTACATCTTTTATGAAAGGTTTTTGAAGTTGCCATGAGAAATTCATTCCTTTTCATCAGTTTGTTCAGGAAATGATTGTGCTGGATATTGTACCAAGAAGCACTTGTGCATCCTTGAAAAAATCTGAGTGGTAAAAAATTTTCCAACAGCAACACAAATTAAAGACTTAAAAAGTCTTCGACAGAACAGCTGCCTAATGAAGGTATGTCTCTTGAGATAACATTTTCTTTTTACTCTAAAATAGTTTTGGAGTAGGCATTTGATTAAAGCATACGTTTTATTGGAGCTTCATTAACCTGGACTTTTGTGCTTTTGTTCTTTTCTAGTGGCTGCATTTGAAATCATTTTATAATAGGTGCTACATACATTTCTTGTATTATACTGTATTTTGAACATTACGATAGAAACAATGTAAAGTTTAAAAGAACAGGTGGACAAAATTAATGCTTCTTCCACTTCAGTGTAAGTATTCTTCAGGCTGCAAAGCTCCTACTTGCTCCAAACAACTCAAAGCTCAATTATGTACAATGAAATCATGCTAAGGAGTCCTACCACTCCCCCATGGCAATCTAAGTTGGCTCTGCAAGTTCAGCTGAATATACTTGAATTTGTCTTGCTGATTGCACTTACATCTCACAAAATAATACCTGTGTGAGTACTGGAGTCACCATTTAGTACAAAAAGATCATTTACAGGTAAAATAATTTTAAGAAGGATTAGGTAAAATTCCTGGAAGACATAAGAGGCACAAATGACTGATGCTCTAATCATTAACCACTTGAGCTCCAGAGGATTTACACCCCTTAATGACCAGGCCTCTTTTTGCTACTCGGCGCTGCATTAATTCAACTGATAATTGCGCGGTCATGCAATGCTGCACCCAAACGAAATTTACGTCCTTTTTTCACACAAATAGAGCTTTCTTTCGGTGTAATTTGATCACCTGTGCGCTTTTTATTTTTCATGCTATAAACAAAAAAAGGCCAAAAATTTTGAAGAAAAACAATATTTTTTATTTTCAGCTATAAAAAATATATAGTAAACTCAAAGTTGGTTATAAATTTAGGCCAAAATGTATTCTGCTACATGTTTTTGGTAAAAAAAATCCCAATAAGTGTATATTGATTGCTTTGTGTGGAAGTTATAGCGTCTACAAACTATGGTATAAATACTGCAATTTACGCCATTTTTCTGCTATACAGCACTGCGCTAGTTTAACAGACAATTGCGCGGTCATGCAATATGGTACATAAATGAAATTTACATAGTTTTTTTCCCCACAAATTGAGCTTTCTTTCGGTGGTATTTGATCGCCTATGCGGTTTTTATTTTTTGCGTTATAAAAAAAAAGGCTGACAATTTTCAGGAAAAAAAAACAATATTTTGGACTTTTTGCTATAAAACATGTCCAGTAAAAAAAAAATTTAAAAATGAAATTTAGTCATGAATTTGTGCCAAAATGCATTCTGCGACATGTCTTTGCTACAAAAAAAACCCAATACGTGTAAATTAATTGGTTTACGTTAAAGTTATAGCATTTACAAATGGCGGGAAAGATACTGGGATTTTTAGGGGTTTTTTTATACTAATAATGGCAGCGATCAGCGAATTATGGTGGCGATCAGGGACTTATGGCAGCGACCAGCGACTTATGGCGGGACTGCGGTGGACATTCTGACATTGGGGGGTACTGACTTTGGGTCACTGACATCCCCAAAAACACTAATACAGTGATCAGTGCAAAAAAAAAAAAACTGACACTGTACTAATGGCAATGGGGAGGAAGGGGTTAACTTTATTTTGCAGGGAAGGGTTATAGGAGTGAGGGGAGTGTTTTACTAGGGGGCGGGGGAGTGTACTGGGCGGGACAAGGCTGATCGAGAAAGAGAAACTGTTCTTTCTCGATCAGCTCATCCTCGAGGTGATAGGGAAGTGACAGACAGCACAGCTACTGCAGCTGTGCTCTCTGTCACTGTTTGCCGCCGATCGCCGGGACATAGCCGCTAAGGAGCGGCTGTGACCCGACGACTGACATCTGCGGCGGTGATCCGCGGGACAAATAGGGCGGCGGCGCGCCTCACACGCGCCCCCTATTTGTTTACAAAACACACGTTTTAAAACGTGGTTTTGCCTGTGAGTGCCGCCCTGCCACCGTATATGTACAGTGGCTGGGCGGCATGCGGTTAATTCTAGTCACTCTTAAATGTGCTTTGTTCAATTACCTAAATTGTATTTGGTACCAGAATCTTGCAGTGCTTGTACAGCAGAGCTTAGACTAGGTGGAGGGAGAAGAATCACAAGGAGATAATTAATTGTACTGCAGTGTAAGGAGCATGCTGATTGAAGCAGACAGCAGAGTGACAGAGATATGGGCTCATCAGTCATCTGCTTCCTCTTATACTGTTCATAGGCTGGTGGGGGGGAGTGTAGTCAAGTGTACCTCTTGCAGGTAAAACAGATATCACATGTGTATTTTACCTATCATGTACCTGATAGGAAATTGAAGTGACAAGGTTGGCCTCTTTTGTATCTTCAGCCCAGGCACCACTGGGAGTGAAACAGATAGTGCCAAGGGACAGGAGGAACATGAGTGTCAGTAGATGTTGATAGCAGAACCTTGACCTGGGAGATATGTCAGAACATCAGGGCAGGAAAAGCAGCACCATAGAATGAACCAGCCATCATTAAAGAATGTCAAATGTACTGCAGGTTCAGGAGGTGCGGTTTGTCAGAGCTCCCCATGTAGTTTGTAGCAGCAAAACTAAGATGTGGTTGAAGCAGATCCTGGAGACAGCCAGGGCAGACACTCAGGAATAGCTTAGAGCCAGATCATAGACAGAAGCATGGTCACAGGGGTAGCTGAGGTCAACAGCAGGCTGGCAATGAAGTACAGAAGCACAAGCAGCATCAGAGTCCTGAACAGAGGACAGGAACAGCTGTGCAGAAGTACAAGCAGAATCCAGGATCAGGTCAGAGACAAGCAACGTCAGTAACAAAATTTATACACAGCTCACAATCAGGGCACAGGATACAGCTGAACAGTCAGCCCTGATACTGCATTAAGGCATTCTTTGAAAAGAACATTGACTATATATATATATATATATATAAATATATATATATATATATATATATATATATCAATAGTTTAGTTTGCATGCATGTTAAACAAAGCAAAATGCTACATATTTAAAAGAAAAACTGAATAACTTGATTCTTTCAATGGATCAGAGGGATAAGAGATAAAGAGAAAGTGAGAGGACTGGGAAAAGACTGAGAAAGAGGCATGACAGTTTTACACATGGCACAGTTAAAGCTGAAGTTTAGCTAAAAAAAAACTAAATAAAACTCTACAGCTTTAGTCACACCACTTACCTGTAATGAATGATGCCCCACCTTGTGCAAGCAGCTGGATCCTGGAGAAATATTCATTGAAGGGATGCCCTGTCCTTTTCCTGTCTCTCAACTTCTGGAGCTGCAATGGTTAACAGTTTTAAGTCTCCAGGCTCAGCTGATCTAAACTCAGTGAAGGAGGGGGAAGGAAGGGCATGTTCCTATCAGATTCTCTGTACTGCTGTTCTGCCTGAAGACCCGAAGCTGTTACCCATTGCAGTGCCCAAAGTTTTTAGACAGGAAGAAGACAGGCATCCCTGCAGTGAAGACCTCCAAGATACAACTTTGGACATACTTTATTGCAGGTAAGTGATGTGACTAAAGTTGTAGGGATTTCTTTTCTTCGCTTGGAGGCAGATATTTTGGTAGATGAAGAGGGCTTTGCTTCCTCATGTCAGAGTCCATGGTGACTGGTGAATTAACATTCATGGGGCAGTGGAGGAAGCATTATTCCATTATTCTTCTTGGCTGTCAGCTGCCCAGCAAGCAAAACAGTAATGACATCACCAAATCAAACTCAAAATATCGTAGGACTAGCAGTCACAGGCAACAGTGTCTTTCATGCAGCAGATATACTATACAGCAAAAAGGATGTAGGCACAGGAGTACCTAGCTAATTTCAAATTCCAGGTAGTGCACAGATATTTGTAGGAGGGTTTCAAGGCAAAAGGTGAATCTTTCAGTGTATTGCTTCAACACAATTAACATTTCAAGATGTTCCTAAAAAACATAGCAAATCTTACCTTTTTGAGCTTAGGTCTACTTTAACCGCTTCCCCTCTGCCCTACAGCAGAAGTACTGCTACGGGGCAGCACGGCTGCGCAAAATTGCATATATATATGTGATTTGCATTTCCGGGTAAGGGGCGCGCGCTCTGCCCTACCCACAGTCCACCATTGTCAATCACCGGGTCTCAGCTGGAGATTCCCTGTCGACACCCGGCAATCACTGAGTAACACTGACAGGGGAGAAGCCTATATGTAAGCAACACAGGTCTCTCTCCTGCCAGCAATGACATGCTGCTGTGTATTTCTCTGCACAGCACAGAAATACACAGCAGCATGTATCCCTAGTGAAACACACACAGCACATTATGTAAAACAGCACCCAGTTAACCCTTTGATCGCCCCAGATGTTAACTCCTTACTGCCCAGTGTCATTAGTACTGTGTCAGTGCTTTTTATTAGCACTGATCACTGTATTAGTGTCATTGGGATGTCAGTGGCAGTTAGTCAGTTCCCCCTCCCCCCAGTGTCAGCATGCTCTCCGCAGTCCCGCTATAAGTTGCTGATTGCCATTACTAGTATAAAAAAAAATTCCAGTATATATACCGCCATTTGTAGACGCTCTAACTTTCACGTAAACCAATAATTTACATGTATTCGGATTTCTTTTAGCAAAGACATGTAGCAGAATACATTTTGCCCTCAATTTATGATGAAATTAGATTTTTTTTACATTTTTTTACTGGACTTGTTTAATAGCAACAAGTCAAAAATATTGTTTTTTTTTCTCAAAATCTTTTTTTTGTTTATATCGCAAAAAATAAAAATGCACAGGCGATCAAATACCACCGAAATAAAGCTCTACACGTAGGAGAAAAAAGAGGTAAATTTAATTTGGGTGCAGAATTGCATGACCGCGCAATTGTCAATTAAAGTAACTCTCAGCCAATCCCTCCACTGGCTTCCACTCGGTCAACGAATAAAATTCAAAATACTAACAACTTACAAAGCCATCCACAACTTTGCCCCCAGCTACATCACCAACCTGGTCTCAAAATATCAACCAAACTGCTCTCTTCAATCCTTCCTTCTGTTCTCTGTTTACCATGTCACCTCCTCCCATGCTCGCCTCCAGGACTTCTCCCAAGCTTCTCCCATCCTATGGAACTCTCTACCCCAATCTGTCCGGCTGTCTCCTAATCTATCCACCTTTAGACGATCCCTGAAAACCTTTCTTTTTAAAGAAGTCTATCCTGCTTCTACAATGTATTATGAGATTTGATTTTTAAAATTTTTTTACTGGATATGTTTTATAACAAAGTGAAAATATTGTTTTTTTTCAAAATTGTCGGTCTTTTTTTTGTTTATAGCGCAAAAAATTTAAAAACGCACAGGTGATCAAATACCACCGAAAGAAAGCTCTATTTGTGGTAAAAAAAAGGACATAAATTTAATTTATGTACAGCGTTGCATGACGCAGTGTCATAACGCAAAAAATGGCCTGGCCAGGAATGGAGGTAAATCCTCTGGAAGGCAAGAACCATTATTATTAAAGCAATTGTATTCATATAACAGAGCCTAATTAACAGGTGCAATATTTGTATTCCATATATAAGCTATGTCCAAGCTTTTGATTGCCCCAACTTTGTTTTCACTGTAACTTTTTCTGGACAGCTCAGTCTGCTTGTGAATAAAAAGAAATATATAAATGAAGGCTGTTGAAATAATAAGATTCTACATTCTGAAAATTATAGTTGACCACACACAGTTCAAAATGGAATATTGTTTCAACATTAATCCTATAACTAAAGGATACTTTAATCATTACAATAGTCTGGGGAAGAATGTCATCCATTATACACTGCACAAGTATTAAACTGCTCAGCACTCACATACACACATTTCATGATCCCCCAGCCACCACATAAGCAAAATTGCTCTTGGATAACTGTATATCATGACTCTCTGTGCTATGTTTCTACAAAAAACACAGTATAATAACCTAATTGAAAAGTATTGTTGGTGGTAAATAAATGATGGTAACATTATGGTCTTTACTAACAACACTAAAATTGGTTTTAGATGACAACAAAGTATTAGACTTTCAGCTAATTAGCCTCATTAATAAACAAACCTTTAATAAAAAATTATATGGCTCCACTGCAACCCAATTTATACCTGCTCTGAAAAGAAAGCATTTGAGAAATTAATGTTTAAATCTTAACTGTTTCTATGCATCACAGGCTGTTCTCATGCGGGCACTATGATAAAGAGCGCCCATGCTGTTATCATAATTAGTACTAGTATTAATATTGTTATAATCATCATATGTAAGTTTCATATCATATATCTATATGGCAAAGCAAACATTAATAGTGAAAGTGCAGGCTGTTGAAAAAAGGCAAAGCATGAATGGGTTGTTGGTTAAACATAATGGACAATACAATATAATATTCTGCTGGTATTTTCTTTTCCTTCCATGAATTCTTTCTAAAGCTTAAAAGAGGCTGAAAGGGTACTGAGGCATACAATATTTTGACTTTGAAAGTACTTAAGTGTTAGAAGAAAGGACATAAATTATGTAGGGTTTCATGGTATTAGGTTTTCGTGGCATTAACTTTTCAAAATGTCATAGTCTCTGAAATTTAGCACTTACTGTATGCTCAGTACCATGGTTTGTTATAAGTCAGTGGGCAAAGCAATATTCCCTAGACAGTATGCTGCTATAGACACATTCACTGCAATATAGGAAATTCCTGAAAACATCAACTCAACACATAATACACAGTGTGAAAATTTCTTTAGGCAGTTCTCTCAAAGATAAAGATTATTAAAATAAATAAATGGCTGTACAGTAGTTCTTAATAGGTAAAAACACACAAAAACAAACAGTAACCTTATTTTATTGTCCCAAAGAATTACTCATCCCAAATTCACTGCTGATCTTGACTTTTTCTGAACTAAGCTATGCCACATTTTTGCTAGCATGTATGTATTGTGTAAATATATATATATATATATAATTTACACGTGCACACATAATGTTTCATCTCAATATTTTAGTGTCTATAATGCGGTGTGCGGTCATAGGTTGCCTTAATTGCTTGCAGGGATGCATAGGCAGATAGGTTTTTCTGATGCTTTATGTATTGGGGTAAAAACATAATTAAACAAATATGTAATACAATAAGGTTGATAGGGATTAGTATATGGCTGGTAAAAGGGTGGTTAGGTAGGTAGGTAACCCTTACAATGATTGAGAGTTGATACCAGTCCAAGTGGTATAAAAAAGAAGTCCACGTAGAACTGACAGAAGGATGAAGGCAAGACCTAACCAGTGCACCTGAGAACTGGGAGGGGTCAACACACTTGGATACTTAAATGTTGTTTACATTCTAGTAATTGAATGATAACAGAAATAAGGAAGTCTACAACAATGACTCCACATATGTTGCAGGCCATACACTTCAACCAGAAAAGGTCATGTTTATCTGCCAGGCACTTTTTAAATAGTGATATAACATAAACTTGCATACCACAGAATGCCTGAGGAGCACTTCACTTGGAGGAGGCATAATAATACTGGGTCACCCAGCTATCCCCAAAGTCCTTACAACCAACTTCTACCCTCCTTGTCAAGAACTTATCCTATCATTGCTTGTACTCTCTGCCCAACCAGCGAGGCTCTGTCCCTGACCTACTCCCACACTGTGGATTGTGGATGTACCAATAGGAACAGAATAAGTCAAGATGATTGTCCATAATACATTAGGGGATACATTAGTCTTCAATAGTGTTTGTAAAGCTTATTTTTTTAAATTACAAACATGTCATACTTACCTATGCTGTTCAGGTGTCATGCACAGAGTGGCCCCAAACCTCCCCTTCTGGGGTCCCCTGCTGGTGCTGTCCATTCTTCCTCTTCCCCAGCTGCCCCGATTGCAAACCGCTTGCTATGGGGACAGAAGTGTTATTATTATTATTATTATTATTATAATACAGGATTTATATAGCGCCAACAGTTTGCGGAGCGCTTTACAATATAAGGGAGACAGTACAATTACAATACTTTTCAGTACAGAAGGAATGTGAGGGCCCTGCTCGTGGAGCTTACAATTTAAAGGAGGTGATACAAAATCTGATAGCTGTGGAGGATGATCTGGTGGAGGTGATTCAAGTACAGTTCTTAGGTGGAGGTGGGGTAGGCTTCCCTTTAAGAATTGTGTTTTCAAACATCGCCTAAAGGCAGACAGGGTGGGGGCTGACCGGACATGCTGTGGTAGGGAGTTCTAGAGGATGGGGGAAGCTCTGGAGAAGTCCTGGAGGCGAGCGTGGTAGGAGGTGATGAGGGATCTATAGAGGAAGATATCTTGGGAGGAGCGGAGTGGGCGATTTGGGCGGTATCTGTGGATGAGGTTGGCAATGTAGCTAGGCGCAGTGTTGTGGATGGATTTGTAAACTGTGGTTAGTATTTTGAATTTTATATGTTGGGTTAGTGGAAGCCAGTGAAGGGAATGGCAGAGAGGGGCAGCAGTCATTGATCGGTTGGTAAGGTGTATGAGTCTAGCAGCAGCATTCATAATAGACTGAAAGGGGGATAGCCTGTGTAACGGTAGACCAGTGAGGAGGAAGTTGCAGTAATCGAGGCGGTATATAACCAAGGCATGGATAAGTTGTTTTGTGGTGTCATTGGTCAGGAAGGGGCGGATTTTGGAAATGTTCCGGAGGTTGAGGCGGCAGGATTTAGCCAGTGAGTGGATGTGGGGCCCAAAGGAGAGGTGAGAGTCTAGGATTACGCCTAGCACCCTGGCATGAGTGGGGGACCTGGGAGGAGGAAATATTACAAGCTCAGTTTTTGAAAGATTGAGTTTAAGGTAGTGATGTGACATCCATGCTGATATGTCGCTTAGTAGATTTGTAATACATAAGGAGATTGAGGGGGTGAGCTGGGGAGTGGAGAGATAGATCTGGGTGTCATCAGCATAGAGGTGGTATTGGAAGCCATGGGAGGTTATCAGTTGGCCCATGGAGGATGTATAGAGAGAGAAAAGGAGGGACCCAAGAACAGAACCTTGGGGTACCCCAACAGAAAGAGGAAGATGAGTGGAGGAGGAAGAGTTGTATGTGACACTGAAAGTGCGCTGAGAAAGGTAAGAGGAGAACCAGGAGAGAGCATAGTCATGGAGGCCGATGGAGTGGAGTTTACTGAGGAGGAGCGGGTGGTCGACTGAGTCAAAGGCAGCGGAAAGGTCAAGGAGTATGAGTATGAAGTAATGGCCGTTGGTTTTAGCAGTTAGTAGGTCATTAGTGAGTTTTAGTAGGGCAGTTTCTGTGGAATGTTGTGGGTGGAAGCCAGACTGCCGGGGATCAAGAAGGTTGTTGTCGGTGAAGTAGCAGTTCATACAGTTGTGGCTTGGCCCTGCCCCTCCAATCCTTCCTCACATGCTTTGACTGACAGCAGCAGGAGCCAATGTTTCCTGCTCCTTCTGAAGTGAGAAGAGAGGGAAAGGGGAGAAGAGCTGCTGCAGATGGGCACATTGCTGGATCGAGTTTTAATTTGTTAGTTAACCTAAGGGCAGCCATACATGGATTGAAATTCAGCTGGTTCAGCAGGAACTGGTTGAATTTCAATCCATATATGGGCAGGCTGGCTGTGCACACATTGATCTATTGATCAACGTGTGTAGAATTGGCCTGTTGGGTTTTTCCCAACCAATCAGTGCCACCAGATATAGCTGACAAAACAGATCAGTTTATTCTGACAGTGGAAAAGGCTCCTTACCACCAGAACACAATAGCACATCTAGAGTAATTCCCCCACCCACCCTGAATGTGTGGATGGGGAAATCAGATCATTTTTTTTTTCCAATCAGCGGGTGACTATGCTGCTTCTGCAAAGATGTGGAGGAGAAGTGAGTATAGCCACCCTATGACAAAAGTAATGCTATTGACCAGATTAACAGGTGAAAATAAACAATCTCTTGTAGCGGGATGGAGGGGAGGGGCCTGGACATGACGGCATGGGAGAGTGTGGAGTAAGCACTCCCCGTTAGCCTCCCCCGCTAATCCTCCCTATGGGGTCCCAACAATCTGACTAGCTGTGCTGGAGGGCGGTCGGAGACTCACCTGGCTGGAAGGGGTTCCCGGAGACAGCGTGGCGGCTTGCCCATAGTGAGGCGACGGGGCTCCTGTTCTCCAGAGGTCCTCTCGCGGTAACTCCGGAGGAAGGGCAGGGTTGCCAGGCGATGAGAGAAGCGCCATGACCACGTTGGCGGCCGCGGAGGAACGCTGGGAGGAGAGGCCGGCCGGCGTCCTAGGGAGCCGGTGGAACGCCGCCTTCTCATTTCCAACCTCTCCCCAGGGAACTCGGAGAATCTGAAGGACAAGCAAAAGGGACCTAATAGGAATCCCCTAAGGAGAGGACACAGATAAAGGGGGCCAGATAAGAAGGACTGCAAACTGATGCCGCTCTATGGTGGAGGGTGAGTGAGAACTGCTGATCTCCTTAGGTACTGGATATTTTTTTTTTTCTTTTTTGACTGTACCAGAATATATTGAACTTAACACTTAATTCAGATAAGGAAATAGGGGATTCCTAGAGAGGGTCTGAAGGGTCTGAAGGTGTGGAAGAAGAAGAGTTTTAAAAAATATCCCAAAAGTAACATGAAAGGCAAAAATATTAAAGGGAGTGGGCCCAAGAATTCCCAAACTGGCACAATTAAGAAGTATACGTCGCAGGGGAATTTGACTCCAGAAAGATCTCAGGGAGTAAGTGAAAAGAGTGAACTGGAAATAAGTTTGGATAATAGCCCGAGATTATCCCTGGGAACGGTTAATAATAGAAAACAATCAATGGAAGGAATGGAGGCGAGAGAAACTGAAAAAGACCTACAAATACCAAATAAAAAGGAAATGGCGGAGATGTTTAAAAATTTGGAAAAATCAATAAAGCAAGAGATGGGGACAATTCGAAAAGAAATGGGGCAGTTGTTGACTAGAGTGGAAGAAACGGAGGAAAAGGTTAAAAATCATGCCCAAATAATTCCAAAACTAGAGAAATGGATAATAGATACCAGGAAAGAACAAAAAAGACTGCTTTATATGATGGAGGATCAAGAAAATAGGGAAAGGAGAAATAATCTTAGAATAAGAGCTGTTACAGGGGGAAGATTTAAAGGAGATAAGTGGAAAAATTTTGAACTCCATAATGGATGGATCTGGAGAGGAGACATTTAAACTGGATGGAGTGTTTAGGGAAGTCTCAACAAGAAAAAGGCTTTGAAAAATAAAGAGACATAATTGTTAAATTCCATAATTATGGAGACAAAGATGGGATATGGAAAAAGATTAAAGGAAGAACAAATATCTCATATGGAGGGAAAAATATCCAAATTTTTGCAGATTTAGCAGCTGGGACTTTGAGAAAAAAAAGGTCATTAAAACCTTTATTGGAAGTGCTGAAAAAACATAATGTGCAATACAGATGGGGTCGTGCAGCATGTTTAATCGGATGGAGGGACGGAGTCGCAGCATTTTTAAGATTTCCTGAAGAAATAAAAGATTTCTGCGATAAATTTGGACTGCAGAGACTGGAGTTACTGGAATGGGAAGTGGAGGAGGGAGATTCATGTACTTTTGGGAAGGAGGAGTGGCAGCTAGTTAGAAGGGAAAATAGAGAGTTAGTAGATAGAGGGACACCGGGGAGGAGGGGGGGAAGGTGAGCGGTACATGGGCAGAGCTGAATCCCAAGGCTGGGATCAAAGGTGGGATTTGTTCCACAAATGATTCAGAGGCAAAAAGGAGGCCTGGGGGGGGGAGGGGTGTTGGATATGGGAGGGGGGGATGGTGGGGGGGGTAAAGGGAGGGAGGTATTAGGGGTAACACTCTGCGGGATAAGAGGGGATGGAAGAGGAGGGGTAGAAGAAAGAAGGAGTAAAGAGGAGTAGGGCAGGGAAGAAGTTCAGTTTATAACTTATAATGTAAAGGGGCTGTGCTGTCCTGGGAAGAGATTTAGGTTATTTACAGAATTGCAACACAGAACATCTTCGGTGGTTTTTTTGCAGGAGACACACTTAGAGATGGAGTCAAAGGTTAGGCTGAAGACTAGATATTTCCCGACATGGTATTATGCAGACTCACCAATTAAAAGAGCAAAAGGGATGGCTATAGGGTTCGCAAAGAATATAAGGTTTGAGGTGGATAAGAGAATAACGGATCCAGAGGGAAGGTTCTTGTTCCTGAGGGGTAAATTGCAGGAAATCGAATGTACAATAGCCAGTATATATTGCCCAAATAAGAAACCGGAGATATTCTTGAGGGGAGTACTGAAGAGGCTGATGGACTTTAAAAGGGGTCGACTGATAGTGGCCGGAGACTTTAATGTCTGTATGGATCTGCGGATGGATACAACTTCTCTTGGTAGGAGGGAGGAGAGTAGGTCCTTGAGTTCACTAAAGAAACTAATGCATGAGTACCAATTAGTGGATATATAGAGAATTAGGCATATGAAAGATAGAGACTATACTTTTTTCTCACACGCACATGAGACTTATTCTAGACTGGATTACATATTGGTAGAACATCGATTTATAGAGTACGTAGTAGAAGTAAAAATTAGAGGGAGTTTTTTATCAGATCATGCCCCGGTTGCAATGAAGTCAAGATGGGGCAGAGAGGAGAGAGGAGGTTTAGTTTGGCGGATGAATGAGGCACTTCTTCTGGATCATGAGAGCGATCGAAAGATCGAGATGGAAATTAAACGATTTTTTGAGGAGAATGATACTGAGGATGTGTCAGTTGTAACGGTGTGGGAGGCCCATAAGGCCTATATTAGAGGACTATTCAGTGCAATAGGAGCAAAAACGAAAAAAGAAAGGAGGGAAAAGATTAATGGTCTTCTAAGTGAAATATTTGACGTTGAACAGGCCCATAAAAGAAAAATATCTAAGGAAATAATGCAGAAAATAGTAAAAAAAGAAGAATTAGAGAAGGTGATGGAGGAGGAAAAAAGAAGAGTCTTTAATAAAGTAATAAGTGAAAGGTATAGATGGGGAGATAGGCCAGGAAAATATTTAATGAGAACGTTAAGGAAAAAGAAAAACAGGAATTATATAGAAAAAATAAGAAATTCCAAGGGAGAATTGGTTCACTCAACTAAGGACATCGCTAAAGTATTTAAGGAATATTATAGTAAGCTGTATAATATCATCCCCCAGGATACATCAAATAAAGCTGAAACATTAAATAGAGAAAAAAGAAGAACATACTTAAAAAATGCAGGTTTATCAAAATTAAGTGAAATACGATTGAACTCCCTGGAATCAGAAATTAGAGGAAATAAAAACAGCATTAAAAAGTACCACGGTGGGGAAAAGTCCAGGCCCAGATGGGTATACTGTAAAATACTATAAAAAATATGAAGAGTTGCTGATACCCAAATTGAAGATATACATGAACGCTTTGGGAGGTGAGATGGAAATAAGGGGAGAATCTTTACAGGCTAATATAGTTTTAATTCATAAGGAAGATAAGGACCCCTCGCAGTGTGCAAGCTATAGACCAATTGCGCTGTTGAATGTAGATACTAAATTGTACGCAAAGGTATTGGCAAATAGACTGAAAGAGTTGATGCCGGAGTGGATACATGGGGACCAGGTGGGGTTTGTACCAGGGAGAGAGGGTAGAAATAACGGTTTGAGATCATTATTGCTCATTCAGGAAGGAAAAAAAGGGAAAACCCCGGTGGTACTGTTGTCAATTGACGCCAAGAAAGCATTTGATAGAGTGAATTGGAGATTTATGATGGACACCTTGGAGATGTTGGGGCTGGGAGACAGAATGAGAAAGTGGATTGGAAGGTTATATAGGGGGCCTACAGCTGCTATCATGGTAAATGGAGGTAGATCGGAGCTTTTCGGGATGTCAAATGGAACAAGACAGGGATTCCCACTATCTCCACTATTGTATGTTTTATCGCTGGAGTCATTGCTATCTACTATAAGGAAGAACATAGATATAAAGGGAATATGGCAATCCTAGGATATCACTTCCAAACTTACTGTGGGCATTGAAGGAATATGGGGAATTATCAAATTTAAAAATTAACCCAACAAAAACTGAAATCTTGAATATAAACCTTAAAAATAGTGAAAAAGAAAAAATACAAGAAGAATTCCCTTTTGTTTGGAGAGAAAAAGAATTAAAGTACCTAGGGATAAAACTGTCAACCTCAACTAAAAATTTGTATAAAGTTAATTATATTTCACTATTAACCACTTGACCTCCAGAGGATTTACCCCCCTTAATGACCAGGCCTCTTTTTGCTACTCAGCGCTGCACTAATTCAACTGATAATTGCGCGGTCATGCAATGCTGCACCCAAACAAAATGTACGTCCTTTTTTTCACACAAATAGAGCTTTCTTTCGGTGGTATTTGATCACCTGTGTGCTTTTTATTTTTCACGCTATAAACAAAGGCCAAAAATTTTGAAGAAAAACAATATTTTTTACTTTCAGCTATAAAAAATATATAGTAAACTCAAAGTTGGTTATAAATTTAGGCCAAAATGTATTCTGCTCCATGTTTTTGGTAAAAAAAATCCCAAGAAGTGTATATTGATTGCTTTGTGTGAAAGTTATAGCATCTACAAACTATGGTATAGATACTGCAATTTACGCCATTCTTTTGCAATACAGCACTGCACTAGTTTACCTGACAATTGGGCGGTCATGCAATACGGTACATAAATAAAATTTACATCCTTTTTTTTTCCACAAATTGAGCTTTCTTTCGGTGGTATTTGATCGCCTGTGCGGTTTTTATTTTTTGCGCTATAAAAAAAGGCTGACAATTTTGAGGAAAAAAAACAATATTTTGGACTTTTTGCTATAAAACATGTCCAGTAAAAAAAAATGTAAAAATCAAATTTAGTCATAAATATCTGCCAAAATGCATTCTGCGACATGTCTTTGCTACAAAAAAAACCCAATACGTGTAAATTAATTGGTTTATATGAAAGGTATAGCGTTTACAAATGGTGGGAAAGATACTGGAATTTTTAGGGGTTTTTTTATACTAATAATGGCAGCGATCAGCGACTTATGGCGGCGATCAGTGACTTATGGCGGCAATCAGCGATTTATGGCGGGATGGCGGGACTGCGCCGGACGTTCTGACATTGGAGGGTACTGACTTGGGGTCACTGACATCCCCAGTGACACCAATACAGTGATCAGTGCAAAAAAAAAACACTGACACTGTAGTAATGGCACTGGGGAGGAAGGGGTTAAGTTTATTTTTTCAGGGAAAGAGTTAACTGTGTGAGGGGAGTGTTTTATTAGGGGGCGGGGGTGTGTACTGCAGGAAACACCGCTGATCGGGAGAGAGAAACTCTTCTGTCCCGATCAGCGTGTCCTGGAGCTGTCAGGGAACTGACAGAAAGCACAGCTACGGCAGCTGTGCTTTCTGGCAGTGATTGCCACCGATCGTCGGGACATAGCCAGTAACGACCGGCTGTGACCCGGTGACTGACATCCACGGCTGTGATCGGCGGGACAGGTAGGGCGGCAGCGTGCTTCGCGCGCGCCCCCTACCTGTTTACAAAACACGTGTTTTAAAACGTGCTTTTGCCCAGCTGTGCCGCCCTGCCGCCATGTTTATACAGTGGCTGGGCGGCATGTGGTTAAACGAGCTTAAGGAGGAGGTGAAGAGATTGGGAAGTGGAAATCCGTCTTGGATAGGTTGCATAAATCTGATAAAAATGGTAATTGTGCCCAAAGTTTTATATAAATTCCAAATGATACCAATCAAACTCCCAGAGGCATATTTTAAAGAACTTAAAAAAATAATAATGAGATATATATGGAGGAATAAAAAACCTAGAATATGTTATGAAATGTTGACTAGACCTAAAGAGAGAGGGGGTTTGGGTTTACCAGATTTTAAGAGATATTATAAAGCTGTAATAATTGCGAGAATTTTTGACTGGACTCATAATCCAGGGAAAAGCTGGGTCGAAATTGAAAACACACTGAGTGAAACAAATTTAAGTAGGATTATATGGGTACCTGCACAATATAGGGGATTAGATGTTAATACAAGTTCGTACACTTTTAATGTTTTAAGAGTTTGGGAAACATTACACAGAAAAAAGGGATGGGTTTTTAATTTACAGTTAATGTCACTAAGGAATACAGAATATTTTGCCCCAGGTAAGGAAGATGTTACAGGGAAATGGATTATAAAACAGGATGTGCAACTGAGAGATATAATGGTGGGTGAGGAATTGGGATCATATAGAGAGTTGGAGTAGAAAAAGGGAGACGTTTTTAGTAGAATAGATGGGCTATGATATTACCAACTGAAACACTTCTTCGGGAGTCTCCCGAAACCTTTGAGAACTAGGAAAGAGTGGAACCCATTTGAAAGATTGTTAGAAACACGGGGTGATGGGAAACATGGAATTGCTAAAATATATAAGATTTTCACTGAGTTAGATACTAGTACAAAACTAATATATATAGAGAAATGGGAAAGAGATATGGGAAGGGAAATGGATGAGGAGGAGCAAAGGAAAATATTTAGATTAATTCACGAAAATATTAGTATACGGGAAGTAGAATTAAATTATAAGTGTCTGGTAAGATGGCACATCACAGCGAAAGTGGAGCACAGAATGAACGTGGAGATTTCACCATTGTGTTGGAGAGGTTGTGGAGTGGTGGGTACGTTGTATCATATATGGTGGGAATGTTCAAGAATACAGGTGTTTTGGCAGAGAATAGTTTATTTAGCAGGGAAGATTACTGAAATTAATATTAGATTAGATCCCGATCTTCTTCATAATACAGATCTTCCAGTGAAAATATATAAGGATTCGGGGTTGTGTTATCTTTTGAGTGCAGCGAAAAGTCTGATACCTAGGTTTTGGAAAAAAAAGGATGTGCCGACAGAGGAGGATTGGATGGGTAAAGTGAATCAGATCTGTGGGACGGAAAGATTGTACTATATACATATAGATAAGATGGAGATGTATTATATAAAATAGAAAAAATGGGAAGAGTATAGAGAAAAAGTGAAATACATGAAGATGTAATACCCCTTGAAATGAAATTCAGAAATAATGTTGGAGGAAGTGGAGAAGAGAGAAAACGCAGAGTGGTGGGGGGGGGGGGGGGAGGGTTGGGAGAGGGAGGAGGGGGAGTGGAAGAAGGATGGGAAGTGGGATTTAGATAATATGTTAGTGGGAAGATATTGTATGGATATCTTTTTTATTGAAGAAGGTTATTGTTATTTGTATTTGGTTGAAAATTAATAAATATTTATAATAAAAAAAAAAACAGGTGACAATACAATACAGCCTTAAAAAATAGAAATGCAACCTATGGACAGGCAAGTTGCAATATATTAAATGCATGTCCTTGGGTTTAGAAACAATTTAATTTAGGCATTTTTTTAGCCGCCAGGCCAATTTACTATAAAACGGTAACATACTTTGTGGCCTAAAGGAACTAAATTACTTTTTCTAATAAATGCATTCCCATATATAGGAAATAGAATTAAACTGCTTTTTCTGCTCTTCGTGTCTGGGTATTTTGCTCCATACACAGAATCATGTTATTTTCTGTTGGCCATGAGTACATGTGTTTTCTAAATTTCCTAGAGTTAGTTAGTGTTAGTTACAGGTTTAGAAAGCTCATGACATAGTTTTATATCATTTTGTGGCATTTTTTGGTGGCTTTGGGCCAGGTTCACACTAATGTGATTTCAGATTAGAAGAATCACATGACACATCATTGTTTTCAATGGTGTCCATTCCCATCAGTGCAATTTTGGAAAAGGTTCCTGTACTACTTTGGTGTGATTCCAGTGCTATTTTGGACCCAAAAGAATATATAAATCTTATTAAAGTTGCATCCAAGTAGCACTACATAATCACACTGAAAGTCGAATCACAGCAGTGTGAACCTAGCCTAGAATTTACGGTAACAACTATTCTGCATATGATCAATAATATACGAATTATACAGTTATTCAAAAAATGTTCCAACTGAAGGGTTTATAATTGTATTTTCACACATCATTGGCAAAATGCTCAGGCACAATATCTTTCTCTCTTTATTCCTTAACAGTAAGAAAAAGGGAAACGTTAAGAAAAGCCTACTTCTACAAAAAAAAAAAAATATAGAAAAGAAAACATTGATTGTCATTATGATAAATGGAGTATACCTAATCCCAAGGGCATCTGAGAAGTGCATAATGCTATAGTATCATTGTGATAAGTTTACTAAAGATTTGGTTTTGGATCTTTTAAACATTTAAGATAATGTCCAGGTAAAGTATAATGATAGTATGAATTAAATTACACATTTCAAATATTCTAGGAGTCTATAGTAAAGTTAATTAGTATTCAACACAGATGCAGTATATAGTATGTCCAAGAACAAAAATTTTCTAGATCTCAGACAAGAGTTGGAAATTATTAATATTATAGAGAATAATACAATAATAATAAAATAAAATAGTGCACAAAAGTGCCAACAGTTTGTGCAGTGCTTTACAAAATTGCAAAAGACAGTACAGTTGCAATACAATTCAATACAGGAGGGATCAGAGAACTCTGCTCATGATCCCTAAAGAGATGAGTTTTCAAGAATTGCCTGAAGGCACACAGAGTAGGAGACAACTAGATGAATTAGGGATGGGAGACAAAAGGGGAAGCCCTGGAGAAGTCCTGCATGGGAGGAGGTGTTGGGGGGCAAGAGAGAAGGAGGTCTTTGGAGGAGAAAAACTGATGGTTTGGATGATATTTTGAGATGAGGCTAGTGATGTAGCTTGGGGAAGAGTTGTGGATGGTTTTGTATATAGTGGTTGTTTTTTTGAATGTTATGCATTTGGCATGCCAAAAATTACTGAAGCAATTGGAAGTGAGGGTATGAAGGTTAGAGGATGGCTGGTTAGTTGGATGAGTCGGACAGCAGCATTCATGATAGACTGTAGTGGTGGGCTAACAGGGAGGGAGTTGCAAAAGTCCAGACAAGAGATAATAAGGGAGTGAATTAGAAGCTTTGTTGTATCATTTGTGTTTAAGGCAGCAAGATTTCGACAGTGATTGGATGTGAGGCCGAAACAAGAGCTCAAAGTCAGGACTACACCTATTACCTTGCCCAACAGGGAATGATTGCTGGCAGAGTAATTGCTTGCAGTGTTGATGATCTTGATGGAGAAGTTGGGGGAAGGGGCAAGAGGGAGGGCAGAGAGCTCAATCTTGGAAATTAAAAATATATTTCACTCTACTTTTGTTAATAGACCCGTTACAGCTATTTCCACGCTCTGATATCAACTAAAATACCTAAATAATGTTCAGCTGCAACCATCAAATTCAACTAAATGGAAAAGTGAGCAGGAATGTGTGCTGGATAATACAATGTAAAATACATTAAAAGTTGCTTGACCTCTATGACATTCTGAAGTATTAGCAAATGTACATCAATATAAACCTCCTGAGACTTTCATTCTAATGAAAGTAGTGCAGTAGTGTATTTTATTTCCATTTGAAAATATACTAATTATATTTGCTGAAAGCAAAGGACGACAATGCTGTTGTTGTTTTACAAAATCATGTTGAATACTGAGTAGATTGATGAGCATTCTTTGTGCTCCTGTAGTAGAATAGAATGCGGTTGACTTATGGATTTCAATTATGGGTTGCAGAAACATTTAATTATTGCTCAGTGACTTCCTTAGTACTTCCATGTCACAGCCTGTCAGAAGTCAGCCCTTTTATTTTTGGTTCCATCACAAGTGATATTACAAACTGTCATCTAAAGATGAAAAATATGCCATGTTATGGTAATAAGTGACCACATTATGAATCACAGTCTATTTTTAGGAAGTCGTTTTCCCCTCTGGCATAATGGTGCTGTTCCTGTACCAACGTGATTTTCATAAAGGATTATACATACCTGCTTCCTAAAGTCTAAATGTCATTCATACATTTTTAATTTGCCAAATATGATGCAGAATAGCATTAAAATTCATTTCTATTTCCAGAATTTGTGTTCTGTGTTCTTGTTTTGTAAGTGGCTTTGAAACAAATTTCATTGGACCTTGTATTTGTTCATGTTAATCACATGTTAACCATGTTAACAAAATAATATCAATATTTTTTAATGACATATTATGTACCTTAGATCAATAGAAACTAATTAATTTATTAGTTTTGTGAAAGCATATTCTATAAGTTCATTATGTTAAAGAGTGATTATTAAATCCTGGTATTCATTAACCAAATGACTAAAGTTTAAGATGGCATCTCTGCAATACAAACACATTCCCCCGTGCTTTATCTTTTTAAAGACCCTGCAAGTGCAGAATAATACACGTTGATTTGCCATAAATGCATTTAGCTATTAAGTCCTCTTGTGGGCTGACAAAACACAGCATTTTTTGTGAACTGAGTGGTGTCAGCCCTGCCCAGTTGCCTTTTGGTAAACTGTGTATGTACAAAGAAAACTGCTGTGCTAGAAATATATATTGGATATACTATATATAGTGTAACAAACAATAAACCAACTTGTGCAATACTACATAAAAATAAATGACTAAAAAATTCATAAATGTAAACAAAATGAATGAAAGTCCAAAATTCCATATAAGTGACTCCCACCAGGTGAGTGAAGTGAGATAACAAATGAGGAAGAAATCCTCTTCTTAATCTCAGTTTTAAAAATATCCAAAACATCACTTATGCTTCACCAACCACTCTGAGGCTTACCAGAGAGACTGTGACCCTCATATGAGAAGTCAGACAGCATTTCTATGTTAATCCAAAAGGCAATCACCACCCAACTTGGCACCTTCCTAATGAGTCCTCTTTCATTTGCATAAACAGGATTGATGCATGATATATAAAAATGAAAAAAAAATGCTCCAATAGTGTAAATCCAGTATGTTTTTAATAACAAAAGAGGTTCAAACACTTAAATGGAAGCTGTACATACAGGTGTATAAGAAACTACACATTTCAGAATTCCTTGAGATGCATGCGCATGATGTTATGGGCTCTGGCTCCACCCGACACATTTCATCATAAATAATATTAAGTCATTATCATAACGTCATTTATACAACTGTATGTAAAGCGCGCTTCCAGCTGCCCCCCCCAATCAGTTCAGGGAGAGAAAAGAGAACACCACACTGTGAGTAAAAGCATTACATTTTGCACACACATGTAAAATTAGCACATTTTACCCTTTGATCGCCTCTATTAACCCTTTAATTACCCCTGTCACCCAGCCAGTGCCATTAGTACAGTGTCTGTATATATAATGTTTTATTGATTGCTGTATTACTGCCACTAGCAACATCGGATAGCATCAGGGTTAGTTAGTGCCCCTTCCAATCAGGATCAGCTAGCATTAGATTGCCCGCACACTATCGTACTCACGCAATAGGTCGCTGATCACCACCATCAGTTTGTATACGATAGTTTTTTGTATATATCAACAGAACTGTACTAGTGCCTCTTTAGTATAGTATTCCCAAAAACGCAGTGTTAGCAGGATCAGCCCCATTTGTGCTTGCACTGGTGTTTAGCCCCTCCGCTTTTTTCATGGAAGATTTGTATCAATTGATTGTGGGCCAAAGCAATTTATAGGTACAACAATACATTGCCGACCACCCAAATTCAGCTCTAGCCAGACAATTCGCATGGAATCCTATCACGGTTTCTGAATTTAAACCTTTTTTGGGCCTAACCCTCAACATGGGCATTAGAAAAACGAATGAATTACAGGTATATTGATCCACAAATCAGATTTACCATATGGCCATGATCTCTGTTGTTACATATATACTCAACAAGGACCAACAATCGTCGCTGGACTTTGAGTGGTTACACCAGGATGATGCTTGCAACTGCAGGCATCATCCTGGTATAATTTTTTTCAGCTGGCGGTAGAATTTCATGTAAAAGCAATCCTACCTCCTAATTAGCCTCTGGATTGCTTTTACAAGCAGCACCTTCCACAGCTTTCCCACTGGGGAACCCGAGAATGCAGCCGGAAGTTCTGCCGGTTGACCACAGAGCTGATCGGAGACTGGAATGGCTCCAATCATCTCTATGGTGTAAGAAACCAGAACCAATGAGTATTTCATAATTTCAGTTTTGCCATATATAAACAGAGCCATTTTTAAATTGGGAGAGCATCTGATCACACCGATCTTGGTGTGATCAGATGCTTCAAGGGCAGAGGAGAGATCTAGAGTCTAAAAGACCCCAGATTTCTCAGAAAAAAGTGCATGTCACTACCTATTGCTATCAAAGGGGATATTTACATTATTTACAGGGCAGTAATTCTAGCACTAGACCTCCTGTGTAATTCTAAAGTGGTAACCTGTAAATGCTTTTAAAGCGTTGCCTATGGATATTAAAAATGTACGTATTGTGCATTGTAAAGCATGTTATGGTTGGTATCTATCTACTCAGCATAACATCATCTTTTATATTTTATCAAACAGTTGGGCAATATATTGCGTTTTTGAGCATTAAAATTAAAAAAAGTGTATTTTTTCCAAACAATTTGCATTTGAAAAATCGCTGTGCAAATACTGTGTGGCATAAAAAATTTCAGCACCCACCATTATATTCTCTAGGGCCTCTGCTTTAAAAAAATATATATAATGTTTGGGGTTTCAAAGTAATTTTCAAGCAAAAAAAAACCTGTTTTGTTCATATAAACAAAAAGTGTCAGAAAAGGCTTGTTTTTCACAGTGGTTAGAAGAATGTGTGGCATAAGCTTCTAAGCTTCTAATGTTGGCCCTGAAATGCCAGGATAATAGAAGCACCCACCCAAATGACCCCTTTTGAAAAGTAAAGTATTTTCTAAAAGAAAGAAAGTGAAAATGTATTTTTTTCTTTAAATTTTTTTAATTTTTTTTTTTTTTCAAAACCTTGTGACAAAAAATTATATCTGAAAAATACTCATGCCTCCTATTAAATTCCTTGGTGTGTTTGCTTTCCAAAAAGGGGTCATTTGGTAGGCTGTTTGTACTATCCTGGCATTTTAGGGCCTCCAAAACTGTGATAGGTAGTGAGGAAATGACATGAGGAAATATGCCTTTTGAAAGCCTGAAGGTGGTCTTTGGATTTTGGAGGCCTGTATGTGGCTAGGCTGTCAAAAAGTCTCACACATGTGGAATCCCAATACTCAAGAGAAGCAGCTGAATTTATTTTTTGGTGGAATTCCACATATAACTAGAGATGAGCGAATCGAACATAGCGAAGTGGAATTCGTTTAGAATATTGGGAAATATTCGATTCGCGCCGAATCCGAAAATTAGCCAACTTCGGATGCACGAATCGAATTTTCCCAAAAATGGCGGCGACATGTGTGGCGACTGAGCGGGGATCTCTGGGAAGGCGCGCAGACAAGGCGAGCTGACCCATAATGCATTCATTCATGACATGTGATCGCATTAGCCAATCAGCAGCCAGCCAGCCAGCACTGTGTAATGGTGGAGCTATAAATTGCGGCCATCTTACAATTCTCCATTAGCCTCCGGTCATTCAAGAGAGACAGAACTGTTTGTATTAGGGACAGAGTTAGGGCCAGAGAGACTTTAGGGACACAGAATCGTTACTGAGGGACACAGAATTGTTACTGAGGGACACAGAATTGTTACTCAGGGACACAAAATTGTTACTCAGGGACACAGAAATGTTACTGAGGGACACAGAATTGTTACTCAGGGACACAAAATTGTTACTCAGGGACACAGAATTGTTACTCAGGGACAGACACAGAATTGTTACTGAGGGACACAGAATTGTTACTCAGGGACACAGAATTGTTACTCAGGGACACAGAATTGTTACTCAGGGACATAGAATTGTTACTCAGGGACACAGAATTGTTACTCAGGGACATAGAATTGTTACTGAGGGACACAGAATTGTTACTGAGGGACACAGAATTGTTACTGAGGGACACAGAAATGTTACTCAGGGACACAGAAATGTTACTCAGGGACAGACACAGAATTGTTACTGAGGGACACAGAATTGTTACTCAGGGACAGACACAGAATTGTTACTGAGGGACACAGAATTGTTACTCAGGGACACAGAATTGTTACTGAGGGACACAGAATTGTTACTCAGGGACACAGAATTGTTACTCAGGGACACAGAATTGTTATTGAGGGACACAGAATTGTTACTGAGGGACACAGAATTGTTACTGAGGGACACAGAATTGTTACTCAGGGACACAGAATTGTTACTCAGGGACAGACACAGAATTGTTACTGAGGGACACAGAATTGTTACTGAGGGACACAGAATTGTTACTCAGGGACAGACACAGAATTGTTACTCAGGGACACAGAATTGTTACTCAGGGACAGACACAGAATTGTTACTGAGGGACACAGAATTGTTACTCAGGGACACAGAATTGTTACTCAGGGACACAGAATTGTTACTCAGGGACATAGAATTGTTACTCAGGGACACAGAATTGTTACTCAGGGACATAGAATTGTTACTGAGGGACACAGAATTGTTACTGAGGGACACAGAATTGTTACTGAGGGACACAGAAATGTTACTCAGGGACACAGAAATGTTACTCAGGGACAGACACAAAATTGTTACTGAGGGACACAGAATTGTTACTCAGGGACAGACACAGAATTGTTACTGAGGGACACAGAATTGTTACTGAGGGACACAGAATTGTTACTCAGGGACACAGAATTGTTACTGAGGGACACAGAATTGTTACTCAGGGACACAGAATTGTTACTCAGGGACACAGAATTGTTATTGAGGGACACAGAATTGTTACTGAGGGATACAGAATTGTTACTGAGGGACACAGAATTGTTACTCAGGGACACAGAATTGTTACTCAGGGACAGACACAGAATTGTTACTGAGGGACACAGAATTGTTACTGAGGGACACAGAATTGTTACTCAGGGTCAGACACAGAATTGTTACTGAGGGACACAGAATTGTTACTGAGGGACACAGAATTGTTACTGAGGGACACAGAATTGTTACTCAGGGACACAGAATTGTTACTCAGGGACAGACACAGAATTGTTACTGAGGGACACAGAATTGTTACTCAGGGACATAGAATTGTTACTCAGGGACACAGAATTGTTACTGAGGGACACAGAATTGTTACTGAGGGACACAGAATTGTTACTGAGGGACACAGAATTGTTACTCAGGGACACAGAATTGTTACTCAGGGACAGACACAGAATTGTTACTGAGGGACACAGAATTGTTACTGAGGGACACAGAATTGTTACTGAGGGACACAGAATTGTTACTCAGGGACACAGAATTGTTACTCAGGGACATAGAATTGTTACTCAGGGACACAGAATTGTTACTCAGGGACATAGAATTGTTACTCAGGGACACAGAATTGTTACTGAGGGACACAGAATTGTTACTGAGGGAAAGAGAAATGTTACTGAAAGACACAGAATTGTTACTCAGGGACACAGAATTATTACTGAGGGACACAGAATTGTTACTCAGGGACAGACACAGAATTGTTACTGAGGGACACAGAATTGTTACTGAGGGACACAGAATTGTTATTCAGGGACAGACATAGAATTGTTACTGAGGGACACAGAATTGTTACTGAGGGACACAGAATTGTTATTCAGGGACAGACACAGAATTGTTACTCAGGGACACAGAATTGTTACTCAGGGACACAGAATTGTTACTCAGGGACACAGAATTGATACTCAGGGACACAGAATTGTTACTGAGGGACACAGAATTGTTACTCAGGGACAGACACAGAATTGTTACTGAGGGACACAGAATTGTTACTGAGGGACACAGAATTGTTATTGAGGGACACAGAATTGTTACTCAGGGACACAGAATTGTTACTGAGGGACACAGAATTGTTACTGAGGGACACAGAATTGTTCCTCAGGGACAGACACAGAATTGTTACTGAGGGACACAGAATTGTTACTGAGGGACACAGAATTGTTACTGAGGGATACAGAATTATTACTCAGGGACACAGAATTGTTACTCAAGGACAGACACAGAATTGTTACTGAGGGACACAGAATTGTTACTCAGGGACATAGAATTGTTACTGAGGGACACAGAATTGTTACTGAGGGACACAGAATTGTTACTGAGGGACACAGAATTGTTACTCAGGGACACAGAATTGTTACTCAGGGACAGACACAGAATTGTTACTCAGGGACACAGAATTGTTACTGAGGGACAAAGAATTGTTACTGAGGGACACAGAATTGTTACTGAGGGACACAGAATTGTTACTCAGGGACAGACACAGAATTGTTACTGAGGGACACAGAATTGTTACTGAGGGACACAGAATTGTTATTGAGGGACACAGAATTGTTACTCAGGGACACAGAATTGTTACTGAGGGACACAGAATTGTTACTGAGGGACACAGAATTGTTACTCAGGGACACAGAATTGTTACTGAGGGACACAGAATTGTTACTCAGGGACACAGAATTGTTACTCAGGGACATACACAGAATTGTTACTGAGGGACACAGAATTGTTACTCAGGGACACATAATTGTTACTGAGGGACACAGAATTGTTATTCAGGGACAGACACAGAATTGTTACTCAGGGACACAGAATTGTTACTCAGGGACAGACACAGAATTGTTACTCAGGGACAGACACAGAATTGTTACTCAGGGACACAGAATTGTTACTCAGGGACACAGAATTGATACTCAGGGACAGTCACAGAATTGTTACTGAGGGACACAGAATTGTTACTGAGGGACACAGAATTGTTACTGAGGGACACAGAATTGTTACTGAGGGACACAGAATTGTTACTCAGGGACACAGAATTGTTACTGAGGGACACAGAATTGTTACTCAGGGACACAGAATTGTTACTCAGGGACATACACAGAATTGTTACTGAGGGACACAGAATTGTTACTCAGGAACACAGAATTGTTACTGAGGGACACAGAATTGTTATTCAGGGACAGACACAGAATTGTTACTGAGGGACACAGAATTGTTACTCAGGGACACAGAATTGTTACTGAGGGACACAGAATTGTTACTCAGGGACACAGAATTGTTACTCAGGGACAGACACAGAATTATTACTCAGGGACACAGAATTGTTACTCAGGGACACAGAATTGTTACTCAGGGACAGACACAGAATTGTTACTCAGGGACACAGAATTGATACTCAGGGACACAGAATTGTTACTGAGGGACACAGAATTGTTACTCAGGGACAGACACAGAATTCTTACTCAGGGACACAGAATTGTTACTCAGGGACACAGAATCGCTACTCAGGGACACAGAATCGTTACTCAGGGACACAGAATTGTTACTCAGGGACACAGAATTGTTACTGAGGGACACAGAATTGTTACTCAGGGACAGACACAGAATTGTTACTGAGGGACACAGAATTGTTACTGAGGGACACAGAATTGTTACTGAGGGACACAGAATTGTTACTCAGGGACACAGAATTGTTACTCAGGGACAGACACAGAATTGTTACTGAGGGACACAGAATTGTTACTCAGGGACATAGAATTGTTACTCAGGGACACAGAATTGTTACTGAGGGACACAGAATTGTTACTGAGGGACACAGAATTTTTACTCAGGGACACAGAATTGTTACTGAGGGAGACAGAATTGTTACTCAGGGACACAGAATTGTTACTCAGGGAAAGACACAGAATTGTTACTGAGGGACACAGAATTGTTACTGAGGGACACAGAATTGTTACTGAGGGACACAGAATTGTTACTCAGGGACACAGAATTGTTACTGAGGGACACAGAATTGTTGCTCAGGGACACAGAATTGTTACTCAGGGACATACACAGAATTGTTACTGAGGGACACAGAATTGTTACTGAGGGACACAGAATTGTTATTCAGGGACAGACACAGAATTGTTACTGAGGGACACAGAATTGTTACTCAGGGACACAGAATTGTTACTGAGGGACACAGAATTGTTACTCAGGGACACAGAATTGTTACTCAGGGACACAGAATTGTTACTCAGGGACATACACAGAATTGTTACTCAGGGACACAGAATTGTTACTCAGGGACACAGAATTGTTATTCAGGGACACAGAATTGTTACTGAGGGACACAGAATTGTTACTGAGGGACACAGAATTGTTACTCAGGGACACAGAATTGTTACTCAGGGACAGACACAGAATTGTTACTCAGGGACACAGAATTGTTACTCAGGGACACAGAATTGTTACTCAGGGACAGACACAGAATTGTTACTCAGGGACACAGAATTGTTACTCAGGGACACAGAATTGTTACTGAGGGACACAGAATTGTTACTCAGGGACAAACACAGAATTGTTACTCAGGGACACAGAATTGTTACTCAGGGACACAGAATTGTTACTGAGGGACACAGAATTGTTACTCAGGGACAGACACAGAATTGTTACTGAGGGACACAGAATTGTTACTGAGGGACACAGAATTGTTACTGAGGGACACAGAATTGTTACTCAGGGACACAGAATTGTTACTGAGGGACACAGAATTGTTACTCAGGGACAGACACAGAATTGTTACTGAGGGACACAGAATTGTTACTCAGGGACACAGAATTGTTACTGAGGGACACAGAATTGTTATTCAGGGACAGACACAGAATTGTTACTGAGGGACACAGAATTGTTACTCAGGGACACAGAATTGTTACTGAGGGACACAGAATTGTTATTCAGGGACAGACACAGAATTATTACTGAGGGACACAGAATTGTTACTCAGGGACACAGAATTGTTACTCAGGGACACAGAATTGTTACTCAGGGACAGACACAGAATTGTTACTCAGGGACACAGAATTGTTACTCAGGGACACAGAATTGTTACTGAGGGACACAGAATCGTTACTCAAGGACACAGAATTGTTACTCAGTGACACAGAATTGTTACTCAGGGACACAGAAGCGTTACTGAGGGACACAGAATCGTTACTGAGGGACACAGAATTGTTACTGAGGGACACAGAATCGTTACTCAGGGACAAAGAATCGTTACTCAGGGACAAAGAATTGTTACTCAGGGACAGACACAGAATTGTTACTCAGGGACACAGAATTGTTACTCAGGGACAGACACAGAATTGTTACTCAGGGACACAGAATTGTTACTCAGGGACACAGAATTGTTACTTAGGGACAGACACAGAATTGTTACTCAGGGACACAGAATTGTTACTCAGGGACACAGAATTGTTACTGAGGGACACAGAATCGTTACTGAGGGACACAGAATTGTTACTCAGGGACACAGAATCGTTACTGAGGGACACAGAATTGTTACTCAGGGACACAGAATTGTTACTCAGGCACACAGAATCGTTGAATTAAAGAGTATGTCAGACAACACGCAGAGGAGTGGCAGAGGAGGCAATGTTTCAGGAGCAAGCAGACGTGGCAGCAGAGGAAGGGGTCGAGGCAGCACTATTCGCAGCCAGAGGCCAGTGCTCCCGGTGTCATCCAGCGGTCGTGTCTCCACCGACAACCCTGCCATCATCGATTGGTTGGCTCGGTCGTCTTCCTCTTCCCAGGTCACTTCTGACACCTACAGCCAACGGTCGGTGGGTACGTCAGACACAACCGTTAGTTGGCATGGCCCGGGAGCAAGCCCACTGAAATCACGTGTCCTCTACCTGCCCCTGTCCTTTGGTGTTCCCTCACCAAGCGAAGTATCGCATGCTGTGGGCTCAGCCCCACTGTACAGTGAGGAAGAGCTAACAGAGGGCGGTCAGGAACGGGGGGAGACATCCGCCTCTTCAGCAGCCAGGCGAAGAAGTACTGGCGAGGAGAGTGGCTCGGTAGCCGGTCTAGAGACAGGTCTGTCTCCTGACCCACACGCAGCCGAGGGGGCTAGTAGTGAGGCGCAGACCCTAATTGATGATGATGAGGCTGATCGCACTTGGCAGCCTCGTCGTCATCAGGCTATTGCTTCCGCATCATCAGGAGAAGAGGGTGCCAGCTTGGCAGCGAGCAAAACAGTCGATGGGTTGCCCAGGAGGCAGCAGGGTCGCAGCAGTGTCAGTGGAGGCAAACGGCCACGGAGTAGAGCACCAGCTCCACTGCAGCCTACCACCACGGCCAGTAGTGGTGCCGGTGAGCACGGAGGAAGTAGCATTCAGCCAGTGAGGAGTAGCGGGGGCAAAGTTTCCTACTCGGCGGTGTGGCAATTTTTCGTCAAGCCGCCCGAGGAAGTAAACGTAGCCGTATGTCGACTATGTGGCCAGAAAGTCAAGCGTGGCCAGGGGGCCAATGTTGGGACTACAGCGTTGCGTCAGCATATGCAGCGTCGCCATTCGGTGGCCTGGGAAAACCGTGATAAAGATACGGCGGTTCTGCCTGCCCCAGCCCCCGCTCCATCACCCGCTCCGTTACTTGCTCCGTCACCCGACGTCAATCGCCCTCTATCAGCCAGTCAAGGCTCCAACACCTCTGCTGAGGGGAGTTGTCGCTCGTTGGCATCTTCCGCTCGTTCAGATGCTCCTTCTCCTGCTACTCCTCTTCACGGATTCCGTCAGCAGTCTTTCTTGGAATCCGAGACAACAGTTTGCGAGCACGCACCCGACGGTGCAAAAGCTGAACGTCCTCCTGTCCAAGTTGCTGGTGCTGCAGTCCCTCCCTTTCCAAGTGGTGGACTCAGCACCTTTCCGAGAAATGATGGCTTGTGCCGCGCCTCGGTGGAGAGTGCCAAGCCGGCATTTCTTCGCCAAAAAGGCAGTGCCAGCCCTGCATTCACATGTAGAAGAGATGGTGGGCCAGTCTTTGAGCATGTCGGTCTCTGCCAAAGTGCACGGCAGCGCCGACGTGTGGAGCTGTAACTACGGTCAGGGACAGTACATGTCATTTACGGCCCACTGGGTGAACGTGGTGCCGGCACAGCCGCACCAGCAACTTGGACAGGTCACGCCGCTTTTGCCTCCACGTTTGCACGTCCTTGGTCCAGAAAAGATGTCCGCCTCTACCACCTCTTCTTCCGCCATGTCCTCAGCCGCCACCCCTGTGCCAAGTCCCATTACCCGACCGGCATATCACATGTGCAGGGCGCAACGGTGTCACGCTGTGCTGCACCTGGTATGCCTTGGCGAACGTAGTCACACAGGGGAGGAACTTCTCAGTGTAATGAACAGAGAAATTGACAGATGGCTGTCTCCGCGCAAACTGAAAATCGGAACCATGTTGACCGACAACGGAAAGAACATGGTGTCTGCTCTGCGTCAAGGAAGGTTGTGCCATGCGCCATGCATGGCTCACGTGTTCAATCTGGTTGTCAAGCGGTTCCTAAAATCCACCATCCCACTGCAAGACATCCTTAAAATGTCACGTAAACTTTGCATGCATTTCAGCCATTCCTACACCGCAAAGCACACCCTCCTTGAGCTGCAGCGGCAGAACGGAATTCCACAGCATCGCCTGATCTGCGACGTTGCAACAAGGTGGAATTCAACCTTACATATGTTAGACCGCCTTTATGAACAGCGAAAGGCCATCACCGATTTCCTGATGTTACAAGCGGATAAAGGTACTCCCCTGTGTAACTTAGATGTCAGCCATTGGCAGCTCATGCGTGACACCTGCCGCTTGCTCAGGCCCTTTGAGGAGGCCACGCTATTCGTGAGTCGGCAGGACTATGGGATGAACGACGTCATTCCTCTGTTGCACGTCCTGGAACAAATGCTGTTAACAATGGCTGGTCAGGGTGCGGTAGACGTGGCGCACAGATCTCAACGCCACATGACCCCTGTGGGGGCAGGACAGGAAGAAGAGGAGGAGGTAGAGGAGGACATTGGTGCTCAGGAATTATTGAGTGAAATGGGTGGTTTTTCCACTCAGCGGACAGGAGTGGAGGAGCAGGAGCATCTGGTAGAGGAGGAGGAGGAGACAGAGGACCCAGACGCACCGTGGCAGTATGCTGTGGAGATGGAGGCAGGGAGTCCCTCGCATTCCTTGGCACAAATGGCCCATAGCATGCTCGGTTGCTTGCGTAGCGACAGCCGAATAATAACCATCAGACAGAGGGATGACTTTTGGCTGTCCACCTTGTTGGACCCTCGCTACCGTTCAAAAATGGTGGCCTTTTTCACACCTGCTGAGAGGGAGGCCAAAATAACGTACTATAAAAACCACCTATGTAGTCAGTTGGTCTCTGCCTTTCTGCGCCAACGTCCATCCTCAGACACTGTGGGCCCTGTGCGCGCGCGTTCCACTGCCATGGCAGCAGGGGAGGGGTGGGGTGGTAGGAGCAGTGGCAGCTCCACCAGCAACGGCTGCCTCAGTCTGCAGTCGATGATGAGTAGCTTTCTTCACCAGCGCAGTGAGGAAACTACTAACCAGCCGCAGCAGCATCAGGTGGACCTGGAGCAGGACCTCAAACAACAGGCTTGGGCCTACTTGGACAGCACCCTGCCAACCGAGGTAGACAATCCCCTTGACTACTGGGCAACGAAACTTGACCTTTGGCCCCAACTAGCTGAATTTGCCCTTGAAAGGCTGTCATGCCCGGCCAGTAGCGTGGCATCGTAGCGCGTGTTTAGTGCGGCAGGAGGTATTGTAACTCCGCGGAGGACACGACTGTCCACCCAAAGTGTGGAGAGACTCACGTTTGTGAAAATGAATCAGGCGTGGATTAGTCTGGATTTCAAACCACCAGTTCCTGACACAACTGACTAAATCCGCCATGAATCATGCCCCAAACATGTTATTATTTTTAACATAGGCCTCTGTATGGCCTTCAATTTAAGCTGCTTACGCTTCGCCACTCTGCCATGGGCCCCTGTACCGCCTCCTCTTGCTGCTGCCAGGTCCAGAGTGTCTCATGGGTCCCTGTACGGCCTCCCATTGCTGCTGTCTCCATCGCCACACTCTGCCATGTGCCACTTTCAGGTCTCCTCACACTGCTGCTGGGTTCCATTTTGTCATAGGGTGCTGGCAGATTACGGGCCTCCCATTGCTGCTGCCAGGCCCGTAATCTGCCATGGGCCCCCGTACCGACTCCTCATGCTGCTGCCAGGCCCGTAATCTGTCATGGGCCCCTGTACCGCCTCCTCATGCTGCTGCCAGGTCCAGAGTGTCTCATGGGTCCCTGTACGGCCTCCCATTGCTGCTGTCTCCATCGCCACACTCTGCCATGTGCCACTTTCAGGTCTCCTCACACTGCTGGTGGGTTCCATTTTGTCATAGGGTGCTGGCAGATTACGGGCCTCCCATTGCTGCTGCCAGGCCCGTAATCTGCCATGGGCCCCTGTACCGACTCCTCATGCTGCTGCCAGGCCCGTAATCTGTCATGGGCCCCTGTACCGCCTCCTCATGCTGCTGCCAGGTCCAGAGTGTCTCATGGGTCCCTGTACGGCCTCCCATTGCTGCTGTCTCCATCGCCACACTCTGCCATGTGCCACTTTCAGGTCTCCTCACACTGCTGGTGGGTTCCATTTTGTCATAGGGTGCTGGCAGATTACGGGCCTCCCATTGCTGCTGCCAGGCCCGTAATCTGCCATGGGCCCCCGTACCGACTCCTCATGCTGCTGCCAGGCCCGTAATCTGTCATGGGCCCCTGTACTGCCTCCTCATGCTGCTGCCAGGTCCAGAGTGTCTCATGGGTCCCTGTACGGCCTCCCATTGCTGCTGTCTCCATCGCCACACTCTGCCATGTGCCACTTTCAGGTCTCCTCACACTGCTGGTGGGTTCCATTTTGTCATAGGGTGCTGGCAGATTACGGGCCTCCCATTGCTGCTGCCAGGCCCGTAATCTGCCATGGGCCCCCGTACCGACTCATCATGCTGCTGCCAGGCCCGTAATCTGTCATGGGCCCCTGTACCGCCTCCTCATGCTGCTGCCAGGTCCAGAGTGTGTCATGGGTCCCTGTACGGCCTCCCATTGCTGCTGTCTCCATCGCCACACTTTGCCATGTGCCACTTTCAGGTCTCCTCACACTGCTGGTGGGTTCCATTTTGTCATAGGGTGCTGTATGGCCTCCCATTTCTGCTGCCTCCACCGCCACACTGTGGCTCCACACTCTGGTTTTGGCCCCGTGACTGCCCAAATGAGTGAAGTGTGCGGTGATTCTAAGATCGACGGCACTCATCTGCATGTCATACTGACTGACAGTATTATTTCTCTTCCCCAGCAGACTCCAAGGGCATTTAAATTAAAGGTACAGTGTTCTGCACTAATATAAAGGCTCTCTGAAGCCTAGAAACACCCTTTTTATAGGTTAAATTCGCAGCAAATATATTCGACTCGAATCAAATTTATTCGCCGAATCAGCCGAATCGAATTTTTGAATACTTCGCTCATCTCTACATATAACCATGGCATGTGTGAGCAATATATCCTTAAAGTGACAACTTCGCGTAAAAAAAATTATTTTCCAAATATTTGTGACAAAAAATAAAAATCTTCCATGGACTCAAAATGCCTCTCAGCAAATTCCTTGGGGTGTCTTCTTTCCAAAATGAGGTCATTTGGGGGGGGGGTTGTACTGCCTTGGCATTTTACCACCTCAAGGAATGTGTCAGAAAGTAAAAGCTGCGTAAATTCCAATATACAGTATATACCATAATTTATAGACTAAAACGTTCACAAAAACCAATTAATATACACGTATTGGGATTTTTTTTTACCAAAGACATGTAGAAGAATACATTTCGACCTACATTTTGACTATATTTGAGTATATTGGATATTTTTTATAACAGAAAGTAGAAAATATTGTGTATCTTCAAAATGTTTGGTCTTTTCATTTATATCACAAAAAAGTAAAAAACCCAGTGGTGATCAAATACCACCAAAAGAAAGCCCTATTTGTGTGAAAGAGGACATACATTTTGTTTGGGTACAGCATTGCATGACCACGCAATTAGCAGTTGAAATAGTGCAGTGCCGAATAGCAAAGAATGGCCTGGTCAGGAAGGGGGGGGAAACCTTCCGGGCCTGAAGTGGTTAATGAACTTTCACATTACTTCTGTGTTTATAATAGATTTTTATATCTTCACATTCACTAATTGATATAGAAATGCTTCACTTATTTATTAAAAGTGATTTTGTACAGTGTATCCTATACTGGTGTTAGCTGCTACACATTTTTTTTTCTTTCTTTTTTTCCCCTATGTTGTGTAGTGGTCCTGAGCTTTTATTTTTTTAGAATAAAATGGCCATTGGATGTGCATTCGTATTCCAACCTTAGAATGATTATTTTAGTCACATTCTGCTCCAGTTTTTTTTGTGAGGAAAATTAGCAATCAGCCAGGAAAATATCTGACCAAAGATCTGACAAACTGTCCCAAATAAAGATCAACTGCAAGTGCCTCCTCTGTTCATGTGAAGTAGCCACTAAATATTCGTCCATTAGCTTAAGCAAAATCATCTAAAAAACCTGATGATCATTCTACCCCCTTGAGCAGGATGGTTCTCTTAAGATTTGTGCATATGTATTTCAATCTGTTTTTTTACAGGCTTTGGAAACATTATTATTTTATATAAACATTGTATAAGTTAGAGTGTATGGCTACCTTCATATTTTTCATTCAAGGTTCTCTAGGTATAAGTCTAAATATGGGCATTGATGTAATAATGAAACTGTGTATTCATAATCCCATTCTCTACATCATAAATATTGTATTTGATTTGGTTCCTGCAGTCAGTGAGTGAGAGCAGGGGCCATGTGCTCCTTAGTGTGCTTTATAGAAATGAAATGTTTAAAATTTCATAAACCACTGACCAATTGACTTAATGTTTAAATTCAGCCAATCTGCTAAAAATAAAAAATGAAATACATTTACAAAAGCAGTTTTACCTGTCAAAGGAAGCTGCAGGAATATCTGGCAAGTACTGGCTGTGTGATACATGTGATAACAATCTCCTGTATTCTTCATATGTCTGGTCTATGGGGTAGAGTGGCAGGACAGAAGCCTTTTCTTGCGAAGAAAAACATCCAGGCCTGGCTAAATTTTGCAAAAACACATCTGAAGTCTCCCAAAAGCATGTGGGAAAATGTGTTATGGTCTGATGAAACCAAGGTTGAACATTTTTGCCATAATTCCAAATGATGTTTGGCAAAAAACAACACTGCACATCACCAAAAGGACACCTTACCCACACAGTGAAGCGTGGTGGCAGCATCATGCTTTGGGGCTGTATTTCTTCAGCTGGAACTGGGGCCTTAGTCAAGGTAGAGGGAATTGTGAACAGTTCCAAATACCAGTCAATATTGGTACAAAACCTTCAGGCTTCTGCTAGAAAGCTGAACTTGAAGAGGAATTTCATCTTTCAGCATGACAAAGGACCCAAAGCATACATCCAAATCAACAAAGGAATGGCTTCACCAGAAGAAAAATAAAGTTTTGGAATGGCCCAGCCAGAGTCCGGCCCTGAATCCAATTGAAAATCTGTGGGGTGATCTGAAGAGGGCTGTGCACAGGAGATGCCCTCGCAATCTGACAGATTTGGAGAGTTTTTGCAAGGAAGAGTGGGCAAATATTGCCAAGTCAAGATGTGCCATGCTGATAGACTCATACCCAAAAAGACTGGAATCAAATCAAAAGGTGCTTCAACAAAGTATTAGTTGAAGGGTGTGCACGCTTATGCAACCGTATTATTTTAGTTTTTTTATTTTTACTTCTCTCCACCTAAAAGATTTCAGTTTGTTGTTCAACTGAGTTGTACAGTTTATAGGTCACATTAAAGGTGGAAAAAGTTCTGAAATGATTTATCTTTGTCTCATTTTTATACATCACAGAAAGCTGACATTTTAACAGGGGTGTGTAGACTTTTTATATCCACTGTATATGGCCTGCTATTTTTACATTATGTTTACTTGTCAGTTTTTAATTTTTTTAAATTATTCTGTGTTTGTAATCCATAGGATAAGGATTCCAAAATCAGCTTCTTACAGAAAGCAATAGATGTGGATGTTCTGGTGCCAAATAGCAAAGAATGGCCTGGTCAGGAAGGGGAGGGGGGAACCTTCCGGGCCTGAAGTGGTTAATGAACTTTCACATTACTTCTGTGTTTATAATAGATTTTTGTATCATCACATTCACTAATTGATATAGAAATGCTTCACTTATTTATTAAAAGTGATTTTGTATAGTGTATCCTATACCTGTGCTAGTTGCTACACATTATTTTCTTTCTTTTTTTTCCCTATGTCAGACAGTGGTCCTGAGCTTTTATTTTTTTAGAATAAAATGGCCATTGGATGTGCATTCGTATTTCAACCTTAGAATGATTATTTTAGTCACAGTCTGCTCCAGTTTTTTTGTGAGGAGAATTAGCAATCAGCCAGGAAAATATCTGACCAAAGATCTGACAAACTGTCTTTTCCCAAATAAAGATCAACTGCAAATGTCTCCTCTGATCATGTGAAGTAGCCACTAAATATTTGTCCACTAGTTTAAGCAAAATCATCAAAAAAGCTGATGATCATTCTACGCCCTTGAGCAGGATGGTTCTCTTATGATTTGTGCATATGTATTTCAATCTGCTCTTTTACAGGCTTTGGAAACATTATAATTTTATATAAATATTGTATAAAATAGAGTGTATGGCTACCTTCATACTTTTCATTTGAGGTTCTCCAGGTATAAGTCTAAATCTGGGCATTGATGTAATAATGAAAGTGTGTATTCATAATCCCATTCTCTACATCATAAATACTGTATTTGATTTGGTTCCTGCAGTCAGAGAGTGAGAGCAGGGGCCATGTGCTCCTTAGTGTGCTTTATAGAAATGAACTGTTTAAAATTTCATAAACCACTGACCAATTGACTTAATGTTGAAATCCAGCCAATCTGCTAAATATAAAAAAATGAAATACATATACAAAAGCTGTTTTACCTGTCAAAGGAATTGTATTTCTGTGTATTTATAATTAAAAATTAAACAGCCCTGCCAGACCACACAGCCAGCCTGGAGACCTGGTTTATTTTTAGGCTGTTAAGAAATACAACTAGATCTTGTCTTTGCATCCAGGAGATGATTTGACAGTGAAGAGGAAGTATCAGGCTGCTGTTGAGTTCATTTCTCTGCCACTCTGCTTTCTCCTCCAGTCAGCATGGTCCTAGTTAGCACATGACCACTTCAGCACAACTAATTGACTACTTGAGCTGCTTCTCCCAGGCTGAGCACTCCTATGCAGGGACTGAAGATACTGATACCAAGTTAAATTCAAGTTCTCATTCCATTTGCTTTAAAAATTAAACTCAGAGTTTTTTTGGTTTTTTTTTTAATTAACACCATTCTGTATGTATTTTTTTTAATTGGGCTGAAGAATAGTTTTAATAAAGCCGATCACTTTGTTCAGTAATGATCCATTACTGATCCAGTAATGAGTAGTTAAGCATTCAAAGTTTAATGTAACAATTTATACCCAATTTTGTTTTTTATACAATTTACTTAGTAATTCAATATACTGTATTATACCAATTACTGTATATACACAATAATCTGAGACTGAGTTTAAAGAGGAACTTCACCCTCCACCCCCATTTATGTATTTTTTAAATCCCTGCTTACCTGATGCTGGGCTGTCCTCAATTCAAATACTCACCTACCCAGCAAATCCAACATTGTTCTTCTGAGATCCACTTCTCTGGTGCCACTGCTTGGGTCCCATGCTGCCATTTTCTTCTACATCATTGGGAGGCTGTCATCTTTTCCGGGCTCAGGCAGCTGTCTCCCAATGATGTACCGCCAGGTACACCGCTTCCTGCTTTTATGAATGGGAGACTATGGGCTTGATTTACTACAACTGGAGAGTGCAAAATCTGGTGCATCTGTGCATGATAGTCAATCAGCTACTAACTTCAGCTTTGACAAAAAAGAACCTGGAAGCTGATTGGTCACTATGCAGAGTTGCACCAGATTTTGCACTTTTTTTAGTAAATCACCCCTCTGCCTCCTGAGATATGTGATGTGTACATCCCAGGAGGTACCGGGTGCACTGCATGTCATTCGTCTAGGCAAGAATGAAGGGTGGGGGGTAGGCTAAAACCTGTACACTAAAATAAAAATGAAGGGTGGGGGGTAGGCTAAAACCTGTACACTAAAAAAAAAAAAAATGGAAATATTTTTGTAGCAAAGTGAGGGAGGGTTGTAGAGCAGGAAAGTTTATTTTCAGGGTGAAGAACGGCTTTAACTAAGTTAACATTGTGGCTTGAGCATAGTTGCAGGGCGACCGCAATATCTTTCAATTTGCTACCATGTGCTGCCTGGACCTGCTTCTTGACAACTTTAAAAAACTTTCTATAATAAATAATATTGCATAGTATAAAAGGTACAATTACGAATTCAGGTCCAAGAATGAATACTGATCTACAAAGAGAAGTTTGGTCTGCAGTGTATAAAATGCATATTTAGATTGCCCTTCTTATACTTTACATTACTTTCATTTCTTTCACTGAGCAATAACAAAGATTGAAAGAGTGACAACGAATAAAAATGGAGAATTACTAAGATGCAATCAGTTATGGTGCCTTTATCTATTATTTGAACAGCACTTCGACATCAATCTTACTGTTATTTTCAGCATCGCCAAAACTATTTCACTGACCGACCCTGTCATCTCTGAAAACTTTAATAAAGTACTTGGACATGTCATGTGAACTCATTTAATCCATATTGTCATAGACTGTCATTGGCTATAATGCAGTTCCATCCCAATCATGAGAACAAAGGAAATGGTCTGTATTTATACTGGCTTTTATAGACCATAACCGACAGTGCCACAAATGATGCTTTAAGGAAAAACAAAAAAATACGTATTATTTGCTGACTCTGCTTTCTATGACTGTACACCCCTTATATATAATACTGTTTTATCCAAAACATGACTTGATCGAATTATTACTAGGTTGTCTCTTGGTGACTGAATATAAATGTATTTTAGAATACCAAATAATTTACATTTAGATAACACTCTATGTGAATGGCCTTTTTGAGAGCTTTCAGGTTAATAGAAATGCGTGTCTGAAGGTAAGATCAGTCACATTATATTATGATCCAAGCTAGGATGTAAGGGAGAATCTCAAACAGGGTAAACTGCTCTATAGGTTTCACCAGTGGAAAAAAATGGATCTTGATAGTATGTGTATACCGAAGCTACATTTATACTTTTGCAGTTGTCTGCATATTCATGCATTTATTTATGAATTATTTTCTCTGGGGCTAGTTGACTTTGTGTGACACATGCTGTGGTAACAAAAAAAAAAATTACAACATGTAGTAACACATTTTACTGGCACACGCAAAACCATGTATGACATGTGGGGTTTCATGTTAGCACTATAGGAAATGACAGCGCTTGGTTAATACGTAGTAACCATGACTGACAAGACCGCAGGGGATTCAATGCATTATTTATTATAACAGAACTGGCTTTACTGTACCTTTATCCAAACAGTGCTTAGAGGGTGCAGGCTAGAGCACCTATACTGCTCCTAGCTACGTAGGTAACCAATTGGGCACGGCAGTGAACTGATAGAGGGCCAAAAGCACCCCTGTAGTCAGCACAAGGGACATGACTTACCTTCTGTGAAATGTGTTCCTTGTGCTGTTGTGTTCTTCCTCTCCGAAATCCTTCTTCTCCAATGCCCCCCTCACTCCTATCGCTGTAATCTTCTGATATGATGGGGGCTAATAGAACCACGGGGCTGTGACAGGTACTCATCAAGAGTGCACTGCTATGCCCACCCTTTCCACCCAGCTGCTCTATTCATAGAAGCCATTACCACAGCTTCCATGTATTAAACAGAATACAGTATATAAATGGAGAATGGACAGGTGAGCGATAAATCCATCCCTCCATTCATAAAACCTGTTTCATTCATGGAGGTTGTAGTATTTCTATGAATGAAGCAGCTTAGCAGAAAGGGTGGACATAGCCAAGCACTCTTGATGAGTGTCTGTTACAGTCCCTTGGTTCTGTTAAACCCCGCTGCACCAGATAGTTACAATGGCGGGGAGGAAGATTTCAGTGAATGGAGGACAAGGGACACATCTCACTGAAGGTAAGTAATATCCCTGTGCTGACTTTAAATCTTTTTTTGTTTAACCGCTTCCCCGCTGCCCTATAGCAGAAACACTGCTTCAGGGCAACAAGGCTGCGCAAAATTGCGTACATATATGTGATTTCGCATTTCCGGGTAGGGGGCGAGCATGCCACCCTACCCACGCCGCCATTGGAGGCTACAGATGTCGATCACCAGGTCCTGGAGATCGCCGAGAAACAGTGACAGTGGAGAGACCTGTGTGTAAGCAACACAGGTCTCTCTCCTACCAGCAATAACATGCTGCTGTGTATTTCTCTGCACAGCAGAGAAATACATAGCAGCATGTTTCCCTAGTAAAACACACACAGCAAATACAGTAAAACACACGCAGCACACAGTAAACCCTTTGATCGCCCCAGGTGTTAACCCCTTCCTGCCCAGTGTCATTGGTACAGTGTCAGTTTTGTTTACAATCTTCTTCCCTGTCAGCTCGAGCACACTGCTCGGGATGGCTGTGGACAGTACAGCCATCCTGATCAGTGTGCTTACAGTGAAGAACACACCCCCCTGCCCCCTAGTAAAACACACACAGCACATAGTTAACCATTTGATTGCACCAGATGTTAACCCCTTCCTGTCCAGTGTCATTAGTACAGTGTCAGTGCTTTTTATTAGCACTGATCACTGTATTAGTGTCATTGGGATGTCAGTGGCAGTTAGTCAGTTCCCCTCCAGTGTCAGAATGCCCGCCGCAGTCCAGCAGTCCCACTATAAGTCGATGATCGCCGCCATTACTAGTATAAAAAAATAAAAATAAAATTCCAGTATATATACCGCCATTTGTAGATGCTATAATTTTCACGTAAACCCTTTATTTTATGTGTATTGGGATTTTTTTTTAGCAAAGACATGTAGCAGAATAAATTTTAACCTAAATTTATGACAAAATTAAATTTTTTAAATACTGGATATACTGGATATGTTTTATAGCAAAAAGTCAAAAATATTGTTTTTTATTTCAAAATTATGTTTTTGTTTCAAAAAATCTTTTTTTGTTTATAGCGCAAAAAATAAAAAACACAGAGGTGATCAAATACCACCTAACGAAAGCTCTATTTGTGGGGGGAAAAAAGAACATAAATTTCATTTATGTACAGCATTGCATGACCACGCAATTGTAAGTTAAAGTAACAAAAAATGGTCTGGTCAGAAAGGGGGGTAAATCCTCTGGAGGGCAAGTGGTTAAGGTAAACATAGACTTTAAGGGGAACCCATTTAAAGGGGGTGTGAAACCTAACTGAATACAGTTAAAGTGGTTCTAAAGGCTGAAGGCTGTCTTGAATCTTTCCCTCCTAATAGGCTCAAAGACAGCAGCGGGAGCCAATGGCCAATGTCAATCAATGGACAGACAAAGCACAGCTCGAGAGCAAGTCTGCACAACTGCCTACATAGCAAGCAGCTTGCTATGGTGGGCATTTGACAGGGGGGGAAGACCCAGGAGCGCCAGCAGGGAACCCAAGCAATAGAGGATCATGGTAAAACCATTGCACAGAGCAGGTAAGTGTAACATGTTTGTTATTTTTAAAAAAATAAAAAATATATGAGTTTAGAATCGCTATAACGTTAGCAATGGGGGAGATTTACTAAAACTGGAAAGTGCACACTTTGGTGCAGCTTCCAGGTTTTAATGTTATAGCATAATTGAACAATTTGAAGCTGATTGGCTACCATTCACAGCTGCACCAGATTTTGTACTCTCCGGTTTTAGTAAATCAACCCCAATGTGTTTTACACCAATGTCATTGTTTAACTAAAGTATTTGATTTTATTCATCCTTTATGCATCTCAGCGCTACTTGCACTCCAGGAATGGCTGTGTGGCATTTTCAGCTGTGCTTTATTTGAAGGGACTTTTGGCACCAAACCCCTCTGTCCCTTTTTTTTCTTCCATTTTCCCTATTTTTGGTCTGCAGAATAAATCTGTACAATAAATATACTATTTATCCACCAAACATGTTATACTTATTAAACATTTTATTCAATCTCCAAATTATTGATTTTTTTATTTTAAAAAGCCAGTATAAAGGACAATTAGTGGTAAAGAGAAGCACTTGTGAGTTTAGTCAGTAACGTTTGCGAATTCATTTTTCGTGGTCTGTATAACTGCTGGTGTGACGTGGGTGTGTCCTTTGCAGTAAAAGATGTCTTATCTCAAAGGGGAATTTCACTCTTGTTAAAAGATGATATTGTGTTGGAATACATTGCTCATGTATTTTTTTCAACAACTACATCAACCATTAGATGGCAGTGTCTATAATTTTTTTAGCTGCATCTATGACTATACTATACTCTTTGTCTTCTTCCTGAATAAAGTTCCTGTTTCCTGTTTGCAGAGAAGCAGTATATAAACACATGTGGACTGTGCACTGTCTGTTCTCTAGGGCTATATACAGACTCTCTAACATATTGCATATACAATTGCTACACAAGCCTTTTTATAATGTAATGTTATTATAAATGACCTTCTCATTTCAATCCAAAGCTGCTGTAATTTTCTAAAAACTTGCAAAAAAATCAATGCAATATGCCAAACTGGTGGCTTTCTGTACATAGATTGGTTACCAGACTGGAACGGACTTAGAGGCAGTGTGAGGCAATTTAGTCCCTCAGTTGACAGCAGAAGACAAGGTGGTTCCAGTACTTTATTTGTGGCTTTCTTAAAGAGAAATCTAGCAGTTCTTTAGCTCCCTTCTATCATCCAGAAATAGGGCCTGCATTTTCATAGTAGGATTTAATTTTTTTCTCTGAACTTAAAGTGATACTAAAAGTTTGTTTTTGTTATGTTTTTTTTAAATATCAAACATGTTATACTTACCCACACTGTGCAATAGTTTTGCACAGAGCAGCCCCGACCCTTCTCTTTTTAGGTCCCTCGCTGGCACTCCTGGCTCCTACCCATTGACCAGTGCCCCCAGTAGTAAGCCGCTTGCTCTGGTGGCACTGGTGCATGCTTGCTCCCAAGCCTTGCTCTATGCATCCAAAAGATACATAGAACAGTAGCTCAGCCCCACTCTCTCTTCACTGGCTGTGATTGAGAACAGTGGGAGCCAATGGTTCCCACTGCTGTGTCCCAGCATCCCAATGAGGAGAGAGAGACCTGGGAGACTGGAGGCTCCCGTGGACATCACTGAATCGAGAAGGGGCTCAGGTAAGTATTAAGGGGCTGTGGGGGGAGCAGCACACAGAAGGTTTTTATCTTCATGCATAGATTGCGTGAAGTTAAAATACCCTCAGCCTTTAGAACCACTTTAAGCTTTACTTATTCTGATAATGCACAATGGCACACAGAATCAATTTTTAGTTTTGCACAACCAGCTGGTAGGAAGTGATTTATCTGGCATGGTGTCTTTTTCTCCGATCCAGATATATGCATGGCAGACAGGGCAATATTTAAAAAAATTAGTATAATGTCACCATCAGCCATGAAATATTAAAAAAAGATATGGCTCTTGCCTGAAGCAGCTATCAGTTTCCAATTTTCATATTTGATTGGTGGGTTTTCATTTTGCCTGGGCTTCAGTTTTAACTCTTATACTGTATGTGATATTTACAACTTCAAACTTCCTTAATTCTGTCCCTAACAGGGGCGGACTGACCATTTGGAAACTCGGGCACTTCCCGAGGGCCCGGGGTCAGTAGGGGGCCCCATGAGATGCCCCTGGTACCTTTTTCATAGGCTTTTTTGAGTTTTGGCAAGGACACAGGGGCCCCATGATCTCCTATTGCCCGGGGCCCCATGAGTTGTCAGTCCGCTTCTGGTCCCTAAACAATTTCTTTACCTATGTACATATACTGGACCCTAATCCTTTGCATTCACAACATCCGTACCAGATTATTATAAGGAATGGTATCAACTGCTTCATTAAAATCTTGTTATATCACTTCAATAACCTTTCCAAAATTCAGATCTGAAATGTACCCGATGTACATACTCCTCATACAAGCTAATCATATCATTTTCTCTTATCAGACTATTGTCTAGCACATTATCTCGTTAACTGAAACATGTCATTAGAGAAATATGTAAGATGAATATTGCTAAATTTGAAGATTCTGAATTAATTCCTTGCACACCATACACCCTTCCACGTTTCTAGCATAATGTTGCATAAAAAAGGGTTTGTGGTTTGCATATATTGTGATACATGTTTAAAACATGGAGCTTGGTAATGGTGCACTAGATACATTAAAGTAGTACTAAAGCCTCTTTTTTCTAGATGAATATTCCTGTATAGATATTTAGCATGGGGCAATAAATGAATAGTGTAAAAAGGCTCCATGAACACCTAAGCTGTGATCCTATTGGAGCCCCACCCTCCTCTGTCTGTTCCTCACTCTGTTTCTCCATACTTTATGTCGGAGAGAACACATCAATTTCATCTCACAAGTCACATGATTTCCTCCTTGGGACTACATGTCTTAGTGCCTTTAGTGCCTGCACATATGCACCCCATTATTCACAAAATGAAAGGAGCCATTTTCAATCTGGGCACAGGCAGCATACTTATGTCACATTGTAGTCACTTGTATCACATTGTAGTTCTATCACAGAAGTGTACACCACAGAGTGGCTCCATAAGATCATTCAATCCAAGCAGCCACCCTGGAAAATGTTGATTGGTCACCACAGCAATCAAAAGATACAGAGAACCTCAGATCTGTCCTTTAAATTGTGTCTGTGAACCACGCCATCATCAAATGGTTCACATTCAGGTGCACTGGCAACCTGAGGGTCTACCATTTCACTGTTCAAAAAGAGCATCTTTAGCTAAGATGGCCAATTGCATCAAAGTGATCCCTCTCTGGGAAGTCTTTACTCTACTTTGCACAATGCCAAATACTTACTTGCTCATAACAATCGATATACTGTATAGTCCCATGCTGCAGTAAACTAACAGAACTAATACTAAATAAGAAATAACTAGCACTAAAACAATGTCTGTGCTCCAATCCCAAATGTTTACATAAATATATGAGGATATATAACAGTGCTCAGGGGGTTAATACAGAATCTTCAATGTTAACATGCAGTGACACCTATCTACACCACACTAGTTTTGGTTGAATTTGCTTGGGATTGATTCACAGGCATATTAAGCAAACGTGTCCAAAAGTCCTCAAATTAAGAACATTAATGTGAACCCCATTAAAGTCAATGGGAGGCACTTTAAAAAAAAAAAAAAGTATTCAATCTATTTTTAAGGCTTATGGCAAGGGATTGTCAAATGAATGGCATGAATAGCTGGGCAATGCCCCGGAAGACATGCATGAATGCAAAGAATTGCCATTCAGTTGGGAGCAGCTCTATAATAAGGCTTACATTAAAACATTAAAAAAATACAAAAATCCCTTTTACATTAATTGCTGATAAGGGTCTAGTATGGATTTTAGGAGGGAATCCCACACTAAAAAGCAATGAAAACAGAATACGGCCCTTCAATTGCATTCCAGACCCTTGTTTGAGCATGCATGAAACATGTCCCCATGTTCCTGATCTGCTGTATGTGAGGGTGTAGGGGGGAATTAGCAGAATCTGGAAGTCCCATTTAAGGGTCCCCAGATATTCATCTCTACCCATACATGAATAAGTAAGGGGCACATAGCTCTTTATAAAAAAAAAAAAACTTTTAAAAGTCCCGATGTATAAATGTATCATCAATCTCATCCTCCAGAGATGTAGATCAATTGTCTATCATGATGATCCCGGCAACCCACTGGCAATCTTCTCCCAATGGACTCTTGTTACAACTGACAGCTCCATGGCCCATCAGATAATCCTTTTGATTACATTTAACTTTGGATCAGAAAATACCCAGCTGTGTGACAGGAAGCACTGTTTCCACAGCAATCAGCAGATAATTTTTTTTCACTTAGTACAACATCACCAGAGCAGCCAGTCAGTGTCCCTGATCCCTAGCCACCAGTACAATGTCATTTTATCAGTGTAGCCAACCACAGTGTCCCTAATTGCCATCATACCGGGTACAGTATTACCATACCAGTTCAGCCAGCTACAGTGTTCACTGTCACACCATTCACAGTGTTGCTAGATCAGTGCAGCCAGCAACACTGTTCCTGATCATAGCTACACCAGACCAGTGTAGCAATCAGTGTTTCTGACTGCCTGGATGGATGCTCTGGCAACACTGTACGCTACTACAGCCAAACAGTGTCCTTGACCACTAACCACACCAGTGTCTAGTGTCTCGGTTGTGGGTAAATGGCCAGGTGATGTCACTAGTTGGTAAAGACACAGTGGGTGTAGGCAGTAGCTGCTTCCTTAACAACCATTGACAGCCACAGTAGTTGTGATATTGTCCAAATATGGCCATGTAGCCATATCTAGGTGTCTGATGTAACCCACTCCATCCCCAGCCCATTTGATACATGACTGGCGATTCCTGGCCATGTAACTGAATGGGCCAGGTGAAGTTATCTGTCACATTTGTCCATGCTGAATTCCCTAAACGTTTGGCATTTGGACGAACTCCCAAACAGTCAGTGTTCACTCCGAACTAACATTTGGACTGAACTCTAAGCTCATTTATAGTCACCAGACCCAATGCAGCCAGTATCATTGTTCCTGATCACTGACACACCAGTGCAGTGTTGCATCCGCCCTCTGTATTGACCCTGGCCTGTTTATGGACCATGTTTCTGCCTGCCAACTGGACCAATCCTTTGTCTGTTTGCTGACCATGTCTCTGCCTGCTGCCTGAACTGGCCCAACTGCATGTCCCACTGTCTACATTCATGTGAGACAACATCAGTCAACTCAGCCATTGCTTTCAGTCCTTGAACCACTTTGTCCTTTGTTCAGCCTCCTGTACTTCCTGGCCAGTGAGCATGGCATTCCTGGAGGCAGGCACATACAGTACAAGCAGGCTAGGCTTGTTTGGCCTATGAGAACTGATTTGGTGATGCTACACTTGTCATATTCCCTGACCACTCATACCAAGGCAAGCAGAGATGGCTCTTGACTTTGTGAGGTATTAGGAAAAACATAGGCATAAGGCCGCACTCACTCCCATAATGGTAAAAATATTTAAAGTGATAAAAATTAACTGTATAAATTACATATATGAATTCATAGTTTCTAGAATCTTCTCTAACCAATTATTATTTAATCAAATAACATTAAACATAGAGTATGTGTACATATATAGCAGGGAGCAGACAATGAGCGATCCACAGCCAAATGGAAAGCTTCAGAAAGATGCATGGATCTAGCAGATGGAGAGCCTGGAATGCTAGGGTATGATGGAGGCAGCCTCCCTCCTTGTACAGCTCACAGAACATGGGTTATCAGCACCACTCTCAGGGCACCCTCCTCACCCATTAGACATATGTAGCCAATACAACATCTGGGACCCAGCAAGGTGACAACCCCTCCAGGAATTTTCCCTGTGCCCTGGGAGAATGGGGAAGGGTTTTCATTGAGCCATTCCACATCCGCAGAGGAAGGAAAGTTAGGGGATGCTAAGCTGACACATTCGCTCAAAGTTTCACTACACTCACTGGCACAGGGCTCCCCATCCCCCCTGAAGAGCGGGGTGCTAGGTGTGCCAGGAGAGTAAGCCCAGCAGCTCTGAGCGCTGTATAGCTGGAACTTTTCTTTTATTGATGCAGCCTACTCCTATCTCTTCCTGCCTCCCCTGTGCCATTGGCTGAGCGGCTGGGCAAAGGAGTACAAAAGCCCTGTCCCCTCTGGACATGAAATGATACAGAAGAGCAAAGGTCATGCCCTCTGTAGAGAAGCGATGATACAGGAGAGCCTAGCTGGACAAGGTGCTAATACAAGAGAGCCAAGGTACAGGAGAGCTGGGACACCACCCCATTGGGAGGGAGATGCTTCAGGAGATCCAAGGCTCCAATGGAGGAGGAATGCTACAGGAGAGATACGTTCCTGCCCCTATGTACAAGATTTCATCATCTGTTCAGCCACCGTGAGGCCTCCTTAAGTGAGACAAGACTCTTAATGCTGCCTGAGCACAGCAGCATCAAGGCCCCCTGTCCCTCAAACTGGAATCATGTGTTAGGCAATTTGGGAGGCCACGAGACCCATGTGAGTGCAAGGCCATAGGCAACCACCCAATTTGCCTAATTAAAGAGCCGCCTCTGAAGGCAAGCATTATATTACAATGTTTTTTATTTAATGTTGTTTTTTGTAATATACAAGATACAATGTCTGGTAGTTGATCAGCCCAAACATTGAAAAATTCTCACTTGTGTGGTACCCCATACTGTGGATGAGTAATTTTGGGGTGAATTTTTAAGTATGTACATGCTGTGTTTGATAAACATCTTATAAAATTGACAACTTTATGTAAAAAAACAAAAAAAATTCTAAACTTTTGACAAAAAAGAAATCTTCAATAGGCTCACTTTGCCTTTTAAAAAATACTTTGGGTTATTTACTCTCCAAAATGTGGTTGCATTGTGGGTTTTTCTACTGTTCAAGTGCTTCAGGGCCTCCAAAAATGTGATAGGGAGTCAGAAAATGAAATGCATAATTTATGCTCTTTGAAAGCTCCTTTGATATTGGGCCCCTCTATGTGGCAATGCTGCAAAAAAGTCACACATATGTGGTATCTCCTTACTCAGTAGAAGTAGTAGAATGTGTTTTGGTGTGTAATTCTAAGTATGGCCTTGCTGTGCATTAAGAATATCTTACAACTTTGTGTAAAAAAAAAAAAAACTTCATTTTCTTTCTTCATTTTAGAAAAAGTTTGGCAAAAAACCCTCTATACCTCTTAAACATACTTTTGAGTATTTTCTGTTCAAACTGTGGTCATTTTGTGGATGTTTCTATTGTCCTGACATTCCAGGGCCTCCAAATTGTGATAGGTGAAAAGATCTAGATAACCTACATTTTGTTGATGTATGCCATTTTAAGTATGTTTTAAGTAGGTTTTTGCAGATATATTAGAAGTTTAATGAAACTCTTTCATTTTGCTCAAGGATGTATAAACAAAGATAAGGTGTCCCTGAGCTTTTTGTGTTCAGCCGATTCTTAGAAAGCTAGCAGAAACAGTTTATACTAGGAAATGTATATGTCATGTTTCACGTAGTCAGCTCATGATGGAATGTTACAAATTGCAGTTTTGAAACTCGCTTCCCCCCTCCCTTTTTAATTCTGTCCTGTACTCTATAAAACCTAAGTAATGTCTAATAAACTTTGAACATCTTTGAACATAAGCTGCCTGCTGTTATTCTGTGTTCATAGGGTGTTCCCAGAATTCTGCTGATAACCAGGAATCTCTCCACAGATCGGGGGTCTCTGAGGGGATAAAGAAAATCGATCCTTTCAATAGGTAGTCAGGAAATTGAATGTGTAATTTATACCTCTTGCAAGCCTGAAGGTGCTGCTTGGATTTTGGGCCTCTCTATACAGCTAAAAAGTCTCACATATGTGGCATCACAATAATTGGGAGGGGAAGCAGGATGTATTTGGGGTGTATAAGTATGCCCATGTTGTGTGGTAGAAATATCTTATTGATTTACAACTTTGTGTAAAATATTACATTTTCATTTTCTTTCCTCATTTTCTAAAAACTTGTGGCAGAAAAATTAAATTTTCAAAAGACTCACCACGCCTCCTAAAAAATACCTTGCTAAATAATATAAATGTGTTTTTTTTTCTACCAAAGTTTTGTAACAGAATATATTTTAACCTAAATTCATGAAGAAAGAGTATTTTTCTTCAAAGTTTTATACTAGAAAGAGAAACATCTTTTTTTTCCCCACAACATGTTCAGTCTTTTACCCTTTATATAGTGAAAAATAAAAAAAACCATTGGTGAATAAATACCACAAGAGAAAACTCTCAAATAATGATAAAATAATGATATAAATTTATATAAATGTAACAATGAACAGTGCAGCGCTCAAAAAATAAAGGCAGTATAAAGTCTATGCAATATCCATGGTGTTATCTGGATTGGATGAAGAACTTCCAGAGTATTTACTGCTTCAAAATAATAGCAATGCGCACTCACCAGAAACGCATGGATTATGCGTATGTAGGAATAATCATCCCAGATGTCAGGTCCATCGAAGACCAAGTGGTGGGCATCCTTCTCACGGTGGGTCATCAAAGACTCCAAAACAGTTTCAGAGGTCCCCTTAAGGCTAGCCAGGTAATCCACACTGATAGTATTGATCCCTCTTCTGGATGGTATAGGCACCCTCTCTGTGGGGGTAATAGCTCCACAAAGGAACCCCAAGAAACAGGTGCCAGAGATAGTGTAGTATGTTCTTAGATGATTTTATTTGTCAAAAACAGCAATAGGGCAGTATGTTTATTGACAAATAAAATCATCTAAGAACATACTACACTATCTCTGGCACCTGTTTCTTGGGGCTCCTTTGTGGAGCTATTACCCCCACAGAGAGGGTGCCTATACCATCCAGAAGAGGGATCAATACTATCAGTGTGGATTACCTGGCTAGCCTTAAGGGGACCTCTGGATCTGATTTGGAGTCTTTGATGACCCACCGTGAGAAGGATGCCCACCACTTGGTCTTCGATGGATCTGACATCTGGAATGATTATTCCTACATACGCATAATCCATGCGTTTCTGGTGAGTGCGCATTGCTATTATTTTGAAGCAGTAAATACTCTGGAAGTTCTTCATCCAATCCAGACAACACCATGGATATCGCATAGACTTTATACTGCCTTTATTTTTTGAGTGCTGCACTGTTCATTGTTACATTTATATACATATATTTTGAAGGTATTGTGGTTACTTGGAGTGTTCTAGCTGCTGTATATATTTGACAGCGCTCACTACAAATTGTTTTAATAAATGATATAAATTTGTTTGGGTACAGTGTTGCACAACCAAAGTAATTGCTATTTAAAATATCACAATGCTGAAAAATGGCCGGGAAAGAGGCTCTTTAAGTGCTAGAACAAATATAAAATTCCTGACAGGTTTGGTTTGGCTTTCATTATTATACCATTTTATCTTCATTTCCAGCCAGAAGGTGCTACTTTAGGCTCCTTTTCAGACATTTACCTGTCTATTGTTTACTGCTCTGTTGAAAAAGGTCTTTTTTTTTTACATTTCAGCTACTTCAGTTCAGATGGGCCTTTTCGGATGGGAATATATAAATGGAATGGAAGGGAATATAAATGTTTTGAAAACCTATAATGTATTATAAATTCCTTGGTCATGAGTACCCCTTGTAGTGTATATTTAGTTGTAAAACACTTCACTTCCTCAACAATATCAAGAAAGTGGTTGTAAAGGCAGATGGATTTTTTTACCTTCTTGTATTCTATGCATGAAGGTACAAAACCATCTGAGTGCAGCTTCAACGCCCCTCCCCCATTATACTCATTTAAGCCTGATCTTGATCCAGTTGTGTGTACGAGAGCCTCGGCTCTCCCAGTTCCCTCCATCCTCACTGGCTCAGACACAGCAGTGGAAGACATTGTCTTATGGACATACAGAGGCGGCTTAGGAGCGAGCCCTCACAAGTACCCCAATAGTAAGCAACATGGTATGGTGGGCACTCGGCAGAGGGAGGGGCCAGATGCACCAGCAGGGGACCCCAGAAGAGGAGGATTGGGGATACTCTGTGCAAAACCATTGCACACAGCAGGTAAGTAGGACATGTTTGTTATTAAAGAAAAAAAAATCCTTTAGAATCCTTTTAACACATGCAGGCAGGTAATTCTGAATTAGTGCATAGAATCCTTTCTTTGCTTTCTTTTCCCCCATCTGTTTCTGCTTTTCCAAGTATTTCTTTCCTTCCTTTTTATAATATTAGGATGCCAACATACCCAGAAAGAAATGGATTATGTAATAATTATAATAAACGTGTTTCCACGGTGCCTAATTCTAACTGTCAACCTAGCAGCTGTGCTAATTATCTATACAGATTAGAAAACAGTGTTTTATAATGTACTCTGTACTTGCAATTCTTGTGAAATGAACACTTATTATGTAATTACAAAGTGTTCTGTGTTTGTGTGTGTTTACACCTACCATGCACCCTAAGCACCTTGTACTTTTTTAGTAAACCAATTAATATAAATATTCAAAATATTACAGATATTAAAGGGTACAGTATCTAAAATCATAAACACTCCTTAAAGTGCTTTGCATAGTCCAGTAATACTATGAATTATTATGCCTTCCTCCATGATGAACAATAAATTCCTCTTCCATCTCTTATGAAAATGTTCAATTACCAGGCATTGTTTGACCCTTAAATACTAAGTTAAGTCAGATTACAATTTTTTGCTATATTCTCCATGATTATAAGTAGAGATGAGCGAATCGAACCAGGCGAACCGGAATTCGAGTCGAATTTCAGGAAATATTCGATTCGCGGCGAAACCGAAATTTTGCCTACTTCGGGTGCGCGAATCGAACATTTCCCGATCAGCCGGCAAAAGTGTCCCTGCAGTGAGCTCCGCTATTTCTGACAGTTCTCTGACAGAAGGAACACATGTTTAGCGGTTGAAACATTGTATCTATTAGTTTACATTTAGGATACAGATGTTTCAACCACTGTTCATGTGAAGAAGCTGTGAGAGAACTGTCAGAAATAGAGGAACTCTGCACATACACTTTTTGCCGGCTTGGAATTATTCTTCTTTTCATCCTACTTCTTCTTCTTCATCTTCATCCTCAGAAGAAGAGGATGAGGATGAGGATGAAGAAGAAGAAGAAGAAGTAGGATGAAAAGAAGAATAATTCCAAGCCGGCAAAAAGTGTATGTGCAGAGTTCCTCTATTTCTGACAGTTCTCTCACAGCTTCTTCACATGTACAGCGGTTGAAACATCTGTATCCTAAATGGAAACTAATAGATACAATTTGTATCTATTAGTTTCCATTTAGGATACAGATGTTTCAACCGCTGTACATGTGAAGAAGCTGTGAGAGAACTGTCAGAAATAGAGGAACTCTGCACATACACTTTTTGCCGGCTTGGAATTATTCTTCTTTTCATCCTACTTCTTCTTCTTCTTCTTCTTCTTCATCCTCATCCTCATCCTCTTCTTCTGAGGATGAGGATGAAGAAGAAGAAGAAGCAGTAGGATGAAAATAAGAATAATTCCAAGCCGGCAAAAAGTGTATGTGCAGAGTTCCTCTATTCTGCAGATACACTTAGAGGAGCTCTGCACATACACTTTTTGCCTGTTTGGAATTAATCTTATTTTCATCCTACTTCTTCTTCTTCTTCTTCTTCTTTATCCTCATCCTCAGAAGAAGAAGAAGAGGATGAAGAAGAAGAAGAAGAAGAAGAAGAAGAAGTAGGATGAAAATAAGAATAATTGCAAGCCGGCAAAAAGTGTATGTGCAGAGTTCCTCTATTCTGCAGATACACTTAGAGGAGCTCTGCACATACACTTTTTGCCGGCTTGGAATTAATCTTATTTTCATCCTACTTCTTCTTCTTCTTCTTCTTCATCCTCATCCTCATCCTCAGAAGAAGAAGAAGAGGATGAGGATGAGGATGAAGAAGAAGAAGAAGAAGAAGTAGGATGAAAATAAGAATAATTCCAAGCCGGCAAAAAGTGTATGTGCAGAGCTCCTCTAAGTGTATCTGCAGAGCTCCTCTAAGTGTATCTGCAGAATAGAGGAACTCTGCACATACACTTTTTGCCGGAAACCGCTGTATGGAGGGAATGTCCCAGAACTGTCAGAAATAGTCTATTTCTGACAGTTCTGGGACATTACCTCCATACAGCTGTTTCAACCGCTGTATGGAGGGAATGTCATAGAACTGTCAGAAATAGACTATTTATGACAGTTCTGGGACATTCACTCCATACAGCGGTTGAAACATTGTATCTATTTTTTTCCATAAATGACATTCTGCAGAGATTCTGCAAACATTGTATCTATTTGTTTCCATAAATGGATCCATTTATGGAAACAAATAGATACAATGTTTCAACCGCTGTATGGAAGGACAGTCCCAGAACTGTCATTAATAGTCTATTTCTGACAGTTCTATGACATTCCCTCCATACAGCGGTTGAAACAGCTGTATGGAGTGAATGTCCCAGAACTGTCAGAAATAGACTATTTATGACAGTTCTGGGACATTCACTCCATACAGCGGTTGAAACATTGTATCTATTTTTTTCCATAAATGACATTCTGCAGATACACTTAGAGGAGCGCTGCAGATACACTTTTTGCCGGCTTGGAATTATTCTTATTTTCATCCTACTTCTTCTTTTTCTTCTTATGAGGATGAGGATGAAGAAGAAGAAGTAGGATGAAAATAAGATTAATTCCAAGCCGGCAAAAAGTGTATCTGCAGCGCTCCTCTAAGTGTATTTGCAGAATGTCATTTATGGAAAAAAATAGATACAATGTTTCAACCGCTGTATGGAAGGACAGTCCCAGAACTGTCATAAATAGTCTATTTCTGACAGTTCTGGGACATTCACTCCATACAGCTGTTTCAACCGCTGTATGGAGGGAATGTCATAGAACTGTCAGAAATAGACTATTAATGACAGTTCTGGGACTGTCCTTCCATACAGCGGTTGAAACATTGTATCTATTTGTTTCCATAAATGGATCCATTTATGGAAACAAATACATACAATGTTTCAACCGCTGCATGGAAGGACAGTCCCAGAACTGTCATTAATAGTCTATTTCTGACAGTTCCATGACATTCCCTCCATACAGCGGTTGAAACAGCTGTATGGAGTGAATGTCCCAGAACTGTCAGAAATAGACAGAAACTGTCACAGAACTGTCCTTCTTCTCATCCTTCTCCTTCTTCTCATCCTTCTTCTCATCCTTCTTCTCATCCTTCTCCTTCTTCTCATCCTTCTCCTTCTTCTCATTCTTCTCCTTCTCCTTCTTCTCATCCTTCTCCTTCTCCTTCTTCTCATCCTTCTCCTTCTCCTTCTTCTCATCCTTCTCCTTCTCCTTCTTTTCATCCTTCTCCTTCTCCTTCTTCTCATCCTTCTCCTTCTTCTCATCCTTCTCCTTCTCCTTCTTCTCATCCTTCTCCTTCTCCTTCTTCTCATCCTTCTCCTTCTCCATCTTCTCATCCTTCTCCTTCTTCTCATCCTTCTCCTTCTCCATCTTCTCATCCTTCTCCTTCTCCATCTTCTCATCCTTCTCCTTTTCCTTCTTCTCATCCTTCTCCTTCTGCTTCTCCTTCTCCTTCTCCTTCTTCTCATCCTTCTCCTTCTTCTCATCCTTCTCCTTCTTCTCATCCTTCTCCTTCTTCTCATCCTTCTCCTTCTTCTCATCCTTCTCCTTCTCCTCATCCTTCTCCTTCTTCTCATCCTTCTCCTTCTCCTTCTTCTCATCCTTCTCCTTCTCCATCTTCTCATCCTTCTCCTTCTCCTTCTTCTCATCCTTCTCCTTCTTCTCATCCTTCTCCTTCTCCTTCTTCTCATCCTTCTCCTTCTTCTCATCCTTCTCCTCATCCTTCTCCTTCTCCTTCTTCTCATCCTTCTCCTTCTCCTTCTTCTCATCCTTCTCCTTCTCCTTCTTCTCATCCTTCTCCTTCTCCTTCTTCTCATCCTTCTCCTTCTTCTCATCCTTCTCCTTCTCCTTCTCCTTCTCTTTCCTCATCTCCAAGGGCATTTAAATTAAAGGTACAGTGTTCTGCACTAATTTAAAGTCTCTCTGAAGCCTAGAAACCCTTTTTATAAGTCATCTTCGTAGCGAAGAAATTCGCATCGAATCGAATTTCACACTGGAATTCGCCGAATCAGCCGAATCGAATTTTTGAGAAATTCGCTCATCTCTAATTATAAGTCATCCACCTCCATCTCCTGCTCAATTCACCTCTGGCTCAATATTATCCTCTTTTCTACATGTCAAGACAATTTTTCTGTCTTTTCAGCTCAGTTGCATAAAAAGGAAAGAGATCTCTATGGCATAAAACCTTTAAAATGTTATATTCAGTAAAACATTAATATCCCTCACATATGAGAGCGCTATAACTAGCACCAGTATATTAGCATCTCTACTCAATAAACCCCAATGCATCCGCAATTAGCTTATGGGTAGCATGATGATATCGCTGGACTGTGCATTTTGTCAAAACTATGTCAACATCATACTTATCCCTTCCACATATTCTCTACTGGTTTTTTTTTACTCTCCTGCTCTTACTTAACCCTTGCTGCTGTTACATTCTGCTTTGAACCAACCTCTAATTACTCCCTATATGCATATATTAAAAGAACCTTAATACACAGAACACATGGTACATAATACATGTTTATTTGTATACAACTCCTCCTGTAGGTGCTAGCCCAGTCCATGTGCTGCATAGATGAGAACAAAGGATATCCGATCGGCTGCACTCCAAACGATCCACTTAATTGAACCAAGATAATACCAATGCAGACAATGCAAATACAGTGGGGGACTGGGAGGTAAACGCGTTTTACGCTTAAGACAGCGCTTATTCATTACCCAGTGGACCCATGTACAAAGTGTTTGGTTCTAAGCACCAGTAACAGCTATTCCTCCTAATCAACACTGAGTCCACCTCCTGCTACACCAAACCGAATTAAAGGTAAAGACAGTTCTGCAACTAACAATTTTAACATCCCCAAAGTGCAACACATAAAATCCAACGCACCAACCACAGGATATGTGCAAGAATTCCCGTGTCGCACAATAGAGATGGCAAAAATAAAAATTTAAATAAAGCTGTAAAGAATGTATCGGAAGAAGAAACAAAAAATAACATACCATGAAGAACCAGGAGTGGAGTGAACTGAAAAACTAGCTTACTACATAAAGAGGATGGTAATATTAAACCAGAGGTGGATTGAGGAGGAGATGAAGGTAGATAATTTATAATCCTGGAGGATATTATTAAAAGATTACTTAGTATACCGTATATGGGGACAAATAAGGTCCGGTCAACGAGCCTTTTCATAAGAAGTAGCTCTATAGGTGTTTTGTTTGTCACAAAGGAAGGAATAATAATTTGCAGCACAAGTGGACTTTAAAAAAATATATTTTCTGGAGCTTTAAAATGTTACTAAACCCCGGAGCCTGCATTCACTATATTTGGTCTCCCACAGTACACAGAACTTGGAAATGCAATTATTTTATTAAATATAAACTGTTAAATACCTTTCTCATCAGCACTTAGAGCAGTCTTGTGACTACAGCACAGCACTGGTTAAAGCTTGTAGGAGGAGTTTTCTTTCTGCTCTAGGAGGATGTGAAACCCCTGACCCTCTGTCTGGACAGTGCTGATTGGCCCTGTGCTGATCACATACACTCTCCCAAGAAAAAAAAAAACCTCTCTTGCAATACACATCAAACTGAGCATTTTTATGTGACTACGGATTCAGTCTGTATCAGGTGGACATTTCAACAAGAGGAGGGGCAGAGAAGAAAGGATCAAACAGCCTTTTTACACAATTCAGAGGATTAACCTCTTAGGTTCTACAGTGGGTATAACAAGCATGCTTTACTGCATAAAAAGACTGATTTTACTGTTGTCAGGGACATATCTACTGCAAAGCCAACAAGGTGTTTGCCTAGGGCGGCAATTTTTAGGGGGTCAGCACCGCCCCTCAGAAGAAGGATCCTGGTGTGCAGTTGCAGACAGAGCCATGCAGGGCCGCTATTTGAGGGGTACCACCTGTATTCCTGTAGGTGGCCTGGACAGCAGGAGGATCGGTGTGGTGGGGGAGAACAGTTGCAGAAGGATGCACTGTGTATCTCTCCTTCCAGCAGCTGAAAGATGGTTTCTCAGACCTGGCCTGAACGAGGGGGAATGCCCTGGTGTTCCCGAGTGGCCGCTCAATGCTGAGCTCCTTCCCCCACGCGCACTTAGAGCTAGGACCAGGGGAAAGCCTGGAGCATGGACAGGAGAAGTGGCAGAGAGGAAAGAGTCAGGAGGAGGTGAGCTGTGTTGTGTTCTCTGGGCTCTCCCTCCTGTTATCCATCCAGCACATGAGACACTGATAGATCATATGTGACTGCACACACACAGTATGATTACCACCCCCTGGCCACATTTCCTGCTGCCCGGAGATCAGCATCCCTTTGACTAGGTGGGGGGGTGGTATTGTGTGTGTATACAGTCCCATACGATCTATCAGTGATATCATGTGCTGGATGGATGACAAAAGGGAGAGCCCAGAGAACACAATACAGCTCACCTCCTCCCAGCTCTTTCCTCTCCACTTTTTCTAGGAAATGTAATGTGGATTTTGAGAAGGGGGGTGGTATTTGCTAGGAGGAATGGGGGAAATATATGCTAGTAGGGGAGAGAACGAAGAGAGAGGGAAAAGAGATTTAGAGAGAAAAGAGAGGGAAAAGAGAGAGGGAAGAGAGAAAGAGAGAAGAATGAGGGGAGATTGAAAGAGAGAGAGAAGAGAAAGAGGGAGAGAAGAGAGAGAGAAAAAGAGAGAGGGAAGAGAGAGAGAGAGAAAGAAGGAGAGAGCGAAGAGAAAGAGAGAGAGGGAGCGATAGAAGAGAGAGGGAAGAGAGAGAGAAGAGAAAGAGGGAGAAAGAGAGAGAGGTAAGAGAGAGGTAAGAGAGATCGAAACATATACACACACACATACTCATTGAACTGTCTTGCTCTCTCATTGGGGAGGGGGGTGTGGCGCACAATTTTTGTGTTGCCTAGGGCAGTACAAAACCTAAATACACCACTGACTGTTGGGGGTTTAGTAACATTTTAAGTACTGTATATGAATTTGGATACTGCGTAGTTGATTTAATAAGACCAACAGGTCTTTGTTTACTTTGCAGGGGAATTTTCACTTTACAAGGGAGTTTTCCCTTTTATCATTGAGTCATGTGCAAGTGAAAATACTGTTTTGTTTTTTGCTTGTTTTCCTGGCTCATTACTGGGTATTTTCTGCAAAGTGACTTTTTGCCACATTCGCTAAGCTAAAGGATGCTTATTTGCCCCTAGTAAATCAACCCCTGTACACTGGTTGCAGTCAGTTGGAAACCTGTCTGTTGTGTAGACCCTCACTACCTATACATGGGCAGCACAGTGGCTAAATGGTTAGCACTTCCACCTGGCAGTACTAGGGTCATTGGTTTGAATCCCAGGCATGGCACCACCTGCCTGGAGTTTACATGTTCTCCCTGTGCCTGCATGGGTTTCCTCTGGGTACTCCGGTTTCCTTCCACACTCCAAAGACATACTGTTAGATTAATTGGCTCCTGTCTAAATTGGCCCTAGTATGTGTATGAATGTAAGTTAGGGACTTTAGATTGTATGCCCCTTGAGGGTGTGGGACTGATGTGAATGTACAATATATATGTAAAGCGCTGCGTAAATTGACAGCGCTATAGAAGTACCTGAAATAATAAAATATACAGAATTTTTCCACATCAGGCTGTCTACCCTTAAGAGACAATAAAGGCAAGGCTGTTGCAAGTCCAGTATGTATAGCTTCACTCATGATTTCATCAATTTATTTCTTACTAATATAACAATGTAAATCTATTTTTATATTTAAAGCAACATGTTTTACATTGTTTCATGTATAATCAGTACATTATATGGTATGTTTCTCTTGAAATATTCCTTTTTATGTTAATGCCACTCAACTCTTTTAATTTGGTCTGTTCCCCAAAACTTGTATCCGTTACGGTTAGAATCATGTTCATATAAAAAATGTATGTGCTCCTTGAGCCTATCTTAGAGCAGAGTTCCACTCTCTCTGTAAAAAAATAAAAGTCAGCAGCTACAAAAACCGTAGCTGCTGACTTGTAGCCTCCCTGGCGGTATTCCCGAGTGTAGCTCGGGGTAAAGTTTCAGTACCACAAGCGGTAACCCCGAGCTACACTCAGGTTTACCATGCGGCGCTGCTCCGCGATCCCTCGATCACTTACCTTGTCCTGCGCTCCCGCGATGTCCCTCCTGCAGTGTCCCCGGCAATGTAATCTGTCATCTGGGTTCCGTTCCCTGCGAGCGTTGGGACGTACGCGGGACAGAACGGCGGGAAATTTGAAAATGACAAAAGTGACATTCACAAAAATCACTAAAATCACATAGTAAAACATTACTGTACCAAACCATTTCACATACATTTTATCCCTAGTGCTTTGTCCTGTGCCCTGCCTGCATTTTTACTGTTCTTTCTACCTGGAAACTGAGAAATGTCCATGGCATCCACAAAGCGTCCCTTTAGGTCAAAATCAGTTTTAGACCAGCTAGAGAACAGCGATAGTAAATTAGAACCACTTGCAGAATTGAGTGATAATGATTCGTGGGGAAATTCATCATCAGACACTGAAAACGATTTTGCGACTTTGCTCAGTGATGTGCGAACTTGGCGCTATATTTCAAATTTCAGTGTTTTTGGTTTGATTATATTATTGAATTACATTTATTATTATATTATTATTTTTTATGATTATTTATTAAATTATAATTTATGATTTTGTGTTTCAAGTTTTATCCTACCCGGGATGTTTACTAGACTCTTGTTCGGACAGATTTCAGTGAGTTATTCCTAAGAATTACAGGCCTACAATATAAAATGCCAAATTTCCATGCAAATAATGGTACCGCTTTCAGCACCAAAAATCTGAAATAATCATACCCCCAGGGAGGTTAAAAAACGATCCCACGGTGCCCCCGCCGCAGTCCGTTTCACCGGCCATCCTGTATTCCAGACACCAGCATCTTCAGTAGCCAGGTGCCCACTGCGCATGCGCGAGTAGTGCTGAGTTTCCTGAATGGCCCCGAGGGAGGGTAGGAGGATAACTTCTGCTTCCGATTGCCTAGGCGATTGCAGCAGAAGTGGGAGCGGGTACCTGTCAATTTCGGGTACCTGCTCCCCAAAGGTGCCAACCCTTATTGGGGAGCGGGGGACCAATCATTAAAACAGAACTTCCCCTTTTGGGTGGAACTCCGCTTTAATTTCCTCTTTGTCTTTTACACACACTGTTTCCCGCAGGGATGTTCTAACAAATATTTTACATACTGTATTACGATTTGAATGTAACAACCTACTTTATCATCTTCCTGATCTTACCTTTTTCTTACTATTTGGGGGTATATTTACTGCACTTGTAAAAATATATTCTTACATTTGGGTGCATTTCTATAAATGGTCACTTGATTTTCCAGTAAACTTTTACCTAAAACTGAATCTTTAGAATTTCCCAATATATTTTGCTAGTTTCCCTCATCTGATGATATTGCACTCCAAATTTTGCAATAAAAGCAAATTATTTTCAATTATACTATTGCTCACTTTGTTTTACCTTTTTTTTTTTACAATCTACTTTATATTTTATTATAACCTTTTAAAACATTCAATAAAGCATTTGCACCACTTTCTGGCATTAATTCCTCTTGTTAATGTGTTGTGCCTAATTCAAAAAACATCTGCGACAGTATAGGTTCTGACAGTAACTTGTGCTCTGAATTCAGTTATTTCTAATTTGCTTCATTTCTACATTGTGTGACGCAACACCTGCACCAAATTCAAAATAAAATACAAATAGTTTGTATCTTACAAAAGTGTTACTAAATCCAGGACCCTGCATTCATGATATCTGGTCTCCCACAGTACATGGAAAATCAATTATTTTAGTAAATATAAACTATAAATACCGTTTCTCATCATCGGTTAGAGCAGCCTTGTGACTTCTATCAGTGTCCAGCTGAGCACTGGTTAATGCTTATAGAAGCAGTTTTCATTCTTCTCTCACTGACCTATGAGATTGCATGACCCCTGATCCTCTGTCTGGACAGTGCTGATTGGCCCTGTGCTGATCACATGCACTCTCCCAAGACAAAAGAAAAAACTCTAGCAATATACACCAAACTGAGGATGTGCAGAGTATCCCCAAGGCTCTGTTCTATCAGGAGATGAAATGGGGAACATGGAAGAAGCTGAGGATCAGAGAAGACAGGATCAAACATCCTTTTTACACAATGCAGAGAATAACCCACTTAAGTTGCACAGTATATAGACGTATACAGTTTTATACAGTATAACAAGCATGCTTTACTGCATATACAGACTGATTTTACTGAACAACTTTCCAAAGCACCTGTTTTTGGGGAACCACAATAGAAATGTAAAATTCCTGCACTTTCTAGTGTGTTGCTTTGGCCAAAGATTAATGCAAGTATTTTCGTTTTTGCATTAAGGCTCATTCAAGGCCCATTTATATTGAAAGACAAATACAGTCAATGGAATTCATAAAGACCGGCACAGAAAGATATTGCAAAAGTTTCTTGCAGTAATTAGCATACCACTGTAATTCCAAGTAAAAAATAGCATATTACGTTTACTATAATAATATTAAATATGACCCCAGTCATTTTTATTTTCTTAAAGAAAAATAAATAAATAAAACTGATCCAAAATCATTAACATTTCCCTTAAAGTGGTTCTAAAGGCAGAACATTTACTCTAATGCATTCTATGCATAAAGGTAAAATCCTTCTGGCTGCAGCTCCCCCCGACAGCTCCTCTTATACTTACCTGAGCCTCATCTCATGCCAGTGGTGTGCATGAGAGTCTTGGCTCTCCCTGGTCTCTCTCTCCTCATTGACTCACACAGCAGTGGGAGCCATTGGCTCCTGCTGCTGTCAATCACATCAGCGAGCCAATAAGGAGTGAAGGGGCAGGGCCGAGCCGGTCTCTGTGTGTGAATGGACAATGTACATTCACAGGAACACAGCTTGGGAACTAGCCTGCTTGAGTGCCCCTATAGAAAGAGGTTTGCTATTGGGGGCACTTGGCTGGGTGGAGGAGCCAGGACTGCTGGTGGGGGACCCAAAAAGAAGAGGATCAGGGCCACTCTGTGCAAAACCATTACACAGAGCAGGCAAGTATGACATATTTGTTATTTTTAATTTTTTTTAAATTTAGAACCTTTAGAATCACTTTAAAGTGACCATAACCATGGGTGTAACTCTTTTTAACATTACTGCTAATACATATGCATAATACATTGCAGTACAATAGTCCATTATTGATCTACATAATTAAAATAGTACCAGCTGTTTTAAAATTATTTTGACATTAAAAAACATTTAATAACTTTCAAATGTATTGAAAATTTAGAAACATGAGTTACTAATCTGTAAAGTCATATAGAGCGTTACTCATAGATACAACGTATGGTTGGTTTAGTACCATCTGAACCCAAAAAGACATATATATTGGTTATAGGCAATATACAACACTCCAATGTGTAGTGGAAGTGTAGTAACCAGAATGGCAGATAGCAATCAAAATAAACAGACTAAGACTTTTTGCAGCTCGTTAGCCTTGATCATCCCCAAAGATTAGAATCTAATTAGCTGCATGCACACAACGATTACCACAGCATTCAGTAGCATCGTTGTGCCATACTGACTGTGAATTATTGAAGTCACCTTGAGAGTGCTTTACTGGATTAGCAATCATGATCTGAATTTAATCAAACACCAGGTGCTTAATACTCTGAATAGCAATTTACATGAGAGAACTTTATGTTTCTCATTTGCTTTGCATTATGGTTCATGTTTGTAACTGTTTATTTGTTTTTTTCACACAGCCCTGACAGCGCACTGCTTTCTCTTTCATCATAGTGATGTTCTATGGAGACCAATTATATTGTGGGTTTAAAGAGAAACCAATGCATAAAAAAAGTGCTTTAATAAACAATACAGTGCAAAAATGAAATCGAATGCCTTGTGTGTTAGAGAAGCTATGTTTATTTAGGAAAAATGAATAGATTTCCATGTTATTAACATAGGTATATAGGTTTAACACTGCCAGCTGTATTAAAGAGAAACTAAAATAGAAACCTTGCCTGTGTGTATTATTATTATTATTATTATTATACAGGATTTATAAAGCATCAACAGTTTGTGCAGCGCTTTACAATATAAAGGGAGACAGTACAATTGCAATACAATAAATTACAGGAGGATTAAGCAGGCCCTGTTCATAAGAGCTTACAATCTAATATAGTTTGCAGTTATATATGTATGTGGGAAGAGCCATATTGGTTTATCAGCCACAAGACTAAGCATAATTCTTTCTGGTTAGTATTGCTGCTTGAAGATCATGTCTTGCTGAATTCCTTATGTCAGCACAAGTTCACAACAAAGGCTCTAGGCGATTGCATATAACAGACTCTCTGCAGTTTCTAATAACTGAAAACGCCAAACAGCTCCTTGTAGCCAGACATTTTTCACCTAGGCTTTAGGTCACATGAGGCATTTATATTTCATGGCAAAAAGAATTACTTTTGTACTAGTAGTTGTTACTTGAACTTACTGACTTGTTTCCTATGAATAACGTTTAAAGTTCAACAAAGGTCCAGCTTTAATTTAGAGTACATGGAATTAGTTTATGATATAAGAATATATTTTTCTTTTATTGTTTCCATTTGATTTAATAAGAACATTGATTTAAAGGCATGCAGTGCAAAGTACAATATTGTGCAGCATAGCACAACTCATCAAATCCAGTTTTCATTAGTCTGCCTATGCTGGGCTCCTGAAAGCTCATTTATATTTTTTGCTGGTTTTGAATGATTTTACCCTTTTTAATAACAGGGAACTATAGCGTATTTATGGTGAGCACTTGTATGTATTAATAATGCAATATTAACCCTAAAGGATATCTAAAACCAAGATAAAACATGTAATACATTACACTGTACTAGAGTGTAGATGTGGTGGATGCATATATTTTCATGAGAAAAGCATTTGCAGAAAATACAGAAATACCTGTTGATCTTACCAGAAATGCAGTGTTGTTACTTACTGTGAAACTAACTAAAAGCACAAACAATATGCCTTCAGTAACCCACTACTCCCCCCCCCCCATTCCTCCCCCAATGTAATGAAGATGAAGAGAGGAAGACATGTTTGAAATCAAACCTAGGTGACAACAATGGCTCCCTCAAAAGACACAGCAGAGTGAATGAACATAGCCATCCTAGGAAAGAAAGTGTGTCATTGGCAAATCTACTGAGTAGAAAAATAATGGGAAAAGAGCCTGAGAAAATATGAATACAGCTGCCTCATCTATGGATTGGTAACCTGCAATATATAAATGTTTGTTTGGGGGTTTAGATACACTTTAAAGACCTTTTCATATGAATCTCACATTTTTCTATTCTTTCTACTTCATATTTCCATTATTGAATATTACATATGAACAGGGATTTTTTTTCTCAAAGAAGGGGTGCAGGTACTCTTCCCTTCCAAGCCACCCCTTGCCTCTTCCACCTACCCACTTCCGAGCACTGATCCTCAGTTCCACCCCCTACCCACCTCCCAGTATTGCCTCTTTTATAGAATACAGAACCCAGTATAATTTTTGTGGTGCTAAGTAATTTGTATGGGATTTGTTAATGATAACAAGAAAGCAACAACAGACCCTCCAGCAGCCAGCATCAATACAGCCTTGCCATCACATGCATTCAATGCTGAATGTGCTGGAATTGCCTTCCCCCACGTTTCTACTGAAAAAAAGCCCTGCATATGAAGAACTGTAGACACATTGGGGGGATTTACTAAACCTGGTGCACATAGAATCTGCTGCAGCTAATAGTAAACAGTCAACTTCTAGGTTTTATTGTCAACACTTAATTGAACAAGTTATTATTATTTAATTATTATACAGGATTTATATAGCACCAACAGTTTGTGCAGCACTTTACAAAATGAAGGTATACATTACAGTTACAATACAATTTGGTACAAGAGGAAACAGAGGGCCCGGCTCGTTAGAGCTTACAATCTAGGAGGAAGGGTTGAGTGATACAAAAGGTAATAGCTGTGAGGGGGATGAGCTGATGGAGGAAATAAATGGCGGTTTACTAGGTAGAAGCAGGATAGACTTATTTAAAGGTTTTCAGGGATCATCTAAAGGTGGATAGATTAGGAGACAGATTGGGGTAGGGAGTTCCATAGGTTGAGAGAAGCTCGGGAGAAGTCGAAGTTAGCAGTTTATTGGTTACTATGCACAGCTGCACCAGATTCTCTGTGCACCAGTTTTAGTAAATCTCCCCCATCCTATATATATGGTAAAGTCAGTTAACTTCCCTTACTAACAATTGTCTATTAACCACCTCCCGTACGGCCGTTGTATATAAATGGCTGGATGGTGGCAGTGCAGGGTCGGGTGGCCGTTTATAAACGGCCTCCCCGCACCCTGCTTGTGCGCGCTCCCTGGGGGAGCGCAGCACCACAATCCGGTGCCCGCTGTATCCTCCGGACACAGTGGAACACCGATCGTCGGACGGGACCTCTGTACGAGATCCCGATCATGTGCTCGCTGATTGGCCAATCAGTGATCACTTGCAAAGTAGTAAGCAAGATGTAACTTGTGACATCATTGCTTACTGCGTTTGAAATCTGTGAATGATCACAGAGGTCACATGGCACAAGGCTATTCACAACAGCCTTGTACCATGTGACAAGCTGTGACCAATCACAGCTCACTCAGTAGTTCTCAATGGCTGCAAGAATACAGCTAGAGAGAAGGAGAAATGATTGCTTTTACATCCTTTATGGGTGTAAAAGCAATCAGTGTAAAAAAAAAAAAAAAATCTTCATCACCCCCCACAAGTAGTACAGTGTCACCATGGTGACACTGTACTGCTAGGGTGACAGTATGTAAAAAAAAAAAATAATTAATAAAACATAATATAAAAAAAATAAAAATAAATGTAAAAAAAAATGTTTAAAAAATATAATTTTGGTTATAAACTAATTTGGGTTTTTTTTTTTACTAAAAATATAACGGAATACATTTTGGCCAAGATTTATGATGAAATACTATTTATTTGCAAAATTTTATAAGAAAAACACTTTTTTTCAAAATTTTGGGACTTTTTAATTTACATAGCAAAAAAAATAAAAATCCCAGTGGTGAATAAATACCACCAAAATAAAGCTTTATCTGTCTCAAAAAAATGCTAAAAATTCATATGGGTACAGTGTTGCATGACCGCGCAATTGTCATTCAAAGTGTGATAGCACTGAAAGCTGAAAATTGGCCTGGACAGGAAGGGGGTAAAAGTGTCTGGACTGGAAAAGGTTAAAGGGTCATTAAACCTAGACTATGAAATATTCTAATTGCACGCTGTATAACAGATTGTGCATACTCACAAAGCCACTAAAGCATTTGTTTTGTGTAATGTGAAATATACCAGGTTGATCCTGCCTTCAGCTGTCCCTTACATCTTCTCTGTGTCGCCATTACAACCTGAGATTGTGCAGAGATTGTGTAGACCATCTATTGTCATCTACTGTTCATGCTCCAGTTTCAGTTCACTTCTAAGTTCTTCATGTCCTCCTTTTTTCTTACTCATTAGGGAGATTTACCTTCTCTATTTTTTCCTGTTTACCTTTATCATCAAAAGTGAATGTAAAAATAAAAATCCAAAATTTTGGATACATACCAGAACAGGAATAGAGGGGAAGTCTTCTAATGGGGACACTAGTTCTGGTGACCCTGGTGACACGCCAGGATTCCCTCACTTTGCATGGGATTCCTCTCACTTCCTGCTTTGGGACAGGAAGTGAAGGGAAATCTCTCCAATGGGACACAGATAGCAGATGAGGGTTATAAATCTCCCTTACTCTAGCCAAGATAAAAAAAAAAGTTTGTCTTTACTACTTTCAAGGATTTAATTATCTGATAAATAATCACGCTTGCTGGTCAATAGGATTACATACATATTCTGAACATAAGTTCATTTTTGGCTCCTGGCATCGTTTCATTTTGGTGTATTCTCTCTACTTCTTCTACCGATTAAGTCAGCAATTTCAGAGACACAACCCACAGAACACCAACTACCAATTTTTATAGACAGTAGGTAATTCTAAAGACTTTATCAAAGTTATATGTACAGCCAAAACATTTCCTTTTTCTTTTTTTTAGCATAGAGTATTTGCATAGAGTAATGTTTATTGCTGTCTGTGACCTGTTAAGTACATTCATCTCCCTATTTGCTCTGGTGACCATTGTCATTGTCACTGGGACAGAACATAAAGGGAACCAAAAATTGTAGTAGTGAGGACAAATCTTTCATTGGGGACACCTGTTCAGTTCAGAAGTGTATTGGAGGGAATTCCTTTTGCTTTGGAAAAAGCTCTCCTCTCTGTTTCTTACTAAGACAGGGAGTGAAGGAAAACCACCACGATGGGACATAGACAAGAGAAAAATATACTAAAATGGGGTTCTAATCCTCCCCAACTCTACTGATAAAAGTTTTGGCTATACTTAAAATTCTGAAATAAAGTACTAAGACTGATAGCAACTACATTTATAAGTAAATCATTTTTTAAAACTTCCACATGTCTAATTACAATAGTTCAATTAAAAAACTCTCTAAGAAAACTTCTTTATGAAGGAGTAGAAGTTTTTTGCTACTTATATTGATGTATAAGAAATGGTGTATACGATCAGCACATTAGGTATGCACCTAATAAAAAGATCTCCATAAAAAAGCATACTCACCATTCAATTAGTTATAATAATGGCAATCGCCTACCCCTAAAATTTTTAGAATGTAGCATCTTCTTTTCTATATATAAAATGTACTGATAGTTTAGCAACGATAGGACTATAATGTTTTGTATAATTTAGAATAATAACAGTATTCACATCATACTCAATGCCATCTTGTTTACATTTCTTGATATGCTGTGGACATCAAACAGGTAATGTTATTTAAAAGGTTATATTTAAATTATTGCAGTCTATTGCTACTGTGTTAAACATCCTAGAATACTAAACATGTGTGTTATATTTATATTCATGAGGGGGCATTTTCCTCATATCCATGAACCTGTTACTTAAATATGAGTGTACAATGGAAAATCTACAGTATGTAACTTAAGCATGCTGATCTGAGAAACAAGTTGCTGCTGTGAAAATGTGACAGTTGCCGCAAACACATTCATTCATACAATGTCTGTATTCATGAGTGGGTGTGTTGGTTACATGCACCACTAAATATGTAAATAATAATATGTCAGCCCGGTACTAGCAAGGTGCACCTAATAAAGTGGCTGATGAATGTATATATTTATATATAATTAGAAATAATGTATAATAATACTTCATAATATTGCTGATTTACAGCACTGCCCATTTAGCTATCTTGAATGGCTTTGTTTTTTAGGTAATATATATTGTATGTCTAATCAAGTTTTACAGTTGTACAACAGATAAAAAAGTTAGAGAAAGGAAATTACAGGCCACAGTAGTGCTAAATGCTGTCGTTTTCCAATGGGACACTTCAGATTTCACAGTAAAACCATATATGAATGTTGCATACCAAGAGAGATGAGTTAGGAGGTTAATGGAGGCAGGAATAAAATGATGAAAAAAAAATTTCATTAGAGTGGTTGTACACCTCAGACATGAAATATGAACAAAGCATATCCTCCTAAAGTGATATATGTCTCAATTAGGAGCACTGAGTTTCATTTCTTTCTGCTGCCTCGATCCTCTGCTTTCAGCATAAGTCACTTCTGACAAGTTTTCCTGACATTAAGAGAAAAATAGTGACAGGGAACAGATCTCCAGCTGATTGACAGCCTCAGCTCTGTTCCTGTAAGCTGTGTGGAGGGTGGTGTGTCTCTTCCCTCCAATCAGCTCTCAAAGCTCTCCTCACTGTTACTTCAGCTCTTTACCCCCCATTTTCTGAACTCTCAGAAAGCTGTATAAATTCTGGACTTTGAACATATGTAGAGGAGAGAAGACTGCAGATAGACAGTAACAACTCATGTAGAAGGATTTGTTTTATCTCTGTGTATCATTTGAGTCCAGTCACTTCACTGGGTATATGTAATGGTTTACAACCACTTTAATGTGGGTCAGGAGGCATGATAATATAGGTCTGGTAAACCGTTAGAGTGAGGGTACCTGTCACGTTGTTAGGAGAAAGAAGGATAAGTGGAAAGTGTAGATGAATAGAAGAGAGGGAGAAGATATTACAATATGGATGGGCAGCCAGGGTGGGTGCCCTCTATATTACCAGTTATGTTGCATATATGTGACTGCAATCACCCTGTAGGGATGCCCTTATAACAAAAACATGCACCAGAGTTGTAGATAAGGGGTGGGGGTCAAGGGGGTTCGACACCCCCACTCCCCCCAGAGCATCTGTCAATGTGTCATTGGTAAAGTAGTGTAGCCTTTCAGCTGCGGGAGCCACATTCCCATGCAATAATATATGTCCGTTAGTTTTCTATGTGGGCAGACCAGGACACAGGAAGAGTGCAAGGTGATGTCAGGAGGGAGGGACTTAAGCAGGTTCAGCTACCCTTTGGCTGAGGAGGCAGCAGGGGGTGGTGCAGCATCACCTTCTGTTGCCTCTTCAGCCAATGTGTACACAAAGTGCGCTGTCTATCACTGCATATAAACCATCCCATGGGCTTCCTGTCTAGTCAGGGCCATCTTTAAGGAGGGGCAAAAGGGGCAGCTGTCCTTGGCCCAGTCATTGTTGTGGGCCCAAAGCAGCTGTCCCATACTTGTCAACTGTACTGGTTTACATTCCCTTGTCCCTGGAAGTCTTTGTCCCAGGCTGTGTCCGTTATCTCAGTGTGAAGTGCTGTCAGGTATACTGTCCAGCTCTGTCCTATTGCCATGTACAGATAATTCATGTGTGCAGCATCACATGTAAATAAAGGCGGCATTCATATGTAAATAGAGGCAACAATGTGGCATTCATATGTAAATAGCGGCTGCAATGTGGAATTCATATGTAAATAGCGGCTGCAATGTGGAATTCATATGTAAATAGTGGTGGCAGTGTGGCATTCATATGTAAATAGCGATGGCAATGTGGCATTCATATGTATATTATCCCCCCCCCCCCCCGAGGTTCCAGCCACCACCTCTGCTCTTGGTCAGTGTAAATTCTCCCTTACATTGGTAGTCAGTATAGAAATGTATTGGTTGTTGGTGAAACATCTCCCATTACATTGGTGGAAAGTGCTGAATTGCCCTTACACTGGTGGTCAGTGTAAATCCCCCTTTATCATGTACCTGGTGATGGAGGCCAATGGAGAGGGGGCTTCCCATGCGGCTAAGTTCTGGGCTCTCCTGAGAGTGGGACAGCGGGAGTCTGGCCCAAAGTTGCACAGGTCGCTTGTAGGAGTGCTGGTTGGTGGTCCACTCAGAAGCACAGCTGGTGCACGGAGATAGGTCTGCAGACAGGAGGCGCCTGTGCGTGGTATGCAAGCCCTTCCGGGATTTGGATGTTTACTGGATAGTCGGTTTAAGCCAAGGTCAGGTACCAGGTGGGAATCAGAGCGGTTGTAGTCAGATGGGATAGCCGAGGTCATTCACAGAGGAGCGAGAGAGAGAGAGTATCCGTAAGCCAAGCCGAGGTCAGATCAGGGGTAAATCAGAGTAGACAGGTCCAGGAGCAAGCTGAGTCAGCAACAGGAAATCACAAGTCAGAATCACAGGAAACAGGAACCAGGAACAGAGCACAGGGAGCTAGAGATCATCCAGCAACCAGAGGAAGTGATGAGCCTCCTTATAAAGGCCATCTGGCACCAGACTGAGGCTGAGATGTACTTCTGCGGCCATGTAGAGTACTGACAGAAATGCCAGATCTTCCAGAACTCCTGCCATGGACAGCACCCTGACACCCTTACATTGGTCATCAGTTTTAATTTCCCCTAACATTGGTGGTCAGTGTAGAAATTTCACCTTCCATCCCCATCCAGCACTGCCATTGATCCCATCCCCCCCAAGCACTGCCACTGAACCCATCCCCCCATCAGCACTGTCACTCATCCCATCCCCCAGCACTGCCATTTATCCCATCCTCCCCCAGCACTGCCACTGATCACACCCTCCCGCCCAAAACTGCCATTGATCCCAGGGGTCCTAGGAGTTTTCTGTCTATTGGTGGGTCCCCTAACCTTCTCAGTCCATGATGTGCAGGCAGTGAAATGATGTGCTGTAACCTTCAGTAACCAATCAGTGAGACGTAATTAAGTGCTGTAACCTTTAGCAAACAATCAGTGATTTGTAAGGATGTGCAGTAACCTCTAGCAAACAATGGGTGAGCAGTAATGATGTGCAGTAACCTCTAACAACCAATCAGTGAGTGTCAATAATGTACAGTAACCTCTAGAAACCAACCAGTGAGCGGTAATGATGTGCAGTAACCTCTAGCAGCCAATCAGTAAGCAGTAAGGATGTGCAGAAACCTCTAGCAACCAATAAATGAGCAGTAATGATGTGCAGTAACCTCCAGCAACCAATCAGCAAGCAGAAATCATGTGCTGTAACTTTTAGCAACTAGCGACAGCTCCAGCTCAGATTTTACAGGTGCTTTCCTAGAGTTAGCTAGGGGAATTTGTTTGACAGATATCAATCCTAGGAAAGAGAACCTAGGATCTTTTCGGTATTACTGACAAACCCAACTTTCTCTTTCTATGCTCTTCACAACAACACTGTAACAAAAGCCAAACATTATTCATATTAATGGTGGGAGTGCAGGAAGGGCTCCCCTTTCGTATCCATAATTCATAACATAACAAGGTATCAAATCATGATGAATTTCCATAAGTTAGTGGTCCTAATAGCAGCCTTCAAGGGAAAGACCTAGCAACAAATGGGAAAGTAAGATTTGAAAAAGAAATCTTAAGGATTCATGCAAAAGGGCACATATCCTCATTAGTGTATTTTGGTGCCTGTGAGCTCCTGCTGCTGCATTGCGTTTACTTGTGTAAAGCAATGTATGTGTACAGACTTAAGTACCTGCATGCAGACTTTCTAGGTTTGACCCTACTAAAGGCTGTGACTCTCTGTTACTCATAACATGGAGAATAAAATGTAACTTTTATTGGAAAATGTATTTAAGCCAACTCAGAAGATAACCAAAGGACACCAAAGCAATTAAAATGTAGCGCGGATTTAGTCGAGCTGATAGTATTAATAACAAATTGTGTTATGCTGGAACTCCGGCTGCACACATTACTGACAGCTAATTCTTTAAAGAATGTCACAGGCGAAGACCACAGTACCATGCTGAATAATTTTTGCCTTAAAAGAAAAGGTTACTATTCCTGGAGGTCTGACTGTCAGACTCCAAAGGCCTCCAGCTGTTGGTAACCTCTCTAATTGATATTAATGACCTGGACTGTGAACAAGATTTGATGGCTAAAAATATATAACTACTAAATTACACACTGCTTGTTCAGAGAATTTATTAAGATGTGTTTGTAGTGTATAACCCTTTCTGTAATTTGTCAAACCGACATGATTATAGGATTGGATGCATTTATCAGTTTTAAAGTGTTTATTTTATTCAAAAACTGAACCCTTGAAGATTCTTCCCTTACATTCCCTTTTTTATAATTCAAAGGACAGACATATCACTTATTTTAGGAGAAAAAAAACATTATGGTTCACCAATGCAAGGCATCTGCTCAAACACATAGAAAGAAGGAACAGAATTCCTCTAACAGTTACAAAGAAAGATTTATAAGGGTACCATAAAGTGATTCCAAAGCAAAAAGGTTTTATACCTTACCCAACTGCCGACCATTCATGTACCTGGTTTGTCACCGGTCTGCAGGCATCATCTCGATAACGTTTTTAGAGCCAGCAGTCAGCTTTCTTGTCATAGCAATTGGAGAAGCTAACTAGCCACTCAATCATTATTACAAGCAGAGGGAGGTGACCCCCGTCCTCATTCCACGACTTTAATGGGAGCTCTGGTTTCACCAGGAGTCCCGATCAACCAGTCAGCAGTGCTTCCGGTTCCTCAGAAATACAAGGCCCCAGTTTAAAAAAAAGTAAAACATTCAATCACACAGATCTCGGTGTGATTGATTGCTTTTAAGGGCAGAGGAGGGATTTAGGGCCTTTTGACCCAGATCCCTCCATAAAGAGTAGCTGTCACAGGCCTATTGCTGTCACAAGGGATGTGAACATTCTTTGTGATAGCATTTAAAAGTGAACCCGAAAATTGTTTTTCTAAAGTGCAAGTGTAAAAAACAAAAAAACAAAAAATAAATAAATAAAGTGCACAAAGATGAACGCACGCATTGGTACAGCATTTAACCAGAGATCGCCCCACCTATGTAAGGTATCACCACGAATGTCAGATCATGGGCTGTAATTCTAGCACTGGACCTCTTCTGTAAATCTAAAGTGATAACCTGTAAAGTCTTTTAAAGCATCACCTATGGATAGTAAGATTTACGTCATTGTCGCCATTGCATGGGTATGTGCAATTTTAAAGCATGACATGTTTGGTATCTATTTCCTCAGCATAACATCTTTTATATTTTAAAAAATGGGTTATGTATTGTGGGTTTTCTGCATTAACATTTAAAAAGTGTATTTTTTCTCAAAAAATTGCGTTCTTTTCTTTTATGGTTTACCATAACCATTAGTACACAAAAAGTGCCTGTCCAAAATTGGTAGCCAGAGACTGGCTGTCAGGAATGAGTAAGCAGATGTGCAAAAAGCAGCATGTAGATACACTATATTTCCAAAAGTATTGGGACACCCCTCCAAATCATTGGATTCAGGGGTTGCTCGCAGGAGCTCAGTAAATTCAAGCGTGGTACCGTATTAAGTTGCCACCTGTCCAATAAGTCCTTGTTACTACTTTTAGTAGTATTAGAACAAAGTGGAAGCAATTGGGAACAACAGTGAGTAGAGAACTTCATGGAATGGGTTTCCATGACCGAGTAGCTGCATCCAAGCCTTACATTATCAAGTGCAATGCAAAGCGTCGGATGCAGTGGTGTAGAGCACGCCGTCACTGGACTTTAGAGCAGTGGAGATGTGTTCTCTGGAGTGACGTATCATGCTTCTCTGTCTGGAAATCTGATGGATGTGTCTGGGTTTGGTGGTTGCCAGGAGGACGGTACTTGCCTGACTGCATTGTGCCAAGTGTAAAATTTGATGGAGGGGGGATTATGGTGTGGGGTTGTTTTTCAGGGGTTGGGCTTGGCCCCTTAATTCATGTTAAGGGAACTCTTAAGGCGTGAGCATACCAAGATATTTTGGACAATTTCATGCTTTCAGCTTTGTGGGAACAGTTTGGGGATGGCCCCTTCCTGTTCCAACATGACTGCACACCAGTGCACAAAGCAAGCTCCATAAAGACATAGATGAGCGAGTTTTGGGGTGGAAGAACTTGATTGGCCTGCACATAGTCCTGACCTCAACCCGATAGAACACCTTTGGGATGATTTAGAGCGGAGACTGCGAGCCATCATCCGACATCAGTGCATGACCTCACAAATGCGCTTTTGGAAGAATGGTCAAACATTCCCATAAACACACTGCTAAACTTTGTGCATAGCCTTCTGAGAAGAGCTAAAGTTGTCATAGCTGCAAAGGGTGGGCCAACTTAATATTGAACCCTACGTACTAAGACTGGGATGCCATTATAGTTCATATATAGTGTAGACTGGATGGCATTTCTTCAGGTGGATAATGGGTGCATTTGCTGCTATGAACACATTTGTTGTGACATTGTTGAGCCTCCCCAAAATACCTAGCATCTTGCTAGTAAGATTTAGATAATATGCTAAAAGCAACACTTGTACCACTCTGCAGGCTGGTATGAAAATGACCACTGCTGGTGGGGTGAGTTGTTGGTAGCTAAAACAATTCATTGTTGTAATTTTTATATTTTGTAGAGATTGCATAATGTTTGTGTTGTTCATGCTTTTGATTTATGTGCACTGACATGAGCTCTTGTTAACTAGTTGCCGCCCGGCCTATAGCCAGATGGTGGCGGGCGAACACCTTGTCCCTCCAGTTGGACGCCATATGGCGTCCTTCTCAGAGCACGCAGTGTGCATGCCTGCAGGGCCACGCTGCAGCGCAATCTGTCACTGGTCGGGTACCTCGGACATGGCCGATGACAGATCTGTGTACTTGCCAGTACCATGTAACCTGCTGTGACCAATCACAGCAGGTCACATGACAGTTGTATACAATGGATGGCTTCCTTTCATGCCATCCTTTGTATACAAGTGTGGCTAGCTGTGAATGGTCACAGCGATCACATGCACAAGCTGGGCCAATCACAGCCCAGGTGCGTCATGTGATTAGCCGTGGCCAAATCACAGCTAATCACAAAAAAAAAAAACCTGAATGAATCGATTTCATTCAGGTAAATGCTTACTTATAGCAAAGTAATTATTTGGTATAAGCAAATTGTGTAAAAAAAAAAAAAAAATACTGATCACTTCCCCAAAGTAGTACAATGTTACTATGGTAACATTATACTACTTTGGTCATAGTGAAATATGAAAAAAAAAATTAAAAAAAGAGAAATAAATGTAATAAAAAATAAAAAAAAATTAAGAAAATGTAAACATAAATTATCAATTTTTTTTTGTACTGTCACCAGTCAGTGTCCCTGATCACCACCATGCCAGTTATATGATGATGCTGTACTGCACTCATGGCAGCATGTAAAAAAAATAGTGAAAATAATTTTTTTAATTTCATTTTCCGAAAAATTATGACAAAAAAATTACAACTTCGAGAAACTCGCCATGCCTCTTATGAAATACGTCAGACTGTCTACTTTGCAAAAAAGGGTCATTTGGGGGATATCTGTACTGTTCTGACATTCTTGGACCTCAAGAAATTAGATTGGCTGTCAGTACTTCAGGATCGATCAATTTTCAGATATATCCCATAATTTGTGAACTCTATAACTTTCCTACAGGCTAAATAATAAATAATGATTTGGGTTTTTTTCACCAAAGACATGTAGCAGAATACATCTTGGCCTAAATTTATAAAGAACAATTATTTATTTGCAAACTTTTATAACAGAAACAAAGAAAAACGTGTTTTTTTTTTCAACATTTTCTGTCTTTTTTTGTTAATTTAGCAAAAATTAAAACCCCAGTGGTGATTAAATACCACCAAAAGAAAGCTCTAGTTGTGTGAAGAAAATGATAAAATTTTAGTTTGGGTACAGTGTTGCATGACCGCGCTGTTGTCATTCAAAGTGTGAGAGTGCCGAAACCTGAAAATTGGCCTGGGCAGGAAGGGGGTAAAAGTGCTCTGAATGGAAGAGGTTAATCTGTGTGTTATTAGGAGCCCTTCTTCAAAGCTACATTATCTTACTTACCTTAAATATATATTCATGATGATCCCTGCTTGTGTCAGTATGGAAGTGATAGTGTCTCTGTAAATGTCAGTAAGGTACTGACTGTGTCTGCAAATGCATTTCTGCTGTTAGTACAGTACCAGTTTTGTCTCTGCGGATGTGTTTCTGGTTTAGTCAGCTGGATACTAATGGTGTCTCTGTTAACATATACTGTACCTGTTTGTACCAGGAAAGTACTGATTGTGAAATCTGCACACAAGCTTCTGTTTGCACAAAGGGGACTTATTATGGGACTCCATGTGTCACTGTAAACATATTACTGGTTGTGTCAACATGCTACTGATTGTGTCTCTGCAGGAACATTATCTTTTTAATGATGGTGTTCTGAAAAGTTATTTGTGGATAACTGTGAATATTCCTTCTGTGTGGATATGTTAGTGAGGGCACTGCCCAAACCAGTTGCATAGGGGAACAGGGGCACACTGTAGTTGGCCTAGGGGAGAAAATGACTCTAAATATGGCTCTGATACTCTACACAGAGACACAATTGGTGTTATACTGATGCAATCAGAAACATATCCATATAGACAAAATGGGGGTATTTACTAAAAGTGGAGCATGCAAAATCTGATGTAGCTCCGCATAGAAACCAATCAGTTTCCAGGTTTTATTGTCGATGCCTAATTGAACAAGCTGCACTTAGAAACTGATTGCGTACCGTGGATAGCTTTGGTAAATCTCTCCCAATTTGAAGCTTCTTGAGACAACTAGGTATATGTTTGCACATTCACAATCAGCATCCAGATAATGCAACCTGAAAAAAATCTGCGGAGACACAATTGGTATTATACTGAGTTTGCAACCACCGCTGAAATTTCATAGGAGGCAGGATTCCTAGGGGCAAGTTCTGAGTGACAACAAGGGTAAGGCAATTAAAAGTCCAGAGGTGGAATTCAGTCTTATGCACTGTATATGATTTGCGTCTGCCTAAATTACATTTATATTCAGTAAAAAGACTAGCTATCAACTTTAATCTTTAAAAGATAAGTTCACCTTTAAAGATAACAACCACAGCGCCAGGCTAGTTCATTGAGAACTACAAGCTGAACACAGTGAATGAATGACGCAGCCGTTTGGGTGGAATCCCACATGGCCACGCATTTTTTAAAAAGTGACAGTTTGAACAGGGAACTTTTCCCTGCACTTCTGTCAAGGTAGTGGTGGTGGAGGTTACAGTAGGCAGCGACTGCAGCATTGGGAACATGTTCCACCCTAAGAACGGGTGGAACATGTAACGTCTTCCCAAAGGTGAACTTCAAGATTATAATTGCTATTACAGACATGGTCTTGTTTTAGCCTATTGATTGACACTAGCATCCCACACATCACTGTTTACCTAGAAAGGGATTATCAATAATATAGGAAAATTGGCAGTCAAAAAGGTACTCCAGAAATGAAATAAAAATAATAAACACAATATGTTTATTTACATAAATAAACATATTTAATATGTTTTATAAAAATCTTTTACTCGCATTTATGTAAATAAATATGTTCTAAAATAAAGAAAGAAATTGCAGTTATTAGGTAAAATGCGGCAAAGTAATGTGAGCCACATTGATTTCATAACACATGAAAAGCTGTCTCCATAACAACAATAAGTAAGCACAGTGCCGAAATGATCTCTTGTCTACAGAAAAGCAGGGTCATACCCTGCTGCCATAGGGGCTTTCTAACTATACTATGAGACAAGCTCAAAGTCTAACTGTATCTGGCAAATTGAGCTGGGAGGAATGTTTATACACAACAAATGTGAGCTTTGAAAAGTTTTTGTGTTCTTCAGGGAGGCATGTGTGATTCAAGAAATAAGCACAGGCAAAAGCTAACAAGGGTTTAAGGAAAGGCATTACTTCTGAATATTAATACTGCATTCCAATGATATTTTCCCTCAAAATAATTTACGTCTTATTCAGATGGGTAAACTACAGTTTAGTATGCAGACCTTTGATAGGACAAAGCTGACTTACAGCAACAACCATACAAAAGGTCAGCCTGTTTCAGTGGCCAAACAAGGTCAACTTGTGTGACCCAAATGATCAACAATTCCAAAAGGTCACTAACTGTACAGTGGTACCCTCAAGCATTTGTTTCACAGAATAATCCTTTGTTTGTAAACCAGCAACCTTTTCAAGATTAGATTTACCGATTTACCACATCTGTATTAATTGTGCATGACTACAGAAGAAGGTAAAAAAATATATATAAATATTGCAGTAAAGGAAAAAAAAAAAAAAATATATATATATATATATATATATACACCAGGGGCGGACTGACCATTTGGAAATTCGGGCACTGCCCGAGGGCACGGGGTCAGTAGGGGGCCCCATGAGATGCCCCTGGTACCTTTTTCATAGGCTTTTTTGAGTTTGGGCAAGGACACAGGGGCCCCATGATCCCCTATTGCCCAGGGGCCCCATGAGTTGTCAGTCCGCCCCTGATATACACACACACACACGTATACAGTACATATATGAAAAAGGAATAAGCTCAGAAGGAGTAGACAAATCTAAAATGTACTAAAGGTTGTTTTTTTCATTAATATCTGCAAAAAAATGCTGCAAAATATAAAGGATGTTCAAATTGAATCAGTACTGTAACAACTGGATCAGGACTGTAACCACTTGATCACTAGGCCAAGCCTGACACTTCTCACATACATGTAAATATCAGCATTCTTTTTGCTAAAAAATTACTTAGAACTCCCAAAAATTATATTTTTGTTGAAAGCAGAAACCCTGGAAAATAAATTGGGAGTACATGTCAAATTTTGTTGTATAATGGATTTTACTTTCCTATACTGGCAATGATAGTCAGAAATGAAATTCCATTTTTGCCTTTCATCTTGCTTTCATTTTGTCTAGTAAGCACAGGCAACAATGGAATTTCATTTCTGATTATCATTGCCAGTATAGGGAAGTAGAATTCATTATACAACAGCATTGGCATGTACTGCTGATGGATAAAACATTGGAACCAGTTTTGCCCATTTTACCTAGATTTGTGTACAGAAGGACACGTAATTTTGGAGAGATGGTAGTGAAAAAGGTTTTGGACATCCCAAAGAAAACCTCACTGTTCCCTCAGAGGAAAGACTTTGCAGCATGTAGAAATGTAGAGCTTGCTGCACTGCAATTAATAATGTAACTAAACGTGAATCCTTCTCGGGAAGGGTGGGACATCAATTTACCATCCCTGAGTTCAGTACATGTGACACCACACATGTGGTGTATGTGTTGCAATGCCCATGTGGGCTAATTGACATTGGCCGTAACAAACATCCTTTGAAAGTAAGAATAGCTGAACATATAAAAAATATTAACTAAGGATATAACTACCATAGTGTGTCAGAACACTTCTCACGATATCATGGTAAATATTTCACTAAACTGACTTTTTGGGGAGTTGATTGGGTTTTACCATCCTGGAGGGGGCAAATAGAGTGAAGGACCTCTCCAGGAGGGAAACTAAGTGGATTTACCTGCTTCAATCTTTAACACCAGGGGGCCTTAACATTGAATTGGACATCAATTGCTTTATTATCAATCTATAGATATACTATCCAGGGGAATTTCAAGTTTATTAAAAATTTAAATTTATTATGTAATTTTATTTAGTGTATTTGTTTTACATTATTTTCCTCTTTTGTAATGTTTTTATATATAATTGCATAATTTTATGGTTAAACTAGTACATCATTTTGATTTATGTTGCATATTGATGCGTAATATTTAATATTACTTTTAGTATGTACTGATCAGGATATATTGAGCTATTTCCTCTCATGGCTGACATTTTTTGGCATAGTGAGAAGTCTTTTCACCGGATTGATGGGTGAATATACCCTTAAGTGAGAGGATTCTGACAGACCTCCTTTGGGGCGGTGACCGACCAATGCCAGCGATGGGAAGGATATATAAAGGGAGTACCGCGTCGCACCGCACAGCCATCCCTATGACTAAGTCGGAAGTGACAAAATGTGTCAGAACGAGGCTGTGCAGCGACCGGAAGTGATGTCTGGGACCGGAGCCAGAAGTGACGCAAGAGCACCATTGTATGGGATCTGGCAGTGGTGAGACCACTGCTTGTAATCTATTACACTACCACATATATCATTTACAGGTGTGTTTTTATTAGTTATCTTGTGAGTGGCTGTCTGCATTAATTTAATAAAAGGTATCAATTGTACTGCACCATTGGAGTTTTTGTTTTTACTTTTTCATGGCCATTGCATCTGGGGGAGAGGAGCAAAGAGGATTGTGCATATGCTAATTTTGTCACATTCCCTTCCCATCTGGAGCTTTTCAATGCAATATATGCCGACCATGAGAGTGGGAGGCATGGAAATTTGGTGAGTGCACACCCAAAAAGGGGGAACATTTTTTCTAGAACACGTGGTGATTTCAGTTTTGGGAAGTAAATAGAAAACTATCACGTTGGAATGAATATATGGACTTTAATTTTACCAGTGTTTTATTAAGTTCATAATTTGTCACTTTAAAGATTGATTTTTGCTCACAACGCCGCTGAATCACTTTAGGGTTAATTTATTGTGTATATGATTTATTTTAAGGTGGCAGCAGTGTTTAATTTGGATACATTTCACTTATTCACTCACTTATGTTGTTTTTTGTATGCATTTAGTGCATAGATTTTTCTCACATATAATTTACTAATTTTATTTCACAGGGTCTCAATATTGCCTCACTTTAAACCACTCACATTCAACACACTCCCTCTCATTTTATCAATACCAATTGATAAAATACTGTGAAGGTTCATTCATAGGGGCTCTTAGCAATACAGATTTTCACCTGCCTTCCAGGGAAATGAGTACAGGGATATATTGGTACCCTTTACCCATTCCCAGAAAGAGTAAATTTAAAAATACATTCACGCCTTAGAAAATATCAACAAAATAGTACTTAAATTTCTTAAGGTACTTTAAAAGATTTGTATGTTTTCCTATTGCTGTTTAAGCCTCATAAAAAGACCCTCTCCCTGTTGTATGGTATTTAAAAAAAATGTTTGCAATGTTACATGTCACCCACTGCAGTGGCCCATGCCCTTTTTCAACAATAGCTTACAACTTTGAAGATGTTAAAAAAAATAGCTATGTTCGCCTCACATAGACTTCCTTTTGGCATAAAGGGAAAAGAGCTTTGTAGGCAAAGCAAGAAAAAAGGTCAAATGCTGTTTAAAGCACCATTATTTTTATTTAAAAAATATCAAACATACAAAGATAAATTGTATATGCATCTCTTCAACCCATTAAAAATTACAATGTTGTTACAAAAACACACAGCACATTAATGCATTTTGTTCACATAACCTATATACTTCATAAGAACCCATTTTGCTAATTGTACTTTGGTTACAGATCAGTAATTTTGGGGTGATTTGGTAGTCACCAAAATTGTAACAAAAGGTAGTATTTCCAGCAAATTTGTAACTTTTTTTTTACAGTGGGGTTTGGAACTATGTTTGATTTAGTTTTTCTGGAGTTCCTGCTTGAGTTACTGAACCTATCACAAAACAAAACAAGGCAGGGGCAATTTTTTTGTACCTGTAGAGAAAAGTCAGCAAATCATCAATCCAGAGTGCTACTTTTTCACAGGCCAAACATAATACATATCCCCAGTAATGAATGCTAAACATTCTGGCTAACAATTGTCAGATGCTCTTAATGTAGCATCCTCCTAGGTAGCTAAGGAGAGCTCTAGCTTCAATTTTTAGTCAGGAAGGCTGAGTAGCAGCATGGGTGTGATAGCCAGGTGGGTCGAATTCAGGTCAGAGCTGAGAGGCTCTGCAGACCAGCTCTCTGGGATTTCCCCCATTCTAGAACTTTGAAGAAAGATCTAGAAGTAGTGGGTGAATTTGAGGATTGGATGATCTATACTCTTAGAGTATCCTGGACAATCCCCAACAGGAGGCTTTGCAAGGGGCCAGAACAGTCTTTATAAGTAACTGAGCTTGCTCAGCTGCAGGAGAGAGAGTTCAGTTGGAACATAGAGAGAATGTGAAGCTGAAGGCAGGAGCCTGTGAGGGGGCCCAGATGGAGAGGGGCTCATCTGCAGGCACTTGATCCCCTGCTGCTGAAGGGATTCCTTCAGGCAGCCAGATAGAGGAGCATCTGGGGTCTGGGGTGGTACTACAGGAGATGCTGGCTACCTCTCCATGAAGAGGATTATTGTGTATAGACTTGTGTGTGTTGCCTGGCTGTTTAAGACTATAGGGGACCCAAACTTCTGCAACTTCTAAGGGGTAGTGCTACATTAAGGAATGCAGTGGGATCTTTTTATAAAAATTCTATTGACCTAAAATAGGTTGCAGTCATGTTCCAATAGAACCACCCTAACAAACAATGATACAGAGGTTATTTCTCCAGCCATCATCTTTCCATTGGCATTCCTATAAGGCTGTCTTTTTTAGAATAGATAGAGCCTTTGACTGGAGCACATCTTGCTTCAAGTTGTGAGACTTTTTGTTCATATTCACTTGTGTATTCACAGATATAAAAGAGGTTATGGAGGTCTGCTTCAGGTGTCTTAACTTATTTTAATTTCTTTCAGTAATAGTAGATTGTGAGTCACAATCATTGTAATAACATACAGAACTCTATAATTTATGTATATATAAAGGCAGAGTATATAATCTCACTGGGGGAGATTTACTAAAACTGTTCCTCTCAAAATCTGGTGCAGCTGTGCATGGTGGCCAATCAGCTTCTAACGTCAGCTTGTTCCATTAAGCTTTGGCAATAAAATATATTGTGAAAAACAATACAAATCAATACAAGAGGGCCCTGCTCCCTGGAGCTTACAATCTAATAGGGAGGGGCTAGAGGAACAAAAGGTAATAACTGTGAGGGATGAACTGATGGGACCAGTAAACGATTTGGTTGCTAGCTGAAGGCGAATTTGGGCAGGGAGATCCAGAGGATGGGAGAGGCTTTGGAGAAGTCCTAGAGATGAGCATGGGAGAAGGAGACAAGGGAGCTAGATAGCAGGAGGTCTTGGGAGGAGCAGAGAGGACAGTTTGGGTGATATAAGAAGACAAGATCAGTGATGTTGCTCAGGGCAGAGTTGTATATGGCTTTTTATGTTGTTGTTAATATTTTACATTTTATTTGTTGAATGGCAGAGAAGGGTGGCAGACACTGTATGGCTGGTAAGGTGGATGAGTCTGGCAGCAGCATTCATGATAGACTGAATGGGGGATAGCCTGCGAAGAGGTAGGCCTATGAGGAAGGAGCTGTATTTGTCAAGGCGAGAGATAACAAGGGAATTAATAAGTTGCTTAGTGGTTTCAAAAAGGGGCATATTTTGGAGATATTACTAGGTGAAGTTTACAAGATGTGGACAGTGAATTGATTTTAACAGAGATGTCAGGGGAGAAAGTGGAGAGGAGGAGACAGAGTAATAGGTAACACTGAAGGAGCACTGTGATAGGTAGGAGGAGAACAAGGAAACAGCAGAGACTTGAAGGCCAAGAGAATAGAGTTTGAGGAGGAGGGGATGATCAACAGTATCAAAGGCCACACACAGGTCTAGTAGTGTGAGTATGGAGAAGTGGCCATTGGTTTTAGCAGTTACTAAATCATTAGTAAGTTTTAGTAGGGCAGTTTCAATGGAGTGGGATGAGCGAAAGCCAGATTGTAAGGGGTCAAGAAGGTTGTTGTCAGTGAGATAGGAGCTCAGGTGATTGTAGACTAAGTTTTCTAAAGGTTTAGGTGTAAATGAGAGCAAGGAGGGGGGTCTAAAGTTGTTCAGGCTGGTGGGTTCCAGTGAGGGCTTTTTTAGTATGGGGGTGACTAGCATTGTTTTAAAAGGGTGGGGAAGGTGGCAGTAGAGAGGCAGAGATTGAAGATGTTACTGAGGGAGCATAGGACAGAAGGACAGGGTGACCATAGTAGTTGTAATGGAATGGGGTCCAGTGGACAGGTGATAAGGCTGACTTCTGAGAAAACTTTAGCAACCTCTTCAGTAATAGCAAGGCCAAAGAGGAAAGTATTGAATGTGGTTTTGTACAGGGTATGTTAAGTGGGACAGATATCTGTGCAGTGGAGTTGCCCCTGCAAATTGCATCAATCATTTTTGAAGTGATTGGCAATCTCATAAGCAGTGCGTGATTTGCTGGGAGGAGTTGGTAGTGGAAAGAGTAGGTTTTATTCAAACAGTTATTGATGAGGAGGGAAGGGGGGACAATAGATGGCAAAATATAAGCTGAATAAGCTTTAGTTTTAACTTTCACATCTAATCTAATCCAATTAGGAAAATGGCCAGGTGGACGTTTTAATATTTTTTTACAACAGCCTTTGAATGCAATTCCCTCTAGTAAAACAACAGGGTGGCATATAAGATGGTATTTGCATAATAAAATAGTTGACATGTTAATTGGTTTTCAGCCATATGTAGATTTAAGAAGCTATTAACAGGAGCATTTTGATTTTGAGTATAAAACACTTTATTTTATTGCTTTATTTACTTCAGATCTTAAAGCTTCTCCATATTTATACATGGAATAAAACACACACACACATATTACATAGGAAAATTAGACATTAAAATGTCAATTGTAATTCTATTCTTTATTTCCCTATTATTCACAAAGCCAATTACAAATTACTTAAGTGACCCATGATTGAGAATATAGGTGCAAATTATTCTATTACAAAATGACATAAAACTCTATTACCAGTTATTTTGAAAAATAGTATGTAATTTCATTTGAACATAATAATGCACATTATTCAGAAAGTGCAGCACAATGATATGCTTGTGAAGAATCCTTAATGAAATTGCTGCTATCATTTTTTTCCCATATAATGTATATCAGACGTTTTACATTCAAGTTCTTTTATATCAGCTATGCTTTTTCCATTACTTTTCAAGATAAAATCCTGAACTTATTGTACTGTATGATAAAAGAGAAAAAAAAAAACTTTAACTCGCAGTGCTACATATTCAGTTAGTGCCTGCTAGCTTTTAACCTTCTGTTCCTCTATTCCTCCCACTTCTAATCATTTTGTCTATAGTAGAGCACAAGAGCAGGATGCAGTAGGAAGGAAGATGGCTGGAAAACCGGGGAAAAAAAGTTTCACAATAATTACTGTGAAGAGTGAGGTTATATAGCTTGCATGCGCAATTTATTATTTACCAGTATTGTCATAAAATAATAATAGGAAAGCTGAAATTGAATTCAGGTTATTTTATTTATCCTGCTTTAGCACTCTTTGGTTGATTTCCAACATTTATCTTTCACTTACTGAGAGTTCAAAATTCAGTGAGAATAGCCCACCTGGCAATGCACATGGGATTCTTAGATCCTAACAAAGATGCTAGGATTATATAACCAAATAAGCCTTGAAGTTTATCTTCAGGCAGAAATGTTAAAATCAACCTATTATTCCCCTCCCACCACCTTCCCACCCATTCACCAATACAAAAGCCCTCCCATGCCTCTTTTATTTTACCTGAATCCACCACTAGATGCCCCCTGGGAATTGGTGATCCAATGCTGCAGTCGAGATGCACCAGTGATTGATGCTGTTTCCACTCATCCCTGTGACCGCATCACACCACTATTGGAATCTACTGCCTAGTTTATCCACAACCATGGTGGGAACTTCAGTGATGGCCAGTCATTGCTTTTATTTAGGCAGTGACATGGATATCTAAAGAAGTACCCTTCCTCTCTGGGACAAGGAGGGAAGAAGATTTGGGACGCGGCGTGTAACATGACTACAGATTCATGGGTGTATTTGTAGCATTTAGGTTATTTTTTAATACTATTGGGGGGTTAAGTTGTACTGGGCTGGGCTTTAATGTTTAGCGAGGGGGTCTCTGGCAAGAAGAAACTTTACCCTGTCTAGGCTGTTCTCACCCATTGACCCTGAACTGAAATCTACACTTCTTGCTTTTCAATCTGGGGTTCATTCACATTCATTCATTATGCAGTAAAAACAGCTCAAATTCTGTTAAACAGAAGTATGAGTAGAACACAGTTGTACTTGGGTGTGGGAGTGTGGATAAAGCACTTTTAACATATGCTATCATAACTTGCTGAATTATTACTATGAATGAGAATTCAATACTATTTTATTATTTCTGTGCATTACTTGAAAATGGTTATTCTTCTCTTTCAGAAACAAGGCTGGTTCATACTAAAACCATAGTATTTTAGAATGCACAGATACTGCCCAGCTTATGCGCATCCCAGGTTTTCAACAAAGTACACTATATTATATTTAAAGAATAAGCATCATTACACACGCTATACACATGCTGTATGCACATTCATCCTGAATATGAACTCTGAATCTTTTAACCTTCAGATTTATCATTTAGTGCGATCAGTTTTGTAATCCATGTAACCCTGACAGACAGTACAGCAAGATCCTTTTCTTGTCAAGAATACGAAGTCAAATATTTCCCCAACTTGTTGATTCGACAGCAAAGCAGTACCTGCTCAATGATGGGGTCATTCCTTGCCATACTGTATATGCATGCACCTTATTAGTTCTCACTGGCCCTCCCTCTCCTAGTCTGAGTGTAGCTGTACAGAAGATAACATGTCTGACATGCAAATTTAGACAAATTCAGACACTAAAGCTAGCATTACACATTCTTTTTTAAATTGGTAGCTGCATCAGTTGGTGTTTTTCTGTATCTGAATGGAGCTCCATTTAAAATGGATAATACTGTATAATCAAATGGGAAATCAATCAACAATCATTTTAATTATTTATTTTTTACTTTGAATATGGTTGAGAAGTGGTTTTTGGTGTTCTGATTTGCCTGTAAATTTCAGTATGGTTTATCTAACTGCACAAATAAATCCTATTTCTGAGTTGGTGTCTAGTGGAACATAAGAGTGGAATTACAATGCATGCTTTACGAAGACTAGGTTGGTATGATAAATAGATCAGCAAGTACAGGAATTCAATGAATATGTACTTATTGTAAAACCACTTCTATAGTAGGTAAATTTGAAACTTTATATATGTTCAGTAATGACCTTGACAGCTGCTCAATTCAATTTGTCCTTCATAGTTCTAAGTTGTAACAGCTCTGACACATGAGATTTTGAAAGTTCCAGCTATGCCCATGACAATATAGTGCTCTTTGAAACTTCAGTAATTTACATCCCACATATTATTGATTTCGTGATCGAAGAACATCTCCCATTAATGGTAACTCCTCTTTATGTTTTACTCTTAGGCCATCCACTACCAATGAATTAGTTTATTATCATACTATATTATCACTTAGTAAAAGCTTTGTCCTTTTACTGCAGTGATAGGGAGGTGTTTAACTTTGTGACACAAATCTTTATCATCTCTGTGCAAGCAATTTAAAGTCCAATTATTTCAGTCAAGCTTTTGGAGGTACTAAAAAGATATTACTTTCCTTTGTCGTAATTTTAATTCTGTGTTCATGTTTCTGCAGATGATGAATCCAACTTGGAAAGATGTTGAGAGAGGAAAAAATAAAGGTATATAAATGTAAGGCATTCACATGATCACTTTAGGAAAAGGTCTAAATAAAACTCACTTCAAATGGATTTAAGCAACAAATTAGATAGAAAAAAGTCCACCCCAGAGAAATACCTGCTAAAGCAAGTATGAATATTATGTAAAAATATGCAACTGATTTCACACATTTTAATTCTCAGTGTGAGTTGAAAAGGTTAAATACTCCTTAGGTAATTGCAAAAGGACTGGTATGTTGCATTGTCTTTCTTGGTTATTACATAATCTAAAAAATGGAAAATATTTAGTATCGTTTTAATATATATTTTGTGATAGAGATATTCTACGCAACAAGTGAAAATAATAAGTAAGCTGCCAATGCTATCTGCGAACATTAGAGCTATGCTTGGGAAAAAGTTTGCAAAGTGACCTAATGATTAGAGGGCAACTGTAATGAATTTAGGTCAATTTAATCTTAAATTGTGTTTAAGGTAATACAATTTTAAACTGAAGTTTTAAACATTTTTTTTACAAACATTTTATACAAGGAACATCTTTAACATAGGATTCCCAGAGCACTATGGGCTTCTAAAGAATCTGTACAACCACTTTACAAATTTAACATGAACAACCTCTACTACTAGATTAAATCAACCCCTCATTAAAACCTCATCTAATTAATTTAAATGGATGTGTAAACTTCTGCTGATACAGCTGTTGAGTTCTTTAAACAACAAACCTTTTACCACAGATAGGCTAAGGAGTCCCTGATAGACATATGAAAAAGAGCTAGCTGCTGCATGCACATGAAAACATACAATAATGATATGTAATATTAATGTAATTTTTAACAATAAGGGAACAAAGACTGAAAACTGTGAAAAAAATGGATTCCCTTAGTTTCTGTTATAAAGTTTTGCAAATAAATCAGTATCTATATATATATATATATATATATATATATATACAGAGAGAGAGAGAGAGCGCGACACCAACAAAATGACCACATTTTGCAAGAAGTTCCTCCAATGTATCTCTTAAGAGGCATGGTGAGTCTTTTGAAGATCACTTTTTTTTGCCTCAATGTTTTGGAAAATGAAGAATGATAATGAAAATATGAGACTTTTTAAGAACCTATCTTGAGGTGATTGTAGCCGTATTAGTACACTTGTACCACAATTTTATGACCACTCTCATTTCTCTCCATTCCCAATCCATAGCCCTCTCCCTGCCTTATCTCACTAAGTTTAATTACCATTGCTGTGTATGTTTGTTTGCGTGTTTTTTTCTCAGGAATTGTCTTATTAACATTCTGCTAAAACTTTGTGTATTAGTACTGCTTGGACCTTGAAGAAGGTGGTACACCCTGAAATCTTGTCCTGAAAATTTGGATGTTAGTGCAAATTTTAAAAAAAGTATCACAGACAGTGCACAATTGTTTTTGAAAGCCTAGCCTCACAGAAGGATCTGAAATCCAACAAGTACCTTCAGACTTTCAATGGGCATAGATTACGCATCTAATTTCCTGACTACCTATCTCATTTTGGGAGGTTCTAGAGTGGTAGGACAGTATAAATATCCCCAAACTGACCACATTTTTTTTTTAAAAGAAAACAATCAAAAAGATGTCAGTTAAGATGATGTTCCAAAAACACAGCATGGGCCACCTACACAAAACACATTCTGCTTCTGCAGATGGGTCATTTCAGGCAACATGGCCAGAAAACAGGCAAAGGATCAATCCAGGCAGCTGTTAGAAAAGTGGCCTATAAAGAGGCCAAGGTCAGCTCAGGCAGAGGTGACACTGTACTGGTATAGTGGCAATAGGAACACTGTTACTGGCTTACACTGGCACTGGCAACACTGACACTAGTGTGGTTAGTGTTCCGGAACACTATTGCTGGCTGCACTGGTCTGCCAACACCGACACTGGCGTGGCTAAGGATCAGAAACACTGTTGCTGGCTCTGGGACACTGGTACTGGTGTGGCTAGTAAACAGGAACACTATTACTGAGTGCACTGGCTTGGGTGATATGGGACTGGTGTGCCACAATTAGGGACATTGTGGCACACCCTAGGGTTAGGGTTATTTGCTTCCTAGGAGAAGGACTAGAGGGAGCTTATGAACTTTTGTTTTTTGTTAAAGATTATAAATAGGCTTCAATTGATTGGAGACGAGAGGGATGATGTAGTTCACATTACCACCACATATATGTGAATGAAAGATTACATTTTACTGCAGCATTTATAGCAAAATAGAGACTTGGGAATCTTTTTTAAGACTATATACATGTTACGTTGAAGCCAAAGTGAGAGTAACTTGGTTCTCTAAATGTACATTGGATGTGCAGATATTCTGTTCTTTAAAAAGGCGGATGTTGATCAGGGAATGTGTCGGAAATAGCTTATTGGTATACAAATACAGTACTGATCCTGAATGTCTAAGATTAGACTTATCTCCAGGTTCCTTTCCAAGGAGTACATGAATCAAACCTGGTATCAGCATGTGGTGAGCTAAAGGAAGAGTACAAGTCAGAGAAGATACTATCACTAAGTGGAGAATAATATAATACATTTTTTAAAAGTGACATAAAAACTATTTTTTTTAAACAGAAGACCCAAGAAAGTAGAATATTTCAATATGACAAATAATCTCATTGGCAGGTAGGGCATGCTTTTCATTGAAGACTCATTTAAATATTAAAAAACTTAAAATACCTACAAATTGAAGTAAATTACCTATTCCTTTTCCTATCTGCCAAAAAAGGTCTTGTACTGTCGGTCTAGTATAAAAAAAATCTTGGATGCAAAATACTTCTATCATAGATGTATTGTTATTTTAAGGAAGAGCTTAAAGCTTGGTATTCTAAGCACCATAAATGTCCTGACTGAAAAGTTTTTGGAAAAAGGTGTCAAAGAATATTCGGAAACTTTGAGGTGCCAACGTTAGCCATTGTAAGCAAAGGCTCATTGTGCAATTTGTGTGGAATTGTAGAACTTATGCCCATAAGAAAATAGATATTGCTCTTTGACGTAAGGGGGGGGTCACATTGGCAATAGAAGTCTCTATTTAAAATTTTCCAGTAGAGGGATGTAATTCCATATATATACTGTATACATATTGCATTGAATCCAATGCCTAAATAGAGGAAATAATTCTTATGTAAAGGGCCTCAGATTTGTTTAGATTAAATTGGAGTCTCAGAAAATCCACATTAAGAAACAAGATTTTACCGTTCTATTTTCTGTTCAAAGAATAACACAAAAAAACTGGGAGGGGGATTACGGTAAATAAAGCACCTATTATTACAGGTACTTATATAGTGCCATCAATTTATGCAGCTCTTTACATATATATTGTACATTCACATCAGTCCCTAACCCTCAAGGGGAATACAATCTAAGGTCCCTAATTTACAGTCATACATACACATACTAGGGCCAATTTAGACAGGATCCAATTAACCTACCAGCATGTCTTTGGAGTATGGGAGGAAACCAGTGTTCTGGAGGAAACCCACGTGGGCACAGGGAGAACAAGCAGGCTCCAGGCAGGTGGTGCCATGGTTGGAATTCGAACCACTAGCCCTAGTAATGCCAGGTGGAAATGCTAACCATTTAGCCACTGTGCTGTCTAAATTATGGATGGTATGGTTCCTTTAAAATGGCCTTTGCCAAATTCAGGAAAGCCTTTTGTAAAGTTTTCTGACATGTGTGCCAGACTCAGGTACTTCTTACCATCACTTTTAGAATCTTTCACTGGCTGCAACAGATTCAAAAAGAATTACCAGCAGTTCACATGAAGGCGAATGTGGCATACAGAGAGACACCAGTGCCCAGAGTGGGGTGCGTATGTGCTGGGAAGTTGTCATGAATGTAACAGCTTTTCATGCAGGGCATTCCATTGCTAAGATACTGGTGGCCCAGTATGGACACTCTGGCCCTAATGCTGCACCCTAACCATGCTTTAATGCAACAAATTCATCATGTAATAAATAATAATAGTGTAGCGCTAATCCATAATAAATATGAATTTGATACCTTAATATGTGATATTATTTCTATTAAATAAATAAACATAATATGTGATAATAGTAATAAATAAATATAAACATGCAGATGAGCAAAAACTAAAGTGATAAGATCCAATAAGAATCTGATTAGTGCCACAAAAAACGTAGTGCAATACAATGTGAAATGACAAACTAGTCCTCAATCAGGACTTCATGTAGTGAAACAAACTATATTGACATCAATAACCCCCTTCCACAGAATATCCTTACCAAGGATTTTAAAAAACACACAAACTGGTGCAAAACATCAGTGAGTCCCCAAAATTAAGGGATAAATCTCCTAACCAAAGTGACAAGTGCTAACATATAAAAAATATATAATCAAAAAAACTTCAGTGACAAAATATTCCAATAGCATATATATCAAAAAATCATAAATGTCCACAACAAATATTAGATAAAAAAACGTGATCCAATGAAAAATAGATATATATATTCCAGGTGATGAAGTGAATGTGCATTCACACCATCGGTGAAATCCTCAATGGTTAAAATGCCCCCTCACCTCCTCACTATGACCCACTGGGCCAGCACGCTTTCAGGATCACCCCAGGATCCTTCACAGGCAGTTTCTGGTTATTGCATGATATCTATAAGTAATCCCCCTCACTGGCGGCACTTACGCTTCTCAGGTCCACTCCAGATAAAAGTATCCGCTACACAGCACAATTTGTTTGCAGTATTTTACAAACCTTTAAACCTCATGCTATGGTGTACCTCTGCATGGGTTTCGGGTGTGCCAATACGGCGTGCACACCGGAAGAACGTCACAGCGTACCGGAACTACATCAACACGTACCTACGCAATGGGTCACTATCGTCATGTGACTTCCTCAGGGTAAACGCTATTGGTGACAAGCTCTCTGTTTTATAGGAGGACAAAACATCAATCATAATTGGGAGGCGGACCTCCGGCGGCCATTTTCCCAGAGTCCGATGTTGTTTAAACTAATTCCTCTGCACAACCTTATTGAATATGTAACGGTAAGCTAATTAATAAGAATCTTATATCCATAACCTTATAAGGTTACAATACTTACTTAACTACACTGCTAAATATTTAAACTAATAAAAAAGAATTAAAAAAAACACGGGCTCATAGGTGCTGTATAATAAGATCAGAAGCCATCATATTGTAGCCCAATCAGATCCTATGATCATAAAAGCAAACTAAAACATAACTTTTATTAAAAATTAGGTTAAATATATGAAAAACTACAATAATATATACTATATAAAACAATATCCTTATCTAAATAGTGATATTAGAATATTACTAATATCAAAAAACTGAAGTAAACCTATGCATTAAGAGATAAATCTGAATCATTAAAATATCAGAGGGATCCTGCATGGTAAAAATTATTAATTAAAATTAAAAATAAAATACAGTAGGTATGATATTATGGGATAAAAACTGGTATTAGAAATTATTATTAATATTAAAAATTAAATAAAATATATAAATGCCCCTACCCATGCAGACCTACCCATAACATGGGTGTACAAGATCACATGACATCTTAAATTGATAAATATGCGATAAACATAAGACATGAATACATACATCACTATAACCTTAAAAATATAAAAAAAATCATAAAAGCATAAAAATTAAACAGCCATAAAAATTAAAAAACATAAAAAATCAGCCAGGTGGAAAAAACAAAATAAAAATGAGAGACTTATACTGTATAACACTAATGAGCCTATACCCCAAACTCATTACTCAACTTAAAAATCACTGATAAAACAATTCAAGTCAAACTCGACATTCAAACCTGTAGGAACCTGCATTTGCATATTGTAAATCCATCTGGATTCTGCCTTACTAAAGGAATCTAACTCTATTTGTTCCCCTCTAATGATGTTTATATCGTTCTAGCCCCCAGAAAACTAATGTAGAGGGGTATCTATTGTGGTGTGTGGCAAAATTCCTGGACACACTATGTTTCGGAAATCCTTTTTTAATGTTCTGGACATGCTCATGTAAATGCTTCCATAATGGTCTCTTGGTTCTGCCCACATATTGCAGACCACATTTGCATTGTAAGCCATACACTACCCCTTCCATCCTGTATGAGATAAAATCTTTAAGTTTAAATTCCATTCCATTAGTGTTAGCAATAAATGTTTTACGTTTATTATTTTGTCCCCTAGTTTCCTTACATGCGTAGCATGTTTTACACGGGAAAAAAACTTTTTTTCATCCAAAAACATCACTACTTGATTTTTAATAGGCGGATTCAACACATTTTTAGCTACCCTAGTCCTTAGAGTCAGTGCCCTTCTGTTTATAAATTTAGGGTGTTCAGACAATAAACTATTCAATTGACTGCTTTAAAAAACGTTTTGGTCACAATCGTTCCACTTTCGATCCTAATATTTAAGTTGAGGAAGTTGATCTGCTCATTATTAAATTCCCAAGAGAATTTAATATTCTTATTATTAATATTGAGCTTATTCAAAAAACCAAGCAAGGTATCATCATTGCCTTCCCACACTATAAATACATCATCGATATATCTTTTATATATTTTTAATTTCTCCGGGGGATGTTGGTAAACGGCTTCTTCTTTCCAATGGGCCATGAACAAGTTTGCAACACTCGGCACAAATCTTGCTCCTATGGCAACTTCCTTCACTTACTGGAAAAATAACTTATCGTGCCAAAAATAGTTATGTGTAAGACAATACTCCAAACATTCTACCAAATACTTTCTTTGGGTCCATGTTAGGTCACTAAATTCTCTCAGACCCCAACTAGTAGATTCTATGGCATCATTATGCCCAATAATGGTATAGAGGGATGAAACATCCGCAGTGGCCAAGTACATCTCAGATCCTCCTTTTATTTTATCAAGCTGTTGAATCAAATATTTGGTGTCTCTCAAATAAGATCTGGTTTTCTTCACTAAAGGTTGAAGGTATACATCTATTTATTGCCCTAATCTTGCTAATACTAACTGGATTCCATTTACTATCGGCCTTCTGGGTGGGTTTAAATGGTCCTTATGTATTTTAGGGACTGTGTAAATGACTGATATTCTGTAGGTTTAGATATTTAGACTCCTTTTTATTTAAAATATTCTTCTCTACTGCCATTTTCACTAGTTTCTCAAGTTCCTTCTTATACTTGGTAGTAGGATCTTTCGTGAGTACCTGGTATGTGGTTGTATCTCCTTGCTGCGTAGCCAGTTCTTTCAAATGATACTCATTTGATAACACCACTATACCCCCTCCTTTATCTGCCGGTCTCACCACTATGTCATCCCTACTGGTTAATCTTTTAATACCTACTTGTCTACCCACATTATGTGAGGCTTTAGAAATGTTAATTTTTCCAGGTCTTGATTAACCATTTTTTTAAATGCTTCCACCTGACTGTTATTTGAGATTTGTGGGTTAAAAAGCGATTTGTTTCTTAATTTCGTATGTGTGATCCTACTACTGGGGGCATTTGTAATAATACTTCTAGCTCCTGGTAGTCCCATAAAATATTTCTTGATATTTAATTTCCTAATGAATTTCTGTGTATCTACATAAATTTAAAATTTGTTAGCAGGCTTGGGTGGGGCATATTTGAGACCCTTATCCAACACCATAAGTTCTTCCTTTGTTAGAATGGATCCACTTAAATTAAATACCCCTTCCCCAACTATTCTCTTTTTCTTTTGTTTCTTGAATCCTGCTCTGCATCCCCTCCTCTTGGGGGACTTTTCCACCTTTCCATTCCTGGACTTCTCTCCATCCGGTCCCTCTCTAAAAAATTCCTCTGTGGATAATCATATCTCAATGGTTCATATTTATTATGCAATGGGATGGGGCTCCTCCCCTCAATCCTCTGTTGACTTCATCCTTCATATAGGTAATGTCTAGGGCTTCTCTCATAATATTGTCTATTATCCGGTCTTTGGTAGTAATAAGGTCTCTGTGATGGATAATGCACCGGTCTTGGGTGATAATTTGGTCTATACGGTTGATAATTGGGTCTCCAATTATTCCCATTACCTCTGTCCTGTTGTTTTTGGTAAAAAGAACCCTCATTTTTTGGTTTCCATCCATTACGGGGTGTTTGGTACGTATACATATTATTAGGATAACTCCCTTTTTTAGGGCTCTTTAAGGGTTCCCTATATGGATTAGAGGGTAATCTAGTCGTCTCTACTTTTACTTCTTTGACGGGAGTGGTGGTAGTTGATATACCATCTGTATCATTTATAGGGGACTGCCATTTAAAAACTTGATCTTTTTTAAAATCATTAAAATCCCTCTGATATTTCTTTGACTTATATTTCACTTCCTGGTCTAGTTTTTCTAAGTCTTTAATGTTTGGTGAGATTTATCATCTCCGGAGATTCTTTTAGTGGTTCTATTTTCTCTTTAATTTCTTCAATTTGCAATTCTAGCTTTCTCATTTTTTTCTGTTTTCTTTTTAGTAAACATTTAATCAGTTCTAACCCTTTCTCATGGAAGAAATTGAACCATTCCTCAGTAGACTCAGGATCCAAAAGGCCATCACATATGGGCATATCCCATCTGAGCCTTCTAGGCACTAATCTATCTTTCAGATATTTTTCGTGTGTTACCATATCCCACTATGTGGTAATTTTTTTCTCCATTAGATCTCCTAACTTCCTGTATTGAGTTTCTAGATCTCCTGTTGATCCATACATGGGTTTATTAAAAATGTCCTCCAAATTAATGGACCTATTTTCTATAAACCCAAATACCTCCATATGAGCTGCTGGAGGGGAAAAAGGTATAGGAACTGTAATCAAAAATACACAAAGGGTTCCTCCTGTGCTTCTATATGGTGATCAATACCAGAATCACTTCATCACCTGCATGGAATATATATATCTATTTTTCATTGGATCACATTTTTTATCTAATAATTGTTGTGGACATTTATGATTTTTTGATATATATGCTATTGGAATATTTTGTCACTGAAGTTTTTTTCATTATATATTTTTTATATGTTAGCACTTGTCACTTTGGTTAGGAGATTTATCCCTTAATTTTGGGGACTCACTGATGTTTTGCACCAGTTTGTGTGTTTTTTAAAATCCTTGGTAAGGATATTCTGTGGAAGGGGGTTATTGATGTCAATATAGTTTGTTTCACTACATGAAGTCCTGATTGAGGACTAGTTTGTCATTTCACGTTGTATTGCACTACATTTTTTGTGGCACTAATCAGATCCTTATCGGATCTTATCACTTTAGTTTTTGCTCATCTGCATGTTTATATTTATTACTATTATCACATATTATGTTTATTTACTTAATAGAAATAATATCACATATTAAGGTATCAAATTCATATTTATTATGGATTAGCGCTACACTATTATTATTTATTGCAAGTTTTCTTAAAAGGTATAAGGTAGAGTGTTGGCTGCTTACTCAGATATTGATCACCATATAGAAGCGCAGGAGGAACCCTTTGTGTATTTTTAAATTCATCATGTACTTGTTTCCAAGAGGTGCATGGATTTGTTGTAGGAATTAACATTTATTTTATACATGCATGACAGAATTCTAAAGAGCCTAGGATACTCTTTATGAATTTCAGAGTAGATGCATTATATAAAATAGTTTCTAATAACTATGTAAATTTTTCTATACATGCACAATAACTGTGATATTTGATGTTTATGTCAATTTGTAATGCTGCATATTGTCCTTTTGAAGCTGCCACAAGTGTCAGAAGAAGGCCTAAATGACAATATTGTTGCTATAGAATCGCTAGACATGACAGGTGTGTATTAGAAAATATCACTCTAGGATGTATTGCCTAGGTCTTAAATTACTTCCAATAACATGCTTAAACTTTTATATGTTTACTCTTAAATGTTATTCAAAATTCTTTTAGATATACAATTTCAATGTATTTTATAATCTGGCTATAGTGGTTGTTTAGCATATACTGTGCGTATATACCAGGGGTGGGCAAACTTTTTGACTTGAGGGCCGCAATGGGTTCATATATTGGACCCGGGGGCCGGACCAAGAGTAGATGAATGATGTGTATGTGTCATCCATAGTAAGTATAGTAATATTCCCCCATAGTAAGCATAGTAATTAATCCCCCATATAGTAATTCATCCCCCATATAGTAATTCATCCCCCATATAGTAATTCATCCCCCATAGTAATTCATCCTCCATAGTAATTCATCCCCCATATAGTAATTCATCCCCCATAGTAATTCATCCCCCATATAGTAATTCATCCCCCATAGTAATTCATCCCCCATATAGTAATTCATCCCCCATAGTAATTCATCCCCCATATAGTAATTCATCCCCCATAGTAATTCATCCCCCATATAGTAATTCACCCCCCATATAGTAATTCACCCCCCATATAGTAATTCATCCCCCATATAGTAATTCATCCCCCATATAGTAATTCATCCCCCATAGTAATTCATCCCCCATAGTAATTCATCCCCCATATAGTAATTCATCCCCCATAGTAATTCATCCCCCATATAGTAATTCATACCCCATAGTAATTCATCCCCCATACAGTAATTCATCCCCCATAGTAATTCATCCCCCATATAGTAATTCATCCCCCATAGTAATTCATCCCCCATATAGTAATTCATCCCCCATAGTAATTCATCCCCCATATAGTAATTCATCCCCCATAGAAATTCATCCCCCATATAGTAATTCACCCCCCATATAGTAATTCATCCCCCATAGTAATTCATCCCCCATATAGTAATTCATCCCCCATATAGTAATTCATCCCCCATAGTAATTCATCCCCCATAGTAATTCATCCCCCATATAGTAATTCATCCCCCATAGTAATTCATCCCCCATATAGTAATTCATCCCCCATAGTAATTCATCCCCCATATAGTAATTCATCCCCCATAGTAATTCATCCCCCATATAGTAATTCACCCCCCATATAGTAATTCACCCCCCATATAGTAATTCATCCCCCATAGTAATTCATCCCCCATATGGTAATTCATCCCCCATAGTAATTCATCCCCCATATAGTAATTCATCCCCCATAGTAATTCATCCCCCATATAGTAATTCATCCCCCATATAGTAATTCATCCCCCATAGTAATTCATCCCCCATAGTAATTCATCCCCCATATAGTAATTCATCCCCCATAGTAATTCATCCCCCATATAGTAATTCATCCCCCATAGTAATTCATCCCCCCTATAGTAATTCATTCCCCATATTAATTCATCCCCCATATTAAGTCCCCAAGTCCCCCCTGTGTAAATTCACTTACCTTTGCTCCGCGCGTTCCTCTCGCCGTGTTCCCGCGCCGTTCCGGTCTTCAGGGCGGACTGTGAGAGGAGCCTAGCTCCCCTCACGTTCCTCACGCTGCCCCGCCTACACACATTCTGACAGCCGATGTTGGCCATGCTCCGCGAGCCGGAATAAAAGGTCCGCCGGGCCGTAGTTTGCCCATTGCTGGTATATACACTGCTCAAAAAAATTCAAGAAACACTTTGAAAACACACCATATCTCAATGTGGCAAAATATCATGCTGGATATCTATGTGTGTTAGGAACGTAAGGATTCCCCAATGTTTGATGGAAATGAAAATGATCAAATCATAGAGATCTGAATTTAACTGCTTCCACACAGGGCACATTTACCCCCTTCCTGCCCAGGCCAATTTTCAGGTTTCAGCGCTCTCACACTTGGAATGACAATTGCGCAGTCATACAACATTGTACCCAAACTAAAATTTTATCATTTTCTTCATACAACTAGAGCTTTCTTTTGGTGGTATTTAATCACTGCTGGAGTTTTTATTTTTTGCTAAATTAACAAAAAAAGACCAAACATTTTGAAAAAAACACGTTTTTCTTTGTTTCTGTTATAAAAGTTTGCAAATAAATAATTGTTCTTCATAAATTTAGGCCGAGATGTATTCTGCTACATGTCTTTGGTGAAAATAACCCAAATTAGGATGTATTTTTTAGTTTGTAGGAAAGTTATAGAGTTCACAAACTATGGGATATATCTGAAAATTGATCAATCCTGAAGTACTGACTTCTAATTTCTTGAAGTCCAAGAATGTCAGAACAGTACAGATATCCCCCAAATGACCCCTTTTTGCAAAGTAGACAGTCCGACGTATTTCATAAGAGGCATGGCGAGTTTTTTGAAGTTGTAATTTTTTTGTCATAATTTTTTGGAAATGAAGAAATGAAAAAAATAATTTTCACTATTTTTTTTTTACATACTGTCACCAGTGCAGTACAGCGTCATCATATAACTGGCATTGCGGTGATCAGGGACACTGACTGGTGACAGTACAAAAAAAAAATCTGATAATTTTTTTTATTATTTTTTCTCTTTTTTTAAGATTTTTTTTCATATTTCACTATGACCAAAGTAGTATAATGTTACCATAGTAACACTGTACTACTTTGGGGAAGTGATCAGTATTTTTTTTTTTTTTACACAATTTGCTTATAGCAAGCACTTACCTGAATGAAATCGATTCATTCAGGGGTTTTTTTGTGCTTAGCTCTGATTCAGCCACAGCTAATCACATGACACAGCTGGGCTGTGATTGTCCCCGCTTGTGCATGTGATCGCTGTGACCATTCACAGCTAGACACACTTGTATACAATGGATAGCATGAAAGGAAGCCATGCATTGTATACAACTGTCCTGTGACCTGCTGTGATTGGTCACAGCAGGTCACATGGTACTGGCAATGGGCCAGTATACAGATCTGTCATCAGCCGTGTCAGAGGTACATGGCCAGTGACTGATCGCGCCTCTGAGCGGCCCTGCGGGCAGGCGTAATGCACATGCCTGGAAGGACACCATATGGTGTCCACCCGGAGGGATGAGCTGTTCGCCTGGCTATAGGCCGTGCGGCAACTGGTTAAAGACACCCCGAAAATCAAAGTGAAAAAATTATGCAGCTAGTCCATTTTGCTGAAATTTCATTGCAGCAACTCAGAATGGTATTCAGTAGTTTGTATGGCCCCCATGTGCTTGTATGCATGCCTGACAATGTCGGGGCATGCTCCTAATGAGACAACGGATGCTGTCTTGGGGTATTTCTTCCCAGATCTGGACCAGGGCATCACTGAGCTCCTGGACAGTCTGAGGTGCAACCTGGCAGTGTCTGATGAACCAAAACATGATATCCCAGAGGTGTTCTATTGTATTTCAGGTGAGCGTGGGGGCCATTTAATGGTATCAATTGCTTCATCCTCTATGAAATGCCTGTATACTCTCGCCACATGAGGCCGGGCATTGTCATGCACCAGGAGGAACCCAAGACCTGCTGCACAAGTGTAGGGTCTGACAAAGGGTCCAAGGATTTCATCCTGATACCTAATGGCAATCACGGTACCATGGTCTAGCCTGTAGAGGTCTGTGCTTCCCCCCATGGATATGCCTCCCTAGACCATCACTGACCCACCACCAAAAAGGTAATGCTGAACGATGTTACAGGCAGCATAACATTTTCCACAGCTTCTCCAAACCCTTTCACGTCTGTTACATGTGCTCAGGGTGAAAATTCTCTCGTCTGTGAAAAGCACAGGGTGCCAGTGGTGGACCTAATAATTATGCTGTTCATTGGCAAATGCCAATTGAGCTCTATGGTGCCGGGCAGTGAGCACAGGGCCCACTAGAGGATGTCGGGCCATCAGGCCACCCTCATCAAGTCTGTTTCTGATTGTTTGGTCAGAGACATTCACACCAGTGGCCCGTTGGAGGTTATTTTGTAGGGCTCTGGCAGTGCTCATCCTGTTCCTCCTTGCACAAAGGAGCAGATACCGGTCCTGCTGATGGGTTAAGGACCTTCTACGGCCCTGTCCAGCTCTCCTAGAGTAACTGCCTGTCTCCTGGAATCTCCTCCATGCTCTTGAGACTGTGCTGGGAGACACAGCAAATCTTCTGGCAATGGCACATATTGATGTGCCATCCTGGAGGAGTTAGACTGCCTGTGCAACCTCTGTAGGGTCCAGGTATCGCATCATGCTACCAGTAGTAACACTGACACTAGACAAATGCAAAACTAGCGAAAAACAGACAGAAAAGATGAGTAGGGAAAAAATGTCAGTGGCCTCCACCTGTAAAACCATTCCTGTTTTGGGGGTCGTCTCATTGTTGCCCATCTAGTGCACCTGCTGTTAATTTCAATAACACCAAAGCAGCTGAAACTAATTAACAGCCCCCTCTGTTAGACTGGACCTATCAAAAAATAAAAGGCAGCAGCTACAAAAACTGTAGCTGCTGACTTTTAAACAACAGCCACTTACCTGTCCCTCGGTCCCGCGGTGTGTCCTCCGCAGCTCGTTTCACCGGCCGTACTGTATTCCAGGAGGCCGACATCTGCAGTGTGGGCACCCGGGTGCGATAGCTTGTGGCTTCACAGCCAGGTACCCACTGCGCATTCGCAATGGGAGTGGGTACCTGTCAAATTAAAATCCCCCCCCCGCTCCCCAAAGGTGCCAATCCTTAAAGGGAGCGGTGGAGCAGTCCTTAAAGCAGAACTTCCCCTTTTGGATGGAGCTCCGCTTTAAGCATAAAGCAAAGTAAAAAGTGTCATACCATAGGCTTCTGTACAGGTTCCCATACAGCAAAACAGCCAAACCACACACACTGTCAGTTTTATATGATAGAGGATGATTTACTATAGGCAAGTAGTTCACATTGCAAGGGAAGTTGTGTTTTGCAAAAGGAATTTGCCCCAATGAATGAGGTGAATTTTGCAGACTCCACAATCACCTGGAAGAAAAGTATAAAAAACAATATTTTGCTTGCACATGATTGGATGATAGAAGCCAGTAGAGTTCCACCTTAATCACTAAGCTCTAGGGCAAATTCTCTTTCAAAGTGTAACTTCCCTTGCAAAGTGAACAGCCCATTTAACTTCAGTAAATTAACCCCATTGGGTTTTGACATTTGTAGCACAGCCTCCTCCTGAGAGAGCTTTCCAACACTTTTAGCAAGCATCCTGGCTGGTGGATTTGTGGACCTGAGAGGTCAGCAGTCTAATCCAAACACCTCCACAGCTCAAATTCCAGGCCTAACAGGATAATCTTATGATCAACCTCTTAAAAGGAAAATATATGTATACTGTATATTCCTATAAATTTCTCACACCAGGCTGCCCTGGAGCCCACAGCCACCCCGATCTGCATTCTGGGTGACAAATATCTCCTTCCACCACTTTGTGTTTCTCCCAGAAACCATTGTTTTTCCCTGGCATTTTTCTCTTTCACCTAACACATTCACTTGATCAGTTCTAACAATCGGGACCCGGGACTCCTGATTAAAAAATAAAAGAAAAAAATAAAGAAAAATACCTAGATCAAGGTTTGATCTAGTTCAGTGCCAGGTTTAGTGAAACTGACAGCTGTGTGTTTTACTGATCACTTGTTACTGTAATCTCACTATATCTCACAAGATCACAGCAGCAACAGCCATTTTCCAGAGTTTGTATAACTTCTTTCCTCATCAGGAGAAGTGATCTACACCTCTTCATAAACAGACACTCTTTCACAATATTTTTACAGTATTCAAATGTGTGGTAAGGTAAGGTACTACCCATGGAATTTTTCAACATGTGAACAGACAAACATTAAATGTTCATTCAAACAGTGCCTACAGATAATGGTGATATAATTGAATAAAAGCACTAGGAAAAACTGTAATTTAAAAAAAAAACACTAACAAAACAACAAAAATATCAATACATATAATGATGTACTGTGGAAAAAGTAAGTACACCCTTGGTAGCTGGCATTGTACTCTTTAGCAAAAATTACTGGTCTCTGATCTTTGGGTTTTTTTTTTTTAATTTCTGAATACCTGATGCAAAATGTATTCAGTTGCAAAATATTTGTGAGTTTTCTTGCCTGTTTCAAATCCCTACATACCATTTTAATAAGGTTCAAATCAGAACTTTGAGTAGGCCAGTCCAAAACTCTATATTTCTTTGTTTCTCAGCCATTCCCTGGTGGATTTTTCAGTGTGCTTCAGATCATTATCGAATTTAAAGATCCATTTCCAGTGCACTTTGATATTATACTGAGTTCATACTTAACTGATTACTGCTAACTGTCAAGGCCCTGAAGCAACAAAGCAGCACCAAACTATAATATTTCGACCATTATGTTTAACATTTGCTTTGAGGTTCTCCTGAAGTGCTGACTTTGGTTTGCACCAAACGTGTCTACTGTTACTGTTACTGTGGCCATACAACTGTATCCTTGATTCATAATTCCACAGCACATTGTTCCAGAAGGCCTGGCATTTGCCTATATGTTCAAGGACAAGCTGTACACTTGCTCTATTGTTCTTTTTAAACAGCAAAAGTGTTTTCCTAGCACACCTTCCGTGCAGGTTAAATTAGCGCAATCTCTTTTTTGTTGTAGATGCATGTACTTGGACACCAACTTTTGCAAGAGTTACTGAAGCCCCCACAAAGAGATAGTTTGGTTCTTAAAGACTACTTTGGCATCAAATGCTAAGCTCTTGGGCTGAATTTGCTGAGCCAGACATTCCTACACAAATTAGCGGTCAGTTGAAATCTATTTTACTTACAGCAGAATGATTTGGTAATATTTTTTAATCCCTTTCCGTACTTATAGGCATCCACAATCTTCTTTATGAGGTCTTTAGAAAGTTCTTTTGATCCTGGTAGGATGACACCACACTTATCAATAGCAAAAAGAAGACTAGATCTTTACTCCTTAAGGAGATTCAAATCATTAGCACCTAATATGGAACATCCAATTCTAATTTTCATGGATTTAAGTGATGGTAAATATACTGTGTGTATATTTTTCCAAATAACAAATATGCACTTTTGTTCTTTTAGCATATGAGAACGAATAGACCATGGCAATTTAATATTTCATTTGTTCAGGTATAATCTCTTTAGCTATAGGCAGACTACAGTGATGTTGACTGTACTGCAGCATGCTGGACAGTAGCCAACAAAATTGTAGGAAAATAAACTGTAGGAGACTGGACTGTAGCAGACTGAATTGTAGCAGACTGGACAGTACCAGATTGGCCTGTAGCAGCGTAACGGCCTGTGGCAGTGTTGCAGACTGTAGAGTAGATTGGCCTGTAGCAATGTAGCAGACTGTATAGTAGATTGGCCTGTAGCAGCCTGTAGCAGTGTAGCAGACTGTATTGTAGCAGACTGAAAGGTAGCAAACTGGACAGTCATGGAGTAGACCATAGCAGACTGGACTGTAGCAGACTGGATTGAGTTGGACTGGACTGTGGCTGACAGGACTGTTGCCAACAGAGAGCTCAGCATCAGGGAGACTTGCACTTCTGAGTTTATGCTTGAGTGGTGACAGTCGGTCATGCTCACTTTTAAATAGCTGCCATGTCGTGTGACACAGCAGGAATACTCTAGGCAAGACCTAAGGCTTGGTTCACATATATGCATTTTGCATTTGATGCTTTCTCCAGTGCTTTTTGCAGTTCGTTTTGCGTTTTTCTACATGCGTGTTTGATGCACTTTTACTGCATTTTTTGTCTTGTTCTACTCTTTTTTTTTGTTGTTAAAGTGGAATTTTATTTGTCGCTAGACAGAATAAAAATGCAAAATGTGGCAAAAATGCACTACTATGCATTTCAGCAGCTTCTCCATTGAACTCTATTGTAGCAAAAACGCTGCTTTTTGCTTTTAAAAAAGTCCCTGACCCTTTCCAAAAATGCAGCAGCTCAAAAAAGCATAGATGTGAACTTGTTCCATAGGAAACCTTGTTAAATGGACTGTAGTAAATCTCTGCAAAAAGCACAAAAAAAAATGCATTGGTGTGAACAGAGTCTGTGGCAACAACAAAAGGACGTGTCAGCACTGGAACAAGCAGGTAAGCGACTGTGACAGGGTGTACTTACTTCTTACATACACATATATATACACTTCATTTTTCAGATTTAGTTATTTAACATTTTGCCAGGCTACTGGAAGATTGTTTATTTGTATTTTTTGTTAACTCACTAATTCTAAAATCTCACTTGTATGCTCTTGAAGAAAAGCAATGACGAGAACTAATCAGGATTCCCTATCCCTAAAATGACCAATGACGCAATTATATCACTTGCTGCTTTGTTATTTATCCAGAAAGGAACTATGAGACATACCTACTGGCCAAATAAGACATAGGGGTTGATTTACAAAAGGCAAATAGGCTGTTCAAAGTTATTTTCCCTTAGCTTAGTGAATGTGGTGAAAATTCACTTTGCAAATAAAACCCAATAACATGCAAGGACAATAAAAAGCTTAGCATTATTGGAAGATTGAAGTCAGCAGAGCTTCAACTCATTCACTAAGCTAAGGGAAAATCCCCTTTCTTATTGAAAATGCCCTTGTAATGTGAACAGCCTATTTGCTTTTAGGAAAATAACCCCATAGTATATATTTGGTTGAAAGGCAACATGTGACCAAACATTAGTGGTATTATTATGCTGGCATATTATGTCAGTTACAGGCTTGGAAAAATCCAAATGTAAATGAATAGAAAACTGGTTAAAAGATCGTATTCAGAGAGTAGTGGTTAATGATTCATACTCTGAATGGTCTAGGGTTGTTAGTGGTGTACCCCAAGGTTCAGTGTTGGGACCCTTACTTTTTAATATTTGTATAAACAATATAGGGTCTGGGATTAAAAATACCATTTCAGTCTTTGCAGAAGACACCAAGCTGTGCAGTGGAATGACGTCCTTACAGGATGTCTCCAACTTACAAGCTAACCTTAATGCACTGTTTAATTGGGCAAGTATGTGGCAAATGAGGTTTAATGTTGATAAATGTAAGGTTATGCACTTGGGGGCTAAGAATATGCGTGCATCATACATACAAGGGTTAGTACAACTGGGGGAAACAATGGTGGAGAAGGATGTGGGAGTTCTGGTAGATCATAAGCTTAATAATGGCATGCAATGCCAAGCTGCAGTTTCTACAAAATCCTCTGAGCAAAATCCTCTCTTGTATAAAAAGAGGTATAGACTCCAGAGAGAGAGATATCATATTACCCCTGTACAAATCATTAGCAAGACCTCATCTGGAATATGCAGTACAATTTTGGGCACCAATTCACAAAAAGAACATTGGGGAACTGGAGAGAGTACAGAGAAGGGCAACCAAACTGATAAGAGGCATGGAGGAGCTCAGCTATGAGGAAATATTAGAGGAACTGAATTTATTCTCTCTTGAGAAGAGATTAAGGGGGATATGATCAACATGTATAAATACATCAGTGGTTCATATAGTGAACTTGGTGTAGAGCTATTCACCCTGAGGTCATCACAAAGAACAAGGGGGCACTCTTTACATCTGGAGGAAAATAAATGTAATCTCCAAAACACGGAAAGGTTTCTTCACAGTGAGGGCTTTGAAAATGTGGAATAGACTCCCTCAAGAGTTGGTTCTGGCCAGCTTCGTGGATTGCTTTAAAAAAGGCCTGGATTCTTTCTTGGATACACAGAATATAACTTGATACTAACATTTATAGGTAAAGTTGATCCAGAATATCTGATTGCCTCTCAGGGGATCAGGAAGGAATTTGTTCCCATGCAGGAGCAAATTGCTTCATGCTTTGCTGGGGTTTTTGCCTTTCTCTGGATAAACAGTGGGTATAGGATTATAACTTTTTTTTTTTTATGGTTGAACTGGATGGACTTTTGTCTTTTTTCAGCCAGACTAACTATGTAACTCTGTAACTTAATATAAAAGTAGAATACTGTATTATGTTAATCAGCGACTTATAGCAGGACTGCAGCAAGCATTCTGGCACTGGGGGGCACTGACTAACTGCCACTGACATCCCAATGGCACTTATACAGTGATCAGTGCTAATGAAAAGCACTGACACTGTACTAATGACACTGGGCAGGAAGGGGTTAACATCTGGGGTGATCAAACTGTTAACAGTGTGCTGTGTGCTGTTTTACATGATGTTCTGTGTTGTTTTACTAGGGAGGCATGCTGCTGTGTCTCAGTCTGCTGTGCAGAGAAATACACAGCAGCATGTCCTTGCTGGCAGGAGAGAGACCTGTGTTGTTTACACACAGGTCTCTCCCCTTTCAGCGTTGCCTGATGATCACCAGGTGCCAGCGGGGAATCTCCTGCCGGGACCCGGTGATTGATATCCCTAGCTGCCAATGGCGTCGCACGCACTCCTTTCCCGGAAATGCAAATCACATATATGTACGTAATTTTGAGCAGCCCTGCCGCCCTGTAGCAGTACTTCTACTATAGGGCAGCGGAAAAGAGGTTAAAGATACCCAAGATTAGGAGCCCCAATTTCATCTAAAGCCATCTTGTAAAAGTAAAGGCTTTATCTTTTCCTTTGCCGAGGCCTGTGGGTTTACCCTCACTGTGCTTCTGCTCCTCAGCTGCTGCAGGTATCCAACACATGCTGTGGATTCTCCTAATGGCACTTACGTCACTATATGATAAAGGGACCAACGCACGGTGGAGAGGGAACAGGTATTCAATGTCCCTAATTGCTGGAGACCAATGATCAGCGATGCAGCAGAATTTCAATGCAAGAGATAAATATACATCATCTTCTTTTACAAGCTGGCCTTAGATGAAGTTAGACATAATAACAGGTTTACTTTAAGGGTAAGAAGAACCAACTGATCCACCAGCAGATTATGCAACTTTTGAAAATTCCTGGTAGAAAAGTATTAGCCTAGTATTAGCTCATAGATTGTAAGCTCCAAGGAGCAGGGCCCTCCTATCCCTCTTGTATTGAACTGTATTGTTGCTGTATTGTCTCCCGTTATATTGTACAGCGCTGAGCAAACTGTTGGCGCCATATAAATCCTGTATAATAATAATAATAATAATAATATTAGCCAAGATTCCTGTAGATCCCATTCCAGACAGACTGATCTGCTTAACACTAATCATGATACTCCCATTATTATTTTGCTCATCTAATAAATATTTAAAGCCGAGCTCCAAGCATTTTTTTAAATGTGCTTTGAAACAAAAAGTTAACCCTCATGAGGTATATGCCACCTCCAAGATCGCTGCCCTGCATTTATTATTTACACTTTACACTTTGGAATTTTTAAGAGACAATGCGTCCACTTTTCTTGAAGTTATTATTTACAATTGCATTGATGCTGGATAGTAAAGCTTTCACTATACTTCCAGTGCTGCAACTCTCAGAAGCCTTGTCCCCTTGTCCATTCACAAAATGCTGTGGTATTTTGTGAATGGTTCACAGAATGCAAGGCCTTATGTGAATGAACAAAGAGAGAGGAGGGGTAGATAAACAGCAGTATAGATTCTATCTATGAGAGCTGGAACCTATACTATCTGGCATCAAAAAAAGTGTAAATAATATACAAAGGACAGCGAACATGCAGGTGGTGTATATCTCATGAGTTACCTATTTGATGCACTGCATATTTCAATAAAAATATTTTGCCTGGGGTTCAACTTTAACAGTCAATATTCCTTATATTTTACAATATTTTATATTGTAGATTTACTCAGAAATTTATCATTGGTTTTATATTGTTATTATTATTATTATGATGAATATAATGCACTTGGAGTTTGAGAAATTAAACAGCCTTTGGAAGAAAATGCAAGCGAAATTCAAGAGCTTTACTTTTAATTTTGTTTAGAGCAGAGAAGGGTGAGAATATCAGTCATTTTTTAATGTGTTGCTGCTGCGGAGAGTTCTCTTCATTTCCTGCACCCCCTTCAGCAAGAAAACACAATTTAACAGACAAGAAATGATAAGACCTATGTTTTCAAATGTTTCTCACTGGCTGTGTTCACATTTCAGAAACCCCCATTCTATCCAGCTTCCACTCAGCGGGGCTGATTTACTAAAACTGGAGAGTGCAAAATCCGGTACGGCTTTGCATAGAAACCAATCAACTTCCAGGTTTTATTGTCAAAGCTTAATTGAACAAGCTGAAGTTAGAGGCTGATTGGCTACCATGCACAGCTGCACCAGATTTTGCACTCTCTAGTTTTAGTAAATCAACCCCAGTGTGTTAGGATGTTGTTGACAGGGCAGTATATTAGGGGGAAACTATCCAATGGAGACATAGACAATACTAAAACAAATGTAGGTTCTAACCATTTCCCGCTAAGTCTAAAGCTAAACAAAACTTTGGCTGGAGTTAAGTCTTAATAATATAGAATTAAAAAGACGTGGATGCTTTTTAATTCTATGTTATAATAAAATTACTACACTATTAGCACTCCTGTTGTGGCTCGTTTGTGTGAGCTATTTTCCCTAAGGTGGAATATGTTGTTTTGGCTGGTTTTGTCTACAGTATGGTGGAGAGGAACCCTGAACCATCACTGTAATGCAGCTAGATGCCAATCTTCCCTGTAATGCTGTGAGAAGCCAGTGGGGTTTCTTTCCTGTCTCCATACTATGATCATATGAATGGAAGTTTTCTCTACCTGTGGAAGAGCTGGATATATTATTATGTGTATTTAATATGCGCATCTGGTGAGTGCATTCATACAGCATTTCCTAGCTCGGAGTCACTTTCATTGATTCATCACGGAGAATATTTGGACAATTTTAGCTGTTTTTTCCATTTTTTCCTGAAGTATTATATTTCATGCTGGATTGTTCACTATTGTCACTATAATATATATATATTTATTATCACTTTTCTTGCTACCAAATGGCGAGAGACACTTATGGAATATCGTTCACGTTAACGCTTAATTTTATGCGCCTCACTTTGTATCTGCCACTATTTTCACTTTATTCATATATGCATTAGTGCCTTTGTTTTATCATATTTTTAGCATTGCATTTCACTGTATTTTATGTTTGAGGATATAAGGGTTCATCCTTTCATGACAGCTGCTTTATTTCCGTGCTCTTGCTTCTTCTGTTTTTGTGATATTCACCGTATTTACACTGATTTTATCATAAACTGACCAAAGAATATGGATTTGTTTTTCTTTGTTATTATGGAAGGTTATACAGTTGCAAGAAAAAGTATGTGAACCCCTTGGGATTACGTGGAGTTTTGCATGAATTGGGCATAAAATGTGCTCTGAACGACATCTAAGTCACAACAATAGAAGAACACAGTCTGCTGAACATAATACTACACAAACATTAGATGTTGCCATGGTTTAATTGCACATAACATGTAAACATTCACAGTGCAGGGAGGAAAAAGTATGTGAACCTTTGGACTTAATAACTGGTTGACCCTCCTTTGGCAGCAATAACCTCAACCAAACGTTTCCTGTAGTTGCAGATCAGACCTGCACAACGATCTGGAGTAATTTTGGATCACTCCTCTTCACAAAACTGTTTCAGTGTAGCAATATTCTTGGGGTGTCTGGTGTGAATCGCTCTCTTAAGGTCATGCCACAGCATTTCAATTGGGTTGAGGTCAGGACTCTGACTGGGCCACTCCAGAAGGCGTATTCTGTGCTGTTGCAGCCATTGTTTTGTTGAATTACTTGTATGCTTTGGATCATTGTCCTGTTGCATCACCCATCCTCTGTTGAGCTTCATTTGGCGGACAGATGGTCGTACGTTTTCCTGCAAAATGTCTTGATAAACTCTGGAATTCATTTTCCCATCAATGACAACAATCCGTCCAGGCCCTGAGGCAGCAAAGCAGCCCCAAACCATGATGCCCCCTCCGCCATGTTTCACAGTGGGGATGAGGTTTTGATGTTGGTGTGCTGTGCCTTTTTTTCTCCACACATAGTGTTGTGTGTTCTTCCCAAACAACTCAATCTTGGTTTCATCTGTCCACAGTATATTTTGCCAGTAGTGCTGTGGAACATCCAGGTGCTCTTTTGCAAACTTCAAACGTGCTGCAATCTTCTTTTTGGACAGCAATGGCTTCCTCCGTGGTGTCCTCCCATGTACTCCATTCTTGTTTAATGTTTTCCTTATTGTAGATGTGTCAACAAAAATGTTAGCATGTGCCAGAGATTTCTGTAGGTCTTTAGCTGACACTCTGGGATTCTTCTTAACCTCATGAAGCATTCTGCGCTGTGCTCTTGCAGTCATTTTTACAGGACGACCACACCTAGGGAGAGTAGCAACAGTGCTAAACTTTCTCCATTTGTAGACAATCTGTCTTACCGTGGACACATGAACATCAAGGCTTTTGGAGATACTTTTGTAACCCTTTCCAGCTTCATGCAAGTCAACAATTCTTGATCGTAGGTCTTCTGAGAGCTCTTTTCTGCGAGGCATGGTTCACATTAGAGAGTGCTTCTTGAAACCAGTAAACCCAAAACAGGTGTGTGTTTTTTAAGGGCAGGACAGCTGTCAGCAACACATCCAATATCATCACACTGATTGGAGTCAAGGTTGGCTCACTCCTGGCTCCAATTAGCTCTGGGAGAAGTCATTAAGCTAGGGCCTCACATACTTTTTCCTCCCTGCACTGTGAATGTTTACATGTTATGTGCAATTAAACCATGGCAACATCTAATGTTTGTGTAGTATTATGTTCAGCAGACTGTGTTCTTCTATTGTTGTGACTTAGATGACATTCAGAGCACATTTTATGCCCAATTCATGCAAAACTCCACGTAATCCCAAGGGGTTCACATACTTTTTCTTGCAACTGTACATGAAAACAAGAAACCCCTTTGTCTGCTAGAAAGATAGTTTCTGATTACTTGCACACTGCTGAATTTTTCTATGTCAATAATAGAGATGAGCGAATCGAACTTGGCGAAGTGGAATTCGTTTTGAATATTAGGAAAAATTCGATTCGCACCGAATCCGAAAATTAGCAAACTTCGGATGCACGAATCGAATTTTTCCCGATCGGCCGATTTTCATCCCTTCTACAGCCGGCAAAAAGTGTCCCTGCACAGAGCTCCGCTATTTCTGACAGTTCTTTCACATTTACAGCGGTTGAAACATTGTATCTATTTGTTTCCATTTAGGATGCAGATGTTTTTATTCGGAAACAAATAGATACACTTTTTGCTGGATTGGAATTCTTCTTCCCCCGTGACTGCCCAAATGAGTGAAGTGTGCGGTGATTCTAAGATCGACGGCACTCATCTGCATGTCATACTGACTGACAGTATTATTTCTCTTCCCCAGCAGACTCCAAGGGCATTTAAATTAAAGGTACAGTGTTCTGCACTAATATAAAGGCTCTCTGAAGCCTGGAAACCCTTTTAATAAGTTAAATTCGCAGCGAATAAATTCGCATCGAATCGAATTTCTTCCGCAAATTCGGCGAATCAGCCGAATCGAATTTTTGAATAATTCGTTCATCTCTAGTCAATAACTAAATCCAAATACATGATATACCAACATAAAAACATGACATACTGTATATTAATGTGAGTCTTATTGTAGGTCACTTTCTAAAGTTTAATCACAAAAGCCATCTATAATGTAGCTAGAAGTTCAATATCTACATTGCATTTAGCTAGCAGTACCTGCAGCCATGAGAACACCACTTTAAAATCAGATCATTTTCATGATGGTGTATTTTATTTTGTTGCATTGTTACTTGTTTCTGTAGCTTATAATTTTCTGGAGGCTAAACTACTGGGTAAACACAACACAATGGCAAGTACAGAAAACATTCAAATCAAATTCACAACCCAACTGTTAAATCCCAAACACAAATATTAAAAGGATTAGCCTAAGGAAAATAAAGCTGGTTTTATTACAGTTTATAAAACCCGAGATGGATGTTATTTTTATCGGAAACCGCTTGAACAGATTACAGAATCATTCCTTTCAAAATTCTATGTAAATCCAAATGCTGGAATCCAAATAAAGAGAAGCACTGTGTATCCAAGAAAACAGAGCATAGGATTAAATTGGTGCAATGGAACCAATTTTAGAAAAATATACTACTCAATAAATATGCAACCAATAAAATTTCTTAGAAAAATTAATTGCATTAAATCTTTGTTGGACAGAACTACAACAGTTACCACAGTGAAATAGCTCTTCTCTTCATAAACCACTAACATAGGAGCGGTATAATCACTGCCTAGAGGGATTGCCACTATTAATTCTTGTGGGTAAATGGTTCACATGTGAAGCAAATCTTTTAAATGGCTTTTGGGGCTGAAGTTATTTTTCTTTTCCTGCTGTTTGTAGTATGAAGGAGCCAAACTGTGAACCCTTTCTAACACCATGCCTTTCACACAAAATTATTCTGTGTGCTGCCTGGATAGTATTAGATTTTACCTAATTTGCTTCACAAAAATATGAAGATGGGTTTGCCCATTCGGGAAGGAACATTGTGTGCGTTTACAAAGCTTCCATGTATTTTTAATTAAATAGAAACTTGTCATTAAAAAGTAACAGGCACACCACCACTTACTGTCACGATCGCAAGATCGCTGCCACCAACATGCAACGATCCCACGATCGCGACGTCAAATATGTGACGAACACGGCGTCAGACCCAAGCCCTTGTCACCAAACTCATGACCGAAGGACTAGCCAATCTAAAACCGCGATGTCATGTGCGTAACAATGCCACACCCAGCTGCACCCTGCACAACGATTTTACAGCTAATGGACCACAGATCGATGTACCAGCAGCCTGAGCGATTGTTATTGGGTCAGGTTAATTACGCAATTAACCCTTCACACTGTCACCACCTCCTTTTTGTCAGAGAAAGAGGAAACTCGGCAATATCAGCTATAACACTATAATGATTGAAATAATCATCTGCATAAAACGGTCATAACTGTCAGGGCAGGGCTGTGGAACAGACAGGTAGGCCTAGTGGCAGGGTAACGCACTGGCTGACGACAACCACCACCAACAGACCGAAGTCCCTCAGGGCGCGGAGTCTAAGTCCCAGGCTGCCCTTCACCAGGGCCCCTGATGGTGGGGATGGACTTGACGCAGCCAGGAACCAGGTCGCGGCCCCCCGAGACACCCCGGCTGTGGTAATGGCCGCCGCCAATGGCGTGTAGCTGGTGAGAATGACAATAGCGTAGTCAGGCAGGCCGGGTCAACAACAACGGGACAAAACGGTACAGAACAGTAGACAGAGAATCAGAGGTCACAAGCCGGGTTCAGCAACGGAAGGTCAGATCGAAGGAAAACACAGAGAATGGTCTTAGTCACAAGCCGAGTCAGATACCAGAGTCACGAGCGTATACACAGAGCTGTAGCAAGACAAAGACACAAGACACAAGTGCAAAGAGCATGTGCAGATCACAGGCTTATATGTACTCAGCCACACCCCTCTGGGGGATGGACCTCAGAGACCTGAAGGCATAAAAGATTCCCACCATGCTCAGCAGCAATCCAAGATGGATGCCAGCACATGGAGTAACATAACCTCTGGGAAAAGTTAGGACCTTGACAATAACACAGGCAAGTTATACAGAGGGTTAAACAAACAGTAGCATTCTCTTTAGAGGTGGGGATTCGTAAATTGCAATACAGAGCTATAGTAACAGTTCAACACTTTCAGAAAGAAAGATTTATTACTAAAAGATCAAACGGGTGCAATAAAAATATTTACAGAAAAAAGATGTAACTAAGATATATATATATATATATATATATATATAAATATACAGAGAATAACAGCACAGCAAACAGATAACAGAGAGAGGTTAAAGGGTTAAGGTACTTGCCATTAAGCCTTGGATGTAAGCAGATCAAGTTTCTGAGCAGAAGGCACGGGTCTCCCCCAGGTGGTATTGATCTTAAAAAGGGAGACGTCTTCAACTCAACTCTCTTGGGTCTTACAGCCTATTTTGTAGTCCTCAGCAGGGGGTGGCTCTGAAGTCAAGGACCAATCCCCGCTTAGGGAGTGAAGATATGGGTGGATGCCTCAACTAGAGCAAAAATCTCCCTTAACTCATCTTTTGGCCTATAACTTTCCATCTGCACAAGTGACATTCCACCCGTGGGTAGATTATTATGCAGACAAGTCTGAGGATTGAATAGATATGAATTATGAAAGTGTACATTGAACGGTTCACAAGATCTATTTTTCTGCTTTCCTGTGCGTCCGAGACAAACTGTTTGCCTGCTCATCGTCCATCTGACGATATGTCCGGTTTTTATGTAAGTCTCTCATATTCCAAGATATGAGACATGGGAAGAAATGGATTTTGAGAAGTGTTATCTGATTGTGTCACCTACGCTGAGTTGGGTTTATTAGGTCGGAATCTCTTTCAACTCTTGGGAAAGCTTGCCTTATCTTCTTCCGAGGTGTGAAATGGCACAGGTTCTAGAAAAGCTAGGTCCCGGCTCCCCGGGGGGGGGCCTTTATAGCTCCTATGACCCTCCTGTGACAATTTTTAACACACACATACACTGTCCCTGTGCCTCTCAGAGTGAGGGTTGGAGGGAGAATGAGGGGAGAAAATGGAGATTCTTAACTGAATCTTAACTGCGTCAGTCTCTGGTGTGCACGTTTGTGACACCTCCCCCTCAGGTGGTTGCATCAGAGGGAACTACAATTTCCCTCCTGACGCAACTGACCTCTGCCCAGAGGTTCACCTTGGGTTGACCTGGTACTGCTGCACTGCGGGAGGGCCAAGTTCCATCTGAAAACGAATCTTTTCTCCCCGGCAACACTGCTGTGCCGACCAAGTGAGTGGTCACGGGTGGGCACCAGTCGGCTGTGGCTATCTGAATACTGTGGCGACTGCCGGGGTGCCCACCTGTTCACAAAAGCTTCTTGAAGGTAGAGAAGGAGATTTCCCTCTCCCATCTTCTTCCTCAGGCCTAGGACTACATCTGGCCTGAAGGTAGTCGCGCCTGTGTGCACCGGAACCGGACAGGCGAAGTCTGGAACTCGCCTCCCAGATGTGTCCACAGGTACCTTCATCCAAGATGAACAGTCCTCTTTGCCTGCTAGCATCCAGGACACCAGTTCCTCCAGTTTCCTGTCTGCTAGGTCAGTCACAGGTCCAGCTGAGCCATGATAGTTGCACCCAGGCGTCTTACCATAGCCAGCTGCACCCACGACTGACGTAACCTGCTTTTTGGCCTTGGGAGCAGACCAGGCCACAACTGCCTCAGTCTCCCCATGCCCAGACCTCTGGGGGTCTCTTCCTACCGGTGGTTCCCAAAGCCGAACCACTGATATGCACCTCTGACAGTTACCCTTCTTGACTGTCAAACTAGGCGCGGGCAGGCTGTTCCTGACTAGTACACATGTTTGTCTGCCTGTTGACACACCATGACAGGTCAGATCAAATGACATGCTTTCAGGCTCCCAGCCCCCTGTGGATAGGCCATTCTTCCTGTCAGGCCTGTGTTTACTCTTCCCAGCAGGGAAGTTCACAGCTAGCCAGAGGCTGAAATCTGCATCTGAATGGCTTTCCAGTGCTGCCTTACCCGTGGAACTATAAGTCCCACCCTTCTCAGCGAGGCAACTCAGAGCTAGCTGCCCGCTGAAGTTCCTTTGTGAATCATTTTTCAGTGCTGCCTGATGCATGGAACTACAAGTCCCTGCCAGCTGTTGTTTACCCTTCTTAGCAGGGCAACTCATAGCTAGCTGACCGCTGAAGTTCCTTTGTGAATCTCTTTTCAGTGCTGCCTGATGCGTGGAACTACAAGTCCCAGCCGGCTGTTTACCCTTCTCAGCGGGGCAACGTATAGCTAGCTGACCTCTGAAGTTCCTTTGTGAAATGCTTTTCAGTGCTGCCTTATGCGTGGAACTACAAGTCCCAGCCGGCTGCCCAGTATCATGCTAGGCCAACGGCTGGGCACTAATCGAGGCACAATCTTTTGGGCCCGGGCCCGGAACGGGCCTATCCAGACCATCCCTTTGCTCAGCCCCCAGAGATTGTACCTCTGCCCCCTCCACAGCACTGTGGGTAACCCCCAACAATGAAAATGCATCATTTGTTTCATCATGACTATTATAAACATCATTAGCGTTACCAACATTATCATCAACATTACTGACATTATCACCCTCATCGTCATCATTATAATTATCAACAGTTACGTTTATAATATCAATGACACATGAGTTCGATACCTCCCCAGGCAAGGGGATTTCTTCTCATTCTCCAGCTAATGGAGAATCCTGTAGCCCCACTCCATTCCCAGCCCCCTCCCTCTGTCCATCCACAGATTGCCCAGATATTACCCCAATATCTGCACACAGTACCTTGGCATGTCCAGAGAGTTCCAGGGGGCCCTTTCGGGTATTCTCGGCAGGGGCATAATAGGAAACAAGAGTGCCTCGGTCAGCACCCAACAAAACAGGTGTGGGAATTTCCTCCAAGACCCCCACCTCCCTCATCCCCCTTCTCGCACCCCAATCTAGGAATACCTTTGCACAGGGTATGCGTGAACGGGCCCCCCCAACTCCTGTGAGGGTAAGAAACTTTCCTGGGATGAGGTTCCTTTGCTCAATCACCTCTGGCCGGATCAAGGTGACGTCTGCCCCGGTGTCCCAGAAACCAGTTACAGACCGGTTGCCCACAGTGACTGGCTGCAAGTTGGCGGGAGTTACCTGCATCTTCCTATGAATGAACAGCACAGAAGAAGAGTTTCTGGCCGGCTGGCCAGATGATGTCGCCTGCTTCTGCTCAGGACACTGCGTCCTGAGATGTCTGGCTTTCCCACAGGTGAAACATCTGCGGTTGTCAGGCAGGGTTGGCCTGGCTCCAAGTGCTGCAGGTGTGGGCAGAGGGGAATCTTGACTCACCGGCGTAGGAGAGGTTGCTAGGGGCAATTTCTCCCCTTTCCAGCTGTTCGGAGGAGCCTTGCGATGGTCAGACACTCGCGGAGCAGACAGTACAGAGCGGTAGGCAGAAGAATAACAGATCACGAGCCGGGTTCAGTAACAGGAGGTCAGGCAATCAGCATCAGGCAGAGAATAGTCAGGACGAGCCAGGGGTCAGAGCAGGAGAAGACAGCAGTATCAGGAACAGGCTGGGTCGGCAACAAGGTAATCAGGAACACAGGAGCAATCAGGAACAAAGGTACAGGGAACAAGACCATAAGGTGATTTGAAGATGCACAGGGCTGATTTAAATAGGGCGCCCTGTGCCCTCATTGGTGACAGGTGCGCAGCCGCAATCGCGAGTGCGCATGCGCAGCCACCGCCGCAATCGTATATGTCTCAATGCTCGCCAGCTAGTGCGAGTCGGCGATCTGCGCATGCGCGCACCTCCGAGCGGCCGGGATCCCTGACACTCACGTATGGAGAAAGGTATCTGCCAAATCGGCTTTAGCAGATGCTAGCTCTCTCTCCAAGACAAACTGTCTGACGTCAGCCGGGCAGATGTGCAAAAGTTGATCTCGTATCATGAGATCTTCCAAAGACTCATAGGAGTCGGCTTTCAGTCCCTTAGTTCACTGTCGGAATGTGGTGCGTAAGTGACTCGCCACATCTGTGTAAGAGTCCCCAGGTCCCTTTTGCATGGACCTGAACTGCTTGCGGTACACTTCCGGGGTCATCTGGTACTTCCGGACAATGGCATCTTTTAAAACTTCGTAATCGTCGTCCTGCCCCTCTGGAAGTTTACAAACGCGTCCCGAGCCTTGCCTCGTAGCCCTGGTGTCAGGTACCGAGCCCATTGAGTTGGGGGCACATGGTACTGACGGCACATTTTTTCAAATGACAGTAAGTACGTGTCAATGTCACTATCTTTTTCCATCACTGGAAACTTGGCTGCGCCCATGGCCAGAGCGGCGTCCCTGTGCTCTAGGGACCCGGGGTTCTGCACCTGTCGCTGTGGCTGGAGCCTCGCCATCTCCAGCTCATGCCGACGATCAGCTTCCCTCTGCACCGCCTCCTTTTCAGCCGCTCTTTCAGTTCAGCGTTCCTCTCTCTCCGCCGCTGCTTGGCGTTCCTCTCTCTCCGCCTGGCATTCAAGGAACTGCAAGTCGTCCAGAGGATCTGTCTCCTGGATGCATTTCAGGGCTTCCTGCATCTGAGGAGAGTCTCTGCTAGTTACAGGCACTCCAGTGCTGGCCCGCTCAGGCGGTGGTGTGACGATAACATTCGGTGATCCTCCAGTGTCAGTCTCTGTATGCCCATCCTGCGAGGCCATCTCTGAGCCACTGGGAATGTATGCATCGGGAACCCCGTCATGGTCAAGTTCCCCCGAGTTCTGATCTGCTTGGATATCATACTTCACTAGATCACTAATCAACTCTTCACGATTTTTGCGACCAGCGTCCAATCCTCGTGAGGTACATTCCACACTCAAATCACTTTTGCTCATTTCCTTGTATTCTGCTGCACCAGGCATAATTGCAAGCAAAGATAGAATAGAAAGTTGGAAAAGAAAGGAGCTGTTGCTATATGTCTCTCTCTCTCTCTCTCTCTATATATATATATATATATATATATATATAAAAAATGCACCGCTTGTTTCTAAGGACTGTTTCCACAAAGGTTACAATCCTTCAGTGCAGAGCCAATTTTTAACACTGCACTGAAGCTCTTAATGCAACTATCCCATGTACGCTGCCAGCAAATATGTCACGATCGCAAGATCGCTGCCACCAACATGCGACGATCCCGCGATCGCGACGTCCAATATGTGACGAACGCGGCGTCTAGACCCAAGCCCTTCTCACCAAACTTGTGACCGAAGAACTAGCCAATCTAAAACCGCGATGTCACGTGCGTAACAATGCCACACCCAGCTGCACCCTGCACAACGATTTTCCAGCTAATGGACCACGGATCGATGTACTGGCAGCCTGAGCGATTGTTACTGGGTCAGGTTAATTACGCAATTAACCCTTCGCAATATCAGCTATAACACTATAATGATTGAAATAATCGTCTGCATAACATGGTCATAACACAGGCCAGTTATAAAGAGGGTTAAACAAACAGTAGTGTTCTCTTTAGAGGTGGGGATTCGTAAATTGCAATACAGAGCTATAGAAACAGTTCAACACTTTCAGAAAGAAAGATTTATTACTAAAAGGTCAAACAGGTGCAATAAAAATATTTACAGAAAAAAGATGTAACTAAGATATATATATATATAAATATACAGAGAATAGCAGCACAGCAAAGAGATAACAGAGAGAGGTTAAAGGGTTAAGGTACTTGCCATTAAGCCTTGGATGTAAGCAGATTAAGTTTCTGAGCAGAAGGCACGGGTCTCCCCCAGGTGGTATTGATCTTAAAAAGGGAGACGTCTTCAACTCAACTCTCAGGCCTGACAGCCTATTTTGTAGTCCTCAGCAGGGGGTGGCTCTGAAGTCAAGGACCAATCCCCGCTTAGGGCGTGAAGATATGGGTGGATGCCTCAAATAGAGCAAAAATCTCCCATAACTCATCTTATGGCCTATAACTTTCCATCTGCACAAGTGACATTCCACTCGCAAGTAGATTATTATACAGACAAGTCTGAGGATTGATTAGATATGAATTATGAAAGTGTACACTGAACGGTTCACGAAATCTATTTTTCTGCTTTCCTGTGTGTCCGAGACAAGGCGAGTGACCCATCAAACTGTTCGCCTGCTCATTGTCCATCTGACGATATGTCCGGTTTTTATATAAGTCTCTCATATTCCAAGATATGAGACATAGGGGAGAAATGGATTTTGAGAAGTGTTATCTGATTCTGTCACCTACGCTGAGTTGGGTTTATTAGATTGGAATCTCTTTCAACTCTTGGGAAAGCTTGCCTTATCTTCTTCCGAGGTGTGAAATGGCACAGGTTCTAGGACAGCTAGGCCCTGGCTCCCCGGGGGGCCTTTATAGCTCCTATGACCCTCCTGTGACATTTTTTAACACACACATACACTGTCCCTGTGCCTCTCAGAGTGAGGGGGGAGGGAGAATGAGGGGAGAAAATGGAGATTCTTAACAAAATGGCGGACTGGGTCAGTCTCTGGTGCGCACGTTTGCAACATTTACGACTTCTGATCAAATTCTGAAAATGCAAGTTGTCTGCTATCATGTAAGTGTGTTACTAACTTTAGTTAGAAATTTAGTCGGAACTAACTTTAAACTTGATTACGGTCAACAACTTACTTCATCTTATTCACTAAAAACAAACAAGCAAGGAGAAATTACTACAAGGCTTATAGCCACACCTATATTGGAGGCTCAAATCAACATGCAGACAAACACAAACTCCTATCTGGTCTGATTAATGTAGAACTATAGGCAATTGTTTTTAAAAAAAACTTTGGATAGAGCAAGGGACAGTTATAACCCCTGTCAGATGTTTTCTTTCACCATGTGTGCCCCATTGCGAAGATTTCCCTTGATTTCCTGTCCCATAGCCAAACAGGAAGTGAGAGGAAATGCCTGCAAATTAAGAGAATTCCTTTGGGACCCCGGGTCACCAGGATCAGTGTCCACATTGGAAGGTTTCTCCTGTATTACTTTTCTGGGGACAACCCAAAACTTGGGATTTTCTTTTACTTTAACTGTCAATGATAGCGATAAACATGACAAAAAGAGAGGGTGAATCTCCCTAAGGGGGGCAGAGACAGCAATTGAAACTGGCAAGCATTCTAATCTCTCCCTACTCCAAAACCGAAAAATGTTTTGCCTTCAGTTGTACTTTAAGCATAGACTTTTTCAGAATGCATGTATTGTGGTTCCTGTCTGCAGTGTGCATTGAACATCTAGAGAAGGCTGTCTTTGTGGCTTAATTAAATACGTTTCTTAATTCCTTTTCCACCCACAATCTATATATTAATGTTCTCTAGCTTGATTCACAGTACTGGGGATGCATAATGGCCTGGGAGCCACCAGTTGACGCTTTGTGCATCTGGTGGCTTTAAATCCTGACTGTTACTGACATCACCCATCCTCAGTGATGATTGGGAACCATATGTCAACTATGTCATAGGGATCTCATGCAGGCTGAAGGCCTGATTGAAAAATATGCCATCAGCCTGCAGATAGAGCTGCAGATGCCACTGTTCATCTGTTTACCACTGTAATTGTCAAATACAATTAATTTAAGACATTTTTGTTACAATTTTTCACATTTGTCTGCATACAAAAAAAGAGTAAATATTTTATTAATCAGTGTACTAAATAAAAGCATACCTATATTTAAACTTTTTAGCTAATCAAATTAGAATTATGGACAGAAATGACCAGCGCTCCCAAAATGATAAGTTCAATATTTCCTCTGTAGATATTGAAGATCAGATGTCATATATGCATCAACTTCTACCTTTGAATCCAATCTTCCTATACAGTGATCTCCAGAAAAAGAAATATAATACAGTGTAGTATGTTCAATACACCATGCCTCAAATCCTGTCCAAGGTGCTCACATTTATAATAAATAACAATATGTGTATTTCTTTATCTACTGTTACCCTTCCTATACTTTGTGTATATCCAATCAATTATTCTCAGATTCACGTCAGCTCTGTGTCTCCTTGTGTCTTGTACTTCAATCATTGTCTCACTTCCTGACGTTAGACACCAAAATTGACACAATCCCCTATGCTGGAGGTGCTGCAGCAGCCATTTAGAGGTGGTTACAGGTGTTTTTTACACTGAATGTTTGTAAGTACAATGTTTTAATAAATATATGGTTTTATAAGGATTTACTGCACTATGGTCTCTGTATGATATCTCTTGCATAGGAACCCTGGAGAGAAGCTGGAGTTAAGAAGGGGACTGTGTAAAGTGTAGGAGTTTGGTAGAAAGTGATTTGAAAGGCACCAATGTGGTAAGGTGCATGAAGTGATTCTATTAAACACTTGCATGTGGTGGATCTGTATCATTTAAGGTAGGGGTCTTCAAAGTTTCTAAACAAATAGCCAGTTTACTGTCCTCTAGACTTTGAGGGGGCTGGACTGTGGCCAGTGGGAGTGGAAAAGGTCCAGATGTCAGTGGGAGTAAACAATGCCCCTTCATTGGTGTCAGTGGGAGGAATAGCACTCTATTGTTGGTGTCATTGTGAGCAATTGTGCCCCATTATTGGTGTCATTGAGCCCCATTGTTGGTGTCATTGTGAGGAATAGTGCCCCATAATTGGTGTCAGTGGAGGGAATTATGTCCCATTGTTGGTATCAGTGAATAAAATAGTGTCCCAAGGGCCAGATAAGGAGACACGGAACTGAAGTGAATCTGAGAATAATTGATTGGATATATACCAAGTATATGAAAGGTAAGGGTAGATAAAGAAGAACACTGGTGAACAAATGCACATATGGTTATTTATTATAAATGTGAGCACATTGGACAGGATTTGAGGCATGATGTATTGAGCATACCACACTATAATATATTTCATTTTTTGTAGATAACTGTATAGGAAGATTGGATTCGCAGGAAGACATTGATGGATACATGACGTCTGATCTTCGGTTATACAACGACAATATTGAACTTATCATTTTGAAAAAGCTGGTCACTTCTATCATTGCCGTCTCTTTCTGTGAACAGATTTACTCCAGCTGCTAAGGGAAGGTTCATTGTTTACTATATTTTGTTTGTGTTAAAAAAAAGTGTTTAAAAAATACAGTATTTAAAATTACAATTATTGTCAAGTTACTGACTCTACACTCATCTACATTCTCCTCCAGTCCAAACACACACTTTACAATATATTTTCTTAGGATAATTTTTATATTTCTGTTCTGATAATGGTGGTTTAGGCCATGTGAAAATTATCATTTTAAAAAGTGGAAAGCACAGCAATCTTTAATTAACATATAAAAGGTTCATACTGTGTGCCATAAAAAGGAACATCTCTAAAGAACCTGTACACCAAGGTTTTTGAGGAAATAAATGTAATGAATGGGAAACATTACTTGAATGGGAAACATTGCCCAAGAATCTCTTAAATAAGATTGTTGAGCGATAAATTTCCTGCTTCTATTCAAGTCTGGAAAGGAGAAGATGAATCACTAATAGTTTCTGTTACACACCAAAGCATGGTGAAACTGTGGCAGATCAGTTATTTCATGCTAGTAAAAATATCTTTTTGTGTGGATTAAAAGCACCATTTCACAGCTAATTGACACAGGGCAGGTTTAGATGAGGTCAGGTTTACATTGGGATCAGGAGAGAAAACTGGCCTGAAATCGTGTTCACAAACTCATGAAATTTGCGATTCAGAAGCGGTTTCCATAGAAGTCAATGAGCCTGTAATCTGCACCTGAACTGAACCGCACTGCTCAGAAATCGGACAGGACTCTTTTTAAATCTGCACTGAATCCGCACTGCCAGTGCACCAGACATACACTATATTGTCAAAAGTATTGGGACACCCCTCCAAATCATTGGATTCAGGTGTTCCAATCACCTCCATGGCCACATATCAAACACCTAGGCATGCAGACTGCTTCTGCAGACATTTGTGAAAAAATAGGTCGCTCTCAGGAGCTCAGTGAATTCAAGTGTGGTACTGTTGCCGCCGATAGGTTGCAGCCTGTGCAATAAGTCCATCTGTGAAATTTCCTTGCATCTAAATACTCCATGGTCAACTGTTAGTGGTATTATAACAAAGTGGAAGCAACTGGGAAAAACAGCAAGTCAGCCACAAAGTGGTAGACCATTTAAAATGACAGAGTGGGGTCAGCGCACAGTGCACAGAAGTCGCCACCTGTCTGCAGAGTCAATAGCTAAAGACCTCCAAACTACATGTGGCCTTCAGATTAGCACAACAACAGTGCATAGAGAGCTTCATGGAATGGGTTTTCATGGCCGAGCATCTGTATTACATCACCACGTGCAATGCAAAGCGATGGATGCAGTGGTGCAAAGTACGCCGACACTGGACTCTAGAGACATGTTCTCTGGAATAACAAATCACACTTCTCTGTCTGGCAATCTGATGGACATGCCTGGGTTTGGCGGTTGACAAGAAAATGGTACTTGCCTGGTTGCATTATGCCAAGTGTAAAGTTTTGTGGAAAGGGGATTATGGTGTGGGGTTGTTTTTCAGGGGTTGGGCTAGGCCCCTTAACTCCAGTGAAGGGAACTCTTAAAGTGTCAGCATACTAACACATTTTGGACAATTTCATGCTTTCAACTTTGTGGGAACAGTTTGGGGATGGCGCCTTCCTGCTCCAACATTACTGCGCACCAGTGCACAAAGCAAAGTCACAAAGCATAAAGACATGGATGAGCGAGTTTGGGGTGGAGGAACTTGACTGGCCTGCACCTCAATCCAATAGAACACCTTTGGGATGAATTAGAGCGGAGACTGCGAGACAGGCCTTCTTGTCCGACATTAGTGCCTGGCTTCACAAATGCGCTTCTAGAAGAATGGTCAAACATTCCCATAGTAACACTCCTAAACCTTGTGGACAGCCTTCCCAGAAGAGTTGAAGCTATCATAGCTGCAAAGGGTAGGACAACTTAAGACTGAACTCTACGGACCAAGACTGCGATGCCAATAAAGTTCATATGCGTGTAAAGGCAGTCATCCCAATACTTTTGGCAATATGTGAACAGGCATCATAGGAAGCAATGTTATTTCACATCATGTGGATTGGATACGGTTCAAACCGCATCCAATCCACGTATATGTTAACCGGCTCTTATGTAACAGCAGAAGACTAAAGATCTAAAAAATATTGAATAAACATTTGGATATTATTAAGAATGATAGGATCATAGGTGATACAATTCCTGATATACCTCCCATTATATATAAAAAGGCAGTAGCTTTGAGACATTTTATAGCTCCCAATGTGGTTCAGAAGCCTCAGAAAGCATTCATGTTTGCAAATTTGGTTGGTTTCTTTCCCTGTAGAAAATGTAAAGTTTGCAAACTAATGAAGAGAACCTGTTTAAGAACAAAAGAAGTGAAGTGACAAACAAGGTGCATAATATTAAACATTTCATCACATGTTCTACTACTTATGTGTTGAGCCATTCACGCAATAAGAAATATGTGGGTAGGCTGAAGAGGAATTTATATATTAGAATAGGCAAACATATTGACAACATCAAAAGGGGATCAGTACCATAGTTTACCAAAACACTTTACGTCACACCATCAAAAGGATCCTTCATGTTTAAAGGTTATAGGGAGAGATAAGTCTGAACTGAATTGGAGAGGAGCAATAAGAGCAGAGGACTCTCTCAGCTCAAAACGAGATGGATTTTCTATTTAAAATCTTATGCACCCTATGGTCATAACATTGAATGGGACATCAACTGTTTCATCAATAACAGTTGATAGTGTAGGTTATACTGTGGGAATATCAGGATGTTTACGCAGAATATTATGGCACTTATAGATATAGGGGGTTGTTGAAACACAATATGAGTTCTGATTTTAATATATTATTTAGTATATTATTCAATTTTAAATTTGAATTTTATTAATATTTTATGTGCATAAATTTGATTGTTTAAGTATTGTAAACAGGACATGCACTTACACTTTAACTGTTGGGATTTTTTATTTATCTTGATTTGATAGTATGAATCTTGAAGCCAGGTGCAATGGTAGACAGAATGGTTATTTCATCTTTAACCACTGGGGGGAGGGGGGTAATATAGGGGGGGTATAATTTGGTAGGATTTTTATAATTTCCAACACTGGGGGGAGTGAGCATTCAGATGATATTGTGGCTAGATTTTATAAATGTTTAAAAAAATGTTCAATATAATATTTTTCCCCAGTTATTCAGCAGTGCTTGTTGTACTGTCAGTCATTTTTTAATTTTGAGTTCAGTACTATAGAATATAAAGGTGATTCAGCGAGCGCTAAGATGATGAGAACATAAGCTGCTGATACACTACAAGGAAACCATATAACCTCTTGAATATATACAATATGAAAAAGTGCAGCGCTAATAAACAAATGAAATGTGCTATATCAGAGACTGGCCACACCCTCAAATAGACAGTATGAAGTCCATAGGAACAATGTCTGGTAAATGACAAATGGATAAAATGGTGACTTTATTACTCCCAGTGAGGCACTCGTCAAAACCGTGTAGGAAATATAAGAAATGCGCACTCACCAGATGCACATTAGGTAAGCGCAATATTAATAGCCAGAGGTCCCCTCTTATCCTGTGGAAGGTGCAGTTCACACTGGACAGGCTGTCCCACAATACTGGTGCCTCGAGATATCTTCTGTACTGGTGGAAGCTGCAATGGGGGTCAGCTTATATGAGTCACTCTCCTCTGGGCCTCAGGGTGGTCACCATATGGTCCTGGGGGGTTAAATGCTCGATGTGGAGCAGAGAATAGTGGCCATAGTGTAGTAGGTCAAAATATAAATTCTTTTAATAATGGTTAAAAGCTTTTGGCATCACCCCTTCTGTGGATGCACTTTGTGTGCAAAACGTGTTAAGGAGGAGCCATACACGCCTGAGACGTCACGCCACTGGATCAAGGAGGTCCGTTGGCCCCCATAACTATCCAGCTGGTCAGTTTTTCTAAACGGTTTATGAATGGTTTTGCTGCATGCTTTGTCTACATTTCATTGGCGATAGCCTCTATTTGCTTTTATGTATGTTCATCACTTTTAACCATTAATAAAAGAATTTATATTTTGACCTACTACACTATGGCCACTATTCTCTGCTCCACATCGAGCATTTAACCCCCCAGGACCATATGGTGACCACCCTGAGGCCCAGAGGAGAGTGACTCATATAAGCTGACCCCCATCGCAGCTTCCACCAGTACAGAAGACCTCTCGAGGCGCCAGTATAGTGGGACAGCCTGTCCAGTGTGAACTGCACCTTCCACAGGATAAGAGGGGACCTCTGGCTATTAATATTGCGCTTACCTAATGCGCATCTGGTGAGTGCGCATTTCTTATATTTCCTACACGGTTTTGACGAGTGCCTCACTGGGAGTAACAAAGTCACCATTTCATCCATTTGTCATTTACAGGACATTGTTCCTATGAACTTCATACTGTCTATTTAAGGGTGTGGCCAGTCTCTGATATAGCACATTTAATTTGTTTATTAGCGCTGCACTTTTTCATATTGGAGTTCAGTACTAGTTGTAGTGTAGGTGTGGTCACTGCGAACTCACATGTGCCTATTTAAACTCAGCATTCAGGTCAGCACAGTTACCAGATCCCCTTGACAACGTTTAATGAGACTAAACGTACATCGGGACTGGGAGGAGATTGTGCTGACATCACCCATGCCTGTCTGGAGCCGGCAGCAGTGGCGTTTATTACTTACATGCTCATTTGTCTTTGAGGTTTGTAAATGGTTTTTCATCTAAATCAATATATCATTTGTACGTCACACTATCTAGAGTATTATGCTTTTTGACCGAGTACAAAAGAATAAAATCACACTGACATTTTAAAAGTGCATCACAGCACAATTAGCACAAACAGACTTCAAATGAGAATGGTATTCCACAGTCTTACTGGCACTGTTGGTATCCAAGATGGAGCAACACCCAGCAGAACTTTTTTTTTTTTCCTCTTTAAAAAAAATATATTGAAGAAAATGATTTGTTATTGCACAGTTGGGTGCACTTATATTGTTGGGCATAAATAGCGTTGTTTTTTCATAATATCATTGAAAGTTCAAAATGCTATTAAATTACCAGCTTTAGACATCTGGTTGGTTTGTTAGGGAATGATATCTGTATAATGTAACAGGATGATCTGCAGTAAGTTTTCTCATTATATATTCACATATACCCCAGGTTGTACACCTCTCCATAAAATAATTTTTTACTTAATACAATTCCAAAAATATGCAAATAGTTTCTTGGAATGTTAAAGGTCTGAAGGCACAGGCTAAAAGCCTGAAAATGTTGAGACACCTAAAATGTTTACATACAGATTCACCACTCTTACAAGAGACACATCTCCCAGCTGAGGATTTTCATTGCATTCAAAAACTATGAGAGGGGCGGGTTCTGGGCTTTTCCTCCTTTGGGCTCAAGGTGGGGGTATTGATTCTACTTCAAAAAATCTACCCTGCTTACTTCAATCTGCCAAACAAGGTGATACCCATTGCAAAATCACAATAAGGCTCCATGGGCACTGGCTTAAAAATTGTTGCTTGTACAAGAGTTTTGTGTTTTGCCTGTGGAAGCAGCTCAGTGTTACCCTATGTGTCCGTGCACATTAGGACATTTAGAGGCATATTTTAAGCTCAGCATTTAGAGGCAGAAAAAAAAACCATTCTGGTTTGTGTTTTTGATTGGAGTTTTCTGACAGAAAAAACACTAAATGCGCTTAAACATTGTATAAAACATTTCTATATGAGGGGTTTTTTTTTCTGCCAAGAGAACTGGAGTTTTTTAAGTCAGTGTGCATGGAGCCTAACACTTCAAATAGGAGATCAGGAATTAATAATAATAAATATCTCTGCTACAAAATCTTTTGCCAGGAAGCAGCTTTCTGAATTATGTTATCCCCACATATCTTTTATATAATAGGAGGAGACTTAATTGATGTAACTTCTATCACTGAAGATGGGAGACATAAATGCCACCCTACTATTGATCCCAAACTCTGTGCTAGCTCTTTCCAGACTCGCTTCTCAAACTTGATTTCCACCCTAACTTGACTGATGTTTAGTGCATAAATCACACCATAGACAAAGAATTTACACATTTGCACTTGGCAAGAATATAAATCCTACAACCCAGCTCATAGTGACAACCCTACTGTTCTCTGGGAAGCAGGAAAAACCTAAGGTAGAAGCAGAATTATTTATTATAGTATGTTGACACATACATTAAATGTTCAAACAAATTTTAAAGAGACTAATAACCTACAAAAAGCACAAGCCAAATTAAATCAGGACATCACCTTAGAAAATGACAAAGTGCGCCATTCTGCCTAGAAACAATTTAATATATATTCAGAACAACATGAACAAATTAAAATTTCCTATAGAGACCTGCAATATCATACATTTGGTAATAAAGCTGGGAAGATGCTAGCAAGACTTTGCAAGATCACTCAATATCCTACCCTCATGTCCAAATTGAAAGAAGACTCAGGCACATATACCACATTGCTTTAAAAAAGTACCCAAATCTTACCCAAATGTCTGGTCTAACTACAGCCCTATATTCTCTTGAAAATAGATGTGAATAGATAGAATAGATATTAGCTACTAGGCTTAATTTCTTTTTGGGGAACCATACATAAAGGTGTGTTTTGTCCTACTACAAGGTGTAGGCAACAACATGTGTAGTGCAACACAACTCATCCATCTATCTAAATCCTGCTGTAATCCAGCCATGTTATTGTCCCTTAACATTTGCAAGACATTTGACATTATTTCCTGGGACTACATGTTTTTTTGCTCTCCGGTGGTGGAGCTTTAATGAAAATTTTTTATCTTGAATCTCAACTTTCTATGTCCAACCCTCTGCTACATTGATGTATGTGGTTCTTACTTATTTATATACAGTATATATATATATAATATATATATATATATATATATATATTTCTTAAATACAAAAAACAATATAACATAAATAGATTAATACATAATATTCAAACATCTGTTACATTTTTTTTCAAACATTTTGTTCTCACTTCTGATTCCTTTCTAGTCTGATGGGGAACAAAGCAGGGGTGCCCTTTTTTTCCTCTATACTGTTCATTTTGGCATTGGAACCCCTAGCAGCAGCTGCACATCCAGACATATGTGGCCTTGAAAGAACCAGAGATAATCATACACTGATGCTATTTGCAGAGATATTTTAATGTATAAATATAATAATGTATGTATATAAATCCCCCAATATTTCCCTTCACTTTCTGGTCCTCTCTGACTACATCACATTTCCAAGTTAATGAAGCCAAGTTCAAAGCACTGAACCCTGACCAACTACAGGTGATTCAATTGAACTATCATTTAGATTGGCCTACATCCTTGATTCGGCTGGCCTTGTACTTTGAGTCCCTTTACAAGACTAACTATCTTTCCTTGTTCAAGGATCTGGCTGCTCTTCTCACCATCCAGAAATCCTTATCGATTTCTTGGTTCAGCAGGATTTACTCCTTAAAGATTACCTATTTACCCAGTCTCAACACTGAGTCATATTTTGAAAATTGAACAATGCAAATTGCTCTGTTTTATTTGCCAACCCCATAGGCCAAGGTTCTCTGCATCTATATTATACCGCTGGAGACCAAGAGGCCTATCGGTGTCCAACCTTAGGCATTATTACAGCAGCTCAAATTTCCACTCCCATTTCCCTGCATCCCACCTTCGAACTGCCTATCATGGGCCCACCTAATTATCATCAAATGTTCTCCTTTCCCAATCCACAACTTAATATGGACCTACCTTCCCAAAGGACAAAGATTTCTGACCACTCCTTTCTACAGTCTTTATGTCAGTGGGATCAGGTGAAATGCTCCTGCAACTTTCTCTCTCTCCATCTTCCCCTGTCAAGAATTCTGGATACCCCCCAGTTTCTTCACACTTCTGAAAATCCCAGAGATTTCCATTTGTGGTGTATGAGAGGGGTGTCAGGTATGTCTATGAACTACTAACCACTGACAGCATCAAATCCCAACATTTGCAGGAACACTGAAACTTTCCTGCTGGGGAAACCTTTCATTATGCTCAAATACAATGCTAAAAATAAAATGCTTACAAGTTAGTTAGTCACAATGGTATATGACTCCTGACCACACATCTAAATTCATTCCCAGCGCACCTTCAACATGCTTTCAGAGCTTCAGAGTGTGCAGCACTTTTTTTTAATTTGATGCTCCTACCCCAAGGCATCCCACTTTTGGATACCAGTATATAACATGATTAGATTAGACTTACAGTAAATATTAATCTTACTCATGGCCCGTGGGAAGCCTATTACATAGGCATATTCCAGCCCTTAATAAAAATAAGAGAAAACTAGTGGGGTTTGTGTTCTTGGTGTCCCAGCAGACACTAGCCAAGGTTTGGTGACAACCATCATTTAACTTTGCTGAGGTTAAACCTGTAACAGTCACTTGAATGTGGACCGCTCTCTACTTTTGGTGTGATTGGACACATCAATTTACGTGGATTCTGCTATTTGGTCAGGCCTCATGGGAACTCTCTACACCCCTCTGTCTTCGTTCTTTCTCATGTCCCATTATCTCTTTAATGCTCGCCCTTTTCCCCCTTTCTTCTTCCTTTCCATCTCTCTGTTTCTATTTATTCTTCTCTTTTTTCTAGTTTTTAGTGTCTTTAGAGGCATGAGTGAATTCATTCACCCCTTACCTTCTTTACAGAGGCACTTTTTGTTCTTGTCATGGAGGAATCTCCATGGGATTTGTAACCTTACCATTTCCCATTTTACACATAATTTCCTGTCCTTTGGATGTATGCTTTAAATTGCCTCTGTGTTTGTGTTCTGGTACTGTTGCCTGGTAACTTTTACTCTACCATTAATTTGGTGTACTTGTATACCTATGACCTGTGCTACATCATTTATTATTTAAAAATCCAATAAACTCTTATGTGAAACAAAAAAAATTACCAATATCTTGAAAAATTATTATAGCTTACTTTACTCAAAGGGCAAAGTAAACCTTCAACAGGGTAAAGATTTCACATCTAATTTATCCTATCAACCTTAAACCCCTTCAGGGTTGAAGAAACAATACTATTAAACATATGACCAATAGCAAAGCTTCTGGACCAGATGGTTTTCTTGTAGACTTTTACAAAATGGCACAGGAAGTTATAAATACTCTTATTACTCTATACAACACCATGTGGGAGGGAGATCCATACCTGTCCCCAGGTTTTGAAGCTTTTACTTCTCCCAAAAAAGGGGAAAGATCCCACATCCCTAATGTCATACAGACCCATTACATATTTAAACATGGATGCTAAGATCATCTCAAGAATTATTATAAAGAGATATACTATGAATTACTTATCACAACCATTTAAAATGATGAAAGGAACATGAGAAAGAAGACCATTTTCTCCCCTATTGTTTAATATAGCTATAGTGCCCTTATCTAGATATCTCCACTAAATTGCACCCCTAAACTACATAAAGATCGGTCAAAAAGAGATTAGAACTACACTTTTTGCAGATGAGGTATTAATCTTTTCTTTTCAAACTGTGCAAGACATCCTAGAGATCCAAATGTAAAAAATAAATACAGAAAATACTTGGGTCTTCCCATAAATTTTAGCAAAAGTCCTTCCACACATACCCTTAGGTCATAGGTCTTGAATACAACATACCCCATTGACCATAGCAAAGGAATACATCACCTCTTTACTGTAGGGATAAAGACTGGTAAAATACAAGCCTCTTTATACAGTATTACTTGAATTACCCACCCCTAATAATTACAATTGTCAAGTTAGAGACATGGGCAGATATTCCTCTTTGACTATTCAAGTGAAGTCATCCTATTTGTATGCCTTCTCTAGCCACTTCAAACTGTTCCAGTTCTACTCCAACATAAAAATGCAATCCAACTAATGAAAGGTATGACCACATTTTATGGCATGGAAAAAGACCATGTACAGCAATCTCCAAACTCTATCACCCAAAAAATGAATGAGGCCTTGGTCTTCCTGATATTAGAGTTTAAAACCTGTCCTGCTTACTGAGGCATGCCATGAATTGGTTATCCTCTTCAACAAGATATTTTAGTGTGGACAAAAAAAACAGTGGGGGCCATATTCATTTGGTGAGTGCACACCCGAAAGGGGGGACATTTCATTTTGTACACATGGTGAACTTTTTTGAAGAACTTTTTTTGCGGGCTTATTAAGGACTTTATTTAGGACTTTTTCATATCAAAAGTCATATTTTGATATTTAGTTTAATTGTTTCATTCACTTATATTTTGCGCTACTGAACCACTTTAAGTTGTTGCTTTTTGGTCATATTCAAAGGCAATACCTATTCCATGAAAACATTTCTAAGGAAGCCTACAGAGTTCAATATCCCCTCAAAACATTATTTCCAACATCCTAAAAATATCTATATAACATAAACTACTCTATCTTTTTGAGACTTTTGCAGGTTCTCATACCTGTGCCCCAACTTTAAACTCTCCAATGCTGGTTACTTAATTTTATACGGCATAACAGCGCTCACCGTATTGGCAGCTCTGTGGTGTTTACCCTTGGACATGAGGGGTATTGGGGGTCCCTGATATCATTAAATATTATTACGCTACCCACCTACGCTCCATTGTTTCTTGATCTAGCCAATATGCTCCTAATAGATGGTAATAAATTGAAATGGGCTCCCTCTACCCTATGCATTCCTGCTCTTTGGTGTGGTCCCAATCTCTTCATACTGATATTATACTGAAGCATTTTTTTTTAGTCCCTATGCTGTTTACTTTGCAGATTTGGAGTGCTACTTACAAATGGTACTCTCTCTCTTCACCATGCCCCCCCTCTGTAACGTACTTTTTAACCCTCATATACCTGATAATCTTTCCTATGAGTGCATGGCTCCCTGGGCCCAAGCCACTATGTTTCAGCTATATCACTTTATTAATCCTACATCTCGTAAGCTGCTTTCTTATGGAGAACTGCAGACAAAATATCATCTCTAAACATTTGCACTACTCCTACCTCCAAATTAAACACTATTTCTCAACTCTGTCCCCATCCCTCACCTTAGACAGGCCCACCAAATTCGAATATATCTGTGCCTAGGGCCCTTATGAGCTCCATATAACTTTTTCCATATACAAATTTCTTCATAAAGCCTTCCCCCTTACTGCAGACCTCCATTCCTACATGCAAAAATGTATTCATGTTCTACAGAGGCCCATACCCCTCCTCAGGGGCGTCCCTAGGGTTGGTGTCACCCTGTGCTGGAACACTTGGTGACACCCCCTCCGATGATCCCCACAGGATGGATCGGATCTACGAATTGAGCATAATGGATCGGAGTCTGATCTATTATCCTCCCCAATCCTCAGATCCAATCCAACCTGTGGGGATTATCGGCTTGCAACCTATACGGGGTTAACTGATCTCTGCACGACCTCCACGAAAAGGTAAGTTTTAAAGCAAGCCGACCGTCGGCATGCTTTAAAACTTACCTTTTCATGGAGCTCATGCAAAGATCAGTTAACTGACGTTTCCCGCAGGATGGATCAGATCTGCGGATTGGGGAGGATAATGGATCGGATAATAGTCGGCTTGCATTAAAACTTACTTTTCCGTGGAGCGGGTCCGGTGTCACCCCATGCAAAAGGTGTCACCTGGTGCGGCCCGCACCTGCCTAGGGATGCCCCTACCCCTCCCTTGTTGGGAAAAGATTTGGCTATTAGTTTCTAAATCATCTTGACATGTAGTGCAGAGAGAGACTGCTTTTAAGCTTTTATTGTTTTGGTACAGAACCCCTGAAGTCCTGCATCACCACAACTCAACACTCTCCCAATTATGTTGGTGATGTGGTGCTCATATAGGTTCAGATTTCCAAATTATTTGGCAGTGTTCACTGAAACAACCCTTCTGGACTACTGTGATGTCCTTCCTCCAACCCTATTTAATGTACCTCTACCAGTAGATTAAATTTATTATCTGTTGGGTCTTCCCTTCCCAGGCCTTAGCAAATCAGTTAAACAATTGATTTCCTTTGTCTTACTGGTTGTAGCCATCCCGATTTAATGGTTATCAGTAGAACCGCCCACTCTCAACAACATTTATGTACAATTTAACAAAATCAGGGATGTATGGGATCAGTCTAAATACAGCTCCTCCCCCTCTACACTCTGATATCTGCTCAAGCTCAACTATGTAAAGTCTTGCTGCAGAGAGAGACCTTCGTTATTCCAATCTAACTTTTGGGATAAGCTGATAAAGGACTGATCATTTTCTATATCTGTCTCTTCTCTAAACCAGCAGAATATACAAGTCTAAAAACATGATACTCTGATTTTTCCTCTGAGGATTTAGTGGACAAGCTACTTTAAAGCTGTAATACGGTTCAAATGCGATCACAAATGAGCTCTGGAGAAAAACTCCTTTCTAAATACCACCTAGAACTTCCAGTATATACAATTTATAACAGATATCTCCTCCCCAAATTACTCAACTAGTCCTAAATGAAAACTACATATTTCTACTTGAGCCCATCAACTATGGAACTGTCAGGATATATCTAATTTTTGGGACCAGGTAACAGCATATATACAAACAGTTACGGATATAACATCTATATGACAATCTCATGCTAACTTTGAACTATGAATGCCAAGGCACACTGTGCATTACAAGCCATCAGCAGTTAGAGCAGTCTTGTGACTTTTATCAGTGTCAAGCAGAGCATATGTTAAAGCTTGTAGAAAGAGTTTTCTCTAGGAGGATGCAGAACCCTTGACCTCTGTCTGGAGAGTGCTGATTGGCCATGTGATCACATGCACTCTCCAAAGAAAAAAAAAAACTCTCTAGCAATACACACCAAACTGACCATGTGCAGTATCTCCACATGATATGTCTTATCAGGAGGTGCACTGGAAGAAGAAAAGGGTCAGAGAAGACAGGATCAAACATCCTTTTTACACAAAGCAGAGGATTAACCCCTTAGGTTCCACAGTGAGCATAACAAACATGCTTTACTGCATATACAGACTGATTTTACTGCTGTGGGTTTAGTAACACTTGTCAAGCGGTATTTTAGTAGTGAAGACATTCTTTAATGTTTCCCCACTGACAGCTGAATGTAAAAAGAACTGCCGGCTTTACTTGGCAATCAAATTTTAAAAAATGCGTGTCGTCCTCCCCCCTATCCATACCAAGCCCTTTGGGTCTGGTACGGATTTTGAGGGGAAGCCCCACACCAAAATATTTTAAATGGCGTGGGGTCCTCCCAAAATCCATACCAGACCCTTAACCGAGCATGCAGTCCAGCAGGTCAGGAAAGGGGGGGACGAGTGAGTGCCCTCCCCTCCTAAGCCATACTAGGCCACATGCTCTCAACATGGGGGGGTGCTTTGGAGTGGGGGGCTCCCCCTCTAAAGCACCTTGTCCTCATGTTGATGGGGACAAGGGCCCCTTCCCTACAACCATGGCCTGTGGTTGTGGAGGTCTGCAGGAGGGTGGCTTATAGGAATCTGGAAGCCCCTTTAACAAGGGGGCCCCCAGATTCCCCTCCCCCATGTGAATGAGTATGGGGTACATGGTACCGCTACCCATTTACAAAACAAAAGTGTAGTTTAAAAATGACAGGAGAACACAAAAAATATAAAAAAGTCCCCTGAAGTAGATCTAATGTCAATCACGATGCCCGCCGCCACCGCAGACCCGAAAAAAGAAAAAAAAATGCTCCACTCACAGCGCTGGCTCCTGCGGCCACGGGGCAGCACAGCAGCGCGATTTGTCAACTGATGACAGATCACTAAACCAGCCCATTGCCAGTGTTATGTGACCAATCACAGCAGATCACATGACAATTGTATGCAATGGATGGCTTTCTTTCAACAAAAAAAAATGTGCTCCACAATAGTGTTGTAAAGTGTTCACTTCATCCAACATATACAAAAGTGCTTCCCATCATCAATGAGTGTGCCATGCACTCTCCTTCTTCCTTGACCCATATATCATATAGGTCATAAGCACTATAAACATTGGTAAACCTTTTGCTTGTCCACCGCTATCCCTTAGTAGCTATTTCCTTGCTACTGGCCCTTTAAGAGACCGGATTTAAGCTTCCTACCGGGATGGCAAATACTCAGGGGAAAAGAGGACAAATCATAGTGTAACCCCATAAAAAAGATTTCCTTTATTAAGCTATTAAAATCCACTCACAAAGTGCAAAACAGTGATGTCATGTGACAAAAATGGTTCCTCTCACTACACTTTCCGGTTTGCGCAATAGGGCTCCTTACCCTGAGGAAGTCCCGTGACCAGTGACGTAACATGTGGGTGGAGCCTAGTGACGTCACTTCTGGTATTGCGCAAACCAGAAAGTGTGATGAGAGGAACTATTTTTGTCATTGTAATTACATGCCTTCACTGTTTTGTGTGAGTCTTTTCACATATGATGAGCTCTGCCCAGTCACAGCTAATCACAACAAAAGACTGAATGAATCAGTTGAATTCAGTAACAATGGTTGCTAATATCAATGAAATACTTTGGTGTTAGAAATCATAATGTGTAAAAAAAAAACCCTGGTCACTTGCCCAGAGTAGTACAATGTAACTATGGTAACATTGTATTGCTCTGGTAACAGTGTGTTGAAAAAAAAGGTAATAAAACAGAAAAAATAATAGAAAAACTGTAAAAAAATAAAAATTATTTATTTTTTATTTTTTTACATACTGTCACTAGTCAGTGTTACTTATCACTGCCACACCAATTATATAATAATGCTGTACAGCACTAATGACAATATGTTAAAAAAAATGTGATTTTTTTTTTATTTCTTCATTTTCCAAAAAATTGTAACAAAAAATTACAACTTCAAAAAATTTGCCATGCCTCTTACTGAGGTGTACTTTTATCATGCAGCGGTAAATGACTGCTGCTCAGTTCTCCGGCATTCTCGGAGTACACAGTTCTCCTGTGAATGCCTTTTTATGAAGAGGTGTAGATCAGTTCTCTGAATGAAGGGAGAAGCGATCTACAAACGCTGGAAAACGGCTGCTTTTTACTATAATCTCGCGAGATTACAGTAAGAGATCAGTCAAATATCCAAAGCAAGCTCATCCAGTCATCCATGACTCCATTCATTATTTAGTTGAGAAATCACTTTGAAGAACAACTCCTAGCATTCCCAGCTACAGTGGGTAAGAGCAATGATTAATCTAGCATTTAATTCATGGGATTCATTTGCCCTTAGCTCAGGCAGGTATGCTTGGCTGAAAAAGCCCATCCTCCGCTATTGAAGACATCTGGGATGTATGACAGCATTTTGGCCCAGGCCAGAAACCAGCCACTGAAGAAATGTAAAAAAAAAGTTAAAACATGTAAATACAATATAGAATAAGAATAAAAATTAAAAATAGTTAATGCTTATTGAGAGAGTTTAGTTCTGCTTTATTATCAAGTGCTGATGTAACTTGTCGTTAATACAGCATTATCAACCTCAAAAAGATCACTAAATATTCATTTCCATACACTACAATTATCAGGTTACTACCCTAACTGGGTAGCTTTAACTCATTATCTTTTATTTGTAATAATATATATATATATATATATATATATATATATATATATATATATACAGTACATACCCTTTTGATGATGTGTGATTGTTAATTGTCAGTTTGCAATTAAATGCATTACTCTGCTGGTATTTCTTGGCATTGTACCATCTGGGAAAAGGTCAATAAAAATTATTATAAATAAATAAAATTCAAGCTTTTTACAAGTAAAATAGGGACTGTATATTCATGCATAGTATGATGTACAGTATATTTTTTGGGTTTGATAAATTTGGTTTATACGCCTTTTTTCGTCACCGCATATTGTACATGGTTTTATCTAGTAGAATTACGTAGAAAATTTTAAATATTGTTGATAAGGAAAAAGGGGCTGATAATTTTGATTGCAGATACTATGGGTAAAAATAACATTTTGATTGCTGTTATACCCATGAATCAAACAAATGCCAGTTTTCATTAATCCAATCATTTCCTAAGTTAACAGTTTTTGTAATTGATCCTCTGTCATTCCTAAGCTCCCAGTATTTGTTTCCATGACTTGACAAATTAGCACATGATATTATAACTGGTAGAAACAGCAATTCAGTTTGTGTAACGTACCATCACTTAGCTCAGGGGGATTAATTTGTTTTCCAAGACTTTGAAACCAGGGAACACCAGGAGATCTTTATGTTTCTCTGATGAATTTATTTAATTAATCAACATTTGTGAAAGAAAGATTGATATAGCAAAACACAAAGATAAAAAACACAGCTACTACCACATTACACACTGTATGTCTTTTCTTGTATCTGTTGGTAATTTACTGCCACATGCTATGTCTGTTTTTTAAAACTGTTTATAAATGTTATCTCTGGTAATATGATATATGCATAAATAGGAGGTTCTATAATACTGCATACACTAGTGTTTCTGAATTGGTGCCCTTTGGAATTTATGTAGCACTTTGATATTGTGGGCTAGGTTATCAGTATACTGTACATGAGGAAACTTAGAATTTTTGCCAAGTTAAAAAGTTATTTTTAGTTATTTAATTGCCCCCATTTCAGCCATTTCTACTAGGCTATACTGTTAATAGGTCAAAAAAAGTGTGGCAAAATGTGAACATGATTAGGATTGTCAAAGATCTGGATCTTTTTTTTAGACAATGGGTAATTTTTTTAAAGATGAAGCTTTTTTATTACTGTATGTTTGCATTAGTACACACACTTTGTTGCCACGGTCAGTGAAACAGTATTTTTAATATGAAACCAAGCTCAAGAACATGGGGACATGACCTCAAACTAATGCTTGGTACACACAGTTTTTTTTCTTTGTTCAACTGGGCTGAACAAAAAAAAAACTGGGAGATTGCTGTACTAACTATGCGATATTAGTGCAGTGATCTCTCCCACTGTGCTATTATGTTCTAACAGGGGGACTCCCCCATCTCCTGCCAGGACACACTAATCAGGGCTCGCAGCCAATGGCTGATCGGATGCTGGTTTTCCAGCATGTCCCAATGTGTCCCAGTCCTTAGACCAGCTTCTGTCCGAAGGACAGCTGTACACTTGGATCAAATGTCATCAGATATGCAGACCGTGTGTACTCAGCTTAACAGGAGGAAAGTTCAAAACTAATCTTAGAAAGTATTTTACTGAAAAGGTAGTTGATGCTTGGAATAGATTTCCAGCAGAGGTAGTGAGTCAGTCAACAGTCTTTTCAAACATGCTTGGGACAAACATAGATCCATACTCAAAAAAGTTAAAAAATACAAAAACATGTATAAATTTAAAAAAAAAAAGGCAGACTCGAACTATATGGTCTTTTTTCTGCCATCATTTTTTTTTTGTTTCTATGGATCCCAGCAGGTGCCACCTGCACCTAGAAAACAGAACAGCCAAGGGTTCCATGGCTATGGCATACAATAGTGGTAATAGGAAGCAGCCCTGCCAGGCTGCCAGGTACCCCTCTGGACAGAAAAAGCCACTTGACATCCGAGTTAGCTTGCACCTGAGGGCATGTATACAGTAATCATGCCCATTTGATGAAGGAGAAGCTGAGACCTATACAATACAAAAAATTCCAGTGAACAATGTTAAAAGCTTTCTGGATGTCCATATATTCAATGAAGCCATTTTTTGAGGGGACGCACGAGCATTAGCTATATTTAGTTTTCTAATATTATCAAGGGACCCCTACCTGGCATAAAACCAGATTGATCCCAGTAATAAGGTTAATAGGTATTTTAAATAAATATGCTCCTAAGACTTTCTGTAATATTTTAACATTATTCAGTAGAAAAATTGGACATGATGACATTGTCATGTTTAAACAATAAAATATTAAGGGCTTCAAATCATGGAGTCATGTAAGTAGCCACTGTCAAAGGACTCCAAGAACACCATGCAGTAAGGAAATAAGCAGATCAGCATTAGATTCATACCATTGGAGGACAGTCTGAGGTTTATTAGATAAGAAGGAGTAAACTGCCTTGTCTAAAGACATTATTTCTTATTGCATAAGCTGTACGAAAAGTAAAAGGCCAAAACAAATTATAGCTCTAAGTTACAAACTGTAGTGATGTCAGTATAAAGCCTGGAATAGAATTGAGTGAAGGCATTGGTAATTGCCATAGGGTTAGTGAGAAGGTTATCATTTGACAACCATATGGAGGCTATAGAGCCATCAAGAGCTCAAGGTGGAGAAGAAATGCCAGAGACTTCCAACCTTGAATAAAAAAATCCAAAATAATTCAAACTCCAATTGTTGCACCTTTACAACTCCTCCACCCATGTGTTTACGACAACAGCAAAGAACATTTTTATGACCTTCACCATCCCTGATCTCTATACTAAGATATCAGAAGTTTAGAGGTCCACCAGACAATTATATCTCTCAAAACTGGCAAACATTCTGGTCCAGATGGATTTTCTCCATTAATTTATAAAAAGTTTGCAGAAACCTTTATACCCGATCTAACCACTACTTTCAATTATCTCAGACAAGGTAACGCATTCTCAGATGAATCAGCCAAAACCATAGTGATGCTCCCCAAACCCACCAATGACCCTAATAATTCTATCAACTGTCCTTAATAATGGACATAAAAATCCTTGCACAAATTCTGGTCAAAGTATCAACAAAGACCTGGTAAACTTTGTAGTGTTGAGGCAGGCCAGTGACAGCATAATATGAGTCTTGCATCTCATCCACCATTTTTGCACCTGCTTTATTGAGACAATGCTATTATCCCTTGATGTGGGCAGGCCTGTAACACCATTTGGTAGCATATGTTTTTTGCCCTTCAGCAATGTGGCTTTGGAACTGATCTGAATCTCTACTCTTCATGTTCATCCACCAACTATCATTAGGTACAAGGACTTTGAGTCAAAACCCTATACTGTATTATGTGGGAAAAGGCAAAACTGCCTGCTTCCTTCATACTCTTCATCCATGCAATTGAAACCTTAATAACAGCAATACAGACTGAACCCTTTAATCAGGGTCTGTAGATGGCTTAAATGAAAAGATCATGATATTTGAAGATGATCTCGTATTAAACATCTCATCCCTTCATACTTGTCTTCCCAGCTTAATAAAGACTCCAATGGCTTTCATGGATATCTTAGGCCTGCATCTCAATTAAATAAAATCTAAAGCATTGATCACCCTTTTTTAAGTTTGGACCTAAAGTAGCACTTGAAATGTATTTTAGTGCACACAAACACAATAAAATACCCAATGATGTCACATGGGATGGGGTGACTCAGGTGATGTCCCTGTGTGGCCCCGCCCCTTACATATTTAAGAACTGTCAAACCACCGGAGCAGTTTTTCTCTTAATAAAGGACTTGTCAAAGACGTGTCCTGACTTTTATCACACTACACTTTTGGTTTTTTTTGTGAATGAGTAGCAGTACCATGTACCAAATACTCATTCACATGGGGGGGCCGGGATCTGTGGGCCTCCTTGATAAAGGGGGCTTCCAGACTCTGATAAGCCCTCTGCTCGCCGACCCCACAACCACCAGTCAGGGTTGTGGGGAAGAGGTCCTTGTCCCCATCAACATGGGGACAAAGTGCTTTGGGGGGGAGCCCCCCTGCCCCAAAGCACCCCCTATGTTGAGGGCATGTGGCCTAGTATAGTTCGGGGGGGCGTTCGCTCGTCCCCTCCTTTCCTGACCTGCCGGGCTGCATGCACGGATAAGGGACTGGTATGGATTTGGGGGGTCTTTATTAAAAGAAAAATAAAAGAATGTTCCCCATAGTAGATCCAACGTGAATCACGATGTCTGCCGCCAATCCAAAAAAATTATTTTTTTAAAAAGGCTCTTCTTCCGATGATGGTTCCCGGCTGTTTGCCCGCTCTGGTGGTTTGACTGTTCTTAAATATGTAAGGGGTGGGTTAACCTCAAAATCCATACCAGACCCAAAGAGCTTGGTATGGATGGTAGAGGGGACCCCAAGCCGTTTTTTTATTTTTTATGGTGCTGGTTTTAAATGTAATTACCGCTTTTTTTTTTCTTCACTATAGCTGAGAGATTCAGCTGTCACTTTCCCCCCAGCTAAAAGAAAGAAAGTTTAATTTTAGTTTATTTCCTCAAGTTAAAAGAAACAATGTTTCCTTTTAGTTTCTTAACTAAAGTGAAAATGACAGCTAATTCTGTGAGCTATAGTGAAGAAAAAAAAAGCCGGCAATTGCATTTAAAAACCGGCACTGAAACACGCTGTGTATTGCAAAACAAAATCATAAATAATTTGCAAACCAAGGCATTAATTTTATTGGGTTTTCATTGGTAAACCAAAAATTACATTAACCAAGGCGTTTGTAAACCAAGGTACACCTGTATTTTATTCGAAGCAACATTATCTTTTATATTGTACCAAAAATTGGGTATTACATTGTGTTTGTGTACACTAAAATACATTTCAAGTGAAGCTTTAGGTCCAAACATAAATAAGGGCGAACAGGCAGAAAGTTTAATGCAGAAGAGGCATGCTTTGTCTCTTCTACATTAAAGTTACTTACCTGCCTGTCTGCCCCTGTACAGGGAGCTTTGCATGCGCAGTGCACTGTACAAATTCGGTAATGCCAAATCTGACTAAATTCCCATGCATGCGCAGGAGTGACATCATTCCCACCTGCCCAATGACAGAAGCCAACTATTGAGACCCGGAAGCCAGCCACCTGAATTAGTCAGCTGGCCGGGGAGCTCAAGGGACGCTGCATCACTGGAGTGTAGGTGAGTATAGTTCCGTTTCAAGTGTATTTTTTTTTTCAGAAAATTTGCATTTGGTAAATGACTGCGCAAATATCATGTGACTTAAAAAATTGCAATATTAATCATTTGATTCTCCAGAGCCTCTGGAATTTTCAAGCAAACAAAATGCTGATTTTAACATGTATTTGAAAAATTAGAAAAAATTGCCCTGGTAGGCACGAGGTTAAAATATGAATAGTCCATCATCAAATGCTCAGAGTGGATCACCAATTACTGCTTCTATAGACCCTAGGATTTGGATACAGGGCCTCACACCCCTATCATTTCTTTTTCCTCCCCCCCAATTCTCTCCCATCAAATTTATAATACTGACACTACAATATCCCCCACTTTTTTACCGCTCTTCCTCTCACCAAAAAGAGGTGATGGTCTGCACTACCCTCCCCAACATATCCATGTTAACTTGGACACTTAGTTGCCAGGCTATTCCCTTCACCCATACTTTCACCCCCCCCCCCCCCCTCTTTTGTCCCTGCCCTATTCCATTAACCCCAGCACCTACTACACTGTATGCTTCCACCCCTCCTTTAGCTCCTTAGCTTCCCTCACCTCCAATCCCACTCCAAAGCACCCTACCCTTGCTGCCACCTAGATTTATAACAGACATTTAATTTTTGATGGCAATCATGCTGCACTAAGATATTGTTACTGTCATGAAACTGTCATTAAAATATTATTGTATCAATCCCAGAGTTGTAAAACACCTTTTGGTTGCACCCTTAAATAAAACCCTGCCACTATTAAAAACTGAAACCAGCAGCTCTCTGCAAGGCAATAAATTATTACTTGCCTGTCCTGGTGGTCATGCTGCTGAGTTGTAGAGAGAATTTTCTTGCTGAAAAACGTTCAGCATCTATAACACTTCAGGGAGTGTCAAAAGCCTGGCATCCTATTTCTGTCCCTACGGTATTAAGTAGTGACTCTTAGGGGTTAGCAGATAGAAACACAGAGTACAGTGGAGGGAATGGGAACAACAGCATCTGACACTCCAAAAAGTGTTGACTATAGAAGATGTTTCAGCAAGTTTTAATTTCCAACTCTGGATTTAGTGTAAAAGTCGCTTTAATGGATTTCATATTTCCATTCACCCTTTGTAAAATCTATCAACAATATATATATATATATATATATATATATATATATAGTGACAGGAGGTCAGGAAGAACTAGGGGATGCATTCAAGATGGGAGATATATTTGTCCCAGGTTTATGCTCTACACGGACTGTTTCTTCTGTTGTGCTGTGTGGTGAGCCTGTGTGGCTCACTGTAGATAATTAGCTCAGGTGTAGTGCATTAAGGGCTTTGGGCTCTATAAGACTCCCAGGCTGCATAGGGAGATTGCTCCATCCTGGAGCCAGTTGGCTGTGTAAGACAGACTGGGGAGCAACCAAACCAACCTATGGGGAGAAACAATCTTTGTGATTTTGGAACTGTGTGAACCCCCTGGGTCTGAGCAGTGGTAGGCTGCATACAGACCGCTAGATAGGAAAACTGTGTGTTGTAGTTAGTAGCCCAGTGTAGCCAGGCTTTATTTTTTTTTTTTTTTGTTTTACTGTTTTTTTTTTTATGCACCGTGTGTTCACTGGACTTTATAAATAAAAGCACAAAACTTATTCACCAAGTACCTGCTGTCGTGCTGAGCCTCTTTTTATGGTGTTCTGACCCATCCAGGGGGTCAAGCACAAACCGCTAGTGAGCTAATCCCTCACAATATATATATATATATATATACACACATACACACACACAGGGAAATGGATTGCTGCACATAAAAAAACTTTAATGTAGAAAAATCAACATACAAAAAAGTGATGAAGGATGGACAAAGCCATATACAATAGTGTTCAACAAACAGTTTCTGGCTATTAAGATAACACCCTTCTTCAGATCAGAACACATATTGAAATGAGAAATACCACTATAATCTATTTATACAAACATCTTAATTGGAATCAACTATATAACTAACCACAAATTAAATACAAATCAGGTAAACATCTCCTGGTAAATGTGATTGTTTCAGAGTGAAAATTCTGTCAAGAAGAAAAGTCTCCATAAAAAAAAACGTGGAATGAAAACATAAGTACCTGTTATAAAAAGCACATATATACACCAAAAAAAGGACAATTAAAGAAATAAATACAGATCGAAATCTGAGTTTAACCCTTTAGGGGTTAATGTATCCAAGCGATGGATGCATTGAACCTCCCGTTGTCTACGTTGTAATTCACTATTACCTCCGCATATGTTCTTAGGAATCCCATTAATGACCATAATTCTAATTTGATAAACCATGTGTAAGGAACCGCCTGGCGGTACCTCTAGCAGACCACTGGTCAGGTTTCCCCAGAGCACAGAGTCTAAGTCCCGGTCCACTTGTTCACCAGGGCCCCTGATGGTGGGGATGGACTTGAAGCGAACCGAGACCAGGTCGCGGCTCCTGAGTTCACCTACCCATGGTAGAGGAATCCGCCAGAGGTTCCTGCAGGGTGAGAGCCTGATGTGAAGAGGTGGATATGCCAGGGCAAGGTGGATGGATGAGCAAGAGCGTGGTCAGACAAGCCGGTAGCCGTGAAAGCACTGCGGTACAAAGCAGCGGGCAGAGAATGGTCGGGTCACATGCCAGGTCAGCAACAAAAGATCAGATCCACAAGGGGGCATCCAGGAGGGAGGTCAGGCAAGCCAAGGGTCAGAGCAGGAGAGAACAGCAAGGTCAAGAACAATCCGAGTCAGCAAGAATCACAGTAACAGGATCAGGAACACAGGGAGACCAAACGGCAATATCTGTCAGCGCAGGGAGATTTAAATATCGTACCCTGCGCTGTCATTGGTGCCAGGCGCGCACCCGCGGCTCCGAGTGCGCATGCGCGGGTTCCGTCTCCGCCGCAGCCGGCCAGGACCTAGTGCCCGTACACTAGCGTGAACGGGCACAGTGCACCTGCGCCGAGCCTGTACACTAGCGTGAATGGGCACAGTGCACCTGAGCAGAGCATCGTGGCGGCTCCTGACACTGTGTGTCCTTTTTTTAAACAAAGGGTCCTAGTAAGTTTATCACTAATAGAATACTTGTGTTTAGCTATTCTATCCTTCACCTTGGGTGGTCTTGCCAATATATAACAAACCACATGGACATTTTATTATATATACTACAAATGATGACGGACAGGTATAATGGTCCCTAATAGATATACTATAACCTAAGTGAGGATGAGGGAAAGATTTTCCCTTAATCTTGCTATTACATTATATACAACTAAGTCAAGGATAAGAACCAAAGTTACTTGGACCTAAAAATGTTAAAGGCAATGAAGGTGGATTATGTTGGTCTGATTTCACTAACCAATCATGCAATGTTCTTCCCCGATGGTAAGATGGTAATGGGGGGAGATTAAATTCTGGTACAGATGGATAATTAGTGCTCAGGATTGACCAATGGTCATTGATTATATTTAAGACCTGATTTGGATAAGGGTGAAATTGAGAGATGAAGGGCAGTTTATGGGAATTTAACTGTCTATGCTTATATCGGGACAAACCATCCCTTTCTTTTTAACCAAGTCAGTAGGATAACCTCGTTCCTGGAGTCTGCCTTCCATCTCGTTAAGTCTAATCTTTCGAAACTATGGTTCACTGACAATCCTGGAAACACAAATTAATTGACTGCGGAGTATAGATTTAAAAACCCCAGGAGGATGGAAACTAAAAAATGATAACAATTGATTAGGATCTGTGGGTTTAATATTTAAATCACTAACAATATGCTCATCCTGTATTTTCATAGGAGTACCCAACAAAGAAATTTCTGTTGTGCTTGTCAACATATTAAACTTAAGTCCTGGTATTATAGAATTTAAATATGCATTGAACAAGGATACAGATTCCAAGTCGCCCAGCCATACTGCAAATGCATCATCAATAATTCTAAAATAGCATTTGCAATGCTGTGTGAAAAAATCACAATGATATATTCTCTATCATAGCCATGAATGCATTTGCGTGTGGAGGAGAGACATTGGAGCCCATCGCTGCCCAATGAGCTGTAAATAATAATTCCCCTTAAATAGGAAAAAAAATCCTCCAAGTTGTGGCAAAAAAAAAAAAATCTGCAGAGAATCATAATTTTTTTAATGAAATAACAAACGTCTACAAGCTTCAATCTGCAATTCATGTGGGCTGGCTGTGTATAAATTTTCTACATCCCAAGTAACAAGTATGGAATCTGGGGGTAAAGCAAATATTGACGTTTGTTCAAAAAATCCTGAGTATTTTGTATGTAACAGCGAGTATTTAAAATCAAAGGAGTAAGGGTTCGTTCACACTTGACTGTTTTACCAACGCTTGCCAAACGCCCCTAATGCCCCGCAACCGTGCCGCAAACGCCGGACGGGCGTTTGCGGAGCGGCACAATAGCCTGGAATAGGAGGCTTCAACGCCTCCTGACACGACCAGAGGCGTCCGTTTTGCCACGATGCTAACGCTCCTGTTAGAACAGCACCATGTGCTGCAATGTGCAGAATTGTCAGAGGTGTTTGGGAAGCGGTAAAAACGCTTCCCAAACGCCTCTCTGCTGCCTGCACACAACACTAGTGTGAACGTAGCCTAAAACATTTTTCCAAAACATAATCAAAAAACATTAGTCAATCCTGAGCACTAACTATCCATCTGTACCAGAATTTAATAAACGTGATTCTTGTGAGCTACTATGGGTGAGAAATTTTTAAGTGAATGTATGTATAAAGAAACCAACAGGTTATTGAAATATCACCGTATCTTAGGTATTAATTGCAGTAAAATATAAATCAATTAAGCTGGTGTACAAAATATTAAATAAATAATTAAATAAATGAGTGGGTCGCCTACACTATACACATACTCATACCAGTGTGCCAAAACAAATCAAAAACCAATGGTGTCTCACGCTCCACTATCTATAATTTAATATAAACATATATATAAATATATGAGATTATTTTAAATAAATTAATTAAATAAATTAGGACAGATTAAAACAAGTGAATAAGTCCAATATTATTTCCACAGCATGATATTGCAGTCACGCTGGTGCTGCATGCATATTTTTTAATGGTCCGTGATATTGAAGTGTCTTCTTAATGGTGTGATACAAAGTATATATAGTCCACCAATGTGAAATAATGTGCTCCTTCACCAGTTTTGCTCTCACCTGACGTATATGACCAAACCGTTAAGTGAGGTCATACAAGCTTGTGTCCCTTTAATTGGGCTCAGAGGTGAACAGATGGATAAATCCGTTTCCCAGATGGATGGATGGATGAATGGAGTTTTTTCCTTTTCCCAGCAGGGGTTCTTGCCGCTTCCTGTGGATTTTTTCCCAGAGGCAGATGGATGGATGGAGTTATCCCTCTTCCCACTAGGGGGTCTCTTCACTCCCTTCAAACTTTTTCCTCCATGTATATATACCATGAAATTAAAAAGAGAATATAGTGCCTTGTCTTCTTTTTAAATAGTTTATTAAACAAATGTAGTGCACTCACATAACATAAGTTAAAATCGCTTTTTGTGCAAATTTGCAGGATCCTTAATGTGTTTGCCACACTCCCATATACTTGCTGTGTAGTTGCCTTTAAGCGTCATGATGTCAGAGCCCATCCCCTATGCGTTACGCCACCGGGTCACGTGGCTTCATCAAGGGGAATTCCTAAAGGGGGTACATTGATGTCAAGGGGGACAAACTGAGGTAAGGTTAGGGGCAAACTGATGCAAGGAGGGGGGGCATACTGATGTAAGGTGGGCACCCTGATGTAAGGAGGGAGGGCGCTCGGATATAAAGAGGAGGGCACACTGGTGTAAGGGGAGGCACACTGATGTAGGCGGAGAAAACTGATGTAAAGGGGGGCAAATTGATGAGGGGAGGCACATTAATGTAAGGGGGCACATTGATACAAGGCGAGGCACATTGATGTAAGGGGGGGCAAACTGATGTAGAGAAGGGCACATTGATGTAAGGGGGGGCACACTGATGTAAGGGGACACATTGTTGTGAAGGGGCACTTTTTCCTCCCAGTGACACCATCAACAGAGGGACATTTTTTCCTTCCTGTAACAGCACAGAGGTAGGGACATTCTTTCATTTCAGTGACACCACTGATGCAGTGATACCACCGACTATAACCACTGTTTGCCCCAAATTTATGCACCAAGTTTAAACTATTAACTTCACTGCAGTGTAAAACAACTGTAGTACTATTTCAGCATATGTACATACATTACAAACCTTGCGCCACTATTAGCCCCATCCAGGGGGAGGGGGAGTGCAGCCTGCCATTTTTGCCCTGGGTAACAGATGACCTTGTCTTGTCAGTGATATAAATTAATAACATGTATAACTATCATGTTGATATCAACATGATTGACTTTTAACCTATGAATAATTAAAAGCAAAATGTTATTGTTAGAGTAGAGAGAATGATCTTTCTATAGCAACAATGACTTGCTATGTTGCAAAAGCCAAATATTACGGTTCACCATTGCAAAGATGATGCATTGTCAAATATACCTGGTTCTTTCTGAATCTAGAATAGTTATCTTTTCAGGCTGGTAGCAAAGATTATTGCATTTTTTTTTAATTTTAATCAGAAACATTTGTTTCTGTTGATTAACAAACAACCAAAGTAAATTACAAATCAGATGGGCAATTATGCAGCTGCACAATACGATACAAAGATAAAGAGAGTGTAAAGGGTCAAGGAGTGTTAAATGGCTTAATAATCAATAAACTAGAACACGGGGAATAACACAATTAGGACATCAGTGTAATATTTGCCTAATCACATACTTCACGCTTTGTGAAACGTTACCAGCATAGTCTGTCCTTATAAGTCCTCATATATACTTCTGCTCCTAAACATGATTTTTGGAGCTTTTGGCATTTTTTTGCCAAAGCCCCTGAACTCATCTCAATAGAAGCCTATGTGTCGTCCATGTACACATAGGTTTTTACCAGAATTTAGGAGCAGCAGAGTTTAGGGGCAGTTAAACTATCTTCTCCTGAACTCAGAAGAATCGCATTCAGGAGAGGAACGTTTTGTCCAAAAACTGCTAAACATGGCAAAAATATGTGTAAATGCATCTAAACGCTAACCGTGTTTAGTGCTTGAGCATTTTTCCTGGCCAGTCAAATTAATAAAGGTACAATTACTAAACACAGCGTTTACATGTTTTTGCCGCGTTTAGCATTTTTCTGCTCTCAGGAGAACTTAACATTAAGGGGAGTTCATGTATATATGAGGCCTGAATATGTTGTTTAAATAGAAAAAGATTATTGAATATTTCTACGCAGCCTCTCCACCAGGGGCGGACTGACAACTCATGGGGCCCCCGGGCAATAGGGGATCATGGGGCCCCTGTGTCCTTGCCCAAACTCAAAAAAACCTATGAAATCTCATAGGGGCCCCCTAATAGGCATCTCATGGGGCCCCCTACTGACCCCGGGCCCTCGGGCAGTGCCCAAGTTTCCAAATGGTCAGTCCGCCCCTGCACTCCACACTTTGTCCCACTGCACCAGTATACCCTACACTTATGTTCTATAATGCTCATACATTTATAACTATGTTTCTCAAACAGCAAAATAAGCATGCCCTTACCCTTCTAAATATATTGTTCAAACAGGGTAAGATGATTGCTCTTGTTACCCAGCCTGTTAATGAAGCAATGAAAGAATGTATCCTAACCACTTCAATAGCGGACATTTTCACCCCCTTCCTGCCCAGGCCAATTTTCATCTTTCAGCACTCTCACACTTTGAATGGCAATTACTCATGCAACACTGTACCATGACATTTTTATCATTGTTTTGAGACAGATAGAGCTTTCTTTTGGTGGTTTTTAAACACCACTGGGTTTTTCTATTTATTGCTATATAAGCAAAGAACAAATTTTTTGCAACAAAAAAAAACATTTTTTCTTAGTTTCTGTTATAACAGTTTGCAAACAAATATCAATAAATTTAGGCCAAAATGTATTCTGTTATTTTTCTTTAATAGTAATAACCCAAATCAGTGTATATACACTATATTGTCAAAAGTATTGGGACGCCTGCCTTTACACGCACATAAACCTTAATGTCATCCCAGTCTTAGTCCATAAGGTTCAAAATTGAGTTAGCCCACCCTTTGCAGCTATAACAACTTCAACTCTCCTGGGAAGGCTGTCCACAAGGTATATGAGTGTGCCTATGGGAATGTTTGACCATTTTTCTAGGAGCGCATTGTGAGGTCAGGCACTGATGGCGGACGAGAAGGCCTGGCTCACAGTCTCCACTGTAATTCATCCCAAAGGTGTTCTATCGGGTTGAGGTCAGTGTAGTCAGGCAAGTACCATTCTCCTGGCAACCGCCAAACCCGGACATGTCCATCGGATTGCCAGACAGGGAAGTGTCATTCATTACTCCAGAGAACACATCTCCACTGCTCTAGAGTCCAGTGGAGGGGTGCTTTACACCACCGTATCCCACACTTTACATTGCACTTGTAAATGTAAGGCTTGGATGAAGCTGCTCGGCCATGAAAACCCATTCCATGAAGCTTTCTATGCACTGGTGTTGTGCTAATCTGAAGGCCACACAAAGTTTGGAGGTATTTAGCTATTGACTCTGCAGACAGTTGGGGACTTCTGCACACTGTGCACTTCAGCATGTGTCTGTCATTTTACATGGCCTACCACTTTGTGGCCGAGTTGCTGTTGTTTCCAGTTTCTTCAACTTTGTTATAATACCACTAACAGTTGACCGTGGAATATTTAGTAGCACGGAAATTTCACGGATGGACTTGGCAACCTATCATGGTACCATGCTTGAATTCACTGAGCTCCTTAGAGCAAACCCATTGTTTCACAAATGTTTGTAGAAGCAGTCTGCATGCCTAGGTGCTTGATTTTATATACCTGTGGCCACGGAGGTGATTGGAACACTTGAATGCAATGATTTGGAGGGGTGTCCCAATACTTTTGGCAATATAGTGTATATTAGTCTGTGTGAAGAGTCTACAAACTATGGTATTTATATTTGAAAATTGATCTGTCCATGTAATGACAGCCTATCTCAATTCATGAGGTCCTAAATGCTAGGACAGTACAAATACCCCCAAATTACTTTTTTTTTGAAAAGTAAACAGTCCAAGGTATTTAGTAAGTGGCATGGTGAGTTTTTTGAAGGTGTAATTTTTTTTTCACAAAGTTGTCATTTTAACAATATATTTCTCACACACGCAGCGTAGGAATACTTATAATTTCACCCCAAAACATATTCTGCTATGTCTTCTGAGTATAGTGGATATTACATCTGTGAGACTTTCTCAGCCTGGACGCATAGAGGGGCCCAAAATCCAAGTAGCATCTTTTGGGCTTTCAAGGAGCATAAATTACTCATCTAATTATCTGACTGCCTAACACATTCTTGGAGACATTGGAGCACCAGGACAGTAGAAACACTGACAAAATGACCACATTTTGGAAAGCAAACACCCCAAGGTATTTTTTTAAGAAGCATGGTGAGTCTTTTGAAGACTTCATTTTTTGCCACAAGTTTTTAGAAAATGCATAAAGAAAATTTTTTTTTTTATAAAGTGGTAAATTTAATAAGAAATTTATATTACACAACATGGGCATTAGAATTACTCCCCAAAACACAATCTGATGCTTTGAGTATGGTGATACCACTTGTGTGAGACTTTTTCACTTTTTGGACTGATTATATATCAGACATTGTATCTTGTGTATCACACAAATCAACCAATTGTATAAAAACGAATGTACTGTAATGGTCGCCTCTCTACAAGTGGTCATAGAATACAGTGTAGTGTAGCACCACCTATAGCAGTACCAGTTCCTATAAGCCATGCAAGCATAGCCTACTGGTACATGGCTGCCTCAGAAATGTTATGTTCACTGACAAGGAAGTACAAGAGGCTGTAAGAAAGTAAGAACAAAAGAATCCCTGTGGTTCCAGGATTGCAATTGTCCACAGGGGATGTCTGGGACTGGTGCCTTACAGGAACATTGTCAGTTGGATGTGCAAATGGGTCAGCTTAGGCTGCAGACAGAGATATAGTGAACAAACAGGCATAGGATTGGTCCAGACAACAGGCAGAATCATGGTCAATAAACAGGCCAGGGTCAGTAAAGGCGGCTGGTAGAGGGAACACTGCACTGGTGTGGCAGTGGTCAGGAGCATTATTGCTGACTGTACTGGTCTGGTGACATTGGGGAATAGTGTGGTACGCAATCAGGAACACTGCTGCTGACTTACACTGGTGTGGTGACACTGCAACTGGTGTGGCGGTGATCAGGAACACAGTTGCCGGCTTACTCTGGTGTGGTGACACTGTAACTGGTGTGGAGATGTTTAGGGACAATATGACTGGTGTGGCTTGGAGTAGGGATAAAATGACTGATGTGTGGTGTTTGGGGACAATATGACTGGTGTGGTGGTGATCAGGGACACAGTAACTGATGTGGTGGTGATTAGGGACACTGTAACTGATGTGATGGTGATCAGGGACAATAGAAGGAAAAGTCGGCACACAGAGTAAATTCAATAAAGTCTTTTTAATTGAATTGCATGTATAGAGCTCAAAAAATAACCAATGCATTTTGGCCATCAGTCTTTAGTCATGGCTGAAGTAAAAATATATTGCAAACATTTAAATAGTAAATGGATGGTCACATAATCAGGTCACAAAAACACAGGTAAAAACACAAAACAGAATGAAGAAGATACAAAATAGATTAAGAATGGATTAAAAATGAAAAATAAAAAGTGACATCAAAAGTGTCCTTAAACAATATATAATTATATCCAAATAGGGTGTTCCCTCTACATAAGAAGATATAACACCAGACAAGTCTATTGAAACAACTCATTGACAAGCAGCTCCCACTAGTGGAACTGCATGTTAAGGCAGGTCAAATATCAGAATGAAACAAAACAACATTCTTTTCTCAGATACAGATCCACATCCCATCTATGATTCAAACCCAGAGGGATGTGGGTCTGTATCTTATGTATCCATTACACCTCACATTCCAAACGTTTGTGATATCTGTCTCCTCCTCTATCTGCTGGTAAGATTCTCTCAATCCCACAGAAAGAGAAAGAAGACATACAGTATAGGTATCTCCTTTGTGTATATCCCTGAAGTGTTTGGACACATTGGAGGTGTTTTTGACATTAAAGGATAAGTTCACCTTTCGTAACATGCTACACCCATATTCAGGGTGTCACATGTGTAACGCCCTCCAGTATAGTTGGGTAATTTTTGTTAGATAGAGCCTGAGTAGCAGCCTGGGGATGAACCAGCCTGGGGAGTGAGGTCACTTCAGTACAGGCTGGGAGGCTCTGACAGGTCAGGGCTTCTGGAGCCTTCTCACGTCTTCAGAAATCTGAGAACTTTCTGGAGGAGGGGTGGAGACCCAGATCTGCATGTTTGAGGGACCTTGGCCAGTTCCCTGGCAGGAGGTTGGGCATCGTGACCAGTGCAACCCTCAAATGTGGCAGAGCCTGGGGAGAAGTTCAGTGAGTGTCGGGTGGAAGATGAAGTGAGAAGCTGGAGTGTGGAGCCTGGGAGGGGCCCCAGGGAGGGAGCTCACCTACAGGTAGGTCGAGAAGAGGATCTCCACTGTGCCACCATCTTCTAGGGAGGACATCCTGAGCAGCAGGGAAGGAGCCAGCCCAGCTAATAAGGCCTGAAGGCAGCCACCAATCCACCAAGTTGATAAGAAAAGACAGTGTGAGTACTCTTACACTCCCTGGACTAGATAAGGGGAGAGGGCAGTCAGTTGAAAAACCCAATTAGTTTCTCATCCAGGACTACTTGTTTTAAATTGGCAGCTTCTGGGCCCCTTTGCCCACAGACACCCTCAGGCAGCTGATTGAAGTGGAGGATTCATCTTGGGCCTGAGGAGGTGCACCAAACAGCTTTGAATGCTCTTAGAGGAGAGACTATTTTTGTACATAGTTGCTCTAAGTTTACGGTTCCCTTAGGCATCTCGTATACCCTTAGACCCCATCCAAGTTGTTAACCCCTAATAAAAACAAGAAAACCAAGCTCAAGGACTGTTTACTAACTCCAGTGTACAAAGTGTGAAAGAAAATGTGTGTTGCCTGGCTGTGCAGAGTAGAGATGAGCGAATTATTCAAAAATTTGGTTCGGCTGATTCGCCGAATAAATTTGCTTCGAGCCGAATATATTCGCTGCGAATTTAACTTATAAAAAGGGTGTTTCTAGGCTTCAGAGAGCCTTTATATTAGTGCAGAACACTGTACCTTTAATTTAAATGCCCTTGGAGTCTGCTGGGGAAGAGAAATAATACTGTCAGTCAGTATGACATGCAGATGAGTGCCGTCGATCTTAGAATCACCGCACACTTCACTCATTTGGGCAGTCACGGGGCCAAAACCAGAGTGTGGAGCCACAGTGTGGCGGTGGAAGCAGCAGCAATGGGAGGCCATACAGCACCCTATGACAACATGGAACCCACCAGCAGTGTGAGGAGACCTGAAAGTGGCACATGGCAGAGTGTGGCGATGGAGACAGCAGCAATGGGAGGCCGTACAGGGACCCATGACACACTCTGGATCTGGCAGCAGCATGAGGAGTCGGTACGGGGGCCCATGGCAGATTACGGGCCTGGCAGCAGCATGAGGAGGCGGTACAGGGGCCCATGGCAGAGTGGCGGAGCGTAAGCAGCTAAAATTGAAGGCCATACAGAGGCCTATGTTAAAAAGTCCCCCCAGCAGCAGCGTGGGGAGACGACTATCAAGAGTCCAATGGCAGAGTGGCGGAGCAGAAGCAGCTTCAATTGAAGGCCATACACAGGCCTAGGTTTAAAAGTCCCTCACAGTTAATTCCAATAACGAACTCTACTCCTCCGTGCAATCTACTTACGAGACCCTGGGCAGGTCTGGGTCCAATTTGGGGTAGAGACTGGTTTTGTTCAGCCATGGTTGAGCGAGTAATAACAGGTCTGTGCTGCCCTTTGGTGTCTGGCTTAATGCGCACAACACTGAACGTCCCAGCGTTTGTCAACGATTTGCCGTTAAGTGATGCAAACCCGCTGAACCACGTTCATGAGGAGCCGGTACAGGGGGCCATGAATCAGTATGGACCTGGCAGCAGCGTGAGCAGATGACAGAGGCACATGGCGCAGGGTGGCGGTGTAGGCAGCATTATTCTGAAGCCATACACAGGCCTAGGTTAAAAAGCGGAAGCCGTCAGCAGCGTGAGCAGACGACAGAGACACATGGCGCAGGGTGGCGGTGGATGCAGCAGTATTCGGAAGCCAAACACAGGCCTCGGTTAAAAAGCGGAAGCCGTCAGCAGCATGAGCAGACGACAGAGGCACATGGCGCAGGGTGGCGGTGGAGGCAGCAGCAATGGAAGGCCATACAGCACCCTATCACAAAATGGAACCCACCAACAGTGTAAGGAGACCTGAAAGTGGCACATGGCAGAGTCTGGCGATGAAGTCAGCAGCAATGGGAGGCCATACAGGGACCCATGACACACTCTGGACCTGGCAGCAGCAAGAGGAGGCGGTACAGGGGCCCATGGCAGAGTGGCGAAGCGTAAGCAGCTTAAATTGAAGGCCATACAGAGGCCTATGTTAAAAAGTCCCCCAGCAGCAGTGTGGGGAGACGACTATCAAGAGTCAAATGGCAGAGTGGCGGAGCAGAAGCAGCTTCAATTGAAGGCCATACACAGGCCTAGGTTAAAAAGTCCCCCCAGCAGCAGCGTGGGGAGACGACTATCAAGAGTCCAATGGCAGAGTGGCGGAGCGGAAGCAGCTTCAATTGAAGGCCATACACAGGCCTAGGTTAAAAAGTCCCCCCAGCAGCAGTGTGGGGAGACGACTATCAAGAGTCCAATGGCTGAGTGGCAATCCGGGAAGTCAGCGTTGTGATTGCAGATGCAATGCAGAGATTCTATGAGGTGATGCCGTGGGTGCGAAGAAGATCATATACCGTCGTACTTCCATCCATAAGACGGAACAACCTGCGAACCGGGAGCTTTATTGCCCTGACCCGCTGAGCAGCTTCTGGGATACCCAAGAGGCCCATGGCAGAGTGGCGGAGCGTAAGCAGCTTCAATTAAAGGCCATACAGAGGCCTATGTTAAAAAGTCCCCCCAGCAGCAGCGTGGGGAGACGACTATCAAGAGTCCAATGGCAGAGTGGCGGAGCGGAAGCAGCTTCAATTGAAGGCCATACACAGGCCTAGGTTAAAAAGTCCCCCCAGCAGCAGTGTGGGGAGACGACTATCAAGAGTCCAATGGCTGAGTGGCGATCCGGGAAGTCAGCGTTGTGATTGCAGATGCAATGCAGAGATTCTATGAGGTGATGCCGTGGGTGCGAAGAAGATCATATACCGTCGTACTTCCATCCATAAGACGGAACAACCTGCGAACCGGGAGCTTTATTGCCCTGACCCGCTGAGCAGCTTCTGGGATACCCAAGAGTTTGGCTTCTGTGGGGAATATGGTTGAAAACTGAAACTTAAAGGCATGTTGACGGAAGGGCACCAGTGTCAGTGCTCCGGAGGGAATATAGCTTCAAAGCTGACACTTAAAGGTATATCGACGGTCAGAGACCACAGGAAGTGGAGCTTGCGTCTTAAATCGACTGAATGTGGCAGACGTGAAACGTCTACGGGCCGTATATGAAACGGGTTGTTCCTCTTTCTGGAATAAGTGTTGGAAATGGCCACTCTTTTTGGTGTGGCGTTTTGTCTATTTAATTCCGATAACGGACTCTACTCCTCCGTGCAATCTAGTTACGAGACCCTGGGCAGGTCTGGGTCCAATTTGTGGTAGAGACTGGTTTTGTTCAGCCATGCTTGAGCGAGTAATAACAGGTCTGTGCTGCCCTTTGGTGTCTGGCTTAATGCGCACAACACTGAACGTCCCAGCATTTGTCAACGATTTGCCGTTAAGTGATGCAAACCTGCTGAACCAGGTTCATGAGGAGCCGGTACAGGGGGCCATGAATCAGTATGGACCTGGCAGCAGTGTGAGGAGACCCGAAAGTGGCACATGGCACAGGGTGGCGGTGGAGGCAGCAGTATTCGGAAGACATACACAGGACTAGTTTAAAAAGCGGAAGCCGTCAGCAGCGTGAGCAGACGACAGAGGCACATGGCGCAGGGTGGCGGTGGAGGCAGCAGTATTCGGAAGCCATACACAGGCCTAGGTTAAAAAGCAGAAGCCGTCAGCAGCGTGAGCAGACGACAGAGGCACATGGCGCAGGGTGGCGGTGGAGGCAGCAGTATTCGGAAGCCATACACAGGCCTAGGTTTAAAACTGGAACCCAGCACCGTGAGCAGACGACAAAGACGCACATGGCAGAGGATGGATCTGGCAGCAGTATGAGAAGGCGGTACAGGGGCCCGTGGCACAGTGTGGTGATGGGGGCTACAGCAACTGGATGCCAGAAAGTGGCCGATAGGGCTATATACTGCATGGAATTATAAAGTTGTAAAGACAGCGGCCTATAAGGCTATACACACTATAACAATCATGACTTGATTGACCATTGGCCTATAAGGCTATACACAGCATGAATATCATGACTTATTCTGAGAGTGGTTTGGAAGGCTATATACAAAAAGTAATTCATGAGCTGTCCGGACACCGGACAATAAGTACATATATACAAATCAATTCATCAGCTGTCCAGCCAGCGGCCTCAAAGGCGACACATATAGAAAGCAATTCATGAGCTGTTCAGACAGCGGCCTCTAAGGCGACAGATATACAAAGCAATTCCCGAGGTGTTCAGGGAGCGGCCTGAACGGCTAGGTTATTACTAAATATATTTTTGTGGCCAAACATCGGCCTATAAATAGATGTCTACACAGTGACAAAAAATTATGTCGCCAGACAGCGGCCCCTAAGGCGACAGATATACAAAGCAATTCCCGCGAGCGCACAGGGCCCACAGTGTCTGAGGATGGACGTTGGCGCAGAAAGGCAGAGACCAACTGACTACATAGGTGGTTTTTATAGTACTTTATTTTGGCCTCCCTCTCAGCAGGTGTGAAAAAGGCCACCATTTTTGAACGGTAGCGAGGGTCCAACAAGGTGGACAGCCAAAAGTCATCCCTCTGTCTGATGGTTATTATTCGGCTGTCGCTACGCAAGCAACCGAGCATGCTATGGGCCATTTGTGCCAAGGAATGCGAGGGACTCCCTGCCTCCATCTCCACAGCATATTGCCACGGTGCGTCTGGGTCCTCTGTCTCCTCCTCCTCCTCTACCAGATGCTCCTGCTCCTCCACTCCTGTCCGCTGAGTGGAAAAACCACCCATTTCACTCAATAATTCCTGAGCACCAATGTCCTCCTCTACCTCCTCCTCTTCTTCCTGTCCTGCCCCCACAGGGGTCATGTGGCGTTGAGATCTGTGCGCCACGTCTACCGCACCCTGACCAGCCATTGTTAACAGCATTTGTTCCAGGACGTGCAACAGAGGAATGACGTCGTTCATCCCATAGTCCTGCCGACTCACGAATAGCGTGGCCTCCTCAAAGGGCCTGAGCAAGCGGCAGGTGTCATGCATGAGCTGCCAATGGCTGACATCTAAGTTACACAGGGGAGTACCTTTATCCGGTTGTAACATCAGGAAATCGGTGATGGCCTTTCGCTGTTTGTAAAGGCGGTCTAACATATGTAGGGTTGAATTCCACCTTGTTGCAACGTCGCAGATCAGGCGATGCTGTGGAATTCCGTTCTGCCGCTGCAGCTCAAGGAGGGTGTGCTTTGCGGTGTAGGAATGGCTGAAATGCATGCAAAGTTTACGTGACATTTTAAGGATGTCTTGCAGTGGGATGGTGGATTTTAGGAACCGCTTGACAACCAGATTGAACACGTGAGCCATGCATGGCGCATGGCACAACCTTCCTTGACGCAGAGCAGACACCATGTTCTTTCCGTTGTCGGTCAACATGGTTCCGATTTTCAGTTTGCGCGGAGACAGCCATCTGTCGATTTCTCTGTTCATTACACTCAGAAGTTCCTCCCCTGTGTGACTACGTTCGCCAAGGCATACCAGGTGCAGCACAGCGTGACACCGTTGCGCCCTGCACATGTGATATGCCGGTCGGGTAATGGGACTTGGCACGGGGGTGGCGGCTGAGGACACGGCGGAAGAAGAGGTGGTAGAGGCGGACATCTTTGCTGGACCAAGGACGTGCAAACGTGGAGGCAAAAGCGGCGTGACCTGTCCAAGTTGCTGGTGCGGCTGTGCCGGCACCACGTTCACCCAGTGGGCCGTAAATGACATGTACTGTCCCTGACCGTAGTTACAGCTCCACACGTCGGCGCTGCCGTGCACTTTGGCAGAGACCGACATGCTCAAAGACTGGCCCACCATCTCTTCTACATGTGAATGCAGGGCTGGCACTGCCTTTTTGGCACTCTCCACCGCGGCTCGGCACAAGCCATCATTTCTCGGAAAGGTGCTGAGTCCACCACTTGGAAAGGGAGGGACTGCAGCACCAGCAACTTGGACAGGAGGACGTTCAGCTTCTGCACCGTCGGGTGCGTGCTCGCAAACTGTTGTCTCTTGGAAACGGATTCCAAGAAAGACTGCTGACGGAATCCGTGAACAGGAGTAGCAGGAGAAGGAGCATCTGAACGAGCGGAAGATGCCAACGAGCGACAACTCCCCTCAGCAGAGGTGTTGGAGCCTTGACTGGCTGATAGAGGGCGATTGACGTCGGGTGACGGAGCAAGTAACGGAGCGGGTGATGGAGCGGGGGCTGGGGCAGGCAGAACCGCCGTATCTTTATCACGGTTTTCCAAGGCCACCGAATGGCGACGCTGCATATGCTGACGCAACGCTGTAGTCCCAACATTGGCCCCCTGGCCACGCTTGACTTTCTGGCCACATAGTCGACATACGGCTACGTTTACTTCCTCGGGCGGCTTGACGAAAAATTGCCACACCGCCGAGTAGGAAACTTTGCCCCCGCTACTCCTCACTGGCTGACTGCTACTTCCTCTGTGCACACCGGCACCACTACTGGCCGTGGTGGTAGGCTGCAGTGGAGCTGGTGCTCTACTCCGTGGCCGTTTGGCTCCACTGACACTGCTGCGACCCTGCTGCCTCCTGGGCAACCCACCGAATGTTTTGCTCGCTGGCAAGCTGGCACCCTCTTCTCCTGATGATGCGGAAGCAATAGCCTGATGACGACGAGGCTGCCAAGTGCGATCAGCCTCATCATCATCAATTAGGGTCTCCGCGTCACTACTAGCCCCCTCGGCTGCGTGTGGGTCAGGAGACAGACCTATCTCTAGACCGGCTACCGAGCCACTCTCCTCGCCAGTACTTCTTCGCCTGGCTGCTGAAGAAGCGGATGTCTCCCCCCGTTCCTGACCGCCCTCTGTTAGCTCTTCCTCACTGTACAGTGAGGCTGAGCCCACAGCATGCGATACTTCGCTTGGTGAGGGAACACCAAAGGACAGGGGCAGGTCGAGGACACGTGATTTCAGTGGGCTTGCTCCCGGGCCATGCCAACTAATGGTTGTGTCTGACGTACCCACCGACCGTTGGCTGTAGGTGTCAGAGGTGACCTGGGAAGAGGAAGACGACCGAGTCAACCAATTGATGACGGCAAGGTTGTCGGTGGAGACACGACCGCTGGATGACACCGGGAGCACTGGCCTCTGGCTGCGACTAGTGCTGCCTCGACCCCTTCCTCTGCTGCCACGTCTGCTCGCTCCTGAAACATTGCCTCCTCTGCCACTCCTCTGCGTGTTGTCTGACATACTCTTTAATTCAATAAGCACCCCAAAAATAAAAACGGATTTAACTCTTTGAACGTACAATAGTGGTTGTGAAGCAGAAAGTCAGTTTATTTAGCGCAATCGGTCAATTGCAGCTTGCCGTTGGCTGGAAACTGTACGTTTAGGTCACTGGAATGCACTAATCACCCAAAAAATATTACCGCCACCCGGCGTGTAAATGGATCTAACTTTTTGAACGTACAATAGTGGTTGTGAAGCAGAAAGTCAGTTTATTTAGCACAATCGGTCAATTGCAGCTTGCCGTTGGCTGGAAACTGTACGTTTGTGTCACTGGAATGCACTAATCACCCAAAAAATATTACCGCCAGCCGGCGTGTAAATGGATTTAACTCTTTGAACGTACAATAGTGGTTGTGAAGCAGAAAGTCAGTTTATTTTGCACAATCGGCAAACTGCAGCACCAACTGTGCACGACAGCCACCAAAAAAAAAAGGCTGTATGTCACTTTAAATTTTCGATTCTTTGATAGCTGTGGCCCTGAGTAACGATTCTGTGTCCCTGAGTAACGATTCTGTGTCCCTGAGTAACGATTCTGTGTCCCTGAGTAACGATTCTGTGGCCCTAAAGTCTCTGTGGCCCTAACTCTGTCCCTTAATACACACAGGTCTGTCTCTCTTGAATGACCGGAGGCTAATGGAGAATTCTAAGATGGCCGCGATTTATAGTGCTGGCTGGCTGCTGATTGGCTAATGCGATCACATGTCATGAATGCATTATGGGTCAGCGCGCCTTGTCTGTGCGCCTTCCCAGAGATCCCCGCCCCATCTTCTCTGTCCATTTTCTCCGTGGCCACACATGTCGCCGCCATTTTTGGGAAAATTCGATTCGTGCATCCGAAGTTTGCTAATCTTCGGATTCGTCGCGAATAGAATTTTTCCAAATCTTCGGAACGAATTCCACTTCGTCATGTTCGATTCGCTCATCTCTAGCGCAGAGCTTTTGGGGGACCCAAAACTCAGTGATTCCTAAGGGGGTAGTGCTACACATGTAACATGTTACAGATGCAGTTACCCCGGATCCCTCATTTTGACAGTCACAAATTAAGAAAAACGCAGCTGTACAGGGCTTCGCTAGGCCACATCATTCATTCACAGAGTTCTGTGAATGTGAAAACTACAAGTACCGACAGAATATGTTGGTGTCAGCTTGTAAATTCTCAATGAGCTAGCAGGACACCGTTGAGTGCTGTGATAGTTCATTGAGTCTTCCTTTACAAGGTACAAGAAGACAGCTTACACAGTCTGTCTGCAAGAGCCCTGCATAGCACCCATGATCTTCTGATCACGGGTGCAATGCTTTGCAGGCTCATAGTAGAAAAAATAAAAATGCACATTTTTTTTACCTGCAAAAACATGTCCATTTATTATTGTTTTTACAAATATGAACTTATCCTTTAATGGTATTACTATCACAATAGTGTTATGCAATGATTGAATGTAAGGGTCGTATTGTGCAGCCTACATATTGTAACCTACAGGCTGCAAATTGAACCAAATACACAACATGGTCTGAACCACAGTTGATGAACTGCAGGTTCCTCACTCGTGGCAAATAAAACAAAACGTTTATTGATTCTAAGAACTCTACAATATTTTTACAGTGTTCAGCACTGTAGTAAACACTTGGTGTGTGTAAAAAATAAAAAAATATTATCACAGCCTCCTTATACGCTGGCTGACTGATTTGATGGCACTATATGCCAGCCAGTGTCTTAAATCACTAGCCACTGCAGTAAAATTTCACTGCAGTGACACTGCACTACTCTGGTGACTGTGGCAATTTTTTTGTTTTTAACACAATAGGCTCCGTTCACTAAAGCAGATCACATGTGGTATTTAGGTGATCTGACACATTTTTCCTAAATATCGCATACAATGCTGAAATTGCCAATTTACCATTACCTTATACAGTATTTATCTCAAAATTAAAAAATGCTTGGTAAATACTGCATGAAACATTGTTATTATTATTATTATTATACAGGATTTATATAGTGCCAACGGTTTGCTCAGCGCTTTACATTATAGTGGGAGACAGTACAGTAACAATACAGTTTAATAAAAGAGGGAATTGAGGGCCCTGCTCCTTGAAGCTTACAATCTAGGAGGGAGGGGTAAGTGGCACAATAGGTAAGACTGTGGGGATGGAGTGGTTGGAAGAGTAGAGGATTCTGGTATTAGCAGAGAGCAGGATAGGCTTCCCTGAAGAGATAGGTTTTCAATGATCGCCAAAAGGTAAGTAGAGTAGATGATAGTCTGATAGATTGGGGTAGGGAGTTCCAGGGGATGGGTGACGCCCTGGAGAAGTCTTGGAGACGAGCATGGGAGGAGGAGATAAGGATGCTAGAGAGTAGGATGTCTTGCGAGGAGCGGAGTGTATGGTTTGGGTGATATTTAGAGATACGATCGGATATGTAAATTGGAGCAGTGTTGTGGATGGCTTTGTATGTCATAGTTAGTGTTTTGAATTTTATCCGTTGGGCAACTGGGAGCCAGTGGAGGGATTGGCAGAGAGGGGTGGCAGATACAAAGAGGTTAGTGAGGTGGATGAGTCTGGCAGCAGCATTCATGATAGACTGAAGGGGGGATAGCCTGCGATGAGGTAGGCCAATGAGCAGGGAGGTACAATAGTCGAGGCGTGATATGACAAAGGAGTGAATAAGTTGCTTAGTGGTTTCCGGGGATAGGAATGGTCAAATCTTGGAGATGTTGCAGAGGTGAACTCTACATGATTTTGTCAGTGATTAGATCTGGGGCTGGAAGGACAGATGGGAGTCTAGGATTACACCTAGTACCCTGGCATGAGGGGAAGGACTAATGATTTTGTTATCGATATTTATGGAGAAGTCAGTGGAGGTGGCACGGGCAGAGGGGAATACTAGGAGCTCAGTTTTGGAAAGGTTGAGTTTGAGGAAGTGGAGTGACATCCAAGCCGATATGTCACTTAGTAGGCTAGCGATGCGGGTGGAGACTGAAGGGGTGAGGTGAGGGGTAGACAGATAGATTTGCGTGTCATCAGCATAGAGATGGTAATTGAAGCCGTGGGAGTTTATTAAGTGACAAAGGGAGGAGGTGTAGATGGAGAAGAGAAGGGGTCCAAGGACAGAACCTTGAGGGACCCCAACAGAGAGAGGGAGTGAAGAGGAGGTGGCAGCGTTACAGGTAACATTGAATTGTTAAAGTCAATTCACAAAAGAAAATAAATAATTAAATGCATGAGTTAAATAAGTAGTGGTCCAGGCATGTGGTATTTAAGGAATATAAAAATATAATAGCCGATTTTGAGAAGTCTCTACTTTTTTGGATCAATTATCGCAACAGTAATGCATAGAAACCTAAATATGGAAAAACACAAAATCACTGGGGTTGATTAGACAATTGACATGTTGCTGAAAATAGACATGTTGCTGTTTCCTCTCTCTTCTATTTTGGCATCTCTACCAAAGAACTGGCATGAAGGGGTACAGGCTCTGCAGCCTGTCTGGAGTAAGATATCAGTGGGTCAGGAGCTAGAATAAAGATTCCTAGCATTTCTGCACTTTTACAGCATCTGTGAGATAATATAAAGGTCAAGGGCCATTGTTGTTTCATGAATACACAACCTAGTTGCTGTTCAGAATAGAGCAGGGTTTGATTCTCTTTTATGGTGGAAGCAGTTGTTTGTATAAGTGTGCACTGGTATGTATAATAGGCTGGCCTCTTACACAGAGTTGTTCAAATGTTGTAATAGGTCTAAGTAGTTGTGCCTTTTTGTATGGTATGTTAGGTACTTTTGAATTGTACTGTATGTATGACCATTATGAGTGTATCATATTGTGTAATTCTTGTGGTGATGGGAAAGAGTTGTTGGAGATAAAGTGGCATTTGTGGAGAAGTGTGGAGAGGTGCTGGGATGTTACATGATGAGATAAAGCTTCTTTTGATTTTTAGAGGTCCAGTGTAAATCTGTTTTGATTGGTAATTTACCTTCTACTACATTTACCTACCCATATGCAGCAAGGTGCTTCTGGATTGTTTGTTGTACAAAACAAACCTCTTTGAGACAGTACTGTATGTCAAGCTGTGCATTCATTTAATGAGTAGATTCACGGAGCTAGACAATCATTCACACAGGGTCACAACATGGTACTCTTCAGCAAGGGCGCTGCTTAACACCTGTACAATTGGTGAGAATTTAATGCAGCCTTGTTCCTTGAGCACAGTTAACATAAGGATAGTCACATTTAGAAACAGTAGAAGAAATTCCATTTACACCTTTTCAACGGAAATGACTTGTGAAGGGATCAGAGGTACAAGTGACAGTTATCTCTGTCTTCCATTTCTATATTGTAAAAAGTATCATGATGTAAATGTAATTATAGCTTCTATAGAAAATATAATTCTCTAAATAATAACTTGTAGAGAGATGTTTATTCCATGTCTGTATGTATTACAGTGACATATTACCACAGTATGAATGTCAGAAAACAGGGATAATTATCCTTTTGATATACAGTACATATTATTGCTGAGATAGTTTTGGTTTTAAACTGCAAATCTAAAGAAAACGGATTTCTTACAGGTAGCTACGATGGCAAACAACCTTACTCATTTGAACCAGATTTAGACCAATTGTATTCCTCTATCCTATCAATTATCACTGACATAGCTTATAATGTTATGTCAGTTGAAACAGTATTTATTCATTAGGGAACTAGTGCATTCAGTAGACATGATTTGATGTGCACTGTCTAACTGGCTGACCCAGAGCTAGGGCTCAGAGTTTCCTTTGACTTAAAATGCATACACTATACCATTTATTTTTACTCGCACTATCCCTTATCTACTCAGCTGCTGTGTCTGATCACTCCTAGTGATCAAGTTATTATTCAAATATACATACAACACTTCAGCAAAAATTATGTGCTCAATTAAGTTCTCCAATTCATGCAAACATATACATAAATTTGCTACCATAAAATAAATATCCTATAAAATTTCATATGTGTCCATATATATATATTAAATGTTCTATAAAAATGTATACGTGTTCAAATAATAATATATATGTGCTACTCATAAATCATAAAAGTGAAATGTCTATTTTCAGTGTTCTGATTAAAAAATAAAGTACTCAATGTGTCCTCTCTTCCACTGTCCATCACCATGTGGCTATCCTCCACCTTCACTCAGAGGCGTATTTGCCTCGGGCGGCACTTTTCAGGTAGGCGGCACGGCGGCAGCGCCGCCCCCCCCCCTTTCCCACGGAAGGGACACTTCCGCGGGAAAGGGACAGGGGCTGCTGTGTTTTACCTGTATCCACGACTCCGTGTCCCAGGTCGATCCGGTCCACAAGGTGCTGCTGGAAGAGGGGTGCAGAGGGTGTCTGTCCAGTGTCTTCATCTTCCTGGATCTTGATCGCGATGTGGGTGGGATGACAAGCCGCCCCTCGAATCTGGCCACACGCCTGGGATCACTGGGCAGCCTATGGCAGCCTGTCCCTTCCTCTGCAAGCTCCGCCTCCTCGTCGGTGATTGGCCGCCAGATCTGTAGCTCAGAACAGTCACACAGGCGGCCAATCACAGGCAAGGAGGCGGAGCTTGGAGAGGAGGAGCTGAGCAGCAGCGCGAAGATCGAGTGAGGGAGCAGCTGGAGCCGGTGAAGAGGAGAGCGGCTAGAGAAGGAAGACAGCTGATGGGTAAGTGTCTGTGCCTGAAGGAGGGAGCCCGGGCTGGAGCAGGGGTCAGGGGTCAGCACAGCGATGCAAGTATAATTGGTGTCAGTGGGAGTAATAGTGCCCCATCATTAGTGTCAGTGTGGGAGGAATAGTGCCCCCTCATTGGTGTCACTGACACCAATGATGGGGCACTATTCCTCCCACTGACACCAATGATGGGGCACTATTCCTCCCACTGACACCAATGATGGGGCACTATTCCTCCCACTGACACCAAAGATGGGGCACTATTCCTCCCACTGACACCAATGATGGGACACTATTCCTCCCATTGACACCAATGATGGGACACTATTCCTCCCACTGACACCAATGATGGGGCACTATTCCTCCCACTGACACCAAAGATGGGGCACTATTCCTCCCACTGACACCAATGATGGAACACTATTCCTCCCACTGACACTAATGATGGGGCACTATTCCTCCCCCTGACACTAATGATGGGGCACTATTCCTCCCCCTGACACTAATGATGGGGCACTATTCCTCCCCCTGACACCAATGATGGGGCATGATTCTTCCCACTGACACCAATGATGGGGCACGATTCCTCCCACTGACACCAATGATGGGGCACGATTCCTCCCACTGACACCAATGATAGGACACTATTCCTCCCACTGACACCAATGATGGGGCACTATTCCTACCACTGACACCAATGATGGGGCACTATTCCTACCACTGACACCAATGATGGGGCACGATTCCTCCCACTGACACCAATGATAGGACAATATTCCTCCCACTGACACCAACGATGGGGCACTATTCCTCCCACTGACACCAATGATGGGGCACTATTCCTCCCACTGACACCAATGATGGGGCACTATTCCTCCCACTGACACCAATGATGGGGCACTATTCCTCCCACTGACACCAATGATGGGGCACTATTCCTCCCACTGACACCAATGATGGGGCACTATTCCTCCCACTGACACCAATGATGGGGCAATGATGTTCAAGTCCAACATATGTTCAACTCTATCATTGGCTGTTTGTGTGTTTGGCAAACAATCGAATAGTAAGCGTGGTCGGTGGGCTGTACGCCAGCCATGCTCCACAATACACTGTGCTCTCACAATGCATTGTGATTGGCCAAAGTAACGCACCTGACCACAGGTTAGGTGCAATGCTGTGGCCAACCACAGCACAATAGTTGTGACATCATTAGTAGTTTACACGAAAAGATTTTTCATGCATGTCTGACAAGATCCACCCGTAATTTCTATACTTGCAAAAAATGTTCTTAGACTAAAAAATAAAATTGCTTACAGCCACCTGTCAGAAACTGAGCTGCCAGATTTTGAACTTTGGTCTCCCACAAAATGAAGCATGCTTTACCAGTTCTACCACTGCAGCCCTTGATTTAATGAATTGATTTGATATAGTCCTGCAAAACTGAACTGCACAACTCTCATCAACATCTGATCATGTAGACAATAAGGTGATCGTCCCTTTATTTAGGTACCTCCTGTGTCCTTGCGAAATTATTGCGCTCCACACATAACCCTGTCTACTGAATCATGTTATTTATACTGCAAGGACTAGCTCTTGAAGAATACAAAATAATTGGTCCAATGATATACTGTATATGCAGCTCCAAAAGATGAATTTTAAATTTACTTTACAGGATGCACAAAGTAGGTGTGATTATATAGTGTAATGACTCCATGATATGGATATTTTAAAATCCCAGGGACATACTGGAGAATTATCAAAATACTACACTGGAAGCCACACCTAGCAAGCTGGCTGATACAAAACTAAATAGAAATTTAATTTCTAGGTGTCAGGTTCGGTTAACAAACGGAAAGTATGGACTTTAAAAAAAAACATTTATACTCACTTAGGTGGATGTAGCATTGAACATCGAAAGCCCTGGCTGGCAGAGCAGAGTAGTATTTTTCATATATTTTGTAATAAAAATGCATTTCAACATACAGTATGTATATATATATATATATATATATATATACACACACATACACACACACACACACACACACACACACAGTATATGTATATATATATTTATTGAAATATATTTTTAAATATATTGAATATGGCCAAAATTGTAGTATTTCAAACATACCGTATTTTCCGGCGTATAAGACGACTTTTTACCCCTTGAAAATCCTCTCAAAAGTTGGGGGTCGTCTTATACGCCGGTATACAGCATACTGACACTTTTTAGAGGGGCGGCGCGGTGCCTCCGCCGCCGCCCCCCCCTCCTTCCATCGGAAGGGACACTAAGTACAGGGGTGGGCAGGGGCTGCTGTTTCTTACCTGGATCCGGTCCCACGACGATCCGGTCCAGGAAGCGCGGCTGCTCCTTCAGTTCGGCCACTGGATGTTCGCGTGGCTGCTCAGCTCCGCCTGCTCACCGGTGATTGGCCGCCAGAACTGTAGCTCAGGAAAGGCACACAGGCGGCCAATCACCGGTGAGGGGGCGGAGCCGAGCGGCCCCGCGAAAATCGAGTGAAGGAGCGGCCGGTAAGTGTGCAGTGTAGAGGTGCTGCTGCAACCACATATGCTGGCTGCAGCAGCACCATACTAGAACATCGGTCAGCAAGTGAAATTGGTCTCAGTGAAAGGAATAGTGCCCCATCATTGGTGTCACTGAAACTAATGATGGGGCATTATTCCTCCCACTGACACCAACAATGGGGCATTATTCCTCCCCCCCCACTGACACCAACGATGGGGCACTATTCCTCCCCCCCCACTGACACCAATGATGGGACACTATTCCTCCCACTGACACCAATGTTGGGGCACTATTCCTCCCACTGACACCAATGATGGGGCACTATTCCTCCCCACTGATACTAATGATGGGGCACTATTCCTGCCACTGATACCAATGATGGGGCACGATTCCCCCCACTGACACCAAAGATGGGGCACTTTTCCTCCCACTGATACTAATGGTAGGGCACTATTCCTGCCACTGATACCAATGATGGGGCACGATTCCTCTCACTGACACCAATGATGGGGTGCTATTCCTCTCACTGACACCAATGATGGGGTGCTATTCCTCCCACTGACACCAATGATGGGGTGCTATTCCTCCCACTGACACCAATGATGGGGCACTATTCCTTCCACTGACACCAATGATGGGGCACTATTCCTCCCACTGACACCGATGATAGGGCACTATTCCTCCCACTGGTGTGCATTGGAAGAGGGGTAGTCTTATACGGCGAGTATAGCCCAAACACTACATTTTAGCAGGAAAAGTAGGGGGTCGTCTTATATGCCCAGTCGTCTTATACGCCGGAAAATACGGTATGTCAATATATTTGGGAAGAATATTTTTAAAATATATTTCAAATATATTTTTCGTCCATATGGGGTCCCAATACTTTTGGCAATATAGTTGTGTATATATATGTGTGTGTGTGTGTGTGTGTGTGTGTGTGTGTGTGTGTGTGTGTGTGTGTGTGTAAAGCACTGTGCAAATTGACGGCTCTATATAAGTACCTGTGGATTAATTGACATACCAATTGTAAAATAAGCAATACAGACTTGATTGATTACTGAGTTCACATTTGAAGGGTCAGTCTAACTATAAATGGTATTTTAAATAAAGTAAGAGCCTTTTGGTCTGGTTTAGTTGGGTTGGTCCTTCCCACTCCACCTTTGCCTGTTGTGGTACCTCTGATTGCATTTATGCATATTATAAAATAAATAATAAGTCTAACAGGGAGAGTGAAACTATCGTATAATGGCCACAGCAAATGTGTAGACCCAGGAACTCAACAGCAGAAATCTAACCAATAAAGCCCACAGGAGATATAGGAAATTGTCAGGTGATGTATTTCTCCAGTGTATACTAAAAATTCATATGGATGGAGGCATATAGAACTGAAGCTATTAGAAATAAATATTTAGCTTGTTTTATTAAAGAAAAAAAATATTTCTATTTAAATTACAAAAATAGAAATCTGAATAGTAGAATACAAAAAGCAGATGATAATGTACCTGAAATTACATCTGTAGCCTGTGACAGAACTTACAAAAAAAAAAAAAAGCATTCCTAGCATTTAAAGCAGTAGTAAACCCTGCTCGGACAGTTGATTGTCGGGTTCTATGCCAAGCAAAAGAATGTTTTTGACAGCTAAGAAGAGTTTTCAAACACATTTTCCACCTTAAAGCTGTATAGGTGTCAGCTTTTCTGTCAAGCAAGATGATGTTGAGAACACTGAGTTATGGTTAATAGCCTCAATGTTGCCAAAGATTGTCAGCTTGTCTGCTAAGCAAGATAGTGTTACAAACAGAGCATGTACATTTGTTTGTTTTTAATTCTTTGTATTGCTTTTAACAATATTACAACAATCTTACTTGACGTACAAAAATAATACAGTGTACCAAACACACATATCTCACTGGCTGAGATAGTGAACTAACAAAATAAGCTAACCACCAACAGTATGGTGAAGAACTCCATAATACCCAACCTACCTACCCCTTCCCCTGCCAGTGTAGCATTCCTTCAGTGACAGAGCATGAAGGATACTGTCCTCCAGTACAATTAAAGAAATACTACAACTATGAAGTTCGAACTGAGCCGATTTATTAAGGAATAATACAGAACCAATATGTCAGAGGGAATAAAAGGGCCAGACATAGCAGACAACTATGCCTAACTTTTTCAAATTTTTTTGGGCAGCCCCTATTCAAATGTTAGCTCTATATAGTCTCAGTGCTTTATTAATTAGGCCTTTCATGTAGATCCATTGTCAATCATGATGCCCACCGACACCCCCCCAAATAAAAGGCTCCACTCTTGACAAAGGCTCCTGCCGTCTGACCGCTCTGCCGCCTGACAATGTTTAAATAACTATGGGGCTGGGTTACCTGGTGTCATTGACCTGGCATGCCCCTGTCAATGATATCACAAGGTAATTGTTAGGGGGACTTCCAGATTCAGATAATCCCCCCGCCCGAAGACCCTGACAACCACCATCCAGGGTAGTGAGCAAGAGGTCCTTGTCCCCATCTATATGGGGACATGGTGCTTTGGGGGACAAGGTGCTTTGTAGGGTCCCAAAGCACCCCCCCCATGTTGAGGACATGTGCCCTGGTATGGTCCAGGCGACGGGGGCACTTGCTTACAACCCCAATTCCTGACCGGCCGGGCTGCGTACTAAGATTAGGGTTTGGTATGGATTTTGGGGGGAACGCCACACCATTTTTTCCCCTAATTTTTAGTTGCCTTCCCTTAGTAAATTCTCCTCATAGTTGTAATATTTTGCAAATAGTAGGGCCATTGGTTACCTAATCTCCATGAGTATCCACCTTTAGCAAAATTGTCAGATTTGGAGGTTGAACCTTATATTGTTTATTTTATAGACAGTATTCATTATATTTTTGCAAACTGGTAAAGAAGTCTTGGCAGACTACTAACACTTTGTCAGTACTGATAACATATAACAGTGGCATTTCTGGACCAGGGGCGGACTGACAACTCATGGGGCCCCCGGGCAATAGGGGATCATGGGGCCCCTGTGTCCTTGCCCAAACTCAAAAAAGTCTATGAAAAAAGATACCAGGGGCATCTCATGGAGCCCCCTGCTGACCCCGGGCCCTCGGGCAGTGCCCAAGTTTCCAAATGGTCAGTCTGCCCTTGTTCTGGACAGTTTTGGCTCATGGCTAACATAGCATACAGTTAAGAGCTGTGTTAAATACTACTACTGCTAAGAGATAAAATTCTCAATTAGCTCTTTGAAGATATGATTCTTTACAAAAGGAATATTTACCAATTAAACATGCAAAATAAGTAATGACTTGCAGTCACAAAGATTTTATGTCATTGCCCAGTTTAAAAATCTGCCATTTATTATGCTCACATTTGTCACTTGATTTACTGTATTTTATAAATAAGAAAAATACAAGCAGTTAAAAAAGTACAAATTCTGAAATTCTACAAATAAGTATAAAATTATATTGAAATCACATTAAGGTTTTATGGTTTACTTCCAAAACAAAAGCACAATCAACCATTAATTGTTTTGTTTATTGCACACAAGAAGAAACAACTGACTCATATGAATCATATTACAAGAATTATTATTTATGCTATAGAAAGAACAGATGTAAATTTCCATGTATTCAATATTAATTTTCATCTCTGCATACCCAACAAGGGGCTTGACACAGTCTTAGCAATGGATAAATGGCTGACAGAATTAATGACTGGTAGAAACAATTAGATTATAGGATAAATTTTTGTATCCGTAATCTTACTCTACAATTTGAAATTGTTCAGCATACTAATCACATATTAGCAGATAGATCATGTGTATATCCCCAGCAATTATGACTTCCTAACAAAATAATTTTTACTTGATGTTTCTCATAAATATGATTTTTTTCCTGGTAGGACACATTTTAATTGCTTACATTTGATGCACAAAAGGCAAATCTAATTCCCTTCAGAAATAATTGCTTTTTTTACACTGTATCCAATTTTCTTATTGAAACTAAGAACCAATCTGTTAATTTTCTCCCCCGACAGGCTGATGGAATTTACATACACATTATGATGATTTGCTTCAAAGATACATGCAAATATTTGCTCTGGCTTTCACAGTACTTAAAAACATCTTGAGTGTGACATTCAGTTTCAGATAAAAATTAGAAGAGAAAAAAATATATATACACATATACACATATATATATACAGGTATATATATATATACACACACACACAGTGGGGCAAAAAAGTATTTAGTCAGCCACCAATTGTGCAAGTTCTCCCACTTAAAAGGATGGGAGAGGCCTGCAATTGGCATCATAGGTAGACCTCAACTATGAGAGACAAAATGAGAAAAAAAAATCCAGACAATCACATTGGCTGATTTGGAAAGAATTTATTTGCAAATTATGGTGGAAAATAAGTATTTGGTCAATATCAAAAGTTCATCTCAATACTTTGTTATATATCCTTTGTTGGCAATGACAGAGGTCAAACATTTCCTGTAAGTCTTCACAAGGTTGGCACACACTGTTGCTGGAATGTTGGCCCATTCCTCCATGCAGATCTCCTCTAGAGCAGTGATGTTTTGGGGCTGTCGCTGGGCAACACGGACTTTCAACTCCCTCCAAAGGTTTTCTATGGGGTTGAGATCTGGAGACTGGCTAGGCCACTCCAGGACCTTGAAATGCTTCTTACGAAGCCACTCCTTCATTGCCCGGGCAGTATGTTTGGGATCATTGTCATGTTGGAAGACCCAGCCACATTTCATCTTCAATGCCCTTGCTGATGGAAGGAGGTTTGCACTCAAAATCTACGATACATGGCCCCATTCATTCTGTCCTGTACATGGATCAGTCGCCCTGGTCCCTTTGCGGAGAAACAGCCCCAAAGCATGATGTTGCCACCCCCATGCTTCACAGTAGGTATGGTGCTCTTTGGATGCAACTCAGCATTCTCTCTCCTCCAAACACGACGAGTTGTGTTTCTACCAAACCGTTCTATTTTGGTTTCATCTGACCATATGACATTCTCCCAATCCTCTTCTGGATCATCCAAATGCTCTCTAGCAAACTTCAGACGGGCCCGGACATGTACTGGCTTAAGCAGGGGGACACATCTGGCACTGCAGGATCTGAGTCCCTGGCGGCGTAGTGTGTTACTGATCCCTTTGTTACGTTGGTCCCAGCTTTCTGCAGGTAATTCCCTAGGTCCCCCCATGTGGTCCTGGGATTTTTGCTCACCGTTCTTGTGATCATTTTGACACCACGGGGTGAGATCTTGCATTGAGCCCCAGATCGAGGGAGATTATCAGTGGTCTTGTATGTCTTCCATTTTCTAATTATTGCTCCCACAGTTGATTTGTTCACACCAAGCTGCTTGCATATTGCAGATTCTGTCTTCCCAGCCTGGTGCAGGTCTACAATTTTGTTTCTGGTGTCCTTCGACAGCTCTTTGGTCTTCCCCATAGTGGAGTTTGGAGTGTGACTGTTTGAACTTGTTATCAGTATAAAAGACACCTGTCCACAACCTCAAACAGGTGCCATTGATACAGGTAATGAGTGCAGGACAGAGGAGCCTCTTAAAGAAGAAGGTACAGGTCTGTGAGAGCCAGAAATCTTGCTTGTTTGTAGGTGACCAAATACATATTTTCCACCATAATTTGCAAATAAATTCTTTCCAAATCAGCCAATGTGATTGTCTGGATTTTTTTTCTCATTTTGTCTCTCATAGTTGAGGTCTACCTATGATGCCAATTACAGGCCTCTCTCCTTTTTAAGTGGGAGAACTTGCACAATTGGTGGCTGACTAAATACTTTTTTGCCCCACTGTGTGTAGGTATATATATATATATATATATATATATATATACACACACACACACACATATACACACACACACATATACACACACACACATATACACACACACACATATATATATATATATATATTGTAGATAGATAGAGATATAATTTTTTTTCCTGATCACTCACACAGTCAGATACTGATAGGTGCGCTATCCTCCAAAGCTAAGCTGATTTTACTATACACAGCACAGAACTTGTTCCATTTACCTTTTTGGGCCTCATCAACAATAATTTTATTCCTGTCAGCAGTGTCGGGACAAGGTCATCCAGCGCCCAGAGCAAAGATGCCAAACTGTGCCCCCCCCCCCCATGATGTGCAAGCTTAGGGAATTCTACGCCCAGCAGTTACTCGTCAAAATCACTTCCACTGCCACTACTCTTGTAACAGAAGCAAACCATTGCTCCCAGGGCAGCTGACCCTTCCACCCACCCCTTGTCCCGGCCCTGCCTGTCAAGGGTGTCTCTGGTGCAGGGTGCCCCAGGTTCCCGACACCGCAATCCACCACCACTGCTCCAACTGGCATTACTCTCCGACGAGTGCAGCTGCCCATCACAGACATCAGAGCCAAAGGAAACTTCCCATTGGCTTCTTGTATCTGATGTGTCACATGACACACAAAGAGGACTCTGGAAAGAGGGAGATTTCCCATGCCATGCTGTATCTGAGATCTGTAAATTTGGGGAGGTGAGGGGAAGGACCAGGGGGGGGGGATATCTAAGATTGGTCCTGGTGGTGAAATTAGTACTAAGGAAAAGGGGGGATTTAAATGGAGAGGATTTGTGCTGAGGAGACGGAATTTAAAGGGTGAGGATTTGTGCTAAGAGGGTGAAGTTGGAGGGAACAGATGTGAGCTAAAAAGGGGGAGTTGAGGGAAGTGTTTTGTGCTGGGGGAGCTGGAAGAGGATTAGTGCTAGGAGGGGAGGATTTGTGCTGGGGATTTGAAATTTAGGGGAAAAAGATTTGTGCTAGGAGGAGGAATTTTGGGAGAGGGGATGATTTTTGAGAGGGTGAAGTTGCGGGAAGATGTGTGCTAAGTGGGGGAATGGGGAGGAAGGGTTTGTGTTGTGAGGAGGGATTTGGAGGGGGAAGAATTTGGGATTTAGAGGATTTGTACTGGGACGGGGGGAATTGGGGAAGAAAGAATATGTGCTGGGAGGGAAGGTTTGGGGAGTAAGAGGATATGTGCTGGGAAATGAACTTGTACTGTAGGAGGAGTGGTGGAAGAGTATTAGTGTTGGGGGGGGGGTTTGCTTGGAGGAGGAGAGGATTTATGTTTGGAGAGGTGGAGAGGATTTGTGCTAGGAGGGGAATTTATAGAAGGAGGATTTGTGCTAAGAGGAGAAATTTGGGGGCAATATTTTTTGTGCTAGGAGGTGAGATTTGGGTGGTTAGAGAATTAGGTCCTGGGGGAAGAGATTTGGGGATGAGAGAATTTGTGCTGGGGGGGGATAATCTAGGGGTAGGAGGGGGGCATAGAGCAGTTAAAGAGTCAATAAATTGAAAGCTGTTGTAGTGAAAGGTTGGGGAAAATTAAAGGAAACAGATGCAAGATCATCATGAGGAAAACTATGGGAAAACTGAAAAATTACATAGAGAAAGATCATAGTTAGTTTGGAAACTGTACTTTAATTATGATTTTTTTTTAGCTAATCAATCCCTTTTTTTTATTATTATTATTATTGTTAATAATAATAATAATAATAATATTAGTATGACTTTTTGTTTTCATTGTAATGTTTGCAGTTGATTTGCCGTATGTATACAGTCACCTTAAGCTGTTGTCCCTTTTTAAAGAACAAACAAATGGACTTGTGTCAGAGGTGGTATGCTGGGTTTTTCATACTGTATATATTCATATATACTGGGTATAAATATATATATATATATATATATATATTTTTTTTTTTTTTTTTCATATTGTCTTTGAAAAAAAGACAGCTCAAATAAACAGATGGTCAATAATAACTGAAAACTCCACTTTAAAGAAAAGGCAACATAAACTGAAAAAACCCAAAGTAATGAAACCCTACAAATACCATCCTGACATGAAAGACTGCCTTTTTTAAAGGGAAGCCATGCAGCAAAGAAAAAAACTACAAGAGTTAAGATATTGCAGAAGTTACAGTAGTGTAAGCTTGGCCAGCAGCAGAACAGTTTTAATCAGAAATAATAGGTCTAACTGATATATGCCTAAATTTTATTTTATTTATGGGGACAGAGAGGTGCACTGGGTGAAAAATTGTGAGCTGTTTAAATGCACACTGTTTTTTTCACTTAAGCGAGCCATAAATGGATCAAAACTCAGTCGGTTCAGCAAGGACCAGCCAATATTCAGTCCATGTATGAGCAGGTTGATTGTACCCAAATCAATCTATTGATCAACCTGGGTACCACCACATGTCCGATTTTTAACATGCAATTATTGCCAGCAGCTTTAGCCACTAACTATTATCATTGTGTTCTCCTGGCAAGTACAGCTCCCCATGCCTGTTCCCCAAGAGAACCCAATATCTCTGCAGGAGGGATTTCCCCATAAACACTGACTGTGTTGATGGGAGAATTGGGCAATTTTCCTTTCCTGCAGGAAAGAAAATTTGAATAATCTATGGCCTGCCTTACTGTTTTTTCTTTCAAATAATGCAGTGGTATGCCTTGAAAAAAGGCATCTCCAAGATCAGATGGTGAGCAACAACTGAATGTCTTATCTAATAGCCCCGTTTAAGGGCCATCTAAACCTTCTGGCCATAGTTCAGAGGCTATACATAAATTTCAGAATCTACACATAAATTTGCTGGGTTCACACATTTCGAACCCAAGGTAGCAACAAACCCAAACTTTATCCCTATTTACTGTATATAGCTAAAGTCTTTCAAATATGGGATGTGAAAGGTATTGCATAACTTGAATGATAAACCATGTTTTTCTATAAAGTTTTTCTATGAAGCAATGTGATCAGGTGGAGTAATAGTTGTGCTGCATGCATAACAAGCCAACTCGGCAGTGGCCATGGCTGTACACTTTATGAAGACTTTAGCTATAGAAGGGGACCTCGAAGTCTATTTGTACCAAAAGTCTGAAAAAAGCAGTGGCAATGTGTTAATAGAATAGATTTTTCTTATTTCGCTAATTGCTTGCAGGACTATTTGGAAGCTCGGCATGGCTCTTATAACCAATAGCTTCCTATAATCTATGCAGAAATTATTGGAAACGATAAATTGATGCAAGTATACTGATGGCGTCTGTTTATAAACAGCAATGTGCAGTAAGAAAAAAATACATAATTATTCCTGACTAATATATACAGTGTGCTAAGCTTTCCTGAGAAATTTAATGCGGAATTATTGTGCCGACTCCTCTCAGCATTAGGAAGCAACTTGTTTTCCCTTTGATAACTATTATTAATGGCAGGTAATACACAGGAAGCTACACTCATATCATGTGAATTTCAATAAGGCAATAGTTCTTGATTAAGAATAAAAAATAATGAAAGCAAAATCTGTTGAGCAAACAATTCATAACTCACTCTGATTATTTACCAGTGAGTTTTTCTTTGTGATTGATTTAAACTGGCAGCACTTTCTTTGTGAACATTTTTTATTACATGCTCTTCTTGTAGTTCTATTTAACATATTTAAAATGGACAGATGGAAATTAGTATGCAAATCAGATACTTTTATAATTGATGCAGGTTCTTCATTAAAAGCTGTTCATGCATCGCTTAACTTTGTTATACTGGAAAATTCTATAACATTAAAAGCATAGTTTGCATGTCATAAAACAATCTTAAAACCATGTATTAAAGCAGATCTGCATGTACAATTTAGCTAATAAAAGCAATACCATATAAATAAAATAGAGGTTCATTATGCATACGCATCCTGCTCTGTTAATCTGCATTAAAATATAATGGAGTTTTTTGAAAGACAATATGGGCCATTTCTATAACTCAAAAATCCAACCTCACAGCAATTGCATTTTATATGATATTTAAAAAGAGTTTTCCCATCTGACTATCCTGCATATACAGTACACCATATTGCATACATACGGTTTTCATTTGGGTCTAGGCTTAGATTGGACCTATGACAACTTTGCCATTTGTCTGAATTTCATGTGGGTCAATTTTTTTGAAAGTATGTTTAGAGGGGTGTGAGGATTTATGGGCTCCTAAGCCTCGATACACCTTTAGGCTCCGTTCACACCTATGCAGTTTGCTTTTCGTCCATTTTGAAGTGCTTTTCGCAGTTCACTTTGCGTTTTTCTACAGGTATTTTTGCAGCAATTTTGCCGCGATTAGCGCTTTGTTCAGCTCTTTTTTTTTTACAGTGGAATTTTTTTTTGCTGCGCAGAATAAAAATGCAAAACATGGAAAAAATGCACTACCATGCAGTTTAGCAGCTTCTCCATTGAACTCTATTGTTGCAAAAATGCTGCTTTTTGCTTTTAAAAAAGTCATTGACCCTTTCCAAAAATGCAGCAGCTCAAAAAAGCATAGATGTGAACATGTTCCATAGGAAACCATGTTAAATGGACTGTAGTGCATTTCTGCAAAAAGAACTAAAAAAAAGTATTAGTGTGAACGGAGCTTAATAAAATAATACAGTAAAGCTCACTGTAGGCTATGCATTTAACTTGGCCTGGCTGTGTATGTGTAAAAGCAAGTAGGATATTTGCTGCATTCCAAGACGGAGTAAGGAGGTAGATGCGCATACAATAGTATGTATAAGCATATAATCAGTGGTGATGGAATTAGGGTACAGTTGCAAGAAAAAGTATGTGAACCCCTTCAGATTACGTGGAGTTTTGCATGAATTGGGCATAAAATGTGCTCTGAACGTCATCTAAGTCACAACAATAGAAGAACACAGTCTGCTGAACATAATACTACACAAGCATTAGATGTTGCCATGGTTTAATTGCACATAACATGTAAACATTCACAGAGCAGGGAGGAAAAAGTATGTGAGGCTCTAGCTTAATGACTTCTCCCAGAGCTAATTGGAGCCAGGAGTGAGCCAACCTTGACTCCAATCAGTGTGATGATGTTGGATGTGTTGCTGTCAGCTGTCCTGCCCTTAAAAAACACAGACCTGTTTTGGGTCTACTGGTTTCAAGAAGCACTGTCTGATGTGAACCATGCCTCGCAGAAAAGAGCTCTCAGAAGACCTACGATCAAGAATTGTTGACTTGCATGAAGCTGGAAAGGGTTACAAAAGTATCTCCAAAAGCCTTGATGTTCATGTGTCCATGGTAAGACAGACTGTCTACAAATGGAGAAAGTTTAGCACTGTTGCTACTCTCCCTAGGCTTGGTCATCCTGTAAAAATGACTGCAAGAGCACAGCGCAGAATGCTGCATGAGGTAAAGAAGAATCCCAGGGTGTCAGCTAAATACATACAGAAATCTCTGGCACATGCTAACATTTTTGTTGACACATCTACAATAAGGAAAACATTAAACAAGAATGGAGTACAAGGAGGACACCACGGAGGAAGCCATTGCTGTCCAAAAAGAATATTGCAGCACGTTTGAAGTTTGCAAAAGAGCACCTGGATGTTCCACAGCACTACTGGCAAAATATACTGTGGATAGATGAAACCAAGATTGAGTTGTTTGGGAAGAACACACAGCACTATGTGTGGAGAAAAAAAGGCACAGCACACCAACATCAAAACCTCATCCCCACTGTAAAACATGGCGGAGGGAGCATCATGGTTTGAGGCTGCTTTGCTGCCTCAGGGCCTAGACGGATTGTTGTCATTGATGGGAAAATTAATTCTAGAGTTTATCAAGACATTTTGCAGGAAAACGTACGACCATCTGTCCGCCAACTGAAGCTCCGCAGAGGATGGGTGATGCAACAGGACAATGACCCAAAGCATACAAGTAATTCAACAAAACAATGGCTGCAACAGCACAGAATACGCCTTTTGGAGTGGCCCAGTCAGAGTCCTGACCTCAACGCGATTGAAATGCTGTGGCATGACCTTAAGAGAGCGATTCACACCAGACATCCCAAGAATATTGCTACACTTTAACAGTTTTGTGAAGAGGAGTGGTCCAAAATTACTCCAGATCGTTGTGCAAGTCTGATCTGCAACTACAGGAAACGTTTGGTTGAGGGTATTGCTGCCAAAGGAGGGTCAACCAGTTATTAAGTCCAAAGGTTCACATACTTTTTCCTCCCTGCACTGTGACTGTTTACATGTTATTTGCAATTAAACCATGGCAACATCTAATGTTTGTGTAGTATTATGTTCAGCAGACTGTGTTCTTCTATTGTGACTTAGATGACGTTCAGAGCACATTTTATGCCCAATTCATGCAAAACTCCACGTAATCCCAAGGGTTTCACATACTTTTTCTTGCAACTGTAGATTAGAGACTGCGAGCTAGACCTTCTCATCTGACATCAGTGCCTGACCTCACAAATGCACTTCTGGAAAAATTGTCAAACATTCCCATAGACACACTCCTAAACCTTGTGGACAGCCTTCCCAGAAGAGTTGAAGCTGTTATAGCTGCAAAGGGTGGGCCAACTCAATAAAGAACCCTACGGACTAAGACTGAGATTCCATTAACATTCATGTGCGTGTAAAGGAAGGCATCCCAATACTTTTGGCAATATAGTGTATATGGTTAGGGAACAAAATATATAATCTACTCTGAGAATAACAGACAGAAGAGATGTATATATTATTAGAGAGTGAATCTGGTGCATATCATCAGACTCAAAGATCAAAATTTTTTTTGAAAGAAAAAAAAATTAAAAAGACGTAAAATGCTATTTTGCAGATTTTCATACAGAATTGTATTATAATATTCTGCATGACAGACTCCTTTATCATAGACAGGTAGCTTGATACAAGGTACCTGAGCCTGCTGTCACTTTTGCTGGCCATACACAAACAAATATTTCCTTAGAAAATGTTTCTTTTAAGAAAATTTGTTTGATATGCTATTCATTAGTGGGGTTAAATCGATGTGATGGGAAAATACGAAGGAGCAGAATAGAAAACTCTTCTCGATCAAACGAAGTTTCGGACAGTGCATGTGGCTTTTTATTCTGAAATTACATTAATTTTAAAATTGAATGGTAAAAGCAAGTGAAATTTTCAAACAACATTTATCCGTTCAATGAATGTACAAAGAATTTCTATATGAATATTCTCATCTGGAAATTAATACGTGTATGGCCAGCATAAGACACTTACTGTAGTAGCAGCAGCTTGCTTTTTGTATCACCTGTCATGATAGAGTAAAAAAACCAAAAGAGCAGATAATCACTACTACAAGGGATTAATTTATACTGTAAAACAGTGAAAGTAATAATATATACTATATATATATATATATATATATATATATATCAGCTGTGCCCAAAAGTTTTGAGAATGACAAATATTAATTTTCACAAAGTCTGCTGCTTGAGTGTTGTTAGATCTTTTTGTCAGATGTTACTATGGTATACTGAAGTATAATTACGAGCATTTCATAAGTGTCAAAGGTTGTTTATTGACAATTACATTATGTATGCAAAAAGTCAATATTTCCAGAGTTGACCCTTTTTTTTCAAGACTTCTGCAATTTGACGTAGCATGCTGTCAATCAACTTCTGGGCCACATCCTGACTGATTGCAACCCCTTGTTCTCAATGGGATTAAGGTCTGGGGAATTTCCTGGCCATGGACCCAAAATTTCAATGTTTTGTTCCCCACACCACTTAGTTATCACTTTTGCCTTATGGCAGTGTTTCTCAATTCCAGTCCTCATGGACCCCCAACAGGTAATGTTTTCAGGATTTCCATTATTTTGCACAGGTGATTTGATCAGTTTCACTGCCTTAGTAATTACCACAGCTGTTTCATCTGAGGGAAATCCTGAAAACATGACCTGTTGGGGGTCCATGAGGACAGGAGTTGAGAAACACTGCCTTATGGCAAGGTGCTCCATCATGCTGGAAAAAGGCATTTTTCATCACCAAACTGTTCTTGAATGGTTGGGAGAAGTTGCTCTCAGAAGATGTTTTTGTACAATTCTATATTTATTCTATATTCTATATTCATATTTTGAGTGAGCCTACTCCCTTGGCTGAGAAGCAGCCCCACACATGAAGGGTCTAAGGATGTATTACTGTTGGCATGACACAAGACTGATGGTAGTACTCACCTGAGGCAGCAGACTTTGTGAAAATAATATTTGTGTCATTCTCAAAACTTTTGGCCGGGGCTGTATACCCTTAGATTGACTATACAGGGTATTTTAAGCTATATGACGGGTGGAGGTGGTATAAACTCTTTATATTAAAGTGGTACTTAAGGCTGAGACTTTTTTCATGGATATAATAATTTTAAAGATAATGGACAACACTGGTAAAATTGTGTGCTAAATTTAATTGTAATGCCTTATATTACCTCCAGTCTATCAGCCTTCAGCTTCTCTGGGGTCAGATGCTGATCTTCCCTGCACAGAGCCCTTAAGGTGATTGTAAACTTTTTTTTTTAAACTACAAACCTGTCTTACATACCTGCTCTTTAATGGTTTTATACAGAGCAGCCCCACACTTCCTTTTTTTTTGGTTCCTCCTGCCTTCAGAATGCCCCTATAGCAAGCCGCAAAGTATAATAGAGTGCCCCTACAGCAAGGTAAATAATCTTCTCCATTTAGAATCACTTTAAATGACTTCCTTCTCTTGCTCAAGGCTACTTGTTTCACGAGACATTGCTCCTCACTCATTCACAAGTTACTGACATGTTTGGACAGTGTACTAAGCTTTATGTGTGCTGCACTGTGTATATTGAGATGTAGGAAAAGTATACTGTGCTGCACTCTATTTTCTGATATGTAAACAAATAATGCATTCTGTATGCAGGCCAATTAATTGGCTGACCAACTAATCAATTATGATAATAGTTGACAACTATTTTCATAATCAATTACGTCAATTAGTTGTTTCAACCCTAGAGTGATGCATGTATTACAGCAATTTTCTGTTGCTTCTACATTTCTTTGTTTTCAGTTACAGGGAAAGCTATATGCCTTTATTCTGTAAGTTATATAATGCAATCCATGTGAGAAATCCTCTAATTTAAATTAAAAGTACCGTATTTTTCGCTCCACAAAACGCACTTTTTCCCCCCAAAAAAGGGGGGAAAATGTTAGTGCGTCTTACGGAGCGAATATGGAGCAGCCACTCCGGTATTATCGCCACCGTGTCAGAATATCGGGCTGGCCGCCCAGCTCTTCTCTGCAACAAGACCTTACCTGTTCCTCGGTCCAGCGCTGTGCGGTCTTCCCGCGCCAGCAACTTTAGCGTGGGCACCCGGCTGTGACAGCTGGGTGCCCACTGCGCATGTGCGAGAAGCGCTGCACTTTGTGAATGGTCCGGCATCTTCTGGGACACATGACAGGTCCCAGAAGATGCCGGGCCATTCACAAAGCGCATCGCTTCTTGCGCATGCGCAGTGGACACCCGGCTGTCACAGCCGGGTGCTCGCACTAAAGGGAGGGCAACTCCACGGAAGTGAGAGCGGGTACCTGTCAAATTCAGGTAACCACTCCCCCTCCCTCCCAAAAGGTCTGCAGTCTCTGGTCATCTCCTGTACTGTTTGCAGTCTCTGGTCATCTCCTGTACTGTCTGCAGTCTCTGGCCATCTCCTGTACTGTCTGCAGTCTCTTGTCATCTCCTGTACTGTCTGCAGTCTCTGTTCATCCCCTGTACTATCTGCAGTCTCTTGTCATCTCCTGTACTGTCTGCAGTCTCTGTTCATCCCCTGTACTATCTGCAGTCTCTGGTCATCCCCTGTACTGTCTGCAGTCTCTTGGTCATCCCCTGTACTCTCCGCAGTCTCTTGGTCATCCCCTGTACTGTCCGCAGTCTCTGGTCATCTGTACTGTGTCCGCAGTCTCTGGTCATCTGTACTGTGTCTGCAGTCTCTGGTCATCTCCTGTACTGTATCTGCAGTCTCTGGTCATCTCCTGTACTGTATCTGCAGTCTCTGGTCATCTCCTGTACTGTATCTGCAGTCTCTGGTCATCTCCTGTACTGTTTCCGCAGTCTCTGACCATCTCCTGAACTGTGTTCGCAGTCTCTGACCATCTCCTGTACTGTGTCCACAGTCTCTGCAGTCTCTGACCATCTCCTGTACTGTGTCCGCAGTCTCTGACCATCTCCTGTACTATGTCCGCAGTCTCTGGTCATGTCCTGTACTATGTCCGCAGTCTCTGGTCATCTCCTGTACTATGTCTGCAGTTTCTGACCATCTCCTGTACCGTGTCCGCAGTCTCTGGTCATCTCCTGTAGTATGTCCACAGTTACTGGTCATCTCCTGTACTGTGTCCACACAGTAGTATGTCCGCAGTCTCTGGTCATCTCCTGTACTGTGTCTGCAGTCCATTGGTTCAGAATATTTTTTTTCTTGTTTTTCTCCTCTAAAACCTAGGTGCGTCTTATGGTCAGGTGCGTCTTATGGAACAAAAAATACGGTATGTCTTAAACATAACATGCCAGGTTTTGAATTATCTAGTTATATATTAGATGACAAATTCATGATTTTACTAGGATTACTTTACTATCTCTTTATTTTGTTAAACAGTAATAATGTAGGTGGTAGGGCCAGAAGCAAGACACTGAAAACCTTCAGCCCACAATTCCAATGAAAAAGCAGGTTGTCCAACCAGGTCTGCACAGGCAGAATCACTGGTGTTCTGCTTCGTGTTATTGAACTGTTGTATAACACTAGTCAGACAGTCTAACAATAATTCAGAAGTCAGGAAACGTGAGACATCAGATCTGTATGTATTTTTTGTTCTGAATAACTTTGTAAAACTACAACATAAGCACAAACAAAACATATGTGTCAGTACATTAAAAATTATACAACAGCTTCATCCCATCAGTGAGTGTACTCACGGACAATTCCACCATAAGTCCACGAATAGCTTGGAGCTCCACTGTATGCTACTTGCTAGTTTCAGAAGCAGTCATGAATTGGAGGATAGGAAGTTCCAGGTTAGAGGTTATCTATGGCCTCTATGTGAAAATTACCACTTCCTGACAAACCCTGATATAACTAGGCATAACTATAACTCTGACCAATAGATGGCAGCAACATCACAGAAGTACTTAAAGTAGTATAAAACCCAAAAGCAAAATATTATAGCAGTTTACCAATTCTTGCAGCATAATCCATTACATACATTATTTTCAACAATATGGGCAGAACAACTGGAAAGAGTTTGTATCAGAGATGCCTCTTGCTCTCCACAGTCCTAAGGCTATTGATAAAGATGTGTCTATACTTAAAAATATTTCTGAAAGGTATGAAGGCAGTGTCTGTGAATCCATGCATTTCTTACTTAGCTTTTTTAACATGGCACGACAATATTTACAACTGCAAAAGGGAAGGGCAATTAAGCTATACACTAAAGAGGTTTATTTACCCAGAAGTACTTAAAGTAGTATAAAACCCAAAAGCAAAATATTATAGCAGCTTACCAATTCTTAGATATGATGGCTGCATTAGTTTTCATTTTTAGGCTTCCTTTTTTCTGTTTTCATCTGGTGATCTGGCTAGTAAGCTCTTTTACAGATATATCAGTTTGCAGGGATAAGAATTTTTTTTTTACACTGGCAGAGGTGTTTGCACTGATAGGCTTTTATTTATTCATGTAAAACTTTTATCCCAAAATAAAAACAACTGTTTGCTATAACTGATTATAAAATGTGAGCTGGAGTATGGCTTCAGTTTGTTATTGGATTTAAATCTGCTAATACATTTAACACTACCCTCCCCCAAACTGGCAATGCTGCTGTCTGCTGTGCCCCCTGTGCTCCTTCATCCAGAGTGGAGGCACTCTAATACAGGAGGTGTTTTGCTGGCCAGATCACCAGGTAAAAAAAAAGACAAAAAGCCTTAAAAAAAAATAATTAGTAAGCTGCAATATATTACATTTTTGTTTTTGAGTTTAATACCATTTTAAGGTACAGCCCCACCAAATGCTCCAAAATCCACACCTCCCTCTGGAAATTATCCAATTTCAGACAATCAGAATTGGTCAAGCTCTCCTACCTAACCCCCCAGATCAACTGTATACCCATGCATTTGCTAAAACTACTTTTAGCCTCTCCAACACTACCCTTCAATTCCCCCACCAAATCCATACCTATGTTTATTGACTCTCTGAAGCCCCCGAATGCTCTATAATGATTCAATGCCCAATTTGTTCCCAGTGGGAATGTGTCATGTCATACCATAAAATAATTCATAACATTTTGTGCGTCATTGAAAAGAAGGTTAGATCAATTAAATGAAGGGAGTGGGTTTTTCATGTACAGTATAAATGTGTAAAATAAAATTGATGTTGCACACAATGTTAAAAATGTAGGAATTTGAAATATGACAATACTAAGCAGTATGCAGAATAGGGTGTTTGTAACTAGGTGGAGTACATCCAAACTATAGTGTATGGCCTTCGTAAATATGCAAATTATGAAAGCTGAGGTCATGGTTTTGTTCTGGTGGGTTGACATTGCTAGAAAAAATTAACACATAGTACCTTTTAAAGTACTATTGGGTTATTTTTTGCATTAAAACATAGTTTTATCCTGTATATTATTTGTGATAACAGGTACTGGCTTGAAGCCCTGCACATCTTATAACAGGACACCCAACCAGGTCTTGGTGACACAACCAATTAAAGTATATGAAAATATTTGTAAGCAACTGCTTTTAAATAATATAAAGAAATATACATTTAAGAGCTTTGATTCTATACTTTTATTATGATGTAGCACTACTCCCTTAGGTGTTGCAAGAGATTTGGGTCCCCTTATAGTCCTGCACAGCCAGGAAACACACATTTTCCATTCAGTCTTGTATCCAGGAGACAGTGACCAGTCCTTAAAGCGGAGTTCCAGCTGAAAAAAAAAATAAAAGTCAGCAGCTGCAAAAACTGTAGCTGCTGACTTTTAAAATACAGTCACTTACCTGTCCCTCGGTCCAGCCGTGTCCTCACCGGCCATCTTCTCTCCCCGGCCCCGGCGTCTTCAGTGTGAGCACCCAGCTGTGACAGCTTGACGTGCAGAATGGTTCTTTCAACACCATTAATGCAATAGGCACATAAGTGCAAAAGTAAAAACTAGCAGCGCCCTGAATAAATCCACGGACCAAATACAGTCTTGTTTCTAGTATGGAAATCCCTGATATGCAGAGTTCCTGAGTTATAGACAATAAAGGCTTGGGTTTCCCTTTTAGGCATGGTGTTGGCAATCCAGAAAAGGAGTAAGGAAGTATAAACTGCAATTTTTAATTAGCAAAGAGAAAACGGCAACCATTGTGATAAGGCAGCATCAAAAATAATAAAACTTTTATCAATGCATTTCTTGTGTTTGGTTTAAAAATGGTAAATTGTGATGTTCGGTACACTGTCGAACATTCGAACCTAGTGAAGGTTCAAACTCAGGGGACAAGTCACTAAGCGGTATCTTACTGCATCCGGGTATTCACTAAGATACCGTACAGCATTTTTCCAAAAACAAGATGGCATTCCAAAAAAAATGCTACTAAAATACCGCATAAGTTATTAAGTCATGTGGTATTTTAGTAGTGGAAACATGCGGTAATGTTTCAGCTGTCAGTGGGTTTCTCCACTGACAGTTGAATATAAAAAGAATTGCTGGCAATTAAAAATTTAGCAGAAAAACAGCAAAGGGTCCTTCCCCCATTCATACCAAGCCCTTTGGGTCTGGTATGGATTTTGAGGGGAACCCCTCATGTTAATTTTTTTTTAAATGTCATGGGGTTCCCCCCAAATCAATACCGGACTCGTATCCGAGCATGCAGCCTGGAAAGTCAGGAAAGGGGGGGGGGGGGGCGAGCAAGCACCCCCCTCCTGAACTATACCAGGCCACATGCCCTTAACATGGTGGGTCGTATTGGGGCAGGGGGGTTCCCTCCCCAAAGCACCTTGTCCCCATGTTGATGGGGACATGGGGCTCTTCCCCATAATTCTGGTCTGTGATTGTGGGGTCTGCAGTCAGGGAGCTTATCGGAACCTTGTAGCCCCCTTTAACAAGGGGACCCGCAGATCCTGGCCCCACTATGTGAATGAGTATGGGGTACATGGTAATACATGGTAATGTACATGGTAATGGGGGTCACAAAAAAAAAAAAAGTATAGTTTAAAAAATGACAGTAGACAGTCTTTGACAAGTCCTGCTTTGCAAAAAAAACACATCGATGTAATCCATCATCAATCACGGCATCCAGTGTTGTCAGGATGATGCTGAAATAAAAAAAAAAACGCCACCCGCAGACCCTTCTATACCCACCGAGGACTCGCCACATCTGACATTTGCCGGTCAGATGTAAACAATTGAGCAGAGCTAGTGGTGACATCACCGCTAGCTCTGTGCAAGTGTGCTATGATTGGCCAAAGCATTGCACCTGACTTGTGGGGACCCAGTAGTATAGGGATCTTAATGGTGAAGCAGGGAGTTCTACTTGAATTAATCTGTGCAGTGCACCTGCAGGTATACTTTGCGGTCAGGAATGAACATGAAGAGGACATGCTGGGATGGTAAAAATATCTTTGCCATCTAGTTAGAGAATTATAAAAGTGTGTTTTCAGAACACTGTCAATTAAGCATCACTCATCACTTTTATAGTGTATAGTGATTTATAGTGTTATCATGTTATCTAAAGTAACACTATAACTCTATAGTGTTATCCAAAGTTTTAACCAAAACTACAATAAATCCAAGTTAAACATTCATGTTATAGGCACTGAATCAGCAAACATAAAATAGCTTTTTAGTTTATCTTATGTTCAAAACAAAAAAGAAGTACATCTAAAAGCCCAAACTTTTTTTTTCAGTTTTTATGGCATAGGAAATTATTCAAACCCCTCTCAGTTTTTTTCTACCATCTGTGTGCTACTGGGGAGATTTCCATCGACTTCCTTTCCTGAAAATACGATGAAAAGTAAGGAAAATCCCCCCTTAGACAGCTGCTGCTGGAGCAGATGTCCCTGTTGTAAGATTGGCCTTTTTTATTTCAATATGTTTATTGGGTTTGACAATAGACTTGAAACATTAAAAATAAGCATATGATTCACACACTCAGGGGCTGAGTAATAAACAACCAATACAGACTGATCAATAACAGTTACAGTAAAGGATATCTAAATAGAAGGATACTAAAACAGCGGGATGATACTAATAAACTGAAATTGTTGTAAAGCCATGTCCCAAAATGAATTTGCAGGCACCAAAGGGGAAGTTTTCCTCACCCACCAGTAACTGCAAGAGCAGAAACTAGAGAAGACTAAACGAAGGAAGAGGAAAGAAAGGAAAAAGGAAAATAGTCAAGAGAAGAAAGAAAATAGGGGGAATTCGGATTCTGGGTCTCTGGAGGGAGTAGTCAGACAAGGCCTAGGAATGTAAATTTCAGTTACGAAAACTCATATGAGATCCAAGGTTCCCAGACCTTAAGAAATTTAGAATGGGAGAGAGAGAAGAAATAAATATTTGGACCTGTGTGAAGCCATGGGAAAGCCTCCAAGAGAATACCTGAGGCTCCTCCAGACCTGAAGGGAAGAGGGGGTTGTGAGTGATAAGAAGCAACAGTAGAAAGGGAGACATCAGGTTACCTGTATAGCAAACTCGAGTCCCAGATCTGCAGGCTATGTAACATCATAGGACTCAAAGAGAGGGGGCGTAGTTTATGGGGAGCCAGAGCAAAGCTTGCAGTGAGGAGGGGTCACAGGTGAACATTTCAAGCAAAACCCAAAGGGGGACATCCAAGATCACATGAAGCATAGCAAATGGGGAGATCTGCCACCGCATAGTACTTAGATATGTTAGGAACCCCCCAGACCGAAAGATATCCCTTTTTATGGCTGTTCTGTTCAAAATTCACCAGGAAATGAAGGAGTGACTCTGCCTCACAGGAACAGGGACAGCAATAAAAATCTTACAGGAGGTTTAACCCCTCACCACTCGACCCAAAACAAAAAAAGAACTTTCCTCCTGCTATTCTCAGGTCACGAGCCAGCGTTCTTGATCTTAGCTTCATATTGAAAAATTACCCTTCTGAACTTTATTCAGACCCTTTAAAAGTTTTTATCATGGTCCCCCTTTCCTGTCTTTCCTTAGAACTGTAAATGTTAGGTTTCTCCAGTGTCTCCTGATATGATGCACTTTAAAACTATAGCCGGCCATCAAACCCAAGTGTTTCTAAACTGAAGTTTTAGACCTGGCTGAACTATTTAGGCATGTGTAATATCCACTTACAGTAGCACAAGTTGGTATACATAAACAATTTTGAAAGGATGCATTGAATTAAAAATTAACTTGTATGAGTTTAGTTTCTTGTCATAGCATTTGACTAATCACTTATTTAAAAGAGAGAATAAAGTGTCTGTATTATTGTTATTCATTTCTGGAAAAATGGTTAGGATTGATAGTTCTTTGGGTAAGCATGCTAGATATTTTGTCCCTATCACCAATATTGTAGCAGTCCCTTTTTTGCAAACTAAGTAGCCACATAGTTGTCATTTCAGTAAAAAAAAAGGATGACCATTTAAATACTAATTTTAAATTCAACAATAAAGCTACATATTCAATATTGAAGAAGTCTGTATATACAACCAGGAAGAGTATTAGGGAGATGCTTTTTGGCATACCCTAGGGATGTATTGCCATATTGTACAATAAAAATAGTCTGCAAAACAAAAACAAAGCATGAGAGAGACATACATATGCTGCTGAATGGTATGTGAAGTCCGTGATTCCTGAAGTCAGTGTTTTCTGTTCACAAAGATCCTGCAGAATGTTACATGGTTCATTAGTTCATCTGATTGAAAAAAGACACCAAATACATCCAGTTCAACCAACAGAAAAAAAAGACATACACAAATAGAAATCCTCCATATACACTATCCTATACCCACAGTTGATCCAGAGGAAGGCAAAAAACACAATAAAGCATGATCCACTTTGCTCCACCTGGGGGAAAAAATCCTTCCTGATCCTCCAGGAGGCAATCAGATATTCTCTGGATTAACTTTACCAATAAATATTAGTATCCAGTTATACTATGTGCATTTGGGAAAGAATCCAGGCTCTTTTTTAAACAATCTACTGAGCTGGTCAGAACCAGAAGTCTCAAATACACAATGTCCCTGGCATTCGTTTTTCTTTTGCAAGGATTATAAAGGTGGCCTAGCCATGGTTTCTTAATTTGCAGTAGTTTACTACCTGTTACATGACTTTGTTAGATGAGTACACAATACCAGAAAGACACATTAAGGTACCCATGTTGGAGGTAACTTTATGGATTTGAAAGGACATGTAAATATCACTATGCACCTAGATGTAAACAGGGAGAGACTTTTACATAACAACCCAGTCACAGAACAATCTCCTAATATGTAGAAAGACTTTATATCCCATTTGACATCTTCCCCCAACTTGAAAGATGCTTCACCCACCAAAAAAAACAAACTTGGTCCATAAAATAGACATAGAAGTAGTGAGTGTAGCACTACTACCATTGGTGTATTTAGGTTTTGTGCTGCCCTAGGTAACAAAAAAATAATCCGCCCCCACGGACACCGATCAACACCCCTCCCCCCCCTTGTCCCTCTTGTGGAGAAAGCCTGACATTGACCAACAACACCCCTGCACCCTACCTGAGAGAGTCTTCCACGACCCCCCCTGCTGATAGAGAGAAAGACACTCATCTTCATCTCCGGACATTAACGGGAATGAGAGTCAGGCTCTCTTACATCAATAAGCAGCCCACAGCCTCTCTCAGATCCCACTTGGTTCCCATGGAACACATGTCCCTTCTTTCATCCCTTCTTCTGGGGAGAGGTGCTGCCCCCCTGAAAAATGTCGCCCTTGGCAAGTGCCTTGTTTGCCTTGTGGTAAATATGCCCCTGACTACTACATTAGAGTGTTTGTTGTTTTCAGAAGAGTTCTTACACCTGAGGGTGATGATGTGAACCAATTAGGAAAATAGTAGAACTTGGAACGGAAGAACATCCTGCAGGAACTGGAAAATCAATATCAATATACATGGAACCAGGAAACATTTAAAGAGATCACAGGTTTTCTGCGGTATAAGCATGAAACTATGTTTCTGGTGCAAATGTTCATTCCCAAAATAGCTTCTTCTTAGAATGTAATTGTTACAAGATGACCCAAGCAAAATACAGGTGTCCAATACTCAACAGACAGTTTGGAATATAGCCGAATGACAATAATTTTTGTGGGGGGATTGTTGTCTATGTGACAGACCCAAGCGGGGCTCTATTCCCCTCCAAAAGCCCCTGCCCCAGTTGGGTCTGTCACAGTCTACTTTTTAATTTTGCTTTCATTCAGCTTTTGGATATATTCCTAATTATATTAAACACATATGGCATGCTATGTTGCATTGTTTATTAACTTATTGGCTATTGCAACTTTTATGGTTAGACTTTTTTTTTTTAACTTTTTATATTTCATCTGTTTTGGTGTATGCAGATAGCATGCATTTTAGTGCATTTATTGGTTTTGCAAGTCGTCTTGTTTTGGGTAAATAGACTCAGAGTGTTAAGGGTGGGGTACATACTGTATATGAGGATTGCAGATTCACTACCCTGCCACTTCTTTTTAGGAAATTATTTGCAGGGGGTGGGTGCTGATGGCTCTAGCTGGATTCCTTTCACTATGTGCTTAGGCTAGTCTCAGCTAATGAATCTAGGCTACAAAAAATAAATACAACTTTTTATGGTCTCATCCTGCGTACCAATAGATAATTTTTCAGATGAGTAAATCTTCTCTGGTTTATTTTATTGCCAACATATGCTATATGCTTCTCTAAGCTAAATGAATAAATATACACAAACATTACATAACTGACATTTATAGAGGAAAATATTTTAAAGCTCTTCTAACAAAATCAAATGGAAACACAACTTTTCAGTAATTAAAAGAAGAAAAAATTCTTGAATGGGTGGCATGTACAAGCAGACATCTCATTGCTGCACATTGCACTGTCTGCATTAGCTTTTGTGCATTGTGCCTTATGAACATAAAGCTAGATAGATATAAAACGTTCAAATATAACAATTAGACCTTGATGGTGTATAGAGGAGTGATAGAGGTATGGACATTTTAAATCTGGAAACTGCATTACGTATGTCTTCGAAATATCAGCAGGAGATTAGGTGGGTGATTGCATATTCAAAAGAAAGCTATATTGCCAGGGACACAACACACTAGATGCACAGTTGTCCCCTTAAATTACCATATTATAGGTGGGGGCACTGCATAACACCAACATGGAACACTGCTGAAGGTCTACTACATGAGGGGCCCACTCAGCTTCTTTTATAACTATTGGTATGTAGTACATCTCTTTACTCCATATGTGCCTGATGGACACACATTCGTTTTGAACATTCACTTGCAGGCCAGCTGGTTGTGCAGTCACAAGCACTAATGTCACCAGTTGTGGGAGAATTCGCCATGCATATATTCTTATGTTTGAATTAAAACATTATTATTATTATTATTATTATTATACAGGATTTATACAGCACCATCGCTTTACCATCTACATAGAGATAGTACAGTTACAGTTCAATAAAATACAAGAGGGTTAGGAGGGCCTTGCTCATGAGAGCTTACAATCTAATAGGGAGTGATAGAAATAGGGCAAGTGGTACAAAAGGTAATAATGTGGGAGATGAGCTGATGGAAGAGTTAAGTTTATTTTTTAGTTGGAGGCTTGATAGGCTTCCCTGAAGAGATGAGTTTTCAGGGATTGCCTAAAAGTGGCCAGAGTAGGAGATAGCCGGACGGATTGAGGTAGAGCGTTCTAGAGGATAGGAGAGGCTCTGGAGAAGTCCTGGAGACGAGCATGAGAGGAGGAGATAAGGGAGCTAGAGAGTAGTAGGTCTTGGGAGGAGCAGAGAGGACAGTTTGGGTGATATTTGAAGACAAGATTGGTGATGTAGCTCAAGACAGTGTTGTGAATGTCTTTGTTTATTGTTAGTATTTTGAGTCTGGAAGCAGCATTCATGATAGACTGAAAAGGGAGAAGTGGAGAAATATGCCGATGCGAAGGGATTTGTAATGGTCAAGGGGAGAGATAACAAGGGATTGGATAATTAGCTTAGTGGTTTCATTTTAGAGATGTTATGGAAGTGAAGTCTACAAATAGATATTACAGAGGTGATTTCTACAAGTTTTTGACAGTGATTGGATTTGGGGCTGAAAGGACAGTTTAGAGTCTAGGATTAAACCTAGTACCCTGATGTAAGGGGTAGGACTGATAGTTTTATTATTGATCTTGATTTCTTTATCATGTATTTAACATATCTTCAAAAGGTGTTATCTCAAGTATATGCCTCATGTTAGTGCAGTATATACAGTCACACTATTACTTATGATAAAACACACATGTGCCTGTTTCTGAATATCATTCACCGGATGGGTTGTGCAATCCATACATTTGCAATTTTATATACAGATAGAACAAGTTATTACAGGATAAGACACTGCTGGAGGGCATAGCTTCCTTTTTTTCATAATAAACATATCTGTTCCTTCGATCACTTGATGATGTTAGCACATGTAAAAAAATTTAAAAAAGGAAGCTATGCGGTTTGTTTTATACAGACATAGCTTATGGATCTAATTGGTAAGTCTATCACTTTCATAGGTGCATGGTACTGCTATATAAATAATTTTCTGCTTGTTTGAGCCATGAGAAGAGACACCCAGTTCAAATATGACAATATTGTGCTGTCTTCTTGACTGATCACATCATGTTCTAGTATATGAATTATAGCTACACATAGGCATTGGGGATAAGGGCGTCTTCCTATTAAAAAAAAATGCCATCATTACAACTTTAAAACCAGTTAGGCAGGTACACAATGGGAGGGATAATTCTATGGTACAAAACACAAAATTCCCAGCCACTCTGTCAGTCATACTGTCCCACAAAGAAGATATTAAATGTGTTCCTAGTTTATGGTAAACAAAGAACTGTCAGATACAAACATTTGACCATTCTTGTTGAAGCCACATTCTGTGTCAAAATGCTTCTGTGGTCTATTCTAATCCAGAGGGGTTCTGAGATGGGGATACGCATTGCAATAAATAAACTGAGAGTCGTGTGAACAATTGAAACATTCCTGAAAGTTTACCAGCCCACAGACCAGTAATGCTAGAGCAACATTTTCTGTCATGGGCATCTGCTCATGCACTTTGCTGCCACCAAACCACTAACTAATTAGCAACTAATGGGTTAGTGAAGACTTAAACATAAAATCTTTCTTCTATCAGCAGTAACAAAAATCAATAAACATGCAGCTAGCAAATACACCAAATATGTTTACTGTGCAGAGAAAGTACTGTCTGTGAATCAGGATTATCTGGATTCCTGGATGCATGACAGATCCAGGTGAAATTTTCAGGTTATAGGTTGCCAGGGTCTTCTGATTCTTTCTTCTACCTGAGGTTCTATCTAATGAGAATAGGTTTTTCTTGATACTGATTCGCATTATCAAAGAGTTGAAAAACTATCAGGAGGAAATTTCAAAAATCTTAGAAAGTATTCTATCAAAAAAGTAGTTCAGCCTTTCTCAACCAGGGTGCCCAGGCACCCTAGGGTGCCTTGAGGTTTCTTCAGGGGCGCCTTGGCAAAATGTCTAAACATTGTCCAAAATTTGTATACAAGCTAACGGGTGGAACAAGCCTGCTTTTTAGTTAAACAAAGCCACAGGTTTTCATTGTGCACCATTACGAACTTTTAGCCGTCAGCGTCCTGATAACCAATTACATCATCAGTTGATAAAGAGGATGTCAGCTGCCTGCACAGCATCCCAGTTTGACCCTCCTCTGCCCATTTCCATCAGTGCTGGGTTCACATTAGCTTTGTGAGGGAGAAGAGAAACACTCGAATACTAGTCAGTACCAGTGTGCAAAAGTGTATTTGCTTTGGAAGAATAAATCACCTCTAATGTTGGGTTTCCTACATGTGTGGATGTTGCTGCGTTATATAAAACTATTAGAACAGTTTTCACATTTTAGAATGGGTTGCCTCAGGACTGTCCATAATTTTAAAGGGTGACTTGACTAGAAAAAGGTCGAGAAACACTGGAGTAGGTGATGCTTGATATTGGCTTCCAGCAGAGGTAGTGAGTCAGTTAACAGTAACTGAAATGGATTCAAGCATGCTTGGGACAAACATAAATCTTTACTCAGGCAAAAGAGAAAAAAATAAATACATAAAACACATCTAATCTATCTATCTATCTATCTATCTATCTATCTATCTATCTATCTATCTATCTTGTATATGTACAAAAATAGGGCAGACTCGATGGACCACTTGGTTGTTTTCTGCTGTTACTCTTCTATGGTTCTATCAACTCACTTAATTTTCTGACTAAAATTTGACTTTAAGATGCATTGTCATAGCAACTGTCCCACATTTGGAGGGACTGTCACTCTGTCCCTCTTTCTTCCTCAATTCTTTTTGGCCTGAAGTATAGACCTCTATATAAAATGTATTATTTAAAGCAGAAATAAAGGGGTGAATGCTTACCTGTCCAACAGTTCTTCGCAGACATTGGCATTTTCTTTTGTGTGCTGGTCCTCGGGCCTCTTCATTGGCTGGCAGGGTGTGATGTGCCTCCTGCGCATGTGAAGTGATGTCCCTTCTGCGGTGTGATGCCCCTCCTGCGCATCATCCCAGCACTCAGAGACCAGCCTGCCACTGTATTCTAAGCTGTGCATGTGAATCTCAGTTCACAGTGCCAGAGAAGACAGCGAGCAGGTAGATAGGGGTATTTTACTGCAGAAGAGACAGTGCAAGTCCTTCTGCCAATAAAAGCCTGCCTGCTTCCGTCAGAGAACTGCTTCCTTGCCGCTAGGACACAGGACCAAGGTATTATAGCTGGGCATTGCACCCAAGGTCTAGACTGTACTAGCTTAGGTACAGCTGGAACTCTCTTTATTGAAAATATACCCAGACAGAATCAGACAAGAGCTTGATTACATGATCCTAAACATTTCAACCTTTAAACAGTAATATCATCAGTACATCTAATGAACATCTAAGTGATCTAATCAAACAGTAATCTAATTAACAGCTAGGAGCTGACAGTGATCTAATTAACAGTAAGCTAATCAACAGCCAGGCACCCAGGGCAGCCGGAACCCCACCTTAGACAGCCCGGCAACAAGCCCATACCCCTGAATGTACAAAGTACATTACACCTGCTGCCTCTCAGGTGTTTGCCTTTCACTTGTATAATCTGTCCACTAGAAAAGTCATCATAAGAAAAAGTGGAATTAATTTATCTTCATAGATTTCTTGGGGGAGATTGTTGATATTTCTGTCCCAAGTAGAGAAGCTTCTCCAATCCAGTCTGCAGGAGGTCCACCATATTTCTTCTTACCACTAACCTGTACAAAATTAATATTACACCTTTCCATCCACTCCAGAAGGAAAGCTTGATTGTCTCTGTTCAGAGAATTAACCCTGACCAGGCCATTTTTGCGTTATGGTGCTGCGTTACTTTAACTGACAATTGCTCGGTAATGCAACGCTGCACCCAAATGAAATTTACGGCCCTTTTTTCCCACGAATTGAGCTTTCTTTTGGTGGTATTTGATCACCTGTGTGTTTTTTTTATGTTTTGCGCTATTAAATTAAAAAACAACAATTTTGAGAAAAAAAACTATATTTTTGACTTTTTGCTATTAAACATGTCCAGTAAAAAATCATAAATTGAGAGCAAAATGTATTCTGCTACATATCTTTGCTAAAAAAAAATCCCAATACGTGTAAATTAATTGGTTTTTGTGAAAGTTATAGCTTTTACAAATGGCAATATATATACTGGGATTTTTCTTTCTTTTTTTTTTACTAGTAATGACAGCGATCAGCGACTTATAGCAGGACTGTGGGACGGCAAACAGGCGTTCTGACACTGAAGGGAACTGACTTGGTGTCACTGACATCCCCAATGACACCAGTACAGTGATCAGTACTAATAAAAAGCAATGACACTGTACTAATGGCACTGGGCAGGAAGGGGTTAACACGTAAGGCGATCAAAGGGTTAACTATGTGCTGTTTTACTAGGGGGCTGTGTGTTAGTGCTTCACTGTAAGCACACTGGTTTGCATGGCTGTGCTGTGCAAAGCCATGCAAAGCAGTGTGCACTGGCTGACAGGGGGGAGAACTGTTTTGTTTAAACAACAGAGGTCTCTCTCCTGTCAGCTTTGACATGGTGTTTTGTATCTCTCTGCACAGAAGAGAAATACAAAGCAGCATGTCTACCTAGTAAAACACAGCACACAGTAAAACACACACAGCACATAGATGTTAACCCCTTCCTTCCTTGTGTCATTAGTTCGGTGTCAGTGCTTTTATCAGGACTAATCACTGTATTAGTGTCACTGGGAATGTCAGTGGCCGTTAGTCAGTTCCCACCCAGTGTCAGAATGCCCGCCGTAGTCTCGCAGTACCACTATAAGTCACTGGTCTAGTGACTTATAGCGGTACTGTCTAGTCATTACTAGTATTAAAAAGATAAAAATAAAAATTCCAGCATATATACCGCCATTTGTAGACTCTATAACTTTCACGTAAGCAAATTAATGTACACGTTTTGGGTTTTTGTTTAGCAAAAACATGTATCAGAATACATTTTGCCCTAAATTTATGAAGAAATTTTATTTTTTAAATTTTTATTGGATATGTTTTATAACAAAAAGTAAAAAATATTGTTTTTTTTTTTTAATTGACGGTCTTTTTTGTTTATAGCGCAACAAAATAAAAACCACACAGGCGTTCAAATACCTCCAAAACAAAGTTCTATTTGTAGGGAAAAATGACAAATTTAATTTATGTACAGCGTTGCATGACCACGCAATTGTCAGTTAAAGTAAAGCAGCACCATATTGCAAAAAATTGTCCGGTCAGGAAGGGGGGCAAATCCTCTGGAGGGCAAGTGGTTAAAGGATAAATTCATCTTTGGGAGCATGTTTCATGTTCTACCTGTTTTTAGGGTGGAACATGTAACATGTTCCCAATGTTGCAGCTGCTGCCCCCTCCCCCTCTCCCTGTGACAGCAGTGCAGGGAGAAGTTCCTCCTATTATCTGTCAGTTTTTAAAATCAGCGTGGCTGTGCGGGGCTCCACCCATATGGGCAAGCCATTCATTCACAGAGTTCTGTGAATGAATGAACTACAAGCCCCGACAGCCTTCGGCTTGTAGTTCTCAATGAACCCACCATGGAGCTGTGGAGCGCCATGGTAGTTCATTGATTAATCCTGTCAGTATATCTGTTTGCCTGTACTTCCTGTATAGGCAAGCAGAAATACAGACAGGTCTGCAGGAGATCTGCATGGCACCAGCGATCTGCTGATTGCTGTTGCAATGCTTTCCAGACTCCCGCAACCAAAAATAATAAATGCATATTTTTTATCTGCAAAAAAATGTGCATTATTTTTTGTCATAAGCTGAACTTATCCTTTAACTTATTCTATTTGTTATTTTGAAAAGGCCAAAATAAGGTAAAAGTTGTGATAAATATAAAAGAAATTTGGAGATAAACCAATTATTTTTGATGCACTAATCCTCACAGCTTGGGTTAGAGCATTAGAGGCATGGCAGGGGAGTCTTTTTTGCCTCCAGGGTCAGTTCCTGCACTGCAGGTGAACCAATGTTTGATTTACAAGGGGGCAAAAATAAATAATAAAACAATATAAAAGGTATTAGAAAAAAAATCATTATTTTATTAACCACTTGCCTACTGGGCACTTATACCCCCTTCCTGCCCAGGCCAATTTTCAGCTTTTGAATTACAATTGTGCGGTCATGCAACATTGTACCCATATGAAATTTTTATCATTTTTTTCACACAAATAGAGCTTTCTTTTGGTGGCACTTAATTGCCACCAGGTGTTTTATTTTTTGCTCTATAAACAAAAAAAAACAGCAAAAAATTTGAAAAAAAAGTTTTTCTTTGTTTCTATTATAACATTTTGCAAACAGGTTTTCTCCTGTTTGATGAGGCTGCACTGATAGGCAGCACTGATGGGCACTGATGAGGTGGCACTGATGAGGTGGCACTGATAGGTGGCACTGATTCTGCTGCACTGATATGCAGCAATGATGGGCACTGATAGGCGGCACTGATGGGCAACACTGATGGGTGGCACTGCTGGCCACAGGTGGGTGGCACTGCAAGGCACTGATGGGCACAGGTGGGTGGCACTGCTGGGCACTGGTGGGTGGCACTGCTGGGCACTGGTGGGTGGCACTGCTGGACACTGATCATCACATTTTCCGGTTATCGGCAGTACTTTCTTCAGGCTGTGACAGCGTGAGGAAAGTACTGCCGATAACAGGCAAGTGTTTTTACATCATGATCAGCTGATCTTCATTACTTCGCCTGTGAAGATGACCACTTCTACATCATCCAGTCAGACTACTACCGTCGAGTTTCAAAAATGAACTCCGCTGAAGGTGCAACTGCTTATCCCCTACACCCCAACTGTCAAGGGGGCAGTCATTATTGTTCGACTTTTGGACACTTCTATATAATTTTTCAGGAGAGAGGGGTCTATCGTAAGCCCTGTGATTGGCCCTTTACCGTGACATGTGATCAGCTGTGTCGGACACAGCGATCACAGAGAGCAGCTGGTGCGTGCCACAGCGGGCACACAGAGACCCATTTTTCTGAGATGACATCATATGACTCCCTCCCAGAACTGGATGACCGTGCTGTAGCCGTCATTTGTTCAGCAAGTGGTTAAAGTGGTAGTAAACCCTTTTTATATACTGTACTTTCACCTACAGGTAAGCTTATAATAATGCTTACCTGTAGATAAAATGAATATCCTTATAAATGTGCACTGTGTTTAGGAGAGATTCCCTCTTTTTGAGACCCGGTGCATGCGCTCTGAAGGAATGACATACCTGTGCTGTTTAGGGTTGCCACCTCGTCCCTTTAAACCCACATATTCATTACACAGGTTCTGAGGCTAATTTAATGCAGATAAGGCTCTAGGTGAATTTAATGACCACCTTAATCAGCCTCAGAATCTGTGTACTTAATAGGGCACTTATACCCCCTTCCTGCCCAGGTCAATTTTCAGCTTTCAGCGCTGTCACACTTTGAATGACAATTGCATGGTCTTGCAACACTGTACTCATATGAAATTTTTTATCATTTTTTTGTGACAGATAGAGCTTTTTTTTGGTGGTATTTAATCACCTCTGGGGTTTTTTATTTTTTGCTAAACAAACCAAAAACAACTGAAAATAATGAAAAAAAATGTTTTTTCTTAGTTTCTGCTATAAAATGTAGTAAATAAGTGATTTATCTCCTTCACTGGTGTGCGCTAATGAGGTTGCAGTGATGGGCACTGATAGGCGGCACTGATGGGCATTGATAGGTGGCACTGATGGGCACTGTTGAGAAGGCACTGGTAGGAGGCACTGATGGGCATTGACAGGCATCACCGATGGGCACTGATAGGTGGCACTGATAGGCAGCACTGACTGGCACTGATAGGCGGCACTGGCTGGCACTGTTAGGCGGCACTGACGGGCACTGATAGGCGACATTGACTGGCACTGATAGGCGGCACTGATTGGCACCACTAATAGGTGACACTGACTGACATTGATAGGTAGCACTGAAAGGCAGCTCAGATGGGCACTGATATGTGGCATTGATGTGCACTGGTAGGCACTGATATGTGGCATTGATGTGGCACTGATGGGCACTGGCAGGTGGCATTGATGAGCACTGACAGCTGGCATTGATGGACACTGACAGGTGGCACTGATGGGGCTACACTGATAATCAGGGTACACTGATCATCATGGGGCACCATCATTGGTGTCAGTGGGAAGAATAATACCCCATCATTGGTGTCCGTGTGAGGAATAGTGCCCCATCATTGGTATCAGTGGGAGGAATAGTACTCCATCATTACTGTCAGTGGGAAGAATCGTGCCCCATCATTGGTGCCAGTGGGAGGAATCGTGCCCCATCATTGGTGTCAGTGGGAGGAATAGTGCCCCATCATTGGTGTCAGTGGGAGGAATTGTGCCCCATCATTGGTGTCAGGGGGAGGAATAGTGCCCCATCATTGGTATCAGTGGGAGGAAGTGCCCCATCTTTAGTGTCAGGGGGAAGAATAGTGTCCCATCATTGGTATCAGTAGGAGGAATAGTGTCCCATCATTGGCATCAGTGGGAGGAATAGTATCCCATCATTGGTGTCAGTGGGAGGAATAGTGCCCCATCATTGGTGTCAGTGGGAGGAATAGTGTCCCATCACTGGTATCAGTGGGAGGAAGTGCCCCATCATTAGTGTCAGTAGGAGGAATAGTGCCCCATCATTGGTATCAGTGGGAGGAACAGTGCCCCATCATTGGTACCAGTGGGAGGAATAGTGCCCCATCATTGGTGTATCGGGGCAGCGGGACAGGAGGAGTGCAAAGGGACAGGTGAGGGGCAGTGGGACAGGAAGAGTGCAGAGGAACAGGTGAGGGGAAGTGGGACAGGAGAAGCGTAGAGGGACAGGTGGGGGGCAGCGTGACAAGGGGCATGGGACAGGATCGGGGCAACGGAACAGGAGTAGCGCAGTGGGACAGGAGGAACGCAGTGGGACAGGTGAGGGGCAGTGGGACAGGAGAAGGAGCACAGAGGGACAGGAGGAGCGCAGAAGAATAGGTGAGGGGCAGTGGGACAGGAGGAGCGCAGAGAGACAGGTGAGGGGCAGTGGGACAGGTGGGGGGCAGCATGACAGGGAGCATGAGACAGGATCGGGGCAGCAGGACAGGATGAGCGCAAAGGGACAGGTGAGGGGCAGTGGGACAGGAGGAGTGCAGAGGGGCAGGTAGGGGGCAGCATGACAGGGGGCATGGGACAGGATCGGGGCAGCGGGACAGGAGAAGCGCAGTGGGACAGGAGAAGCGCAGAAGGATAGGTGAGGGGCAGTGGGACAGCAGGAGCGCAGAGGGACAGGTGGGGGGCAGCGTGACAGGGGGCATGGGACAGGATCGGGGCAGTGGGACAGGAGGAGCGCAAAGGGACAGGATCGGGGCAGTGGGACAGGAGGAATGCAAAGGGACAGGTGAGGGGCAGTGGGGCAGGAGGAACACAGAGGGGCAGGTGAGGGGCAGTGGGACAGGAGGAGCCAGAGGGACAGATGGGGGGCAGCGTGACAGGGGGCATGGGACAGGAGGAGTGCAGAGGGACAGGTGAGGGGCAGCTGGACAGAAGGAGTGCAGAGGGACAGGTGAGGGGCAGCTGGACAGGAGGAGCACAGAGGGAGAGGTGGGGGGCAGTGGGGATAGAAGGGGGGTAGTGGGACAATGTGGGGGACAGGAGGGGGGAAGTGGAACAGGTGGGGGCAGAATCGGGGGACAGTGAGAAATGAGTGGGGAAGCACCTTCTACCCCAGGTTCTCTGGCGGCAAAAGAGCGGGCGGGCTCCTCCACCCTGACCTCGTCCTCTTCTGCTTCCTCCTTCACTGGCACCTTCCTGCACATCCCGGCACAATGACAGCGGGCCCCGCCCCTCATGTGCTCCGATCGCTCACTGCTGATCCGCTCACTGCTGATCCGCCCACCACTCCACTCTCCTCTGCAGCCGGTCCCTTGGCCCGGGTGACCCTCCTTGTTGTACCCTCAGCAATGGCAGCCCTGGGAAAGGGGGGGGGGCACTGCCGCCGTGCCGCCCCCGTGAAAAGTGCCGCCCTAGGCAAATGGCTTGTTTGCCTCGCGGCAAATACGCCCCTGTATACGTGATTTTGCAGTTCTGGGTAAGGGGTGCACGTGCCCTACCCATGCCACCATTTGCAGCCTGGGCTGTCAATCACTGGGTCCCGGCTGGTGATTACTCATCAGCACCCGGTAATCTCCGAGTAATACTGACGGGTGGAGAGAACTGTATGTAAACCAGGGGTGGACTGACAATTCATGGGGCCTCTGGGCAATAGGGGATCATGGGGCCCCTGTGTCCTTGCCCAAACTCAAAAAAGCCCATGAAAAAGGTACCAGGGGCATCTCATGGGGCCCCCTACTGACCCCGGGCCCTCGGGCAATGACCGAGTTTCCAAATGGTCAGTCCACCCCTGATGTAAACAATACAGTTCTTTCCCCTGTCAGCTCCTGCACACTGCTTTGTATGGCTCTGCATAGCACAGCCATACAAAGCAGTGTGCTTACAGTGGAAAGCACACACTGGGGATGTCAGTGACACCAAGTCAGTTCCCCCCAGATGAAGAATGACCTTCGCAATCCCGCTATAAGTCGCTGAATGCCACCATTACTAGTAAAAGAAAAAAAAAAATTCCAGTATATACTGTATATACCACCTTTTGTAAATGCTATAACTTTCACGTGAACCAATTAATTTACACGTATTCTGATTTTTTTAGCAAAGACATGTAGCAGAATACATTTTGCCCTCAATTTATGATGAAATTAGATTTTTTTACATTTTTTTTACTGGACATGTTTAATAGCAACAAGTCAAAAATATTGTTTTTTTCCTCAAAATCTTTTTTTTGTTTATAGTGCAAGGCGATCAAATACCACCGAAAGAAAGCTCTATACGTAGGAAAAAAAGAAGGTAAATTTAATTTGTGTGCAGCGTTGCATGATCGTGCAATTGTCAAATAAAGTAACTCTCAGCCAATCCCTCCACTGGCTTCCACTCGGTCAACGAATAAAATTCAAAATACTAACTTACAAAGCCATCCACAACTCTGCCCCCAGCTACATCACCAACCGTAGGAAAAAAAGAAGGTAAATTTAATTTGTGTGCAGCGTTGCATGACCGTGCAATTGTCAATTAAAGTAACTCTCAGCCAATCCCTCCAGGACCTCTCCCGAGCTTCTCCCATCCTATGGAACTCTCTACCCCAATCTGCCCGGCTGTCTCCTAATCTATCCACCTTTAGACGATCCCTGAAAACCTTTCTTTTTAAAGAAGTCTATCCTGCTTCTACCTAGTAAACCGCCATTTATTTCCTCCATCAGCTCATCCCCTCTCCCACAGCTATTACCTTTTGTATCACTCAACCCTTCCTCCTAGATTGTAAGTTCTAACGGGCAGGGCCCTCTGTTTCCTCTTCTACCAAACTGTATTGTACAGGGGCGGACTGACAACTCATGGGGCCCCTGGGCAATAGGGGATCATGGGGCCCCTGTGTCCTTACCCAAACTCAAAAAAGCCTATGAAAAAGGTATTAGGGGCATCTCATGGGGCCCCCTACTGACCCTGGGCCCTCAGGCAGTGCCCGAGTTTCCAAATGGTCAGTCCGCCTCTGATATTGTAACTGTAATGTCTACTTTCATTTTGTAAAGTGCTGAGCAAACTGTTGGCGCTGTATAAATCCTGTATAATAATAATAATAAAATAAAGGCAAACAATGGCCTGGTCAGGAAGGGGGGTAAATCCGTTCCACAAAGTAATAAAGGTTGATAACTGTGGTCTGGTGTTCTGTAGAATCTCTTTACATCCCTGCGCTCTGCTGGCACCGTGACTGGAATCACAGGGCTTTCCTGGCAGTGTGTTTGGGAAACACACGAGGGTGTGCGGTTTACACTGTCAATGACGTCACCGGCTGCAGCCAATCCCGTGGCGGGGGTGTGTGTGGCGCTGAGAGGAAGAGCTTATCGTCTCTCTCAGCTACAATTGCAGGCGAGGTCCCTGTCCCTCCCTTCCAGTATCATCTGCAGGCACCTTCACGTGGACCGCTCCGCTCTGGACATCCCATATGGCGTGCAGTAGAATGACTCCTATCAAGCTCGCTCTGAGCATCAGAACCCAGGCCAGGGTCGCCATACGACTGAGGTCCTCAGCAGCGACAGCCCCTCAGGTGAAGGGGGCTGCTGAGAACAAGGAGGCAGGGGAGAAGTGGCCTGTGGGCTCCCAGGTAGATCACATAGAGAGGTGTGAGGATGTGGGGAGCAGAGCCTGCCCTGCTGTCACTATGAACTTTGACAACACACAAGAAGCCTATAAAAGTAAGGCCACGTGGGAGCTGATGAGAAGTATGCTGGTGTTCTGGCTGTGCTCTGTAGATCAGCTGGTGGACAGGAATCAGCAGGTAAGGGGATGACAAGAATGCTCACTGGGCCTGAGGTATACAAATGCAATCAGTCATGTCTGATCCTTCATTATATTCTGGAGTGACACTGTGCAGGTGTATGTGCAACCTACGCTTCTGAAATTAAAGGGTTAGCTCACCTTTATGGAAAAAACAAATGTAAAGAATGAACGCCATACACCCTCCCCACCCCCTGGTCCCTGCTGTGTTTACCTCCATGGGTGATGAGCTGTCATTGCACCTGCAGCCGCTCTGGGGATTTGAAAATCCCCCCCACTCTTCTCTGTGTAGCACTTCCAGGACACATTAGAAAGATGTTCTGTGATGGTGCTGACCAATCAGAGTCAGTGTGTGAGCACTGACAGCTCAGCATCCCTGTAAGTACAGCGGGAACATGAGTGCGCAGGGTGTATGGTATTTTGTTTTTACACTTTTTTTTGTTTTTGTTCTGTAAAGGTGATTTAACACTTTAAAAACTTTTTTTTTTCATTTTGGAAAGAATAAGGGAGGGTTATAAACCCCGTGTGGGTTATTTATTTATTTTTTTTGCCATCTGTGTCCCATTGGGGAGATTTCTCTTTTACTTCCTGTCCCGTAGCCAAAACAGGAAGTGAAAAAGCTCTGTAAATGACGAGCGTTCCCTGGGGTCCCCCAGGTCACCAGAACTAGTGTCCCCATTGGAAGATTACTTTTCTGGGGACAATCCAAAATTTGGGATTTTCTTTCACTTTCACTTTGAATGATAATGGTAAACAAGACAAATGGAGAAGCTGAATCTCCCTAATGGGGGCACAGAAAGCAGTAAAAACTGCCAATCGTTCTTTTACAGTGGAGTGTTGTGGCACTCCACTTGATACAAAACGAAAAAATAGTTTTGCCTTTAGTTCAGGGTGGAGCTGATTTAAATCCTAGTTTTCTACATAAAGACTAATTCTTGCTGGTAGAACTTTTAATATGCAAGTAGATGAAGATTTTTAGAATAACAACTTTTCATATTAGTTTTTTTATCCCCAGTTTAATAGGTTAATCATTCATATTTGGACAACTTTTCTGTTGTACTTAGGAAGGAGAAAAATAATCATTACCTTAATATTAACAATTTAAATAGATTTATTCATCTGAAACAATAACATTCCAGCATATGTTATTTGCCTAAACAAACATCCATGTTTAACTAATAAACATATATATATATTAAGAAACTTAGACTGTCAGCCCCTTCCTCCTCACACTTAGTTTCACTTTCTTCTTGTGCAGATCTATTCCACTCCAAACAATCAGAAAAATATTGTTTCGATTCTATTCACTGAACTTCTTGAAACTTAGCACTGAAGGGGTTGATTCTGTATTCATAGGTTTGTAGAAGTTAGGATTAAGGTTTTTCTTAACTCTGTTCATGTTATAACATTTTTGCTGTGAAGAAGAGGCCTGTGATCTCCGCTGAGTCAAATTCAGTTTTGAGAACTGCAAAAGTAAACCAAACTGTGATAATATCTTGTAGGCAGAGAAACTGCCCAATAATCTTACAAAAACCTCTGGAAGAGCATGACATTGTGAATGGATTCATGGAATTTATTTACCAAAAAAATTAAACATATACAGCCTTATTCTACATAATTAAAAAACGAATCTTTATTTCATGATGGAATAACCTTTGGATGGTAATATATTTTCCTCAAAAAGCATTTTATTTAAAAAATCCGATTTTAAATAAAAACTTTTTTTTTTTTTTTATCATTGATTTTTTCCACCCTGCTTTAGTTATATTTCAAAGTAGAAGTAAAGGCAATTTTTTTTTTTTTTCATGCCATTCCTGCTTTGTGTATTGGGTTTGCACAGAGCAGCTTCAGTTCTTCTCCTGTTTGGTTCCCTGCTGGCGCTTCTGGCCCCTCCTTCCTGCTGAGTGCCCCAAGAGCAAGAAGCTTGTTCTGGGGGCACCCAGGCAGGCTCGCTCCTGAGCCACTGCTCTGAGTGTCTATTCACACACAGCCGTAGTTAATCCCTGCCCCCTCCCATCTCCTCACCCTAGGTTCACATCTGTGCGGGTGGTGCCGCTGCAGATCCGCACGAAAATCCGTGCAGCCGCACCACCCGCACAGAGAAATGTGGACCCACGGGAAGGTGCCATTAATTCTAATGGCACGCCGCCTGCACTGGAAAACGCAACTGTACTAGGAACCGAGGTTCCCGTGCGGGCTGCGTTTTCCAAAGAATTGCAGGGACTTCTTCCCTGCGTGTCATGTGCACAGGAGTCCATTCAAATAAATGGGCTCTCGTGCCCGTGCAAAACGCAGCCCGCACAGCCGCATATATGTGAATCGGGGGTTAATAGCTGCGATTGACAGCAGCTGGAGCCAATGGCTCCTGATGCTGTCTCAGCCAATGAGGAAGGAGAGTCCTCGGAGAGCCGAGGCTCTCATGCAAATTGCTAGATAACAATGGGGCTCAGGTAAATATTAAGGGCTGCACACCAGAAGGTTTTTTACCTTCATGCAGAGAATACATGAAAGTAAAAAAAGACCTTCACAATCGCTTTAAACCTTTTTAGGATGGCACCCATTGAAATGAATCTGTTTTTACTTGTCATGTGACTGTGTTGCAAGTCACATAAGCCACAGCAGTGTGAACTCAGGCTGAAAGAGCTTTGCATTTAGTTACTTTAACCCCTTCACGCTGGCGCCTCCCGGCCCTTTAAGGGTTTCAGAAGCTGGGAGGCGGGGTGGGGTTTAGGGTCACGTGACCCCTGTGACACGTCATCACAGGGGTCACATGATCGGGAAAGGTCCCGATCGAAAGAGGAGATCGGGACCTTTCCGTGAGTACCAGACATGTGTGCTGGGAGTGTGCAGGGCGTCGGACTTGGCGTCTAGGCCCAGACGCCGGGAGGCCGCACATTTGCGTTCGGCCGGCGTGAAGAGGTTAAATAAGTTTGATCTTGCCAAATAAGTCACTATGACGTAACTATTAGGGCGGTAGAACTACAGATGAGCTTGGACGTCCTCCAAACTCATTTCCATCAAAACGCACAGTTTTGATGTTCGAACAGAGATGAGTTCAGAACGTGCCAACGTGCATTTCTAATTGGAACCAAGTCAAGTGATTTGCCTCTAAAGTGCCTTTCCAGACAAAAATGAAAAACTGTATTCTGCAAGTTTCCCTTAAAATACAGTGATTTACAATCTGTATATTCACCTAACCATTTGTAGACTGTCCCACATACATTTACTGCGGCAGGGCGGCCGCTGTGTGCTGGATCACGTATCTGGTACATAATCAGTGCTTCTGGGTAGGGAGTGCGCCCTCCTCCTCAGCTGTGCTGTATTTAGTTATAACACAAGCCGATCAGTGGGTCACGACCAATGATTCATCGCTGGGACCCGCTGATCAGTTCCGTGTTTCATGGAAGAGAGCTCTGTGTTGGTAAACAACACAGAGCTCTGTACATTGACAGGCGATCTTGAATTTTTTTTTTATTAATCCCTTCCCAACTACTGTCATTACATTAACCGTGCAATGTATTTGCACTGATCGCTGTATTAGTGTCACTATTGATGTCAGTGTCAGATTGTCCGCCACACTATCACAGTCCCACTATAAGTCGCCAATCACCGCCATTACTTGTATAAAAAATAAATAAAAATTTCAGTATCTATACCATCATTTTGTAGATGCTGTAACTTTCATGCAAACCAAATAATATACACTTTTTGGGGTTTTTTTTGGTTTTTTTTTTTTGCTTTTTTTGGGTTTTTTTTTTTTAACCAAAGACATGTAGCAGAATACATTTTGGCCTAAATTCATGAAGAAATTTTATTTCAAATTTTTTTTATTGGACATGTTTTATGACAAAATACCTTGTCCCCATGTTGAGGACAAGGGCCTCTTCCTTACAACCCTGGCTGGTGTTTGTGGGGGGAGGGTTTATCAGAATCTGAAAGCTACCTTTGACAAGGGTGGGGGGGGGCAGAACCCAAAAAGTGTTAAAAGTAAATAAAAACGCCACACCGTTTTTTTTTTAGCCCTGCTGACAGCTGATGGCTCATCCATTGTTATGGGCACAGTGGCTGGCCTCCTGGCCCTCTCCTTAACCACTTCCATACCGGGCACTTTTACCCCCTTTGTGCCCAGGCCAATGTTCAGCTTTCAGCGCTCTCTCACTTTGAATGACAATTGCACGGTCATACAACATTGTACCCAAACTAAAATTTGATCATTTTGTTCACACACCTAAAGCTTTCTTTTGGTGGTATTTAATCACCGCTGGGGTTTTTATTTTCTGCTAAATTAACAAAAAAAAGACCAAAAATTTAGAAAAATAAAAACCACGTTTCTTTATTTCTGTTATTAAAGTTTGCAAATAAATAATTGTTCATAAATTTAGGCCAAGATGTATTCTGCTACATTTCTTTGGTGAAAATAACCCAAATCAGTATTTATTATTTGGTCTGTAGGAAAGTTATAGAGTTCACAAACTATGGTATAGATCTGAAAATTAATCAATCCTGAAGTACTGACAGCCAATCTAATTTCTTGAGGCCCAAAAATGTCAGAACAGTACAGATACCCCCCAAATGACCCCTTTTTGCAAAGTAGACAGTCCGACGTGCTTCATAAGAGGTATGGTGAGTTTTTTGAAGTTGTCATTTTTTGTCATTTTTTGGGAAATGAAGAAATTAAAACAATTATTCACAATTTTTTTTTTTTTCACACAATTTGATTGCTTATAGCAAATAATTTCTTTGCTATAAGCAAGCATTTAACTGAATGAAATTTGATTCATTCAGGGTTTTTTGTTTTGATTAGCTGTGATTGGCCACGGCTAATCACATGACACAGGCTGTAATTGGCCCAGCCTGTGCATGTGATCACTGTGACCATTCACAGCTAGACACACTTGTATACAATGGATGGCATGAAAGGAAGCCATCCATTGTATACAACTGTTATGTGACCTGCTGTAATTGGTCACAGCAGGTCATATGGTACTGGCAACGGGGCTGGTACATAGATCTGTCATTGGCCGTGTCCGTGGTACACGGCCGGTGACAAATCTCGCCACAGTGCGGCCCTGAGGGCACGCGCAAGGCACAATCTGGGAAGGACGTCCTATGATGCCCTCCCGGAGGGACAAGGTTTTTTCTTTCACTGATTGTTAACCACTTGCTGCCCGGCCTATGATCAAATGACGGCCGGGCGGTAAGTGGTTAACAATCAGTAAAAAAAAAACTCTCCTAAACGCCGGTGCCCAGAGTTTAGCAAAGTTTAGGAGCTGTCCGCATTTTCTCTGCCAAAACCCTGCTGCTCCTGGACGCACTGGTCCTGGGTTTTTTTTTCCTGCTTGTAAAACCCTTCTGCCACATAAAGCTTCTACAAGTCTGTGTGAATGGACACAAGCTAATATGGGTGGTCATTTAGAAGCATTCGAAAATAAACACCTGAGGCCCCAAAAAGTGGCTGCAAAAGCGCCCTGTGTGCATGAGGTCAAAAATCTGGAAATCACTAAAGTGGACACTGATGTCCCAGTGATCTCCACTTTCTTCCAGGTCCCACGCCGAGCCAATGTTCTGCTGCACCCTGAATACAGGAGGTCAGCTGTTCAGTACAAGCACCATTCAGAGATTGCTTTGTATTTTCTGAATTAATTAAAAGCCTTCTCTGATTGGACAAGGTGGAGAGCATGATGTCACCATGCTCATGCTGAGCCGCTGACCTTTTTTGTTTAGGATGCAGCAGGACAGCCACTCAGCATGGGACCCAGAAGTAAATGGAGATCATTGGAGTAGCGGTTATTACTTCTGAGCTTTCAGGGTCATTCGTCACGTAGTGTATATGCACAGTTACATTTGGTCCAGATTGGACCATTACAACTATGTATAAATATCCTTTGGCTGTAATTCCTCTTTAAAGTAAAGCTAAAACCGAAATTGTTTTCATTTTAGCGCAAGGGAGGGTTAAAGCCCCTGTAATTTCTTTGTCATCTGCATTCCACAGGGGAGATTTCCCTTCTCTTCCTGTCCCATAACCACAACAACAGGGAATCTCTTCAAAGTGAGGGAATCCTTCGTTGTCACCATAACGAGTGTCCCTGGTCAGTGTTTCACTCCCTCGATGTTTAGGTGAAAACTTGGAGTTTGCAATTTTCTTTCACTCTCGGTGAAAACTGTTACAAGGACAAAAAGAAATCTCTGTAAAAATAAAATGCTTGTGTATGTGTTTCAGTTACGCTACTTCTTTATCTATGTACCTAGGACACTTCCTTCCCAGTATGTATGTCCTGCATTTTATTTTTACAGATTTATTTTTGTCCTTGTAACAGTTTTCACCAAGAGTGAAAGAAAATGACAAATTCCAAGTTTTCAACAGAACATCGAGGGAGGGCAAAACTGACTAGGGACACTCGTTCTGGTGACAACCAAGGATACCCCCTCTTTTATTTTGTACTTAGGATGTTTCCTCCCTATTGTACATGCACTATAAATGCTCTGCTTCCTTATCTATGCACCTAGCTTCCCTACCTTTGCTCACACATTGGAACTCTCTGCTTTGTTATACACCCAGGATGCTTTTTCTCCAATTGTGCATGTGCTGTAATTGCCCTGCTTCATTGTCCATGCATTTGACACTTCCTTTCCTTGTGCCTGTGCTGTAATTGCTCCGCTTTGTTTTGCACCACTTTGTTTTGCACCTAGGATGCTTTGTTCCCAATACACAAATGTAAAACACACACAACAATAAAAAAACAAACCTTGCCAACAAATAATTAAAAAGTAAAAAAAAAAAAAACAGTGTAAGGTCCCCCCAAAAATCCATAAAAGACACATATCCGAACATGCAGCTGGCAGGTCAGGTAAGGGGGGAGACCAGCGAGTGCACCCCCCCCCCCCCAACCATAGCAGGACACATACCCTTAAGCACCTTAAGTTTCTGGGTGCCAACAACATTGGGAGAATCAGCCATTTCAATACCAGCTGATGGCATTGTTGGCACACAATTATACAGGGTTTATATAGCGCCTACAGTTTGCTCAGTGTTTTACAAAATAACAAAACACATCAAATAAAGTCTCTTTGCACACAACTACTGCTGGCTCACTGCAGCCGGAATGGACAGCTGCCAAACCGTGAACCCTCCATTGTACTTGAGCAGTTACAGCTCTGGCATCACCCAATCTGGACTGTCACATACAACAGTCAAAGGTGGCAATGTTACTGTGGGCACCAGTGAAATTTAAGTTTACGAAAGTCATACAGTTGTGTGTATATGTATGTATGTATGTGTGTGCATACATGGATGTATAAACATGCACACTAGTATGAAATAATAGAAATGATCATAAAGTTTGCTGTTAATGACAAAGCACAGCAGGCACAGTGGCATAACGAATCATGTTATATCAGTGCTCTACACTGCCCATAGGGATTCACCAGAATACACGTCCTATATGTTTGGAGAATAAAACTAGGGCATGTGAAGTAAATAAAAGCCACTTTGTGCTTGTGTTCTATTCCTGAATATGGTATAAATGGATGTTTCATGCTGTAAAGCATGTCCGTTTTTTTTCCCTTTTGACTATTCCTCAAAAACATTGTTCCAAGTGGTAAAAATCAAGTGGCCTCCAGCTGATGAATGTTTGAATCAACAAAATAAATGAAATGCATAATTTGCATGATTGCTGTAAAACCGGTTTTACTAATATTCTTGGAAACATTTAAAGAGTTGTAAAAAAGAATTAAACCCGAGAACAGAAATGCAATACTTTGCAGTTTACCAGCCACTAGATCAAACGGCTACATTTAGTTTTTGTTTTGTTTTTTTCTTTCAGGTCTGTGCCTTATTTTCACAAGATCTGCCAGTAATATACTTCCTGTCCAAACGTAACTACACTCACTTGCTGTACTGCATCCATGGAGTGACAGTTTAATCACCCTGGAACAAGAAGTATGTTAGGACTACAGAACATCTTTCCATCCCCCCTTCTCCATAGCATGGTGGGCTGTTCTGTATTCCACAGCAGAGAACTGTTAAGTGCCAACTAGGGGCGGAATGACAACTCATGGGGCCCCTGTGTCCTTGCCCAAACTCAAAAAAGCCTATGAAAAAGGTACCAGGGGCATCTCATGGGGCCCCCTACTGACCCCGGGCTCTCGGGCAGTGCCCGAGTTTCTAAATGATTAGTCCGCCCCTGGGGCCAACATCATATATTTCAGTGCAGAAGAAGCACTGTGCTGTCAGCTCACTATAGGAAGTTAGGAGCTTTTGGGATTTCTGAAAGAGAGGGTTTTTTTGCACTTCTTGAACTGCTAGATAAAAAAAAAATCAAATTAACAGACCAAAAGGGATTTTTAAAAAATCGGTACTTAAAGCTTTAGGGCCAGTTCACATCTGTGTGGTGTGTTTTACATGTGTTTTAGGCTCATTACCATAGAACTCTATATAACATGCTTTTTGATACAAGCGCTTCATAGATGCAGGACGTTTTTCAATGTACCACAAAACTACACATGTGTGAATGGGGCTTTAAAATGGGCTTTGGGGAGGTGCCAGGATGCTCACTGTAAGGAGTAATGGGTATTTCGATCTGGTATTTTACGGTGCCTGTTATCTAGCAATAATATTGCTTAGTACACTTTTCCCCAGTACAGGTAAACTTTAAAGAAGAACTTTGGGCAACATTTTTATTTTCTCATGCAGTGGGGCTATGCCTGCACTGCCTGAGTTAACTTCTTGTTTTTGTCTAGGGATGAGGAGAGTGGAGATATATTTTCCTAATCTGCCGATCCTCCAAGAGCATGATCAGTCCCCGCCACTTCTGAACACCCCCCCCCGCATGCTACGTCTTGTGAATGGACTGTTCCTGATGTCATCACGCCCACAGACCGGATCTGGATGTGAGGACAACAGGAGCCATCCGCTGCTGGACATGGTGGAGCTCTCTTTTCCAGGGGATTGAAGGATTTGGTAAGTATAGCTTTTCATTGCACCCCTGGACAAAACAATCCGTTAATGCATGCAGTGTGGGCATAGCTCCACTGCATGGAAAAATAAAAATTTTGCCTGGAGTTCTGCTTTAAGGGTATGCAAACCCTAAGAATGAGCTTCCCTTTTTAAGAGTTGGTATTTGTGTAAGTATAAAATTAGCCTATGCTTTTTCCATGCAGACCAAAGCAACAGAATCCTGTAACTGCATCCTTGTGTCCCTGTGCTTACACAAGGCAAAGGACTTTTCCTGGCCTAATGTGACAGCACTCTGCTGGAGCAGTCAAGCACTATCTTGGCAATAGGAGGAGTGGGTCACATTCCCTTTACTCCTGCTGGCTGTTTGGTATGGTAGGGGAACAAAGGAAAGGTACTCGATTGCAAATGGTGGCGGTTGAAGCAACCCTGTCGCCACCTCAAAATATTGGACAAAAGGCCTCTTTTTATTAAAACATTTAATACCTACCTGTTTGCTGTCTAGAACTACTGCTCCCAAAAAATCCTCTGCATTTGACAGACTTCTGGGTGTGTTGAATCACTGGTTCTCCGCTACATGCTGTGATTCCATCTGCAGGTCCTATATCTACCTTAATAGAGATGGCCCACATAGGTGAAGATAATTCTGCAGCAGTAGCTCTTTAATACTCACCTGTCCTGCTGCCGATCTGGACAATTTTAAAGTAGAACTATAGGCAACTTTTTTTTTTTTTTCATTTCCATTTTGGATATAGTGTTATAACCCCTGCCAGTTTTTTTGTTTCCGATCTGTGTCCCATTTGGGACATTTCCCTTTTACTACCTGCCCTATAGCCAAAACAGGAAGTTGAATAAATACCTGCAAATGAAGGGAATTTCTTATTTCTTGGGGCCCCTCAGGTCACCAGAACTTGTTTCTCCATTGGGAGATGCCCCTTCTATTACTTTTCTGGGAGCAACCCAAAATGTGTGATTTTCTTTTACTTTCAATGATAATGCTAAACAGGACAAATAGGGTGACACTAATTTACAGGGGCAAACATAGCAATGGAAACCTGACAGGTATTCTAATTTAGTTCTACTCTGTCCAAAACTCTTTCCTTTAGTTAGACTTTAACCACTTGCCTGTTCTGATATTTGTCATACATGTACAAATCTGCATTTTTATTTTTTTTTGCTAGATAATTATTTAGAACCCTCAAACGTTACATATTTTTTAAACAGGGGCTCTAGTCTAGAGAATAAAGTGGTGGGTGTTGCTTTCTGTTTTAAAATCTATCCAATTAAAACAAAAAAAATAAAAAATTTTCATAAATTTAGGCCAAAAATGTATTCTGCTACATGTCCTTGGTAAATAAAAAATCCAAAACGTGTATATAAATTGGTTTGTGTAAAAGTTATAGCATTTACAAATGATGGCGTGTGTGTGTGTGTGTAGTTGAAAACTGATCATTCCTGATGTACTGATGGCTTCTCATTTCTTGAGGCCCTTAAAATGCCAGGACAGTACAATTATCCCTCAAATGACCTCTTTGTGGAAAGTAGACAGTCTGAGGTATTTAGTAAGAGGCATGGTAAGTTTTTTTGTTTTGTTTGGTTTTGTTTTGTTTTTTTTTTTTTTTTTTTTTTGTCACAATGTTTTGGAAAATGATTTTATAAAAATGTGGGTTTTTTTCCACAAGGTGACAGTATGTAAAAAAAAACAAACATAAAAGGCAAAAGAAAAATGTTTTTAGGTGTGGGGTTTTTTTTTCCTTTCAACAGAGTAGCTCCGTGTTACACTTTTTTTTTTTTTTTTTACTGCTATTGGTTATACAGTAATGATCACTGTATAAGCAATAACTTTAGTTGTCATGAATGGGTTTCCCATTCATAAATACCTTGTCTATGGTTGTGATCTGTGATTGGTTATAGCTAATTTTATATGCTGATTTTAACATATATGTGAAAAAATGTCAGATTTGGCCTGGACTAGAAGCGATTAAATTGCATCTTACCAATTCTTAGATGTAGTGGCTACATTAGTTTTTTTCTTTTTAGGCTTTTTTTTTTTTTTTATACTTTTATATTCACCATGTGATCCGGCCAGTAAGTCTGGTATTTTTCAACAGAACTAGTTGTCCTTCATTGTAAGCACCCCTGTTAAGTGGGAAATGGTTTGCCTCGACACTCTGATCAGCTTTTATTTATGTAAAATATTTATCCCAAAAGAAAAAAATAAAAGTTGCTGTAACTGCTAAAAAAAAGGGCGAGAGGGTGTTCAGCTTCAGTTTGCTGTGTATCAAAATCTGCAGGTGCATCTAACACTCCCCTCCGCCCAGATGAACAATGCTGCTGTCAATGCTGCTGAACAATGCTGAGTGTAGGCACCCTAAAGCAGGTTTGTGTTACTGGCTAGATTACCAGGTGAACACAGAAGGAAAAAAAAAACCCTTAAAAACTAAAATTAAAGCAGCCACAATATCTAAGGATTGGTATGCAGACAATACATTATATTTTTAGCTTTGGGTTTAAATTGACTTTAAGTCTCAACAAACCTGGTTACTCGCCTCCTCTCACCTTCTTTCTCTGAATGTTGCTAGTACCTGGATGTCCCATTACCATGCTATCCCCTTATTTAGCACAGGCATTAACCGTTTCCTGACCGCCCTATAGCAGATATACTGCTACAGGGCAGCACATGATTTGGCATTTCTGGGTAGGGGGCACGCGCTGCCATTCGCGGCTGTCAATCACCAGGTCCCGGCCGGTGATTGCTTGCCGGCACCTGGTGATTGCCGAGCATCTCCGACTGGGAGGAAAACAGTTTGTAAACAAAACAGTTCTTCTCCCTGTCAGCTGCTTACAGTGAAGCGCACACAGTTAACCCTTTGGTCGCCCTCTCATGTGATCCCATTCCTGCCTAGTGCCATTAGTACAGTGTCTGCTTTTTTTTTTTTTTTTTTTTTTTTTTTTTTAAGCATTGATCACTGTATTGGTGTCACTGGGGATGTCCGTTCCCCCCAGTGTCAGAATGCCCGCCGCAGTCCTACAATAAGTCGCTGATTGCCGCCATTACTAGTAAAGCTTACAAATGGTGGTATAGATACTGAAATTTTTTAAACACTATAAGGGCTCGTTCACACTTGACTTTGTCTAACTTTTGCCAAACACCCCTATAGCGTTTGACAAGCATTAGACAGGCGTTTGAAGCATTTTTAACGCTCCGCAAACGCTCCGCAAACGCCTCATGCACGGTTTTGAGGCGGTTGATAGGCATTTGCCAAGCGTTAAAACCACACCACAAACTCCTATAATGAAGTTTAATTGGTA